>NC_060141.1:634856419-636106419 GCF_021461385.2 Schistocerca piceifrons
ACGAAATGAAAGTGTTCTTTTGACACTTATATGTTTCCACGAAACATAATAATGCTAGACATTCATAGAATGCCCACTTCCCAGAATAATCCCTATAAAATTCGTGACTTTTGTCACGATACTGTCACCTTCTCATAGGATCAGCACCTATTCCTAGCTTGTGGTTTGACCTTATGAGAGCACTTCCTTTTTCCAATCTGGTAGGTACGCCCTTTACAAAACATCCCTATTTTTTAGGCCACATATCGTTCTATCTCCACGTAGGTATGCTTGCCCTATATACTTCGTGAATGCTGGGTACGCCCAGCTTATCCTTTTCGAGTAGACCTCACGGTTCATTACCTAGTATACATTTATATGTATACCATAATTAAGTATCTTCTGGTAAAGATATAAATCTATTTTAAACTTTGCATTCATTCTGTAATATATCATTTACTTCCTAGAGTCCTCCTCAACTTATCAACTTCTATATTTTCAATACATACTATGTCTACATTTACTATTTACGTCCTACTATCCTTCAATTCATCAGATTATTTATTACACTGACGTTTCTTGATGATCAACATGACTAATTTCTTTCTTACTTCCGTTTTCTTTCTTTGCTCATGCCTCTTTCTTATTTGTCCATTACTCATTACTACTTTATAGTTGTTCATTATGTAGCATTTTTGTTCCATAAACTAATATGTTTGTGTCTCTCTTTGCGCATCAGTTCATTGTGCCTATTCTAATCTCTATTTAGAACTGTCACTGTTCTTTGTTTATGGGCACCTCTTCGTATGTACATTCGATGTAGAACCGTCATAGCTTCCTATAAATAGGTGCATATCTCCACATGTACACACATTTTTCCCTACAACATTTGGCAGTTCTCACATCGTGACAGGCTTTGTCTTAAGTAATTTAATTTAATGTTTGTGTAGAAGTGTTATAATTGTGTATAAGTGGATGAGTGTTCGTGTAGTCTGATTTCTTTGCCTTCTTATTTAAAGATAAGATTTTGGTTTCTAGAAAACATGGAAATAAGGAAGGACTTCAGCAATAGAAGTTTGTGAATATGAAAAGAGGGAAAAAATAGACAAGTCCTCAAATGAGAAGAAAGAAAAGGAAAAATAAAGTGGATGCTAGGATCGAAGAAGAAAAAGAAGATAGCCCCAAAGACAGGAAACCCTTCCAACGCCCCATTCCCAGGATCCCTACCCTCAGGTACTTAAGTGAGACACCGGAGGAGGTCTGGTGTTAAATCGGCCCCTACAAAACGGACTTGTCCCACTTTCACCCTTTGAGGTCCCCGAAGGAAATCCTAGCAACCTTATGGAAATGGCAAATGATGAAAAATCAGGCACACTTGTTTGCGAGAGTTGTTTGAAAGGTGTGATGTGTGTTTTGTGTTAGTCATGATTTATCTGTTCTGGTGAATCATGCTTTTAGCTACAATACCCACCCCTCTCAAGACTTATACAAACTCTTCCATCTATATCACATCTCATAAAAGGTATTAAATACTCTATACAAAATAGAAAATCTGTACACTATGGTATAACAGTTGTTCAGCTAGTCACATCATATTATATTTTCCACAAATATAATACTCTGTTCAGTTTATTTCGTCTAGATATAACTTTTTCTGTGATTCTATTAAGTTGTCCTCTATTTTACAGTCATATCCGGTTTTATAAGCAATAAGATTACAGAATAGTTCTAGATTTTAAAGGAATTTGGCGCAGGAAAACTATTTTGGAAAAAACACTGTAAACAACTCGGGATCCGACGGTCATTACTCCGCCCGTTAAGTCAGAATGTTAACGTCCCTGGGGGATATACAATTTTACATCCCTTACATTGTATTCCCTCCACTCCCCCCCCCCCCCCTTTTTTCCTTCTTGTATTAAATGCCAATCGAAATATTTCTCCATAGTACCCCAAGTATTATTGTAATATTTTGGGTCCCATAAATCTGATATTAACTTTTCTTGAGAATTGGCAGACCAGTACTTGTCTTTAAATTTCTTTTGAAAGTCTCCCCAAGAGGAATAATTCTCATTATTTACTGTTACCCATTCTGAGGCTTCCTCTAGAAGGTATCCCACAGCAAATTCATTCTTCTTGGAATTTTCCCCAATTTTTTGGTAAAGCTTGGTTAAATCTCTTTAAGAAATGGGTCAGATGTACCTCGCCGTCCGGCTTAAATTTAGGGAATTGCCTAGATAACCTTGAATTAGCTCCCCATTGCAAATCAGTCACCACTTCACTAGTTATTACAGCATTAGGTGAAGTTGCCCTTTTTTCTACTTTATCTTGGATAAGGATAATTTCTCTCCACAGGTTGTCCATACCCTTCCTCGTATCATTGAGTTCGGAAGAAGGAATAGGCGATATGTTTCCTGATATTATTCTCTCGGTAACCTTTTGATCTATAATTTCTCCAAATTGTTCCTCCAAACTAATTACATTTATAATATCAGAGTCAGCCATTTTCTCTTTGAAATTTCTTTCTACATTATCTACCTGTGTATTGACACCTGTAATTTGCGATTGAATGACTGCCATTACTTCATTCTGCGTATCTACATTCTCTTTCAAAGCATTGAACCCCTGCCTTACATCATTATACTCAATATTGTACATGTTGTCAAAAGATCCAAACTTTTCAATAAGTTTGTATTCTACATTATTACATTTGTTCTCAATGTTAAGTTATAAACTTTTCAATAAATCTTGAAAAATGTCCTTATGTTTCTGACTAAGTTCAGTAAACATATGATTTATATGAGTGGTCAAAGAATCTGTCAACTTGTTCTTTAAATCTACTTTTAAATTCTCTACTTTAATAGCATTGAACTCAGTCTTCAAAAGCACCTATGCCTTTGCATAGATTACTAAATTCTTTGCTTTGAGAGTCGAGTTTGGCGTTTAACAAACCTAAATTGGATGTTAGAATATTTAGTTTCACTCTGAGCATTTAATTGAGAATTTACTAAGTCTAGTTCTTTACTTAGAGCCGCTCTCTGAGCATTTAATTGAGAATTTAGTGAGTTTAACTTAAGACTCTGAACTTTGATTAAATTTATCAACTCAGCCCAGTCAGGCACTTCTTTGCTAATTTTCATGGCCATAGCTGGGTCTTGAGTTTCTCCAACCTGTTGTATATTTTCCATACTTTTACATGCCTTAGCTCTTGTAAGCATTTAAAACTAACTTTAATTATGATAATTACACAATAAAAGTTCACTCATCAGTATCATGAACCACTTTGTACTAAAGTAATCAAGTTTTGCTTCACGCTCACCCGGCATAGAATTCGTGTTACGTAGGTGAGCAGATGTGCAGATAGGTCAGCACTAATGAACAGCAGCTGGTGTTGGCGGCGGCGGGTGTATGTTGGTTTCCGCATCTGCATCCCTGTGATGTGTGTGAGAGCTTTATACTCCCTGCACTGGATCGTCTTGGTTGTAGCGTTCTATGCGTATTTCTTCTGAGACAAATACGTCGAAATCTTCTTTGCTGATTTTGTTGTGAATTTTTCATTTCTTCACCGTTTTTTCATTTAAATTTTTCTCCATTGGATACTTGAACATATTCCAATTTCTCGGAGTAATTCCCTTGTCTTATTATGTTTAGTTGCTATGGCAACATGTAACAGCTTCTTCTCTCGTTTTTGACTTAAATTTCCTGTTTTCTTGGTCCTTTCACACAGGTCGCCATGTTCTAACGACATAAAGTGTGAGTGTGAGTTTGGGTTACATTTGTTTATTTCCGCAAACCACCTTCCACTTCTTTATGAGGTGACTTACTTGGTATTTGCAGCCACTCTTCTTTACTGGCTAGCTGGCTGCTGGAAACCCTCTTGACTTCTTCTCTGTCGAATAACTCTAGGTAAAGGAATTTTTAGACTCTTTCTACTTATGAAATAAGTAGACATACAAACTATACTTTTCGTCATTTAGCGATGTATTTGCCCTCCATACACAATAAAATTCTCACTTTCCGCATAAATATGTAACTTTCTGTTAAGTCTCTCATACAGCCGAACGTCAGAACAAATTGAGTTACAGATGAAAGAAAGTTGACTTAGATACTATAACTTTTCTTAAAACGAATCAGAAAATAAGTCTTGCCTATAGGAAGCTTACGTCAAGAGTTTCCAAGAGTTCTTTTTCAACTGTCTTTGTTTGAATAACAATAGTCAATGACACAGTAAGCACAGAGCTGCATATAAGCTCCATGGTTCTTCCTTACACACTCAATAAAACATCTATGGATTGCCCGACAGGCGCTGTTTGTCCGCTGCGTCTATTTTCTTCCCGCGACTTTTTTTAAACCTGTACACACAAACATGTGACACGCAGTAGGTAGGATTCTACCATCCCACACTCATATCCAGAATATTGTGTGTTCAAGGTGGTAAAAGGCTGAGTGTTTCTAGAATTTACATAGAAATTCTTGTATCACTACAACTTGTACCACCAATTGTGTAGAATTTTGCATGACACCCACCAGGAGGACATCCAACAACTGTGTCAATCAGTGCCAAGGTGAATAACTACTTGCATAAGGGTTAGAGATAGATGAATGTAATATTGACATGCTCAATTTGTGAACCTCTTTTCTTGGATAAACCATATAATTTTTCTGAAACTGTCGTCAGTTGTTTTTCTGTACATTTACATCACATCTATTGATCTCCGTCCCATTCAGATAACTCCTTCCTGCTGTCTTGCAAATCAAACAACGTTTGCACCTTCACTTCGTGCAAAGTACAGTGTTTTTGTAGTTCTCCTTGTTTGTCAGCAGTGAAAACCTTTGTGTCAACTTTTGTAGTTCTCATTTTAATCCCTGTAAGAGTATTGTGCAGACTAGTGATTTTAATTTTATTTTTTCTCTTTGTTCTCGAGAAAGATACGTGATGTCTCAGCATATGTCTTATAACCAATCCCTTCTTTCAGTGAAGTTGTACGTATTCATCAGTTATCTGATGTACCACTCAAATCTTCTTCATCCTTCAGTAGCACCACATTTCAAAAGTTTCTATCGCCGTCTTGTCTGTACTGTTTATCATCCACGTGGTCCCCCTCCCTCCTCCCCCTTGTACGAAAGTACACTCTAGACAGATACTTTCGGTAGAGACTTCCTAAAATTAAATTTATATTCGGTGATATTGCCCTTCTCTTTTTCAGAAATGCATTTCTTGCTGTTGCCAGTCTGCATTTCATATCCTCTCTATTTCAACCATTATCAAATTTTTGTTCTCAAATAGCTAAACTTGTGTACTGTTTTTAGTGTATTATTTCCAAATCTAATTCCCTCAACGTTACCTGATTTAATTCACCTACCTTTCATATGTTTTACTTCTGTTGATGTTCATATTAAAACCTCATTCTAAGGTACTATCCATTCTGTTGAACTGATGTCCTAAATCTGTTGTTGTCTCTGACAGAATTACATTGTTTTTGGCAAACCTCAAAGTTTTATGTTTTTTTGCCTGAACTTTTAATTTCTTTTCCAAATTTCTCTTTGGTTTCCTTTACTGCTTTCTCAGTATACAAATTGAATTTCGTCGGTGATAGTGATTAAAGACAACAACCTTCACCCACTGACTTCCCAACTGTGGCCTCTCTTTAGGATTCTTCAATTTTCTGGTGGAAATCCACATTATACCAACAGTCGTTTTGTCATCGTCACAAATGATGCCAGGGACAAGAGTTCAAAAAAAGTTATTAATTATTTACTACAGTGGGTAAGAAGACTTTCAATGAAAAGTAGTAGATCGTAATATGTTTTGAGGTTCCTGAAGACAGATATAAAAATGTGGAAATAGTTAATCCACTCGTACTTGTCACTGGCATTGTGGTATATGAATGTGCTGCAACATTCATCAATTATAAAACTTTTCTTATTCGTTATATTACAATAAACTGCAGTTTGCAAAATTTATTTATTTATTTATTTCTTCTTTTTCTATCTTTATTTTTTTATTTTCTTTTTTTTTTATGGTACCCAACTAATTAGTGTCAATGCACAGCACTTGTATAAAAGTAACAGCACGCTACATTTTCAAGTCAGGTACAAACTTCCCTATAATATTACAGATTAATGGCATCTCCTCTAAGTGTTTCTGTTAAGTAAACTTTGTATTTTCACAACTACCTATATTGTACATTTTACTGAATTTGCTGAACCAGCTCGAAGAAGCCTTGAAATCAACCATGTGCACTTTACTTGGGTTTCAAATGACCCAGTCTCATAGATCTCCATCAGTAAAATACAGTTCTGAATAGTTTTTCTTTCACTTTTTTCGAAGTTCCATTTTGGCAAATATTTCATTTGGGTATAATTGTTTGTTCCCTTTGTCCAATTAATGTTCAGATTTTACAATATGAAACCACCTTTGCACAGTGCATAACTTTAAACATATATTTCCCTCTGGTTCATTTAGCCTAAAATTCACAGCCTCTTTCTTGCCACAAAAAGCTATTCTAGTATGTGGTTTCTTTCGACTAAGAAGGTATTGGTGTTCTGGATTGTTAATTGGAATCACTATTATCACTCTAACCACAATCCCCTGAATTTTCAGTGTCACTTTTTATTTCCTCTAATATTTCCATCGTTTCCATTGGAAAGTCAATCTAATTTGAGTAACTGTCCAAGTATTAAGCAGCGAATCACATATACGTACATCTTTGAGATACTTAGGTGGTATAAGTTGCTACCACATTCCCTACATTTCATTTTTGCAGGATTGTGAAAGTTAGTTAGATTTAACGTTGCTATGAAATTTTGGAACATGTACAAAGAGATTCTATTAGCAGGTATATATAGAGAAAACAGTGAATATTAATTCAGTTTTATCCTCCACTGTTAACACATATTACACAAAATAAACTGGTAACCATGGTTATTTCTTGATATTAAATGAGTTTTCATTGTGAGAGAACTGTAATTGTCAACAATTCTGTCACAGTAACTACAAATAGAAAGTTCGCTTTAGAAATCATATTCAGGTTGTACCGTCTTGTCTGTTAACTGATGCACTGTCAGCCAAAGCTGTGTGCCAAATGTGTTGTGCATGCACAATCTGTTCTGGCTCCACTAAGTGTGCACATTTCTTCAGCCATCTGGCAGGCAATGAATTTTGCAATTTTCAACCATTAAAAATAATAATAATAATAAAAAAATACGTCACTGTGTCTTAGCAGCTAAATTTTTGACAGTGCATTTTTAAAGTTCTGTTCTTCCCACGCAAAAGAATTCATGGAAGGTTTCAACATGTTGACCTTGCCCATTCTTAAAAGTATTGCTAAAGTTACTATAGTCACAGTTTGCATCAGATATAAAAATTAACTTTGCTCAGCCTGCCTTTTCAGTAGCAGTCTTCGCAAAATTGCCGTGAAATACACGCACTTCACTTCACTGTCACTCTTCTTTCACATATTTATATTTTTGTGGCAGTGGATAAAATAGTCTGCCATTCATCGTATTATAGTCTACAGTAATACAATACTATGTTCAAAGAACATTTGTTATCATTTTGTCATATAAATATTATGCACCCTCTTCAAATTTGTGATGTGAAGCTTGGTGACTCCGTAGCTGCTCATCTGTGGTTTACACACAACCTACGATAAGCTGACATAAATTACTTGTCACGAAACTAGCATAGTCATGCAAATCATACTCCATGAAGTGGGAGACATACTCAAATATTAACAGTGAACAAGCTTACATACTTGCTATTATTTCACATTTAATACAATCAAAATTTATAAAGTTTTGTGCCATATGACTCCTTCCTTCCAACACCAACTTTCCTGAATTGCACGGCAGGGAACTTTCCCTGCAATACATCCTATGTTTCTGTAACCCTCCTGGCCTCAACCTTCAATAGTCACTGGCCTCACACATCTAGCCTCTTCCCTGTTCCCATTCCAGCACTACACAGCCATCATTCCACCACCACACCCAGTCTTTTTATTTTTCTCCTTTTCTGCTACTCCCCCCCCCCCCTCCTCCCCACCTATCCCCTGCCCTCTGTCTAACCTGCAGCACTTCACTGTCTGCCACCCCCACCATACTATCCCTCTCCCTCCCCACCCCAGCCTCCTCCTTACTCCACCCAGTCGTCACTCCCATCACACACTGGTGCTGATGCTTGCAGTGTGGTTTCAGTTGCCTGAGACTGCAGTTGTGTGTGTGTGTGTGTGTGTGTGTGTGTGTGTGTGAGAGAGAGAGAGAGAGAGAGAGAGAGAGAGATGAAGGCCTTAACAGCTGAAAGATTTTATTGTAAGAGTCCTTTTGTTGTTTCTATCTGCAACTCAGCATCTCTGCTGTATGGTGAGTAGCAACTTCCCTTTTCATAAGATTGTTACATTCCATCCTGGATTTTACATTGTTTGAAAATTTATAAAGTATTACTCTAATGTAAAAAACTTGCTGAATTAAGCACCTGTCAAACTAATATTTAAATACAAGGAACAAAATTATGTAGACACTACATACAAAAAAAGGGCTCAGTTTGATAATATACTTCAGCATATGTGGGTGCAGCAAGCAGTGACCAATAGCATACTAGCCAGTTTAATATGTTACTCAAAGTGGGTTACGTAAGATAGTGCCAGCCATGTTTTCAATGGTTTTGAATATTTGTTTTATTTCAAAAACTTTTTCAGTGCACGAGCAACAAAAGGTGTGTCATCAGTGAACACATTCACAGTCCTTACTTTCCTAGTATGTTGTAAAATGAAATAAGACGTGATAATTTTGCATCAGTGAAGCTTACTCCATTTCAATGCCTCAACATTTTCTCCTTTAACTTGAGGAGGAAAAACAAGTTATAATTGTAAAACTGGCTTCATAACCAGCTGTTGCAATTATGCCTCTGAAACGTACAAATAACTAAACTATAAAACATTTTTAGTCCCGTCCCACAATATTATTTAATACCATTGAACATTATTTAATTTTCTTCTATAAGATCCTTAAGGCACAGCATTGTTCATATCTAAGTGTTTTAATTAATGAAAAAAAAACCTCTGTGGTGTTGTTCACCAACAGCTTCCATAATGATAAATAGAATATTAGAATGTGTTCTCCTTTTTTTCAACAGGAAAGAGTGATCCAGCTCGAAGGTACTTGGCAAAAGCTACTACACTTGACAAACTTTTTGGTCCAGCATGGCTGGCGTATGGTCATTCTTTTGCTACTGAGAATGAACATGATCAGGCTATGGCAGCGTATTTCAAGGCATCACAGTTGATGAAGGGGTACCTAAATCTCATTTTATGATTGCATTTTTTGCTTATTTTGCTAATGTGTTTAACAGTATTTTAAAAGAAAACAGTTAGCTTAATTTTTAACTAAGGAGTGCAGCACTAGTTGTGAAGATTTATGTAGAAAGTTTTTCAGTCCTTCAAGTGCATAAGAAAATGAAGGATATGGTGCACTATATGCTTTTTATAGTGTAGTAACAAAAAACATTTAATTTTCTCAACCAGTGCGCCCTGCAGAATGGAACACAACTAAGTGACAAACAATTGACAGTTGATTTAATTTTACTAGTCTAGAGCTGCAGGATCTGAAACTTGATGACTAATTAATTTGCTGTGTATTAACTGATGGAAAGGAAAAAAGATGGATTATTTTGTATAAAACCTCGTATAATCTTGGACCATCTGCTTTCGTGCACTCATGTAAGTGTATTGCCTTTACAAGTCAGATTGATTAACATTTTCTGTGCCAATTTTATGTTGACTGTTCCACACCTTTAAATATCATTTCATTCAAATTTTTGTGCAGTTTAGATTTATAACTTTGTGGTGTGCTCTGATTGTGCTGTTGTCGGTACTGTTTTGGTTGTCAGAAACTTACGACCTCCGACAGATTGACAGTTTCATTTTTGGAATCATACCATGTTGCAGTATCCCACACACATCCAACACTCCTCCACCCCATTCTTCCCTGCCCCTTCAAAGGAAGGTACATACAGGTAACAATGCCAAAATTGGCTCACATAGAGGTGGAAGTTGAGAGAGTGACCTGGCTGGCTGGCAGTAGATTCAGAGTTTGGAATGCCATCATAGTAGAAAGTAGTTCCAGATGCAGGAGAATCCTTGGCAGGATATGTTACTTCCTGTGTTCTTATAGTCCTGCAGTGGCTTGATGTTTGGGATACTTTTCCAAGATTGGTCAACCCTCTCACACACTTTAGACAACGTTGCATACTTAACACGTCCTGTAGGCATTACTTATCCGTCTTCTTTTTTCGTTAGCTATTGTGTATACATATTTTAAGTTTGCTCTTCAATGGTTTGTTAAAAAAACACCTAATGGCTGTAGCATTGACATCATCCTTCTTGAAATTATAGTCAAGTCCATTCTACCCTCCTGCACGGGTAGCACAATGGTTACCTCACTGGACTTGCATGTGGGAGGATGAGAGTTCAAAACTGTGTCTGGCCATCCTGATTTAGATTTTCCGTGTTTTGCCTAAAACACTTAAGGCAAATGCTGGGTATTTCATTTAAGAGGCACAGGCAGGTGCTTTCCTTCTCTGTCCTTCCTGTATCCGAGCTTCTGCTCCATTTCTTAAGACCTCATTGTCGACGGGACGTTAAACACTAAACTCCTCCTCCTTCTCCGTCTTAGCTTCAACTAAATTACTCTTTGCAGCTGATGTAGTAGGTTCTGCATACAAATCTAGTACACTAGCATAGGGAAAGATAGATTGATACTGTAAAGACCTAGTTCGTGCATGTTTGTCAAACTGAGCTAGACACTAGGACGACATTGCCCTACAAGTTTAAGCCACTCTAATAACAGTCCTCAGTGTGCTAGCCACTTAAGTTAGCATGTACAATAACGCTTTTTGGAAGTACTTCAGATTTTGGTAATGTTTTGCATTTAAAAACGATGAATGGTTGCAGTTTACGGCCATTAGCTGTGCAAGCAAGCATGACAGACAAGTGCAACTTTTCGCCTCCTAAGGACAGTACATTGACATCTTTGTTCTGTTTTGCTTCTACTATGTAATTTGTTGGCCTGTCAAAAGATGCTGGAGTTTGATCTGCACTACCTGTCTTACCAAGAAGATAATAATTATTTTCAGTGTGCTGTCTGAATATGAAACATTGAAATTCAATGAGTTTTTCCATGTAGCATTCCGACACCTCCTGTGCAATTGAAGTGCGTCAACAAATAGAAAATCCCCAGTGTTTCATGAAACGGAAATCCCAATTGCGACTACCTTTGAAATTTTTGATTTTTTGATGTCAAGCGACATTATGTGCTTCCAGCACAACTTCTAATGTATGATAGTGGCCATGATTTGGCCCGTAAAATGTCTTTCTTTTGCTGGAAAAAACAAAGTTATTCCTTTTCCTGTTTCCACCCTCTCATGTTACACTCGCCAATTCTGTGTTGCTGACCTGCAGCACAATTGGATGTTTTGTGAGTGAGAGACATCACTTGTCTTTTCAGCTTTGTAGCATAGTGAACACATGGTAGACTAAAACATGGCACTTTGAAAAAATACTACTGTAGATTGAAACAAAGGATGAAACCCAATTGTACCACCTGCAAGTGTTGTAGCAAGCACTGCTCTCACTGGCTAAGGGATCAGTGGAAGAAACTGAAGTTAGAGTAGAGGGGTTGGTGCAGTGGGAAAGTTTCACCGATTGTTTGCATTGCGGATAACATATGATTCGTATTGATCATCTGCTATGGTAGGAGCATCTCACGGAAGTAACAAGGTTTCATAAAAGCTCGTTTATTAGGATGCTCCTGTTCAAATATGCAACTCATTTG
Organism: Schistocerca piceifrons; assembly: GCF_021461385.2. Lineage (NCBI taxonomy): Eukaryota > Metazoa > Arthropoda > Insecta > Orthoptera > Acrididae > Schistocerca > Schistocerca piceifrons. Next base: position 634,868,225 of record NC_060141.1, read on the forward strand.
TACTCATGAATATGTAGTTAAATTAAGGCAATGAAACACTTTTTATTGTTACATCATGAATATTGCCAGCATTGAGAAATGCCTCGATGCACATTGACATGTGCTGACAGCTTCGGAAGGGAGCTGGACCTGTTGAAATGTAAAACTGTACTTACCTTGCTTTCCAACTCCCACAAGTTTCTTAAAAACGTCCGTTTTGATGGTGTATATGTAAAGAGATTTATTTTTATTGCTATGAATATATGAAATCTGCTAAATTCAAAGACGAGCAGTATTAAATTTGAATTTCCTGTATGATAAAAAATAATTAACAATCAGTACTTAAAACACTAACACAATGGCTTCTATGTTAAAATAATTACTTACATTAGCTTCTAGCGCCATTTTTCAGAACTTCCTTAGGATTTGTCTTCTGAATGTGAGCTGCAGGTACATTTTTAGACCACGAAAATTGGAAAAAAAGTTCAGCTTCCATTTCGATAACCATTCCTGTAATCCCCATGGTCTTCACTTGCCTGTCCCCTTTCCTGTTCATGTTCAAGCTATCAATGCACCCACTAGTGTTTTTCCCCTCCTCTGCTTCTCTCCTTTTCCACTCCCACCTCCGCCCCTCAAACTCCTGATTAACAGCCCCCATCTGTCCCCATCACATCCCTACCTGCTTCCACAAGCAGCACTATGCCTTCCCCAACTCCTACCCTGATATCCCTCCCTCTCCCCACCCCAGCCTCTTGCCTTACCCCCACCAACCACAGATGGCGTCTCTTGCAGCCGCTGTATACAGTTTGGCCTCTGTGACTGGAGACAGCGGCTCATGTGTTTGTGAATTGTGCTTGGGTTAATGTGTGTGCGTTTTCTAATTTGGAAGAAGGCCTTTTTCCCTGAAAACTCAAATGCATAGCAGTCTACTCAATGTCTCTTCTGTATGGTATAAGGGGCATTCAAAAAGAAATGAGCCGGAGGCATAATTACAGAAACCAGTACCTGTATGTTAGAAATATTGACCCTGGCTGTTGAGACACTTGTCCCACTGTGACACAAGGCAGTGAATGGCTGTCTCATAAAATTCCCAGGGCTGCAATGTTAACCAGTTCTACACGTACAGCTAGACGTCGTCGTCCGAGTTGAATCGTTTGCCCCTCAGAGCCTTTTCAAGGGGACCAAAAATTCATTCCTTCTGATCCACTTCCTGCAGCACGGGACAACAGTGAGTGCCCAGCATTACTCGCAAGCCTCAACCACACTTCGCCAAGTGATCAAGTCAAAATGACCAGGCAGTCTTACCCATGGGGTCATTCGGCTCCACGATAATGTAAAGCCTCATACGGCCAATATAGTCACGGCACTCCTGCAGAAATTCAAATGGGAGTTCTCGGTCACCTTCCATACAGTCCGGACCTCTCTCCCTGTGATTATGCCATTTTTGGTCCACTTAAAAAGGCTTTGAGGGGCAAACGATTCAACTTGGACAACGACGTCCAGCTGTACGTGCAGAACAGGTTAACATCGCAGCCCTGGGAATTTTATGAGACCGCCATTCACTGCCTTGTGTCACAATGGGACAAGTGTCTCAACATCCAGGGTCAATACTTCTAAAATGCATTTACTGGTTTCTGTAATTATGCCTCCGGCTCATTTCTTTTTGAACACCTCTTACAAGACTCATTAATTATTTTTATGGTTGCAACTCCGTTTGAGCGTTTAACTTTGAACATTACGTTGCTGAGCTTCTCTGTGGCAATACCTGGTACCAATGTTTTTTTTCCTATACTTATACATTGAAATGAGTACTTGATCATTCAGTTTAAAAAATTTGGGTTGTGACTGTTGCCAAAGTTCGGCTTGTTGATGCATGAATGGCTTAAAAATGGGCTTTAATGTACAGTGCAGTCTGCAATGTAGTTTCTGTGCTGGAGATGTGCATAATTTGTAGTGGCCCGGTGCTGAGAGAGAAAGATCAATAAAGCACTCTCTTTATTGTCTGTTGAACGTGCTTCATCATGTGTGACTTGAAAATCCAGACAAGTAAGTATTCTTAAATGACCTGTGTTCTGACGCATGTGGCCATGATAAATATTGTTGAGGCAGAGCTGAATGCTGTTTTTGACACAAGTGGCAAGCCAGCATCTTTTCAGTGTCTTTGTCAATATTTTTCCAGTAGCAATGCTCTCTAGTAATATGTTCGGTATGAACTAATCACCAACATTTTTAATGGTTACTTCGTAGGTACTGTCGAAAATGATGTCTAAATGAAACAGAATAAACAGCACACATTTGAGTCCAGTAACAAAGAAAACTGCAGCACACTACCCGCAGTGAGCACAAATGACATTCTGCAACTTATTGTAGCTCAGAAACAAAAAATAGCGGGATTAGGTGTAATTTCTCTGTATCTATTGAAGAAATCGAAACATGAACTAATGAAACTACTAGTTCATCTAATAAACTGTGTTCTCAAAGACACATTCCCTGACAAGTTGAAACTGCCTGTAGCTAAACCAATACACAAAATGGGGAAAACAAATACATACAGAACTACAGACCCATTGCCCTAATGTCAGCTTTCACCAAACTGATAGAGAAAATAATAATTACAATGATGCTGACATATTAAGTGATTTCCAGCATGGTTTCAGAATAGGTTGAAGTACCATGTTAGCAGCAATACAATTTGTCCATCATGTATTTGAAAAAATAAATGAAAAATCCCAAACAGCAGGAGTATTCCTGGACCTCTGAAGGGCTTTTGATAGAGTGCATTGTGGCGTGCTCTTATCAAAAGTTGCAAAGAGTGGTGTCTCTGGAAAACTCATGCAATTGCTAGAAACGTATTTGAAGAGTAGACAGCAGGGCACGGATATTACATACACTAATGGAGAAATACTGGAGAGGAGAAGGTCAAATATAAGAAATATACATTTTGGTGTTCCTCAGGACTCTATTTTTGGTTTCAGAAGAGGTTGAAGTACCATGTTAGCAGCAATACAATTTGTCCATCATGTATTTGAAAAAATAAATGAAAAATCCCAAACAGCAGGAGTATTCCTGGACCTCTGAAGGGCTTTTGATAGAGTGCATTGTGGCATGCTCTTATCAAAAGTTGCAAAGAGTGGTGTCTCTGGAAAACTCATGCAATTGCTAGAAACGTATTTGAAGAGTAGACAGCAGGGCACGGATATTACATACACTAATGGAGAAATACTGGAGAAGAGAAGGTCAAATATAAGAAATACACATTTTGGTGTTCCTCAGGGCTCTATTTTTGGCCCAGTCCTATTCAAAAGTGATTTCCCAAGTTCTCTTGACAATAAGCAATTGATCACTATGTATGCAGACAGTGAGCCCAGTCTAGTTGAGGAGATACATAACTTTGTTGAAAAGGCAAGAATTCACTTTGAAAGAGACAACCTAAAAGTAAACATAGAAAAAACTAATATTGTTCATTTTAAACCAAATGGCACAAACAGACAAAATACTGTGATTGATGAAATTCTACCAAAAGTGTGTACAGAGCTTCCAAAAACCTGTACAGATTGTAAATTCTTTGGTTTATGCATATATGATTGACTTTCGTGGAAGCAGCAAGCTGATTATGTCTGTAAAAAAAAAACACTCAGTCTGTATCTATTAAGAAGATTATTGCCATATCTTAGTTCTGAAACTCTAAGGACTGTATATTACAGATTAGTATACCCTTTCTTGTCTTATGGAATAGTACTGTGGGGCGGGACATGCCTAACTAATATGAAAAGAGTCTTCATAATACAGAAGCGAGCCTTGAGGATCATAATAGCAAAAGTAAAACCAGGAACTTCTTGCAAACTCCTACAGTATTTATGCCACGTATATACTAGAAACTATAATGCTATTGAAAGAAGACTTGAAGATCACAAAAAGAAACATGGATATTCACAACTCTGAAACAAGACATAGAAAAGACTTTCATACGGTTAACAGAAGATTAACTTTAACAGGGAAAAGTTGCTATGTGAAAGGGGCTGTTTATAATAACTTGTTACCAAATGAATTTAAGATATTGACAGGGGATACTTTTAAAAAGCAAATCAAGCAGTGGCTTGTCCAAAAATGCCATTATAACTTGAATTTATCATGAATTATAATGTAATAAGAAATAATGTAAACTAAAAAAAAATTGTAATTGTAAAAACTTTATACTTGGTTGAAAATGCACATGTATGTAAAATTACATGTTACGAGCAATAAATTGAAATTGAAACTATGTCCCAATGGCAAGGATCTAGCGTGTGTAACACCTTAGATTTAAGTGGTGTGGAATAGCCCCTCATACTGTACATGATTCCGAATGTACCAGGATGACACCTTTGTAACTATAAGTGCATGCCTCATATTCCAGGAAGATTTAATCTCTAGCTGATTAAGAAACTTCTTATTACTAGATGACTCTATTTGAGTATATTTATCTTAGACAAAACAGGATCTTTAGGTAAATGTTTGGCAGTTAAATATGTGTTTCTGGGAAATTTTTCACAGTGTCTTGCCTATTGATATGTGTTGAAAAACAGATGTCACCTGGTTAGTTGAACTTGTTATCTTGCCCTGTTGGCAGACGTGAAAGCAGATTTGGGTTTGTATGTTGTGCTGTAGACCTTAACGTAATTTTATAGTCGCAATTCGACCGAGATAGCACCCAATGCTTCAAATGTTTTGTTTCCCTTGTAGAAACAGTATTGTTCAATCCAAAAATAGCCTTTAAGGTTTGTGGTCTGTGAGGAGGATAAATTGACATCCATAAATATAGTCCTTGACTGCAAATGTAATCGTGAAAGCATCCTTCTCAATCTGACTGTAATTTCTTCGTGCCACTGTCAGAGTCTTTAGAACGAAAACAATTGTTTGGTCAAAACCATGATGGTGATGTGAAAGAACAGCACCTATATTGTAGTCTGTAGCATTTTCAGCAAGTGTGAGCCTATTGTTCAAATGATATGTTGTAAGACATTTTGCATCAAACAAACATGGTTTTAATTTGTTAAATGCATGTTGGCATTCACTGTTCCAGTTCCATTTGATGCCTTTATGTAACAAGTTGTGCAGTGGTTCGCTGATGGTGCAGTGGTTCGCTGATGGAAACTGCATGAGGATAAACCTTTCCATAATTATTTATTTGTCCTAATATAGCATGTAATTGCTTTGACGTCATTGAGAGCCAGAAGGTTGTTAATGGTGTCAGTATTTTACGGCAGTGGCACTGGTTTAATGCCGTGTGCAGACAGTATGTGTCCCAAGTAGTGCACTTCACGTTGAAAGATGATGTGCATGTCTTTGTAGCATATCAGATTTGCGGCTTTAGAATTTTGAAAACAAATTCCAGATTCTGTAAGGATTCCCCTGGATTTGTGCCTGAGACAATCATGTCATCTAGGTACTTCAAGGTGTTCGGAGCTCTCTAAATTAATTGTTCTAAATACAGTTAGAATACACTTGGTGCCCTGGCTGTTCCAAAGGGTAACTTTTGTAGTAGAGACAAAATGTAGTATTTATCACCATAAATGTCCATATGTCTTTGTTCAGATGTATTTGCAAGTATGCTACTTCAAGATTCAGTTTGGCAAAGTACACACCACCAGCTAATTTTTAAATCAGTTGTATTGGCTTGAGAATAGGTTATGAGTCACTAATAGATTGAAGTTTAACCATTACTTTGAAATTTCTGCAGATGTTTAGTGGGCTATTTGGTTTCTGTACAACAACGCTCAGCATTGCCCATTGGCTACTGGTTACACAGTGTGTCCCAGTTCCCATAGGACTGTGGCTATGAAAAATAAAACTCATGGATTACGTTCACAAAATTGTTGTATTTATCCGAAATAGTTCCTTCCTGAATCAGTACAAAGCTGAAATCATTGTAAGAGTCTTTTGAAACAGTCATTGTAATCCTTTTTTGACATTGCGTTTAGCACTGCAGTACAGTTTTCTTGGATCTCCTTAACTGCATTTTCAGTCCCATTTGGACATGTACTCTCATTCAACTAGAAATGTCACATTCTACCAGTCTACAACCAATGGAGTGAACATCGAAGTCTACCTAGAACAGTTCCAACCAATATCCCAAAAGGATCCTCTTCCCCCTTCTCTTCCTCAGATCTAACCTCTCCAAGCATTCTGGAAACTCTTCACTTCCAGCGTAGCTTTTCAATCCTTCCTCAAAAATATCACCAAAATCCCAAATTTTACCCTTGTTGAGTTCCAGGCTAATCTTGAGTTGAAGGCGAAACACCCTATCATCATCCTCCCTCCAGGTGAAGGTTCCACTACTGTTGTATTTGACTGTGTGGTGTTTGTGACAGTTGGGTATTGTCAGTTCTTGGCCACCTGGACATACAAAATTGCTCCTAATGACCCCATTCCATCCATACGACTTGACTGCAGAAAATGTTTGAAACACTAGACCCCACATAATTTTTAGTTTCTTTTTGTCCATACAATAAGTGGATCACTCACATTCTGGGGACTTAGTACATGCCCTTCCAGTTTAATCTTCCCCAACCTATACCTTGCTCCTCTCCAAGGAAAGAACTAATAGTTCAAAGAGCTAGGATAGTGTCTGTACTTCTACATGTGTCCATTGGCAGTACTGAACATTCTTCTCTTGAGGGATAAGTGCTGACCAGGATTTCTCACTCATAATTTTTGTAGTTTTCTCAAATGAATTTTCCTTGTGACACAATTCAACATTATGTGTGTATTGCCCATAGAATTACAGGAAGTCAGAATGCCTGGCCAATGCTTATTTTCAGGAGGCAAAATTCTAAATAATGCTGATAGTGACATATAAAAGTAGAAAAAATTATTTTCACTTGATAAATGTTAGTTCCTTCCTCAGGGATAAAAAAAGGTATGGATTGGATAAGGTTTAAGAGGACCATACATTGAGAAGGACTTATCTGATGTGAGCATGAGTGGAGGAAGGGAAAGATGAAGGTGGAGATGGTGCAGCAAGTACAGGATCGAAGATAGTACCAGAATGAATTATTCAGTAAATAAATAAAGCAATGCTATCCTAAAAATGAAAGGAAGATGGGAGTATGTTACTGAAGGTCAAGTCGAGGTGGGTGAAAGGTTATGAGGATGTGTTGAAGAGTGAGTTCCAGTTTTGGGAGTTAGGGGAGACATAAAAACTTTGTTTTAGGATCCTAATGGCCCATGTTGTATACCTGGGTCACAGGTCTCTTGAGTCACAACATAGCACACTTCACTTATGGTTACTGCGTGTTTCAAAGGCACACAGATCTGTTTCCATTCCTGCACTTGTGCAGTTTATTGATGGTCTTCCTATATAAAAACATACAGTGAACATATGAGTAAGCTTTAGCGAGTTGGTGCATGGGGGAGGTTTTACAGTGGGAGCAATTGCAAAGATAGGAAACTTGGAGCAGGGGTGATAGTCGGGGAATGTCATACAGTTTGACAAGGATGTTATGGTTTTTAGGAGGACAACAGAAGATTGGTGTAGATTGGAGCCATTCTTGTTTCCATAGCAGTCCTCCTGATGTATTTGAAAGTAGTTGTGGATAAGGATGGAGGTGGTTAAAGTGACAATAGATTGTTTTAGAGACACTTGCAGGTTGTCATTGGAAGAGGTAGCTGTCTAAGACTGACAGCTATGAGTATATAGGATATTTTGTAGAGTGAGGTTGCATGAAAGTGACTAGGAGAGTTCCAGATCGGTGGGTGGAGGGTGGGAATGGATTTGGGACATTAGGAATAATGGGAACGAACTGTGGGAAATGACCCCTGTGAGGATAAGGATAAAAAAGATCATGTGGACTGGAAATGTGATCCAAGGGATGTACACCCATTTGTAGATGAAGACAAAAGATCTATGACATTGTAGGTTCAGTGATTGAGAGCACACATAAGAAGATACATGGCAAGTGCGAACGTTCTGTCTGTACTAGTATTCTAGTTTCACACTAAAGGAGGTGGTAATGTTGTACATAACAATTTCCACTCTCTGTATCACCTACATCACTTATGCTCTTGCCTTCATGGCAACCCTTTATCATTAACATCATGCATGCCTTCTTGAGTGTGAAGTTAAAACACTAGTACAGGCTGATTGTTCCCACTTGTCTGGCTTTTTTTCATGCATGCTTTCAATCGTTGAAACCTACACTGTCAAATATCTTTTATCTCCACCTTCAAACGTATGTACCTTCCTTGGAACACCTTTAAGGCCATATGTGCATATGACACTTTTTCTGCTCCTTATACTCTAAGGGATCATTTCCTGCAGTTTGCCCCCATTTAACAAAATGACACACATTAGAAACAAGTAAAAGAAGTGAACACGCTGTCTTGTGCACTGAAAACAGAAATTCGTCTTTCAGCAGGTGCTAACAGGAAACCTTAAGAAAATGAAGCTACTGAACGTTGTCTAAAGAAATATGACACACAAGAACAGTGGAGAAAAATTCACATGATAATTTAACTTTATGTATTTTTTAATATTGTTAATAAATGCAAAACACACACAGACCTACAGAATTGCAATGCTGTAAAATCTGTTAATGTTGTTTTCATTGCAGGTGTCACCTCCCACTTTTGTATATTGGACTTGAAAATGGCCTTACAAACAATGTTAGGCTAGCCGATAAATTTCTGAAGCAAGCTGCAGAAATTGCTGAGGGAGATCCATTTGTTTTACATGAAATGGGTACAATTGCCTATCAGAATCAAGAGTGAGTACATAGTGATTTCTGGATTTTTTGAATAAGAAATGGAGCTGCTGTTCAGAGTTTCAGACTTGGAAATGTAATAAGTCACACTTCCATGATTTAGTGAGTTTACTTATTTCCAAGTGCCAATGTTGTGTCTGGAGCTTATTCTTCTGACTGGTTCTTCCAGCTATGCAGCAGCAGAACAACATTTCACTGCAGCTTTGGAAAGAATTAAGGTAGTAAATGGAGAACTTATTCCTTCACGATGGGAGCCACTGTATAATAATCTGGGACATACATACCGGAAACTCCGCAAGTATGAGGAAGCGCTTCGCATGCATCAAGAGGTTGGTGATGTCCAGATAATATTTCTGTTTCTGTCATTTGAGGAAAAAAGGTTTCTTCTTACTCGTGTTAAATATGGTAAAAATGTGAATAATTCTGAAGCAGTATGAGCACTGATGTGTATTATGTTGTGGAAGCGAAGATGTTTTAGCGTTAAGTTAAAAATATCTGTCTGAAATTGGGTGATTGTTTTATATCAAGAGGCTTACTGTTCAAAACAAAAGTACTGGATAGCTAATGCTTGCTGCATCCATAACATTACGTTGTCCCATCATAAGATTAGTGCTGAAAATTCCCAATTTTACGTTTTCTGCTAGTAATGTTTACCTTGTTTCTATGTTCTTACTTGACGTCTTGCTGGACGTCGTCCTGTTTTCTTCCTATTGACATTTGACGTGACTGAATGAGTTATCAGTGACACAAAAGACAGTTCGCACCACGGGTGGTGATGGAGTTAAGGGAATATTTTAGGCCGTTGTGGAGAGGGGAGAAATGAGAGAGGAAATACTGATATAATCCACAGTCAGCTTTGCCTGTACAACTTGCAGCACTTAGCTTCACTGTACAATTATGATAGAACTACTGTTCGGTTGTGGCAGCAATGGAAAAACAGAATAGTTTTGCAAAGTACTCCAGAGTGGACCAATATGTGACAGAGAGGCCCAGATGCCACCTTTTCTTGTGCGTATATTTCTGATAATGTACTGTACTCGCCAACAATATTGATTGTGAGCCTTTTAAATTCGAATCCTTAAGTCTCAAAAAATACACTTGATCAGAATCAAAGAAAATGTTGGCCACTTCTGGCTAGTGATCTCTTATTGAGTAGAGACTTGTTACATTACCCAAAAGCCAGTACAGCCACCACACGACACTAACACTTGTAAAATGAGCTCTCCTATTGCGTTGTACTTTTCTTTTACATTACGGTATGTAAAGTGAAGAATGTACTTTTGAAATTTCCATCTCTGAGTGATGACATTTTGTGTAATTTATAGTACTCAGTAGAACAGTGTACATGTGGTGTTTTGCATAGAGATATGTTTTTAGGCCTGCATGAGATTCTTTTCTCCTTCCATCAGAGCTCGTCCCTACTGCCACTTTCCTATCTTCGTGTTCTACGTTTCTGACATTCATGCATATGACCTTATTTGTTTTTGCATCCTAAAACAAAACAAGGCACTTCGTACCAGACAGACCCACTTTTTTTTGCTCACTATGTAACAAGTTTACAGACATTAACCTACGAAACATTCAAAATTCCTAAAGTATTGATGGCAACTGACATAACCAAATTGCAAATCCATAAACAAAAAAGAAAGAAATTTCAAACTTTTACATCATCTAATAGACCTTTTAGGAAAAAAAGTGGGTTTTGCCACTAGCAATAGCGTAGGGCACGTAACTGAAAAGACCATCACTTTTGTGAATGATGTACAAGGTAATTGAGCCACTTCCCAACACACTACTACACCTTAAAACATGCAGTTTTGAGGGTTCTTTAATTTTATGTTCACCTTGAATACAGCAAAAGTTTATAGCCTACAGGCTGAAGTAAACTGAAAACTGCTAAATTACAACATCTCAGATATTTGTAACATCATGGTGACATCATGCTAATGCAGTGGCTTCTAGCCTATAGAGTGATAAACAGCAAGCTTACTTGGCAGCTTGTTCCAAAGTATGACTGATGTTATCGGTGTATAGCAAATGGAGTGACAGCAGATTCCACTTACGTTTAATTTATATAGGTATACCTCGTATGCCCTTCACTACCATGCATTAATTTTACTTACAGTAGTTCTACTTGGAGCCTGTCTACACAATACTCATTGTACTATGCCTATAATGACTGCTGCCAACATGGCTACTCCATTTGCTAAGTGCAGAACCACAATTAACAGGTTGTGTTCAGTGAACAGTCATGTGATGGCGTGTTTGTCTTTGTTTCCGTCCTCAGTGGTGTTTATTGCATTGTGATGGCGGACAAATTGTTATAAATCTAATTGATTGCTGGGATGGAGCAACATTGAAATCACAGCAGGCTTAACTTTGTTTCATATTTATCAGTATAAATCAGTATCACATGTGGAGGGAAACTTATGTGTATATTTGTGCATTTCTGAAATCTGCTGTGTTTACACTACAGCAGGCGATGAGTTAGAAGTGCAAACTACGTGCATTGATAATACTGCAGAGCATTCCACTTTGACCATTCAGCTTGGGTTGAGTAGACTTCACACTACTTTCTGCAGTCACAATGTCATTAATTGGCTTTCGACTATCGACTGTCCTGAGCATGTGTGAACGTCACCTACGTGAACTGTGTGCATTTCGATTATTCATTTACTTTGTAGTGTGTGTGCGCCCCAGTATGCGGCTTCAAAGCAAGGCCACAATGAAAATCTATCACAAACACGTCACCCTCATCATTAAATGTCCGTTAATAACACCGCAATGATACAAGGCTTGAAAAAATATTAGGATAACCAAAACTTGAGATAAAAGTCATATGATTAATCATTGGCATAATGGATATTGTCGTGGTTTATGGAGTGAAAGGATGTAGGCTCGCATCCTGCAATTTTTTTTATTTTTTTAAATTTTTTTCCTTCCCATCTTAGCATTATTAACACAGTCTGGGAGTTTGTTGTGAATGTAGTACAAGTATATTTTAATTTAACATTTCCGTCTGATTAGAGAATGAAGGATAAAATAAATATTTGCGTATTTATTTCAAAATGTGTTGTGGTTAGGCATGAACCTAAGAGAACAGCCTTACATTGCTGCCTGTGAAACGAGCAATAATAAAATTCATATTCTTCCTTGTCAGAAATACTTTGGTGTGTGTTTCTGAGCGTCTGGCGATTTCTAAGTGTGGGGTTAGGCAGGAACCTAAGAGGACAGCTCAAATTGCTGTGAGGGAAACAATGAACAATAACATTCATATTTTTCCTTGTTACAAATATTTTGCATGTTGCACAGCCACAAACACTTTAAGAGTTCTCGCTACAGCTGTGAGATTCTCCTTTGACTAACACGTCTCTAAACATCATCTTGGCACTGTAGGCATTGACAAATAGCCTAGTTTCTGGTTGCCTTCAAAGCACCACTACTTCATGTTACGTATATTCCTGCAAAAAGTAATGTGAAATGTAATCAATCCACTCAGCACAATGAACGAGGAAAAGTTTACAAGCAATACACTAGAGGTCACTGCGCTCGCATCATTAGAGTATGCTGCACTGCCACTGGCTACAGAAGGAAAACACCCACCGCCACATGTTAGATTCCAGTGCCTTTCAATTTACTTCACAGTTTTCAGTTTAATTCACAATGTTCATCAATTTTTACTTTTTTATGGGTGAGCACGAAGGAAAGACCTCTCAAAACAGAGTGTTTCGACATATAATTTGTGGTCATAGCTTGTCGGAAAATCGCTTGATTACATTATAATCAGATTGCAATTTCAATTTTGTGACTAGTTTTTACTTGGTGTTACACATCTGTGATTTTTTAAGAACTGATGAACTTCATTACCACAAATTATTGTATAGGTATTGTATTTACGTTTAATTTCCTTCACTTATACAGATTTTATACAGTGTAGTGGAGAGGATTATGATTTTTAGTCATAAATGCCAATTACACGTGTTTTTGCTTCTAACCTTCTAGCTTGTTGATTGCAGATCTCCCAAGACTCGCATACTAGATCTTCTAGTCTTCCATATTGATTCCCATTTCTTCTTCTTGTCACATCATAAGACAAATCATCCTGCTTGTAGGTGCCTTCAGTGTACTTTTTTGACCTGTCCACTCTCTTCTCTGTGCCTAACAGTGGAATTTCCATTGCACAATTAGTGCTGTGCCCTTGCTTTTAATTTCACTGGAAGTTGTTTTGACTTTTCTGTGTACTGAATTAGTCTTTCCAAAGAGCACTTCTTTTCACATTTTCTTTCAGTCATTTCGCCAAGGCTTCCTTGCTTTTACTATTTATTTCATTCTTAAGTTACCTATAATGCTGTAATCCTGTCTTTCCCAAAATATTTCTATACTACTTTTTTCATTGTTCAATTGAAGTATTTCTTCCGTAACCAAAGGTTTCTTCACGGTTACCTTTTTCATACCTATGTTTGCCTGTCCAACTTCTTTGATTGCATTTTTTAGAGATGTTCAGTCCTCTTCAACAAACTGCCAATTGTGTTATTCATTATCACAGTATATACAATGTTAGAGAACATAAAATGCATTTCCTCATTCCTCAGTACTTCAGTTTCTATATATTTTTACATTGGTTCTTCTGGACAATTCTCTTAAACTTTGGCCTACTCTTCATCACTAGTATATAATTGTGATCTAATTCTATATCTGTTCCTGGATATACGTGTTCCAACATCTGACTTAGGAATCTTTGTCTGACCATGGTGTAATCCAACTGAAATTTTCAAACCTCTCCCTGCCGTTTCTAAGTATACCTTCTCCTCTTGTGATACTTGAAGAGTAAGTGTATTCCCTATTAGTACCTGAAATCTATTGCAGAACTCTTTCTCCTCTCTCATTCCTACTGTCAAGCCACATATTTCTATAACTTGGTCTTTTGTTCTGCATCTGAGGACGAGGTGGAGATTTTAGTGTCCCCTGAGGACCTGGATCTCACAGACACCTCATCCACAATGGCAATGGATACAAATACTCAACCAGTGACTGCAGGTGATGCTGAGGCGTAACCTGCCTCCTTGGTCACTACATGCCTTCCCTGATTGTGGAAAGCATCATCATCCAGTGGAACTGCAGTGATTTTTCCTCCCAACTGGCTGAGTTATGACAGCTTTTAAGTGTTAGACCTGCTTTTTGCATTGCCCTCCAAGAAACCTGGTTTCCCACAATGCGGTCTCCCGCCCTTTGTGGCTATTGGGGTACTACAAAAACTGTATTACATGTGACAGACTGTCAGGTGGAGTTTGTATCTTTGTCCTTACCTCTGTTTGTAGCAAACCTGTGCCCCTTCAAACACCTTAAGAAGCTTTGGCTGTCTGGGGGAGGATAACACAGGACATTACCATCTGTAGCATCTACCTCCCTCCAGATGGTAACACACTGCCCCACGTATTGGCTGCACTAATTTCCAACTCCCCCCACCTTTTCTACTTCTAGGTGATTTTAACACCCATAACCCTTTGTGGATTGGAACCCAGGTTATTGGCTGCGGTAAAGATGTCGAGGACCTACTAACTCAACTCGACCTTTGCCTCCTAAATACAGGTGCCCCCACACATTTCAGTGTGGCACATGGCACATACTCAGCCATTGATCTCTCTGTTTGCAGTCCTGGCCTTCTCCCGTCTATCACTGGATAGTCTTGTGTGGCAGTGACCACGTTCTACTCCTCCTGTCCCTGCCTCAGTGTCCCTCATTTCGACACTTGCCCCGATGGGCTCTTCCCAAGGCTGACTGGGATGCTTTCACCTCTGCTACCACTGTGTAATCTGTTGCATGGCAACATCAATGAGATGATCCACACCATCACTACTACCATTGTTGCCTCAACTGAATGGGCAATCCCCTTGTTTCTCAGATTGTCCCCGGTGGAAGTCAGTGCCTTGATGGTCACTGGAAATAGCTGCGGCCATTAGCGACTGTGTAGGCGGCTCCCCCAGCATCATAAGTGCCACCTGTCCCTGGAGGATCTCATTGCCTTCTAATGGCTATGTGCCCATGTCTTCCTACTCATCAGACAATGGAAGTAGGGCTGTTGGGAGCACTTCGTCTTAACCATTGGAACATGAACCTCTCCTCCCCAGCTTTGAACCAATCTCTAATGACTTTACGGCTATCAGGCACTCTGCGGGTGTACCTGGCATTTCTACACATGGGGCTGTATCTGCTGATCCAGACGTAATCGCAGAGCGTTTTGCTGAGCATTATGCTCGCACCCCTGCATCTGATAATTACTGCCCCACCTTTTGTCACCTCAAACAGTGGGTGGAACAACAATACCTATCTTATGCTCCGTGCCATGCTGAGCCGTATAATTCTCCTTTCAATGAATGGGAATTTCTCAGTGACCTTGTCGACTGTCCTGACACATCCCTTGACCCAGACCGCACCCATTCCCAAATGCTTAAACATCTGTCAGCAGCTTAGCAGCACCACCTCCTTGCTGTCTTCAACTGCGTCTGGAATGACGGTGGGAAAGTATCATTGTTCCAATGCTAAAGCCTGGTAAGAATCCACTAGCTGTTGACATCGTCCTATCAGCCTCTCCAACATTCTGTGCAATCTGCTCGAGCGTATGGTGAGCTGGCCATTGTGTTGGCTGCCTGAGTCTCGGGGGCCTGTGGCTTCGTGCCAGAGCAGTTATCGTCAAGGGCACTCAACCCTCAACAACTTGATCCACCTGGAATCTGCCGTTCAGTCAGCTTTTTCATGGCAACAACACCTTATTGCCCTCTTTTTCGACCTGACGAAGGCCTACGATACCACTTGGCAACACCACATCCTTGCTACTCTGCATGGGCGGGGTCTCCAGGGCCTGCTGTTGATTTTTATACAGAACTTTCTGTTGCTCCACACTTTCAGAGTTCGCGTCGGAGCTTCCCACAGTGTGCCCTGTATACAAGAGAATGGAATCCCGCAGGGCTCTGTCAGGAGTGTCCTATTCCTTTTAATTGCCATTAGTGGTCTTGTGTTAGCAGTAGGGTCCTCAGTATCTCTCCTCCTATATGCTGACAATTTTTGTATTCCCTTCTGCTCCTCTTCTATTGTTGTGACTGAACGCTGTCTGCAGGGAGCTATATAGAAGCTGCAGTCGTGGGCCTTTACTCGTGATTCTCAGTTATCAGCTGCCAAGACCTGCATCGTGCACTTCTGTTGTCATTGTACTGTCCACCCCCAACTAGAACTTTACCTTGGTGACCAATTACTTAATGTAACGGAGACTTACCGCTTTTTGTGTCTGGTCTATGACGACAGCTTAACTTGGCTTTCCCATCTTTGTCAGCTTAAGGACAAGGGCTGGCGCATCTTAATATTATTTGATGCTTGAGCCACACTAACTTGGGTGCAGATCATCCTACACTGGTGCAGCTGTACAAAGCCCTTGTACAATCCTGTATTGACTATGGGAGCCTGGTGTATGGTTCAGCACTGCATCTGTTGGATCCTATCCACCACTGTGGATTCTGCTCGCAACGGAAGCTTTCCAAATGAGTCCATTGAACAGCCTCCTCATCAAAGCTGGTGTTCCTTCATTGCGACTCCAGTGGCAGCTACTGCTTGCAGATTATACCGCCCACATTCATAGTTCGCCTCGCCATCCAAATTTCTGTCTCCTTTTCCCTAAAAAGGCAATCCATCTCCCACAGTGGCGGCCCAGAACTGGGAATCCCATCGCCGTTCATTTCTGGTTGCTTCTTAGTAAACCTGATGCTTCCCCTCTACCACTTTTCCTGCAGGTCCATTTACGTGCACCTCCATGGTCCAGATCTCAGTCATGGCTTCGGCTCCACCTATCGCAAGGCCCAAAAGGCTCAGTTCCACTTAAGGCTCTCCACTGGCAGTTTTTCTCTCTTCTCGGCGAGTTCCAGGACTCGGAAATAGTCTACACTGATGGTTCAGAACAGTGTTCCTTGCCAGATGGCTGCAGTGTTTCACTATTGCGCTCTTGAGCACTTATCAGCCTATAAGCCCTCAGCCAATGCTTCCCTCGACATCCTTTTGTAATGACTATCCAGGAGTCTCTTTATGCTCTTGGCAACTGTGGACCTTCAGTGACCTTCATTTGGACTGCAGGACATGTTGGGATACCAGGCAATGAACTTGCTGACAGCCTGGCCAAACAGGCTACCGGTAAACCGATTCCAGATATCTGCCTGCCGGGGACTGAATGTGTGGTCGTCATCCGTGCGAGCCACTTGCAGGAACTCTGTTGTCCTTTGCCAGCTCTGCATTGGCCATACTTGGTTAACACGTGCCCGCCTCCTCTGTCGCAGTGACCCACTTCGGCGTCGCTGTGGCTCCCGTATGACTGTCGTCTGCCTCTTGTTGGACTGGCCAATTTTAGCCGTTCTGTGCCGCACTTACCTTCCCAGCACCCCAACTGTGGTGTTGAGCAACAATATCTCATCGGCTGATTTAGTTTTATCTTTTATTCGTGAGGGTCTTTTTTAATCATACTCTCTAAGGATGGATGGCCTTCTCTCCCATACCTCCACCCTCCCTTGATTTTCCCTCGTTGTCCCTCTTTCTTTGCATTTGTTTCCCTTGGTGTTTGTCTTTTCTCTATGTGTGTTCAACTCACCTTTTCTTTTAGGCTGGAGATTTTAGTATGTTGCAGAGTGCCTGGATCATCATTTTTTATTCTTTTGATCAGCCAGCCTGGGCCATCTGCTCTGTGATTTTAATACCTTCTCCTGCTTTTCCTTTTACTGTATGTTTTCCTTTTTTTGTTCATTGCCTTCACTTTCTATTTCGGAATGGTTCCCCATTAGTTTTACGCCATTTTACTTTTCCCAACTTCTTTTGGGAATAGTCTTACCTTATAAATTATAGAGTGCAGCAATCAGTCATTCTTTTTTTAGATTTTATTACACAAATCCAGATTTCAGCTAATGGCTAACCATTTTCAATGCACTATTTTCTATTCTCAATGCATGTAACTCCCTGTTGCTCTCTCTCTCTCTCTCTCTCTCTCTCTCTCTCTGTGTGTGTGTGTGTGTGTGTGTGTGTGTGTGTGTGTCTTTCTTTCTTTCTTTCTTTCTTCATCTACTGCTGATGAACAATAGTAGTTACGTGTGGCTGTGTAATGGAGACATTGTTCGTGATAGCTTGACCAGGGAACCTGAAATGTTTATTTACACTATAGTAGATGTGGCTAATATACTTTTTCTTAAGTTTACTGTTTTTTGGGAATGGGAATTTATGCGTGTGTACTATAAATAGGGACTTCAATTATTTATTTTTGACATGAGTAACTTTAAAGAAATTTGGTATATGAGTGTAGGAACTCCAAGGAGCATCAAAAAAGAGGTTTCAGAATCAGAGTCAGAATTTTATTGTCTGATAACATACATGTCAAATCATTGATTTATTGTACAGGAGACTTGTCAATTTATTACTATAATAGGTTGTACATGGAATACAACATAGAATATACATAGAATATTTGACTATATATACTACTAATTTTTATCCTGCTCAAGTGATCAGATCATCATTAAAAAATTCATCAGTAGAATAATAGTATTTTTGTATCAGAGTGCTATATAATTTTATTTTTACTGAATCAGTTTCAATCTTTTTGAAAATTTTTCTTTTTTAACTAATTGTATATTTTCATCCCCATATATTGTGGGGTCTGTGTGGAACATTTGAGTCTGTGTGTAGGAAGAATAAAACTTTCTTTGTTTCTAGTTTCATGTCCATGTCGGGTGTTATTTGGAGGAAAGAATTCTGGATTATTATTTGTGAAAAGACTTATTTCATATACATACAGTGAGGGAACAATTGTATATCTAGGTCTCTTAATAGTGGCTGATAATATTCTCTTGGCTTTGCAGTGCACTTGTTCCTCATAATTTGTATCTGCTAGTCTTTCCTCAAAATACAATGGCGTATCTCATTATTGCCTCAAAGTAGCTGTGATACACTACCTCTTTTGTGTCTATGGCAGTGACATTGTCTAAGATTGACATAGCAAATTCTGGGGTATTCAGTTTATTTTCTAAAGAGTCTCGGGAATTTAACACATTCGGCTTCGTTTAGTTCCAGTCTTCCATGCTTAATTTAAGTATCATTTAATTTTTACTGTTTTGTCTTAAACGGCATTAACTGTGTTTTTGAAATATTTAGTTTAGTTGTGTTTTTGAAATATTTAGATGGAACCACACATATAGATTTTCTAAAGTTTTTATAACAGTTTTGGGTATTTATTCTGCATTTTTATTTGCTATCAGTGCTGATGTGTCATCAGCGAATAAAACTGAATGATGATTTATTTTTATAGGTAAGTCATTTATGGAGGGGGGGGGGGGGTTGTACCTAGAATTGATCCTTGTGGTGCCCCTTGTGAGATAGTTCTCCATTTCAAGCAGTATTTTTCTGTGATGTTACAGCTATCCTTTGCTGACTCTTTGTCAAATATGACTTGCACCACTGTAAGGCAATGCCCTTAATTCCATATTTTTGCATTTTGTATAATAATAGTGAATGGTTCACACGGATGAACGCTATGGATTAGTCACAGAAGATTTATGCAGCTTTTTGTGATTTATGTAATGTGGAACTAACTTTATTTATGAATTCATTAATTGCTTAAATTGTATTTTTGCCTTTTTGGAAGCCAAACTCTGAACTCAGGGCTGTTATTGGATTTCAGCGCAGTATGTAGTTGTATCTTTATATACTAGATATTAGTATGCCAGTAGTAATCCACTTTAGTTTATTATTTGCCCTTCTGTGACAGAATATGGGTGGAAAAGTTTCATTGAAAACATGGAAAAAGCTGTTTCAGAACTTATCAAAATTTTTTGAACGTGAGCTTTCATGTTGTAATGACTAGACCACGGATTTTTAGGTCATAAAAAAGTGTGTTTTAGGCACCTAAAATAGGTTCCTTCACTAGTTCATTTAGGCTTTATAAAACCTAAAATAGGCTCTAATAAAAATGATGCAGAGAAAATAAAAATAAATTAAAATACACAGTGTTGACAGTATGAACATCTTATTAGTCATTAAAACAAGGAAAATGAATATTTACACAGTTACAGAGCACAGCAATCTAAAACATTAATGTTGAACATAACTCCAAATATTTTTGAGTTTCTGCAAGATAAAGATCTCCGTAAAAAAGATGTGGCAATGGTTAATTAATACATTCGCAGTTTCACTTATTCTGACCATAGTTCATTAACCAAAATCTTTTCTAGGTTTTCTAGTGAAAAACTGTGGCACTTGTCAGTCAGAATCAATTTATACATCAACAGATGTGACAGGGGCGTACTTCATTTTCGGCACATGTTGGACAGGAATGATGCAGTCAGGAGTGCTGCATTTTCCACTAAGTATGTCGGCAGCTGCACACAACTCCTTCAGGCCAGTGTTCTTCTGCAAAACTGTTTGCGTACTTTTTCCCCTACTTCACCTGGCGCTTCATTAATTTTCATTTTCACTTCTTCAAGCAAAGAAATATTGTCATAGATAGGTCTCCCTGAGCCTTCTAATTGTGAAATTATTCTTGCCATAAATGTGTAGTAGGCCCTAATGTAAGATAAGTCCCGTTTTAAAGAAGAATCTTTGAGTAGCTCCATTGCTGCAGTTACGGATGCAGCATCCTCCGGTATATTTTCAACTACCTTCTGGACAGCTGAGAGATTAGTACTATAGTATTCTGCTGCTATCAGCCACGTGCCCCAGCGGGTGACAACAGGCTCTGGCGGCAATGGGACATCTGGTTGGTTGGTTGTTCTGGGGAAGGAGACCCGACAGCAAGATCATCAGTCTCATCGGATTAGGGAAGGATGGGGAAGGAAGTCGGCCATGCCCTTTGAAAGGAACGATCCCGGCATTTGCCTGGAGTGACTTAGGGAAATCACGGAAAACCTAAATCAGGATGGCCGGATGCGGGATTGAACCGTCGTCCTCCCGAATGCGAATCCAGTGTCTAACCACTGCACCACCTTGCTCGGTGGGACATCTGGAAGCTGTTCTTTGAATGCCTGTATTCTTGATGGTGCGTTAACAAAAATTTTCTTCACCATAGATATTACTTTATTTACTTTAGGAAATTGTAGCCTTACTTGCTCTGCTATGCGGTTGATTAGTTTTCGCAAGCTGTTTTGAGTAAATCAAATGAGCCCTGGATGGAGCATCTGGATCTAGCTTGCCAATACTCAGGTTTGCAATGAAACGGCCAAGACTGTCAGTAGTTTCATCCACAGAAATCCATATACAAGATTCTCCAAAATCATGTCGGATTCTGTGCAACGCAGCATTGTAAGCTCAATCCACATAATTCTTACGTAAAGTTGACTCTGCAGGAATAGACAAATGGCAGTAATTCTCAAGAAAACCTCTGAAAATAGGGTTTTCTAGTTTCCGAAAGGGGATGTTTGCTGCCACAAGTGCATGTCACAAATCACTGCAGAACTTTTTTTTTTTTTTTTTTTTCTTCGGAGGATTCACCAGATTTATTGGTTAAAAGAGTTTGCTTAAATTTTGACTTTCGTTCAACATTAGCTTTATGTGCGATTCCGTCTGCATGATGAGGTAAGTGAGATTTGTTAACACTCGAAACCTAATACGAGAGAAAAGGGAAATGCAGTTTAGAATCGCATATAAGGAGTATTTCGTATTACTAAAGGATAGCGATAAAAAAGTATCCTAAGTGACAGGAAAAGAAGAAGTCTAAGAAAAACATCAACTAACCTCCTTGTTGCATGCTTGACAGAAAATAATTTTCCCATCTGTTGTATAATGCGGAAAATCTTGCAGCCACTGCGTTATACAAGTAGACTTTGAACTAGCTGTTTCCGGCATGGCGTAGTATTCTCACACAGAAACTAGAATTTATTTTGCACTTAGAACGTCAGTAACACTTAACACCGTTGGTCGCTACACAATGTACTGATTTGTTTTCGCTGGGAAAAAGTGAACGATGACCCCCCCTTTTTTTTTCCCCCCCCCCCCCCCCCCCCCCCCCTCTCTTTTACTGCGGTGCATGGGAGCGGTAGGGGAAGTACCGTACTCGTTGCTGGACATATGGCACCTGACAGATGGCCGCCCCTTCTGAACAAGCGAAAAGAATATAACGGTGCTTCAGATAAAAACATCTGACCGCCGTTGGATAAGCAGCTGAGCAGCAAGTCGTATACTCCTAGCTCACTCGTTTGTTACATAGTTTAATTCTTAATTTCTTTGCGTGTTTTTGGTACTTGCATTGTTTAATTCCTAAATTTCGGGCGTATTATAGTATTTGAGAGTTGTAGCATCGCGTTTTAGTACCTGAATAGTGTAAATTCGCGTAGTCGTTTGTCTACTGTTTTTGTTTTGAACGGCCAGTGTCGGTTGGTCACAGTCAGTGTGCTCCCTGCCGCCGTTGGATAAGCAGCTGAGCAGCAAGTCGTATACTCCTAGCTCACTCGTTTGTTACATAGTTTAATTCTTAATTTCTTTGCGTGTTTTTGGTACTTGCATTGTTTAATTCATAAATTTCGGGCGTATTATAGTATTTGAGAGTGTAGCATCGCGTCTTAGTACCTGAATAGTGTAATTTCGCTTAGTCTCCTTCCGCCGCCGAGCAGTGTCAGCAGTGCGCAAGTAGCAGCATTACTGCATTTACTAGGCAATCTTGTATTTTAATAACCGTTTAAATTTTGTCGATTTGTTTGCGCTCTCTGTAGATTAGTTCAGAAGTTCTTTGTAAAACAGTTTTTAGCATGGATAGGGACTGCAACTGCTGTGTTCGGATGCAGGCTGAGTTGGCATCCCTTCGCTCCCAGCTTCAGGCAGTGTTGGCTTCGGTCACACAGCTTGAGGCTGTTGCCAATGGGCATCACTGTGGGGGTCCGGATGGGGGTTTGTCGGGGACGGCCAGCTCGTCCCACGCATCCTCTGATCGGACTACGACTGTGGTTGCCCAGGATACTGCCCGCATTGAGGCTGATCCCTCACCTGTGGTAGAGTGGGAGGTCGTTTCAAGGTGTGGCAGGGGGCGAAAGATATTCCGGAGGGCTGAACGGAAAACCTCTCCAGTTTGTCTGACGAACCGGTTTCAGGCTCTGTCTCAGGCTGATACTGATCTTCGGTCTGACATGGCTGCTTGTCCTGTTCCAGAGGTTGCCCCTCAGTCTGCAAGATCCGGGCAGTTGCAGAGGGTGGGCTTACTGGTAGTTGGGAGCTCCAACGTCAGGCGCGTAATGGGGCCCCTTAGGGAAATGGCAGCAAGAGAGGGGAAGAAAACCAATGTGCACTCCGTGTGCATACCGGGGGGAGTCATTCCAGATGTGGAAAGGGTCCTTCCGGATGCCATGAAGGGTACTGGGTGCACCCATCTGCAGGTGGTCGCTCATGTCGGCACCAATGATGTGTGTCGCTATGGATCGGAGGAAATCCTCTCTGGCTTCCGGCGGCTATCTGATTCGGTGAAGACTGCCAGTCTCCCTAGCGGGATGAAAGCAGAGCTCACCATCTGCAGCATCGTCGACAGGACTGACTGCGGACCTTTGGTACAGAGCCGAGTGGAGGGTCTGAATCAGAGGCTGAGACGGTTCTGCGACCATGTGGGCTGCAGATTCCTCGACTTGCGCCATAGGGTGGTGGGGTTTCGGGTTCCGCTGGATAGGTCAGGAGTCCACTACACGCAACAAGCGGCTACACGGGTAGCAGGGGTTGTGTGGCGTGGGCTGGGCGGTTTTTTAGGTTAGATGGCCTTGGGCAAGTACAGAAAGGGCAACAGCCTCAACGGGTGCGGGGCAAAGTCAGGACATGAGGGGACCAAGCAGCAATCGGTATTGTAATTGTCAACTGTCGAAGCTGCGTTGGTAAAGTACCGGAACTTCAAGCGCTGATAGAAAGCACCGAAGCTGAAATCGTTATAGGTACAGAAAGTTGGCTTAAGCCAGAGATAAATTCTGCCGAAATTTTTACAAAGGTACAGACGGTGTTTAGAAAGGATAGATTGCATGCAACCGGTGGTGGAGTGTTCGTCGCTGTTAGTAGTAGTTTATCCTGTAGTGAAGTAGAAGTGGATAGTTCCTGTGAATTATTATGGGTGGAGGTTACACTAAACAACCGAACTAGGTTAATAATTGGCTCCTTTTACCGCCCTCCCGACTCAGCAGCATTAGTGGCAGAACAACTGAGAGAAAATTTGGAATACATTTCACATAAATTTTCTCAGCATGTTATAGTCTTAGGTGGAGATTTCAATTTACCAGATATAGACTGGGACACTCAGATGTTTAGGACGGGTGGTAGGGACAGAGCATCGAGTGACATTATACTGAGTGCACTATCCGAAAATTACCTCGAGCAATTAAACAGAGAACCGACTCGTGGAGATAACATCTTGGACCTACTGATAACAAACAGACCCGAACTTTTCGACTCTGTATGTACAGAACAGGGAATCGGTGATCATAAGGCCATTGCAGCATCCCTGAATATGGAAGTTAATAGGAATATAAAAAAAGGGAGGAAGGTTTATCTGTTTAGCAAGAGTAATAGAAGGCAGATTTCAGACTACCTAACAGATCAAAACGAAAATTTCTGTTCCGACACTGACAATGTTGAGTGTTTATGGAAAAAGTTCAAGGCGATCGTAAAATGCGTTTTAGACAGGTACGTGCCGAGTAAAACTGTGAGGGACGGGAAAAACCCACCGTGGTACAACAACAAAGTTAGGAAACTACTGCGAAAGCAAAGAGAGCTCCACTCCAAGTTTAAACGCAGCCAAAACCTCTCAGTCAAACAGAAGCTAAACGATGTCAAAGTTAGCGTAAGGAGGGCTATGCGTGAAGCGTTCATTGAATTCGAAAGTAAAATTCTATATACCGACTTGACAGAAAATCCTAGGAAGTTCTGGTCTTACGTTAAATCAGTAAGTGGCTCGAAACAGCATATCCACACACTCCGGGATGATGATGGCATTGAAACAGAGGATGACACGCGTAAAGCTGAAATACTAAACACCTTTTTCCAAAGCTGTTTCACAGAGGAAGACCGCACTGCAGTTCCTTCTCTAAATCCTCGCACAAACGAAAAAATGGCTGACATCGAAATAAGTGTCCAAGGAATAGAAAAGCAACTGGAATCACTCAATAAAGGAAAGTCCACTGGACCTGACGGGATACCAATTCGATTCTACACAGAGTACGCGAAAGAACTTGCCCCCCTTCTAACAGCCGTGTACCGCAAGTCTCTAGAGGAACGGAGGGTTCCAAATGATTGGAAAAGAGCACAGATAGTCCCAGTCTTCAAGAAGGGTCGTCGAGCAGATGCGCAAAACTATAGACCTATATCTCTTATGTCGATCTCTTGTAGAATTTTAGAACATGTTTTTTGCTCGCGTATCATGTCATTTCTGGAAACCCAGAATCTACTATGTAGGAATCAACATGGATTCCGGAAACAGCGATCGTGTGAGACCCAACTCGCCTTATTTGTTCATGAGACCCAGAAAATATTAGATACAGGCTCCCAGGTAGATGCTATTTTTCTTGACTTCCGGAAGGCGTTCGATACAGTTCCGCACTGTCGCCTGATAAACAAAGTAAGAGCCTACGGAATATCAGACCAGCTGTGTGGCTGGATTGAGGAGTTTTTGGCAAACAGAACACAGCATGTTGTTATCAATGGAGAGACGTCTACAGACGTTAAAGTAACCTCTGGCGTGCCACAGGGGAGTGTTATGGGACCATTGCTTTTCACAATATATATAAATGACTTAGTAGATAGTGTCGGAAGTTCCATGCGGCTTTTCGCGGATGATGCTGTAGTATACAGAGAAGTTGCAGCATTAGAAAATTGTAGCGAAATGCAGGAAGATCTGCAGCGGATAGGCACTTGGTGCAGGGAGTGGCAACTGACCCTTAACATAGACAAATGTAATGTATTGCGAATACATAGAAAGAAGGATCCTTTATTGTATGATTATATGATAGCGGAACAAACACTGGTAGCAGTTACTTCTGTAAAATATCTGGGAGTATGCGTGCGGAACGATTTGAAGTGGAATGATCATATAAAATTAATTGTTGGTAAGGCGAGTACCAGGTTGAGATTCATTGGGAGAGTGCTTAGAAAATGTAGTCCATCAACAAAGGAGGTGGCTTACAAAACACTCGTTCGACCTATACTTGAGTATTGCTCATCAGTGTGGGATCCGTACCAGGTCGGTTTGACGGAAGAGATTGAGAAGATCCAAAGAAGAGCAGCGCGTTTCGTTACCGGGTTATTTGGTAACCGTGATAGCGTTACGGAGATGTTTAATAAACTCAAGTGGCAGACTCTGCAAGAGAGGCGCTCTGCATCGCGGTGTAACTTGCTCGCCAGGTTTCGAGAGGGTGCGTTTCTGGATGAGGTATCGAATATATTGCTTCCCCCTACTTATACCTCCCGAGGAGATCACGAATGTAAAATTAGAGAGATTAGAGCACGCACGGAGGCTTTCAGACAGTCGTTCTTCCCGCGAACCATACGCGACTGGAACAGGAAAGGGAGGTAATGACAGTGGCACGTAAAGTGCCCTCCGCCACACACCGTTGGGTGGCTTGCGGAGTATAAATGTAGATGTAGATGTAGATGTATTTTTCGAACCGGAAAATTCACGTATAATACTTTTCACGAAACAGAATAGTTTGATAGGACTGCCTGTAGACAGCAGCGAGAAAATGCGCGAAGGGCAGTAATTTAGCTATAGAGGGTGTCTACGATTAACATTGTGATTTTTTAATCCGTGCTCAACTTAAGGCCTATGAAACCTTGCTGCACGCTGGGCAGAAAATATTGTTTTCCATCTGTCGTATAGTGTGGAAAAACTTGGAGCCACTGTCTTATATGATGAAATAGGCACTTTTTAGGATATTAAAGCCGAAATAGGCAAAAATAGGCACTAACGTCAAAATAGGCTTTTTTAGGTCCTATAGAACTAACGCTGTTAAGTGTAAATAGTCATGAAACGCATAAGTACAAATTTTTATGCAAATAGGAACTCAGGAACAAAATAGGTTTTTACCTAAAATCCGCGGTCTAGTAATGACCAATTTATCTCACTCAGCCTACAACAGACCAAGTGTATGTTTTCTTCATTGAACTGTCTTTTCATGAACAACTCCTTCCATTTTCTTTATTTACTTTTTTGTAAATCAATGGGCAAAGCTTAGTGATTTGAGATATCTAGGTCTAAAGAGAATTTGGCACTGTCATTAAATGTTTAATATGTTAAAATATTGTCTATACACGTTGCAGGTTGCTCATTTGCTCTGGTGAAATGAGTGAAATTTAGTCTAAAGCTATATCCTTCAGTTAAGTCAACAAACTTAGTTGACAAGCTTGTTTCACCCACTGTAACTGTGTTAAAATCAGTAGCAATTACTATTTTTTTCTTCTTTTCTTTTGTGAGTTTTTGTAACAGATACTGGACTTTCTCTAAAAATAATTTTGTCACATCACTACCTGGAATCCTATATATTGAGATAATAATAATATTATGTTGTTCTAGCTCTACACAGCAACTTTCAAATATGAGTTCTTCGTTAAGAAAATTAAAACTGTTTTTTTCTTTATATTCTAATGAGTTGTTAACCAGTATACAGGAACCCCCATAGGTTCTGTTTTTTCCTACAAAAACTGTTAAGTTAGTGTAAAGTTTTCTAATTTGTTTAAAACTGTGACTGAATCTTTCTTAAGCCAGTGTTCGGTTGCCAACTCTCAGTATAATATTCATAGTGTACTTCTTTGTACTGAAAATACTTTATTAATATTAGATTTACTGGCCCAAAGAATATCCCATAAGACAGGAAACATTAGCACTTTTGTTTGGAGGTCAAAAGTATCAGATATTTCTAAGTGTGGAGCTTGCTCAGCTTATACAAGATGGGCAGTGGGATGAGTTCTTGATGTTGAATTATTACAAAGAGATAATTTCAGAATTAACACAGTAATGGAATTGATGGCTTTGGAGGTTGTTCTATATAAATATAACGTGCCTGTTTTCGTGGGTGATAATGAAGGTGTAAATAGGCATTTGCTCCGTTGTATATAGGCTATAGGGGAGGAGCTGAAGGAAAAAAATGCACTGCCTCCTCCTTGCAGATCAAGCAACACACTCAAACCGAGATTGCATTCACAATGCAATATTGCTATGGCAGGCTGTATTGTTTCGTAGCTAAGGTTGACAATGAACAAAAACAAATCTGTACTGCCCCAAAATCATCTGACTTCTGCTGATTCTTCTGCACCCACAAAAGTGCCAAGATACAGTGTGCATTAATACTCTGCCTCAGGCCTTATTCACTAAGCTAGTTTCTATCCACATGAAAATTTCCAAAACTGGTTGTGTCTGGGGACAAGTTCTTCCTCTTTTTTATAATGGGAATGGCACAATAGTTCTAGTGATCAATTGTCAGTTCTTACCTGTGAGACAAGAGGAATTTGTGAATTGCTGTGGCAGGAAGAACAGGTCAGTATAGGGTTGTAAATATAAAATCAAATAGGGGTAATGCAAGAGTAGGACTAATAATGAATAAGAAAATAGGAATGCGGGTAAGCTACAGTGAACAGCATAGTGAACACATTATTGTAGCCAAGACAAACATGAAACCAACACCCACCACAGTAGTACATATTTATGTACCAGCTAGCTCCTCAGATGATGAAGATACTGAAAGAGTGTATGATGATATAAAGGAAATTATTCATATTATTAAGGGAGGAAAAAATTTGTGATGAATGACTGGAATTCAGTAGTGGGAAGAGGTAGAGAAGGAAAAATGGAAAGAGAAAACTAACTACTGAAAATGGATGGAAGAGAAAACTGCCTCGTAGTGTTTGCACAGAACATGATTAAATTATGTTAAAACTTTGTTTAAGAATCACGAAAGAAGTTTGTATACATGGAATAGAACTGGGCAACGTTGGGAGGTCTCAACTTTATTATATAATGATGAGACAGAGACTTTGAAAACAGATTTTAAATTGCAAAGTATTTCTTGAGGCAAGTGTGGACTCGGAGCAAAATTTATTGATTATGAACTGAAGAAATTTGAAAAAAGGTAGGAAGTTATGACTATGAGACCTGGATGAATTGAAGGAACCAGAGGTTGTTGAGAGTTTCAAAGAAAGAATTAGGCAATATTGGACTGAAACAGTGGAAAGGAATACAATAGAATGCAAATGGGTAGATTTGAGAGATGAAATAGAGAACATAGTAGAGGATCACTAATGTAAAACAACAAAACCTAGTAGAAATCCGAGGATAACAAAGGAGATAGTGTAATTAATTGATGATTAGAGAAAATATAAAAATGCAGAAAATGAAGCAGACAAAAGGGAATGCACTTGTCTTAAGATTGAGGTTGATAGAAAGTGTAAAATAGCTAAGCAGGCATGGCTAGAGAACAAATGCGAGGTTGTCGAAGCAGGCATAACTCCAGGAGAGATAGATGCTGCTTGTAGGAATTAGAAGGACCTTTGGAGAAAAGAGAACCAAAAAGCAAAGCAAAGCCTTTTACTCTATTTGTGTGTGTGTGTGTGTGTGTGTGCGTGTGTTGTAGGGTCAGTGCATAGCTGTCTCACCTGTTGACTGCTTTCTTGACCTTAGATCTGCTACTCATTCAGATAAGTATTCAGTTGGGGCTTATGAGGCTAAGTGTGACCAGATCCAGTTCTCTCCGCAAGGACAAATCATTGTCAGTACCAGGACTCAAACACGAGAGCCAGGCATGACAAGATTGTTCCACATGGTGTGCAAGATATATTATACTTGCAAAATAACCGCCCCCCCCAAGTTATCCATATAAAAATGGAAAAACTGGTAGAAGCCAACTCCTGAGAAATTTGAAGCCATTTTGACTATTTTTCGATCATGACTGTCTCAAGAAATATGTAAAGGTTTTTAACTACCACTACCAGTCACAAAATTTGTTAACTAATGTATTATTTATTTATTGTGCAACATTTTTTGAGTGAAAACCTCATCATCAGGCTATATGGCATTACAAAAACAATTTCACAATAAGATCATACAAATGTTAAATAGTCTTTTCAAGAATGCTGTGGTTATCTTGTGGAAGAAGAGAAAACCTAGTAAGAGGCAATGTCACTTTGTAGAGCTGGACTGATATTTGTGTGAAAATGTTTTGAAACACTCACTCACTTTGTTCTTATGGCATGGTAGCCTCGTTGTGATGAGCTGAGGGGTTTCCATTTCTGTGGCTCTCTTGGCTTTCTTGATCACTGTTCGCAAATTTTCACAAACGTATCAGTAACTTGGAAACTAGATTAGATTAGTTTTTTGTTCCATAGATCTGTGCTGAGGAGATCCTCGTGGACGTGGAACATGTCTTTTTATTTTTTAAAAAAGCTGAAATAACAATACTAATAGTATGAATATATACATCATTTGTTTCTATTAAAAAATTCGTCAATGGAGTGGGAGGAGTTGGCCACTAGCAAGTCTTTCAGGCTCCTTTTAAACTGATTTTTATTTGTAACTAAATTTTTTGTGTTTGGTGGCAAATTATTGAAGATAAGTGTTCCTTCATAGTGGACCTCTTTTTGAACTAAAGTAAGTGCTTTTAAATCCTTGTGCAGATCATTTTTGTTCCTGGTATTGTATGTATGAACTGAGCTGTTTGTCGGAAAAAGAGATATATTATTTAAGACAAATTTCATTAAAGGGTAAATATACTGAGAGGCAGTAGTTAGTATACCCAGTGCTTTGAAGAGGTTTCTGCAGCACGTCTGTGAATTTACTCCACAAATAATATGTATTACATGCTTTTGGACTCTGAAAACTTTTGTTTGACTTACCCCAAAATATTATACCATATGACATTATGGAAAGAAAGTAGGCAAAGTATGCAAGCTTTTTCATTTTTATGTCGCCTATGTCTGCTAACACTCGAATTGCAAATACAGATTCGTTACGGCGTTTCTGCAGTTCTGTGGTGTGCTCCTCCCAACTGAATTTATTATCAAGTTGTAATCCCGGGGATTTAAGACTGTCAACCTCTTCTATCTGCTCTTCTTCATACTTTATGCATATGCTGGGTGGAAACCTCTCACAGGTTCTGAATTGCATATAGTGAGTCTTTTCGAAGTTTAATGTCAGTGAGTTGGCTTTAAACCATTTATTAATATCCATGAAAATATCATTAGCAGATCTTTATAGAACTACACTCAACCTACTATTTATTGCAATACTTGTGTCATCTGCAAACAAAATGAACTCTGCTTCTGGCAGTCTAACTGATGAGATATCATTAATGTACACAAGAAAAAGCAATGGCCCTAAGATGGATCCTTGTGGGGCACCACATGTAATTTCTTCCCATTCTGATGATGACTGATGACTTAATTCACTTGTCCCTTGCACTGACACCCTTTGTTTCCTGTTAGTGAGGTATGACTTGAACCATTTTGCAGCACTGCCCGTGACACCATAGAATTCTAATTTATTTAAAAGGATGTTGTGGTTCACACAATCAAATGTCTTTGACAAATCACAGAAAATACCTGCTGCTTGTAATTTGTTATTTAATTAAGTAAGTACATTTTCACTGTAGGTGTGAAACTGTGTTCTTGATAATATGTTATTTGTGGTTGCTAAGCTGCCTGTACATTACTTTTTCTAAAATTTTTGAGAATGCTAGCAAAAGTGAAATTGCTCTGGAGTTTGATGGTATCTCTTTATCCCCTTTCTTGAGTAGAGGCTTAACATTTGCATATTTTAGACAGTCAGGAAATGTCCCAGTTATAACTGACTGGTTACACAAGTAACTTAGAATTGTACTAAGCTCACAAGAACATGCCTTAATTAACTTTGTTGATATTTCATCATAACCACTAGAATGCTTTGTTTTTAAAGATTTTGTTATGGAAGTTATTTCTTTTGGTGAAGTGAGTGACATATTCATGTACCTGAAGCTATTTGTAAAGGCTAGTTTCAGATATTCAACGGCATTATTTACTGATCTTGACAATCCCATTCTATCAGTAATGGATATAAAGTACTTGTTAAATAGATTTGCCACACTATGCCCATCGGTTACTAATGTGTCATCTATCCTTAATGCTATTTGCTCCTGTTCCTTTCTGGTTCTACCAGTCTCCTCTTTCACTATATCCCATATTGTTTTTATTTTGTTCGCAGACATTGCTACCTTCTTCTTGTAGTGCATTTGTTTAGATGTCTGAATTACTTTTTTTAATATATTACACTATTCCTTGTATTTAGCTAAATCATCAGCATTGGAGCTATTCTTGGTCGACAGATACATTTTCCTTTTTGTCTTGCATGAAATCTTTATTCCTTGTGTAATCCATGGTTTTATTATAGACTTCTGTTTAATTTGAGTAACTTAGAGGAAAGCAGTTTTCAAACATGGTACTGACATTGTTCATGAATGTGTTATATTTTTCATTCATGTCATGAGCACTATAAACATCTTTCCAGTTCATATCCTCGAACAGTTTTCTAAAACACCCAATTTTTGGTTTGATTGACTACTCTCCTGTACTCAGATTTAGCAATCTTGATAATCTGCTTAGAATTTAAATCTAAAACAAGGAGCTGCATGTCATGATCCGATAGTCCATTTATTACAGGTTTTATGATATGATTTTGTTCCTTTGATTTGTCTATAAAAATGTTATCAATGGCTGTCCTTGAGGATTTAGTGATCCTAGTTGGAAAGTTTACAGTGTGAGTTAGATTGAAAGACAACATTACTAACTGCAGTAAATGTTTACTGGAAGATTGCATTAGAAAATCTGTATTAAAGTCACCAGTAATCAAAATTTCTTTGTTTCTTCCTGTTAAATAACCCAAAAGAGCTTGTAGATGATTTATGAATAGATTATAATTTCCTGCAGGTGCTCGGTAGATAGTTACTATTATATAGGATCTGTTATGGAACTCTACTTCTGTTGCACATGCTTCTAGATGCTGATCGAAACAGAATTTATTAATGTCAGTGTTCTTGAATTTATGACAGTTTTTAATAAATGTGGCAACTCCTCCTCCATTCATATCTACTCTGCAGAAGTAGAGTAACTTTTAGAGAAAAACGGTTTTCAAACATGATACTGACATTGTTCATGAATGTAGTGCAGTGGACAAGATGGCTGTCAAAATACAACTGGTTTCGATTTGACTATCAGTCTGTTGATCTATGTCAGATGTTTACATGTCTTCTGCACGTCAGCCTACATCTGTAAAATGATAACAAGACGTGCATATGTATCGTACCTTAGGAGATAGGTCAAAGAAGGGCAAATCTATGTCATTAGGATTTAAAGAAAGCTTTTGAAAATGTAATCTGGCCTACGATCTTTGAAATATTGAAGGTAGTAGGGGTAAAATGCATGGAGAGAAGGTTATTTAGAAGTTGTACAGAAGTTGTACAGAAACCAGACTGTAGTAATAGCATGTCATTGTGGAAACTCTGTAAATAGCTAAATGACTTAGTTAATAAATAACATTACCAATGACTGTATTTGAGTTTGAGTTAATTTAATTTAGAAATGGATTAATGTTCAGTTTATCTTTTCTTTTGGCCATTTTAATAAACACTACAGTAATGGCCAATATTTAGTATTAAAATTTAAGGTAGTTCTAGTTCTGATGACACTTGAGTAATCAAAGCAGATATAATTTTGACCATGTACTTATCACTGTTTTGAATGTAGGCGTTGTTACTTTCACCAATGAATGCATCAACATATGCTGCCATGGCTTTTGTGAATGCCCTGCTTGGAAACACATCAGACGCAGTAGATCTATTTCATAAAGCATTGGGCATACGCAGAGATCACACATTTAGTACAACTATGTTGGGATATTTACTGGAACAGTTAATGGTAGAGACACCCCCCTTCTCAAGTAAGTAATTTCTGTTCTGAATCGATGAAACAGTTTGATGTGTTTTGTCTTGAGCTTTGGAATTTCCTTGATTAACACAATTCTAAGTGCCTGTAGTTGTTATTACTAACATATGAAATGCTATGATTTGATTCTATTGTACATTTGCACATAATTTCTCTCTAACCACATGAGTTGAGGTAACATTTTATTTTTTTGCACGTACGCTTCGTGGTTTGTTGATCTGAGATTTTTAAAGTGAATTATTTGTCATTTATTACATGTTATTTTATTACAATTTTGAAAACAAGGCTCATATGTGTTTGTCATTTGGGACACATGATTCTTCATAGGTAATGAATTCCTGGCTACAACTAAAGTAAAGCAGCCCTCAAGCTAAAGATAGGTTTGAACACCACTATGCTTTACTAGGCATGGACTTATGGAAGAAGTACACCCTTTCCTTCCACTGATCTCTGAATTGACTTACCCTTTCAGTTATAGGGGGACCTACAGTTCAGAATTAATTCCGAACAGTAGTTTAACTTGGCATTTTTCCTGTTAACAAATCACTGTTGAAGGTGAAGAAATTGACAACTTACAAAAATCATAGATCAAGTTGGGAATCTTAACACACATTGTGGCCTTCTTCTTTGTCTTATTATATTATTGTTGATTATTATTACTGTTATTATTATATGCACATAAACCCATTAGGATTTTGCCAAATACTTAGAAGATGGGCATTTGCCAGGGTGGTTGTAATGCAACCAGACTTAAAAAAAAGTGTAGAACAGCCAACCATATTTAATTATGAAAATCTAATGAACATACAAATTTTGCATGACTATCCTTCAACAAATTAAAAAGAGTCTTCATTTTTATTGAAGGCAACTATTTACTGTCATAAGAATTTATTTTATTAATATTGTGCTTCGACTTTTCTAAGAAACACTGTTAAATATCATTTACATTTCCAGAAAAAAAATTAACTTAATGTAGTATCATAATGAAAACAAAATACAATTTATTCCTTTGTAGAAGCATGCAAAAATTTATAGATCTTCACTAATTTAATGGCTCTTTTCTCTCCCAAATTATTTTTTATTTTGACCAGGCACACCTCTAGGTGAAGAAGATCCTCTCAATGGATGCAGTGCCAAGTGAGAAATGAGGCTTTTCACAAATGTAATAAATCATGTTTGTTAGTTTCCATTTTTTGCTGCTTTCTGCTCCATTGTCTTCCACCGTTAGATGGAACTGTGTTATTGTAGCATCAGAAAACATGGTGGCAGGAAGATAATCAGAATCAGCAGTCCTAAATGATGTAACACTGCAGTCCATTCTGGATTCATCTCTATGAGCCAGTTTTCTGCAGTTTCTTCTTGGACTTAACATGTTAGCAAAATATTGAAAGAATTCTAGTGCCTTTCACTATCATTTTTTTTTTTATTGCATTCATATAGGGTACCAGATCAAGAACTGTTTAAGCTGTCTGCTTGAAAAAGATCCAGGACTCTTAAAAACCTCTCATCCCAGGCATTTGCCTTCCCCGTACTCCTTTTATTCTCTTGTGGGGCTTTCTTTCCCTCTTCATACAATGTTTTCTCAATCTTCTTCATTGAATTTTCCTCTTAATCAACTTGCCATTTGTTAATTTTTGACCTGAAGGTTTCATGGTTTTGGACATCTTCAGGAATGCATGCTAATTTCAGATCAATTTTGATGTTGCCAATCCATTTCAATGTGTCTGTTTTGTCTTTACTCATGTTATCAGAAGTTTACTATTTATTTTGTAAGTCTGTCATGCTTCGTTCGTTTAGTGTGCCCTTAGAATCTTAACCTATGGATATTTGTGTGTTGTTTGATTTCCTGGCTGCTTGTGAATTGGTATTGTTCACTACAAGTTTTTGGCTTAGAATTTTTCTTATATTTTTGCGTTCTCTATTCTCAGTGTTTTCAATGTATGCTTTCCTGTACAGAATTATTGTTCCTGATCCAAAAAGGCATTCTGGTTTAATTACTGTATTGCAGCATATTAGTTTTGTGTGCTTGGAGATATGTTTCTAGTCGTAGTTAATTTGGGTAAGTCAGTATGCAGTTTCCAACTTTCGCCATCTAATTCCACTTGCTTATGTTTCAATCCATTTTCCTGAATGATTTCACTGAACTATTTAAATTGTAGAATTTTTTTAATTTTGCCGTATTTCGTCTCCATGAACTTTGGTGCTTGTTTGTTCTAGGTCATGTACCGCACCTGTGTGAAGGATATCTGGAGACCAACTTTTCCTGCAGTTTATTTCCAGAGTTCAATCTTATTTTGGGCTGACGAAATGTCACAATTTAATATTGCTACGTCATCTGGAAATGCTAGCCAATCCACAGATAACTTTCCTCTGCCTAAAGTGATTACTTGACCAGTTTTGAGTACTTTTTTCTGTTAGTGCCTTCTTGTATTGTTTCATCAAGAACACAATTGAAAAGCAATGGAGGCAGCCCATCTCCTTGTTGCACTCCCATTTTGATTTCAAAATGATCTGAGGGTTCCATGATAAATTTAACCTTTGACTTTGTATCTGTCCATTGTATTTTATGATTGCAAGCTTTCTCGGACCTAGACCTTGTTATTTTGGTATTTGGAAGAATAATTCACAGTCAACTGAGTCATAGGCTTTTATGAAGGCAACAAATGTGCAGACCAAATTTTTGTCACAAATTCTCTGCTGTCTTAGGATTAGCTTTAGGTTCAAGATTTGCTCTGGGCGTGAGTGGCCTGGTCTCAATACTGCCTGGTGCTCTCAGATTTTTGTTTCATATTGTTTCTGTGCTCTGTCAAGAAGGCACTGGGATAGAATTTTGTATGCAATTGATATTAGTGAGATTCCCCTGTAATTATTTACACCTCTTTCTTGTGTAATGGTTGAATGTACTCATTTTTCTGATCTTCAGGAATCAGTTCCTTTTGTCAAATGTTTTGCATCACTTGGGTAATTTCTTTAATGGTATTTGAGCCTAGTGATTTGAGGATTCCTGCTACAATTCCATCTTCCCTGATGCTTTTTTGTTTCTTAGTCTTTTTATCAGTCTAGCAATTTCTTCCTCATTTGGCCGTAATGAATTTGGATTAGTGTCCTTTGGTTCTTGTAGTGGGAATCTTTGCGCTGTTTCTCCGCAGTTTAGTAGTTCTTTGAAATATCTGGTAAGTTATCCTGTGAGCTTAGTTTTGCAGTTCTTATAGAAATTTAATGTGTTACTTCTTTCAAAGACATTCTCGATTTCAAGTAACATATTTTATAGACTATAAGGCGCACTTTTTTCTCTGAAAAATTGCCTCCAAAATTCAGGTGCATCTTATACTCGAAATTGATATGAGTGCGGGGACTCACAAGCTTGCTAACATTTGTCTCCCTCCCACCCAGCCTCACAAACTTAGAACACTGTCTAGCCTACGATGTACCATTGCAGTCAGTGGTGTAGTGGACTTGAATTGAAAGTGATTTCTGTTATCGGTAACAGTACAGTATTTTTGTTAGTAGCTCGTTTCGTAATGGAAAAAAATCAAATGTATTCATATGATGTGGGCTATAAATTGAAAGTAATGCAGAAAGCATATGCAGGAAACTGAGTAGCTGAGCAGCATTTTGGTACTCCACTGACAGAAAAACCATTCACAATTGGCGGGCGAATAAAGAACTGAAAAAAATGAGGACGACTAAATGTGCAAATAGAGGACTGAATGCAAAATGGGCAAAACTAGTAGATGACATTTTGAAATCGATTCAAGGACTCCATCAAAATGGCATTTGAATTAATACAAAAATGATTCAAACCCTCATAAGCTAGCCCTATGGCGGAAGTTAACAGACTTTAAGGGTGGAGGTGGTTGGTGCTACAGGTTTATGAAGCGTCATGGACTTGGCATGCGAACCAAAACCAAAAAGTCTCAGAAGATGCCACAAGAGTATGAAGAGAAAATACTATCTTCTATCACTTTATTATTCAACATTGAAAGCAAACCAGTGTGGAACTAAGCCAAATAGTGAAGGTGGAAAAAACTCCTCTGGCATTTGATGTGCAGAATAACAGAACTTTTGCCATGAAAGATGCTAAAACGGTAACTATAAAAATAAGTGGACATGAAAAAATGCACTACACTGTTGTCCTTTCATGTTGTTGTGACAGTACTAAACTTAATCCAGTGATCATTTTTCAGCACAAAATAATGCCAAAACCTTCTACATACTGCCAAGTGTTGTTCACATACATGACAGGGGTTGGATGGATGAGGCTGGTATGAAATTATGAACTTACAGAGTGTGGGAGAGAAGGAAGGATGGACATGAAAAAATGCACTACGCTGTTGTCCTTGATGTTGTGCTCATGATACTAAGCTTAAGTTCTCTTTGTGTGCTAGATCAGTTTGGTAGTCAGTTGAAAAATTCTGTGGAAGAGGAATTGAGATGAGGAAATACATAGCTTGCTGTTATGCCAAGAGGACTTACTTCACTATTGAAATCTCTTGATGTCTTGATAAATAAACCATTTAAAGTGTGTACTAGAGAGGAATGGAACAAATGGATGATGGATGAAATCCAACATGAATTCATGCTGAAGGGAGCTTTCAAATGACTTACAATCAAACAAGAGCGCCAGTGGTCTACAGTGAGAGAAGACATATTGTTAAATTTTTTAAATAATGCTGCATAAGTAATACTCTTGATGGCAGTGAAAACCTTCTTATATATGAAGAGGACAATTGTGATGAGGAAGAAGGAGAACAAGAAGAAGAAGAAGAGAGTTCAGATAATGATTTTCAGGGATTCTAAAGTTCAGTTCAGTTCTATAAACTAATAATTTTTTTAGTTTGACCCTGCAGTCTAATAACAAAAAAGGCAAAAATTTTATTTAAAAAATTGCTTAAAAATTGAGGTCCGTCTTATAGATCATAGCATTGTAAAATACGGTAGTTCACCCTTTTCATATTTCCTTTTGGTCTTCAAGATTAACTTGGCTCTCTTTCCTCACTGTCAAGACTGTTCTGTAGTAGTCTTCCGTCTTATTGCTGTCTTATTGTTGTATGCATTCTGTCTGTATTGAATTGCATTCTCAACATTCGTCATTCCACCAACATTGCTTTTTCCTGTTCTACAGAGGAATTAGTGTTTGCGCTGTTTTGGTCAATTTGCTTTTGCAGTTGTTGCAAACGGTTTGTCTGCTTCTGGGAAATGTGATTGGACCTGGTTAGTGTCAAATCTATTCTTGTCAGGTAATGGCTGAGTTAACATTTGCTCTCTCTTTGACATGGATGGTCATAATTTCTTAGTGGTTTGAATAAGAGATTGCTGCTTGGTCACCTATGGGTGAGCTTGGTGATCTCCATATCATCCTCTCTCTCTCTCTCTCTCTTTTTTTTTTTTTTTTTTTTTTTTTTTTTTTTTTTTTTTTTTTTTTTTTTTTTTTTTAAGTGTGTCGAGATGTTTGCAGAGTTTGATTAATCTTCATCTGTTTTGGTTGGTCCATTTATGTGCTGTTAATTTTCCAATTGTTTTTCTGTACTTTCATTCTTTGCCTAGCTGTGCATTGAAATCATCATGTAGGATTTTGGCATGTTTTTGTGGAAATTTAGATACTGTTTCTTCTAGCATTCCGTTATTTGTCTATCTTTTTGTAGTTGACTTTATTTTCAATATGGACTGGGATGTGTGCATTGATTAGTGTGTATGTTCTACTTTCACACTTCAGGGGAGATTTTCATTAGCCTGTTATTTACAGGCATCACATTTGTTTTGCAGGTGAGTATCTCCTGTTTGACTGCAAAGGTAACCCTTAAAAGTAGCGTTTTTTCTGTAATTGTTTGTCTGTTTTACTTTTGAAATTGTGTAGTTCCCAAAATCCATTGCCTTTTCATCAGTGTGCCTGTGTTTGCATTCTTTGTTCATTCAGGGTTTGCTCTTGAGATACTTTTTGTATTTAGTGTGTCGAAAAAGGTTTTGGTGTGTGGGCAAAGTTGGCTAAAGGACTCCAACTCCCTCTGTGTGTAGGTGCAGATGCCCCAGAATTCAATAGTCTGGTAGTACTGTTCTTAGTAGAAGTGGATTATGACCTGGAGTAAAAGACTGATTGCTGCCGTGCCTCAAGGTACTTGACTATCTCAAGTTTTGGACTGAAGACCAGTTTTTAAAGTCTGTAGTATTAGCTACATAACAAGAATTCCTGCCACACCTCCGGTGATCAGATGTTGACCACTTTGCCATTTGCTACATCTCAGATGCAAAGTGGATTTCACAGGATCTCTATCCCACCAGTTCTACCATATTAGTGGTTTTCCTTGCTGCCTTCATTGCTGTTGAAAATCTCACATTGTAGACTAGCATGCCTCCCCTCTCGTCTTCCATGACAGGAAGCTCAGCTTCCCTGCCTTGTCTGATCACTGAGTACTGAGCCACCCTGCCATGACAAGGCCTGGCCCATGAAGTCTTATTATTTATTTATTTATTATTTGCATATTCTTCATCAGTTGCTCATTCACTTTTGAGCATATCCATTTTGCGAAAAGCTTGTACTTCATATCCTCCTTAAAATGTTAACAAAATTTGAAATGAGTGACTATAGAGGAGATGTCAAACAGATTAGAGGCACATATACTGGGAGGCTGCAGACAATGCACCATCATCATATAATAGAAATTTATATGCATGTTTATTTTCTAGGTAGCCTAGTGATTTGTCAGTGGACAAGCTGAACCAGAATTATGTAAAGTCGAAGGACGTATCGGAATTATTTAACGGTGATATAATTATCAACATCCACCAAGAACAGGCCTAATTGGAAATGAAACTTTAAATGTGAAACATATTTTGTCCAATCAAACACATTAATTTCTGCATTTATGAACTGATATCCAGGAGTCCTCTTAATCAGCGGATTAACGTACAAGTA
This sequence comes from Schistocerca piceifrons, assembly GCF_021461385.2. NCBI lineage: Eukaryota > Metazoa > Arthropoda > Insecta > Orthoptera > Acrididae > Schistocerca > Schistocerca piceifrons. Next base: position 634,908,791 of record NC_060141.1, read on the forward strand.
ATCATTGTATGGCATTGGTGGCGGGGATCACCTAGTGGTTCAGCCACATAAATGGAAAGGGTTTCTTGATTGCACCCATTCGGCACCTTTCCTTTGTGAAGCATGAATGTTTTGTTGTGCATGTAATGGTTTCAGTGTAGGTGACTGTGATGAGTGCACAAGGAGGGTAGTGTTGTTTGAAGTGTTAATGAGGTAATATGGTGCCAATGCATAGCCTGCTCCTCTCAAGTAGCACAAAATGCAAAATGTAGCTACTTGCAGGAAATGTGCCAAAGCTGTTCACCAGTAATATCATATGCCAAAACAAAAAAGGCCTACAAGGTACTTCGATTCACTATCACAAGCTCACACACTTTGACTGTCAAAAAAGGATCAAGAATAGTGATGACATGAGACAGATACAGAATAGTATTACTATCCAGTGCAAAACTGTGCTTGAAGTGATACTCGCAATCTCCTGCAGACAGCCAGAGAATACCATAAATATGAGCAGGTAGTCTCAGAAAAATAGATTGATGTATCTGCTGGTGCAAAAAGTTCATAGCTCCTCCAAAATAAAAATTGGAAGCCGGAAAAAAGCAGATCCTATGCCAAAAGGCAATACAGATCTAATTTTATCTACCAAATCCAATGACTATTTGGCCACTAGAACTAAAAAATTTTAATTTGCCTCATGGAACCAACCAATCCCTGGACTTAAGTCCTCACCGCCACAGAACCAGAGCCAGCTGAAAAATAGGGGGAAGGATAAAACCCATTTATCTAATGGCTCCTATACTTCATTAGAACTTAAAGGCACAGGAGTATGGTTTCAGGTGAATCACTTTTCAGGCTACAGGACAGACTCTCTCTCTCTCTCTCTCTCTCTCTCTCTCTCTCTCTCTCTCTCTCTCCAGCTACATTGAGGAATTGTACCACGTAGAATGGGGTGATGGACGAAAGGAGGTGTGGAGTGGGAGGGAGGATAGAGGGATGGGTGGCTGACGGATGGGAGGGAGGCAGCAAGTGCATGGGATAGGAATATGGGACGGAGAGGTGTCAAGTGCACAGGAGAGGAAAGCAACACAGCAACACAGGTACTGTGCAGCTGAAAATTTAGCATGGTAAACAATACTGTAATTATTTTGCAGTGGACACCTTTTCAAATTCGTGGCTCATTGTGGTAAGTGAATATATTGCTCACGCAAAGGAGATTGTCAGCGGAGAGAGCTAAACCAGAATGACCCTATTTCTCACAATGCACACTTATTCTTCCTCATCTCTTCCCCTCGTCATCAGTTTACAGCAGCTGCGGTGTCACTGAATGTATTTGGCCTTCAGCCTCTCATGAAATTTGAGGCCAAGAGGTTCTCAGTTAACATTCTGCACTGCTCTGCTCGTGATCCACTTTGTGGAAATTTTGACGCCGACAGTGAGCTGTAAAGTTCTGCTGCCATCTGTCATATGGGCAAAGCTGTTGAGACTGTTATAGTATTACAATGACCATATCTACCGAGTAAGAGATAGTGCATGCTCTTAAGCACTGTTATGGGTTCATTCCCTATCTTTCATTTCATTTTCACACTTTCACCCAATGCTTCATTTGTGACGATATGCACCAATACCCCATATAGTCTGAACCACAGATTTTGAGATGTGGTATGATAGAATTTCTTTATTACCAGTATTATAAATGTTGTATTCACACTTCTAAAATTCTCTGAAAAATGTTAAAATAACGTTTTAAGAAGTCTACATTTCGAAAACTGCCCCAGGAAGGTCACAATACCGCCCAGTGCACCAATTGGAACCAACCACTTTCTTCCTCAAACCACTCCATCACACTCCTGTCCTTGTGACACGCTGCATTATCTTACTGAAAAATGCTACTGCCATCGGGAAGCATGGTCATCATGAAGGAATGTGTGTGGTCTGCAACCAGTGTACAGCAGTTTTGCGCCCGAAAACCATAACAAAAAACTCCTTGTCTGTCATTGTGCCTTGCATGAGCTCTACTGGACCCATGGATGCCCATGTGAATGTTCCCCAGAGCATAATTGGAGAGGGGGGGGGGGGGGAGGAATTTATTAAGAAATACATTGGGAGAACATTATTCAAATTCTTAGGAATAAATCCCCAGCATCTTAGCATCTTAATAAGATTTCATTTGTCACTGACTAGGTTGCTAATATATGCAAGGCGCTGCAGCCTTTCAGCATTATGCAAGCCTTACACATGTTTTGAAACACATTTTCAGTGATTATTATTTAATAAATCAGGTTTCAGTGGTTTATTCCATGACTTATACTGCCAAAGATACTTACCGTCTATTTCATGAAGAAAACTGGTGACATGAATTAAGTACAGACTAGCTTGGAGCAAGAAATGGAAAGTAGATGGAACAACGTGTTTAGAGTGCTACCATCTGTACTTGGACAGTACGATAAAATCATGCAAATGCTTCCAGAAAGAGTTTCTCTGAAAAACTTACTAATTATGACCACAACACTGTAAAAGAACATGACGTTTTTAGAGCCACTAAAAGATGCAATAGGAGTACTGGAATTCAAGAAGTTTCCAACAATACAGTTTGTTTTATTGTGGGTTGGAACTGAAAAGCTGCATTGTAATGCAGGGCCTGAAGATAAACAAGTATGTTTAAATTACAGTAGCCCCAGTTTTCTTGTTTAATATGTGCTGTGTGTTCAGTGAATGACATAATTTAATTGCAAGGTGCCAGTTTCAGTATCACTAGCATTTGGCAGTACAGTACAACTGTCATATTATCATCTGTTAGATGTAGATACTACAAATGTTGAAAGAATGCTGTCTCTGTCTCACAGAAGAAAAAGTTGAAATCCAGGTGTTGCACAGAATAGTAACATTTCTGTAGTCGCCCTACCAATTACTGAAAATGTTTGTTTCTGATATAGATGAGATATTAAATACACATGCCCCAAATAAGTGACAAAATACCAGTTCTTCAGAAGCTAGAACAAAATTATAACGTGGCAGCAATATATTACTCTATTTTTGTGATATCTGTAATTATTTATTTAGGGCTGGCCGTGGTGGTCGAGCGGTTCTAGGCCCTTCAGTCCGGAACCACACAACTGCTACGGTCGCAGGTTCAAATCCTGCCTCGGGCATGGATGTGATTGATGTCCTTAGGTTGGTTAGGTTTAAGTAGTTCTAAGCCATAAAAATGGAGTCTCTCCAGAATGAGATTCTGACTCTGCAGCGGAGTGTGCGCTGATGTGAAACTTCCTGGCAGATTAAAACTGTGTGCCGGACAGAGACTTGAACTTGGGTAGGTTTGTAGGAGAGCTTCTGTGAAGTTTGGAAGGTAGAGACGAGGTACTTGCAGAAGTGAAGCTGTGTGGATGGGGCATGAGTCGTGCTTGGATCACTAAGGTGGTAGAGCACTTGCCCGTGAAAGGTAAAGGTCCCAAGTTCGAGTCTCAGTGCGGCACACAGTTTTAATCTGCCAGGAAGTTTCAATGGGATCTCTCTTTTCAGAGTGACTAGACTGTGGGCCATGGCATACTCAGTGTGCCAGTGAGGTTGACTTTTATTTAACTCAGATGGATAGTGGTAACAACGATGACCAGCTTGAGAGATGAAAGCGTAACAGTAGTCTTTTTCCCAAGCTATCTAATTTAGCAAGAATAATGTTTTGTGTTCCAGCCTCAAATTTGTCTAGTGAAAGAAATTTCAGTGTGGCATGTAAACTTTTGTCGGTTCTACAAAGCGGTCTTGATCTGAAACAAGTCGATTCATTGTAATTACGGTAACAGAATAATTTGGAGAAAATTTTGTTCCTGATAGATTTCTAATTTCTTAGATGGTCTAGTTCACGTATGTAGATTTGAATCAATAAAACACATGTTGTTATAAAAAACAGCAATGTGATTTTTCATTACCAACATTAAAAACGTTGGTAGTTCCATAGTTTTCCTCAGAGTCCAAACTGTTTCCAAATTTTCGCTGTTGCATAACGTAAGCTGTTTTCTCTTATGAATTACAGTGATGTGTCATGATTAAGACACTAACACCCAGGCACTGAGGTGACAAAATTCACTAGCTAGACATCTGTACATGAAAAGATGGCAGTAGTGTCACAAATTTGTACTAAGGTAATTCATGTGAAATGTTTCCGTCATGATTATGGTTTTGCACATCAGGAATTAACAGACTTTGAATGCGTAATGGTAGTTGGAGCTAGAAGCAAGGGATATTCCCTTTCAGAAATAGTTAGGGAATTTAATATTTCGATATCACTGTATCAAGAGTGTGCCAAGAATGCCAAATTTCAGGCATTATCTCTCACCACGGACAACACAGTGACCGATAGTCTTCTTGTAACAACCAAGAGCAGTGGCTTTTGTGTAGAGGTGTCAGTGCTAGCAGACAAGCAACAAGTAAAATAACTCCAGAAATTGATGTGGGACGTATGACAGATGTATATGTTGTGACACTTGGTGTTAATTGGCAATGGCAGCAGACGACTGACACCAGTGCCTTTGCTAACAGCACGAATCAACTGCATCACACCATATTGGTGGACTCCAGAAGCCTCGAAAACCACGGCCTCGTCAGATAAGTTCCAATTTCAGTTGGTAAGAGCCAATGGTAGGGTTCGAGTGTGATGCAGCTCCCATGAAGTTATGGACCCGTGTTGTCAACAAGGCACTGTACAAGCTGGTAGTGGCTCCATAATGGTATGGGCTATATTTACACAGAATGTACTGGATCCTCTGGTCCAACTGAACCAATCATCGACTGGCAATGGGTATGTTAAACTACTTGTAGATAATTTGCAGCCGTTCATGGACTTTGTGTTCCCAAACAGTGAAGAAATTTTTATGGATGACATGTGCCTTGTTAGCAGGCCATTGCTGTTTATTTACAATTGGTTTGAAGAATATTCTGGACAGTTCGAGCAAATGATTTAGCCACACAGATCGCACGACGTGAATCCCATCAAACATTTATGGGACGTAACCTACAGGTCAGTTCATGCAACGCTTTCCTAATTACGGACTGGCATGGCTCAATGTTTCTGCAGGGAACTTCCAGTGACTTGTTGAGTCCATACCACATGAAGTTGCAGCATTAATCTGGTCAAAAGGAGGTCTGACACAATATTAAGAGGTATTCCATGGCTTTTATTGCCTCATTGTATGTCCACATTGTAACTAAAGTGATCTGAGTGTAGTTCCATCGGCTGGTGGGAGTATTTCAGAAGCAGCACCAGCCTTCAGACACAAAGTTACTACTAAAATTGTTGCAACAATGGCAAAGCCCTCCCCCTCATTCAACAATAGCCTGCCGGCTTTGAGCATTTGTACTTGAGCGACCTGTGTCTGAGCACAGTGGACTCAAGTGTGTATGAGCGAGCAAAATGCCCAATTTGCAGACTTCTATTCTGCATAGACAGCTGGTGCCATATACCCTCAGAAACCAATCTAGGAGTTGTCAAATCCATGCCATGCAGAAAAGCAGCTGTATTACATTACAGACTTGGGCCAGCCTGCTACTAAGAGGCAGTCAATATATTATGGCTTATAAGTGTAAGTTTATTGTTAATTTCAAAGAGCATGACACTAAGAAGAGTCTAGCATCATCATCTTACTTCCTTGTAAAGTTACTGTAATTGTAAAATTATAAAAATTCAATCTCTAAGGGAGAGAAGGCAATGAGGCAGGGCGTATCCACCATGTTATTCAGTCTGTACATAACTCAGTCAGTAAGGAAAACTTACGGGAAATTTGGAAAGAGAATTAAAGTTCACAAAGAGGAAATAAAATCTTTAGGGTTTGCTGATGATTTTAAGTCAGGGGATGCTGAAGGAATGAGATTAGGAATATAGTGGGCAGTAACTGTATGCTAGAAGTTACTTTTATATTTGAAGGTTCCTCTGCATGAAATATGATTTGGCAATTGTTAAGAACTCTCCAATCAACTCACAAAGATGGTCTGATTTTCAATATGCTTGTGTTTCATTCAGTGAGAAGCTGTTAAAAACCTTCTGGAAGTTAAGGAACACAACATCATCCGTGGTCGTTTTGATGATTTCATATGTGGGATCACCGTTGGTTCCTACATAGGAGATTTTCAGCCTGCAGTGTATGGTTTAACTTGGATGTCACAGGCATCTCATATTAGAGCAATCTTTTAATGAAGTCAAATTATTTTCTAGCTTTGTTGCAGCTAGTGTGCTATGTGATCAGCATCCACTTGTCATTGGCAGGCTGCATCCAGCAACAGACAAGTTTTCTTGACCCAGTAGCGGAACATGCTGTTGTCTTCAACTCGGACAATGTTAACAGTAGCTTCATGGCTCATGCAATCATATCATATTATTCCTTCTCATTGCCAACTTCTCTGGTTTGTATAGGCCTTGAGCCATTCTGTGGTATCACAATCATCCCATTATCCTGTAAGTCTTGGTAGCCAGATGCTATATCTGAGCTTACATATTCCCATCCTTCCTAACTCGACCTTCCCGAATTTATCTTCCTTTTTTGTCTCAGTCTCATTTCTCTATCTAATTTTCAAATGCCTCCCTCGTTTTCCCTTATCCAAAGTCTCGTATTTAACAAATTTTTTCTTTAATTTACCTTTTTAACACATTTTGTTGTCATATTATCATCTCTTTTCTGGCCAATTTTATTTTCTTGTTTGTGGACCACTTTTTCTTCCTTTCTTTTTCATCTTGTCTCATCTTTCCTGTACGTAAATTATTTTGTCAGTGCTTCTCCTTCATGCCTTCAAGGGTTCAGCATTTGTTTGCTGGGCTCGGCGACCCTGGGGTTCCTGAGCTGTGGACTGGTAAGTGACACCAGTCATCGTCACTCTAAGTTCTGGGCATACATCAGCGACCACTGTGTGGCCCAGCTGTGAAATGTTGTGTTTTTGGGGAACTCTCCGCACCTCAATTGTATAAGGCTTACTCAGGCATGCAGGACTCTTTCTGAGAGCACCCTTATTTCTCTAGCTGCTTGTGGGACTGAGAGAGAACCCTCAAAGTCTTCCTCTTCTCTTCCCAGTGTAACAGATGTACTGCCTGGGAGTACTCACACCCATTCATGCAAAAGAATGAGAGGGGCTAATCCTCCTGATAATCAACTTCACATTAGTAACATGGCTCAAGAAGTCATGAATCAGAATGCTTTTGTAGTGATCAAGAGGAAGGTGGGGACCTTTGAAAAATTGTCCCCTTCTATATCCATAAAGGCTTAGTAGGGCTTACTGGTACCCTTAAGTCTATGAAGCAGTTGCAAAATGGTTCATTGCTGGTCAAGTGTACCCCGGCAAAGCAGGTGGAACTGCTTAGGAAGTCACAAAAAGTGGGTGATCGTGACATCATTGTTGAGTTGCATATCTCTCTCAACTTTGACAAAGGTGTGGCCACCTGCCATGACATTTTGCTGAACTTGAACAAGAATGGGCATCACAGAGGATAGTGGATGTGGGGCAAAGGACACGTAAGAATAATAGAGAAATTGAGAAGACTACCACCTGCATTGTGACCTTCAATTCTCTGACGCTGCCCGAACACACCATGGCACGAATACTCACGGAGGGTTAGGCCCTATGTCTGTAACCCTATGCATTGCTTTAGTTGCCAGCAATTTAGTCATACAGCATTGAGTTACAGAGGCGAAGTAGCGTGTGGGAAGTGTGGAAAGTCAATCCATGCAGCTTGGACTGATTGTACATCTCCAGCAAACTGCATTAACTGCTCTGGGAGCCACACAGTCTGGAGCCGAAACCGCCCTGTTATTGCAGAGGTACTCAGAATTCAGGAAATAAATGCGACAAAGCCGATCCCCCACACAGACGCCACAGAGGAATATAAGGCGATGAAACCCTCTGTCTGTGCCACTTCTTATGCTTCCTTGGTGCAGAAACCTGTTCCTAAGGTTGATGCTTTGATGCAGACAACATTCAGTGTAGCACTATCCACCACCAGCACCTGTATTTGCACTTGTACATGTCAAAGCAAAGTTAAAGACATTGTGATCCAGGCAGCTATGACAGATGAGGCCAGCAATGCTTTCGCAGTGAGCTTCCTGCAGGCATCCCAAAAGTAGAGTGCCCCTCAATGCCCACTTAATTCAAAGAAAGGTTTCACTCACCACCCTCTTTCCCCGTCATCCTTGCTGGGAAAAGGAGTAGAGAAAGGGTCTCAGCATTCTGGTCAAAATCTCTATCAGGTGCCATCAGACATTATTCTATCATGTCTATGGTGAGGACATCATGGGTGTTGGTGCCTCGTCACCGACCCAGGTGGCCCCTCCACCCCATCTCGCTCCACAATCACCTCACTGCCCCAGTGGAAGGGCAGGGGTACATCGAGACCACACTGATTAAATGGCTCCCATACTCCAATGGAATATGAATGGATACTGGACTCATCTGGAGGGATTGAGGCTCCATGTACAGGACAGACCCTTTTGCCTCTGTTCTCAAGAGACTCATTTTAAACAGACTGACACATCTCTACTTGGAAGAAAAGGTGACCTTACTGGTGACAGGGTGAAATGTGGGGTACCAATGTTCATCAGGGACACTTTTCACTCCTCACCTGCATCCTTAACCACAACAATATAAGTGGCTACTGTTCGGATAGTGGCCCATGTCACTGTCACGGTGTGCTCTTTGTACCTACCGCCCCATGAGCCTCTTGACAGTGGGGTCTTCACTCATCTTCTTAGTGAACTACTCTGCCCTTTTCTCCTTTTAGGGGACTTCAATGCACACACTGTGTTATGGGGTTCTAACGCCACTTGCCCTAAGAGTGGAATACTTGAGGATCTGAAATGCACAACAGATGTCAAACTGATGAACATGGGCCACGCTACTTGTTTTAACACCACTACGGGTTCGTCTACAGCCATAGACCTCTCTTTCTGCTCATCTGCCCTTGCAGACACTGCTCAGTGGGGAGTGGATGATGAACTCCATGGTGGCAACTACTACCCAGCCTGGATTCATCTGCCTGATGGAACAGATCCTGAAGGGAAGTCACCAATATGGTTGTTCAAAAAAGCTAACTGGATGCTTTGCAAGCAGTTAGCTGTTTTTGAGCAGTGTGACAGCATCCAGAACTGGCTGGATCACATTATGGCCACTATCCACCATGCCGCTGATGCACCCATCCGAAAGTCAGTGGTAACTCCTAGGAGGTGAACTGTCCCTTGGGGGAATGGTCAGTATCATTCTGCAGTCAGTGACGGGAGGGGTGGCTATGTGCAGATTCACTCAATGTTCTACAAATCAGAATCTTGCAAACTTTCGAATGGCATGTGCAAAGGTGAGGCAAATAATTCGGGAGAGTTAGTAGAGTTCCTGAACTCCATCAATAGGTCCACATTTGCAAGTAAAGTGTGGGAAGCCATTAGGAGGCTCTCAAGGCACAACTCACGGCTGCCAGTAGCAGCTGGACAAATGCAGGGGTCTGTCGTAACATTGCCGAGAGACAGCTCAGACAATGGCAGAGTTGTACAAGTCCCTTACAAATGATGCCTGGAAATGACCTGATAATGTACAGCGTGTTGAAGCAGTTGGACCCACTGTCGAAGGAGGTCCTCCTGCAGCTCTTGAAAGAAATTTGGGTGGCAGGAGACATTCCCAATGCGTGGAAAAACCTATAGTATTAGCCCGACAAGCTGCATAGGAAAGACACTGGAACGTTTGGTCAGTTGGTGCCAAGTGTGGGTTCTCAAAACCAGGTCCCTACTCAGTCACTCCCCGTGTGGGTTCGGGGAGTATTACTCCACTCTCGATAACCTGACCCTGTTCAGTGTAGCAATTCAACATGCTTTCATTTGTAAGCAACATCTTATCAGTGTTTTCTTCGATTTGAAAAAGGTCCACAATACTGCCTGGAGGCATATTTTTTTGTCCCTGCTTTATCATTGGGGATTCTGTGGACATCTGCCCACCTTCATAAGGTCCCTTCTCTCTGACAGATGTTTTAGATACAAGTTTTGATTGTCCTCTCTGACTGTTTTAAGCAGGAGTATGGTGTCCCTCAAGGGAGTGCTTTAATTGTCACAACATTCTGCATTGCAATAAACAGTATGTCCACAGTGTAACGACTCATATTGTGTTCCTTGTTTGTGGATAATTTCTCCACCTTCTGTGCATCCTCCAACCTTGCAAAGGCTACTTGGCAATTGCAACTGATCATGAGACAGTTGGAGGAATGGTATTACACCAAAGGATAAAACTATTTGTGTTTATTTTAATCTTAATTTACCTGTTGTGAAACTGGAAGATACCATTCTCACTTTTCAGGAGAAGGTGAAGTATTTGGGCCTTCCTTTTGATGAGAAGTTAACTTGACTGCCACACCTTAAAAACCTGAGTGTCTTAAGGTCTTAGACATCCTTAAATGTGTCAGTCACAGGTCTTGGGGAGATGAGAGGCCCCATCTGCTCCTCCAATTTTATAAGCCCTTTGTGCAACCCCGGCTTGAATACGGATGCCAGAGTTATGAGTCAGCAAGGTCTTCATACCTCAAAATGCTGGATGCGGTTCACCAAGAGGATATTATGCTGTTGACAGGAGTCTCTCACATGAGTCCTGTTGCAAGCACCAGCCTCCGCTATCTATTTGACCAAGCATATAGGGCTTTGTCCACTCCTACATCACCAGCATCCAGCTATGTTGCGCAGCCATTGTTCAATCATAAGCCACTGGCAACAAGGCCATTTGGTATCCGTGCAAGGGAGAGCCTTGAGTTATTACAGGTGGGGGGCATTAAGATCCAAATCCAGGGGCGGAGTAGGGCATCCCTCTGACTACTAAAGAGGCCCAGATTACTTTTAGAACTGACTAGTTACAGGAAGCATTGTACCCTAGACTATGTTTTTACAATTATATTTAACTAGATTTTACGTTGCCATCCAGATTTTATTACATGGATGGGTCTAAGCAGGGATATTTTCTTGGTTGTCCTGTAGTATTCCCTGACATTGTCGTCGGGATAGGGCTCCTAGCACAGTTTTCAGTTTGTTAAGCAGAATTGTCTGCTATGCTGAGGGCAGTGCAGTGGATGAGATGGCATCATGACAAAATATGCCTCATCTGCTCAGATTCTCAAAGTGCCCTTCTTGATATTGGGCAGATGTACCCAGCAGATCGGATGGTGCAAGAAGTGCATGACACTCTTCTTCTCTTGCAAAGGCAAGTCAAGGAAAGCATTTTCTGCTGGGTTCCAGGGCACATAGTGATTCGGGAAAGGAACTCGCTCATGCAGCTGCCAAGGAGGCTTGCTCCCTTCCTCCTGCTGCTTGCTGTTCAGTCCCTCTACAGGCTGTCACTTCATTTGTGACCAGGAAGGCCATGTGTTGGTGGGAGGGTCAGTGGCTGGACGTGAGGAACAATAAACTACAAACCACAAAACCTTCACTGTGACCATGGTTTATCTTCTCCCACCCACAATAGTCCAAAGAAGTAGCCCTTACACGGCTTAGAGTGGGACATTGCTCATTGACACATGGCTTCCTCTTACATTGGGAGGTGCTGCCAGTATGTCAGAGATGGGGGACTCAGCTATCAGTACAACATATTTTAACTGAGTGTGTTTCATATGACAAGCTGAAGGTTGAACTGAGTCTCCCACAGGATCTGCCTTCTGTTTTAACTGATAATGAGGCAAATGTTCGTGTTTTAAGATTTTAGGTGGTGTCAGGAATTATTCCCAAAATATAGTGCGTAAGATATTAATGTATCACGAATTGGCTGGGTCACTCATTATTTGTAAATATTTATCGAGCCACTAGCCACAGTTATATGTCCCCTTTTTTAACGATTTTTTTCAGTTATTTTATCCATTGTTTCATCTAGTTATTTGCTGTGTCTCATTGGGGTTTTATTATGGGCTTTTCTGAAGCTCACCTTATTATGGTTGCCTCGTGATTCTTGAGTGTGTGTGTGAATGGGGCAGGGGGGGGGGGGGGGGGGTTTGAAACTTGGTTTTCCATCTTATTGACCTTTCTTCATAGATTTTCACCATGGTGATAATTATATCATTAATGCATGGGTGCTGATGACATTGCTGTTTAGCCATCACAGCTTCAGATTCCCCTCTCATCTTTGGACTTACGAAGGTACATACCGACAAATTTTTCCAAGATTAAGTAACACATTGGCAGGCAATTGTGTATGGCATCTGATTAGTGTCATGAGGGAATACATCTGCTTAAGCTGCAGAGGAGGCAGGGAACAGTAGATAGACAGTAAAAAGAGGTGTTGATTACTGCTATCAAACTTGTGCCTTGTATCTTCTATCATAACAACATTATGGCAATTGGGGTGGGGGGACAGGGGGGGTAGGAGTAGTAGGTTTGTGTGTGTGCGTGTGTGTGTGTGTGTGTGTGTGTGTGTGTGTGTGTGTGTGTGTTTCTTTCTTTGTTAAGGCACATAAAGTAAGGAACACAAGGAGGGATTTGTTCAAATTATCTGATGTTTATCACTTCAAGAAACGGTTGATTGAAAATGGCTAATCAGTTTGGCTGTGCTTGCTATTCCTATCTGAAAAGAATAGGAGGCAATCAAATTACAAAATAAATGTATTGGAAGACTTAGATATCTGTCTTCATAGACCCTGGCAATTTTTAAGCAGGCAATGAAATGGTAATCAAATATTTGTGCCCCCAAGGCTGGGGCCTAGGTCTCAGTAACAAAATGTCGTCAAGGAAATAAATATCAGTACAAATCTGCATTGCATGATTTATAGCATGTTTAGAACATAATCTCTACCTTTTATCTTGTTTGTGTATTCCTAACATTGTTCTGCATTTTGTAGGTTCTTCAGAAACAAGTGCAGATTCTTTCCTGTGGCAAAGCACTGTACCATATTTGGACATTGACAGGGCAGCGCTTCCATCCCTTCATGAAACATCTACAAGCAGCCTTAGTTTTGAAGTTGAAATGCAGGATACCTCAGCTGTTAGGATATTGGAGTAGTTACTGTTGATCTTATACCCCAAAGAACTCTCTTGTGATATAACTGATATCAGATTCTGTGCCCTTCTTTAAAGGTTCAGGAGATACCTCTTAAACTGCAATGTCGGTTTTGCAGTGTATATGTTCTGAATGTAGTATGAAATATTTGATAAGAAGATAGAAAAATTGTAAATAACCTTTATATGTGTTATTTATTGTGAAATGATTTTTGTGTACATATTTTATAATCCATGTCTGAAAAATGTTTTATGTGTATAGTTTTGATTTGTTTATATTAAATTTTGTTATTCACTTTATTACTGTTATTGAAGATTATCTAGTTAAGTTATTTTAATGGAATTGAATTGTACATATGTATCTAACACACGCACACGTGCGCGCGCGTACATACCTACCTACATCACCCCTTATGTAATGGCAACATGTGGTGAGCAGACGTTTACACATTACATTGTGCAGTTACTTCTGTACTCCTCAGTGAGGTTATAGGTACAGAAAGCTGGCTTAAGCCAGAGATAAATTCTGCCGAAATTTTTACAAAGGTACAGACGGTGTTTAGAAAGGATAGATTGCATGCAACCGGTGGTGGAGTGTTCATCGCTGTTAGTAGTAGTTTATCCTGTAGTGAAGTAGAAGTGGATAGTTCCTGTGAATTATTATGGGTGGAGGTTACACTAAACAACCGAACTAGGTTAATAATTGGCTCCTTTTACCGACCTCCCGACTCAGCAGCATTAGTGGCAGAACAACTGAGAGAAAATTTGGAATACATTTCACATAAATTTTCTCAGCATGTTATAGTCTTAGGTGGAGATTTCAATTTACCAGATATAGACTGGGACACTCAGATGTTTAGGACGGGTGGTAGGGACAGAGCATCGAGTGACATTATACTGAGTGCACTATCCGAAAATTACCTCGAGCAATTAAACAGAGAACCGACTCGTGGAGATAACATATTGGACCTACTGATAACAAACAGACCCGAACTTTTCGAATCTGTATGTACACAACAGGGAATCAGTGATCATAAGGCCGTTGCAGCATCCCTGAATATGGAAGTTAATAGGAATATAAAAAAAGGGAGGAAGGTTTATCTGTTTAGCAAGAGTAATAGAAGGCAGATTTCAGACTACCTAACAGATCAAAACGAAAATTTCTGTTCCGACACTGACAATGTTGAGTGTTTATGGAAAAATTTCAAGGCAATCGTAAAATGCGTTTTAGACAGGTACGTGCCGAGTAAAACTGTGAGGGACGGGAAAAACCCACCGTGGTACAACAACAAAATTAGGAAACTACTGCGAAAGCAAAGAGAGCTCCACTCCAAGTTTAAACGCAGCCAAAACCTCTCAGACAAACAGAAGCTAAACGATGTCAAAGTTAGCGTAAGGAGGGCTATGCGTGAAGCGTTCATTGAATTCGAAAGTAAAATTCTATGTACTGACTTGACAGAAAATCCTAGGAAGTTCTGGTCTTACGTTAAATCAGTAAGTGGCTCGAAACAGCATATCCAGACACTACGGGATGATGATGGCATTGAAACAGAGGATGACACGCGTAAAGCTGAAATACTAAACACCTTTTTCCAAAGCTGTTTCACAGAGGAAGACCGCACTGCAGTTCCTTCTCTAAATCCTCGCACAAACGAAAAAATGGCTGACATCGAAATAAGTGTCCAAGGAATAGAAAAGCAACTGGAATCACTCAATAGAGGAAAGTCCACTGGACCTGACGGGATACCAATTCGATTCTACACAGAGTACGCGAAAGAACTTGCCCCCCTTCTAACAGCCGTGTACCGCAAGTCTCTAGAGGAACGGAGGGTTCCAAATGATTGGAAAAGAGCACAGATAGTCCCAGTCTTCAAGAAGGGTCGTCGAGCAGATGCGCAAAACTATAGACCTATATCTCTTACGTCGATCTCTTGTAGAATTTTAGAACATGTTTTTTGCTCGCGTATCATGTCATTTCTGGAAACCCAGAATCTACTATGTAGGAATCAACATGGATTCCGGAAACAGCAATCGTGTGAGACCCAACTCGCTTTATTTGTTCATGAGACCCAGAAAATATTAGATACAGGCTCCCAGGTAGATGCTATTTTTCTTGACTTCCGGAAGGCGTTCGATACAGTTCCGCACTGTCGCCTGATAAGCAAAGTAAGAGCCTACGGAATATCAGACCAGCTGTGTGGCTGGATTGAGGAGTTTTTGGCAAACAGAACACAGCATGTTGTTATCAATGGAGAGACGTCTACAGACGTTAAAGTAACCTCTGGCGTGCCACAGGGGAGTGTTATGGGACCATTGCTTTTCACAATATATATAAATGACTTAGTAGATAGTGTCGGAAGTTCCATGCGGCTTTTCGCGGATGATGCTGTAGTATACAGAGAAGTTGCAGCATTAGAAAATTGTAGCGAAATACAGGAAGATCTGCAGCGGATAGGCACTTGGTGCAGGGAGTGGCAACTGACCCTTAACATAGACAAATGTAATGTATTGCGAATACATAGAAAGAAGGATCCTTTATTGTATGATTATATGATAGCGGAACAAACACTGGTAGCAGTTACTTCTGTAAAATATCTGGGAGTATGCGTACGGAACGATTTGAAGTGGAATGATCATATAAAACTAATTGTTGGTAAGGCGGGTACCAGGTTGAGATTCATTGGGAGAGTGCTTAGAAAATGTAGTCCATCAACAAAGGAGGTGGCTTACAAAACACTCGTTCGACCTATACTTGAGTATTGCTCATCGGTGTGGGATCCGTGCCAGGTCGGGTTGACGGAGGAGATAGAGAAGATCCAAAGAAGAGCGGCGCGTTTCGTCACTGGGTTATTTGGTAACCGTGATAGCGTTGCGGAGATGTTTGATAGGCTCAAGTGGCAGACTCTGCAAGAGAGGCGCTCTGCATCGCGGTGCAGCTTGCTCGCCAGGTTTCGAGAGGGTGCGTTTCTGGATGAGGTATCGAATATATTGCTTCCCCCTACTTATACTTCCCGAGGAGATCACGAATGTAAAATTAGAGTGATTAGAGCGCGCACGGAGGCTTTCAGACAGTCGTTCTTCCCGCGAACCATACGCGACTGGGACAGGAAAGGGAGGTAATGACAGTGGCACGTAAAGTGCCCTCCGCCACACACCGTTGGGTGGCTTGCGGAGTATCAATGTAGATGTAGATGTAGATGTAGACATTATTCTGTATGGTGTGGTGCTCAGCAGTTGTTATTGTGCATCACTGAATTGCTGAGAGATATATTACACGTGTTCTGTATAGCTAGTGTTGCAATCAGTGAAAATCAGTGGCAATCCCTGTCATCAACATGGCTCTTGACATGGTGAAGGTTATCCCTGAATTTAGATGCTCATTTTATTACACCCTTGATGTGAAAACCCAAGAGCCTGTTTGATTTTGGAAATTTCCCATTCATTCATTCATTCATTCATTCATTAGGATCCCACAATTACACATAGATCAGATGTATCCATTGTTCCCATTTGGTGCTTTATTTCATGCCAGCAGCTAGTCTGGTGACATTCTAAACCTGTGACAAGATAATCTATTCCAGTTTCCATCTCTAATTTAATTGCTCATGTGAGTATAATATTAAATCCATTGAGTTTGAGACAGATTAAATGTTTCTTATAAGTATCTCATGGAGAACATGTAGAAACTGAGTATTTCAGACTTTTCTACAATAATAATGTCTGTCACTGACACAGAAGTGAAATATTGTTTACTTTCCCTGTTTTGAGTCTATTGCAGTGTTGCCGTCATGTTCTGGGACAAATATGGCTATTCACCAAAAATAAACTTAGCCCAATAAAGGACAATCAGAATAATCAGCAGTCTATAATTTTGTGAACTTGATGCAGGCTGTAGTTCAAGCATTGTGAAATTTTGCCTCTATACATATGTTACGTAACAGGTTATGTCGTTCACAATATAGGTTCGTTCAGAACAACAATAGCAGTCACTCTGATCAGTTGTCAGAAAAATTATTTGCGTTTAACCCTTGTGCAGAAAGGTGATCGGTATTCTGAAGTTTTTATTCTCAATAGGATTCAGCTTTGCTGCAGTTTATGGCCTTTGTCTACTGTATATGTATCTTTGTTCTTCCTTTTTTGAGTTTCTGAATGTGTGTTCTTGAGTGAACACGT
This sequence comes from Schistocerca piceifrons, assembly GCF_021461385.2. Taxonomy (NCBI): domain Eukaryota; kingdom Metazoa; phylum Arthropoda; class Insecta; order Orthoptera; family Acrididae; genus Schistocerca; species Schistocerca piceifrons. The sequence goes on from NC_060141.1 coordinate 634,925,923, forward strand.
AGTTACTTGTTCTATGGCCCAGTAGTTTGGGACACCCCAGACTCGGTGAGAAAAACTAAAATAAATTTTAAAAAATTATATATAAACAGGTAACAGTATTGTAATCAGAACCATTCCTCCTACATTAGAAATTTTTAACTGTTAAGGGAACAAACATTTCTTGTAAAAACCACACCATGCTGCTTGCTATACCTTTCTAAATCTGCACATGCATGACATCTCCTTGTTTTTGTTTGTGTGCATTATATGTTATTTGCAAGACTAAGAGTGCATTAAAATTAAGATATGAATGTCAATTTTTATGTTTCACGGGGGCTATCGATAAACAGATGCAGAATAACTAGGTTTAACTTTCTTCTGTTTGTCACATAGTTGAAACTTTCATTCCCTGTCAAGAAATTGCTGTTACGCAGTTATTTTGCCACAAACCAATCTTGTGTTAAGAGAAACGAGATAAATGTTTTTGTCATGAAGTATTATTATGGAAAACGTGTTGAAATTAAGCAGAATGTTTCATTAGAGGTACATGAGCTACACAAGACCATCAGTTGTTATGATGATGAGCTGAAAGGTGAGCCATCAACATTTTAAGTTTTGAACCTGTTGATGACTCAAAACCTCACCTACATGGTGAGTGGTTACCTATACTCATCCCATTAAATGAAATAATGGTGGAGTCTAAAATACCTTTAATCTTTCACATTAATCAAAATTTTGTAACACTTTTGTAACCTCATTATGGGGATGTGGAACACTATCTGAGGAAAATAATGTAGCAGACCTGTACATTGCAAATCAGTCAGTTACATCTGCTTTCAACAGAAACAACAAATAGACTCAAAAACAGCTTGAAAGCAGATGTAAGATTTGCAGTGTCCTCACAATGTCTAAAAAACTAAGCTTGTAATTCTTTCAAAACTGCAATGGCCTCTTCAAACCTTTTATGTTCTTTAATGCCAATGACCTTAGGGAAGTAGACTGTGTGTGTCAGAATTTGTCCCTTCTACAGTGAGATTTTCTTTTTAAATGCATCCACATCAAGTCAGAAATCAGTTGTTTCTAACTCTGCTGTGTCTTACTGTGGACAGTGTGAAGTCAAAGCCACTTAAAATGAGAGGTCTGCAGTCCATTCCGGATGTTCTAATTTTCTTTCCTCCACTCCTTTTTCCTTCATAAATTCAACAATAGCAGGCTTTAAATCGATAAATCATTCCAACCATTCCCTTCGACACAACCAATATAGTTTGCAGTATCATGTATACAGAGAGTCCCCATACTCATCATTTAGTTCCATCAAAAACTGTTCCACTGGCAGTGAAATGAATGCTACTAAAGGAATTTTGCTATTGGTAAAACCAATTTCTGCATGTGCTCCATGCGTGCCAATTTTGCAGAAAGTGCATTCTGACGTACACAACAATGAATCCCATTTGGTTATCATTGTAATTTTTTGCTCTTTCACTCTCAACTAAATCTTTAATTTTTTCTGCCTAGTACTGTAATGAATTTTCACAGCAAATTTTCCATAGCTGTCAACTGTGTGACTGCATTTTAGAGATCAAGAATTATCACGCTTCTCTTCTGTCATGCGCACTCATTTTTAAAGACTTGTGATGATAGATTGCTGGACTGCATCTTTTTGTGCAGACAGCCATTGGACCTGTGAACATCCTTCTTATCACGAACAAATAGCAAAGAGTAAATGATGATGACAGTACAATTCTTCCAAACTCAGGAGAGTCGTGGCGACTGAAAAATGCCACACCGCAATAGTAAATAAAATATTGCACTGTACTGAATACATCTGAGAATAATCGAGCAAAGTTGCAGGAAGCCAACTCTCAGACCCGAGCCATTTGACTCGCCATGGCTGGCCCCGTGTTAAAGGAATAAGGGCATATAATTCATTTCATAATCCTAAATTCTGTAACGGTAAACCAGGCGAATGTTTCATTAAAACAGCCAACATATTCGGTGTCACCTAGCTCTTAGTTTTGAAACCTGTCCTTTTTGTCCTTTTCCCCTATTGTTCCGTTGTTCCGACCTCTTGACTCACTGGAAAGGGGGGGGGGGGGGGCACAACTCCCATAGGGATACACCTAAGAATGAGAATTTCCTACAGGATTAGGAATGCCAGAGAACAGTGTTTCAAGTCAGGGACTAGAGGGTGGGGGATGGGAGTTAAGAATGAAAATGTTCTATAGAATTAAGAATGCGATAGAGTAGTGTTTCAAGTCAGGTCTGGAGCATTTTACCGTTCTGGCTAATTAAGAGAGTCGACTTAATTTTATAAATGACAGAAATACTAGACATGGTGTATGTTCAATAATCATTATTTTAATTGTATTTTAAATAAACATGGTGCCAAGTGAGCACTTATCCTTGGAAGCTCTGTTACTGTTTTAAAAGTGATTTTGAAATTCCATGTACCTAAAACTATAGTGTAAAAATCAAACAATGGAAAATCCAGGATGGAATGTAACCGTACTGTGAAAAGGAAAGTAGCTGAGATGCTGAGTTGCAGATAGGCACAACAAAAAGACTGTCAAGAATATAGCTTACAGCCAGTAAGGCCTTCGTCAAAATTAGATGACAAACACACACAGACGTAACTCACACATACATGACTGCAGTCTCAGGCAACTGAGGCCACACTGCGAGCAGCAGCAGCAGCAGTGCATGATGGGAGTGGCCACTAGGTGGAGGTAAGGGGGAGGCTGAGGTGGGGAAGGGAAGGATAGTATGGTGGCGGACAGTGAAGTGCTGCAGGTCAAATGGTGGGCAGGGCAGTGGGGGGGGGATAGTGGAAAAGGAGAGAAGTAAAAAGACCAGATGTGATGGAGGAATGAGGGCTGTGTAGTGCTTGATTGGGATTAGAGATGGACGGGAGAGGACAATGACTAACAAAGTTTGAGGCCAGGAGGGTTACAGGAACGTAGGATATATTGCAGGGAAAGTTCCCCCCTGCGCAATTCAGAAAAGCTGATATTCATGGGAAGGATCCATATGGCACAGGCTGTGAAGCAGTCAGTGAAATTCTCAGCAACAGGGTGGTCCACTTGTTTCTTGGGCACAGTTTGTCGGTGGCCATTCATGCAGATAGACAGCTTGTTGGTTGTCACACCCACATAGAATGCAGTACAGTGGTTGCAGCTTAGCTTGTAGATCACACGACTGGTTTCACAGGTAGCCTTTGATGGGATAGGTGATGTTTGTGACTGGCCCGGAGTAGGTGACAGTGGGAGGATGTATAGTACAGGTCTTGCATCTAGGTCTATTACAGGGCTATGAGCCATGAGGTAAGGGGTTGAGAGCAGGGGTTGTGTAGGGATGGATGAGTATATTGTGTAGGTTTGGTGGATGGCAGAATACCACTGTGGGAGGGGTGGGAAGGATAGTGGGCAGGACATTTCTCATTTCAGGGCACGACGAGAGGTAGTTGAAACCCTAGCGGAGAATGTAATTCTGTTGCTCCAGTCCTGGGTGGTACTGAGTTATGAGGGGAATGCTCCTCTGTTGCCAGACAGTGGGACTTTGTGAGGCAGTGGGAGACTCCTCATTTCTCCGCTGCCATCCATCTAACCTTCCAACTGCATATAGATGCCCTACCCTCTTTCCACCTCGTCCCTGCATGCCCCCCAACAGCACTTCATTGTCAGCCACCCCTACCCAAGCCTCCCCCTTACCCCCACCCAGTCGCCACTCCCATCATGAACTGGTGGTGCTGCTCGCTGATGGTCATGCTTATTGCGATACACACATTTTAGTAAGGCACTATGCAAAACTTCAAAAGTTTGCTATGAAAAATATGGGTCGCTATGATTTTGAGTTTGGTGCATACTAGACCATGTGTTGCTGCTTATGAAATTTAGCTAACATATTGAATTTTTGTTTACACTTGGGAGGAGGTCACTATCTGCCTACAATCTCTGGAAAATGGATCCTACATAGCGCATTCACTCCCAATCTCACGCCCATGGGAATGAAATATTCTTACATCTCTCATATCTTCTAAACTGCTCCAGACATTGAAATGAGATTTTGGCGCATGATGGCACACAAGGAGGAGAGTACTTTGCCAGTTCGTAAACACGTTGAACCTTCTTATCTATGATGATATATCAGAAGTTATACTTTCTGTTTTATTTTTTTTCATTCCTGGGTTCAATTCCCGGCTGGGTTGGAGATTTCCTTCACTCAGGAACTGGGTGTTGCTTTGTCCTAATCATCATCATTTCATCCCCATCGACGCACAAGTTGCCGAAGTGGCATCAAATCAAAAGACTTGCACCCGGTGAACAGTCTACCCAACAGGAGGCCCTAGTCACACAACATTTACATTTTATTCCACTGACTGTAATTACTTAAGTGTTATTGACTGCTGGTGAGACAATAGTTTTCTAGTATGAAAATAAACATGACATTTCTTCTCATAAGTTACCACAAACAGACACAATGAGGCTTTTCATAAGCTATTGAGCTCTCTGGTTGCCAATTACTTGTTTAATGATACATTCTGTTTCAGAATTCTGTCACAATAGCTGCTGCAAAAATGAGTTTGTACAAATTATATTGTGTTTTGGCTAAAGAAGTACTGTCAAATTTGTCAACAAGAGAAATGAGGCCATTACTCGTAAATGGTGATGCTTCTTTGAATGAGAAAAGGTTAAAAATTCACACAAAAATAAATCGCCTATTCTGTTGGAATTTTGGTATTTTTAATGTTGAGTGAATGGAATGGAAATTTACCAAAAGATTTTATTCCTTTTCTTTGTCTGAGCATAAAGCATACGCGTCAGGCAAATTACACACACATGTGTGATGCTGGTTACTCACCTATGCCTTGCCAAACTGATAATGCATGATTAGCGAATAAAATAGTTGTTTTTGAGAGATGTAAGCAATTGATATGTGGCACAACACAATGGTCAGTGTGTCATCAGCATCTGAGAATAATGCATGTGACAGGAATGCGGAAGCTAGCCAAGTGTGCTTTGTGAGAGGAAGAGTTCACGTCGTTCGAAAAACATTGTCATGAAAGTAGATCTGCCTTTGTCAGCAATACATTTCAACAAAATAAATATATCACATCACCACACTCTTTTCAGGATACTCATGCTTTCAGAATAATACTGACCACTGCTTCATTTGTGTAGCCTGTTTTTAATTAGTTTATTAATTCTGATAGTGTGTTTGCAACCAGTGAAATACTTTTTCTTGTCATGCTGGGCCGATTAAAACATTGTTATTCGTGAGGGTTTCTTAACTGTTTCTAGCTTGCAGGGAAATGTGTTGTCCACATGTACGTAGTATAACGTCTCTTATTACATCCATATCCAAATAATTATAGTACTTCATATCTCAGACGCTTTTTACCAGGAGCACAAAGGGGGGGTCATACCTGTGGAAATAACGCCTTTTCGACTTTTTATAACAGATCGTAGAGATAAGTCAGCATAACAGGCAGCAAGTAGATAACCTTGTTTTACTTTCCTGCCCGGCTTCTAGATCACATGATTTTATAATATTCCTCACTTCCTTATTCACTACCTTCGCGAAGAATCATCTGTCCCTTCCTGCAATCTGAAAACATTGTGGAGACAGAAGATGCAATCCCAGTGGCTAATGGCTGACCAGTTATTGAACTGTGCATTGTTCTTGACAAAAGAATAAACAAAACAAAAAAGTATACAGATATATGTAACTGATAACTGTTGTGATCTAACAAATAGATATGGAGCGCTTAAACGGTGAAAAACGAAACACTACTCAGTAACAATAAAACTCAGTGTACCATAAGGCTGATTTTTCGGCTTGGCAATACTTCTGCTGCCCATATGCGCCATGCTGACGTGGGCATATGGCAGGACTGTCTTCCCACTCCCTGCCTCACCCTTCCCCCAATGCTCACGAACGTGTGGCGCGAGAAACTGTGCCACAACCACAATGCTGCGTGACCTGGCGCATGCTCATGTTGTGTCCCAGTTGCGTCGCGTCACAATTTGTGTGGCCGCATTTGAAGCTGTGAAGTTACAAAAACACGCACTGCACCACATGCACTATACACATCACAATTTGAGCCTAGCATAATTTTAACAGAGGCTTTACTGGCCTAAAGCTATATTTGTGCCTATCTGCAACTCAGCATCTCCGCCATATGGTGAGTAGCGACTTTCCCTTTCACAATATTAACACTGTAGTGTAGATGATGCAGAACTTTGTACTATCTAAAATATATTTGAGCGTACTAGAAACTTTACACCTGCCTTAGACTCCTTGAGTACTCTTTGGTCAATACAGGAAGTGTACTTTACAGAAAAGAGCGGGATACCTACAATACTCTCCTGAATTTCTGAAAATAAGGAAATGAAGTTCTCCACCCTATGCATTGTTAGAAATAGATGCATTGATATAATAGGCATAGCAACCAACTTCTGTGGGAAATTCTTACTGTAGGCAGTCCTATCCTCGTAATTCTGATGGCTTGCTAACAAAAGGGAAATCATGGGTCATTGGGAAGATGAATGGTCGTAGGTGTCAAACAACAAACTGAGACCAAGAAAATTCACTTTTCCGTGGTGTGTTGCCCAATAGAGCCAATGCTCATTACCCTGTGACTGACAGCTGCCTTATTCAAGTTTTTGCATCAGTATGGGATGCCTGCACAAAACCCCATGTGTACATCATACTTTTACTTGTATTTTATTTGTTGACATGACGGAACCTCTCAGACTTCTGAGGATCTGTCATCCAATTTAAACGACAATACCAAAAGTGTTTTGCAACTTTTAAAATTTTATGCTGAGTCGGACTTTGTCCCTAAACTGTGAGGGAGAAAGATTTTATATTCTCCTTCTTATTTCCAGTGTAGAGCTTGGAAAGTTCCTTTAAGGCTGCCAAAAATATAAGGCTGCCAAAAATAGTGTTAGTGATTTGATGCTGTCTCTCCCTGACTCACCTTTCAAGTCTGTACAATTTCAAAGTAAATGGTAACTGGCAATCACTTACTTTCAGGATGAATAATTACTGTACTACTATAGACACTTTAAAAAATCTAATCCTAGCTTTTCTTCTTCAGGGATTAAAGAGGGGAAGCTTAGAAAGAAGGGGGCAAGTTGTCCAGAGCCCACAGTGAGATGAACCCACCTGCTGTGAGGACCAGGAGAAACAAAAATGAAGGGTGCGGCATTAGAAAAAGTAGGAGATTAAAGACAGTGAATTGGTAAGCACTGTTCCACTTCAGTCCATTCTCTGGACAAAATGAGAAATAAAGATGAGCAAGGAAAAAATAAACAGTGCCATTAAAAACTGAAAAAATAAATGGTGAGAAACAGAGAGGGGGAGGGAGGGGGGGAGTGTGTGGTGGGTGCTAATAGAGACAAAAAGACAAAATGGGGGGAAAAGAAAAGACACACACACACACCCATGGAGTTTGTTCTATATTTGCGTTCTCAGTGTTACACCTAACCCACAGTCATCAAATTGAGAGCCGGACAGCAAGTGCCAGAGTGTGTAATTGACATCAAGGAGTACAATATTGCCTTATGGATGAGGTAGAATGGAACAGAATGATCAGTTTCTGAAAAATAGGTTTTTCATAACATTGCATTTCAGCTCCCACTGAAATATTAATGATCAGAGCTGGAAACCAAAAAGGAAGAACTCTTGTTCTTGAGTGCCAAAAGGAATCGTATGTCTGACCATCGCTGAGAACTTTGATGAGCAGAATTTTCTGTGCCCCTGTTAAGTGAAATCCTTACATTTGGAGCAGTATATATATTTTTATAAATATTTTTATGCACGCTATAACATTTGGGAAATATGTTGTCACAAGCAGCTTAATTTTTGAAGAAGTCCTATGAAATGTTGTAGAAACCAGTTTGGGTCTGTCCATAAATTAACTCACACTGTCCGCCCCCCCCCCCCCCCCCCCTCCCTCTCCCCAGAGTATCGAAATATTCATGATAGTCCTGAAAGTTAGGTAAAAGACAATGCTGTAACCATTTAAGATGGAAATTTCACATAATAATGTGTGTTTCAGAAACTAAGCATTACAAACACTTGTCACCGACACAGAACACATTCACAATGCAGAAAACGGCAGTCATCTTAAACTCTAGTTCTTGGCCATTTATACAGTACCAGTTTTTCTTTACTGATTGATTGCGTAGCTACCAGATTACAACTGTTGACCATTCTTTCTGAAATATCCAGTATTAGCAGCTGCATTACACGCTTGCTCGCTACAAAATGCATCATATCCGAAAACACTATGCCTACTGAAATACGAGAAATGAATCACTTTAGCATGCATGTTGTACAAGTTGTTTCTAGTGAGCCTGGGATAATACTGTGTCCACTGTTTCACAGATAGGCCTCAATGAGATACCTCCTTTCCCTGGCCTTAATAATTCTGAGAAACAATTTTTTAGACACAATTGCTATTTGAAACAAGGGGACGTAAATAAAATTTAATATTATATGAAGCTTCTGTGATGCCATACCTAATTATGCCTCGCTTTCTTCTTGCCCTGTTTTATCGTTTTAGAAGGCTACATATTCCCCTTACCTATACTGCAGTGTAATTCATGGACAGCCTCATTATTCAAAGTTAACACTATCTGTTTAGTATAGAGACTCATAAGAAGAGAAATTATTAGTTGTGACTTTTATTTACAACACTTTAAACATATTTGGTGTACAGGAAGTCTTAGGAGGTATATTTAAAAATTATACAATTCTTGTTTTCTACAACAGTTTGGTCAAAAGAGATTCAGACACTAGTTGGTAATATGTATTACATGTTAGCAAGAACACTCGGTAATTACAAACCTCCAGTGTTGAACATTACCAGCAGTCAAGATGTCAGTGTAAAATGCAGTACATGGTAGTTCTCATGAAACATTATACAGTATAATGGAAAGCTTATCCTCCATTTCAGAGAAATATAGCAATCAAACAAAAAATATTACAGCTCACTATTTTTAAATTAGGACATCAAATACTGTATACATGATAATTAACAATAAGCACAAGCTCTTTCACTGATGATAATCTATCAGCAGCCAGTGTCCATATAGAAAGTATTTTCTAATGTCTAATAAGCTTCATTTATTTACATAAAAATGAACTGTGTCATAATAAATATAATCACATGTATTAAAACTATCATCCGTGTGAATCTGTTATGTCTGTATTACACATTTGTGTGGTAACATGACAGCAAATTGAAAGCTGTAGGTTAAATTGTACAGGTCATTCTTTACATAAATACAAGTCTTTCATTTGAAAACACTAAACAAAGAAACTAATATGCACAACACGACGAGTTTCATCTTCCAATACCCTAATGTACATGTTACAGATTCAGTGTAACACAAATAATAAAATAAAATGCTGCACGGGCACTGCAAAATGACAGGTACATACAAAGTCCATTTTGGGTTTAATGATTTGTGATTTCATGAAATCCTGCAGAAAATGTTTGTTGTATATACAGTATTTTATTAAACAGGGGAGAAACTATGCACTGAGCCACATCTTCTGATTAAGCTGTCAGCTCATCTCGATTTCGAGGCCCCTCCTATCTCCATCCATACGCAAGCAGACGACACAAAATATAAATAAAACAACTTAGTCCTATTATGACCACACAAAAAGTTCAAATTCATTGTCTTTAGATGAGGTTGCATCAGTAAGGAAAGTATTTGTAGGCATTATGGGAGCAATAGAAATAAACAAATACAGAGAGACCATGAAATAATAATAAATAGTGCACTGAAGATGGAAATATTTACAAAATAGAAAATAGCAATTTTGATGATGCACATAGTATAACTTTCCTCAGGATGAGAGGTGAATGACCGTTGTGTGGTAGAGTCGACTGTGTCGTGTTGCGCAGGCAGGGCTACATGTTGAGTGTAGGAGGGGCCGGATAGTCAGTAGCACTTCCTTGTGCAGGCGCACTTTCGCACAATATCAACATCCGTTGTATAGCGTGTTCCATCGTTGCATATTAGGCGAACTTTGCGCCGCTTTGTTTTCCTTGCACGACAGCAATTGTAGCCGCAAGTGCCCTCACATTTGGCAAGTTTCACAGGCTTGCGTGACCTGCAGCCATTCTCGGTGTAATACTCTCGAGTTTGCTCTTTCCGACAGGTTGGAGCTGGAAGTTGTGGATAAGGATAAATTTATTAGCTTCTTATTGTAAATTCTGTTTTTTAACATAAGAACTATATCCAGAAACATGGGAAAATTGCCTGAATACTTCAGTGCAATGGCACAAATATACTTGTACAAAATCTTATCAAATATGAAAACATATGTGAAGACACATTTTGTTTTCCTTTGCGCTGACAAGCAGTGCATCACTCAAATGTTTCCTGAAAACCGAGCACCAAATTTCAAGTAATTTGCCTGTCATTATCAATTACCTATTCAGGTATGTCCAGTATACTAGAACATGAAGTGAAGCAGACACCATAAAGATGGTATTTTAATGAAAAGCAAGTGTTAACCATTATTTAAAGCGTGCTTCATGCATTCAAAATGGAGTATTGATATAAATTAGAACAGCAAGCACATAATAAAGAATATAGTTGATGGGACAGTTAACGCCAATCTTACTTCCTTTACTGAAGCAATGAAAAGTGCAAAGCACTTCTTCTGCAAATTGGTACTTACAGAAGTAGTGTTATATAATTCAGAAACATCATGTAGAATGTTAAATGATGTCTGCCACATTATTAAATGAATAAATGTGCACATCCACCTTGCCTGTATTTTTAAGAAGTAAATTTACATTGCGGAAGTTTCGGGTGTAAAAGCAAAGAAGGGACTTGGGACGGCACACAGTAAAACATTATGTATTATTTCAAGCCTGTAGTAACTTTCTGTGTAATCATGCAGTTTACAATGATTTAATAATGTAAAGTTCTGAATGAAATGTAAGCAACGAAACCACCACTCACCTTAAAAAATAAAGTGCTGAGAGGCAGACAGGAATGTTGAAAGTAGACATGATTCTTTGCTTTGCAATTTGAACTCCCATCTCTCTCTCTCTCTCTCTCTCTCTCTCTCTCTCTCTCTCTCTCTCATTATACTAGCATATATGGCTGAACAAAAGGAACAAACGCAGAAATGATGAAGGACGGGAGGAGCATTAGAAGTTAAAAGTACGAACCGTGGCTAATAGGAGTGTAAATTCCATGACATCAGCTCTATTAGGTACAGATCCAATAGTGACATATGAATGTTTGTGCTGAGTGGGGACTCAAACCTTGGTTTCCCACTTATCACGAGCAGTCACCTTGACCACTTCAGCTATCCATTCAACTTTCCTTGCTGTCACATGATGGTGGAGGCTCAAGTTTCACTGTTTAAGTGACCTCCACATTATTCATGGTATAAAATGTATTTGTCAGGTTTTGTGAGATAATGTGACCTATTTGGTGATGGAATGAGTCAGTTCACAGTGCTGATTGGTGTGTACTTTATAACTATTAACTAGTGTTTCGTCTCTGACTGTGGGAACAAGGGGTGAAGTGCCCCCAAAATCATAAAGCTCTATAAATTAAAGGGCTCCTTGACCCCTTGTTGCAATTGCTATTTTACCTCCAAAGATTTCTTCTACAGTTGGAGACAAAACATTAGGGAGGAATTTTATATATCTACCACAGCCTCTCAGTCCAGAAGTATTAACTGAAATTGAGAGTATCTGAATAGGGATTATTCCATGTGAAATCAGCTCATGGCCGAAACCTCGCCATCTCAGATTTTCTTGAAATTTGTTTCAGATGTACTGTTGGTTTAGACTTCGAGAATTAGGAAATGTTACTCAGATATGGAAACTTGTTTCTGAATTACAGAGCTGTAAAGTTATCATAAAGGAGTAAAAACAGTGAACAGCAGTTTTTAGAACTGCTATAGAAGTTTTCCTAACTGAGCTAAAGACCTATGGCGAATACCATTGTACAGCATTTTTCACACCCTTTGTGCGTTCTGCCTTACAGCAGGTCCTGTCATGGCGGAAGCCTCGTCAGAGAGGTCCACCTCATGAGCTTTTATGGAAGTGATTCCAGTGGTGGTTTCCCGTTGCCTTCCACTGATGATGAAATGATAAGGAGGACAACACAACACCCAGTCCCTGAACAGGGAAAATCTCCGAATTGAACCCGGGCCTCTTGGTGTGACAGACCACTGTGCTGACCACTCAGCTGTTGGGGCGGACATACAATAATATAAAAGTTCATATAAGAAAATTCTTTTTGGAACAAATTTAGAAGTTTAATTTTTTCAGAAAATACATATTTTAAAATTTCCAAATTTATTCCATGAGCAACAAGTAGTGTTGTAAATCAGGCCAAAATATAAATTTGGGATGGTAATTTCTTCATTAGTAAAAAAAAATGAAGACAGAAGCTCTATTTCTAATAATTCGACTGTATACTCACTGTCATAGAGCGAGTGGAGCCCTTCCTGAGTGAACGTATTCTGAGTTGGCTGTGTGTAATAAGTTAATTACTTCTGAACTGGTATTAAAGATTACTTATTGTTTAGGTCAAATGTGTAGTGCTTCAGTAAAACAAGATGTTATTGGAAACTATAAAGTGACCTAAAATCAATCATGAAAATGTTATACTTACTGGCTAATTGTAAACAAGTGATTTTGTACCTTAACATTTCGTGTGTTTGAATGTTTTTTTCCCCCCTCAAGATGGAAGCAGACAAACTGAGAATATAGAGTTGCAATGTGTTACAGAAAACAAATCACTTTTTTCGAGACAGCAGAAAGCTCAGAAACATCACATCTGGGATGCCTGAACTGTACCCACAAACTGTCAGTGGTTTAAGAATCTGTGATATATGTTGGAAGGAAATTACTATTTAAAAAAATGCACAGTCCCTAAGTGACAAAAATGCCGAACGTAATCATTCTCAGTCAGAAACATTATTCTACAGTGATACAGATCTGATAACTAATTGAGATGTTGTCCAGTCACTTAATGTACCTATTGAACAGTCGGGAATGACTCCCATTGCTAAGAGAAAAACGAATTCTGCTGGTGCTGAACAATCAAAAACAAAAGGATTATGACAGCACAGTTTTCCAATTTATACATTTGAATAAAAAACTGCACAGCATAATTAACATACAACAAAACTTATTTTGCAGAAGAAATTGAAGCCTTATTTATACAATATATACATTAATACTCAGCAAACCACTGTGAAATATATGGCTTAGGGTACTTCTGATTGTACCACACATTAAAATTTCTTCCTGTTCTTTTCGTATAGTGCGGCGGAAGAATGACTGCTGGCCAGAGTGGCCGAGCAGTTCTAGGCGCTTCGGTCTGGAATCGCGCGACCGCTATGGTCGCAGGTTCGAATCCTGCCTTGGGCATGGATGTGTGTGATGTCCTTAGGTTAGTTAGGTTTAAGTAGTTCTAAGTTCTAGGGGACTGATGACCTCAGAAGTTAAGTCCCTTAGTGCTCAGAGCCATTTGAACCATTTGAAGAATGACTGCTTAAATGCCTCTCCCTAAGGCAGTGACAAGTAGGATTCTGTAACGTGCGCTTAGTTGTCGTTTTTTGAATATTTATAAGTAGGTTGTCACACAATAATTGTGCCAGCTTAGGATTTTCAGCATTTCTGTTGCACCCTGCTATGAGTCTAGCAAAGCTGTGACCATTTAAGTTGCCCATTTCTGTGTATATTCAGTATCCCGTTAGTCTTACTTCAACAATATTCTAGGATGAATCTCTTAAATGTTTTGTAAGTAATCTTCTTTGTAGACAGGCATGACCCAGGCATTCTTCCGGCTACTTGACACTTTTTTTTTATTTATAATACATATTTATGGTTAAAGAAGGGCTATCCAGCTGTAAATTATGTATAGTATCTGATAGAGATTCCATCATGTGCTGGGGCCTTGTTCAGTTTTAGCGATTTCAGCAGTTTCTTTATGCCACTGGTACTAGTATTTAAATCACTCCCCTGTGCAGTAACGTGAGAATTAAACTGGCACAGCACACCTGGATTTTGCTTTGTAAAGGAACATTTGAAAATTGAGTTCATCTTTTTGCTTTTGCTGTGGTACCTCCAATTTCAGTGCCCACGTAATTCATAAGTGAGCACTAACTGACAGTTTTTACATATGAGTAAAATTTCTTTGGGTTCTGTTAGGGATCTTTCAATAAGTTTCTGCTATAGTAATTGTTAACAACCAAAAATATCTCACTTGACATATATTTTTCTTCACAACTATTATGCTGTAGTTGCAGCTCTTTAGAAGTTTCTTTACAGAGTGTATATCTTGCAGGCCCTCTCCCACCACCAATTGTTCCATGAGGAGAAAACTAGTGATTGAAATTTCATGAGAAGATACTGTCGCAACGAAAAACGCCTTTGTTTTAGTGATTGCCACTCCAATTCACGTATCATGTCTGTGGCACTATCTCTCCTATTTCATGATAATCAAAATGAGCCCCCTTCTTTGAACTTTTTCAATATCACCCGTCAGTCCCACCTGATAAGGATTTCACACCGCACAGCAATACTCCAGAATAGGGCAGACAAGTGTAGTGTAAGCAGTCTCTTTATCAGATCTGTTGCACCTTCTAAGTGTTCTGCCAATGAATTGCAGTCTTTGGTTTGCTCTTCCGACATTCTGTAGGCTCTCTTGTCAAGACTACCACTTATAAAACTAATTATCTCAGTTGATTGTTTGAAGATTAAATTCTCCTCCAGTAATGACAGTATGATCAGGGGAAACTTCAGTCTGCTAGTACCTAAGTTGCCCAAAGCTTTCGGTTGTACCTGGAGGTGAGTCTGGTGGTTAATAGAAAGAGCCAATTATAGGTTAATACAAATAATTACCAGTGAGCCTTGCTAAAAAAATCTCACATGCAGATTGAATTTGTATCTTGGTAAATTTGAATTTCATTCTTAGTGTTACAAATACACCACACCCATTTCCTGTTCTCTACCCTCTCAATGTACACTTTTGTGTACTGCAAAAATCTCACCTCTGTCAGTGTCAGTTTTTAGCCAGCTTTCTGCTTCCCAAGAGAGCTGCATTGCAGTTTAGGAACACTTAAAACACAGGCAAAAAATATATTGCCAATTGATCACTAGGAATTTAATTGTCTCATCTGTGTGTGTGTGTGTGGGGGGGGGGGGCGGGGGGGGGGGGGGAGGGGCATATCTGTGGATCGTACACCAATAATTCAGTGTTCCTGTACAGTTATTATTATCTGGACTGGATGCAGAGTTGTCTAATTTAAAAACCCTTGTGTGCACCCCACATACAATCTGCTACGTTGGTAGGAGCCTGTTAAGTGTAGTACACTCCTGAGCCATTCAGGGGGCTCTTTAGTTCTGAACTCTTTGGTGAAAGTATAGGAAGTTGCAACCTAGCTTGTCACAGGACCTTTGAAGCCTATTCAAGTCTACACTTGGCTGAGAACCATAATCAGTTCTGGAGTCAATGCAGGAAGAAACGGAGTTCTTGATGTAGATGTCATCTCTTGGCAGGCCAAGAACTTGTAGTTGTGCTGTCATATCTGTGAGAAATGTGGAGAATATTTGGGAGACTTTCTCACATTGTTTATTGATTGTAAGCCAGATAAGTGTTAAAAATTGGTTCATATAGTGAGGTCCACTAAGAGATTAAATACTTTGGTATTAAATTACTGGAATTTTTTTGTTATTTTATTACACCTAATTTGCTTTCTCTGATTTGTTAGTTGGAGACATGCATTTTAATTTGTCATTATGATTTCAAAACTATGCTGATTTCAAGTATGTGCTCTCCATTAATTTTTCAGTTATTCCCCTTACTCTTGTTGACAGTGTACTGTTCTCCAATAAATTTAGCATGTTTTCTGCATAACTTCATGAACTATGACATTGCTGCAGTAGATAAAATGTGATTGAAAATGGGAACTCCCACACTGGTCTGTGTTGATTGGTGCTGTGCAGATCATTCGTAAAATGGTACTTAGTGTCCAAGGCACCCATCTTCATAACAAATGCAGTGAAGGAAGCTTCATTCAATTAGACACCAGATCATTCGTGAAATGACAAGAACTTGGCAAGTGATAAAGCAGATGAAGAAGCTTTTCAGGGTCTTAATATTACATTGTGTCTGTCTTGTACAGTTGTCACATTTTTCATGAGATTGTGAGTCAAATGTCAGCGGGAGAATATGTTGGGGATCTGAAGGATATTACCAGATACAGAGTCATCTCTCCATCTTGTTATGAAGTTTTGTGTCTTTGTTGTTACTGCCAGAAGCAGTTCTCTCTTTTTTTAATTGCACACAATTTTTCACCTTTTCTCGATGGAGAATTTGGGTGTAACAGTTATCAAAATATTCTGAGTTATCAGTAATTACTTTGGTAAAAAGCGCGCGCACACACACACACACACACACACACACGTTACAACTTACCTTCAGGGCTGCATTACTTTCATCATTACTCCATCATGTCAAAATCATGCAATAATTACTAGTGCTCAGATTGTTAATTTGTGTTAATCTCTTCCACTCACCAGTAACAGCTTGAGGCAGCTCACCTTGTTCACAGTAACGACCACCCCAACCTGGTCGACAACGACATGTATACTCGCCATTCTTCTTTGGAATACATTTGCTACCTCTACGACATTGATTATTCAGGCAGGCATCCACTTCATCTTCCTCACTCTCTTCATCATCGTCGTCATCAGCTAGACCCCTATCCTCAACTGGCTCTTCTTGCATCAAAGAGCAACCAGGATTTACTTTCTGCTGACGAGCAGCATTAACAAAGTCAACTGGCTTATGGTTTATCCAGAGTTCTCTCATGCAACCTGGAAATAACAATTTCATCTATTTTTCTGATTTTTAAAGTTGTTCGACCCAGAGACATTAGTGTAAGAGAACTTACCATTGAAACTTGTCAGATTGCGGAGATGCCAATGTGTAAAAGCTTCTTCACCAGGTTCTGGAGGAATTCCTCCAATGTACAGAGGTGAAGTAAGTCGCAAATATTCATGTTCACCTTCATTGATTATGCTACGAGCAAGGCCTCTGTCTACTCTTAATGTAAAATTTTTCTTGATAGCAAGCAGTTCAGCTGTGTGGTATTTACCATCAGATACCATTTCAAAGCTGAAAGAAAATATTGTGGTGTACAGGTCATCATTACTGTTTGCAGAGCACTGTTATAAATAATTCATGAGACAGAGAATGGCCATAAAAATTGTTTTGCTGCATGTCTCTGGTAGAACTGACTGACACAATACTTTCCAAACTATGGAAGAATCATGAAACTAGCATATCAGAATGTTATGATTTCTTTTAACAAAACTTTTATTCATTGTAAATTTATGTGGGAATGAAGGCAGAAAGATCATTTTAAAAAATAATAAGCATGAGTGGCAGCTCTAAGGGCCAGATTTTTAACAAAAGAGATGTTAAAATATTTAACCTCTGTAAAACTGTAATAGCAAATAAGCAAATAAACAGCAAGATAAGCAAGGCATTTAAGGTTGTGAAGAATTTTTATCATCTCATGAGATGCAAAAACTTTTATATTTGTATAAGAATGCAGGCTAGTTCTGCAAACTTCACTGACAAAATCATTTAGGATTATCTGCAGAGTAATAGTATCATCTTGTTGCAAGGTTTAGTAAAGTTTGATATTTGTCATAATCTTTTTTTATTATTGCACTGATCATTAGAACAAATTGCACAACTTTTCTGTGTACCTGAGTGAAAGTAATTCGATGTACTGCTTATAATCACAGAACACTTAAAGCAGTTTTCTTGTTCAAAACTTTTTATTAAAAAGTCATTTGTATAATGGTTGAAAAGAAATTTAAAAAAGTAGACTGAAGGAAATTTACCTGTAGGCAGAAATTTTTATTTAATGAACAGCTTTAGGAGATAGGTGAGATGCAGTAAATATTACATCAAAAGTGCAAAAAAGTAAAAATTGTTCTGAGGGGTGGTAAAAAGAGTTATGGCATTTTTAAAAACACTGAATGTCAGTAAATGTGTTCCACAAGACTTACATAATGCTGGTGAACCTGTTATTACAATGAGGGTAAATGGCTATCTTTTATCTGTTTAGTATATTGTGGGGATGTACCTGAAGAGAATCATGATAATTATCTTTTGAATAGTGCATACTGAATGAATTAAATCATGACTTATGGCTGGAAGTTAACTGTCATTTCATTGCTACCACATGAGAGAATATGGTGCCTCAATCCCCCGTACTTGGTATTGACAAAAAACAGGGAGAAGAGGATGGTGACAAATCACTTTAAATACATCATTGTGTGTCTTTTACATTGCGAAAAGTGGAAGAATCTTGAATTGCCTTTGTCATAGGTCTGTTCGTTAATTGATTGAAAATATTAAGATACACATATGTATACTTATTTCCTTGATGTGACAGGATTATGTAAAGTAACATGTTTAATGTTATTGTCACATCTAAGTTCAATGAGGATACTCAGCATGAACCATGGACCTTGCCGTAGGTGGGGAGGCTTGCGTGCCTCAGCGATACAGATAGCCGTACCATAGGTGCAACCACAACGGAGGGGTATCTATTGAGAGGCCAGACAAACGCGTGGTTCCTGAAGAGGGGCAGCAGCCTTTTCAGTAGTTGCAGGGGCAACAGTCTGGATGATTGACTCATCTGGCCTTGTAACAATAACCGAAACAGCCTCGCTGTGCTGGTACTGCGAACGGTTGAAAGCAAGGGGAAACTACAGCCATGATTTTTCCTGAGGGCATGCAGCTTTACTGTATGGTTAATGATGATGGCATCCTCTTGGGTAAAATATTCTGGAGGTAAAATAGTCCCCCATTCGGATCTCCGGGCGGGGACTACTCAGGAGGACGTCGTTACCAGGAGAAACAAAACTGGCGTTCTACGGTTCGGAGCATGGAATGTCAGATCCCTTAATCGGGCAGGTAGGTTAGAAAATTTAAAAAGAGAAATGGATAGATATAGTGGGAATTAGTGAAGTTTGGTGGCAGGAGGAACAAGACTTCTGGTCAGGTGACTACAGGGTTATAAATACAAAGTCAAATAGGTGTAATGCAGGAGTAGGTTTAATAATGAATAGGAAAATAGGAATGCGGGTAAGCTACTACAAACTGCATAGTGAACGCATCATTGTGGCCAAGATAACACAAAGCCCACGCCTACCACAGTTGTACAAGTTTATATGCCAACTAGCTCTGCAGATGACGAAGAAATTGAATAAATGTATGACGAAATAAAAGAAATTATTCAGATAGTGAAGGGAGACGAAAATTTAATAGTCATGGGTGACTGGAATTCGGTAGTAGGAAAAGGGAGAGAAGGAAACGTAGTAGATGAATATGGATTGGGGCTAAGAAATGAAAGAGGAAGCTGCCTGGTAGAATTTTGCACAGAGCACAACTTAATCATAGCTAACACTTGGTTCAAGAATCATAAAAGAAGGTTGTATACATGGAAGAAGCCTGGAGATACTGACAGATTTGAGATAGATTATATAATGGTAAGACAGAGATTTAGGAACCAGGTTTTAAATTTTAAGACATTTCCAGGGGCAGATGTGGACTCTGACCACAATCTATTGGTTATGAACTGTAGATTAAAACTGAAGAAACTGCAAAAAGGTGGGAATTTAAGGAGATGGGACATGGATAAACTGACTAAACCAGAGGTTGTACAGAGTTTCAGGGAGAGCATAAGGGAACAAATGGCAGGAATGGGGGAAAGAAATACAGTGGAAGAAGAATGGGTAGCTTTGAGGGATGAGGTAGTGAAGGCAGCAGAGGATCAAGTAGGTAAAAAGACAAGGGCTAGCAGAAATCCTTGGGTAACAGAAGAAATATTGAATTTAATTGATGAAAGGAGAAAATATAAAAATGCAGTAAATGAAGCAGGCGAAAAAGAATACAAACGTCTCAAAAATGAGATCGACAGGAAGTGCAAAATGGCTAAGCAGGAATGACTAGAGGATAAATGTAAGGATGTAGAGGCTTATCTCACTAGGGGTAAGATAGATACTGCCTACAGGAAAATTAAAGAGACCTTCGGAGAAAAGAGGACCACTTGTATGAATATTAAGAGCTCAGATGGAAACCCAGTTCTAAGCAAAGAAGGGAAAGCATAAAGGTGGAAGGAGTATATAGAGGGTCTATACAAGGGTGATGTACTTGAGGACAATATTATGGAAATGGAAGAGGATGTAGATGAAGATGAAATGGGAGATATGATACTGCGTGAAGAGTTTGACAGGGCACTGAAAGATCTGAGTCGAAACAAGGCCCCGGGAGTAGACAAAATTCCATTAGAACTACTGATGGCCTTGGGAGAGCCAGTCCTGACAAAACTCTACCATCTGGTGAGCAAGATGTATGAGACAGCCAAATACCCTCAGACTTCAAGAAGAATATAATAATTCCAATCCCAAAGATAGCAGGTGTTGACAGGTGTGAAAATTCCCGAACTATCAGTTTAATAAGTCACGGCTGCAAAATACTAACGCGAATTCTTTACAGATGAATGGAACAACTAGTAGAAGCCGACCTAGGCGAAGATCACTTTGGATTCCGTAGAAATGTTGGAACACATGAGGCAATACTGACCCTACGACTTATCTTAGAAGCTAGATTAAGGAAAGGCAAACCTACGTTTCTAGCATTTGTAGACTTAGAGAAAGCTTTTGACAATGTTGACTGGAATACTCTCTTTCAAATTCTGAAGGTGGCAGGGGTAAAATACAGAGAGCGAAAGGCTATTTACAATTTGTATCGAAACCAAATGGCAGTTATAAGAGTTGAGTGGCACGAAAGGGAAGCAGTGATTGGGAAGGGAGTGAGACAGGGTTGTAGCCTCTCCCCGATGCTATTCAATCTGTATATTGAGCAAGCAGTGAAGGAAACAAAAGAAAAGTTCAGAGTAGGTATTAAAATCCATGGAGTAGAAATAAAAACTTTGAGGTTCGCGGATGACATTGTAATTCTGTCAGAGACAGCAAAGGACTTGGAAGAGCAGTTGAACGGAATGGATAGTGTCTTGAAAGGAGGATATAAGATGAACATCAACAAAAGCAAAACGAGGATAATGGAATGAAGTCGATTTAAGTCGGGTGATGCTGCGGGAATTAGATTAGGAAATGAGACTCTTAAAGTAGTAAAGGAGTTTTGCTATTTGGGGAGCAAAATAACTGATGATGGTCGAAGTAGAGAAGATATAAAATGTAGAGTGGCAATGGCAAAGAAAGCGTTTCTGAAGAAGAGAAATTTGCTAACATCGAGTATAGATTTAAGTGTCAGGAAGTTGTTTCTGAAAGTATTTGTATGCAGTGTAGCCATGTATGGAAGTGAAACGTGGATGACAAATAGCTTAGACAAGAAGAGAATAGAAGCTTTCGAAATGTGGTGCTACAGAAGAATGCTGAAGATTAGATGGGTAGACCACTAATGAGGAGTTGGGGAAAAGAGAAGTTTGTGGCACAACTTGACTAGAAGAAGGGATCAATTGGTAGGACATATTCTGAGGCATCAAGGGATCACCAATTTGGTATTGGAGGGTAAAAATCATAGAGGGAGACCAAGAGATGAATACACTAAACAGATTCAGAAGGATGTAAGTTGCAGTAGGTACTGGGAGATGAAGAAGCTTGCACAGGATACAGTAGCATGGAGAGCTGCATAAAACCAGTGTCTGGACTAAAGACCACAACAACAACAATACAAGCTGTCACCTTAACCTCTTTGGCTACCTGAGCATGCATGCAGGATTGATCCAAACTTCCATATGTCATGTAATCATAAGCCTTATGCTCAAACAATTTGAGATTCCCATACAGAAAATGTTGCTAGAATTTTGAGCATATACCTGCATTAGCACAGAATCGCTACAAGGACGAGTTGTGTTTACAGTTATTGTATTTAATTATATAGATAAGAAGACTTTATACAAGTGGGAGGAAAACTATGAAATCATATATACCACTGGATGTTTCTCTCTAGTCTCTCTGCAGTGTGAAAGTTTACATTTGTATTCTTTTGCACAGTTATTTACTAGGCTATGACAATAATTTAGTGGAACTGTACCTCACCTATACATTGTAGACACAGGGTAGTTTCCAACATCATAGCTCACTCTTATTCTTCCATTAAACAGCTCTACTGCCAGATGTTCTGATTGTCCATCATACAAAAGAATGCCATTTTCTTGTTCTGTAGAAAATACTATTGTTACATTTGCTTCTGGTTTGGTCCGGAGAGGCTCAAGCTCCACAAAAGAATTATTGTGCACAAAACTCAGACTTGTCAAGTATTCACATCTTTTCCCTGAAAGCATAGGAAAATGTTCATTATATCACTGCTTGCAATTTTCATTACGAAAGCAGCTGGTGCAATCCTCATGTCTTTATTTACTGTACCTGTATAACCAGGTGCACATCGGCATACATAATCATTGGAGTCCATTGGTTGGAAGCAGATCCCATTTTTGCAGTCATGGTGTTGACATGGTGAAGTTTTTGGATACATCATTGCAACCATTGGAGCAACTTCACAGAATTTCCCTGTGAAGTCTCCTGGACATTTGCACGTGTAATCATTAACTCCATCAACACATACTCCACCATTCTGTATTAAAGAAAAGTAAGAATGTCAGCATAGTTAGTGGCTCTTATCTCTTAGGAAGGTACACATTAATTGTTGTTCATATCAATGAAAAATGAAAAAAAAGAGAAGAAATGTTGTCAAGTCTAAACTAGATTATGAATATTATTATGACTTAATTGTACAAGTATATTTTTATGATAAATTCCTTATTGGGCTGGTTACTTAACCAAGTCAAAGTGTATCGTTTTACAGACACAAATAGGCAGTTCAAATTTTTAGAGACTTTTATTACTTACATTATACTGACATACATCATCATTTAGGACAATGGATTTGCTTTGAACTTATGACTATTTTGTGTTTGTATTAATGTCACTGACTCATTCCCTCTTATCATAGCAGTTTCAATTTTCTACTTCTCATGTGATTATGAGACAAGATTTGTGTAGTGCTTGTCTATGGGAGAATATATTTCATTATTGCATGTTAAAGATACCTTTAGACATTGGATTACTGTATACAGTGGGGGAACACCTGTCTCTTTCCATGATTAAGAACTACAGAAGCAATAGCTGGTTACAAGGAGCTCACTGACTTTAAATATATTGAGGCTAATTTACGCCAATGAGAAATGTCTCAGAAATGGTTCAAAGGTGTCCAAGCTGTCAAAACTGTGCAGTAAAAATGTAAGCAAAAACAACAACAACAGTAAAAGAAAAAAAGAACAGTTATATTTAACTATTTAAATGACAAAAATGATTACCAAAGATGAAATAAATGGTTTATGCAAGTTGTGAACATCTGTAGGGACAGTCAGTAGATTGTTTCAGTTTTCAGAATGGCACTGGGGATATGGGAGCCAATTCTTCAGGGAAAGCAACAGCAGAACACTTAAAAATGTGAATAATTGATGTCCAGTTCTAGATTAAAAGCTTGCAAAGAATATGTTCCTCATTTTTCTGATTATGTCTGAGAGTCTCTCTATCTTGGTATACAGCTTTTAGTTCACTCATCTTTTAAATTGACCATCTTCTGTTCTTTGAGGTCCCAATATCCTCATGAGAATTTTTTGTTCCACCATTTCTAGTCTTTTAATGGCTCCTATTCTTACTAGGTTAACAGTTTCTGTTGAGTATAAGCATTAAGTGCAGAAACATCTCAATTTTGCATCGATCGAAATATTCTTCTTATTGTAGATGTTCGTACTTAATTTGTGCGCTAAATTCATTTTGTTTATTCATGCACCTATTTCTACCTCTTCTGTCAACCCAGTTTCTATCCATTCTCTTAGGTATTTAAATATCCCCACCTTCTCAATTTTCCATCCTACTGCCATTCATTTCGGACCTGCCTTGATGTTTGTCACATACTGCATGTTCTCAATAGAGATCTGTAAGCCTGATTTAGCCACTTGTCTCTGTAGTTGCATATTTTGTTTAACCGCCTCTTCTAATGATGCAAGCAATATCACAATATTAGCATTGAATGCCAGACAATCTATTCATATTCCTTTTTTCTTGCACCCTGTAGTAGTAAAAATTGTTTTAATATTTTGGTAAGTTCCCAAACAAAAATAGTTTAACTTCCAAAAAGTGTACATGTTCACCAGTGCACCCCATATCCAGAAAAAATAGTAACAAAAAAAAGTAAGAAACCCATTACATCCAGATTAAATATCTACTTACTGACATGAATCACACTACCTTCAGTACCTGTATTGCCAGGTCTACACAACTACCTCATTTGATTTTTAAAAGTTTCTATTTTTTTCGCTTTGACACCTTTATCTTCATTTCTGTATACAGACGCCATTGGTTCTAAGACTCCTGGATTTGATAACCTAGCCTCTGTAACACACCAGGAGAATAGCAAGCTATTGATTTAGCTTTTTCTGTGTGCTTTTATAGTGCAATTCTTAACTTCCTTGTGTGTTTGTGTTTTTAAGATATGTAATCCCTCATTTTAGTAACTGTAGTGAAGATTTACCCAGCCTGTACTCCAGTTGTCACTTGTTTTGAACACTCAGGGACTACTTGAGGTGGCTCAATCAGTCGCTAGCCTGTGTGACACACCAGGAGGGAAAAAGGTTACATACTTACCCTATTCTATATGCTTTTATAGAGTAATTCTTAAATTAGTAGTAGTAGGATGGATAGGGTATTTCCATGTTATGTGTGTATGTAAGATGAACATGCCACAGTTCACCAACAGCTGCAGGCTCAGCGTGTAACAGTGGTGGAGAATATAGCATGTTACATTGGACACCTCAGGCGTCACTTGTTTAATGATGCACATCACAGCATATGTGACATGGCAGATCTGTCCACACGGCAGTGGGAGTTGTGGACTGTGACACATCTATGTTGCTGGGAGTGGAGAGTCAATGTGGGGACTGAGTATGTGGCAATTGCTCATGGACCCGGTGAGTGGACAAGTAGCTGCTCTTCCAGCAGGGTTTGAGCATGCACACAAGGGGGAGGGGTGTACTATTTATCGGAAGCTCCAGTGTTAGGCATGTTATGGAGCCCCTCATGGAAATAGCGTCCCAGGCTGAGCTCCAGTGTCGGGCAAGTTATGGAGCCCCTTAGGGAAACAGCATCCAGGGCTGGAAAGAAACCGAATGTGAACTCCATATGTCTGCCTGGGTGTCTCATTCAAGATGTGGAGGATTCACTGCTGCAGCTACAGGGGGAGCAGGGTGCAGTCATCTGCAAGTTGTGGCTTATGTTAGCACCAATTACAGCTGTCACTTGTGTTCTGAGGCCATCCTCAGTTGATATGGGTGGCTGGCAGAAGTAGTAAAGGTTGCTGGCACAGAACTCACAATTTTCAGTATCATATCCAGAATTGATCAGGTTCCTTTGGTTTGGAGCCAAGGTTCCGCTGTTGCTATGATGGTCTTGGCTGCAGATTTGTGGACTTGTAATATGGGGTGGAGAATTGTAGGACTTTTCTAGACAGGCCAGGGAAGCATACACACACAGGAAGCAGCTGCTCGGATAGCAGAGTGAAATGAACTTTTTTTACTTTTTTATTTTTTTCTTAGGTATTAATTTGAGATCCTTTTATTAATATTCGCCAGTTGACATGCAGAGAGGGAAAGCAAATCGTGCACAAAGTAAAGATGCTTACACTGTCAAAATTTACTGTCCTCCAGAGGAGAGAGCTAGATGAAACCTGAAGTAGACAGTTCTGAAATATTTAATGAGTTATAGAATCTATATCAAAAAGACAGATTAGATGTCACAGAAGGAGGAGTGTTCATTGCTACTGACAAAAAATATCATGTCCATTGAGGTCGAAACTGAATCTGACTGTGAAGCATTGTGTGTTTTTATCGGCCACCCGATTCTGGCGTAGCAGTTGTAGAATCATTCAAAGAAAGTTCATGCTCATAGCACAGATGTACCTCAATCATGCAATATTAGTTGGAGACGACTTTAACCTACCAAGTATAAACTACGATGTCTATGGCTTCACTGTAGGTGATAGAAACACATTTTACGAAAACTGTCTTTGGCAGCTAGTTCAACAATATCAAGTACAAATATTTTAGACCTTGCAGCAACAAACAGGCCTGATCCTATTGGCAGAGCCTGTAGAGGCAAGAGTTAGTGATCATGATTCATCTTAGCAATGATAGTTCTTCTCAGGTCTGCAACCATTCTGTTGACTTGCAGCAAACTGCAATGCTTTTCTGTCTTCAGCCTTCCTCTGGAGAGCAGTATAGGTGGTGCAGCTGGTATCCTCCATCATCTGGTTGATGTAATGCAGTCTTGTTCTGCATCTTGTGTCCTTCCCTTTTACTATCCCTTCAATGATATTATAATGACACCATTGTGTCTCGGCTGATGGCTTATCCATGTGTCCATTCTGTGTTGGATAAGGTTCATGAGACATGACTGCACTCTGTGGAGCACCTCTTCATATGACACTTTGTCCACTCAGGAGATCTTTAGCATTTTGCTGTATCACCATATGTTGAAGGCTATTTTTTGTGTTTATCTGCTTCTCCGAGTGTCCACGTTTCACTTCTGTACTGCAGTATGCTCCAATCACACATCTGGAAGAGGCCTTTTTCTGAAATGTCTGTCTATGCAGCCAGATGCAAAAAGGTTTCTTCTCTTTTTAAAAGCAGTTTTCCTGGTTGGTTTGGTTTGGCTTGGCTTGTAATACCCTCCTTTGATCTTCCATCTGATGTCTCCAACTGCTCATTGTTAAGTGAGCATTGGACAATAATATTTTGTTTACTCACAACTAAGAGTTTTGGTTTAGCTTGATTAATTTTTAATTTTATGAGGTTTTGACGGTGGTTTCATCTGGTCCATCATCATTTCTAATTGTTAGTAAAGTTAATGTATCTATCAAGAAGTCTAGGAGAGTTTTTATGCTGGAAAAGGCAGGTAAGCAATTCTTAGTGTCGCACTTGTACAACTAATGGACATAATTTAGTTCCAATATTACAGACATACAGGAATCATGGGCTATGTTTAAATGTGGACTACACTCTGGAGAAGTATATGCCTAGTAAGTGGATTAAGAATGCAAAAGACTCACCATGGATTAATAACAAAATTCAGATAATGATGTTGAAACAGGGATTGTTGGAGTCTTGGTTCAAAATTGAATATTGAAATGTTGACAGGCAAAAGTTAGCAAACATTTATGCATCTAAAGAGATTAATGCATGAAATATGCAACAACTTCCACCATCATACCTTAGTAAAAGATCTAGCTGATAATCCAAGAAAATTTTGGGCCTATGTGAAAACAGTGAGCAGGTTGGAGGTCTCTGTCCAGTCACTTGTCAACCAGCCTGGTGTAGCAATAGAAGACAGCAAAAGGAAAGCTGAAGTTTTAAATTTTTTGTTTAACAAACAATTTGTGCAGAAGGATCATACAGACATATCATTATTTGGCTATTGCATAGATTCCTGTATGGAGTATATAAAAATGGGAATCTGGCATAGATGAACAAGTGAAAGAGTTGAAAGCATATGTCACTATGTCTGGATGAACTCCCCATTTGGCTTTACAGAGAGTATCTATAGCATTGACCCTTTACTTAACTTGTGTTTATTGCAAATAGCTCGCCAAGCACAAAGTCTGTAGTGACTGGGAAAGAAGCACAGGTGACTTCTGTATAAAAGAAGGGTGAAAGATGGACCTGCAAAATTAGAGACCTTAACATTGGTTAGCTGCAGAAGTCTTGAGCTAATTCTATCTTCAGATATAATAAATTTCATTTAGACAGAAAGACTTTTGCCCACATATGAGTGTGGGTTTAGAAAGCCTTGCTCATGCAAAACTCAGTTTGATCCTTTCTGACATTTTATCCTGTGAACTTTGGTTGAAGGGAACAAGTAAGTTCCACATTCCCAGCAGATTTCTGGAGAAAGTCAGACACAGTGCCCCCCCTCCCCACTATTCCAATGCAGATATTATTAATGAAGGTGCAGTCATACAGAACATGTGAGTAGCTCGAAGACTTCTTAAGCAACAGAGCCCAATACATTGTGTTGAACAGTGAATATTCATCAGAGACAAGGGTATTGTCTGGAGTGTCGCAGGGGAGTGTGATAAGGTCTCTGTATACTTAAGTAATCTGACAGATAGGGTGAGCAGCAATCAGCAGATGTCTGCTGATTATGCTGTAGTATATGGGAAAGATCATTGTTGAGTGACTGTAGGAGGACACAAGATGATGTAGGCAGAATTTCTATTTGGTGTCATGAATGTAAGTTAATGCAGATGAGTAAGAAAAACAATACTGTAATGTTCAAATACCGGTGTACTGCTTGATGTAGTCACCTTGATTAAATATCCAAGCATAACAATTCAAAGCAATATGAAATGGAATGAGTATGTAAAGATTGTACTAGGGAAGGTGAATTGTCAACTTCAGTTTATTGAGTGAGTTTTAGGGAAGTGTAGCTCATCTATAAACAACACCATGTACAGAACACTAGTGCAACCTATTCTTAAGTACAGCTCAATTGTTTGGGATACCCATCCACAAGGATGGATTAAAGGAAGACATCGAAGCAATTCAGAGGTGGACGCTTTACTAGTTAATGGTAGGTTCGATCAACACGTGGGTGTTACAAAGACACCTTATGAACATAAATGGGAATCCTTCCAGGAAAGGCAATGCTCTTTTTTGTAAAACACTCTTGAGATAACTTTGAGAACTGACATTTGCAGGGGACTGCATAATGATTCTACTGTTGCTAAAGTACATTTCATGTAAGAAACAAAGACAAGATACAATAAATTAGGGCTTGTGAGAAGGCATTTAGACATTAATTTTTCCCTTGTTCCATTTGCAAGTGTAACAGGAAAGGAAATGACTAATACTAGTGCCCTCTGTCATGCACCATATGGTAGCTTCTGGAGTATGTATGTAAATGTAAATGTAGATTTGTGCCTGAAGACTTGCCACTTCCTTTTGCATTTGTATGTAGTCATGTTATGGGCTTAATTTAGATAGTGCTTCAGCTTACCTCTAACTGATGAAAATAAGATTAACAACAGCTCATTCAGCTGATACAAAATAACAAAAGAATGCCAGAAGTTATCTCTACTTAGCTCTGTATTGGCTCAGAAGAATTAAAATAGTGATATGAATCTTAAAACAGTAATCCAAATTTACCTGACACATGTTGTTAACACAATCATCAACATTTACAGTGCAGTTTTCTCCACTGAATCCAGGAGCACATTCACATTTATAGTGTGTAAAATGGTCAACACACCTGGCTCCGTTACGACAAGGATTGTATTCTTTTGTGCAGAATGGTATTTTTGTTTCACAATACTCTCCTAATAAAATAAGAAGCACATAATTTAGATATCTGTTTAAATATAAGGTCTACAGCGAAAAATATATTCATCTAAAATGTAATTTTATGTTTGATTACATTCACAGACAGCAAATTAATATTCTTTAAGGAAAGAGATACTATGTTGGGCAGGTTTCTGATGAGTATGATGTCCCAAGAGACAGAAGAGAGAGAGAGAGAGAGAGAGAGAGAGAGAGAGAGAGAGAGAGAGAGAGAGCAATATGAGGAGGGAAGAAATCACATTGTATACTAAACATTTTTCTTTCTTGGGTGCAAATTTGTGTAGTTTTCATAAATTTTTTTCTATGCTATAACAAATGAAATGAAAAAGTACATTTTGTTAGAATATCATGAAAAATCACGATATTATTTCATACCCATAAAACCCTGTGTACAGCGACATTCATAGGCTTGAACCAGATCAATACATGTTGCATTATTTTCACATTTGTTATTGATGCAGTCATCGATGTTGCTCTCACATCTGTCACCAGTGAATCCAGGAGAACAATGGCAGCTGCGAAGAGAATGTAGATTTATTTTGGGTTTACTGTTCATTTCTATTTAACAATAAATTCTTGCCAAAGAATACCAAAATAATTTGTTTTGTAATTTTGATGCTAAATCAGTTAATGTGGCCACTAGTCAGATTTTTTCAGCTAGTTCCTACTCATCAAACAATTGCACTTAATCAAATGATAGAGTTTAATATGCATTCAGCCATGCTTTTCTCCCTCATATCCTACAAATCTCTTAATTAAGAAAAACCTTGAAGTAATTGAAATAATTCAAGGTATACATAAACAAAGAAAATCAGCTGTTAGTGTATTACTCATTAATTTTGTGCATACAATTAGTTTCTATCCTTAAATTGTCATAAACCAGTTGTGTTTGCTGAGGCTAAATTTTTCACAGTATAAACAAAGGAAAGCTGGTACTTAAAAAAGCATCTTTCTCACATATATTAAATAGCTATCTTCCAATGCTAGATTAATATTTACATAATTACTTTCAAGTGAAGTGAGAATTCAACAGCAGCCCAGAAGCAGCAACCACAATGGTAAAAATATCAGATATCAACACGACAAAAGAAGATTGCATCCATGCAAGCTGTTTTTTTTATGGACAGTTCCTTGGTGAGTAAGGCTGAGGTAAGTGGTGTAATAATAATACTTGTAGAAAATTTAAATTTTTATGTAAAAAATCAGTAACAAATTATACCAATAAAAATTTGTACATATGTCTCCAAAATATTCATTCAGTCACAAACAAAGTGATCAGTACTGAGATTTTACTAAATATTGAACCATATTTTAGTAATGTTCTATGTCTCACAGGACACTTGAAAAACGCAGTCTGGACTGTTTCATTTTCTGTATGAGGCTACATACTAGAAGATTACTACCATAGGATGCATTACCGCTGGTATTGCAATTTTATCAAATTTGGTTTGAAATATAAGACTGTTAATATCGGTAAGTTTCAATGTAGTTCCAGCCTCCCCCACCCCACACACACACAAACTCAAATTATAACACCTGTGGGTGTGATAACTGACTGTTAATGAGACAGGACAGATGGATGAGTGGAGTGTGTAAGAGTGACATAAAGAGAGAAGAAAACAAACTGTTGGGTCAGAAGAAGATTTGAGTGGAAAACAAGAGGAGATTGGGTGAGGGTAAAGGATGTTGAAAGCATCACTGTCTGGTGTGCAGCATGTTCAGCTACAGTTCTGTGGAGGCCATTCAGGCAAAATTATGTTTGGCTAGCTGTCATACCCACACAGAAAGCTGCACGGTAATAGTACACAGCTGCTGGATATCAAGACTGCTTCCACACACTGCCTTCAGCCACTGTTTTAATAAACATTTCCTTTAACTCGATTACAATAAGAGGTAGTATGGCCATATGGGACATGTTCTGCATCTGGGTCATCCACAGACAAACAACCTGTTAAGGTACAGGATTGACAGCAACAATGAAATGGAGACAGACTAGGATACTGCTTATATTGGGTGGGTGACAATAGTACTTGGGGCAGAATTCTGATAAGTGGAATATCCCTCATTACAGGGCATGGCAATAGGTACCGATAGTTGAAACCCCTGGTGAAAGTTGTGGTCAAGTGGAGAGTACTGATCAGTCGATAGTTACCAGTGACATTGTATTTGTTACAATTATGTGAAGAAGTGGTCGAGTGGGGAGTACTGGTCAGTCAATAGTTACCAGTGACATTGTGTTTGTTGCAATTATGTGAAGAAATGCCATGGGAGGTCTTTTTATGGCCTAGCTGATAACAGTATTGTTATGAAATGCTTTGCCAGGGTTGTCACTATCTTTTATAACTCCCACTTCCCAGTGAAGATGCAGTATACAAACAGGAAGGAACTTAACGATACAGAATTATAAACTACTCGTAAAATGAACTTACTGTTGGTAGTTAGTGCAGTTCATATGTATAGAGGTTCTTATGGGAGCCACCAAAGAAATAATCAACATCCAGGAAAGTAGCTCGTTGAGTTGAGAGGGATTGGATGATGCAGAAGGTTTTTATTTACTTCCAGAGTTCTGCAAACCCAATTTTCCCTCCCCTCCCCTCTTCGCTTACTCCCTTTTGATGTGTTGCCCTTACTTTTAGAATGAATAATGCATGACAGTCACATCTTATTTTTGTTGTATTATAATGAATATTGTGAAAAGCTTAAAAAACAGAAAGTGCAGTGTTAATAGGGTTCCATGGCCAGTGTCTTTCGAATAAAATAATTTTTGGTATTAGGTTGTGTCATTATAAAACACTAAAGCAATTAAACTGCTGACATTTTAATCACTTTACTGTAGTCCTTGGTATTTTTTTCCTGAAATGAAAATAGTTTTCCAGATAATCATGATTTTTATGGTAATGATATATAAATACCTGAAGCGTCCCTCCTCAAGTACTTTGCAGGTACCAGAATTCCTGCAGGGATTACCATAACATGCATCTATCATGTATTCACAATGCTTCCCATGAAAGCCAGGTGTGCACCGGCATTTGTATTGTCTCTGAGGTAATGGCTGGCATACTCCATTGTTGACACATGGGAATGTGAAACAGGCATCACATTTAGATAAAATCTGTGGGCTTACATGACCTGCAATATGAAATATCCACACATTAAAGTATAACAGAAATATAAGGTGGATTGTAACATCATCATTTAAAGAGCCTGACAACAAAAAATTTACAATGAATAAAAATCTCAGTTTTTACATTAATTTGTGTCTATTAGACAGTTAAGTTTTAATAACAATAAAACCACATTTATTCATCAAACTTTTCCACCACAGTTAGAATTATTATTTTTATAATTTGCCTTCCCTTAAAATTTATTTTGTGTATATTAAAAGGTTTTAAGTATCTTCTACAGTGCACAGAAACATTTGCCTTGACAACTGCTTTTGTGTGAGTAGTTGCATATGAGAGAGCTATTCACAAGGTGAATATGTAACTGCTGTAAACTTACTGACTGCTCAGAACTGAAGACAAGACTGCTATATTATATAATCAGCAGGGAATATCATGGCATCACTATGTTGTGATTCTACAAGGATTTTGTTGCACCACTTCATTATTCACATATGACAATCAGCATTAAATATTGTATTATTCTAAGCCTGAAGATTGGAGTGTTAGTATTATTCTGCAGGAACCATTTTTGAATAACTAGTGTGGAGTCTAACTTATAATTATTTCTGTTATGTAATACAGTAATTATATGTACGTTTTAAAGGATTTTGAGAATATGACCAGAGCATTTGTAGCGCAAGCATAAAAATATTAATTGAAGCACTGGATACAAAAACAGCCTTTCTCAAAAACAAATATTTTTCAGGACAGCAAAGAAATATACTAAATAATTTAATATTATCCTGTTCTCAAATGTATTTTTATGTTGCTATCTAGAAATACTTGAATAGTTCCTGATAAATCCCAGTGCCATATGTTGTAGCGTAACATCCAGCAAGAAACGTCTTTATAAAATAGAATCTTCAATAGCCCTGGAATTTCTCCAACTATATTTTATTTAACTCAAGGTCTGATAACATTTGCCAGAAAAAAGATGAAGTTAGATCAGAAATGCAGAGAACTCTACAAACCAAATTTCCATTTTTCCCTCCCACTATCATCGCCAGAGTCAATAATATCCTAGTTCAGTCTGTTTTTGTTTCCTCTGCTGAGGCCATCAGTGTTACCAAGAAGTTTCAGCTCTTGCTTATCAAATAAAGAAAATGAGACTTGAGGTTTAGGACTTTTAGCTTCTGGTATATCTTATTTATCACAACTGCTTTCTTTCTGGACATCTTCATTTTTTGCCACAAAACACTGTCTTTGGGATTCATGAAAAGCATTCATCAAAAGCACAAACACAATATAGGCAATAGATCACTCAACATAGCACAGAAATTTCTAGGGAGGCAACAGAAAACATTCAGATTGCACTGCCACAAACTTTCTCAAATGCCAGAGGCTGTTTTTGTGAAAACCTTTTTGGATATGGGTTGCTTTTGCAAAACCACCCTACTTCAAAGGTATAGTAATGTAGGATAAGACCTGTTTTGCTTTGTTTGATTATTGAGTGTATGGACATCAGCCATGGCTACCAGAATATACGAAAAACAAGGAGAAAAGGGAGTTGTTATTTTTTACAATGAACTTCTCAATTGTGACACATGTTAAGAATTACACTTGCCAATAAGAAGAGACAAGAACGGTAGAGAGCTTGTTTCATGATGAAACAATGAAAGTGAACTGAATTCACCTAAATGTGAAGTAGTGTTATAGCCTAATATGCAAGAAAAAGCTATGCCAATTGACAAAATATGATACTGAAATTAAACAGAAGACTTTTGAAAATTACATAAAACAGGATATTATACACATGCATTTAAACTTCCTTGTCTTCTTTACCCAACACAATAGGCATAATTTTTTTCCTTTGAATTTATAGAATTAACTAAAATTCTCTTACATAGCTACAGTATTTAAATGAAGAATCTTTCCGTCATCATCAGCTTACCTTAAACTGGCCAAAAATGTAATAGCAAATATATTTAGGTGGCTAGTGTATTACATTCCTTAAATTGCAATACACAGTTACAAAACTGTTGATAAGAAAATAATGTTTAACATAACTTTGACTTGAATGTTTACCTTTGCACTGGAATGATGATGCTGGTGTTGTCAATAATAATTTATCCTTCATAGATGGTGGTTCAGCACAGCGTGCAATTCCTGGTTCCACATAATCTCTTTTTACCCATTCAGCTAACCATTTCATTTTACAGTCACAGTAGAAAGGATTTGCTCCTAGGGCCCTGAAAGATTTGTCATAAGTAACTGGAAGACATTTAGAAAGCACACATACTGTAATAAAATACTGCAATTGATGTCATACTTACAAGTGGGTAATTGACTGCAGATCAATAAATGAGCCTTCTGGAACCATTGATATGTCATTACCATGAAGTGATCTGGAAGATATTAAATTAGTCTTATTCTCCATAAAATAACAGCATAAGTGACTTAATTATATTTGCTCTCAACATCTTTGTCAGGATGTACATTAGGTAAATTCAGCTATGCTTAACTTTTTATTTAAAGATCCAGTTAATTAGATATTGTATTACTTTTTGTTGTAACTGTTGCTTTACAAGAAATGCGAGTCCAGTTGCAACTAGTCATACATATATTAGAATAAATGAAATGAGAGCCCTAGCTAATTCTACATTAAATTAAATGCCCCTAGATTTACTTTTGACTGACACATTCTTACATGAACTCTAGTTGCTAGTAAATGACATTACAAAGTACAGATATAAGTGGAGGATTACTTACATGATTCGTAAGGACTTGAGACCAGCTAGGGCATCTCTCTCTATACACTGCAATTTATTGTAACTGATGATACTAGGGAAAGAGAAAAATTGAAGTCATTACATGCCCTTTCTCAGAGCAGACTAAGTACCAATTAATTGTAATGTACTAAGTTTATCATTATTCACTTGCCCTATTAGACACAAGTATTGATCAAAATTTCACTATTATGTCACTGCTACTACGGCATCATTGGCATATGTACACATACATCGAAAATATCTGGTATACTTGTAACCCCATGTCATTTTCATCAAATGCTAGGTAGTGTACCATGAACCATATGCTACCTCTAACTTTTAAATAATGCTGTAGATGTTTGTTAATATAGCCTTTTTTCAGTTTCAGATCCATAATTTTCACAGTGGTAACAGAAATAAATTGAAGTTATTGCACAACAGGAATGCATTGCAAGTTCCTCTAAAAGTCTGGGGCCTCTTTGTTGAACAAATTTGTAAGGCCATACAAATTGCAGTGCAACCCTTGTGGTTAGCATGTTCAAAACATTTCTGCTGTCTCCCGCACTTCTTACATCAATCAATTTCTGATTTTAGTTCATTTAGTGATATGTACACTTTGTGCATTCTTTCTCACTGACATACAGTCCACTCACCTAAACCTGTTTTAAAAATTTACATCACATATTAAAATGCTTTATGAGATTTTAGTCTTTGTTGTAGTCTTAAATATGGTCAATGTTCAGGGATATGACAGGAATGATCATTCAAAACAAAAAAGTAAAGTAAACATGGGCTCTAAAACACATACCTTAAGAGCTATAAGCAAATCTTGATCTTTTATACTGTGAAGCAGATCTCTCCTACTGCAAGCTCTTTGCTTTCCATATTTTAAGAAGTGTTAGCACAGACCAAAACAAGAAAAAAAGTCCAGTAAACATGCGCTCTAAAATGCACACTTTAAGAGCTAATTTGAAACACAACACTTCTAATGAACAAGTGCTCATAACTTTTAAGGTAAACATTTTAGAGCACATATTTACTGGACATTTTTTTCTTTTTTTGGTCCATTCTACCACTTTCCAAAATATGTAAATCAAAGAGCTTGCAGTAGAAGAAATTTGTTTTACAATATCGAAGATCAAGAATTGCTCATAGCTCATAGGTTTGCATTTTAGAGCCCATGTTTACTTGATGTTTTTGTTTCGAATGATCTTTCCTGTCATATCCCTGAATATTGACCATCACTTCTGAAACACCCTGTATAGTGTCTGATGATACTGGAAGAAAGAGAAAATTTCATTGCTTGTTAGTGTTATCATTCTGAAGGAAGAAAGGAAGGATGTCCTGTCGACATTGAGGTCATTAGAGATGGCACAAGCTCAAATTGTGTCAAGGATGCGGAAGGAAATCAGCTGTATGCTTTCAAAGGAACCATTCTGGCATTTGCCTGGAGTGACTGAGGGAAATCACAGGAAACCTCAATCTGGATACCCGAACAAGAGTTTGAACTGTCGTCCTACTGAATGGAAGTCTGCTGCGCCATCTCACCCAGTTGTTGTCATTCTAATAATAATCTAAAATGTAGAATAAATTTCCTTTACTTTATGTCTATGGTCAATAATTTTTTGTCATCAGACTACTGGTTTCAGTCTATAATGACCATCTTCAGATATGTTTTATAAAAACATGTCCTAATGTACTGCAGCCATAGTGGCATCATCAAATGTTAAACACAAAATTAGCATTTAACATTTGATGATGGCACTATGGCTGCAGTACATTAGGACATGTGTTATTCTGTATATTTGGGTCACTGTTTTATTTGCAACCATGTCGCAGCTTGTGAATCTACAACTTCATTCATTCCGTATCATAACAGTTTATTTGCTGACTGGATCAACAAAACATATTAAACTAAAAAATGTGTATGTCTCCATACATTCATGTAAGTCTGGTGTAATTACATCATTCTTTTTCAAGAAGAAAACTTTTCAGCCCAATTTTTACAGTGATGGATACCTGGGAAACGATATCTTGTATATTTGCTCCTATAGCGCAAGACAAAGTAGGAGAAAAATATTATTTTTGCATTCCAAATACAAATTATTTCAATTAGTAACTAATATAAGTTTGAGACTCCTAGAAGCTGAATACACAAAAACTGAAATGGATAAAATCCTGACTGTTAAGCTAGCAATGTACATCCACCTTTTGAATTATTTAATTGTGAATCAAAATAATTGTTTGGCATCACAAATTGTTGCAGTTATTAATACAATACTGATTTAGTGCATGGATTCTATACTTATTTCTGGATAAAAAGTGATTCTGTAACATATAATCAAAACATGGTTTTTAATTATGATGCTTTTCCTCTCTGAGTCGCAGTTTTCAGATTACTGTTTTATATTTTTCAAATGCATTTTAAAGTTTTCTCTAACACAATGCCTTGTGATGTAACTAAAATATTCTGCTAAAAAAACTCTGTTGTATGTGTTTACTGCTATACTTCTGTGCATCAAGCTAATGGAGCAATGTTGTTGCATGTGACACTTGAATATTCAATATTTTCATCTTCTAAAATTCTGTACTCTTAAAATAAAATGTACTCACAGGGTAGACAGTTTAGTCAGGTTGACAAAACTGTAATTTGCCAAAATTTGTATCTGATTGTTACTCAGGTCTCTGTCAAACAAAAAAATAAAATAGTATGTTAGAATATTTGTGTACATGAGCTTAAATAAGTCAGTTTCATTATTCTTACAATGAACTGTCTCTGGACTAAATCATTCACATTCACTTTCATACTGCTCAAACAGTTAGGAAATGGCAACTCTTGCAATGTTAGGATTATCATTATGTGTTTTGCAAGAAGGTTGATGCTATGAACTTACAATCTGGTCAGTGATTTTAGATGACTCAGCCGTTCTCTGTGAATCATTTGAATTTCATTGACATCCAGATACCTGCAACAAACACGTGACGTTATTGACCTGCATGTCCAAAACCAAAATGGTATGGGATTGTGGATGTTTAGGAAAAGGGTTCAGGAAAACATATCAGCCACAAATTGCATCATAATTAATGAAGTAACTCACAGCTCTGAAGTCTCTGGTGGAATGCCTTTGGGAATTTCCTTTAGCTTCACCCTGCTGCAACGCACAACTGTACCAGTACAAGAGCATTTTGGGGGGCAATAGTTATCTCCAAGGCAGCCTTGATCATTATCACCTGAAAAGAAAATATTGAACCCTCAGTGGAACAATAGAACAAACAAAGACAGTCACAGAAATAAACTGCAGTATAAATAAGCAGATTAAAAAAAATTACCAGCTATGTTCAATTCAGACCAACATAGTACTTATTTTTTTGACAGCCGGCTTCATCAATTCAAACATTTATTTTAATTCAGTAAATAGCTAAAATAACTTTCACAGCACATCTTCATGCATTTTCAATGAAATGAATTTTTGTGAAGTAAAGTGTGTATGCCAAAGTCTAGATTTGACTACAGTTATTAGAAATAATTGCAATGTGTGGCTATCATATTTCTCAAACAACGGAAAATCCAGGCTGGAATGTAACAATACCAGAGAGGGAAAGTTGCTACTCACCATATAGCAGAGATGCTGAGTCGCGATATGCATCTGCAATGATGAGCAGTCCCTCTCAAAATATACTAAGGGTCTCACTGAAGCCTTCACTGACCATAATTATCCTCCCATCTTTGTACAAAAATAAATCTCCCGCACCTTATCTTTCCAGTCTCCCACCAACTCCCCCAAAGCATTCCCCTCGTAACTCAGTACCATCCGTGACTGGAGCAACTGAATCACATTCTCCGCCAGGGTTTCGATTACCTCTCATCGTGCCCTGAAATGAGAAATGTCCTGCCCACTATCCTTCCCACCCCTCCTACCATGGTGTTCCCCTGTTCACCGAACCTACACAATATATTCGTCCATCCTTACACAACCCCTGCTCCCAATCCCTTACCTCATGGCTCATACCCCTGTCATAGACCTAGACGCAGGACCTGTCCCATACATCCCCCTACCACCACCTACTTAAGTCCGGTCACTAACATCACCTATCCCATCAAAGGCAGGGCTACCTCTGAAACCAGTCATGTGATTTACAAGCTAAGCTGCAACCACTGTGCTGTATTCTATGTAGGCATGACAACCAACAAGCTGTCTGTCCACATGAACGGCCACCGACAAACTGTGGCCAAAAAAGAAGTGGACCACCCTGTTGCTGAACATGCTGCCAAACATGATATCCCTAATCTCAATGACTGCTTCACAGCCTGTGCCATATGGATCCTTCCCACCAACACCAGCTTTTCTGAATTGTGCATGTGGGAACTTTCCCTGCAATATATTCTACATTCCCATAACCCTCCTGGCCTCAACCTTCGTTAGTCACTGTCCTCACCCATCCATCCCCCTCCCTGTTCCCATTCTAGCACTACAGAGCCATCATTTCACTGCCACACCCAGTCTTTTAATTTCTTTGTATTTCTCTCCCTTCCGCTATTTACCCCCCTCCGCACCTTCCTCCTGCCCTCTGTCTAAACTGCAAAACTTCACTGTCTGCCACTCCCACCATACTATCCCTCCTCTTTTCCGCCTCAGCCTCCTCCTTACCCCCACCCAGTTGCCACTCCCATCATGCACGGGTGCTGCTGCTCGCAGTGCGGTTTCAGTTCTCTGAGACTGCAGACGTGTGTGTGTGTGTGTGTTTTTTGTGTGTGTGTGTGTGTGTGTGTGTGTGTGTGTGTGTGTGTGTGTGTGTGTGTGTATGTGTGTGTCTACTTCTGACAGAGGCGTTAATGGCCGAAAGCTATAATTGTGTGAAGTTTTTTGTTGTGCCTATCGCGACTCAGCATCTCTGCTATATGGTGAGAAGCAACTTTCCTTCTCTGGTATTGTATCATATTTCTCACATGTATTTAAAAATTCTTTTTTGCTGTTTCTTCAAGTATTTTGTTTCATTTAAGAAATCAATTTCATGGCCACACTACCATTCTGTAAAAGACTCTTGAACCACTGATCACTAACACTTTTAAGTCCAGTGCCTAGAATTAAACTGATTCATCACTGTCAGCTCATAACATTAGGTCCTAAACCATGCACAAAGAAAGGATCAGCAAAGGACTTACAGCTTCAAAAACGATGTAGTACTTAGACTAGTGTCCTAATTATTTTGTATTCTGTCACAATACATGGAGAGGCGTTATAAGTGTTATCTAATGTTTTCTCTCAAATATTATTTAAGAAAACAATC
Source organism: Schistocerca piceifrons (assembly GCF_021461385.2). Classification (NCBI taxonomy): domain Eukaryota; kingdom Metazoa; phylum Arthropoda; class Insecta; order Orthoptera; family Acrididae; genus Schistocerca; species Schistocerca piceifrons. The sequence goes on from NC_060141.1 coordinate 634,966,568, forward strand.
AAAAGTTCTCATTTATTTGCCACACAAACAGGCACATGCATTCCTAAACTTATGTGCTATGTGTAGTTATTTCCTGTCATTTTGATTATTAATACTTTTGTCATTGTTTATGTTACTGAGGCCTTCTCACATCTTTTGATCTAGTAGTTGTTTTTTGTGTTTTATGGTGCTCAGTGTTAAAAATTTCAGTTCATTCATTCATTCATTCATTCTTGTGTTCCATAGATCCCATCAAGAAGGAGAACGTTCAGAAATGTGGAATGACTTAAGGTATGCATTAGCCTGAGACAAATACGTCAAAGAATCTGAGTACTGTTTTAACAATAAACTATCAGTATATAGCTTAATACTATTCAAATTTAATAAAGTAAATCAGTAAGAAAGCTACTACTCGGAAAGGATAATTTCATTATATAATTGCTCTTTGTCTGATGATAGCAGCTTAATGTGTACTTGATTACAAAGGCATTTTCAGAGAGAAATATATAAATGTCTATAAATAATGAGTCCTATTTGTATTACAATAGTACATGTCATACCGTTTTATGATAAACACTGATTGCCATGTAGCTAGCAGAAATTTTCAATCACTGTATCTCGATATTTAGTGACCTCAACATGCCAGATTACCTAGAAAAAGTGTTCTGAATTCAGCCCAAAAATATGAAAAATACATTTTCATAAATGTGTCTTAGAGCATTATTTTCTTGGTAGCATGTCACACTTTTGTTTAAACTTTTGGCTAACACTGATGTAGCTTTTATTTGATTACTTTATTCATCAGGGTATTGTCTCATTGACTTTTATTGTTTTTGTTTTCGTATCTGTTAGAATGCATTCATTCATCACAATAGCCTTTCAACTATAAATTTACTTGTACTGTATTCAGTACTAGAAGTATGGGTGGGAGGGGTGAATGCAAATAATATAAGGAGTAAAGGTAATCACTTGCTGTATAGTACACACACACACACACACACACACACACACACACACACACACACACACACAAAGTCAGTCATTTTTGTACTTACTAGTACATTTAAATTCATGCTGTGGCAGTTCATGACAGGACATCTTTTACACGCAGTGGCAACTGGCACCTGGACTGCCTGTGCTTAGATCTCGCTTCCTTAACCACTCCGCAAACCATGCCAAATGACAATTGCAGTTGAACGGGTTTGACAGCAGATTTCTGTAATTATACTCATTTGAAATGCAAACAGAGGAAATGTAACATTTTGTAAGAAGATACTATTTTTCAGTTACTTACAGAGTATGGAGTGATGTGAGGAAATCAAATGAGCCAGGCATCACACAAGTTATCTGGTTGTCATACAGAGACCTGCAAGGAAAGTATGAGTTATAAATAGGAATAGGTATGAACAATTAACATAAATTCATCAGATTAAAGCAACAAATATAGAAAGTAATTTGTCAAACTTCTCCTGCATAATTCATGATGAAATAGTTCACAGATGAGTGGCCAGATGTTAGTGTCCAATGGGCACAATAATGTGGAAAGCAACCACAACAGCTTCCATCACCAGTTGCTTGCTGAAATTTTATGCTTGTATGACAATGACATCTGGCTCTTCACCTGTGAACTATTTCATTAGGAAGAAAGCAAAAAATGGTTCAAATGGCTCTGAGCACTATGGGACTTAACTGCTGTGGTCATCAGTCCCCTAGAACTTGGAACTACTTAAACCTAACTAACCTAAGGGCATCACACACATCCATGCCCGAGGCAGGATTCGAACCTGCAACCGTAGCGGTCGCGCGATTCCGGACTGAGCGCCTTAACCGCGAGATCACTGCGGCCAGCAGGAAGAAAGCAAACTTACTGTTCTGTATATTATAGATGTTAGTAAGAATTTTTCTTCAGTGCACAGAAGACATTTTAAGCATATCGAATATGTAAGTGTACTTTTAATTGTATTAACACGTAAGAATGAATTAATAAGACAATTCCTTACAGCAACAATTCTCAATTTTTGAAACCATGAAAATAACTATTTCAGTTTTCAAACGTGATATTGCTCTGTTATATACAATTTTTATACCAGAGATATTGAGAGCAGCTACAAATGTAACTAATATATAAGAAATTACAACATAGTAAATACAAAAATACAGTTCAGTGCAACATGTTTGTTGTAGTTCATACAGGCTGAATACTTACAGAATTTTAAGACTGTGAGGCCAGTAAACATTTTGTTATGAACTTCTCTAATTTTGTTTTCTGACAACAACCTATAACATAAAAGAAAGAATGCATGCATTGATAATGTGACTGTGAAATAATTGCAGACAAAGTAGACATTCTTGCAAATAATTGTAACTGAAACCACACTTACAACTCTGTTAACCGTGCCGTGCCCTCAAAAGCGTTTTCTTCGATTCCTGTTATTCGGTTTCTTCTCAGGTCAATTTTCAATAAATTTGGTAATCGACCAAATAACCCGTCAGATTTTATTCGACCGATTACATTATCATTCTGCAACCTGAAAGAAAGAAAAACTGTAATTATAATATCTACATGTAACTCTGACTTGCATTATTTCTAAAGAAATGTCTGATTATTTTGTGAAGTGTGTTGCAATTTAAATCTGTGGAATTCAAAGAGTCTGCTCTCTAATGAAATGGAGAACAATGTAGCAGTTCTAATGTAAAGACATCATATTTTGAAAAAACTTCTGTTAATAACACAGTCAAAACACCTCCACAGTTTTTCACAGAATGATTGAACTTCTTTATTGTAAGATATTAAACTGTTCTTTATGACAGAGAGTTTGAATTTATTGCTTGATTCAATGAAGTCTCTTTCCAACTTACAACTTATACAAAGTGAATTATTATTAATTCTGAAGGTATTGTCTGCAGGAAGGGGTTTAAATCCTTAAATGGCTATCCTGATTCTGCTCTTCTGTCATTTACCCTTTCAGATGCTCTGGCTAGAATTGTGCATGCTGACCTTTACTACTTTTGCTATGTCTTATCTGCAACAGAAATACTTTTTCCTAATAGAGAAGTGAGGTACACTTTTGTGAATGTTCAACCTTCTTATCATGCACAGGTACTGTCAACTCTTGGGCATTACTATCAGAATATCAGTGTGATTGATGAAAAATGGAGAACTGATTAGCTGGAACTGTAGCTTCTGGTTTTCAAACTATACTAGCAGTGAACAGACATAAGTAACTGATATATCTTTTCCATCAACAGATAAAGATACATCAATAGTAAAGAGCATGGATGCAATATGTGTAGTGGCTCCACAACAACAGGCAGTAACTGCTAGCACCCAAGCTGGTCCGTGGGGAATTGTGAAGATGGCAGTATAACTAGCCGAAGAATGGGTGGAAGTCGATTCTCTCTGGACAGTCACCTGAAGCAAACAATCACCAGCTACACTATGCCACCATCTCGTCACTGGCACTGCTGCTGCACCTTGTTTACAACTGTACTCCACTCCTCTGGACTCTGCCAGATTTGCCATCTTGCCTGCTGTACTGTCATAGCCCCCTTTGACTCAGAAGATGATTTTCCCCACTAAACTGTAAATGTCTTGATAAATCAAATGATAGTACACTTTGTTGTATAAGCATTGCTTGCATGCTGTTATTCAATAATCTGTTCAATCAAAAAATACTCACAAGTAACATATGTATTTTTTGCTTTCTTTCTGCCTTCATAAATTTTGAAGGTTCACAAATTCTTTGCCAATTTTTTATTCAATTATGCTCTGTCTCATAAATAAGAGTAACATACTCTTGGAATTCCTTGTTTCATCTTTTGTCTAACTCACCAAGAAAATGCTTACAGTTTTTATTAGTTCATGAATCAGTACTCTGTTACTTATTCATTGCACCATTCAAGTCTTAAAGTATTTTAAACTCCAATTATGTTTTTGGAATATGCTTCTTTCTACATTTGTTGAACTTAGGATTTTGTGACATTGTTTGTTTAACCTGAGATGTGCTTTTTTTCCTTGTAACATGATTTCTTTCTTTTACACATGATGGACATGACAATCATTACACACAATAGTTTCTACACAACATTATCCACAGCCACAGACTTGATAGACTCAGAGTAATAACCTGAAGTTTTTTGTACCACTACTCTATTACAGTTTCTGAAGTATCCAAAGACTGCCTTCAAACAAGAGCATAGACACAACTGCATCATGCAGTAATAGTTGGAGAGTAATTATTTTGACTTGTATGAACAGTGCCTCTGTTAACATAGTCTGTGAAATAAAACTCTGTGCATTCTACAACTGTATCTAAAAACTTTTCTTGCAGACAAAAATTGCAAAAGTATTTTAGATTGCCTGGAGAAAATATAATGTCTTCATGATATTGCTGAGCCAATAATGCTGCAAAGAAAAATAGTTGTGTGTTGATAATAAATAGAGAAGAAGTACTAAAGAAATCTCATATTGTTTCTATTTATTAAGTATGAAGAATATTTGTCATTGTAGTATAAGTAGCTCTTGGAAGATAGCTTATGCAGACTAGATGTAATGTCTCAGGAGAACATTTATCAAACCTGTTATGATAATGTTTCTGTGACTTAAGGCTAAAAATTATAACAAAATAATTTTGTTTACTTAATTTATTTCTTCTTGCAATCTTTTAAGGGAACCAAGAGCTATAGTCTGAATAATGTACATAATGGTTGGTACTGTCATTGTTTTATAAAATGTTGAGGGTATTTCTGTTCAGATTTGATATATTTGGATTTTTTTGTTCCATATAATAGCTGCTTTCTCTACATTCTGGTGTTTTAAAAGATATAATTTCCAAAACTGCAGAAATGTGATACTTGCTCTGTTAAATTTACATCAATTATTATTTTGCTTCTAATGGATATTTTGCATCTGAATGGTATTAGTTTTTTTATAGTTGTTGACAGTTTCAAATGTGTTTATTTGTGATTATCTTTACACAATAGCCACGGTTCTACAGCAGATTTCATGTTTTGTCAGGCATTATTTGGTAAACTCCACATAAACACAAAGCTGAGATCTTGAATTTGAAAGATTTATCATGAGAGCATTATTTGACAGCCACTAAAACTGTCAGATGGGAGATATTAAAACGTTGAAAAGAAAATGAAACTTCCTGAAATTGCCGGCCGCGTGGTCTAGCGGTTCTAGGCGCGCAGTCCGGAACCGCGCGACTGCTACGGTCGCAGGTTCGAATCATGCCTCGGGCATGGATGTGTGTGATGTCCTTAGGTTAGTTAGGTTTAAGTAGTTCTAGGGGGACTGATGACCACAGTAGTTAAGTCCCCATAGTGCTCAGAGCCATTTTTGACCTTCCCGAAATTCATGACATTTTAGCCCCTAACAGAATTCATGTTAAGCGCTACATTAGGTACAGAATTAATCAAGTCTTGGATTGTATTTATCACAACTTATTTGGACAGCAACAATCTGCAGCAGCAGGACGCATTTCGAATGTGTAGCCAACATAGCCTATGACAAACGATTTGCAACTCTAGCTAAAAATGTGATACCAAATTGTTATATAAATGAATCTATCATAGTGATGTGAGTTACGTATATTACTGTAAACTTTATGTAATGATGACAGATATGAGAGGTATTCAATAAATAACGCAACACCTTTTTTTCCATGGCCTATCTCAGTTGTAAAAAAGCATAATTTGTTGTAGGACATCATGGAATATTCGCAATTCAGCCCCAATAGTTTCATGAAATTCTGACTGGTGTCGGTCCTATACACAGCCTTCAAAATGTTCTGCAATGGAGTTGTATTCCAAACAGAGAGCTGTCACTGAGTTTTTTTTGGCAGAAAACCAGAGCATCAATGATATTTGTAGGTGCTTGCAGAAGGTCTACAGAGACCTGGGCAGTGAATAAAGCATATGAGTTGTTGGGCGAGGCTTCTGTCACCATTGCAACAAGGTCGCACAAACATGTCCAGTCTACCATTTGCTGCCCAGTCACACACAGCTCACAATTAAACATCTTGCTGCACAATTATATGTCTCTGTTGGTAGTGCAGACACTCTCATCAATGAGCAAGATGTTGGCTCTGATTTTGACCAGTGGAGTGGTACTTGTTGGCATACAGGCCCACCCACTAAGATTACATAAGGCCGTCACATTGAACAGAGATTAGGCTTTATAGGGAGAAGAGTAGAGAATAATATGGTTATTGAAATCCAACATAAAAACTGCCTTCTTTCAGTGAAAAAAATATGTTGCGTTACTTACTGAACACCCCTCATATTAACTATACTTATACTTTTGCGCACATAGTAGGGACATACAGTATTTAAGATTTTATTTTCCAATACAAGAATATTTGTGAATTATATGTTTGAATTCAACTAAAATAGTGTAACAAAGGTCCTCCTCTTTGTTAGAAAATAACCTACTTTAATGTAATACAACATCTTTAAACAATTTACTCACAGTTCTGTGGTGTACATTGGGATGTCTTTAGGAATTTCTGAGAGACCTCTTCCTGAGCAGTCAACAAGGGTCCCATCGCAAGAACACCCAGCAGGGCATTCAGTGTCAATGAGACATTCACCTGCTAACCGTGTCCGGTATTCTTCTACACCTGACAGCAGAATCATTGATATTTACTAGCAATTTTTATTTTCAACAAGTTGTAAAAATTATAAGTGCATATTCAACTGTTGATTTATGTCAATTCAGTACTTTCATTAACTATGATTATTATTTTTTAGAATGATTATTTTGTTTTGTAAATCAAAGTTACACTTATTTACTGGAGGAAAACATAGAAGAAAAACTGGTACACTTCGATATAAAGACAGGAAATGGAATGTGCCAATGAGAAGTAGTGATATGATCCAAAAATAGCAGAAACAGGATTTACTCTCTGTCAGCTGAAATTGTTTTGAAAGCAGTGTTGCCATACAGATAATTAATTCTCAGTTTGTGGTAAATGAAAATTCTTTCATTGAATGTCAGGAACAAACTAATCAAAAAAGACAAAGTCGACTGAAATGCAAGGATGCATATGAAATATGTTGGCTAGTGAAGCATTTCTTTTAGTGTTGGAGTAAATTATATTATGTATTCTACAACACTGCAATTTCCAAAATAACTCTGTTAATTGGCTCTTTTAGATGAATGACCTTGAGAGCCCATTACCAAAAAAGGCAGTGATTTTACAATTGAGTTATTATTCTGACACAATCTCTCTTACTTACCTACTGAGACAAAACTGAAGTATAACACACATTAGTTGCAACATACACCATGCTCTTAGTCACCTAAAATTAAATATAAGGTTAGAGCCAAGCACCCCACAACATGTACGGTTATTAGGTAAGGTTTGGGAATGGTTTACATGCAGTTGTAAAGTGAAGTTCAAGTTAAATACAATGCAACAGTGTTTATTTACATGTAATCTGTGATAGATGATGAGCAATGAATACTATTTTCCCCATTATTTGGAAACCAGCACACCAGAGACTTTCTCTCCACAGGGAGAATTATTTGTTATTGATAATACAAACAGTAATTATAAGAAAGTTTCTAACTGATTCTAAACTTTTTAAAAAGCTTACAGTTACAAAAAATCACTGTACAAGAGAGTGACAACATATATCTGATCCTATACATTTACTGAGGTAAGTGGTGAAGTTATGATGTCATAGTCTTTGTTATAACAATTTTGATTTAAAATAATTACAAGTCCATTAGTGCCATGATTTATAACTCTTAACAATGAATACCCATTATAAAAGTTATATATATATTTTTTATTATTATTGTCTCTGGAAGTCATGAAAGTGGTTAAAATTGTGAAGAGACAAGAAAGTTGGACAACACTTTCCATGAAGAGGCACAATATCCAGTACATTTACCCAGGACCTCTGCTGAAACAATCAGTCAGGCCATTTCCTCTTCCATGCATTTTAGCAACATATCTCACACAAAGGTCTTTAATACTTCATAGATTACTCCAACAAGGCTATGAATTTCTCAAATGAAGCCCTAAAATTAGACTTTCTCTCCAATGATATCCTTCGCACACCACCACCTGCTAACCTCCACAACATCCTTGTCAAATTACCCTGACCATTCTCCATATGACAAGATTCCTACCTTTATAATCATTCCACAATAAAACCAGGCCAATAGCCCAACCCACTGCCACTGCCATTTTCACTGGCAGAGCAACATGTGAATTTACTCATCATATACACCAATTGACACGCACTCATTGCAAGGCTCTCTGTATAGGGATGATCACCATCAAATGGGCAGAACACATGAATGGACACAGAATCATTGCTCACTTTGGGGACATCCTGTGCCCAGTTGCTACACAAAACAGTGTGCGCATAGGGACCTTATATATGCTATATCATATAATCCATTCTCTCTTCAACACACAATTTCACCTCCAATATGATGGTTGTAAGTTCTTTCTCTTTTCCCTTTTGAACTCTATCCCTTTCCCCCTAACTTTCTATTCCTTAATTGCACTATTCTTTTCACTTTTAATTTTCTTCTCCTTTTCTACACAAACGATCTTGTATTCCTACTCTGTGCCTTTGATCACCTATAAATAGAAGGTAGCACAGTGCTTAGGGATATATTATCTTTGACCTCCTCTCTCTGATATCTTTTCTGCATCTTCACCTCCCTTTTTCTTCAAAACAGATAGATCCCTCTTAACCTAGCATCTGGGAGACCTGCCACCCTGACACACTGCCTTTTTCCAACCTCCACCAACCAGACCCTATTTTTCTCCTGGAAAAGGAATGCACAGTACTGAGAAATATGAGGACTGTTTTCTATTTTAAATGTTTGCATCCTGGTACTGAGAGCTGGGCCTCCAGAAGGTATGTAATGACCAGCCTTCTGTCTCTTTATGATTTTAACTGTTTATTATATGTGCTAATCACCATAAAATATTACCTACAGAAGCTTTATTGTATTAATACCATTAGTTCTTCTATATTAAATTACATACCACTGTTAGTGATATATTAATTAGAAAGATATTAAGGTAATTGTGAGAAATGGATTTTGTGTCTGAGTGCTGCATATTCAGAATAATTGTACTAATTGTCATTAAAAACAGTGGCATGTGCTGTAAAAAGTAAGTTAATTTTAAGCTGACAATAAGTGAAAATGAATAACAATTTTACTCACTTTGTTGAATCAAAATTTGAAAATCTCATTGCTGGAAATTACTGATTTTCTTTCATTTTCATCTGCTAATAAGATGTATTTACATTTCCCTCAAAAGTTTGAGTAACTACACTAATATATTATCTGAGGATTAATTAGAACAGAAACATTAGAATGTGTGATTAAGAAAGGTATGAGAGAGAGAGAGATCAGGAGGAAAGGATTGTTATATGGTAGTGAGCATGTAATCAAAGGGAAAGGACCCGTACAAAGCAGTGAGGTGTCTGCTCGCTTACCCTTACATTTGAACTTCTCATCTCTGAGAGATTCAATGCGTCTCCTCTGCATGCGCTTTGGAGAATCACAGCGGCTCCAGATGTTTCAATGGGGTTACGGTGCAGGTACTCAGCCAGCCATCGCAGGTTGCAGTCGCATATAAATGGATTCCGAGCCAAGTGCCTACAGAAAGCGTAATGCATTACAAAGTGATATGAACAGTATCTATGTCACATATCTCAGGTCAGATTAAATTGAAAAACATTCCATGAAAGTGATGATTAATATCAATAGTCTATAGTGGACCTATGCATGGAGCACCACAAAAAACGTAACAGGAAACAGCATTTACACTAGTGTTTGAGTTCTTATGCTATTTCTGGCTAAAGTATGTACACTCACACAAACAACCACACAGACACCCAAATGTGCACTCCCATGGCCACAGTGAGATTCTATGAATTTCTATTATTGTTGTATAATTAATATCAAACAAATCTTAAAAACTGTTACTCAGTGATACATTCAGTATAGAAATCTCACTCTTTCATTGTACTATATCTAATTTTTCTGTGTGGATTTTTTTTTTTTTTTTTTTTTTTTTTTTTTTTTTTTTTTTTTTGTGATAAAATGTTATAAAGATAGCAACAGATACATGACCAAGAACTGGGACTACACTGATGTAAAAAAAATTAGAGGTTCATTAACCAGTAAACATCAATAATCTGAGTTTACATCCTCTGTAGGAGTCGTTCTTTTATAGTAGGAGAAACATTTTTAGAATATTCCCTCACCTATAAATAAACATATGAAGTAATTTTTGGGTCAAGTACTCATACAACAAAATTTAAGAAAGTTTGTTGTCATCAATAATAATATTTATCTCTCTGGTCTCTTTGAGTACACATACTGTACTCAAGAGATACTTACATTACAGATCTGACAGTATAATTGAAAAATGAAACAATGTACTTCTATAAACAATTTGTCTAGAACTTATTACATTGTCTAGAACTGCACTATATATATTAGCTTCCTGCGGCTTCCTAATGTCTGATTTTACTTAAAAATTAATTTGACAGAGTTTTGACAAGTCTAATATCTGTAATATTATTATTCATCATGAAAGCAAATTACACTTCTCAGTATGCCAAAATAGGTGTGTTTTAACTCTTGTATACACTTGTCACAGTTCAAATGAAAAAAAGTGTGCTGATCATCAGAAAGTACACTTACGTTATGGATGTTAAGTGAGGCTTCCTACAGAAACTGAATGCAGTTACCTTAACTGTTGGAATAGTGTCTAGTTAGTACCAGTGATTCACTGAAACTTCTGAAGTTTACACTCTCACATTCCATGATGCCATATGTGAAATATTTGGATTGGCTCAATTCAGGCAGAAAATTATTTTAGCCCAAATGCTAGCAATCTGGACCATATAAGTTATCAACTCCTGAAGCTTACATGGGTCTCTGTTTACTAGGTTGTGAACTCAACATCTGCTTCTACATCCATGCACTGCAAAATACTGTGAAGTGCATGGCAGAGAGTGCTTTCCATTGTACTAGTTATTGGGAGTCTTTCCTGTTCCATACATGTATGGAATGAAGGAAGAATGGTTGCTTGAATACCTCCACGCATTCTGTAATCAGTCGAATCTTGTCTTTGTAATCCCCACATCTACATCTACATCCATGCTCCACAAGCTACCATATGGCACATGGTGGAGGGTGCCTGGTACCGTATTAGTAATTTGCTTTCCTGTTCCTCAGGAATGGAGTGAGGGAAAAACAATTGTCTGTGTACCTCTATATGAGTCCTAATTTCTCTTATCTTACATTTATGGTCCTTATACAAAATGTACATTGACAGAAACAGAACTGTCATGCAGTCAGCTTCAAGTGCCAGTTCTCTGATCTTTTCCAATAGTGTTTCACGAAAAATCTCCATAACAACTGCATGTTGATTGAACCTACTGGTAACAAAGCCAACAAATCGCCACTGAATTGCTTTGATGACTTCCTTTAATCTGATCTTGTGGGAATCCCAAACACCCGAGCAGTGCTCAGGAATGGGTCTGCACTACCAATGCTGTATTCGAACATTATGTGATTGTTCTTCCTACTCATCTGCATCAACTTACATTTTTATGCATCTAGGGCAACCTGCTATGCATCGCACCATCTACAAATTTTGTCTACGTCAAATTATACCCTCCTACAGTCACTCAATGATGACACCTTCCCATACACCAGAGTACTGTGAGCCAACAGCCACAGACTGCTTCTTACTCTGCCCTTCAGATCATTTATGTATATAGAAAATAAGAGCAGTCCTGACACATTTCCCTGGGCACTCCCGACTATACCCGTCTCTGATGAAAATTCACCATCAAGGACAACATACTGGGTTCTGTTACTTAAGAAGTCTTTGAGCCATCCACATATTTGAGAACCTATTCTGTCTACGCATACCTTCATTAACAATCTACTCTGGGGCACTGTGTAGAATGCTTTTCTGAAACCTAAGAGTATGAAAAATCTGCCTGTTGCCATCCATCCATGGTTTGCAGGAAAACATGTAAGAAAAGGTCTAGCTGAGTTTTGCTCGAGCAATGCTCCCTAAATCCATGCTGATTTGTGGAAAGAAGCTTTTCTGTCTTGAGGAATTTTGTTACATCCAAACTGAGAATACACTCAAGAACTCTCCTGCAAACTGATGTTAAAGATATTGGTCCATAATTTTGGAGGTCTGTTCTTTTACCCTCCTATCTACAGGAGTCATCTGCATTTATTTCCAGTCATTTGGGACTCGGCACTGGATGAGAGATTCATGACAAATGCAAGCTAAGTAAGCAGCTAATCCCACAGTATTCTCTATAAAACCAAACTGTTTTTACACCTCGACCTGGCAGCTTATTTGTTTTCAGCTCTTTCAGTTGCATCTTACATTACAGGTGCCTCTAGTATGTCCTTCATATGGGAATCTCTGAGACGGTCCCAGGATGGTGTGTTTGTATGATCCCCCCTGTGCGAATGATTTCTTAAACATGAAATTTTAAACTTCAGCTTTTCTTTTGCTGTATTCTATTGTCATGCCAGGCTAGTCAATGAATGACTCGACAGAGTCCTTTGATAAATGATACTGCTGTATCCAGTTGCTAGTGCGCGAGAGTGTGAGTTGGCCACGTGTGGTATCCCTTCACGCATCTCTCTCTCTCTCTCTCTCTCTCTCTCTCTCTCTCTCTCTCTCTCTCTCTCAAGTGTAACCATCTCTGTCTTCTCAGCATTTTGCGATTTTCATTATTAAACCACAGTGAATCTTTACTGGCCGTAATCCAGTTATTTCTCTAGAGCACAATTTGCAATCAGTTTAAACTTTGCTCATAATTCCTCCATGTCCATCACACAGGAACATAGCAAAAATACTCTCCTAGCCTTCTTGATGAATTTATTAACTTTAGGAACCATCGTCACCATGGTGACATGATAACTAAGCGCAGTGTCTGTACCGATGCCATCAATAAGGTCAGGCCTGTCTGAATCTACAAGGTCTAAAATATTCCCATTGCATGTGGGCTGTCAAACTAGCTGCTCAAAACTGTTTTCAGAAAGTGTGTTCAAAATTAATTCACATGGCTTTCAAGATGAAAAGTCAGAATTGGGTTTCACATGTTTGATGCTTTTGGAATCTATGCTGGTTGCCACTGGGAAGGTCATTGTGTTTGAGATACCTCATTACAATTGAGAAATGTACAGCAGTCAGTCACTAATAATACGTTTATTGCAGATCTAGTTGGATTTCAACCACTGTGTGGTAACATGCAAGGCATGTCATCATTATCACTTGCATACACAAATAGTCCCTACTGCATCTTATTGCCTGATGATAGCCACACTGTGGTTCGAAACCTAGTTAGATCTACAATAAACAGATTATTACCAACTGATTGCTGTACATTTCTCAGTTTTAATAAACACAAGTCACTGAGCACACCAGTTCCATTAGGAATCAAATCTGATACTTCATTATTTTTGAGTTCAGAATATGCTCTAAGGTTCTATAACAAATAAATGTCAAGGGTATTGGATGGTAGTATTATGGGTCACTTCTGCTTTCCTTCTAGTAGACAGGTGTGACCTGTGCTTTCTTCCAGCTACTGGGCATGGTATTTTGTTAAAGGGATCTACAGTATACTATCGTTAAAAGAAGTGAGATCTCAGTTGTAAAGTCAGTATAGAATCTGATAGTGATTCTGTCGGGTCGTGGATCTGTGTTCAGGTTTGCTTTTTCTGTTTATTCTGCTATTCTCAATTTCAGTTTCTGCCTCGTCCATGAGTGTTTGGACACTAACTTCCATATAATTAACAGACTTTACATAATACCAGAATTTCTTTGGGTTTTTTGAGAGAACATTTGAAAACATTCTGTTATGGTAGTTGCATGGCTGCCAACTGTTACAGATTGTCTGTAATTGTTACAGATTTATCACTTTAAGTGTAGAGTTACAGCCAATTACTAGAAATTATGGAAATAGACATTTCAAAATTTGAAGTCTTTAAAAAAGATTCTGTTTACATTTCGCGAGTCATACATTGTATAGATTGTGATGATTTCCTTCCTGAGTATACAGTGAATCTGTCCTAAATGATTTCGTCATCACAGCTCTCTAAGATAGGTTATGCTGAGAGACAATGAAAAGTATTCCTCCCTTGGTGTCAGCTTCAAAGATAGGAGGATAACTACTTTCAAATCAAGTGATGTCACAAGGTTCAAGGCATTCACCTTTAAGCTGTTGGAAATTTCTAACCAAGTGACGTCACAAGACGTTGTAAAGTTGACTGAGCTATTTCCTAACATCCTGAGTGTATGAAAAACACATTAGAATTGGAGTTTTCAAGATACCAGTCTTTTTTATTTTTTTTTTTTGGGGGGGGGGGGGGGGGGAAGAGAGAGAGTTGATATTGCTTGGTGCGATATAACTATTTGATGCATGAGGCTTTAAAAATTATCCATCACTGAGAACTTGCTTTACTGCTTGTTCCTCCCTTTAATGATGCCTATGAAAGAGCTTTTAGCATTGCTAGAAAAAACATTAATGACTTTGGGCCTAGTATGAATATGGCAACCTTGAGTGCTTTGATAATTAATAAAATGAACTGTTTGTCCTCAGAAAGAGCAAGTTACCAAAATAATTGCACAAAGGATCAGATTCCGGTGGCAGAGAGTGCAATAAGATTATCTCTCAAGAGAATAATATCGTCTGTTGCCAGTGAAAATCTAGATTCTGTATTATACAAGGTCTTCATCATAATTTTTAAAATTTTCCTGAGTTTCACACAATGTCTTCTTGACAATAAAAGAATTTCATCCAACCTCTCTCTTTTGTTAGCCTTTTGCTTTGTTTTACACGTATTAAACACCTTATCACTTACGACTTTTGTGGTTGATGCAAATAAATTGTTTGAAGGGAGTAGCAGTAACTATTCAGTTGACAATAGATAGGAATATTCTTTTCAGTTTGGGATCAATCACTCTCAAACATGTACAATACTCAGTAACACACAGTTTACATGTGCTTAACATTTTAATAGCATACTTGTCCACAGGTGAACTTCTTACCCAGATCTGAGAACAATAGTGAAAAATACTGTAATAAAAAGCCTGAGTGAATGGCACTTAGAATTCATACTTCATAATGTTTTGTGGTACTTCTGTAAAACTACTTGGCTGCAGCAACTGCTTTTTAGTCCTTGAATCTAGATATTCAGGTAATTTACAGAAAGAGTGGCTAATGGGTCTTTTTAAATTCATCTTCATGGGGAATCTTAAGCACATTCAGCTGTGCTTCATTAGTATAGTGTTATTTGACAAGCCATTCAGCTATTTTATTGACTATATTTAATTCATATAATTGATTTATAAATCACACAATTTCATTTTCAGGTGTGCTTGTGGCAACTCAGTCAAATCACTGAAATACATAAAGTGATACAAAGTGTAACATCGTACCCAATATGAAGGCCAAACATACAGCATGTTAATGCATATATTGTAAGAAAACATTACTTACAGTGTTTGAATGCTCTTTAATGAGTCAAAAGTTCCATTGGCCAATGACTGGATGTTGTTGTCATACAGAGACCTGCAACAATAAAGAGAATGCAATTATGATGTGATAACAATTTATATTCCCGGTAAATTAGTTAACAAAATTATTGAAAGGAATAGAAAAAACATGTTTGAAAGATAAATTTATTTCTAAAAATGAAAGCCATTTCCTAATTTTTGTTTCCTAACATGAAGAAATTAATAAGTTTGGAAGATTAGGCTCTATTTTACCACAAAGAATTATGGTTTCCTGGACTATGAAATATGATGTGCGATGCTTAATGGAAATAAAACTGTTTAGCAAAAACATTGTGACATTTTCAAGTTTAAATGTAACACAACTTTTGTGTAACAACTATGAGGCTGTGTAGCTCATGGTATTAATCAAACAATTAGTAGGTTTAGACTATAATACTGCTCAGAAAAATGTTTACTGAGGCCAATGAAAAATTGGTGAAAATGGTGACTATTAATCTTCTTCTTGTAGGAAAATTCTTGTAGAATGTAAATACTTTTAGACTGAAGCAGACCACTCACTGAAGAGCAGAAGCATTGAGTTGTCAATAGGCACACACAAATGGTCACAAAAGGATAATTCCGAAAGCTAGCAACTTTCTTTCCGTTTGTGCCAGTTGACAATTCAGCACTTCTATTTATCTACACATATATGATTTACTAAGTCATGAAAAGTTAAAACAAAACACTGCATCATATGTTACTCACAGAAGATTTAGGCTGTGTAGGTCCCTGAATGTATCCTTACGAATACATGAAATTTCATTGGCATTCAGCAACCTGCAAAAGGAAAAAACAGATTTGTTTACTTCAGTTCCAGAAACACTGCTATACTTGGTCTAAAAGTTTCAAGTATTCTCTTTGCTGTACAGGGCAGAGACAGGTGACAACTGTGTTCATTTGTGCAGTGTGAGAAGTTCTATTATTTTTAAATATGAATTAACCATTTCAGTACTCTGCAACATATATATGTAAAAATGAAAAAAAAACAATTGTTATTTTTTCTGTTTTGCCTCTTTCCCTTAGTTGCTTCAAATTCGTGGAGGTATGTACCATCTATGCGACTGATTGAAGGTAGTTTGTTTATTGCCAATGCGTTTTGCTTCTTTTATTTGGGAATCATCATCAGTGGTGATTTCCAGTGCTGTTAACTCGTGTGTGTGGTTCTGGACATGTATTGGTAGTTTCCATACTCCAGCTGTCTGATTTCTGGCTTTCTTTCATGCAAATTTGTCACATTGCATGTATCTCTTGCACTTTCCATTTTGTGATCAACATGTGTTTGGTAGCACCAGTTTTTGTATAATCATTTGAGAAAGATTACAGGGTGCATGTGCTTCGATTCTGTCAGCACAGAGAGTCATCAGAGGATGCGTGCAAAGTAAACGTACACGCCTCAATATGTGCAGGACTAGCGTGGTATGTGCAGAACATGTGCAATGCACTGTAGTGTCATGTCACATCCCATGTGCTATACGGATCTCAATTTGCACTTAGTCTTATGCCGTGCTCTCCAAACAGGCATGTCTATCACTTCAGTAAAAAGTCAGACATACAACTGATACTGACTAATAACAAGTGCATCTGGAGCCATTTATCGTGAAATCTCAAAACTGTGTCTCCATTGTTCTCCTTGGAAATGAAAATATCAGATGTTACTATGTTTTAAAACCTACCATTAGCACTGTATCTTTAATCCGTGACATTATTCTTGTTTTACCAGCAAATGCTTAAAACTACTACAATGTGAATATATAACGCATTTGCACATGACTGAATGTTATCTGTTTTAGAGCAAAATAATATGCACAAATTTCATACAAACTATACTCTTTCAGTTAAGTGCATGATAGATAGTATGACTAAGTGGTAGCATTAATATATGTGATGACTAATAGATATTTTAAAAATTGTGCTTCATTCCCTCCACCCCTCTCCCCTTCAACAAAATTAATGTGATTTACAACCCCCACCCCACCTCCAGTTCATAGCCTGGGTATACTATATATATGAAATAACTCTTTTCTACATCTTATAACCTTTTTTTGAGGAAATACAAAACAGTGACAATGGAAAACCAGACATCGCCATTTTTTTCGGACTTACAAAAATTACTTATCTCCTAAAGTTCTACAGAGTTAAATTTGATAGCAATGAGAGGAGCAGCTATATTTCAAAATTATTGCAGCACAAAACCTTAGTTTATTTCATAAAACGTAATAGGAATCTTAAATGAAACAATGAAATAGGCAGATAATGTGTGTGAAAGTCAATGTTGTTGCATAATTATATTCAAATTATCAAACATATATGTTATTTCTTTGGACACAAGAGACGGAGATAGAACTGCACAGGTAGAAACACTAGTTACGGAACACTATCAACAGTGAAATAGCAAATAGACTGCAGTTGTTCGCAGAACAGTTTACTCACAGAAGTTGTAGTGAAGACAGACCATGGAAAATGCCTGCTGGAAGATCCTTTATCTTGTTGCCATATAGCGTTCTGAAACACAGTTGAAAAGCTAATTAATGCTACTATTTAAATCAGCATGTGAGTTAATGTTTGTGCAACCAATTAAGTAGTGAACCTTGTATAAATTGTGAAATACAGGCTATGCATGTAAATGTTAGTGGTGCAGACGTGGTAATTGTTCACCATTTAGAAAACATAGGATTAAGATGTCATCTATTTCAAACAGGACAACTTTGACACACTGTGAGTGCATGCCAAATAGCTGTATTAAAGTTACTTCAATGTTCTGGCCCAATTTAAATGCAGTAAGTCTAATCTCATTGTGGAATTAGCAACAAGAAGAAGAATGGAGATGCAATATGTTTAACTGTGATATTTACATATTATTTTTAAAAAATATTATTTAATATTGACTGGACTGTGTACTTATCAGTTTTGAAAGTCTTTGGAAGAATGCATTCAAAGCAGGAATGAGGATTAGGGTTTAATGTTCCATTGATGATGAGGTTATTATAGACAACAGAAATTCAGACTGGTGAATGATGGAGAAGAAACTGATGGAGTCCTTTTCAAAGGAACCATCCCAGCATTCATCTTAATCATTTTAAGGCAACCATAAAAAACCTAGATCTGTATAGCAGACAGAGGTTTAAATATCATTCTTCCAGAATGAGAATCGAGTGGCGTAACTGCTGCATCGTCTTACTGCAATTCAGCTTGCTGGCATCTGCTTCATCACATAGTGTGTCACTGCACATGTCTGTTCAGAAAATGCAACAATGTCAACATTTCCCCAAGAGTTTTCAAGATACTGTGATTGTGAACAAGTCCCATTCCTGTAGTTCCTGTGATCATGATGATATCTGAACTCTCAGTACATCTCCAACATGTTGCTTACTGGTACCACTTTCAAGCAACTGTCTTATGTCTTATGTGGAATAATGTCTGTCAGTCTGCAGAAATTTATCCAAGATGGGACATGATTCTAAATTTCCGTTTTTATTTAACTGAGCCTGAAAAATATGTTGTGCTCCACAAACTAAATTTGACGAGAAGTACCTACACAAAATTATTGTATTTCAAATGAGTTATTGAAATCACCTTAAAATTTTTGAGATAGATTAATTTGATACCTAAACACTAATCAAAACTCAGTAGTATAAGCAAAGTACAGCTTTTACATTATTAGTATGAATACGGAAGCTACTTTTTTAATTCAATGACTTGTAATTACAAACTCAAATGATTACATTCAGAGGAGCCAATGAACTACGAAATAAAGCTAGAATATTCTCAAAAGTTTTTATTCACATTCCAATAATCTTAGACTCAAAATGAAAATTAAAAGTATGAAAAAAAAAAGAATCAGACAGTGCCAATGACATTCTGGTCCAAGCTGCAAGAGGTGACAGTCACGTGTGCATGAAGTGATGTTGCTTCTGTGAATGTTTCTTTTTCTGATGAAGGCTATGGCTGAAAGCTAATGTGTGGGTGTCTTTGCTTGTCTGCAACTTAAATGTGTCATCTTTATGGTAAGTAGCAATCTATATTTTCCTTACATTGTTAAACAGTTTAATGACTATGCTAACAGTGCCCACTATACAAAAATTATATACTAAACTAAGATCATTGACATCAGTCTCAAGTAATGTGAGAGAATAATTTTTGTTTACACACTACTTCAGCTGTAAAATTCAATTATGCATGCAATAGCATCAGCCCCAATCCAAAAGCTCTAGCTGCCCACCCACTTCCACAAGTCCCCAGAAATGAAATGAAAAAAAAAAAAAAATATTTTTATAGCTCGTGCCACTGATCCTAGCAAGTTTTGTCACCTCCACAAAACTGGTACTTGCAAACCACACCCCTGTGTCACTCTAGTCACTCCTACACCTCTCTGGATAATCTGCGATGCTAGACTACTGTTTCAGTGTTTGGGAGCTTTATCAAGTACATTTGGCAACATACACTGATTTCAGATATGCACTGCCAGGATCATCACAACATGTTGGTATACTCCAAGTGAAAGTGTAACAGAGAGAATTTAAATGGCTCTCTTTTGAAGAAAGGTAACATTGTTTTGTAGAAAACTTGTTGGGTAAATTTCAAGACCTTGTATTCAAGTCAGGATGTGCGACAGTGATGCCTCCACCATATATCTGTTTAGGTTGTGCCATATGTTGGACAGAAAATTCTAATATTAGTATAGCGTCCCCACTGGCACCCACTGTACATAGGCTTGCAGTGTATATACAGGATCTAGTCACATTACGTGACCACTGCCTATGCTCAACATCAATGTGCAATTACCACTCACAGATGGCAGCTGACAGCACTAACAGTTGAGGGCATATGAAATGCTAAGAGAAGCATTACGGAAGGACAGCTATGCCCAACACCAATTCCTTTTACGGATTTCAACTTGATGGCCAAGAAAGCTACTTATGATGATTCGAACTGTGACTGGCATATATCACAGCACTATATAGGCAGCCACCTTCTGGCCATACAACCAAACATCTCTTCTTGCCCATGGTTCACCTTGGTGAAGCTTAGTAGACATCATGTGACCTCTCTTCTGCGTGAGGTGGGGACAAGGGTTTTATCCCACCCACCTACTCCGATTGAAAACCATGCCTTCTGGACACTGATCAGGACACAATGGTGGTGGCGGATCTGAACCACATATTGGTGTGTACCAAGTACTCGGCCGAATGGGTGGTCTGGTACAAAAAATTAGTTGTGAGTGGTTAGCCCGTCCATATGAGTGTAACTCCCCTACTTCACCAGTTTGATATCTATAGTTGTTACTTGTCCGTGAACTGTTTACAAGAAGCCAATAACCAACTTTGACCTATATGTTGAGTCGATCTTGCCCTCCCATGCAACCAACCAGGTTTGAAAACTGGGATGTCTGTTGTGTTTTCACTTTGTGTAAGAACCTATCTGTGTAAACTATGCTGTCGTCTAGCTTTCAGTTATAAGTTTCTCCTCTGGAACAAACCTGGTTCACACTCTGGGTCACAATTTTGTGTTTTTTAATTTATTTAATGAACTTATCTTTGTACATCACACTCTTATCATTGTTCTTTTGTGGAAATTACACTAATGTTATCTTGACAATGTAGTAACTACTGCTGGCTGTTCTGTTTTCTTTTTTTAGCATTTTTATTTTACATTAAGAACTTACGTTTGTTCATCAAACTCTTTTTATTGTTCTACTGCGAAAACTACAGTTATGTAAATAGGCACTTTTGTCACTACTGCTGGCTGTATGAGCTTTGCTGCACAAAGCTAAAAATAGATAAATGAAAAGAATGTGTTGGGGGGATGTGGATAACAGTACAGTCATTGCCATAATGTGGAAAAGGAGTGATTTGCCTGATTTCCAAAATGACATGATCACTGGCTTTTGGGTCAACGGCTAAGTTTGCGAACTGTTCACATGCCACCACGGTTGAAGTATACCATGCATTGCAAAATGGCATTATCTCACATTGGCGCCGAGGCAACTGTAGTGCACTACGGGCCATAGACGACGGGGTGAGCGACAGCTGCAGAGATGTATGCAGACAAATAGACATGCAACCGGTGAGAAACTGACGCCCCAGATGAACCAAGGGCTACTACCAACGGTGTCTCCTTAATGATCACTCAGCGAATGTTGCTGCATATGGGGGCCTCTGTAGCAGACAAGTGGTTCATGCAACCTTGTGGACTGCTGTTCATTGGTGACGAAGGTTGGAAATTGCATGTCTATACTGCAACTAGTAGTCCACTGAGTGACAACAGCTGCCCTTTACAGTGATGACTCATGATTTATGCTCCATCGGACAGATGACTGTTGGCATGACAATGTGAAATGCGTAACAGCAAACACCCTACAACAATAGTCGGAAGGGTCCTGACTGGAGAAGGGAGCATTATGCCTGAGGAATGTTTTTGTGGATTACCTGGGTGATTTCTTGATTCTGTTAGACACACAGGACCGGCACAAGTATACACCTATCCTTGGGGACCATTCCCACCATTGTGTGCAGTTTGTTCTTCCTCTGAATGATGGCATCCATCAGCAGCACAATGCAAATGTCACACAGCTCTCAGTTTACGTGAATAGATCGAAGAGCTCCAGGTTGAGTTTGCTGTATCCCCCTGGCCACCATACTTCCTGGATGTGTACTTCCTGGATTTAAACGCAGTTGGGAATCTGTGAGACCATCTTGATCAGGCTGTTCACACCTTGAATCCTCTACTGAGAATTTTAGTGTAGCTGGCCATGGCACTGAAGTCCGTATGGCTCCACATCCCTGTCAGTACCTCCCAAACCTCATTGACACACTTCCTGCAGGACTTGCAGCAGTCCGCACTGCAAACTGGGATTATTCAGGCCTTTGACATGTGGCCACATTAATCTGACTAGACAGTGGTAGAGGATGTGGAGTGCGTGCAAATGGTAGTATATAGTGTGTCACTGTGTCGAGTAAAGCCAGAAAATGGCATCCTGATTCTAAGAGAGTTACCCTCACTATCCACTAAACAGCCTCTGCGTCATGTACCTCTGTGGAACAAACTGTGAAAAACTTAGGTATGGAAATAGCCGACATTTGCAATGCTTTCACTCACGCGTTTTACCCAGTAAACGACTCCCGGAAGCAGTCACGTGTAACACAAAATCACCAAAGCAGTTCTGCCAATGCGTATTAGTGCCTACGTGTAGTTGCAGGCAGTTTTTCACTGAAATCGGAACGGTCAGAAAGCAATGCTGTTTAGCTGCATCATTCCCTTGACGGGCCTTTATGCTCTGTCTCCAAAGCGTACGCACCTCTTGGTCCTCTGCGACTTTTACGAGCGGCCCCTTGTCCCCTGAGTGTCGCAAATCTACCGGCTAAAGGGCCCAGCAGGCTAAATTAATCGCTGCGGAAGGACTGTAGGCTGAATTCCACAGTTTGCCACGGCTTTCATCATGCTTGCCGGCCAGGGTGGCCGAGCGGTTCTAGACGCTACAGTCTGGGACTGCGCGACTGCTATGGTCACAGGTTCGAATCCTGCCTCGGGAATGGCTGTGTGTGATGTCCTTAGGTTAGTTAGGTTTAAGTATTTCTAAGTTCTAGGGGACTGATGACCTTAGATGTTAGGTCCCATAGTGCTCAGAGCCATTTTTTTCATCCTGCTTGCTGAAACGAGCATTTCAAACTTCTTTTAAAAAACTTCGAAAGCGAATGGGAGCCCTTTGCCGACGTAATTGCCAGCTATCAAGTGATACATATTTTCTTTCCTAGCGTTTATCCCGCCGTACACTGTCCACTGTTTTCACGATTTATCAAATTTATTTTATTTGTACTTTCTGGCCAAAGTCTCTTCTTTCGCCATAGTCGCCAGTTTCCCTAAAGGAAGGAAGTCATGTACGTCATCTGTCTGTTTCATGTGTTATTGTATTTTGAACTTACCGTGTACGTACACTCTAAGACAAAAAAAGTCTTCTTTTCATAGCAGCATCCCTTTGGTTATCATCTGCTGCACTTTTGCAGCACAGCGATACGTCGACGATATTCTAGGCCCAATTTTGTTGCCCTGGGCTTACATTTCAGCAAGATAATGCCTGCCCGCACAAGGCGAGAGTTTCTACTGCTTTTCATCGTGCTTGCCAAACCGTAACTTGTCCAGCAAGGTCGCCGGATCTCTTACCACTCGAGAGCACTTTTAGCCTTATGGTTCAAATGGTTGAAATGGCTCTGAGCACTATGGGACTTAACATCTGAGGTCATCAGTCCCCTAGAACTTAGAACTACTTAAACCTAACTAACCTAACGACATCACACACATCCATGCCCGAGGCAGGATTCGAACCTGCGACCGTAGCGGTCGCGCGGTTCCAGACTGTAGCGCCCAGAACCGCTCGGCCACACCGGCCGGCTAGCCTTATGGGCAGGGCCCTCCAACCAACTCGGGATTTTCACGATCCAACGCACCAATTGGACAGAATTTGGCACGATATTTCTCAGGAGGATATTCAGCAACTCTACCAGTCAATGCCAAGCCAAATAATTGCTTGCATAAGGGCCAGAGGTGGACCAACACGATGTTAACTTGTTCAGTTTATGAAGTTCTCTCTCTTGAACAAATCATCCATTTTTCTGAAATTGTAATCATTTGTTTGTACATGTACATCACATCTACCGATATCCGTCTCATTCGGATAGTTCCAAAAACTGCACTCAGACTGGCCTGTGCACAAGATCAATGGCCTTGACCCGCAGGACGCATACGATCCAGGTCTGGTTCACCTCTATGCCTTGCAAGCTAGCTCGCTGTGCTTTTCAGATGTACAAGGAGGTAAGGAAAAAGGAAGGGTGGAGTTTTATGTACCATCGGCGCAAAACACTACTGGCTATGGCCTTCTTGAAGGAACCATCCTAGAAGTCGTGTGAATTGATTTGGAGAGGCCACGGAAATTCTAAATCAGGATTCTGACAAGGATTTGAAACTTGTGTCGAATACAAATTTTAAATTTTTACCTACGAACAGTGGATGGCACTACGGAAAGTGAATAGAGCAGCGAGGAAGATGTTAGCCACAGTTCTTTCAGCTGTGACAGAGGATATCAAGAAACTACAATACTACTGGAGCGTTCGATGTCCTCTGGCTGTTGTTGACCAACAAACATACTATCTCTCTTAGCAACAGAAGGCATAGAAGAGTATAAATCCCTTTACGAATTTATATCAGAGGTAAAAAGTAGGGACATAGGAAAAGCGATTTTTTACATTATAATACTGGAGATAAATAGGTATGTTCTGTGTTATCAGCACTTCTTTCCTATTTCTTAGATATTTTACTTAATTTCAGGTTAAATGAATGTAATTTATAATTGCCCTTTTTTTTAACGCTTCAGGCTGTTGCACACAAAGTGAAGCAGTGATCTCTCCAAAGACCGTCTTGAACGCCACCGTGCTTTGCCCGGCATGACACGCTCGAAGAGCCGTGCGTGTTAAAGCGCCGCTTCCAGGCGGGGAGATGCACCAGCCCTCGGTCGAATCCGCCTGGCGAGTTAACGACGAGTGTCGGAGTGCTGTCCACAGTTTTTTGGCGGTTTCCCACTCCCCACTAGGTGAATACCAAGCTTGTGAGGAGTACGCGGGAGAGGAGTAACGGGGTGGCAACGGGGAGGGCATCCCAGCCCTAATACACTCCTGGAAATGGAAAAAAGAACACATTGACACCGATGTGTCAGACCCACCATACTTGCTCCGGACACTGCGAGAGGGCTGTACAAGCAATGATCACACGCACGGCCCAGCGAACACACCAGGAACCGCGGTGTTGGCCGTCGAATGGCGCTAGCTGCGCAGCATTTGTGCACCGCCGCCGTCAGTGTCAGCCAGTTTGCCGTGGCATACGGAGTTCCATCGCAGTCTTTAACACTGGTAGCATGCCGCGACAGCGTGGACGTGAACCGTATGTGCAGTTGACGGACTTTGAGCGAGGGCGTATAGTGGGTATGCGGGAGGCCGGGTGGACGTACCGCCGAATTGCTCAACACGTGGGGCGTGAGGTCTCCACAGTACATCGATGCTGTCGCCAGTGGTCGACGGAAGGTGCACGTGCCCGTCGACCTGGGACCGGACCGCAGCGACGCACGGAGGCACGCCAAGACCGTAGGATCCTACGCAGTGCCGTAAGGGACCGCACCGCCACTTCCCAGCAAATTAGGGACACTGTTGCTCCTGGGGTATCGGCGAGGACCATTCGCAACCGTCTCCATGAAGCTGGGCTATGGTCCCGCACACCGTTTGGCCGTCTTCCGCTCACGCCCCAACATCGTGCAGCCCGCCTCCAGTGGTGTCGCGACAGGCGTGAATGGAGGGACGAATGGAGACGTGTCGTCTTCAGCGATGAGAGTCGCTTCTGCCTTGGTGCCAATGATGGTCGTATGCGTGTTTGGCGCCGTGCAGGTGAGCGCCACAATCAGGACTGCATACGACCGAGGCACACAGGGCCAACACCCGGCATCATGGTGTGGGGAGCGATCTCCTACACTGGCCGTACACCACTGGTGATCGTCGAGGGGACACTGAATAGTGCACGGTACATCCAAACCGTCATCGAACCCATCGTTCTACCATTCCTAGACCTGCAAGGGAACTTGCTGTTCCAACAGGACAATGCACGTCCGCATGTATCTCGTGCCACCCAACGTGCTCTAGAAGGTGTAAGTCAACTACGCTGGATAGCAAGATCTCCGGATCTGTCCCCCATTGAGCATGTTTGGGACTGGATGAAGCGTCGTCTCACGCGGTCTGCACGTCCAGCACGAACGCTGGTCCAACTGAGGCGCCAGGTGGAAATGGCATGGCAAGCCGTTCCACAGGACTACATCCAGCATCTCTACGATCGTCTCCATGGGAGAATAGCAGCCTGCATTGCTGCGAAAGATGGATATACACTGTACTAGTGCCAACATTGTGCATGCTCTGTTGCTTGTGTCTATGTGCCTGTGGTTCTGTCAGTGTGATCATGTGATGTATCTGACCCCAGGAATGTGTCAATAAAGTTTCCCCTTCCTGGGACAATGAATTCACGGTGTTCTTATTTCAATTTCCAGGAGTGTATTATTAACGATGCCAAATACTTTCATAACAATCCCAACTCTTCGCCGATGCGGGACAAAGGCATAAGAAAAAGAAAAAGAAGAAGTGCTGTACTAGGTATGGCCCTGTTGGTGGAGGTATGCCGTTACTTTGCTCAGAACTTTGAACTGACTTACTCACCTACAAACGTGGACTATGAACCACGGCGCAAGTCGGCTAGGACTGACTGGGGATCGAACCCAAGACCTTCGAATTTGTAGTTTGGCACTTTACCACCGAACCACATAGTGGGTGTTCGGAAATTCCTATTACAAACTTCTACGACTTGTAGAGGAAAGTGAGTACATGGTATTTTGAATAGGGACCCACGTCTGGAAACGTACCGTTTCCGTTCTAGGACGGTTTCAATTCAAGTTGTTGTCTCATCCACTTATGCTTAAGGAATTGAATTAAGCGTGATGTAGTACAGTTATTAGGTAACAGTTCAAAAGGAAACATAACGAAACATTAATTTATAACTTATAAGTACGTTTGTTTGCATTAACACTTAAACAGTACAAGCTTAAATTATTCCAAAACAAAAAATAACTCAGCATACTGCAAGGAACAGAACGTAATGTTTAAATGTTAATACAAACAAGTGTTCTTAAATGATAAATGAACGTTTCGTTATGTTTTCTTTCGAATGTTATGTAGTAACCGTACTGCGTCAAGCCTAATTGAATTCCTCAAGCAGAGGTGGATGAGTTCAACACGTGAACTGGAACCTTCGAAGAACGGAAACGGTACATTTCCGCACATGGAAACTTTCCTATTCAAAATATTATGTACTCACTCCCCTATCCAAGTCCTAGAAGATTGTAACGGGAATTCCCGAACGCCCAGTATTAAAAAAAAAAAAAATCGTTCTGAGGCTGGCAGTACGGGTGATGTTCAGAAGGCATTAATAAATTTAAATAATATGTCATCTGCTATTGCTTAAAAAGTGCTAGCTCAGAAACTGATCGAGTAGATTGTTTACAGCGAATGTTTAAAGAAACAGCTTTGCGAAAAAACTGGAAATTTCACGTGAAAGTTTTCATTGAATGATTTTTTTCGATTTTCGTGAAGGTCTACGTTAACGAGAATGCCTCAAACCGCTTCGTTCAACTTTTTGGTAGTCAACAACTTTCAAAAAATGTTTGCAATTAGTCGACCGAAATGGACTGTATAATTGAAGAGGATCGGTATGTGAGATACAGGTATCAGTCTGATCGAGTACAGTATAAAATTCTATTCTGCCTCAACACTTAAAGGTAAAAGGCAAGTCTGTGACGCAAACCAGTGACCAGCCTATTATTGGCCTACTGGAGGTAGATTATAGTCTTTCTTCGCTGCGGCACTAGTAGGGAGAGGAAGGCGGGCACATCTCCCCAGTCGCCGTTCACACCTGGGAAAGATAACATCCCTGGTGCTAATATTACAGCAGGCTGGCTGGACTTGGGGCTACCCTGAAGGGCCTGGAACGGGGAAAAGGTCCAGTCCCAACTGCGTTTGAACCTGGGACCTCTAGACACGCTTGGCGGACGCGCAGGAATTTATCTGCGAAAATGATCTCTTGCCGATCGATTCCACACCATTAGACCGAAGGTCAAAAACTGGATTGTGGCAGATGTAACGCAACGGTCAAAATGTTGACCGAGAAAATTTTAAATACGTATACAACATCGTAACAGGAGACGAAACTAGGGCATATCCGTACGACCTGGAAACTAAGCATCATTCAAATGTTTGGGTACTTTCAGATGAATAGAAACTAACAGAAGCGGTTCGTCCGTGAAGAACTTACAAGAAAATAATCGTTTGTTTCCTTGGCTATGCTGAACCAGTAAACCGCAACTTCGAATCTTTAGAGAACAGAACTCCCATGTATGAAACGTCATATCTCTCTAACTATGTGTCGTACAATGACATAATTTTGCAGGGACATTCAGTTCTGCATGTGGATTCTGCTTGCAAAATGTGTTGCAAGTAGAGATAGAAGTAAAGAAGTACAAAATTAAAATGTTATGCCTTACGCTGCAGTTTTACTGAATGAACAGCGGAAGTGTAGTAAGTGTCAGCGAGAAAAGTTTCATAGATGTATCAAGTCATGCATAAAGAGTGTTGGAAGTCGCAAAGTGCTGTCGATCTCAGATACTGTATCAATATAGTCTCGGTAATTTGTGCGTAATGAGTTACGTTGCCTCATGATGTTTGCACAGTCAATTGTAATACTCGATTTACTCTGTTAAATCTTTAACATACTCTTATAGCTCTTAATGAGTAGATTGTAACATCATTTGAAATTTTTGAATTCGGTCGATACTGTATGGATTATTGAAAATCAAATTTTTGTTGTCCCTGGAAGCACATAGGCCACCTGCAAGCGGGACCGTGCCGGGGTTAGTCGTGTTAAGTTACGAGTATTGTTTCAGATGATCAAAGAACAGTTAAGGCTTAATGGTATACAATAATTTGTTTGCCACAAGGCATTGGATAAAACAGGAAAAACAACCGGAAATGGCGCCTTATTATTCTTTATAACATACCAGCTGCCACACAAGTCAAACAATTTATTATATGACGAAAAAAATATCGAATTAATGTGTCATTGCCCATATTCACCTGATTTAAAGCTTATCGACGTTTCGGTTTCCTTATATGAAACAAAAAAATTCTAAGACAGCGATTTTCATCGCCCCCAAGAAGCTATTGAATGCTTCAAACATCACGTTTTTGAGGTAACAACATCACAGTGGAATCAAGTTTTGCGGAAATTGGGATGAACACAAGAGAACAGGTGTTAGTATTAAGGTCGAATATTTTGACAGGCTATAGATATACACTGTCTGGCAAAAAACTGAAGCACCCAGAGGACATCGTCGGATGTCAGTGTAAATTATTACACATACGCACCATCGGCTGACATGTAAATGATAGAGCTGCAATCTTCTGTGCAAGGTAGAACGGCCACCAGGTGACAATAGCGTTGTTCGTGTTTAGTGTTGTTACCAGGCCTGGTAAGATACGTAAGGGACGTGAACAGTATCGGGTGCTGAGTGTCACTGTATAGGACACGGAGTTGCCGCGTACTCGTGTGATACAGCGTTATAAGCATCAGTTTGAAATTGACCTCATTGGCCGGCCGGTGTGGCCGAGCGGTTCTGGGCGCTACAGTCCGGAACCGCGCGACCGCTACGGTCGCAGGTTCGAATCCTGCCTCGGGCATGGATGTGTGTGATGTCCTTAGGTTAGTTAGGTTTAAGTAGTTCTAAGTTCTGGAGGACTGATGACCAGAAGTTAAGTCCCATAGTGGTCAGAGCCATTTGAACCATTTTTGTTTTTGACCTCATTGTGGGTCTCCATTTGGTCGGCTGGTTGAATCGTGCAATATCTAGATTTCTGGGGTGTTCGACTGTGACAGTGGCCGGCGTTGGACTGCTTGGGAACATGAGAGCAGGTATTCTCGTCCTCGAGGATCGAATCGAACACTACAAGGCAGAATCGGCGTATTGTACATCAAGAACATAGTAACCCGTTCATATCTGCACCTGCCATCCGAGATCAAGTAAAAGACTCCTTGCAACACTCTGTGTCATCCCGCACCATTCGTCGGAGACTGGCAGCAGCCAGGCTAGGGAATTGCCGTACCGAGTGTAGGCTGCCGTTAACACCTCTACATGAACGACTGCGTTTGGAGTAGTGCTACGACCGGCTAATGTGGACTGCTGATATATGGTGTCGCACTGTGTTCAGTGATGAATCGCGTATCTGCACTACTCCGGATGACCACTGCTGCCCAGTATGGCAGCGATCTGGGGAAGGTAACATTCTTCCCGTGTTTCGGAGAAGCACAGCAATGATGTTGCTGACGTCGTGTTGTGAGGAGCCCGCGGGTATTTCAGGTCACGGTTGGTACAGACTGAGGGAACTCTAGCAGCCCAATGGTACGTCAGGGACATTTAGCATCCTCATGTATTATTATCCCTCATGCGAGAATATCGTTATGCCATTTTTCAATAGAGCAATGCGCGTCCACACTCGGTACGTGTGTCTACGAACTGTCTGCATGATGCTGAGGTGCTCTTATGGCCAGCAAGATTCCCCAGATCTGCCCCAGACAGAAAATGTGCGGGATCAGATTGGACATCAATGCCGTCCCAGTGGCAGTAGGCAGAATATCAAAGACCAGTTACGACAGTTCGCCTCAGGAGAAGATAAACCGGCTGTTCCAACGGAATCAGTGCTTGCATCCAAGCCAGAGGTGTTGCAACGTCGTACTGATAAGTGAACTCATATTGCCAAGGTTTTTGCAAATGTGATTCGATTTTGTACTCACTGAACTAGCATTACATACACTCTCAACTCGTAGAGTTTCGTTTCGTTTTCTCCTTCCCTCCTGGGTGCTTCAGTTTTTTTGTCATGTAGAGTATTTGTTCCATTAAATGGTTTTATTTTAAATATTTTTGTAAAAACTCTTAAGTGCGACTTCAGTTGCCAAGCTACGGTGATGCCAAGATGGAGGTGATCAGACGATTAATTCGTCGAACAGTTGTTCAGAAACGTAATAACAAACTGTAATCACAGATTCCGCGATCAGGCCCAAACGAACCATTCCCTTCACTGAGTTTGTGGACAAAGGTAATAAGAGCCATGTGCATTGTGAGCAGTAGTGGAAGAGCAGCTTACTAATTTTTCCACTCCCAGGATGCCACTGGATGATAAGAGGTGGCGAAGACCCTATGTTGTTCTGGCCTTCAGTCCGAAGACAAGTTTGATACAGCTCCCTGCGCTAGCCTATCCTGTACTACGAGTTTCTTCACCTCTGCGTAATTACAGCACCTTGTATCCATTTTAATTTGCCTACTCTTTTCAAGCATTTGTCTTCCTCTAGAACTTTACCCCTTACACTTGTCTCCATTAGCAAATTGGCGTTTCCTTAGTGCTAGTATATGTCCTGTCCCTTCTTTTAGTCAGATTGTGCTATAAATTTTTCCCCAGTTCGTTTCATTCCTCCTCATTCGTTATTTGATGTAATCTTCAGCATTCATCTGTAGCACCACATTTTGTGTTTTGTCGTCGTCGTTGACCGTGAATGCACATTTCTGTTCGTTTGTAGGTTTAGCTTTCGACAGCCTGGGAACGAAAAGAAATTAGGATACGTATAGATACTGACTGTGATAAACATTGATTCTATGTGTCGTCTACCACTTTCCTTAAATCGACGCTGAGCGGCACACAACTTCATTGTTGTTTGAAACTCTTTTGGAAAGACTCCCTCTGACTTAGCACCTTGTAATGAAAAATATTCCAATTGATAAAAAGTACCTTCCTTATCTCAATAAATTTGCACATTAACTCGATATGAATAATCATCACAAACTCTCGCTAAACTTTTATTTTCACCAAAGTTAGGCTGACAGAGTTCAACATCACTTTAATTACTCCACTCAAAACAATTACCAACGTAAGATACAAAAATTATGATAATAATCTCACGAAGAAAATGGGGTCGTTGCTGTGAGGGACGCTGGCCTTGGTCGAAACTGGTAGAACGGTTTGTACAAACATTGCGTTGGCGATTTGAGGTGACGAGTGTCACCGACAATTTCGTCAGATTACAATTTCGAAATATTCTATTCTCTTCTTGTCTGTGCTGTTTATTGTCCACGTTTCACTCCTGTACAGAGCACATAGCAAACAAATACCTCCAGAAAAAATACGTTGTAAATGACTCGCTCATCTGTCAACGCAACGTAGGCCTAAAATCGGATACACGAAAGTAATGTACGGTGCTAGAGAGCTACTAATGTCGCGGAGAAACGTAATCGTCTTCCGGTGTTTACTTGAAAGCACTGCGTTCCACTCGGCTAAGTTCAATGAAAGCTAACGTGATTGTTGCAAAGAAGTGAGTCGCCTGGAAGACTGTAAGCGTCTTCCCAAGAGTGGTTGCCGGCTCGAGCGACGCGCAATCCGATTACAAACTCTTCGGTCGAGCCATTCTCTCTGGCTGGAACTCGAAGTGCTGGAAGCTCCAGACGAGACTTCTTAAACTTAACTTTGCCCGGAAAACAAGTCTGTCACTCTGCTGTCACTTTCTCTCCTGTCTTCCGAAAAGACGGCAGTAACTAGTCGCATGATTTTATTTTGTGTATAAAGGCGCGCACAAGAGTCTGGAAAAAGTACGCAGTCGGTGACGAATTATGGTGGCAAAATCCATATCCGTACGGATTATAGAAGTGTGTGTGTGTGTTCCACATCCCCTCCTAAATCACTAGACCGATATCAACTAAACTTGATACATGTGTACCTTAATGTCAGGTGACAATCGCATTGCGGTAAAGAACCACGTATCAAAGGGCTGGGGGTGAAAAGGAAGAGTAGCATACAAAGCGTCAATTCCCAAACTTTATTCGTGCAGTATTAGAGAATGAGACCGCTTGGCGACTTGCAACAAACTTTAAAAATACGAGGTTTGGAACTTTAATAGTGGCAGCTATTTATTTACAGCACGTACAAAATAGATACGTGTTTCAAAGTTTTACTGACCTTCAAAGTAGTCACCAGCATTGTGTATAACCCGTTGCCAGCGATATGGAAGTCGTAGGATACTCTTAGCAGTTCCAGTTGTGTTGACAGTTCGAGTGGCGCGGTCTATTGCCCGACGAATTTGTAGCAGTTCTAAAGCGAATGCCGTGAAGTGTTTCCTTCAGTTTAGAAATCGAGTTGAACTCATGAGGGCTTCAGTCATGGGAGTGCAGTAGGTGGTATAGCACTTAGCAGCCCCATCAGTCATACAAATCAGTAACAGCTTGTACTGTACGTGCTTGAGCATTGCCCTGAAAAATGATGGTCAGGTCCTGCAGAAAGTGTCATCACTTCTGTCTCTAAGCTGGTCGTAGGTTGCCTTCCAAAAATGAACAGCATAGAGACAGAAGTGATGACACTTTCTGCAGGACCTGACCATCATTTTGCTGGACATGCTTGTCACATGGCATGTTATTTTGTTGAATAATGCCACTGCCGTCGGGAAAAATGATCGTCATGAAGGGGTGTTCGTGGTCTGCAACCAGTGTACGAAGTTTCTTGGCCACCATGGTGCCTTGCAAGAGCTCCACTGGACCTATGGATGCCCTAGTGCAGGGCTTCCCTACCTTTTCACCTGGCGGACCCCTTCTTCAGCCGAAAATCCATGGCGGACCCCCTAATCAGTCAAGAGTACAGTAACTTCAAATTTCAGAGCGAAACCCATGGGAACTGAAAGCTTCTTAATGTAGGTGCCATGTTCCCAAAGACCCCCCCCCTCCCCCCCCCCCCGAAGTATCAATAGTCTTTGGTTTAGAGATGAATGAAAACAACTTGAAATTAACGATCCAATTTGAATTCCCACTATATCCAGACACTTACTAGTGGATTTACTCTCTTTGTTCAACACACTATAGCCTGATTAAAATTACTTGGTAATTGAAATTTCACGCGATGGAGCTTTCCCCCTCTAAGAGCAATCAACGTCACGTCCAAACTGTTCGCTGTTGACAAGCTGTTGCTTATGGTCTGTTCACTTCCACTATTTGGCTACTGTTGTGTAAGGAGTATGCATATTTCGTAACAGTCGTGTGTGTGTGTGTGTGTGTGTGTGTGTGTGTGTGTGTGTTTGTGGTTTTTCGCGAAATCCGAAGAAAAATGTTCAGATGTATGTAAAGTTTTCCTTTGGTCGCCCTCCCTCCTCACTCATTTCAACTGGAAACTTCCCTTGTTGTGAAGGCGATGGAAAAACTGCAGCCTTCTTCAATGATCATGAGTACAGCCACCGATCCATGTTAGAAGTAATAAACTGGTCAAAAATCGACTTATGAAACAGGTAGTGCACTGACGAGGGAAGTTTTTAACTTTTAATGATGCCTGGAGCCGCATACGTGCCAGCGAGCGCTGTGACTGGTCGACAAAGCTCGCTCCGCGCATGCGTAAAAGGTTTCAGCGCATCTAGCGCCGTGAGCCAGTGCACAAACGACCCCTGTATTGTTGCTAAACAGTCGATCAGAGAAGCCGCATTCTCCAGCACTAAACTGTGTATACGTTCCCACTTAGGAACCGCAATCGCTGCTTGGGGATACGACCTGAAGTAAAAGTACACATGTTTTCCACACGAAAAAAAATAGTGATGAATTTAATTTTCACATTTTATTCAATAACTTTACTCATTATTTTACACGATTTGGTGAAAGATGGCCGCGGACCCCCTAGAAAGAGCCGGCGGACCCCTAAGGGGTCCGCAGACCACAGGTTGGGAAGCCCTGCCCTAGTGAATGGTCCACAGAATGTAACGGAGCCGCCGCCAGCTTGTCTCCATAGCGTAAAACAAGTGTCAAGGAGCTGTTCCCCTGGAAGACGACGGATTCACGCCCCTCCCACTGGTTTGATGAAGAAGGTATCGAGATTCATCAGACCATGCAACGCTCTGCCACTACACCAACGTCCAACGCCGATGGTCACGTGCCCATTCCAGTTGTAGATGTCGAAAAATGGTTCAAATGGCTCTGAGCACTATGGGACTTAACTTCTGAGGTCATCAGTCCCCTAGAACTTAGAACTACTTAAACCTAACTAACCTAAGGACAGCACACACATCCATGCCCGAGGCAGGATTCGAACCTGCGACCGTAGCGATCGCGCGGTTCCAGACTGTAGCGCCTAGAACCGCTCGGCCACCTCGGCCGGCCTGTAGATGTCGATGTCGTGGTGTTAACATTGGCACACGCATGTGTCGTCGGCTGATGAGGTCCACTGTTAGGAGTGCACTGTGTGTTCAGACACCTAAGTACTCTGCCCAGCATTTAAGTCTGATGTTAGTTCTGCCACAGTCACCAGTCTGCCCATCCTACAATGTTCGACATCTGTAATGAGGGGTGGTCGCCCGACCCCACGATGTCTGGACGTGGTTTCACCTTGGTTGCAGTACGTGTTGAAGACAATCAACGCAGCGCTCTTCACACATCCAATAAGCCGTGCAGTTTCCGAAATGCTCGTACAGAGCCTCTGGGCCATCACAATCTGCCCTCAGTCAAACTCAGATCACGCTCCTTCCCCATTCTACACACGGACAGCACGCTCACTGATACTGCATGCACCGTGTGCCTGTGTCTGACTAGCAGACACTTCTCGCCAGGTGACGCTGCTATTGCCTGGGCGGGTTTATATCGATAGTAGGTCGGTGGCCATAATGTTCTGGCTGATCAGTGTAGCCGCCGAATGGCATCCTGCAATCGATTGTCCCAAACATCTTGTGGCTTTTTTTGGAATTCGGAAACGGTTCTTGCAGGCCCTGGAGAACATGTAAGTTCCCGCTTCATCATGTCCCAGACGTGTTCAACTGTAGAGATTTGGTGATCTTGTTGGCCAGGGCAGTTGTTATGCGACACAGAGCACGTTACGTCGTTGCTGCAGTCGTATGTGAACGTGCATTGTTATGCTGAAAAAGCACATCACCTTCCCGTCGAAAAAATGGCAATAGCATGGGGATGACAGCATATGCAATATAATGGGCACTGGTTACTTTCTTCTCCACAAAAATCAAACGTGACCGCAAGTTGTAACTGTTGGCCTCCCACACCGTGAAACCTGGAACGGGAGCTGTGTGTTGTGGGCGAATGCATTCTGGAATAGGGAGCTCACCAGCCTAATACCATACATATGTACGTCCACTTTTCGCGTACGGACAATATCTACTTTTTTTTCTTAAAGGATATCATATTCGCCGTTGACTGTAGAAATTATTTACGTCACAGTTACAATTTCGGCTTTTGTGCCATTTTCAGCTGGCACTGCCAAAGTTTTTGCTTCAGCAAATGTCAGACTTTTCCTCTCACATGTATAAACGTCAGCGGCAAAAATAAGCCTTTTCTGTAGCAATACGGTAAGATCAGACGTGTGCAAAGCTCTAAACATTTTAAAATAATGTAAATTACGTGAAATGTTACCAATATTAACATCCTTCACAAAAATCGCTACAAATCAATGTTCTAACATACTGGTTAGATGTATTTTTGACGATGGCTGTATACATGCCAGAGGATTTCAAAGTCCGACATGTGACGAAGCAAAATATTTTGCAGTACCACTTCAAAATGGCCCAAAGACTAAAAGTGCAGTTGTGAAATAAATAATTTCGACAGACAACGGCGAATACGACGTCCTTTAAGAAATTCTTCGTGATTGTGCACCCCGACCACGAAAAGTTAAGAATCTACTCTCATCACAGTAGATAACAGATCGCCATTCCACTCTCCAGTCAACTCTTTGACGACACCTGAGTAGCCTTGATTGGCGGTGTCGCGGTGTCAGTGGTTGCCTGGCCAGATTAACAGGTGTTCTTAGTCCTTCTGCAAGCAGGCGGTTCCCAATGCTCACTGACGACACAGCGGGTGCAGCATGTGCCCAGACTTCGTCCCTGGATGTGATCGGTCGACCACTGCTGCTCGCACAATGTAGCAGCCGGCTGGGGTGGCCGAGCGGTTCTAGGCGCTACAGTCTGGAACCGCGCGACCGCTACGGCGCAGGTTCGAATCCTGCCTCGAGCATGGATGTGTGTAATGTCCTCAGGTTGGTTAGGTTTACGTAGTTCTAGGTTCTAGGGGTCTGAAGTCCCATAGTGCTCAGAGCCATTTGAACCATTTGAACAATGCAGCAATCTTGACGTGCGTCTGTTCTACGTGTACGTCCAGACCAAGGTTTGTGGGAATGTTCCACAGATCTCTGTAGAAATTGGCGACACAGCACCGATACACTGCGTCCAACATATGCAGCAGTCCGATGATATGTTCGTCCAGCTTACCGCAGGCCCACAATGCGACCGCGTTCAAATGCCGCAGCAGTTCAACAGGAGTATGTCCTCGTCGGATGGCGTGGTTGTACTCTAGAGTGAATATTGCAAACACTTTTCATCCCTAAACGCAGCACAGTTACTGCCTTCAGAGTCAAAACAGAGGGACGCACTGACAGGTTTCCTGACCGCCTTCTGATATCCGCTAACCGTGACAAATGAATCACTAACAGTAAAACTTCTCAGTACCCACATATTGTACTCTGGTGCCACAGAACATAGACCTTGAGGGTGTTGTTTTATTTTTTTCGGGCAGTGTACATTTCATGTCTCCACAAGCTGTGATGTGGCGTGTGGCGGAGAGTGTACAGAGCACATGAATAATTTTTCGTAGTTCCATTCGCGTATTATAGTTGGCCAGGAAGCTTGTCTAGATCCCTCCATATACGCTGGTTTTTTTTCTTATCTTACCTTAAATGTCATTAGGCAGGTTGAAAGTTGAGAGACGTAATATTTTTATTATATTGGGAAGGTAGCCTCTCGGAACTGAGAGGCTAAGCGCAGAGCATGAAATCCCACGTATATGGTAAAAATGAGTTTTTTGGGTGTTTGGATAACTCATTTCTTAATTAGTGTTAAAACCTGTAGTAAGTGGTTTATAGCACGTGATATCTCCCATCAACTGTGCAAACTTGCTAATTTAAAGTATCCACATGCAATACTGATTTACGTTGTTAAAAATCAACTTTGTGCTGAAACAAGTATAAAAAATTAATATTTTTAAGTTTCAATATTTTATAGTTATCTTGAGGATGTCGAAGGCATATTTAACTGAAAAAATTAGTGAGAGTACAACATTGTCTGACATAAAATATTTCTGGTAATTTTTTAAAACTTTAATCTTGGGTAGGCATTAGGCACCTCAATTATGGGACTACAGCCCATCGCCATTAACAATGAAGAGTGTGTCCCTCGATTTCATTAAGTATTTTGTGACGCTGTCAAACTGATAGGGCAAATACACTAAGACCTGCGCATCTCTTACAGTCCTCGTGTCTCTTACGTTAGTCGAAACTGATAGGGTATCAGCCGCACTCGTGATGCGCTTGAGAGAGATTTTTGGTAGCGAACTTTATCGGGGCTGAATTATATTTCGCAGAGTGCTCTCTGCCTGTCCCACGACTAGACTTCTGTCGCCGTATAATCTTTAGCCGCTCCAAACAGATACTCTCAGATACTTGACCTACTGACTGATTCCAGAGACTGATAGCCAAACATGTAATCAAACAATGTGGCTTCTTTCCGTTTATTTATACGCACTGCACTTACGTTTACTTACGTTGAGAATCAGCTGGATGTCTTAGCGCTAACAGCTGATCCTGTTCAAGTCTTCCTGCATTCCCTTACAACTTAACAACGTCAGCTGCCCCCCACCAAATCCCTCTTCTGTATGCAAGTTCGTCGTTTGCGGAAAGCTCAGAGTGTTATTGGATGCCGCCCCGTTTCTGTTGACATTCATTGCTCACAAAATAATAGTAATAAATAGTGAGTACAGTGAATAGCGCTTAACTCCGTCGCTGACAGGCAATGACAGCTACCGCCTGGATGTTAACATCGACACTACAGCACAAACTAAATAAATTAAACTTTTGACGTAACTTGCCAAATGACTACAACCCAAGGTGATACATTAAAGTGTATCCAGTCATCTTGTCATTGTGAAGGAATCTTCAGTGCCGAGCATCAAGTACGAATCTGTGAACCTCTCCATGGCTCATCAGAAGATGAGCCTGACAAGACTTAAGAAGTTACAATGCTTGACAAAAAAAGTGAAGCACCCAGAAGACATGCTCGGATGTCACTGCAACTCCTTACGTGTACACTCCATTGACCTGTATGTAAGTGATCAGCGTTGCAGTTCTCCGTGACAGGTAGAACGATCACCAGAGTGCGTTAGTGTTGATGTCGACTGATTACTGTAAAGCACACGGAAATGCCGCCCTATCGTGTGAGACAGTGTTACCAGCACTTGAGAAAGTTCGAAAGGGGCCCCATTGCGAGTCTTCATTTAGTCGATTGGTCGAATCGTGCAATTTCAAGATCTGTGGGAATTTGGATACGACAACGCTCCGTTGTTGGACTGCATGGTAAAGTGATGGCAAGTATACTTGTCGCCAAAGAAGCCACTTGAATTGCGCGTCAAAAGCGTTCTCTCAAATAATGTCTTTGCCGCTAAATCACATCACAAAGTCGCAGCACGGAGCTACTGAGATAGCCCAGAGACAAGCTTTGACTGTTCCAGAGCAGCTCAGAGAGCTATAGCTTCTCAGATTTTGTCAAGTTCACTGTGCACTATCTATGGATATTATTGTCTTTATTAATAATCATCGTACATCATTGGCGTTCTCTTTTCTATCATCATCTCCAAGTTGTACATCTCCTCTACGTACTCCTCTGTGTTTAATAACAATGCATTGTTATATCATCAATCAAAGCACAATTCTCACACTTATCATGTCCCTTTATCAAAAAATACAGACATTCCGAGGGACTAAACTTCCTCCTGCCATGTGAGACTCTTGAATATGACAACAGGCTGTTAGTTTTCTCATAATGGGGTCCACAGCCTCAATGTATTTTCTGAAGGTCAAAAACGTTTTTCCACCAAAGGCCCTTTACTGTACTGCGGCATGATCGACTTTTACTTCGACATTTATTTTGTATTACTAGCCAGTTTTAGCCCGGGGCCATCTTCAAATACGTCTACATCTTCATCTACGCGATTACTCTGCTATTCACTATAAAGTGCCTGGCAGAGGGTTCAATGAACCACCTTGAAGCTGTCTTTCTGCCGTTCCATTCTCGAAAGGCGCGCGGGAAAAACGAGCACTTACATTTTTTTTGTGCGAGCCCTGATTTCTCTTATTTTATCGTTATGATCATTTCTCCCTATGTAGGTGGGTGCCAGCAGAATGGTTTCACAATCGGAGGAGAAAACTGGTGATTGGAATTTCATGAGAAATTCCCGTCGCAATGAAAAACGCCTCTGTTTTAATGATTGCCACTCCAGTGCACGTATCATGTCTGTGGCACTATCTCCCCTATTTCTCGATAGTACAACGATGACGTGTGTGTCATCATATCTAAAATAATTCTTGTTGTGCAGCAACCGAAACTTGTTCCCACACACGTCTTATTTTCTTCAATTTTTTTCTTTTTTTAAAGGTACCTGCTAGAACGACTGTGGCTACACACACCATGCAGTGCGCAATACGAAGAAATCTGGCGATGTCATTCTTTATGTGCAGTATATCAAGATGACAAAGGCAATATGTCAGAAACACAGTAATTAAAAAGGTACTATTACGAACACTAACAACAAACACAACAACCATCAAATTAATTTCCTTTGATAAGAATTCAAGGAAAATACGCTCGAAACCAAAATCTGTTGGTTATTATCGCCACGAGATGTGATTAAGTCTCATCCTGGCCAGCTCATATCATTGTACCTTTAAACTTTTTACACGATACTTTTGAAAATCCTGTCTTACGAAATTGTATTTTACTTACAACGACGTCAAAGATTTGAGCCCCAAGAATGCGTCCGCTGCTATCTTGCTGATCTGGTTCTTGCTGAGGTCTCTGAAAACAGAAAAAATATCAGGTCAGTCCCCAGAATTCAAGGCAGCCACACTTCGCAATTGGCGGCATGGTCTGCATTTTCTAATACAAAGCCGAATGCTACTCGTGAAAGGAAACGCACAAACATAAAAACACTTCCGAGACTCAGTGTGCGTCTGTGAGAAGAAGGAGAAGTTTCGATGATGAAACAATTTTTATACAGTTTTTGGGTTTATCACATATATGCGGGAGAGTTACCAACAGTGAGAGATCTATAAACGACGGAGAAAAATTTGGAGAAAAGTAGTTGTCACTTCTAGTGATATACCACGCCTATTGTGAACCTCTAGCGATGCTACACAGAACCTAGGTTGAGTGCACGAGAATAAGCCTTCTGACACACACACCACACACACAAACACACACACACACACACACACACACACACACACACACACACACACACACACACACACATCCACACACAACCACATTATAGTGAATTTTAACTAACCAAACGATCATCATGGTGACATTCACAAACAATGCTCCATTCTTTTTAGCGATTTAACTTCAGTGTGGCAAACGTGATTAAAAATATAAATATGATTAGATGCTATAGCTGCTAAAATGTGAATGCAGACAGATCAGAATGGATTTTATTGTCACTTCGATTGCATCTGTTTGGTTGACTAAATAAGACTATATATTTTTGTTTCAGATACCAAACTTTAAGAAAAATCAATTGTGCAGTAAGAACATTTAATAGTGCGCTACATATGGTATAAGAACATAAAAAAAGGAACTTACTTTTCATTACATTGCTTATATTACCTGAAATTCACGCAGTCGCTTTGTCTACGTAGATTAAACTGTGGTCTTGTTTTGCAGCTAGAATGGCTGTGAACGTGATTTTGAAACGAGAATGGACGAAGTCTAAGCACAGACCATCTTGAAAGGTGCTCATTCTATTGTAATTTCGTATAGGAGACAGACTTAGTGCGAGAGGGTTTAATGTCTGTGGAAGTAATGAAAAACTCTGTGGAAATAGAGACGTGCAGTAAACCGAACAATTGCTTTCCAATAAAAAGGAATTCAGCTAAGAGAAATGCCTCGCGGTAAAATTTACGGTCGAGTTTCTTCCGTGGTTCGCAGCGTTTCTGCGGCGTAACATTATGTCCGAAGAGATAGGAATGACAAAGCTTCCTCCAATCACACACTCGTATTCTGTAAGCAAATTTGCGTGAGGTAGTGCTATAACATCACATGTACAGAAAGTTTTCCGCCATTATTGCGCTTGACTAGAGCTGGTGCTGTTTATTGACAATTAACATGTTACGACCGCGTTTCTAAGGTCACTTTCTGGAGACATAAAGAGCGGAAGAGCCGTTATTTCACACCACGTTATGTCAAAAAAGCAATAACCGGTGCTTTTCATGGCAACATCAAAGGTTTCCCTTTCGTCGCGGCGTCCAAACAATAAGAGAAGTTATCCAAAGACGTAATTTCGTAGAAGTGGGCAGACCGCCAGTTTCCGAGCGGCTGGAGGGAAAACAAACAGCTCGCATCCATCGTGTGAGTGGCATCTGCGCTGCCCGTCTGTGGAGTCGGGAAGCGCGAACTGCGCCCATCAGTCTAGCCGTAGACAGTTCTCGGAAGTCAAGCAAAGCGGCATCAGGCAGTTTCACGTTCACAGAGAAAGAACATAATCCGTCTAAAGCGCTCGGTGTGCCTCTTTTGGCGAATGTTGTTAGTGTATTTACGGCGACATCTGGTGGAAAACAAAAGACTGCAACTGACGGATTATGTGTCTCAGACGATGGTGGTAGTACGCTGTCACAACATCAAAGATAGCGAGTTTGTGCTTTTAAGAAGCGTTTTAGAAGTTAATAAGCAACAATTAGCAAACACGAGAAATAAGGACAAAACAATGCACGCGCACTCTTGTTCGATCGAACGTTAATAGGCGGTAAGGAA
This sequence comes from Schistocerca piceifrons, assembly GCF_021461385.2. Classification (NCBI taxonomy): domain Eukaryota; kingdom Metazoa; phylum Arthropoda; class Insecta; order Orthoptera; family Acrididae; genus Schistocerca; species Schistocerca piceifrons. The sequence continues at coordinate 635,009,635 of NC_060141.1, forward strand.
GAGAAAAAAATGCGGAGGTAAAATCTTCAGATATGTTAGGCCTCATCTTATACCTCTCCAAACTTTTCCAAAACTCAGCCACCCGGGACACCAGAAGACTGCTGAAGAAAATCCCAGCTTAGGGGACGGAACGTCGAGTTTTGCAAAAGTTTAAAGTAGAATATTAAATGGAGTAAACAAGGTTTCACCTTCAACGGCAACGGCCACGGAATACTGCAGACTTATAAAAAATATTAAGCTAAAATAATCAGTACTTAAAATGGTCCTTTCTCGAAAAAGAGTGGAACATTGAGCTTTAACGTTCCGTGAACATTGTCATTGGAGACGGAGCACAAGGTACGAACGGTCAAGGATGGAGAAGGAAATCGGCAGTATTCTTTATAACAGAAAAGTTCCGTAATTTGTTTTAAACACTCGGTGAAAATCACAGAAAATTTAAATCTGGACGCAGTACGCGAGGGTGTGAACCCAGTTCCTCTAACCACTACTACACGCCACTCGGTTTTCTATCTCAAAAAGATCTATAGCTACGCTACGCTATAGATCTTTTGGTTATGTACGCTGAAAATGAAGTAAAACAGAAGCACGCACACGCACTTTAGCCGAGCATGCAGCCTAGTGATGCAAACATGCAATGGACTGGTTAACTACTTTTCTGGGACAATCATATTGCCTGAAAGTGGTTACTAGATAAATCGAGACCAATTACGTGAGTATTGCCTGGTAAGTTTCATCCACTACTGGCCATTAAAATTGCTACACCACGAAGATGACGTGCTACAGACGCGAAATTTAACCGACAGGAAGAAGATGCTGTGATATGCAAATGATTTGCTTTTCAGAGCATTCGCACAAGATTGGCGCCGGTGGCGACACCTACAACGTGCTGACATGATGAAAGTTTCCAACCGATTTCTCATACACAAACAGCAGTTGACCGGCGTTGGCTGGTGAAACGTTGTTGTGATGCCTCGTGTAAGGAGGAGAAATGCGTACCATCACGTTTCCGACTTTGATAAAGGTCGGATTGTAGCCTATCACGATTGCGGTTTATCGTATCGCGACATTGTGGCTCACGTTGGTCGAGGTCCAATGACTGTTAGCACAATATGGAATCGGTGGGTTCAGGAGGGTAATACGGAACGCCGTGCTGGATCCCAACGGCCTCGTATCACTAGCAGTCGAGATGACAGGCATCTTATCCGCATGGCTGTAACGGATCGTGCAGCCACGTCTCGATCCCTGTGTCAGCAGATAGGGACGTTTGCAAGACAACAACCATCTGCACGAACAGTTCGACGCCGTTTGTAGTAGCATGGACTATCGGCTCGGAGACCATGGCTGCGGTTACCCTTGACGCTGCATCACAGACAGGAGCACCTGCGATGGTGCACGAATCGCAAAACGTCATTTTTTCTGATGAATCCAGGTTCTGTTTACAGCTTCATGATGGTCGCATCCGTGTTTGTGAAGACACTGAACGTATGAAATTGCCGTACTCCCCGGACCTAAGCCCTATACAGCACGTCTGGGATGTTCTCGGCAAACGTGTTTCTCAACGAACACCCTTTCCTCGAACCCTGCAAGACTGAAAATAACCTTGAGAGAGGATTGGGACAATCTTGAATAGTGTGGTATCCAGCATGAGCAACACGTGCAAAACGTGCATTAGTGCCCGAGGAGGGCATATTCCTTACTGAGAGTCCGGTATCGATCTTTATATTAAGAGTATGACCTATGTCAAACATGAACGTTACTTTATGTCTGTTACTCTGTTCCCTGATGTGGTAAAATCTGCCCCATTTTTCGTTATTAATACACCACTCCGCCTCTATTAAATATATATTGTGTGTCAAGTCGTCCATCATTGCCAGTGACTATTCCTGTCCAAAAAAGACTGTTTCTTAGCAACTGTCTAGCAGTTTACTTGTTCGACTGTTTTCCTTCAGTTATTACGAAAAGCTATTGTATGCTAAACTGTGACAGTCTAGAGATGTGGAGCCGAGCGTTGAAGGAAAGATATACTGGTTAGGAGAAGGGCTGGTTTATGGAGAGGGTTACTTGACCCTGAGGGCGCCGCTGACGGCGAGCCTCCAGGACTGAGGACACGCCTAATTGCCGATACGTGGCAGCCGGATCGGGTTGCGGGGGAGCACGCAGGCTGTCATTAGCCGGACGTGGATCACGGAAAGCCCATCTGCGCCCCGCGGCAATAACTCAGCGGTCAGCGACGCCCCTCGCCGCGCCTGGCCGACGTAGCATCTCGGGAACCGTCGGCCGCTCTACCCTCGCCCAGACAAATCGAGCGCTGTTCCGCGCGTCTGTGCTAACCACTGAGAGCTGAGGGGCGGTAGCGCACTGCCCGATCCACGCCAACGGTTCGCTGTTGAAGAACCTCTATACTCGGTGCTGTGAAGAGCCAGTAAGCATTTCGGAAAGTCCTTTTGTAGACCAACTCGAATGAAATATTCCATGTAACATGTGTCCAAATGTTATTGGGTTGGGTTGGGTTGTTTGGGGAAGGGGACCCGACAGCGAGGTCATCGGTCTCATCGGATTAGGGAAGGACGGGGAAGGAAGTCGGCCTTGCCCATTCAAAGGAACCATCCCGGCATTTGCCTGGAGCGATTTAGGGAAATCGCGGAAAACCTGAATCAGGATGGCCAAACGCGGGATTGAACCGTCGTCCTCCCGAATGCGAGTCCAATGTTATTGGTTTTCGAGATACACTGAAGAGCCAAAGAAACTGGTACATCTGTGTGTGTGTGAATTCCCAAGGGACCAAACTGCTGAGGTCATCGGTCCCTAGGTATACCTGTCTAATATCACGTAGGGAACCCGCGGGCACGCAAAGGGCCGCAACACCACGTAGCATGGAGTCGACTAATGTCTTGAGGTAGTGCTGGAGGTAACTGACACCAGCAAACCTCCATGCCTGCCCATAAATCCGTAAGAGTACGAGGGGATGAAGATCTCTTCTGAGCAGCACGTTGCAAGGTATCCCAGATATGCTCAATAATGTTCACGTCTGGGGAGTTTGGTGGCCACAGGGTGCGTTTAAACTCACAAGAGTGTTCCTGGAACCACTCTGTGGCATTACTGGACGTGTGGGGTGTCGCATTGTTCTGCTTGAATTGTCCAAGTACGTCGGAATGCACACTGGACATGAATGGATGCATGTGATCAGACAGGATGCATACGTACGTGTCACCTGTCAGAGTCTTATCCAGACGTATAACTGTTCTGCTAGTGCCGCTCTACGATTGTCGAATAATGAGCCGATACTGAGCAGCCAGAGGCTGGCAGGAGCGGGGCTTATATTCACCTCTTGTGGAGGCCGCTCCCGTCGTGGTGCGGTCCTAATCAGCGCACCATTGACCGACGTCGTTTCACCGCCTTCTTTTCTCTTGCGTTCTTCACCTTCTTTACGGAGCTTGTAGTTACGCCAGAACAGGGACGACGAACTAATAGATGAAGTTAACGTATTTGCTACCTCCCAAGCAAAATAACTCATGGAAGGACACAAGAAGCAGTGTAGCACAGGAAGAAAAGGCATTCCTGACCAAAAGAAGACTACTGGTATCAAGTATCGGCCTTAACTGAAGGAAAAAATTAGTGGGAATGTACGTTTGGAGCACAGCATTGTATGGAAGTTGATCATGGACTGTGGATAAAAAGGAAAAGAAGAGAATCGAAAGTTTGAGATGTGGTGCTATAGAAATGTTTGAAACTGAGTATCTCCACAGCATTGGCGAGGAAAGAAACCTATGAGGAACGTAGGCAAGAAAGAAAGGATGATAGGAAATATGTTAAAACACCAAGGAATAACTTATATTGCACTCGAGGGAGCTGAGAAGGGTAAAAAAATTTGGGGATGACGGAGATTGGAATATTGAAACAAATAATTAAGACTGCTGGATTCCTAAACTGAGCTGTAGAGATTAACACAGGGGAGGAATTGGTGGCGGGCCGCATCAGCCCAGTCAGAAAACTGATGACAAAATGAAACACAATTTTTGCTGATATTATGTATAGCCCGACTAGCAATAACTCAAGACTGAAAAGTTTACTTAAGCTGCCTTTCACGAATAATGAATGTCTCCATCAGGAAACTGGAATTAAATTTTGAACAACTACTTACTTGTACCGTGTGTGTACATGGTGATCCCGTAATGATGTAACAAACTTTCAGGGACCGATCTGAGAGCTAAGGGACCATGATCCAGAAACGAGCGAGTCAAAATTTATGAGCGGAAATCGTTCTGATACCTCTGACAGTGGAACACGTGTACCGGTACTGTTATTGTTGTTAAGGTTGTAGTAGGGTAGCCAACTTTCAGAGATGGTAAAATAAATAAATGTCGTGTGACTAGGGCCTCCCGTCGGGTAGACCGTTCAACGGGTGTAAGTCTTTCGATTTGACGCCACTTCGGCGACTTGCGCGCCGATGGGGATCAAATGATGCTGATTAGGACAACACAACACCCTGAGCGGAGAAAATCTCCGACCCAGCCGGGAATCGAACCAGGGCCCTTAGGATTTCCATTCTGTCGTGCTGACTTTTTTTTTTCCTTCGTTGTTGATCGTTGTGTTTGGTCATTGCGGACGTCACTTGACATCGCTCAAGTTAGTTTTGTTGATCCTTCCACTCAGTTTTTTTATTACAGAGGCCAACCAGCTCTCTGACCGAACACGCTGAGCTACCGTGCCGGCGCCACTCAACCACTGGGGGCGGACTCAGAGATGGTAATATGGACCTAAATTACGGAAAACAATGTAGGAGCAGAAACATACTCAGGCATAATTTCAAAGTCGGTGCAGAGAACAAGCAGCAGCAGCAGTAAGCAGAGCGAGCGCCAGCTGTCGATACTTACATGCGACTCAGCCTTTTGTAGGGTGCGAATGCCTTGTGTGGGATATCCGTGATGGCATTCTGCTCCAGCCGCCTGCGGACAGAGGTATTCAATCAATTTTCACACTTCAAAGTATTCTGATTCCAGAATGATTTTTTATTCTGAAACTTCCTGGTGGATTACAACTGTTAAATTTGTAAGGTAGGATATGAGGTACTGACGGAAGTAAAACTGTGAGGGCGGATCGTGATACTTGCTTGGATAGTTCAATCGGTAGAGCACTTGCCCGCGAAAGGCAAAGGTGCCAAGTTCGAGTGCCCGCCCGGCATGCAGTTCGAATCTACCAGGAACTTTCATACAATTTGACTTACCTGCTTCACCTTCCGAGATGTTCCTATGGAAGGAATATTCGGAAAATCACATTTCTCAATGTTACCACTGGTCTGTTACTCATTTTTAAGAACACATGGGTGGGAAGCAACATAATCAGTTTCTAGTCTACTAGCCAATATTAATTTATGTTTACTTTCAAGTAATTATACAGGGTGGTCCATTAATAGTGACCGGGCCAAATATCTCACGAAATAGGCATCAAACGAAAAAACTAAAAAGAACGAAACTCGTCTAGATTGAAGGGGGAAACCAGTTGGCGCTATGGTTGGCCCGCTAGATGGCGCTGCCATAGGTCAAACGGATATCAACTGCGTTTTTTTTAAATAGGAACCCCCGTTTTTATTACATATTCGTGTAGTACGTAAGGAAATATGAATGTTTCAGTTGGACCACTTTTTTCGCTTTGTGACAGATGGCGCTGTAATAGTCACAAACATATGGCTCACAATTTTAGGCGAACAGTTGGTAACAGGTAGGTTTTTTAAATTAAAATACAGAACGTAGGTACGTTTGAACATTTTTTTCGGTTGTTCCAATGCGATACACGTACCTTTGTGAACTTATCTTTTCTGAGAACGCATGCTGTTACAGCGTGATTACCTGTAAATAAAACATTAATGCAATAAATGCTCAAAATGATGTCCGTCAACCTCAGTGCATTTGGCAATACGTGTAACGACAATCCTCCACGATGGCTGCGACAAGTGGAACGTCAGCGAGCTTGGTGGGTTAACGTATGGTGCGGCATTATGGGAGGAAGGAAATAGGCCCCATTTTATCGATGGCAGTCTAAATGGTGCAATGTATGCTGATTTCCTACGTATTGTTCTACCGATGTTACTACAAGATGTTTCACTGCATGGCAGAATGGCGATGTACTTCCAACATGATGGATGCCCGGCACATAGCTCGTGTGCAGTTGAAGCGGTATTAAGTAGCATATTTCATGACAGGTGGATTGGCCGTCGAAGCACCATATCATGGCCCGCAAGTTCACCGGGTCTGACGTCCCCATATTTCTTTGTGTGGGGAAAGTTGAAGGATATTTGCTATCGTGATCCACCGACGACGCCTGACAACATGCGTCAGCGCATTGTCAATGCATGTGGGAACATTACGGAAGGCGAACTACTCGCTGTTGAGAGGAATGCCGTTACACGTATTGCCAAATGCACTGAGGTTGACGGACATCATTTTGAGCATTTATTGCATTAATGTTGTATTTACAGGTAATCACGCTGTAACAGCATGCGTTCTCAGAAATGATAAGTTCACAAAGGTACATGTGTCACATTGGAACAACCGAAATAAAATGTTCAAACGTACCTACGTTCTGTATTTTAATTTAATAAAACCTACCTGTTACCAACTGTTCGTCTAAAATTGTGAGCCATATGTTTGTAACTATTACAGCGCCATCTGTCACAAAGCGAAAAAAGTGGTCCAACTAAAACATTCATATTTCCTTACGTACTACACGAATATGTAATAAAAAATGGGGGTTCCTATTTTAAAAGAACGCAGTTGATATCTGTTTGACCTATGGCAGCGCCATCTAGCGGGCCAACCATAGCGCCATCTGGTTTCCCCCTTCAACCTAGACAAGTTTCGTACTTTGTAGTTTTTTCGTTTGACGCTTATTTCGTGAGATATTTGGCTCGGTCACGATTAGTGGAGCACCCTGTATTGTTTACTTAAAGGGGTGCACATTAATAATTTCCTAATTAAAAACTAACAACGCTGAAGATACAATGGCGGAAGAAAATGCAACGTCCTCAAGGGCAAGGTGATTTTATTGACAACTGAAGTGCAGGTAATTCGTGATGGTAGGAGTATAAGATAATAAATTCAGACCAAATGAAACACTCACATCACAATAACGAGGGCCCAAACAGTCGCATCAATACCGACTGTAGCCCCCTCCCCCTCCTTCTGGCGCCAACGCAGGCACATTTTCTCGCATGGAAACGATCATAAAGTTGCAGAAGGGCACTGAGCCGTGACTTCCTGCGATGATCATGGCAGGATAGTTTCTCTGTTGAAGATACGCGCATTGCGGCGTCCTGGTTGGCTAGAGCCCTCTATTTAGGACGTCCGCGGGTTGTGAGAAGAGACTTGGTCGGGGCAGTGACAGAGACTCGGTCGGCGGCAGTGAGAGGGGGAAGACAGCGCACGGAGCATCACGAGTAGTCAAGTGGCGCTTTGTGTACTGCGAGGACGCACCGTGTTGACATCCCGTTGCCTGGGTCTGGCGGCGAACGGAACTCGAGTCCGGAAGCAGTCACCGGTCAACTTGGGCTCTGTTTCAGAGTCGTGTCTATCTGCAATCCTGAGGAGAGGGCGGGAGTATACCCTGGCGTGCATCTTAACGGCGAGCTCCTGGACTAACTTTGTGGTGGAACCTTCGGATGTCATTGCTCCGTGTAGCCACCTTGATTTTCGCTGGTCATTCCTTAAACCACTTGGACGTGGTCCGGGATACTTGGTATTGCAAGTCCGTCTAACTGCGCTGTGCCCTGGTTCCGTTGCATTACAAGTGCGGCCGATATTCGGCGATTCATTTTCATTATTTTTTATTGTTAATATGTTTAGTGGTGAATTTCGTGAACCAAAGTTTTCATCTGTATAAAACTTCAGCCGTCAATTTAAATTGCAACTGCAAACTTCTTGTTGTCAACAATCATAGTAACAATTTTGCGCCGTCAAACGGTACATGGTGTTTAAGGTTGTGTGCGGATTGTCTGGTCATTATCACCTTGAGCTGGTTGTGGTTTATAAATTTATCATGTGAAATTTCACGTCATTGGAGATTGTTTAATGAACTGTTGCTTCAATACGAGGGTAATCCCAAAAGCAAGGTCTCCTCTTTTTTTATACGAACATAGACCTGTTTATTTCTACAATGGTTTACATCAGTTTACAGCTTGAAGATTTAGCTATTTACAACATAAGCACCATTTCTGTCTATGCATTTTTGTAGACGCTGTGGCAGTTTTTGTATGCCCACGTCATACCAGCTCGCCGCCAACTCCGCGGCTTTGGTGATTGTTGCTTGGTCTCAGGTGTAGAGTGGTATGCCCAGGTTTCGTCACTCGTGACAATTGGGTCCAGAAAGTTGTCCTGTTCGGCTGCAAGCCGGTGAAGAAATGCGCGGGAAGCATCACCTCGTTGCCGCATGTGGTCCTCAGTCAGCATGCGTGGCACCCATCTTGCACACACCTTCCGGTAGTTCAATGTTTCCGTTAAAATTCTGTGAGCGGTGCTTCGGGAAACCTCAGGAACCAACGTGCAGAGATCATCCAGCTGCAAACTCTCTACACCACTTACGAACATTTTTGACATCCATGCGCGACTCACCATACACTTCCGTCAATTGGCGATGGATTTCAATCGGCACAGTGCCCTTTGCGTTCAAAAACCGAATAACTGCGCGCAATTCGCATTTGGCGGTAACATCCAACGGGAGCTCCATTCTCAACGGCCGCCAGGCCAAGACTGAGAGCCTCAGCGCGGCGTGCGCATGTTTACACACAGCGCATGAAGCACTCTTCATAACAGTGTGACCAACTGCCGCACAGAGTTCTGTACTTATATATAAAAAAAAAATAGGAGATCTTACATTTGGGATTACCCTCGTAGTAACTGCGGTTGTCACACTATAACGTTAAACATCTCTTCCTGCATTTGACCCTACTCAGTGCTTGGCTGTTGGTTTTAGTATTTTAGTAAACTGTGTATTAATACTGGGTTTGTGTGTTCTAGAAGCCGTTATTGGTGGGCAGGGCCTCCTGCCTGTTGTTGTCACTTGAGCTCCGGAGCACGGAATTCAGACGCGCGGCCGATGTGAACGCCAAACGTCGAGAATGTGCTGATTGCTGTGTAGATCTTTCAGGCTATCATAACATTACATTGCCGAATGTTTCCCATAATAGTTAATTCACGTATTTATGAGATCTTGCTATTTGAGTATTTTTGAAACCTAATAGCTTTTACAATTTTTTTACTTTTCATATTCACAACTAGTCAGCTCGGATTTGCAGTTACGTTAAAATTATATTTGTGAAAACTAATTTTTTTATTGAATTAATGTAGGGGCCATAAGGCTGTTTTTCTTTTAAATATTTTTGAATTATTCTCATTGCTTTTATACAATTGAATAATCGGTGTAGATCACCGCCATTTGCGAATACTAATTAATAATTGTGTTCTTACCAGTGATGTTTTAATTAACGTGGTGAAAATAATTTTTTGTATCCACAAATGGGACCAGCATTCCACTCCAGCAGCCCATATGCCCTGCTTACCAATCCTGTACCTTACCAGGCATCCTGCGATAGATTGTCCCAAGCATTTTGCACCGTTTGTTGCAAATCGGTAATGGTTCTTGCAGATCCTAGAGAACGAGTAAGTTCGCGGTTAACAACATCCCACACATCTTCTATTGGCCAGAGATCTGATAATCCTCCTGTCCAGGGCGGTTTTTGCATATCAGAAAGAGGACGGCGCATCGCAGCAGTGTCCTACTGGAAATGCACGTCGCCTTCCTGTAGAGGAAACGGTAGTAGCACGTGGTAGTAGTCTGTGAAATGTAGTGGGTACTGGTTAGTTTACCCTGTAGAAACACAAAATGTGGCCGCAAATTGTAATTGATGCCTCCCCCCCCCCCTCCGCCCGCACCATGAACTCTGGGAATGGACCTGTGGGCGAAAGCACTCTGGAATAGGCAGATCACCAAGTCAACGCCGTACAGGTGGACGGCAGTCACTCGCATACAGACAGAACCTATTGTCATCACTGAAGGCAACAGAGCGTCACTGCACCCACCAATCAACTGTTTCACAACACCTCAGTGCTTTGATTGGCGATGTCTTGGTGTTAGTAGTTGCCTGGCCTGATTCGCACTTGATCTTAGTCCTGCTGAAGTTCCCAGTGATTCCCGATGACAGAACAGGTGCAACATGTGCTCGGATTTCTTCTCTGGATGATGTTTGGTCTGCCACCGCTGCACGCACAATGCGTCGATCTTGACGTGCGCTTGTCTTTGATGACGTCCAGTACCTGGTCTGTAGGTGTAGCAACGTCCCACAAATCACAGCTGGAAGCAGCCACACATCGCCGATGCACTGTGCACCACATGTGCAGCAATCTGTAGGAACGTCCTTCCAGCTTCCCGCAGGACCACAATGCCATCCCGTTCAAGTGACTGAAACTGGTCAACAGGATTACGCATTCGTCGGTGGGGCGAGGTTGTAGCCTAGTACGAATGTTGCAAACACTGTTCACCTCTGAACTCAGCACAGCAACTGCCTGCAGTGTCAAATCAGAGGGCGCACAGACAGGCGCCTGAGAGCTATCTGATCGCCGGTGACCGTGACAAATGAATCTCTATAACTACAACACCACAGTATGCACATGTTATATACCATGGTGCCACTTAACACAGTCCTTGAGGGTGCTGATTTTTTCCGTCAGCGCATTAACAGTAGGAAATTAGTAGCACTACTGCATCACGCCAGTGACAGCACAATCATAAACTTAACCTTATTTTGTTCAGAACACAGTCGTGAATTATTTTAAAAGCAAATAACATTTTAACAGTAAAATACCATTATTAACTACTTTTGACCATTTACTTTAATAAAACCAGGTTCTCTACAATATAATAAAAATTCTGTTGTTTGTAGCCTGTACCAGCCTGTTCTACATACAATTTGATGGATTCAGCGTTGTGGAGTTCAGAATATGCAGAACAGGTGTGAATCTTTAGATTTAGTCAGTACGTATGCTGACATCTGTTGACATAGAAAATTCGACCTTTCTAGGAGGAATATAGCGCTACTGTAGCTAGAGTCGCGACATTTTCGACACCGGCGTCGGTATCACATGAAATTTTCTGATAGATTAAAAACGTGTGCCGGATGAAAGCTCACGCAGAACGATAAAGTTTGGTTATCAGTACCTTTGTTAGTTTTCCTAAGTACAGAGTACGATTTCTTTATGATCAGTGAATACGTGAGAAGATGGAGAGTCTTTAGAAAGATAACAGTCTGTGTGTTTCTTTTTTTTTTTTTTCGGGCTACCGTTGACAGCGTCGATATACTTAGAGAAATGCATGATCACACAGTGCTTCTTATAAAGTTTAGGTGTGTGAGCGAATATGGAAAGTGTATATAATTATATAAAAGTCTAAGGTTCATCACTGTTTACACTTTTTAAGTTATCGTACAGTATTAAGTAGATATTCTCCTTGAGCTTGCATTGTCTTTGGCAGTATGATCTTTGGATTGGCTTTGGTGATCTCTTTGATCGTACTTGTAGGTTAACCTGCCAATATTTCGAGTGCTTTTGATCGAGCTATTGCTTTGTTACTGAATGTCGACGTCAAATGTTTCTCACATTTTGACTTGATCATGTTATCCTTGAAGACATGTATGTCATATGGTGTTGCCACTGTAAAAGAAAGAAACAATCGTAAGTATCTGTAACTTTCTGACTGGATTAGTTCTTTGGATCTTGTATTCTGTTTCGGTATTCATGGATTTTTCTTCTGTTTTGTTCTTGTGTACAGTGACCTGAAGATGGACTGTGAGCGAAGCCGATAGTAAATGAATAATTTTATAAGACAGCATTGTGTCGTCATGCATTTTTCCAACTGTTCAAGAAGAGAAGTTTAAAAATCATGTCCGCGGAAATTGTATACGAAAATTTTTGTTACACGCACTCATTTCAAGAGAACTGTGCAGAATGATTAGCGGTGGACTGTTACTGTACTTGGAATTACACATTTAAGGACTGAGGCACAAAGAGAATATGTTTAAAATCTGAAAATGAATAATTAAGTAACACTAAAAGAAGGACTTTTAAACTGTAAAATTAGATCTGTTAATTAAAATAGATACATTTAATCAGACTTCAACATCTAGTGAATGAATCCAATTGATAACAGAGGCAGTAGGATTAATAAAGTCACTGAATGATTCTGCATACTTTCTCAGAGGGTGGTCTCTGACAATATGCTGAACGGTTTGTTCTTGGGTTCCACAATCTCAGGCTGGAGAGTCCCCACGTGTGCATAATAGCACTGCACCTGGCGTGACCGATTATTATACTGTTCAGTCTTGTCCACTCATTCTCTTCAGATCAAATCCTAGTACTATGGCAGACGAATCTTTAACACCTTGCTGTTTTATTGTTTTAGTATTCCATTCGTCCTCCATTCTTCTTTAACATCAAACTTCTTGTTGTTTTTTCCATTATGCCACAATGGAGTGCGTGACATCAAGTGACCTGGAGGAGGTTCATTTAAGTCTGTATAAATTGGAAGGTCTCGGGAGTAGTCGGGGTGATGCAGCTTTCTCCATTCTCGATTGGATGATCCTTAGCGTCGAAATTCAGGTGGAGGCATGTTACGGATGGGGTGTCGCCAATGGACCAGTGCGGATTTCAGATGGATATCTAATTTCCTTGTGTGAGCACTGTGATGCCATACTGGGATACAATATTCAGCTTCTGGGTATACTAGAGTCAAAGTTCCAGTGCGTAGAGTGGGTACTTCAGCATCCCAGGTTGTGCCATTCAGTTTCTTTATGATTACGTTTCGGGTCTTTAGCTTTTCTCTAGTGCTTCCCAGGTGTCATTTATACGTTAAAGACCGACCGAGTGTGGCACCAAGATATTTAGTCTGGAAATTGTGTCGAATCCTCTGCTGACGGAATCTGAGCTGTTGATTTGGAAGTCTGTTGTTTAAGCAGTGTGGAATAGTTGCTTTTTGGCTGCATTTGGTTGGAACCTACATGCTTTGTAATATGTGTTGAGACTTTCTACGTCTCTAGACAATATACACTCCTGGAAATGGAAAAAAGAACACATTGACACCGGTGTGTCAGACCCACCATACTTGCTCCGGACACTGCGAGAGGGCTGTACAAGCAATGATCACACGCACGGCACAGCGGACACACCAGGAACCGCGGTGTTGGCCGTCGAATGGCGCTAGCTGCGCAGCATTTGTGCACCGCCGCCGTCAGTGTCAGCCAGTTTGCCGTGGCATACGGAGCTCCATCGCAGTCTTTAACACTGGTAGCATGCCGCGACAGCGTGGACGTGAACCGTATGTGCAGTTGACGGACTTTGAGTGAGGGCGTATAGTGGGCATGCGGGAGGCCGGGTGGACGTACCGCCGAATTGCTCAACACGTGGGGCGTGAGGTCTCCACAGTACATCGATGTTGTCGCCAGTGGTCGGCGGAAGGTGCACGTGCCCGTCGACCTGGGACCGGACCGCAGCGACGCACGGATGCACGCCAAGACCGTAGGATCCTACGCAGTGCCGTAGGGGACCGCACCGCCACTTCCCAGCAAATTAGGGACACTGTTGCTCCTGGGGTATCGGCGAGGACCATTCGCAACCGTCTCCATGAAGCTGGGCTACGGTCCCGCACGCCGTTAGGCCGTCTTCCGCTCACGCCCCAACATCGTGCAGCCCGCCTCCAGTGGTGTCGCGACAGGCGTGAATGGAGGGACGAATGGAGACGTGTCGTCTTCAGCGATGAGAGTCGCTTCTGCCTTGGTGCCAATGATGGTCGTATGCGTGTTTGGCGCCGTGCAGGTGAGCGCCACAATCAGGACTGCATACGACCGAGGCACACAGGGCCAACACCCGGCATCATGGTGTGGGGAGCGATCTCCTACACTGGCCGTACACCACTGGTGATCGTCGAGGGGACACTGAATAGTGCACGGTACATCCAAACCGTCATCGAACCCATCGTTCTACCATTCCTAGACCGGCAAGGGAACTTGCTGTTACAACAGGACAATGCACGTCCGCATGTATCCCGTGCCACCCTACGTGCTCTAGAAGGTGTAAGTCAACTACCCTGGCCAGCAAGATCTCCGTATCTGTCCCCCATTGAGCATGTTTGGGACTGGATGAAGCGTCGTCTCAGGCGGTCTGCACGTCCAGCACTAACGCTGGTCCAACTGAGGCGCCAGGTGGAAATGGCATGGCAAGCCGTTCCACAGGACTACATCCAGCATCTCTACGATCGTCTCCATGGGAGAATAGCAGCCTGCATTGCTGCGAAAGGTGGATATACACTGTACTAGTGCCGACATTGTGCATGCTCTGTTGCCTGTGTCTATGTGCCTGTGGTTCTGTCAGTGTGATCATGTGATGTATCTGACCCCAGGAATGTGTCAATAAAGTTTCCCCTTCCTGGGACAATGAATTCACGGTGTTCTTGTTTCAATTTCCAGGAGTGTATTTTCTCCTTCTTCGAGTGCGCTGGTTTGTGTAGCTATGGAAAGGTCATCGGCACAGCAAAACTTTTTGATAGTGGTATTTCGTGCTTCAGTGGTGTACAGGTTGAAGAAGAAGGGCGGATTTTTGGGGATGCCCATTTTTTACGGTAAATGACATACTCTGTTTTTGTCCAACGCTAACCTTGAAGTGACGGTTGATTAACATATTCCCCACAAGTGTCGTCAATTTGTTACTTGGAATACACTTTTTTAGCTTCATTTATCCACACAGTATCATATGCTGCTGACAGATCAACAAAGGCCACCGGTGTCTTTAGTTTCTTCTGGAATCCAGCCTCACTGTAGGATGTCAGGGTTAGAACCCGTTTACATAAACTGCGCTATCTTCTGAACCCAGCTTGATATGTTGGAGTTACATTATTTATTATTCCTTGAATTCTGTTAACAACGAGTCGTTTCAATAGTTTGAAGCACACGCTCGGCAGTGCAATTAGGTGGTTAACTACTGGCCTTCCGGTTTTGCGGACTGCTAGTGTATGTGCAATCTTTAACTGTTGAGGTACTTTTTCAGCCTCGAGTATATTGCTGTAGAAGCTCTTCAACTAAGTTCTTCCATGTTCCCCAATTGTTGTTGTCATGGTCTTCAATCCAAAGACTGGTTTGATGCAACTCTCCATGCTGCTCTATCCTGTGAAAACCTCTTCATCTCCGAGTAACTACAGCAGCCTACATCCTTCTGTTCCCAAACATGTTTTATACATTCTAGGAATATGCCATCCAAGCCGGCTCATTTCCTCATCTTCAGTGTTTTGATAGCCTCATTTATATCTCTTTCGGTAAAGGGATCTGTGGTGCGTACAAGCTCCAAGATGGCGTAGCCAGAACAGCGGATTGCTAAGGCAGGATGGCGAAAAGTCTACACCACAGGCAACCATAGTAAATTAAAGATTTCTCACGGCTATTAAAAACAACAGCGCAAGAAAGCAAGCTGGAATAGAGATTCTTCCCAGGGCCAAACAAAAATGACGTTTTGGATTAACTATCCGTATTTCACCCATCAGCGTTAAAGGACTTTCAAAAAGACAAACGTGACTGTCTGAGCAAACGTGCATTGACCGTAACATCGATATCATAGCCTTCGAAGAATCCAGTCTAACTGAAGATTACGTAACAAAGGATAAGTCCCCTAGACTTAGAACTGCGTAAACCTAACTAACCTAAGGACATCACACACATCCATGCCCGAGGCATGATTCGAACCTGCGACAGTAGCAACAGCGCGGTTCCGGACTGAAGCGCCTAGAACCGCTCGGCCACAGTGGCCGTCTACTTGAGCTTCGTCAGGATGAAATAAATGGCAAGGAAATATTGCTGGCGGGCATAAAGGGAGAAATAAATAGAAGAAACGGTTTCACGATGTGAGCCTCGCCACGTGGCAAAACAAAATCCCGAAAAGAATTTACGAAACTGGTCACAAGAAACACTTAGTTGGGTAATGGTTCACGCTGATTACGCTGGACCATGCTGGAAAACATCCTAGTTCATAGATATGGACATACATTCACAGCTCCCATTTATATTTGAAATCATCTCAACAACTACAGAAAACACAAGAAAGGCGCTACAAATATTTTTTGCCACAGTAGGATTCCACAAGACCACAGTTTTAGACAATAGGACACAATTTGTATCAAAGCAGAGACTGAAAATACCGCTTCAGTTGCTAAGTTCTTTTTTTTTATTTTACAGTGCTTACGCCACGACCGGTTTCGGTGTATTATATGCCCATCATCAGGTGTGATAATTTTGTACTGTGATCCCGAGCGCCGCCATCTCGGTTGTGGTCTAAGCAATGAAAAATAAAAGAAACTACATTACAGCTGAAGTGGTATTTTCAGTCTGTAATACAGAGCTTAGCTGCCTGCGGCTCTTACTCCGGCAGGATTGTTTGTTGTATCAACGCAATTCAAAGATTTACGTGGCAGGAATGACATAGGACACCTGACTAAGACTCCGTTTCACCCTGCTCCAAATAGTGAAACAGAAATATTAGCCAGCGCTTCTAGAGAAACCGTGTAAAAGGTTAACTGGGAAAGAGAGGAAAAGACATTGATAACTTATCGCACAACTCCAAATACAATAACTGCAACTTTACCTTCTGAACTGCTTCGTGGACATCAGCCAAGGATCACATTATCGTTTATCTATATACACGACTTGGGAAACAATCTGAGCAGCCGTCTTCGGTTGTTTTCGCAGATGACGCTGTCGTTTATCGACTAATAAAGTCATCAGAAGATCAAAACAATCTTCAAAACGATTTAGAAAAGATATCTGAATGGTGCGAAAAGTGGCAGTTGACCCTAAATAACGAAAAGTGTGAGGTCATCCACATGAGTGCAAAAATGAACTCAAACTTCTGTTACACGATAAATCAGTCTAATCTAAAAGCCGTAAATGCAACTAAATACCTAGGTATTACAATTACGAACAACTTAAATTGGAAGGAACACATAGAAAATGTTGTGGGGAAGGCTAACCAAAGACTGCGTTTTATTGGCAGGACACTTTGAACATGTAACAGACCTACTAAGGAGACTGCCTACTGCCTAAGATATGGGTGTTCATTCTTTCCGCGCGCTACACGAGATTGGAATAATAGAGAATTGTGAAGGTGGTTCTATGAACCGCCTGACAAGCACTTAAATGTGATTTGCAGAGTATCCATTCAGATGTAGACGTCGATGTAGAACCTGTCCATAAAACAGGAGATAAAGCCAAAGAAGAAATCAGAGATCAAATTGGTGATAAAGAATATAATTGTGTAAATTTTTTCACAGAATTTGTCAAGGGGATTACCATGTATCAGTGCCAGTGTAGTCAAACAGGTAAGAAACACTATTTTAAGAAGACGATGCTTTACAACTTCAAGGAACTGTTGAAAACTCAAAACTTCACACAGCTATATTACTCCAAAATTTATTACGCACCCGGTTTCAGTCGTTAACATGCCGTCTTCTGGTATGCTACGATTATGAGTTGTAGCACATCTAATTATGCCGTCAAAATAAAGCTGAAGATTCCAGAATGAGATTTTCACTCTGCAGCGGAGTGTGCGCTGATATGAAACTTCCTGGCAGATTAAAACTGTGTGCCCGACCGAGACTCGAACTCGAACTCGAGTTCGAGTCTCGGTCGGGCACACAGTTTTAATCTGCCAGGAAGTTTCAAAGCTGAAGATTGTCTGTTAACAACTGAAACAGATTGTAGATAAATTTTGGAAAAATACAGCTGTGTGCTATCTTGTGTTTTCAAGCTGAGAAATATGCTGCACGTCGTGAAACTGCTTTATGGAGGTGATGAAGGCTTTCAAAACCTTAAGACAACATAGAACTAGAGATGAGTGGAATTTAATACGACTGCCTCCTGAACCAGCAGTACAAGAAGACAGAAACTGTCCTCAGGGTGTTGAACGAGGAAATAGATCGACTGGACATCTACAAGATTTAGGAGATCAACAACGATCTATCGAAACATGGTACGTTACAGCCCATCGTCGATATAACTGGGGAGGAAATGTCTATCAAAAGTTCCAGAAACTTTTGTACAGAAGTGCCATGACTGTCAGTTTTATATAGTTCAATTCTTTTATCTTGGCGGTTTGCGCATGCCCGCCCAGACGCGGAAGATTGCTGCGTTGCCAGTTGTACACGCCAAGAGAAGCAGCGCCATAGTACAGTTCACAAACTTACGTTTAGGGGGGAGCGCGCAGTTTATGAAGTAAAGCCACCACGGCCGCATTAACCATTTTGCTGCTACAGAGACGTGCTCCATGCATTCCGCGATGTGCGCGATTTTGTCATCACTGCACTGCTCGCCTGTGCGGAAACATGGTGTTTCGACTGCTTTGACACACTTTATCATTCGATTTCACAAAAACTATTTGGTCCAAAAATTTGATATTTACATATCTTCTTGACTGATACCTTCCCCCCATAAATGACTTAATTTTGTTTCGATGTTCAACGCAGTTATTGTGCAGCATTAGATGTAGTAAACCATTGCACGAAATTTTGAAGTGTTTGCATAGGTACAAGCCCATAGTGTATATTTCCCGTATGGTCGACTTTAGTTGCCAGTAGAAATTTCAAAAAATTACATTCAAACGAATAAAATTCATGAAGTAAGACACTTCGATATTGTTTTTAAATCAAGAAAATATTAAGCACCGAGCAAGGTTTGAACTCAGAACCTTTCACTTAGCAGCCATACACTTTAACCATTCCCTAACGCAGCTCATCGTTCAATATATCTCCTGGAGGACTACAAAATATCACGCAAAATACCGACAAACACTGTTGGTATGATTATGAATTACTCACGTTTCGTCGAAGTACAATACGAAATAAACAATTACCGCTGTTCTTTATTGCGAAAAATCGGTTAGTGAGAACGATACAAACGCCTTTCCTTGCTATCGCCTGAATTAGGAGGCTTATTGCTTGTTTGGTTTAATTAATTAATAGAATATGAAGCAATTGGTATAAAGAATGCTTTTTCCAAACTTTCTATAAAAGAAAGTCTGCTATCAAGACATTGCTTTTGTTCAATTACTTTATTTATGACTGAACGTTTCTAAAACTGAAGACACTCGTCCATGCTCTGCACTGCAGTCGAGCTCTGGCAACGTTGTTCTCTGTTCATTGGCTGACACTGTTTTGTGACGTCAGATGCGCAGAACGAACCTAAACTCGGTCGCCGTCATAAATGACGAGCACTTTAGTCAGTTGTTACGTCCGCTTGCGTTGCAGTATCGTTGTGCTTACTTAATGATTTGTGTACTGAGTTAATAAACATGCGTATTATTACACCTAATGTGGCCTATAACCGGAAAAGTATGAGTAAGGAACACGCTAGGTTGAAATGTCTTCAGCTAGAGGGGGGAATCCCCGCTGGCACAGCGCGTGGTGCGGGACTTCCCCGCGTTTCGCGGCGTTGCCGAAACTCGGGACCGGACGCCCTCTGCGGGCGGCGCGCCTAACTATATTTTAGGAGAGTTAAGGGCTGCTCCACGGAGCGGGTGGCCGTCCATCCAAATGAGATTAGCATCTCGTCCGGCTGGCCGGACGCCCGCCGAGATTTAATTTTATTGGGCGCTGAAGGAGCTCGGATGGCCCGTGTTTCACAGTCGGGAATGTTAACTCCGCTCCGGCCGGACACTCCTGCCTCACCGCGGCAATCACTGTCAGCGCACGCCCGCTATATTTCCCAGGCTCTCCTCTAAACTCCTCACTGTTTTGACTGCGCTACCTTGAAATGCACCGTACGTTGCGGTGCGATGCCATAACTTTCCCAGAACGGCAGCGACGTTTCGAGGTGTTCTCTTTCCGCGATCACAGCTGAGAATCCTTATAAGATATGCCGCACAATGTGGTTCCCAGCAGATCTTCGAAATACATCGCTTCGGAAACCTCAGAAATTGTGGTGTTCCTTCGTGCTCTCTGAAATGCTAAAAAAGAGTATTTCAGTTAAAGCTTCCGGGCTGAGAGGCCAGTTGCCAATTGCCGACATTACGTGTGAAGATGCTGCTAAGTCAGTGAATACCTTTTAGAAACAGACTGTGGCCTCTCAGGCCTTTTAATCGAAGTAAACATTGGCCTTAAAATATTTTCATTTACATATTTTTGTATAGTTTATTTTTCTGCCTCATTTGCGCATTTTTTTACGATGTGACTAGTTTCGATCAAACTGAATCATTTTCAGATCTATGTTGTTGTGTAAAAAAAAAAAAGAAAAAATGTGCAACTGATACGAAAAAGTAAATGATCTATAAAACTTGGATTTTATCCATACTGGATGAGAGGTCGTGGTTGTGCATGTCAATGTTAAAAAATATATCGGGTCAACCACTTGTTTATAGTGTAAAACACTAAGATTGACGCGTTTCGGAAGTCAAGCTTCCATTATCAGAATAATAAAAAGTAAAAGAACCTGTTAAAACTCGCTAAAATGGAACATGCACCAGGCACAATAAAACTGATAATAATATTAAAACATCGTGGCTACTTCCCTTCTTGCAGCCGTGTCTTCCAAGGTGCATCTCCACATAGTCGTCAAAATGTAAGAAACTCTAAAATAGTGTCGCCTATGGTGTTCAACATTGCTAAAAATGTAGTTACTAAAAGAAACCAGTGAAATGTTTGAAAAAGTTATTTTTATCACCAGTTAGCTGTTCATTCAGTGTGTTCTGATTATCCACGCTATGTATCGTAATTTCCAGCTGTTCTAGTAGATCTAGCTTTTTGCCTTTGCCCTGTCTATGTAAAATAACGAGATCCAGATCTATTCCCAACTTGGGGTGTCCCGTTTCTCAAATATGCGTGGCTACAGCTGACTTTTCTGAATTATTAAGCCGGAAAGCATCGCTATGTTCTTTGTAACGTACTTTAAAGGACCTACCAGTTTGGCCTACACAGCTTGCCTTGCACGTGTTACACTGAATTTTATAGACCCCAGCTCTCTCACATTTATCGCTTTCCTGCTGTAAATTATTTCTTAGTTTAAACCGCAGCGTATTATTGGTCTGAAAAGCGGTATCAACTTTAAAAGGTTTGAAAATGTTAACCACTTTTTGCGAAATATCACCGAAGTATGGTATTGTGACTCTCGTAATATTATTTGCGGTTTCTTCCTTGAATTCGCGCGCTGTTTCTGTCGTATTAATTTATTGACAACG
Source organism: Schistocerca piceifrons (assembly GCF_021461385.2). Lineage (NCBI taxonomy): Eukaryota > Metazoa > Arthropoda > Insecta > Orthoptera > Acrididae > Schistocerca > Schistocerca piceifrons. The sequence goes on from NC_060141.1 coordinate 635,030,880, forward strand.
TTTTGGTGATATCCGTTAGCTCTGGCTAGTTGTTTCACGATGTTCAGCTCAGTCATTCTGTCTTCTTCATTCATAGGGACTCTAAAGGCTCTACCTATCAAATATCTAAAAGCAGAAAGTTTCTGGCTATTTGGATGGCAGGAACTATTTTGTATCAACACATCAGTTGTGGTTGGTTTCCTAAATATTTTAAAAACATGTCTACCATTTTGTTTCCTAATACTTAAGTCGAGAAATTGCAGTTCACCATTTTTCTCTTCTTCCACAGTGAATTCGATTTTACTGTGTAACTCGTTAAATTTATTTACTATTTCTGCAACTTCTTTTTCTTGTACATCAATAAGAAGCAGCGTATCATCTACATAGCGTTTGTAATATACAACTTTATCCACGGGATGTTGCGGGTTAACGAGGAGTCTTTTTTTCCAAATGATTTATAAAGATGTCAGCTATGGTTCCAGATATACTGGAACCCATAGCCAGTCCATCTTTTTATTGTTAAAAGAAAAATAATTATATTTCAGAACGAATTCTAACAGTTCGATGAATTCGACTATTTCTTGCTGAGACAGTGTTTTGTACTCAAGCAAATTTTCTTTGATGACCTTAACGGCCTCATTTACCGCCACATTCGCATAAAGGTTTTTAATGTCTAGAGATACTAGGCGGGCCGTGTCAGCGATCAAAGCTGAATTATTAGTGATTGAAAACTTATCCTCGAACACGAAAGATTCTTTTAAAATTTTATCGAGCATTTTAGTAATTTTGCATAAAGGACTGTTTCTAGAATTCACAATTACTCTAGCAGGACAATTTTCCTTATGTACCTGAAACTGGGATCTAAGTCGTGGAGCTTTCGCATTCATGACGGAGCAGCGTATTTTTTCTTTTCTGTGAAGAGGAAGAAAGTCCTCTTCAACAGCTTTTTTAACTCGGCTTGTACCTTTTTTGTTAAATCAATGCCGATTTCTGTAATATCGTTTTCCGAAACTGCAATGTTTTATTAATGTACTGCTCTTTACTAACAATAACAATAGAATTTGATTTGTCCGCTTTGGTAACTATTGCGTTATTTGAATCAAGCTTTTCGTTAATAGAAGTAACAGTTTTGTAATCTTTACTATGACTGTTGCTTCATTCGAAATTTTATTTTGTTCAGCTTTAATTGCTTTTGCTAATTTATGCCCCACATGTCCTTTTTCATTTGTATTTAGTTTAGCAACATCTGCTGCGATTTTTGGGGGTTGCCACAACCAAATCTTTTATTACTTTTTTATTTAAAGCCGGTTGTACATTAAATTTTAGCCCATTACTATGTCTATAAAACATTTAAATTTCAACACAGTTGGTGAATTCTCCGGCGAAGAACATTTCGGCTGTAGTGAATGTCTTCATTCTTTTGTACGTAAGTATTGCACATTATTTCCTTAGTCCTGCAACCATACGAGATAATGGGACTTTGGTAATTGTCTAAATTGTATCCAGAAACGCCTAGGGGAAACGTGGACTATTTGAAAACAGAGGAACTATATGGGATACAAAATCAGCTCTCTGTTTCTGAAGCGACTGAGATAATACAGAACACTTTGATAAGAAGTTACAGCCTATCAAAGGTTTGTGCAGATTTATGTAGGCTCCCATAAGGCGACCTAGAAGCTGCTGCTGGCTAGTCCTCGAGTGGTGAGTCTCAACAACTTCACTGTTTAGACATTATACAGTTAATCACCTAAGTTGTGATGCTTGTGAAAGTGATTTGGTTTTGGTAGATTTCACCAAAAAAAGGGAAATCTTAACAACAACTGTTTCTTTACTTGCACAGTATAACTAAACTTCTGATGTTTCTGGAACGGAAAGATTAGAATCAGCGTGTTTTAGCAGCATTGACTTATGGAAATCAGATACTGAGGATAATATTTTGAAAAGGAAACAGATGGTTTCCTTGTCAGAAATGGCACTGTCACACAAAACTGTGGGCTTTATATCTCTGACGCCAGTATAATGTAGAATTTTGGAGAATGTGTATTAAGGCGTTTCTGGAGGCCAAAGATTCCATTGCAGGTTTCATTATGGATTCTGAAATCAACGATCGCGTGAAACCCAGCTCATTCAGTTAGTTATTGAGACTTAGAAAGCAGCAGAAACGCGCGTCTCGGTAGATTTCGTGTTCCTTGAGTTCAAGGAAGCGTTTTATACGGTTCTGCACTGTCGCGTGATGAACGAAATAAGAGCATATGGACTGCCAGACAAACTGTGTGATTGGGTCGACGAGTTTCTAGCAAAAAGAACACAGTGTAGCATTGTCAAAAGAAATCTTCAAGAGTGTTAAGGACCATTATTTTTACAATATCTATAAATAACCAAGTCCATAACGTAGGAACTTCAGTGACGGTTTTTGTGTGTGATTCTGTTGTACAACAGAGAAGTCTTAGGAAGACTTGCAGAAGATCAATGCTTAGGGGAGAAACTGGCAATTGACCCACAACAAAATGTAGCGTATTGTGCATACATCGCCACGAAGATCCATTATTGTGCAATTAGGTGATTACGCAAAGAAACACTGCAAACAATAATATCCATAAAATGCCTAGGAGTAAGCACAAAGCATACAGAGTGACAAAGTGAAACGATCACATACAACTACGCAGATGTCAGACTGAAATCCATCAGAAGAATCGTCGGAAGTTTATTCCACCCACAAATGAAGTAGACCTCGGGCAACATATGGGGTCACCTGTGAAGAAATGCATTTTTTATGTAATATTGCTGAACAGGTTGTTAAGGGGTTGACACACAATGTCCACGAGATTCCTGCACAATGTTCTACTTTTAAACATCATGGAACATCCTATGCTACATCTTTTACCCCTTTTTTGTTTATATTTCTTTTCGGCAGAACATGACTAGACTTGTTTTGGTTTGGTTGATTCTTTCTTTATGCTACAACATTTTTCGGTAATGAAGTAAGAAACTACTGACTTCGAAGGTGTGTATATATACACTGCCAGAAAAAATTTAGTACACCCTTTTAGAGGTTTCTATTTCATTCAATTAGTTTCGCGGTATTAGAGTCATATCTAGAGGTACACAGACTTATTTAATGATTTATTTCAAACGATAATGAGTTGATGACCAAACAATCTTTACCCAATTGTGATAAAACTGTTTAACCGTCAAGATATTGGTAATCCAATTTAAAATAGGGCAGAATGCAGGGAGTGTCATCCCGATACTGGAAAACTAAGGCTTAACGCCGTCACGACTACATGGTATTCGCAGTGGCCACCTAGACGAAGTTATAGTGGTACACACTGCACCCTCCGTGGCTTGTGGAACACAGATGTAGGTCCTTGATGCCGGACAGACGCATATTGAGATTCTCTATGAGAGACAGGAAAACAAGTGCATCATGGAACAGACTGAGGTGGAGGTCGTAATTAAATCTGTAATGAAATGGAGGTACTCTATTTACCCAAGTGAAAGTGTGTTCGATGCTTGGTAAGAGTTATTTCCCGGGTTGAAAAAGATAAGAAAACTGTTGGTAGTCGACGACCTGATGAAAGGTGAGGAGATTACGTACGTACACATGTAGAGGCACGTGGGAGCTGAAGACGATTAAGGCAGGGCTGGGCAAATGCAAGAATATGGGCACTGGCGCCCCAGAGGCTCACACAGCCTGCCCCACCCCCACGCACGCTCTCTCTCTCTCTCTCTCTCTCTCTCTCTCTCTCTCTCTCTCTCTATGAATGCTGAGTTCCCCTTCCATCACACTAACCGTTCTAGCAGAGCCCGTTTCAAGTACACGTGCTTACCTAATCGGCCGCTTGACCTTGTTAGTATTCACTATGTTAAACTCTTATTTCTCCTAATAATACAGAATTACAGAGAAGAAAATGGCCTCAAACCGAAAATCAAATGAAACTTTACGCTTCAATCCAGATTGAGAAAAAATTACTTTTTAATTGAAACACAACGGTAAATCTAGTGATGTAAAACCATTGGAGTAAAAAGAATATACTTAAGCGATATTCCCCACTGCTTCGTAAGAAATTAATCGTCAATTTGAATACTGAAGAAAAGAAAGCGACTTCTCGAAAAAAAAACAAGTAAGTAGACATTTGTCATTTTTTGGAAATTATTACTGTCATTGAGGATCCATTGCCCTCAATTTTAATCCGTCCTTGTCAAGTATTTACAAGGAAAAAAATCATGCGAAGCTCAATTATGCTGCAACGAAATTGAGCTATTACATAGATCTTAAAACAGTGAAAGTAGCGCGTCCATCCCACGATGGAGGATATGTGAAATAATTGCTTTTTGTCTGCGCAATAATTTTATGCCCAGTGAAAATTTCCCCTTTCAATGAGAGGAGCTCGTAGACATACTGTATAAATATATACTTTTATGGATATGGTGTCTGTTCTGGCAATACCACCCATGACCTCCTTCTTCTATGCGGATGCACACATATTACCCGAACTATTACGGGACTTGGTAAGAATGTCTTCCACGAGTAATGAGTGTGTTGAGTAGGGACACTATGAATGTAGTGTGTGGACATATAAGGTGAGAATGTGGGTCTCGCGGGAGGCGTGGGCGAGATAGTCCCTGTAGTCGCACTATCCTCTGTGTCCTCGGTGGCTCAGATGGATAGAGCGTCTACCATGTAAGCAGGAGATCCCGGATTCGACTCCTGGTCGGGACACACATTTTCACCTGTCCCCGTTGATATATATATCAACGCCCGTCAGAAGCTGAAGGTACTAATATATAATTCTAATTTCGTACTGAATAAATGGTGAACCACGTGGAAGAAACGGTCCGGCACACAGTTTTAATCTGGCCGGTAGTTTCTGTACAGGGTTATTCAGAAACATCCTGTGGTTTCAGAAGACAACTGTGCGAAAGAGGTAAATATTCGTCGTTTTTTCTCTTTGGGTTTGGATGAAAGGACTGATTTATGTCGCTCAAAATTGGCATGTTTATAGAGACGCTGACGCGGAGTTGAATGAGATGGAGAAAGTCCTTGATTTGGTCACCCTATATGACAGAACCCGAATTAATTTTCTGTCTGACGTTTAACTATTAAAAAGCCTGTGCAGTTTGTAAGCGTACCGCTCACATTAGCCATGGGTGCGGTGCACCGTTTCTTCCGGTTCTATTTGAACTGCAGCACTGGTTGCGTATGATAGACACTGTTTGAGTGTTTAGTGTGGAGTCTGTCTAGTCTGGGGCCGGATTGTGGACGCGGGACGCCTGGACGCTTTATATGCATTAAGGTGGTAACACAGAGACGAAACAATGTCGCGAGTGATTTAGTCAGGACGTATCTTACATTGCTTATGTCATTTGTTTAAAATTTTAGTAGTTTTGGTCGGAAGACAAAATAAATATACTATTTGCTGGTTACCGGTTCTTGCTGACTAACAACCATCCGGAGGTGGGGGGTAAAAATCGTAGAGGGACCCCAAGAGATGAATAGAGTAAGCAGATTCAGAGGGATGTAGGTTGCAGTAGTCACTCGGAGATAAAGAGGCTTGCAGAGAATAGAGGAGCGTGGAGAGCTGCATCAAAACCAGTGTTTAGACTGGGACCACAACAACAACAGTAGAGAGCTTATAATTTCCAGTAAACAAGACGATCGAAGCCTTCATCCACCAGAACTGTGACCTATTGTAAACAAAACACGCGAATGCTATCTAAACTGAAACTTACGAAAAAAAACATCCATGTAACACATGACATTGCACTTCAGAGCGTGTACCGACAGGTTAATATTGTTGGATGGAGGCGAAAAGTTAGATGGTGAGGTACTCACAGCTCGGCCGTGGAGTCCGGCAGTTGGTCAGGCAGGCGGGCTAGCGCCTTGTCCTTGCAGTCCACGATGGCGTCGGCGCAGCGGCACGGGTGCGAGCACTGTGGCTCCGCAGAACACTCGCCACTGGGTCGCTCCACCAGGCCTGCAACACGGCACAACGGATCTCGATACAGGTCGGCCGTCGTTCTGACTATGACTTACAGTAACAGGCTAGGATTTTATTTCACAACCACTTAAATGTTATCACTTTGCACGTTTCAGTGTGCTCTTTTCCCTCCTCCATTGTTTCGTTCCACTTGCCCCATGTGGGCATATATTACACGCTGTATAATCTGTACAGGGTTCCACAATGCTGTGAGAGCGGATCGTGAGTCGTGCTTAGGTACCTCAGCTGGTAGACGACTTGCTTACTAAAGGCAAAGGTCCCGAGTTCGAGTCTTTGTCCGGCACACAGTTTTAATCCGCTAGGAAGTCTCTGTACAGGGTTATTCAGAAATACCTCCGTAGTTTCAGAAGACAACTGCCCGAAAACTACAAGACGGACAGAGAACAGACACACAGCAGTGGACAGAGCACTTCTCCGAGTTTTTAGCTTTTGTTACAGCTAAGGAAGAGTTTTACACCTAGAAATAGTTGTCAGACTTTCGCCTCTAGCCAGTCATGTAATAAGAATTTAATACATTTTCTTATTTCATTTTGAACTGATAAGAAATCACTTTACGTATGCTGCGGTCTTTTTCTAAAATTGTTAGAATTGCTGGGTAAAAGCAACGTTCTTCTAAGTTCTGAAACCCGTTCCACGGCACAACATGGTGATATACCTAGAAACTCAAATTTAAAAGAGTTGCAATCGGAAAAATCTTGATTCATTTGCAGATATCAGATGTTCCGTAGTGGACCTTCCCTTTCAAGATACACGATGATCCACGACTGTGGAAGTACAACTTTATCATCCACACAGTATGCAACTAGTTTTAAAAAGTACAGAATTTTATTTACTATAAAAATCCGTACCTGAAGAATTAACAATAGGCTCCAAATATCTTTAATATATTTTACAGCACTTAATTATGTAGAACTCGTAATATTTACAACCTCGTGTCTCACAATAACAAAAACAGTAAAAAAGGCCAGAAGCTGCATATCACGTGTTCCTAGGTACACTGTTCTCCAGTTACAACACTCTCCCCTCCTCATTAAACTAGTAAGAACACTAATTGCCTGCGAAAGAGTGCAGCAGCCAGCTTTGGAAATACGTTTTAAAAACGCTAAATATTTTTGTATTCACATTACTTTCTGTAAATATGTAGTACAGGTACAATATTGTCTGTATATCCTTTTTCACAGATTTATACATTTTGGTTGATTCCGGGGATAAACTATACGTGAAAAGTGATTTGTCCATTTAGAGCACCTTCAGGCTGACTCCTACGATCATTGATAGTTTTTGTGGTGAAAGAGAATACATTATTTCAATCAGCTGTAGGGCTAGGAGCTTCGCCCTTTCAACGTATTGTCCAAAGAATAAATCACGTATCTTCTTGTAGCCTGTAATTTTGAGGCAGTTAATGTAGTATACTGATCTAGACACAAATGATCACGTATGCACGCTCGTCCTGTAATTAATGTCACTTTTAGTAAGAATAAGTTATATGACGAACGTTTTATGGATATATATAAGAGTCGATCAAAAAGCTGCTGTATGAGTGAGTTGCTGCGAAGTATATGCAATTCAACGCGGAGATTCGGCTATGTAAACATCAACATGTAGGCAAGGGGTTAGTGTGACATTCAATGGAAAATTTGAGATTGCCTCTTTTGTTTGGTTTGCGATCATTGTACCTAATTATGGTATTCTCACAGCATATAGATGACTGAAGTTAGTCTGTTTTTTGACCTAGTTTGTCATTTTACTGATTTTCAAGAATGTGAGTCGAACACTTGATCGAAGTACATAACTGTGCGCCTACGTGCCACGCCACACTGCCTGTTCTACTGCATCGCGGGCTGCCTAAACGGCGCGGCGCTAACTGCGCGACACGGCGGTGTCTTGTCTTTGCGGTGGCATGTGTTGTTGCTTCACTTCAGCTATGTTACAAGACAAGAGTCCGGCTAATGCCGAAATATGCAGTACTGGATAGTCTCGAGGTGAGTCGATTACATGATTATTCCCATTTGGTGGGCGAATGGCTACGATCTCTAAGTGACCGGCAAGGTTGACGCTGAAAAGCACTGGAAACATTCTGAGTATGACAGCCTCAGCTGCCGCTTCATTTTGAAAAGATGGTAGGAAACTGATCTAGGGACGTCAATGGAATACTTACAATTTTTTGTTCAATTTAAGGGAATCGCTGAGCAATTCATGTACAATTTTTTTTATAACAATGAAGTATTAAATCTTTCTAATGTTTTTACAATAGCGTTTTTATCACCCAGCGAGAGATCACAGTTTCACCGTCAAAACTTCAGTTTCCGGAACGAGTTTTCTCTCTGAAGTGGAGTCCGCACTGATTTGAAACCTACTGGCGCATTAAAACTGTGTACCCGAGCCTGAGACTTTTCTCTGTCTACTTAGCTATCGCAGTACCATTCATGACATACCCCCACAGATCTTCTTCCGCCTATACCTCATCTATTACCTGTCAAACATCAATGAAGTTTACCCACATAAACTGCGGGAATAGCATTTGCGGAACAAATACTGTGGAGAAATGGTTCAGCTACAAACCTATGGCATTGTTTCTAGGTGTATTTTCATTCTGCAGCGGAGTCTCCACTGGTTTAGAATTTCCTGGCGGATTAAAACATCTAGAAGTACAGAGGCAAATAATAACGCTGTTGAATAGGCAGATTTTATTATTAAATTTTCCATTCATTCCATTGTCTCATTTTTGTCAACATTTCGGATACCAGTTACGGTACACATATAATATGAAGACGCTTACTAGTAAACCGAAACCGTTTATATAGTTACTATTAAATTATATTGCGATCAAGACTATTAACATTTATAATAAGAATAGTCACTCTGTGAACCACTAATGGCAACATGGTGCGTAATTGAGAAAAATGGCCACACTAATGGTACGGAAAAGGTGTCAAGGCGTTTACCCCAACTAGAATTAGTTAGTTCAATATTAGACACGTAATACTACAGGTCAAACTGACTTTTAAATAGTTTTATATACTGGGCTGTCATCCATTTTCTATCCCTTTGTAGCACTTTTTGAATTAATTAAATATGTTACTTAAAACTGTTTTGTTATATTTGGCCTAATACAAAAATCCGATTGTAACCGGTCTGCTCTAGCCACTTGTTACTGCTTCATCAATAAGTCTAGAAAATATGTCCTAAAATTAGAAGAATCAACAAGGGATGCTGTTGCGATGGCACTGCCCACATTACCCAGCTAGGGAGCGAAAGTGGCCATTGTGTAAGACTCCAGAAAAAAGATAATAGTTTATATATGCTATTTTCTTTTTGACCAAAAAATATTTGGTGTGGTACCTTATACTATGTACATTCAAAACGTGTAAATGGTAGTCTTCTATCAACAACCACGGTTGCTGAAAATTCAGTTTCGCTCAGAGGAACTGCTTTACCGCACCTTCCCTTACTCTAAGGAAAATCATATAATCCTGTCCAAGAGTGATCAACAAATTCTAGATATTTTAATTTTATTAACATCTTTAATAGTTTGGTATTACCATAAGTTTTTAAAAATTATGTAAGCTAAAGAAAAGAAAACTGCGGCTCTGTTAGATGACGACCAATATGGCTTTAGGAAAGATAAAGACACCGTAGAGGCCATGTTACCGTTGCACTTGATAATGAAAGCAAGCCAACAAAATCAAGGTACGTTCTAGCATTTGACGACCTAGAAACAGCATTCGACGATGTGAAATGGTGCAAGGTGTTCGAAATTCTAAACAAAAATACGAGTAAACTATAGAGAGTGACAAGAAATATACATTTTGAACAAGAACGAAGAGCAAACGATAAGAATGGGGACGAAGAACGAAATGCCCACATTACAAAGAATGGCAGACAAGGATACAGTCTTTCGACTCTCAATCTACACATCGAAGAAGCAATGACGAAAACAGGAAAGTTTCAAGACTGGGATTAAAATTCTGGGAGAATAATATCAGCAGTAAGATGCGCTTATGACATTGTTCTCGGCAGTGAAAGCGAAGAAGAATTACACGACGCGTTGAATGCAATGAACAGTCTAAAGAGTACAGAATATGGATCGAGACTAACTGAAGAAAGACGAAAATAATGAGGACGAGCAGAAATGAGATTAGCGATAAACTTAACATTTGTGACCATGGAGTAGATGAGGTGAAGGTTTTCTGCTATGCTGGAGGCAAAACAACATGCGTCAAAGCAAGGAGGACATAAAAGAACAGACTAGTAGAGACAAAGAGGGCATTCCTGGACAAGACAAAGCGACAAGTCTCACACAATGGACTTAATTTGAGGAGGGCCTTTCTTATGTCTGAAGGATAGCATTGCATAGTGGTGAATCGTGGACTGCGTGGAACCGGAGAAGAAATCGCGTGAGGTGGCGCATTCGGAAGGACGACGTTTCAAAGTCACATCTGGGCATTTTGATTTACGTTTTACGTGATTTCCCTAAATGGCTTCAGGCAAATGCCTGGATGGTTCCTTTGAAAGGACTCGGCCGACTTCCTTCCCCATCCTTCCCTAATCCCCTGGGACCAATAACGTCGCTGTTTGGTCCCCTCCCCACCCCCACCCCCCCTCCCAAAGCAACCAACCAACAAACCAACCAACCGGAGAAGAAGAGAAGCGAAGCATTTGAGATATATGAAGATGGTATCTGTTCTTTCGGACATGTCCAAAAGAACAGATACCATCTTCATATACAGTATATTCAGACACGCCCGAAAGAGCAGATACAATTGGTGATCTTGCAGCTCTCGAAGAATGAAATGGCTCTGAGCATTATGGGACTTAACTTCTGAGGTCATCAGTTCCCTAGAACTTAGAACTAATTAAACCAAACTAACCTAAGGACATCACACACATCCATGCCCGAGGCAGGATTCAAACCTGCGACCGTAGCGACTGGAAGAATGAAATTACAATTAAATCCAGACCTTTAGCTGCTTACAGACGTTGATGAATATCAACGGGACAGTTGAAAATGTGTGCCCTGGCCGGGACTCGAACCCGGGATCGTCTGCTTACGTGGCAGACGCTCTGTCCATCTAAGCCACCGAAGACACAGAGGATAGTCTGAAAGAACAGATACCATCTCCATATAGATAAGGCTTACCGGCCAGTGATCTTCTTCAGTGCGGATGCACTCACATTACCCGAACCCTTATGGGAACCGGTAGATTGACTGCCGCGAGTAATGAATATAGTGAGCAGGGGCACTACAAATGTAGTGTGTGGACAGTAAGCTGGGAATGTGGGTCTTACGGGGAGCGTGCCAGAGATAAGTCCCTGCAGTCGCACTATCCTCTCTGTCCTTGGTGGCTCAGACGGATAGAGCATCTGCCATGTAAGCAGGAGATCAGGGGCTCGAGTCCCAGTCGGGGCACACATTTTCCACTGCCCTGTTGATATTCATCAACGCCTATAAGCAGCTAAAGGTCTGGGTTTCACTGTAATTTCAATTGAGATGTGGTCCTATAGAAGGATGTAAAAATTAGGTAGGGCGATAACATGCGAAATGAAGAGGTTCTCACCAGAATCGACGAAGAAGGTAACATACGGAAAATACTGACAAGAAGAAGGCATACCATGATAAGATGTGTGTTAATACGTCAAGGAATAACTTCCATGGTACTAAAAGTAATTGTAGAGGCTAAAAATTGCAGGAGAAATCTAGGAATATATGCAGCAGTTGGGGGGAAGTGATATTATGTGAGGAGTTAGTGGCAGCTCACATCAAAAACCAGTCAAAAAACTGATGAAAAAGAATGCAAAAACGTATAGTCAATGTGTTCATCGCATATCGCTTTCCATTTTCTAGTGTGTGAGTGGCGACTTTCGGATTGGAGCTAACGACTAGGAAAACTATGGCAGCACAGTACTGACCAGAGCACTTGAAGTCGTGGTCGTGTAGCGTGGCGATGGCGTGGCCCTTGACCTGGTTGGGCGAGAAGCAGCGGGCGTGCACGGCGAGGCGCGGTGCGCGCCGCAGGAAACGCGCCAGCCACGACAGGTGGCAGTCGCAGTGCAGCATGTTGTCCGCCAGTCGCAGCGTGCGCAGCCGCGACAGCTCACCCAGCGCAGCACTCAGCGACGTCAAGTTGTTGCTGTGCAGCGTCCTGCCAACACAACAAAATAAAATACTAAGTTGTGGGGCAGCCATGACAGGTGGTATTCACATTGTGAAGCATATTGTTTGCCAGCTGCAGCACGTGTAGGTGCGACAGCTCACGCAGGCTGCACGCAGCGACGTCAGGTTGTTGCTTCGCAGCGTCCTGCCAACACCAAAATGTAAAACACTGTGTATAGGGCCAGCCATGACAGGTGGAAGTCGCAGTGGAGCAGTTGTCTGCCAGCCAAAGCGTGTGCAGCCGCGACATCTCACTCAGCGCCGCACTCAGTGACGTGAGGCTGTTGCTGTGCAGCGTCCTGCCAACACAACAAAATAATACATAGTGTTACGGTATATTGATAATTTTTATTTATGGACCGTCTGACAGCAACTGAATAAAACACAATTTTAGTGCCATACGCGTTTCGCCTTTATTTTCTGCAAGGCATCATCAGCGGCCTGGAATATGTACATATGTTAGCTACTTAATTTACATTTTGTCACAGTGCTAGGTGGTAGCCTTTAAATCGGCCGCGGTCCATTAGTATACGTCGGACCCGCGTGTCGCCACTGTCAGTGATAGCAGACCGAGCGCCACCACACGGCAGGTCTAGAGAGACTTTCTAGCACTCGCCCCAGTTGTACAGCCGACGTTGATAGCCATGGATCACTGACAATTACGCTCTCATTTGCCGAGACGATAGTTAGCATAGCCTTCAGCTACGTAAATTGCTACGACCTAGCAAGGCGCCGTATTCAATTGATATTTCTTATGTGAAGCATGTATCATCAAGAGCGATGTTCTACCATTATGGATTAAACTTAAGTATTACAAGAATTTTGTACTTTATTGCAATTCTCAAGACATTGTCCTGTTCCAGACCTCACGCCGGTCTGCGTGTATTTAGACGTGTGCATTTCGGCCTCCTGTAGCGACACGGTGTTGGCTCTTGAGCCAACACTACATAAACAGTTCTGGTGGTTGGTATTTCCTGTTAAGTAGTAATGTTTTGAACTGTACTTACAGGTTGCGTGGCCAATTTCTTACATATTACGCTCCTGTTGCATTTTTTGTGTTGTTCTTCTTCTTATGAATACCAATATGCGGTTTTTTCCCCCACATTCCACAGCACTATGAACTGAACGCTTGTTTCAATGCAATGTTTTGGTTTCTGTTGCCGAATGTCAAATGTTTTTGTCAAAGATCGAATGTTATTGCCAAACTTTCGAGTGTAATTATTGAAGTATCTGTGATCTGTTCCTGTATGCATATATGTGTGTGTGTGTGTGTGTATTGGGGTGTTTTTTGTGCTGTGTTTTATTTTATTTTATTTATTTTTTGCTCTGATTTGTGTGTGTGTGTGTGTGTGTGTGTGTGTGTGTGTGTGTGTGTGTATTGGTGTGGTATATGTAAGAAAATGCAACAGGAGCATAATATGTAAGAAATTGTCCACGCAACCTGTAAGTACAGTTCAAAACATTACTACTTAACAGGAAATATCAACCACCAGAACTGTTTATAACCTAGGCACTGTGACGAAACGTAATTTAAATAGCTAACATATGTACGTATTCCAGGCGACTGATGATGCCTTGCAGAAAATAAAGGCGAAACGCGTGTGGCACTAAAACTGTGTTTTATTTAGTTGCTGTCAGACGGTCCATAAGTAAAAATTATCAATATACCATAATATTACACGCAACTGAGGAAGACAGGACTACAAAAGTTGAAGATGTTAATACATAGTGACGCGGAACAGACGCGACAGGTGGCAGTCACAGTGGAGTATTTTTTCCGTCAGCCACAGTGTGCGCAGTCGTGACAGCTCACCCAGTGCCCCACTCAGCGACGTGAGGTTTTTGCTGTGCAGCGTCCTGCCAACACAACAAAATAATACATAGTGGCGTGGGACAGTTACGACAGGTGGCAGTCGCAGTGAAGCATGTTGTCCGACGGCCACAGTGTGAGCAGCCGCGAGAGCTCACCCAGCGCCGCACTCAGCGACGTCAAGTTGTTGCTGTGCAGCGTCCTGCCAACACAACAAAATAAAACAATAAGATGTGGGCCAGCAAGGACAGGCTGCAGTTGCACTGCAGCATACTGTCCGCCAGCTCAGTGTGCGCAACCACAACAGCTCCCCAGCACTGCACTAGCGATTTCAGGATGCTGCTATGCAGTGTCCTACCAACATGACAAAACAAAATATTGAGGCATGGGCCGGCCACGACTGGTGGCACTTGCAGCACAGCATGTTTTCCCACTGCAGCGTGAACAGCTGATGAGTTGAGTTGAGTTGTTTGGGGGAAGAGACCAAACAGTGAGGTCATCGGTCTCATCAGATTAGGGAAGAACGGGAAAGGAAGTCGGCCGTGCCCTTTCAAAGGAACCATCCCGGCATTTGCCTGGAGTGATTTAGGGAAATCAAGGAAAACCTAAATCAGGATGGCCGGACGTGGGATGCACAGCTGTGACAGGACATCCAGTGTTGTTATCAGTGTCGTATCATTGTTAGTGTGCAACTTCCTAACACCACACAAAAAACACTGAGCAGACGTTTCAAATCACCAAGTGGTATTATACGAGGGCTATCCACAAAGTACATTACGTTTTGGAATTAAAAATAAATAAAGTATTGGAAATTTTTTTATTATATACAGATGAAAGCCACACTTAAATACTACTTTTCTACATAGTTGCCATTTAAATTAAGGCACTTATCGTAGCGATGGACGAGCTTGGAAATTCCTTAGTCGTAAAATTCGGCCGCCTGCGCCTTCAACCACGTGGTTAATCAGTAACCCCGTAGAAATACGATTTTTGTGGATTTCCTGGAAAGAGGCACTACAATAAACTCTCAAAGGTATTGCCAAACTCTGCGCAACCTCAGAAGAGCAATACAAAACAAGCGCAGGGGAAAGTTGGGCTCAAAGATCTTGCTGATTCACGACAACCCCGGGCCCACACGGCAAATGCCACTCGTGAAGTTCTCGAATCTTTTAAGTGGGAGTTGTTTCCTCATCCGCCGTACAGTCCCCACCTGGCACCGAGCGACTTCCACTTATTCCCAGCAATGAAGAAGTGGTTGGCAATGCAGCGTTTTGATGACGACGCACAGCTTCAAGAAGAGGTAACTACGTGGCTGAAGGCGCAGGCGGCCGAATTTTACGACGAAGAATTTCCAAGGTCGTCCATCGCTACGATAAGTGCCTTAATTTAAATGTCAACTATGTAGAAAAGTAGTATTTAAGTGTGGCTTTCATCTGTATATAATTTAAAAAATTTCCAATACTTTATTTATTTTTAATTCCAAAACGTAATGTACTTTGTGGATAGCCCTCGTAATTGATGGCAAATCTTTACCAACTTATCTAGACCTGTCATTCTTCAGGCCTTCCCAGGGAAGCATTGCCATGTTGAATAATCGGGTTCTGCAGTTTATTCGCTCAAGAAAGACGCAAATAACCGGCAGAAACCCGATTATTCAACACATATATAAATCTTTTGACATGGCATATACTTTGAAAAATGTCTACCAATTTATTCTCCCACTCACACAAAAGTTTTTTGTTTGCAGAATATTTCTAAAATCTCTCCTTTACGAAAAATATAGCTTTATTCTGAACTGTCTTAAATATTAAAAGCAGAAATCGTAGTACCTCTAATTTGATTCACAGAATGTTCTGGATGCTTCTAGAATAACATAGCAGTCCAAAATTACGAAAGTATTGCTGGTGTAGAATCTTGTGCACAAACTGACCTATCGATTACGCTCCATAAATGTTAGATGGGATTCATGTCGGGGGATCTGGGTGGCCTAATCATTCACTCGAATTCTTTACAATGTTCTTCAACCAACTGCGAACAGTAGTGGCCTGGTGATACGGCAAATAGTCATGAAAGGCTGCAAATGGTCTCCAAGTATGTGAAAACAATCATTTCCAGTTAGTGATGGTTCAGTTCGACCAGAAGTCCAAGTACTTTCCATATAACAGAGGCCACACCATTATGGAGTCATCACCACCTTGTGCAGAGCCGTGTTGACAATTTGGGTACATGGCTCTATGGCATCTGCGCCACACTCTAACGCTACAGTCAACTCTTTATCAGCTGAAATCTACTTCTTCATCTACATGGTTACTCTTCAATTCACACTTAAGTGCCTGGCAGAGGGTTCATCGAACCATTTTCATACAACTTCTCTACTATTCCACTCTAGAATGGCGGGTGGGAAAAATGAACACCTAAATCTTTCCGTTCGAGCTCTGATTTTTCTTATTTTATTGTGGTGATCATTTCTCCCCACGTCGGTGGGTGTCAACAAAATATTTCCGCATTCGGAAGAGAAAGTTGGCGATTGAAATTTCGTAAATAGATCTCGCCGCAAAGAAAACCGCCTTTGTTTCAGTAACTGCCACCCCAACTCGCGTATCATATCACTGACACTCTCAGCCCTATTGCGCGATAACACGAAACGAGCTGCCCTTCTTTGTACTTTTTCGATGTCCTCCATCAATCCTATCTGGTAAGGATCCCATACCGCGCTGCAATATTCCAGCAGAGGACGAACAAGTGTAATGTAGTCTGTCTCTTTAGTGGGTTTGTCGCATCTTCTAAGTGTTCTGCCAACAAAGCGCACTCTTTATTTCGCCTTCCCCACAATATTAGCTATTTGGTGTTCCCAATTTAAGTTGCTCGTAATTGTAATTCCTAGGTATTTAGTCGAATTGACAGCCCTTAGATTTGTGCGACTTATCGTATACCCAAAATTTATCGGATTTCTTTTAGTACCCATGTCGATGGCCTCGCACTTTTCTTTGTTTAGTGCCAATTGCCACTTTTCGCACCATACAGAATTTTTCTCTAGATCATTTTGTATCGTCTGATGATTTTACTAGACGGTAAATTACAGCGTCATCTGCAAACAATCTAAGTGGGCTGCTCAGATTATCACGTAGATCATTTATGTAAATCAGGACCAGCATAGGGCCTATGACACAACCTTGCGCAACGCCAGATATCACTTCTGTTCTACTCGATGATTTACCGTCTATCATTACGAACTGTGACCTCTCTGAGAGGAAATCACGAATCCAGTCACACAATTGAGACGATACTCTACAGGCACGCAATTTGATTAATAGTCGCTTGTGAGGAACGGTATCAAAAGCCTTCTGGAAATCTGGGAATATGGAATCGATCTGAGATCCCTTGTCGACAGCACTCATTACTTCATGGGAATAAAGAATCATCTGACCATGCCACAGTTTTCCAGTATCTAGTATTCAACCGATACGGTCACGAGCCCAGGACAGGCGCTGCAGGCGATGTCGTGCTATTAGCAAAGCCACTCGCATCTGTCGTCTGCTGCCACAGGCCATTAACGCCATATTTCGCAGCACTGTTCTAACGGATACGTTCGTCATACGTCCCACATTGATTTCTGCGTTTGTTTCGTGCGGTGTTGCTTATATGTTAGCTCTGACAACTCTACGCAAACGCTGCTGCTCTCGGTCGTTAAGTGAAAGCCGTCGTCACTGCATTGCCCGTGGTGAGAAGTAACGCCTGTAATTTGGTATACTCGACAGACTCTTGGCATTGTGAATCTCGAAATATTGAACTCCATAACGATTTCCGAAATTGAATGTCTCGTGCTTCTAACTCCAAATACCATTCCGCATTCGGAGTCGGTTAATTCTCGTCGTGCGTCCATAATCACATTGGAAATCATTTGACACGAATAATCTGAGTACAAATGACAGCTCAGTCGATGCACTGCCCTTTCATACCTCGTGTACGCGAGACTACTGCCATTTATATACATGCACATAGCTGTCCCATGACTTTTGTCTCTTCAGTACAATGTGACATTCTGTATACGAAAATGTTTCCGTTTCTGAAATCGCATTAAGTGGAAATAAAAGTATTTATATAAAGATAATAACATCGTACTTGAGTACTGTCTGAAGTGACACCCAGGACCATATTTATTTTCAACAAGGTTGTGTAATGGAAATCTGACGCCAACTACAAGTTAAGTAATATTATCAGTATGTAATGCTTGCCCTTTAGAACTTTACTGCAAATATTGCAGTAATAGGGTACTACTCTAGACTGCAGTAAGACTGAAATTTTAATATGTGGAGGTTGCTAAGGGGAGCGTTACCACTGCTGGCACACCTCCCTCTGCTGTCACATCAAGGGAAGCCTACAACATAGGTCACCATGTTGCCAGTCCATGGTAGCTCAGACGTCCCCACGCTGTCCGAGTGTGTACTTGTATTGCCACAAACACGCTCATTTCCTGACTCGACGTGCGTGAGGTGTCTGCATCACGCACATATCCGAGCGAAAAATGTGTCTGTCTTCTCGAACACGAGTCACGTGGGGCCGTTGAGTTTCTCCGTGGCGTTGAGTGCGACCCTCCTGAAACCATCGATTCTATGTTCGCATGGTATTAGTGGGGTCTCGATAAAGGGGAGCGTGCAACCATAAACTATGGTCTCGAGATCACGGTCCTGCTACCCGAATAACAACACCTGCTGGTATATCTTTCTCCTCGTTGCACAGAGAATACCACGAACTTCACAGATACAAACTACATTTAAATGCAGAATGAAAGTTTTACTCTGCAGAGGAGTGTGGGCTGATATGAAACTTCCTGGCAGATTAAAACTGTGTGCCGGACCGCGACTCGAACTCGGGACCTTTGCCTTTCGCGGGCAAGGGCTCTACCATCTGAGCTACCAAAGCACGTCTCACGACCCGTCATCACAGCTTTCATTCTGGAAACGTCCCCCAGGCTGTGGCAAAGCCATATCTCGGCAATATCCTTTTTTCCAGGAGTGCTAGTTCTGCAAGGTTCGCACGAGAGCTTCTGTGACGTATGGAAGGTAGGAGACGATGTACTGGCGGAATTAAAGCTGTGCTTGGATAGCTCAGATAGTAGAGCACTTGCCCGCGAAAGACAAAGGTCCCGTGTTCGAGTCTCGGTCCGGCAGACAGTTTTAATCTGCCAGGCGTACACAGTATTTTTCTGCCTAGTTGATACCTTTCCAGGGTATGTCTGCTACTAAATCTACGAGTACACTACGTCTTAGCGGAAGATGCTTATTATCTTGCTCAGCAAAGAGATACCGTAACAACGCAAGAGAGGTGGAGAGGGTACATTTGTTACGTCACCAGTATTCATTGTCGCCTAGTAAAGCAAAAATTCATTGGTGATTTTGCGTCCCTTAGAATTACTATGTTTTAAAAGAACAGTGGGTAATCAAGTGATTTATTTGGAGGCAAAAGACTTCCCTTCATTCTGGTTGGAAAAGAGTTTCCAAAACTCTGCCACCAGGGCATGACGAGGAATGGATGACTTGGAAATCTTTGAATAGACTGAGATCAGGAGTGGATAGATCAACATTTAATCTGGCAAGGTGGTGCTACAGTACAGAAAAAATATTCAGTGTCGGCTGTGTCCAGCCTCCTGTATTACAGAAGACCTCCATAAAGTGGCAGAAAATGGACTGGAAGTGGCCAAATTTTGGTCAAAGACTGTATGACGTGTTAACTGTGCATCTATGTATGTTTATTTATCGAAGGGTTCATCGATGTGTGAACGAAAAGCCAGCAAAGACGTAAGCAGCTGGCGAAAGTAATACACAAGATACAGCGTCAATGTAAAAAGTTTAGCTTTTCACTGGAGTAAGTTCGGAATCCACAAACTGGGAGATACCACAATGCAGATATCCTTCCTTGGGCAACATCTACGAAGGATACGTGCAAAGCTTTAATTAGCACATCGAAAAAATAAAGTTGTGTGATTAAGTTTTTGTTTGTATACACGTTTAGGTTTCCGTCTGCACCTCTAGCGAAAAATGAAATTCCTGCGGCACAGTACCGTAGCAGACCGCTAGAGGAGAATGGCGAAGCCCTTTGATAAAGCGGAGTATTGTGCGGTAAGTCTTTTTCGCTGCTGAATAGGAACAACGCTGGAACACTTCATTCTGAGTCGGTGGAAGGATACATTAAATCTCCACCGTCATAGCACACAGTGATCAGGTGCTGCAGTCGCTTTCAGTGTAAGCAAACCATTCTGAATGAAGAAGAACGAAGTGTCAGATCATCTCTCTGTGAAGAACCTGGAACCGCAAGAGAAATGTAGGCACTGCTGCTCAAGGACTAGCATATTACTATCGACGAGATAGTGGAAAAAGTGAAAATCAGGTATTGACATCTTTTACATTTTGAATATTATAAAGTATGCTGCTCACTGGGTTCCACGACAGTTCATACACATTCAAAAGAACCACTGAAGTATTGCGGTGTATAAGGCCAATCCAGATGACTTCTTCAGCCGCCTAATCAACATGGCCGAGGGCCGGGTTCATGACTGTCACCGATACAAAGGAGCAAAGAAAGATGTGTATTTTGGGACAGTTAAGACGTGGTGGCAGCAGATTATACTCGTAACACGCAAACCGTTATAAAAGCATAGCATCTGACGAGGTTACGGAAGCCTGTCAAGAGTAAAAGTCGCAGACAGAGGTCCAAGGGCGCATGTTTGCTCCACTACAACGTCAACATTCATTTTCCACAGGGCACTGTCATTCATGCTACTTCTTTGGGCTATCAAATTTTGTCTCACCCCTTCGTATTTTCGTGATGACAAAGATTTGTTCCTCTTATCTTTGCCTGAAGAGAACACTGCACACAGGTTATTTTCGAGGTTGAACTTTTCCTAACGAACCACAATGGAGACGTCTACTACCAAGGTCTCCATCAAGTCATCAAAAGTTGCCAAAATGTGTCACATTGAAGGGTGAATACACGAAGTAGGAATGAAACCATCGGTAAGGTTCGCGGTCTAAGATTTATTTCATGACTATCTCTCGTATTATTCTCAACAATAGGTATCAGTTGAATTAGCGCATACAGATCGTTATGCACAGCACGAGTCCCAATTGACATCAATTCATAATGTGTTAACAACAGCTAATTAAATGAAAACGTTTCAATATAACACGTTTTTCAAAATGGATTAAAAAGTGTAAAATAATTTCTCCCAGCCTCATATCAGTAGGTAGTGCTAAAAATATGTGCTCGTAAACTATTAATATTTATGAAAATACTTATACAATTTAAAACAAAAACGTTGGCTCATGCAATACATGATTGATGCATGAGTCACCTAAATCGCTAATTATTTTATTGCACTGTAAATGATACGAACTTTGCGCGATTTTTCTCAACGACAGCTACACTCTACACTGCTTACTACTATCTACTTCATGCGCAACTCATTTTTCGTTTCAAATTTCACAAGTATTGTAATAGCTATTAAAAATTCACAAGCACAAACTTTCAGGACTATTAGCATAACGTTAGGAATGTGTATCGGCTAGAAGAAATTATTTTATACTTTTTAGTCGTTTTATAAACGTGTTATATTAAGAAAGTTATTTATTTAAATAATTACTTTCTGCTCTTTAGTTTGTGTGTGTGAATTTTTAAATCGATTTCATTTTGATGAGAATATAACAAAGCCTTGTGGTAAATTTCATGCTGATTTCAGTTTCTCCTCACCTGAGTCAACCAAAGTATTGCTTTCTCTACAAATATCTCGTGAAAAAACCGTGAAGATAAAAGTTAGAGAAATTCAAGCTCTCACAGACGCTTACCATCAATCGTATTTTCCAAGGAACATTCGCGACTGGAACAGGAAAAGCTGTAAATAACAGTGTAACATAAAGTACCCTCCGCCATACTTCAGACTAGTTAATACTGCACTGTCATCCAGTTCTGTAGAGCGTTTCAGTTCTCTAGCTCATTGGGAATTTAGTTTAAAGCAACTACAAAATCCGTACTAATTGCAAAATCTGTACTGAAGAGACGATTAAGCGAAGTAATAAAAGCATGTTAAGACACTTCAATTTTTCTCCGTCAGCGAGTCCCGATGCAAATAATTATATCCTCTGCGAAAATAAACAAATAGTAAAAGTATACAGTTTTCATGATGAGTAACACACCTATTTACATTAACTAAGTAAGCACTTAATTTAAATCGAAAATACGTTGATCGCCGGGAAATTCAAACTGTAATTTCTGGGATGATTCATACCTCTCATCTCTTCATCATTCCTGCAACAAAGTGCACAAAGCTTCTCCATACAGCTGCTTTCACGCCAGTGAAACCGATGGCGAATTACCCGAAAGGCATTTGCATGACGAGAGCAGGGACAGAGCCCGTAATTGTTAGCCCATCCTGCAAAGTTTGGACGAAAACAGTAAGGAAACAGAACGCGGTGCAGCTTTCCTCTTAGCGCGATGTTGCCGCCGCTCGTTACGGAACAAAAGATTCGCGCTCCGGCGATTGCTATTTTTTCTCGTTATTCATATGGCTACAATGCGTAATGGGCGGGCGAAATATTGTTTTCAAAAGGCAGAACAAAGCGCCCGTTGGAGAAAGAGAGAAAAAAAATCTCTTTGTGCTTCCAGAGCGCCGCTGCGTTTACGCCACATGCTCGGCGTCACGAATTTCCACCCGTTGTCCGAATAGCTTTATTTGTTTACACTCGTGTGTTGTTATATACAGCACAGCGGGATAGTGGCTCTGGCTGCAAAATTAAAATTTTCGTTGTCATGTCTGAAATAGGAAAGTGTTCCACCATGCAGGAACTCTACTTCTCTTATGGTTTGAACCGGTACATCTTAAAGGACGCCGGGATGGGAAGCATGGCCCTTTTGGCGAGAAAAGAAATATTAGGTCCTACTGGTATATCTTAGCTCGTTCAAGCACAAACATTAAATGAAAACCAGCCCTTAATGTAGCTCCAGCCGAGTCGATACGTGGAAGTTACGACAATTGAAGATTACATCTCGAGTAAACTTCGCTTCAGTCAAAACATCGATAACACTGCATTCTACAAAAATAATGTGACAGACGCGTTCCTAGAGGTAATACAGGATGGAACAGATGCCCGGAGAACAGAGTTCCAGTGTATAAAGAGACACAGCAGAGGAAAGAAAATACAGTTCTAATCTGGCTACAGCAGGTGTTGAAAGTGACCACCATTCGTCTCTTGGCACTTTTAGGCCCTGTCAGCAAGTGGCTGAAGACGGATGGAAGATGGACTGCTGGAATTACTGCAGTCTCATCCGAAATGTTAGGCTGCAGACTACAGGTGGCAAAACACCTCAGACCTGAGGGCTCCCACACAAAGTAATCGAACATTGATACATCACTGACCTGGATGGCCAGTTAGGGCCGCGACCAGACTGCACATCCAGGTGGAGTATTTGTCCGCATGATCGACGTGATATGCCGATCTCTTACGACAGGCACCGGGTTGATTTGGTAGGACTCAAAAAAATGGTTCAAATGGCTCACTTAACATCTGAGGTCATCAGTCCCCTAGACTTAGAACTACTTAAACCTAACTAACGTAAGGACATGACGCACATCCATGCCCGAGGCAGGATTCGAACCTGCGACCGTAGCAGCAGCGCGGTTCCGGACTGAAGCGCATAGAACCGCTCGACCACAACGGCCGGCTTTGGTAGGACTCTGTAGCATTTTCTGGTAAACTGCAGCTACACTTTATGGTGTGCTGGCACGTTTCAAAATATTTTTTGACTTGTTCAAAACAGATCATATGACGGTATTTTCGGACTAATCGTTACATGGCACTATTTGCTGGCACTTTGACACCATGAAACGTCTCAGCAAACAACTGACCACACCGTTTCCACAACTTTCTTTTCACGTAGCTTTCCGCAACGAACACCCGCTGCTCCACTGTGAGTGCCATCGTCCCCTTTGCATTGCTCCACCCACACTGACACAGCCCGCACTATGCTCTGAACCGGTGTGAATCACGTGGTGGACGGACACGTTTTGTGCGCATCACAGGTGCGGTTATATGCATACATTCCTACTTTTAATTGCCCCAGCCTTTATCATTGGGTACAAATTTCTGCATCTTACTCAAACTGTAGGGTTGACTATTATCATCAGATATAAACCTTCAAACGCTGCTGGTTCTAACATTAAGATCAACAGAGTCCTCTCCACTTCCGGCGTGTCGTGTACTACAAACGGAGCGGGGAATTTGATCTGCATACAGAACCCACTTAACACCAAATATGCATGCGCCAATACTTTGTTTGCCTACTACAAGATATCATTACCTATTGCGACAAGTTGCTGAGCTCTGTGTCGTCAGTTACATGTAACAGAAATATTAGAAGGATAAACATGCCGCTGGTGCCCTTGATGATTTTTTTTTTTTTTTTTTTTTTTTTTGAGTGTTCAGTCTTCTGACTGGTTTGTGGCGGCCCACCACGAAGTTCTTTCCTGTCCAGCCTTTTCATTTCAGAGTAGCAGTTGCAACCTACATCTTCAACTATTTGCTGAATGTATTCCAAATTCTGTCTTCCTCTGCAGTTTTTACCCTCTACAGCTTCCTAAGGTACCGTGGAAGTTATTCCCTGACGGCCTGACAGATTTCCTATCATCTTGTCTCCCCTCCTTGTCAGTGTTTTCCATATACTCCTCAGCGATTATGCAGAGAACCTCCACATTCCTCACCTTAAGAGTCCACCTAATTTTCATCATTCTCCTGCAGCACTTTTCTCACATGCTTCGATTCTCTTCTGTTCCGATTTTCCCACAGTCCTAGAATCGCACGACCACTCCGGCCGGCCAGAAATTACAGTTTGACTTTCCCGGCGATCAACGCATTTTGATTTAAGTTAAGTGCTTACTTAGTTAACTTACATAGGTGTGTTACTCATCATGAAAACTGTATACGCTTACTGCTCGTTTATTTTCGCAGAGGATATAATTTTTGCACTGGGACTCGCTGACGGAGAAAAATTGAAGTGTTTTAATACGCTTTTATTACATCGCTTACTTGTCTCTTTGGTACAGATTTTGCAATTGATACAGATTTTGTAATTGCTTTAAACTGTACTCCAAACGTACTTTCTCAGATATTCAGGATATGATACGCAAAGGATTAAACACTTAAGGTATGTTTCACGAAGCGTTACACATCCTAAAACTTCTTGCCAGATTAAAACTGTGTGCTGGACCGAGACTCGAACTCGGGACCTCTGCCTTTCCGGCGCAAGTGTTGTACCAGCTGAGCTGCCTAAGCACGACTCACGACGCTTCCTCACATACTTCCACCAGTACCTGATCTCCTATCTTTCGAACTTCACAGAAGGTTTCCTGCAAAACTTGTAGGACTGGCGCTTTTGGATGAAAGGATATTCCGGAGATGAGGTTTAGCCACAGCTTGGGAGATGTTTCCAGAATGAGTTTTTCACTCAGCAGGAGAGAGTGCTCTGATACGAAAGTACAGTCGTGCTTGGGTAGCTCAGTCGGTGAAAGGCAAAGGTCCTGAGTTCGAGTCTCGGTCCGGCATACTGTTTTAAGCAGCCAGGAAATTTCGTATCAGCGGACACTGCTGAGTGAAAAACTTATCCATGTGCAGATCCTGTTAGCAATCTGGTGTCGAACAAGATTAAGAAATTCCTGAGGGTATTTTCATTCTGCCGTTGCAACTAGAAGAAAATGGTGTTCGAAAATGTGTGCTGTGAGAAAAGCATAATTTTGCAGAGCAACTAAAAGACTACAAGTATCAGTGTCTAACGGAGAAAAACACCAAAGCTGTACCAGCAAACGGCATTTCCCGATGTAAGCGAGGAACGAAGCAGAAATCACCACTACTGATGATGCTTTATCTCCATAAAGCGAAACGCGTCTGGTGAAAAAACATGAATTTTGGTGTAGCTGCAACGACAGCACTAAAATAACCCTAATGAATTTCATAATCGTGTTCGACACCAGATTGTTAACAGGATTTGCATACGGATAAGATTTTCACTCAGCAGTGTGCGCTGATACGAAACTTCCTGTCTGCTTAAAACTTTATGCCACACCGAAACTCGAACACGGGACCTTTGCCAGTTAACCCGTTAGATCGTCACAGTCCAGAGCTGGTTGGCGGGCTGTGCCAATAATGCTCAAAAAGTTCTCAATTGGGGAGAGATCTGGCGATCTTGCTAGCCTAGGTAGGGTTTGCCACAGGTTAGCCTGCCATCAAGGGCAACAAAACAGGGCGTAGAGTGTCGTCGTCGACGTGCCGCTGTTCTGTAAGGGTGCCACGGATGGCAACCAAAGGGGACCTGCTACGGAAAGAAAAGGCTCGCCAGAGCGTCACCCCTGGTTGTTGGGTCGTAGGGGGGGATAGGGGGGGTGGCGACAGATTGGTATCCCATCGCTCTCCAGGGCATCTCCAGACACGTCTTCGCTGAACACCGGGGACCAATTCGAAGCGGGACTCGTCACTGAAGAGATGCAGTTGGTGACATTCCAGACTGAAGAAATGCGGATGCATGCCTTCAACGTACCCCCGCAGCCTCGCGCCTAATAGCGCGGCAACCTGGCGTGCGGCTGTGCCACGCTTGACAGCCGCTCTCTGGGCGCGGGCAAGTGGCCCCCTCCGAGAAGCGTGCGCCATTTGTCTCCATCCGTGGTTGCTCGCTGCGGCTCGCTGATAAATTCTCCGCCGCCCGCAAAGTGATGGATCGCAGGCCCGGCATTTATAAAGTTTACACGCCGCGCCTAACGCAATTTGCTGGCCGGCCCGAAACTTTTAAACGAAGTTTAACGACGAGGAACCGTGCCGTCACTTTCGCTTGCTATCACAATTAACCTTTTCGTGGTTGATGTCACACGTATTTCCTACTAAAGTAATACACAGTTTTGAGCGCAGGATCATGTTACATATCTGTCTTATACCCTATATAAGCTTTTCAAACTTGGTAAAAATCACTACGGATATACAGGTTGTCCTTAAAGAAACGGTCAGTATTTAGTTATATGAACGGAACTTTCATTCGAAGCAAAAAAGTCTAGTAAATATGGGCTCTAAAATGCATACCTTAAGAGCTATGAGTACTACTTCATTTTCTGTACTGTAAAACAAATCTCTTCTACTACTACTATTTGGAGAGATGTTAGTATGGACTGAAACAAGAAAAAGATGTCCAGTAAACTTTAGCTCTAAAGGGCATACCTTAAGAGCTATGAGCAATCGTTCATCATCGCTGCAGTGAAACCATCTCTTCTACTGAACAAATGTTCCTAGCTCTCTAGGAATACATATCAGAGTTAATGTTTACAAGTTTTTCTTGTTTTGGTCCATACTACTTCCACACAAAATCTGGAAGGCAAAGAGATTGCAGCAGAAAAGATTTGTTACACGGTACCGAAGATGGCGAAGTGCTCATATCCCTTAAGGTAAGCATTTTAGAGTCCATATTTACTCGATTTTTTTCCTCCGAATTATCGGTTCTACCGTATCCATGAATACTCTACATTCCTCCTGTGACACCCTGTACGAGAAGGAGGAGATTAATGTTTAACGCCCCGTCGACGACGAGATCATTAGAGTCGGGACACAAACTCGGATTAGGGAAGGATCGAGAAAGAAAGCGGCCGTGTGAGCCGGATCGCTAATCGCTATCAGCTATGGGCTAGATTATCTTTCCTATTTACGGCTAGTAATCTTTGTTCAAATATGGCTCTGATCACTATGGGACTTAACAGCTGAGGTCATCAGTCCCCTAGAACGTAGAACTACTAAAAACCTAACTAACCTAAGGACATCACACACATCCATGCCCAAGGCAGGATTCAAACCTGCGACAGTAGCGGTCGCGCGGTTCCCAGACTGAAGCGCCTAGAACCGCTCGGCCACTCCGGCCGGCTAGTAATCTTTGTCAGAGAGGTTAGAGAGCACAGTGGGAGAGTCTTCGGAGGGGTATGCAGTAGAGGGTGGCGCCTTGGCTGTCAATGCGAACTGTCAAGCAGTAAGTTCTGGATTGGCTTGGCACGTGATAGCGTGTAGGTTGCACGGTGTGTGCTTTTAGCAGGAAGTAGTGGCCTGTATGACGAAGTAGACACGACCGGCCTTGCCGGAGAGAACAAGTAGACCGTACGCTGTTGCTTATGGAGGTTTCAGTACGGTCCGTTTGCACGGTGCAACGTGCTAGTTGAAACCTGTAACTAAGGAATTATGGAATGACGGCCTCGGTGTTTTTGTGAGACGCACAGACGGGATTCGTTAGAGGCTATCCATTCCGGTTTTGCTAGATCAGCATTGAAATCAGCAGCCTTTTGCCACGGTGAGCATAATTATTATTTGCTTCTCCAGAGTGTGTGGTACCTCCCCAAGATTCTTCCGCTATTGCCAGCCGTTCTAATAAGTTTGCCTGACTGTACGTGTTGGTCTGATCTCTGTGTCGGCTGAATCTGCCCCTCCCTATATTAAGATTTTTTATGGTTTCTTTAGTAACTTCACGAGAGAGTGTTTGCTGTGTACGATTTATCAGGCGTGCTGGTATCTCATGAGTGTTTATTTAATTGGCGGCTGGGGCCGCGAACTTATATTTCAGTAACAAAATGTCTCCTTGCAGCGCCAACTTATTAACGCGGGGTCAGCATAATTCAGTTTAGGTTCTCATTTCTGTTAGTATTGTATTTAACTGTCAGTGCCGGCTGGTAATTGAATGTTTTAGTTTGTTGTAGACTTGTGGACACTCACACGCTAAAATGGTGGTTTGCGAGCCGGCTGTAGTGTAACGACCAGGTCATGTATGAGCAAAACGCGCAGCAGTTCGCACTAATTTAGAGTTGAAAAGCAAAGCTTCAGTTATTTTATTATCGACTGTAATTGTCATCTGCGGAAATTTTAAAGTCAGCCTATTACTGTGATTCCTCTGCTAAACCTTTTGCTTCTGTTTAAAGTGTCTTGTTAATTATAAAGTCAAATGCCTTGTTGTCAAATAGCATGTCTTTAAGATAGTCCTTCAGGCATGCTTGAAAATTAGCTTTTCAAGTGCTAGTTAATTACTGAGTTTTTTAGCCCGCCCGGCTAGCCGTGCGGTATAACGCACTGCTTCTCGAGCGGAAAGGTGTGCCGGTCCTCGGCAGATTAGTGTCGAGGTCCGGTGTGCCGGCCAGCCTGTGGATGGTTTTTAAGGCAATTTTTTATGTGCCTCAGCGAATACGGGCTGGTTCCCCTTATTCTGCCTACTGAGGGCTACGGCGGGACGAAGCCTCTCCGTCGTTTCTAGGTCTGCAGTTCAATAAATACATACATACACATACATGCAAAGAGTATCTAATTGCATTTCTTTAATTAGC
The DNA here is from genome assembly GCF_021461385.2 of Schistocerca piceifrons. NCBI lineage: Eukaryota > Metazoa > Arthropoda > Insecta > Orthoptera > Acrididae > Schistocerca > Schistocerca piceifrons. The sequence goes on from NC_060141.1 coordinate 635,060,204, forward strand.
CCTTCAGGCATCATTGGTTGTAGTTGTTATTTCTTACGATCAGCTCTTCAGGCGTTAGTGGTTGCAGTTTGCTCTTTTTTGTTGGAATCAGCCCTTCAGGCGTACTGGTTGTTAGTTGCAATTTTTTTTTTAAATTAGTGCTTCAGGCGTTATTGGTTGTGGTAGTGGCAATTTTTTTTTAATCAGCTGAGACATAAACTACACAATCTTATCTAAAGAACAGGTGATCAATACAAATGAATAGAAACAAATTAGTCTCCGTGAGTTACCTGGCCGGTGCCAGCCCTTAAACTTTGATTAACGAGTTCTCTAAAAATCATGTCCTAAGGTTAACATGACAAGAATTATCTCGGCGCACATTTACACTTGGTAGCAGAGCGCACAACACAAATCAACGGCAGACAATATTCTGTGACATAAACTACACAATCTTATCTAGAGAACGGGTTCAAATGTTCAAATGTGTGCGAAATCTTCTGGGACTTAACTGCTAAGGTCATCAGTCCCTAAGCTTACACACTACTTAACCTAAATTATCCTAAGGACAAACACACACACCCATGCCCGAGGGAGGTCTCGAACCTCCGCCGGACCAGAGAACAGGTGATCAATACAACTGAACAGAAACAAATTAGCCTCCGTGAGTTACTTGGCCAGTGCCAGCCCTTAAACTTTGGTTAATAAGTTAGCTAAAAATTATGCCCTAAAATTAAGATGACCAGAATTATATCGGCGCACATTTACACGCCAAACTACCAAATGAACTACAAGATAGAACAGAGGACGTATCTCGGCGTGTCTTGAAACGCCAGAGCCGGACTTACTCACTACTTGTTGAGCTTCTAGCTACGTCTTTAACCACGCTTCAAGTCTGTTGGTTGGCCGTAGCCACACTTCCTCAACTGCCGTCAAGATAGTTAGTCACGACACCGAGGTAAATGATCAACAACTAAAACAATTCCAAAGGATTTTTAGTATACTGGCATATTCACTTCAGCCGCATGCAACCCACCGAAGCAACTCGGAGACTCCAATTCAATCGGTCGGCGTAGCCTATAACAGACTCGAAGGAGCTTGTCCGTCCGACCTCTAGGGCAACCAAATCACCATGAGCTGTGGATCTGCCCTCACGACTCAACGTGCCGTAGCCGCTGGCCCTGCTCCTTCGTTGTCCGACTCGTCCTCTTGCCGTCCTACCTACGTACACTGTCCCACGTGACTCTCGCTCACCGCCGATGCCGACAGACCTCCTCAGCGGAGCGTACGCGCTGCCTTTAAATCCGCGCCGCTAAAGGTGAGCAGAAGACAAGTAAGCATCGAAGTCGACTCAAAGATCAAAATGACGATCGATAGAAACTGGCGCCAGAAACGCACCAGCTCATCATCCCTTCAGGCGTTGTTGGTTGTTGTTTGCTGTTCCTTAAAATCAGCCCTTCTGGAGTTGTAGCCGGCCGGAGTGGCCGAGCGGTTCTAGGCGCTACAGTCCGGAACCGCGCGACCGCTACGGTGGTAGGTTCAAATCCTGCCTCGGGTATGGATGTGTGTGATGTCCTTAGGTTAGTTAGGTTTAAGTAGTTCTAAGTTCTAGGGGACTGATGACCTCAGAAGTTAAGTCCCATAATGCTCAAAGCCATTTGAACCAGTTGTGCTTTGGGAATTTGTATTTCCTTCTTAGTTTGTTTTTCACATTAGCCCTTCAGGCTGCGTGTGAAAAATTTTATCTGGCTACGTTTTTCAAATGGCTCTGGGCACTATAGGACTTAACTTCTGAGGCCATCAGTCCCCTAGAACTTAGCATCTGAGGTCATCAGTCCCTTGAACTTAGAAGTACTTGCAGCTAACGAACCTAAGGACATCACACACATCCATGCCCGAGGCAGGATTCGAACCTGCGACCGTAGCAGTCGCGCGGTTCCCGACTGAAGCGCCTAGAACCGCTCGGCCACAGTGTGAAAGACATAATGCTGATTTTATTATTAACCGCCACTTTCACAATTTGTCTAATATGAGCACCGGAGAACTCGAAGAGATGCGGCAACCGTAAAACGATGTGGTCAGCAGTTGCTGTACACTGGCCTTCAGATCAAGGAGAGACTGAATTGTCTTTTAGATACCCCAGAGCCAAAATTCACGTGGATTCATGGATCTTACACGTCACGCATCTGGAAATCCTCTGGAGAGAATACGTTCGTGGAAGGTTGCGTTAAGCAAACCTACCACTTGAGTAGCGACGTGAGGTGTTGCCTCATTTTGCATGAGAACAGTGGTTTTCCAAGGCAAGAATCACATGCTGCACAAGGAGATTTCGATAACGTGCACACGTCACGATACACTTCGCAGGCCCTCTGGGTGTATTCTCTTCAGAGAAGAACTGACTGAGAATAAAGATGCTTGTGAATCCAGACCACACAGTCACATACGGAGAGTGCACTGACCCTTCGCCCACAAAACGCGCTTTAACAGTCCCTCAGGTTCTGCAATTCTGTGTATTCACTGCACACTGTGGTGTATAATGTCCCTCGTCACTCCATAGAATGTTGCCCGGCCACATGTCACCAACTTCGATGGACAGGGTGGATACCATATCGTCATAAAAACTGTGTGGAGCGCCATGTCTGCACCTTGGCGTCACAGCACTAATTTGTTTCTAATGTAACTTGTTTCCGCATTAACATACTAGCATATCTAACAAGTTTCGCCTCTATACGATGATTACAGCCCATACTGGACCTCTGCGTGTAGCTGCTTCCTGTACCTTATGGTCGCTGTTTCGAAACGTTCCTACAATCTTCGGTAAAGCTGCTGGTTTGATCATCGTTTGAAGTTAGTGGAATGTATACGCCCCAGTAGCTCCAAAGAATGCAAAAAAGCAGTGGAATGTGACATGTTAATGCCATCTCAAAATTTAATGTTTAATATATATATATGTAGTATTATATGTTTGTCATGAGAAGAAATGTGCTTTAGTACCGACTTGCTATACATTTTCCATATTTGTAATCTTGTTCAAGTCCGTCTGAAAACAACATTTTAACTTTGAAAATCTAAGAGTCAAACGAAAACATCGAATTATCTAAGTTTTAGAGAGACATGTGTTCCACATCACCGATTTTCAAAATGGGTCAACTTAAATGTTTCTCGTTGGGAAAAGTATAACACTGATCATGACGGAAGATAGTTAATGACCATTTAATTTTTTAACATGCGTAAAATACGTATTAGTCGGTAAAGCCATCTTCCTGGTAATTTATTCTCTAAATCTAAATTTTTCGCATGTTAATCTCCCCAATTTGTATATTAAAACTAGCAATTGGTATCTCGCAAATGGTTGCTAGTACACTGAAATATTGCTGCCTTTCTCCATACATCTTCCTTGAATTAGTGTGGCTGCGGAATGAGTAGTTTCATTGATTGTTAGTGAGTGTCTTTCCATTGTCGTGATGCCGTGATTTTGCGGTTTTTAAATAGCTTCCCTAAAACAGAACGCAGAGTTAATAAGGTTTTTTTTGCCCACGACACTAAAGAAATCATGTGTGAGGAGAGCGTGTTTGTGCAACGTTTTGTTACTAACTTGGGAAACTCACCAAATGTTGAAGGAAGCTTTTGGAGGCGACGACACAGACTTAAAGTTGCTACAAGCGTTTCAAAGTCGGGCGAACATCGATTGACGACGATCTTTAAGGACGGCCGTCAACTGACATCACACCAGAAAATGTTCAGAAAGTGAGGGATCTCATTCTGTCAGCACGTAGACAGGTCATCCTAGGTCGCTGCAACACCTTGGGATTAATTTGTGGTACGTATGAACGTACTGTCAGCAGAATTGAGCACGAGAAGGTTTGCGGTGAAGCTTGTGCTTCAAGACAATCAGAAGAAACTTCGCCTCGAAGTCTACAGGAAATTTCAACAACTGTTTCAAGGCTAGCCAAAGTTTCTTTCAGTGATTGTCATTAGTAATGAAAGTTGAGTAAATGGCCTGGAAACTAAGCCGTAGTCACAGTAACGGCAGAGCCCTTCACCTCGGCCAAAACAAGCTCGACAAGTCGAACAACATTAGGTCTTTGTTGCTGTGTTCCTCCGATACTGGCAGGCTTTTCCATAAACTGATTTTCCCTCTCGGACAGGTGGTCATAAAAACAGATCTGTGGTTCTGTTATAAATGTTTGACACACGACACGACGTGGAAACATCTGGGTATTACACCATGACAATGGACAACCGAATACGGCCAATATTATGCAGGAATTTGATAGTGGAAGCAAGACATCTGTAGTTTCCTACGAGCCGTACTGACCAGACGTAGCTCCATGTCACTTCTTTCATGATGAAAAAAAAATCAAGTTAATAGTACGAAGATTTGATGTAATTGATGACACTCAAACTGAACCGCATAAGGAAAGTCTTTTAGGATTATTAAAAGTGGTAGACACGTTGATGTTTTCCTCCCGAATGGAGTACTTTGAAGGTGATGCTGCAGAATAAGATAAGTTACAACGAAATCATATTAATTAATATATTTCGGGAATTTTTGGGTTAAATATACTGAGATATTCAAAATGTTAAAATTAATGCTTCTATATTTCAGACGGAAGGTGTAGCCATGCGGTTCTAGGCGCTTCAGTCTGGAACCGCGTGCCCGCTACGGTCGCAGGTTCGAATCCTGCCTCGGGCATGGATGTGTGTGATGTTTTAGGTTAGTTAGGTTTAAGTAGTTCTAAGTTATAGGGGACTGATGACCACAGATGTTAAGTCCCATAGTGCTCAGAGCCATTTGAACCATTTTTCTATATTTCATTATTTACTTGTGCGCTCTTACCTGATTTTGGCCCATACTCACTACCATGCACTTTCTGAAGCTGTCAACACAACGAGGCCAGAGCAGACTGTCACAAATTCCGTAATTCTGCGAGCTCAATCATAACTATTAAGTTGACCAGCTACGAAGGCTCTTCAACGCAGCATTGACAAGACTGAGAAACTTTATTCTGTGCTAACAAAGTAGTTTCTAGTCTCAATACTGTTTTAAGTCTTCGAAATAGATTTGAATATTGTCTTATCAGGTAGTTTCTCGCTGTTGTCTTCGGCCTTCAGTTATATTGCAGAATGGTACAACCCGTAGTTCGGACATGCCGGTAGGTTAATTACCGCTGCAACCATCAGAATGTTGACTGCAAAGATGCAGAAGTGCATGCATTGTGTTGTGCAGGTGCCAGATGTCAGTGTGTGGAATAGAGTTCTCTGGCTGTTGCACTTTGTCGGTCAACACATGGACGGTTAACGCTGTTTGTGGATGAACATCCAGCTTCTCGCAGCCGTATTACGCGACGTCGTTCGAACTCAGTGAGATGTTCATAATCTACATCTACATCTACATCCATATTCCGCAAGCCACCTGACGGTATGTGGCGGAGGGTACCTTGAGTACCTCTATCGGTTCTCCCTTCTATTCCAGTCTCGTATTGTTCGTGGAAAGAAAGATTGCAGTATGCCTCTGTGTGGGCTCTAATCTCTCTGATTTTATCCTCATGGTCTCTTCGCGAGGTATATGTAGGAGGAAGCAATATACTGCTTGACTCCTCGGTGAAGGTATGTTCTCGAGACTTCAACAAAAGCCCTTATCGAGCTACTGAGAGTCTCTCTTGCAGAGTCTTCCACTGGAGTTCATCTATCATCTCGGAAACGCTTTCGCGATTACTAAATGATCCTGTAAAGAAGCGCGCTGCTCTCCGTTGGATCCTCTCTATTCTATCAACCCTATCTGGTACGGATCCCACACCGGTGAGCAGTGTTCAAGCAGTGGGCGAACAAGTGTACTGTAACCTACTTCCTTTGTTTGCGGACTGCATTTCCTTAGGATTCTTCCATTGAATCTCAGTCTCGCATCTGCTTTACCGACGATTAATTTTATATGGTCATTCAATTTTAAATCACTCCTAATGCCTACTCCCAGATAATTTATGGAATTAACTGCTTTCAGTTGCTGACCTGCTATATTGTAGCTAAATGATAAGGGATCTTTCTTTCTATGTATTCGCAGCACATTACACTTGTCTACATTGAGATTCACTTGCCATTCCCTGCACCATGCGTCAATTCGTTGCAAATCTTCCTGCATTTCAGTACGATTTTTCATTGTTACAACCTCTCGATATACTATAGCATCATCCGTAAAAAGCCTCCGTGAACTTCCGAGGTTATCCACAAGGCTATTTATATATATTGTGAATAGCAACGGTACTACGACACTCCCCTGCGGCAAACCTGAAATCACTCTTACTTCGGAAGACTTCTCTCCATTAAGAATGACATGCTGCAATCTGTTATTTAGGAACTCTTCAATCCAATCACACAATTGGTCTGATAGTCCATATGCTCTTACTTTGCGGAAGTGAAGAAACACGTGATGTAACTGGGAACCCGTGTCTATTGCCCTCTGAGTCTCGTGGACGAATAGCGCGAAATAGATTTCACACGATCGTCTTTTTAGAAACCCATGCTGATTCCTACAGAGTAGATTTCTAGTCTCCAGAAAAATCATTATACTCGAACATAAGTTCAAATGGCTCTGAGCACTATGGGACTTAACATCTAGGGTCATCAGTCCCCTAGAACTTAGAACTACTTAAACCTAACTAACCGAAGGACAGCACACAACACCCAGCCATCACGAGGCAGAGAAAATCCCTGACCCTGCCGGGAATCGAACCCGGGAACTCGGGCGTGGGAAGCGAGAACGCTACCGCACGACCACGAGATGCGGGCGAACATAATAAGTGTTCCAAAATTCTACAACTCATCGACGTTAGAGATATAGGTCTATAGTTCTGCACATCTGTTCCACGTCCCTTCTCGAAAACTGGGATGACCTGTGCCCTTTTCCAATCTTTTGGAATGCTGCGCTCTTCTAGAGACCTACGGTACACCGCTGCAAGAAGGGGGCTAAGTTCCTTCGCGTACTCTGTATAAAATCGAACTGGTATCCCATCAGGTCCAGCGGCCTTTCCTCTTTTGAGCGATTTTAATTGTTTTTCCATCCCTATGTCATCTATTTCGATACCTACTATTTTGTTATTTATGCGACAATCTAGAGAAGGAACTACAGTGCAGTCTTCCTCTGTAAAACAGTAGTTCTTGACTAACATCTGCTCACCACGTCCAATCTCAAAGATAATTAACGCTCACGACCCTTGCATCGTGTATTTATAACAGACCTGATTTGTATCGTCATAGTGGTGCTACTAGCGGCACTCTTATGCGACAGGCGCGAAATTTGAAAAGATATGTCGCACAACTCGTTCTTGGTGTTGCTTTTCTTTCATCAGTGTAAACTCGTCTGGACACGTAAAACTAAGTTAACGACTCACCTTGATGATAGCCGTACGGTTAATAACCGAAACATCAGAAGATGAACTATAGGAAGATGCTGCTCCGAATGTGCGCCCGAAAACTGACTGAATATTTTTGCTTGAAATTACCATAGCTGTGAGCTTCTGTGGGTCACGCTTTATTAAGGACCCCCATTTCACTGCGTCGTGTGGATAGGCGCGTCCTCGGTGTGTCTGCGGCAGAGAGCGAGCTACGGTATCGGCGCCAATAACATCAGTCAGTGCAGGCCAATAAAACAGGGCGAGGACGTCAGAGTGCGGCGCGTGTGATTTAGTCGCGTCCCGCGCAGCCGCCATAGCTCACACGGACACTTTTTTCTTTTATTATTTGTGTCGCTGCGGTGCCGAAGGGGATGGGAGGAGGGGTGTGCCGTGCGACAGAAACGATACGTAAAAAAAGGGGGGTGGGGAGGTGGAGGCGACAGAAATGTGAATACTGTTCCTATTCAATAGAAAGAATTGTTACTACAGGCCTTTCCCTTTTTTTTTAGCGCGACCGTGTTTTGTTTCGCAATGGAAAGGTTGCGTTATATTCGGGAGTTACCGGCACTAAATCGCTTTCGGTGAATAAGCCGCGGTGAAAACACGACCGCGCCCGCGTGTCGGTACATTATCGGCGGAGGGAAAATTGCAGTCGTGTTTTCACACCCGCTTTTCCACGCGTGGGCTTTGAAACTGTTAGCGTAGTTCTCTACTATGTTCGCGCGAGATACAGGGGGCGTGAATCCGTACTTAGGTTGTTAATGCGAGGCCTTGTTTCGGGAGTTGTCGTATGAACGATAATGCAATGGACGGGAAGATTTGTATTGTGGAAGGGGCGAATCGATCCAGTCAAGTTACTGATAACGCTTTTGTACATAAGTCGGCTACTGCAGAAAGGCAGCTAGTTCGAAATTTATAAGTAAACGTTTTTTTTTTTTAGAGTTATGGTTCTGAGTGGATCAATGCATTTTTAACGCAAAAATGAAACCTGTTCGCACATTAACACCGGTCTGGCAATGTTGTCAGTTTTCTGTTTGCTGCAGATAGGAAACTAGTCCGGGACAGGAAAGAAGCTACACAGTAGATGAAGCTGTTGACCTCATAAAATATTCCGAAAAAGCGATAATGGGTTTTCCGTTGTTCAAATGAGGATATATTCTTTTATCGATTACAGCCCCTGGTGGCCTACATTCTATAAAAAAATCTGCCTGAACGATGATTCGTATGGTACAGCCGTTTCTAGAAACGAAAAGGTTTCTCAGGATTTCAAAATGCCATGAAATGACATTTTCAGCTGAAGATGAATATTTTTGGCTTAATGATGCACACTTTTAACTTTCGAAAGGCTGTACGACCTTTTGAACTCCCTTCAAAAGAAGCCTACATATCTGTACTGGTTATAAATAACAAGAAAATGGATGACATCAAGAAATCTTTGGTGTATATCCCTCTAGATGTATATCCCTCTAGACAAGATGCAATTTTGGAATTCAGTCACATCAAGGCCGACAACAACGGCATGTCGTGATGTAGATGAAGTTAATTGAGCAATACAACCATTCAAAACGTCAAATATTATTCAAAAATATGTAACACATAGCTTTTATTACAATAAAAGACATTTATATGTACAATTCCATTTTAAAACAATTAAGTTAACCTTAAAAAAATTTGAAAATCCAGTGAATTGTACAAAGGGAACAGGTTCAACACAAACAAAATCGTCCCCCTCTTTTCACCTTACGTCATACTTGATTTTTACATGTGTAAACATACAAGTTCACTTATATCAAGAAACCAGAACTACATGACAGGAGATAAATGGAATTAAGCCAGTTTTCTTCAGCTTCATGTCTGTAGTTTAAAAGTAGGAAATGTGAAGATGTTGCCTTTCTGCAGTAAGCGGTTCGCATAATGCTTCGATGACTATCCTGGCCGTCTTAGCAATGTGTCGTCTTCTTTCCTTCGAGCCAGCTGTGAGCCTTGTCTCCTCAGTGAACCAAGCACCTTTGTTGTTTTCTTTTTTACAAGATCGTGGATGAAAATCCTCTTGGGCAGTTTATTCGGGATCATTCGTGTTATGTAACCAGCGAAAGAACTGCCCCGCATGCTATCGCTCAATTTTTCCACATGCAAGTGCTGTTCGTTGTGGCCGGCCGGTGTGGCCGAGCGGTTCTAGGCGCTACAGTCTGGAACCGCGCGACCGCTACGAATCCTGCCTCGAACATGGATATGTGTGTTGTCCTTAGGTCAGTTAGGTTTAAGTAGTTCTAAGTTCTAGGGGACTGATGACCTCAGATGTTAAGTCCCATAGTGCTCAGAACCATTTGAACCATTTGAACCATTTGAACTGTTCGTTGTTTTACCATTTTCTGTATTCACACTTCTCTTTTATCCGGCCTAAGAGCATCGCCAAATTCACTCTTGCCTCGGTTTCACATTTTTCGTTCAGATATTATTCCTATACATTCTACATCTATCCATACATCCAGACTCCGCAAGCCACCTTACGGTGTGTGGCAGAGGGTACTTCTGGTGCCACTACCATCTATTAGTTTACTGTTCCATTCGCGAATTCTAATCTCTTCCACTTTGCCGTCGTAGTCAATTGGCAACAGACATTTTCCGATATGGAATATACTGCCTGGGCCTTCTTCGAATGTACGATCTCGGAATTTCGACAGCAAACATCTCTGTCATACAAATCTCTCTTCTAGCGTCTGCTGCCGGAATCCAGTGATGAAATATGCCTTTCTTTGTTGTATCTTCTCTATCTCTTCTATTAATCCATACTGGGAAGCGTCCTAGGTTGACTAGAATTGCTCGAACGAGTGGTTTGTAAACCATAGAGTGGCCTTTGCTTTGACCGACATCTGTTGTTTGTTATAAGCCCCTCTAGCCACCTGGTAAGATATTTCCATCTTCTTGATCCTAGAGATGAAGGCTTCTTTCCCGGTCACATTCGATTCTGAACCCACCTTGGTTTTCTTTCATTAATTGCTCACAGTACAAATTAAATAATATCTGGGATAGGCTGTAACACTATCTCATTTTCTCCTCAGTTACTGCAGCCTTTTACGTCCTCGACCCTGGTTCCCGTACGAGATGTAGATAGCCTTTCGCTGCCTGTATTTTATGCCTGATAACTACGGAATTTAGTCCAGTCAGTATTTTCAAAACTTTTCTAAAACCATAAACGCTATAAATATGAGTATTCCTTTCCCCAACGTATCTGTCTGTAATATTGGTGACAGATTGGGTTGAACGAAAATGTAGATAGTCCTAAGTTTTTCGCAGTGAGAGGACATTATGATTGGCTGCGGATAATTTACAAGCACTGTGGGACGTGGCGTGGCTAAGTCCATGAACACGACGCTACCGCCGGCCGGGATGGCCGAGCGGTTCTAGGCGCTACAGTCTGGAACCGCGCGACCGCTACGGTCGCAGGTTCGAATCCTGCCTGGGGCATGGGTGTGTGTGATGTCCTTAGGTTAGTTAGGTTTAAATAGTTCTAAGTTCTAGGGGACTGATGACCTCAGAATTTAAGTACCATAGTGCTCAGAGCCATTTGAGCCACGACGCTACCGCAAATGCTAAGTCGTCGTCGAAACGAATTGAATTGTCGTGCTGACTTTACGAGACTCTCGCGGTGAATACGCTTAGAGCTGCTGCTGCTGCAGGCAGAACGAATTTCTTCTTCGCAGAAGTTCTTGGCCGCGGTCCAGTGCGATTCTGGGAAGACGGCGCTAGTGAGGACGTAGCCACGACGAGAGATTTTGGCCGGCGAGAAAACAAACGAAGTCCCTGTGACGGCTTCTCACTGTGCACACAGTCAAATCCTGATCTACTGCGCTGCAGCGGAAATTTCACTGCATTAACACAACGCTCCGAAGGGGAGAGAGCGATTTTTAGAACCTAAAATGTAAGCAAATTCAGCAAGCCATGTTTGCAACAACTGTTAAAATAAATATTGTACGCAAAGCACAACATAGTGGTTGATTATAGCTGTTGTTGCTTTTACTGATCATTCAAATAATTAGTGTTACGTGTCAATCATTGAAGTAGTCATTTCAGCTAACCAAATGCCAACAAATGCGCTTTTTAAAATTAATTTCACCCGTACAATGAACGGAGTCTGCTCTGATCAAAATAATTAGAGAGGTCGTACAATAAAACAATTTGTACAGCAGCTTCATGCGTTACAAATGTCATTTATACGAAGCCCGAAGACAACAGCGAGAAACTTTCGTATAGACCAGGTGGGGTCAACTCCCAAATCGTTCAAATGTCTCTGAGCACTATGGAACAACTTCTGAGGTCATCAGTCCCCTAGAACTTAGAACTACTTAAACCTAACTAACCTAAGGACATCACACACATCCATGCCCGAGGCAGGATTCGAACCTGCGACAGTAGCGGTCGCGCGGTTCCAGACTGTAGCGCCTAGAACCGCTCGGCCACTCCGACCGGCGGCCAACTCTCGCACACTGCACGTACACAACAGGTACAATATTGTCTCTGCAGTGCTGTACCAATTGGTATGTCAAGCATTTGTTTCTAGTTTGCAACTGTAGACTTATTGTTATAATAGTACTGATTGCTCTTTTCAAGTTCTACAGAAACAGAATGTTTCAAAGGACTGGAAATTTTACGAATAAACATCATTCGTTTTCAAAAAAAAGTTTATTGATAAATCAAAAATTTTAGGATTGCTGCTACGGAAAACAGATATGCCATTTTTTCCAGTTATTACTAAAAATGGAAAAAAATCTATTATAACGGAGACCAAACAAATACTGAAAAATACCGGTTACTCAGAACTAAAACACCGGTATCGGTTTTAACTGGTCGCTTTTTCCCATCCGTAGCGTAACTAACAGCTGGAAACAACAGATGTGCATTCCACCAGTCAGTTGTGAATAGGCAACGTTAAGTAGTGGCCGTGCGGCAGAAGTGTGTCACAAATCTGAATGCAGCAACATATTTAAATAAACTGTTCAAGACATTCTCTAGAATGTTTTGGAGAAAAGTGTGTGCAGATTTTGTCTCGCACTGTTCGACTGCCGAACAAGATCATCAATGAGTGAACCCCGGCTGAGATTCATTTAAATGCAAAACGCGAACAATTTTTTCTGGAAAAAATCACTGTTGACGAGACTTTGCGTTACCAAAACGAATCTACCACAAAACGAAAAAGTGCAGAAATTCACATGAAGGGAAACACCTATGACGACACAACCGACATTCAAGCCAAAGAGACGCCGAGTTGAACGGCATCCCGAAGTATTTTTACGACAGGTTCGGCAGGTTGTATTGACTTGGGGAGAGACTATGTAAAACAACTGAAGCACTGATACCGCCATCTTAACTTTTTTCAATTTTTTATTAAGCCACTTGCGAAAATTTTTGAACTGACAGGGTACTGTAAGGTAAATGTGCCGAGTCAACAAATCGACAGTGTTTAAAAATTAGATAGTTCACTGTTAAAATAGATGGCAGGTAGTGGGATAGCTGCTGGTGAATGACAAATAGAACACTACTGTCATTGTGAATAAAGAGGGTTATTGAAGCAATTTTTAAAACTTTTAACATCAAAGTGGACTCGTGTCATTTCAACGAAAAAGTTGAAGTGATAACTTTGGCTTCTGAAGGTATTCTAAGTTTCGACATAGTATTTTTGTTCATTATGATTCTAGAGAACAAAGTTACGATTAATATTGCGGATGTTTTCCCAGGTGATTAGATTGTTATTCTTACTCATTGCCTTCCTTCTACTAAGTTCCCATAGCACGATGAACTTTATGATGTCGTCATGGTGTCGGAATGAGTAACTCATTGGGGCTGCGATCGCTAATTATTACGTGGAAAAATTCGAATAATCAGCTCTAGAGAAAGGAAATAAGACACCGCCTCAGTAGTATCGGTAAGTGGATGATACATTTGTAATTTGGTCACATGGATAGAAAAGCTCTAGAAATATTCTTTTTTATCTAATTAATATAAATTCAAAAATCTAGTCTACCTTGGAAATAGAAAATGACAGTGAATGTTTTAATTATGAGACAAACCAATTAAAGATTGGAACGTAAACGTCAACATTGTGGAACATTATCGGAGATTCAGGAACATTCCACAGAATTCTGTCTAGAACAGTCTAGAACATTCAGCAGCATTCTGGTAGATCGGCCACTTTGGCACTCGATTCCCATCTGCTGCATCAACTTCTCATAAGAAGTCCACTGGTGCGATGACCTCTTTTGACATCCATGCTGGCCGGTGTGGCCGTGCGGTTAAAGGCGCTTCAGTCTGGAACCGCGTGATCGCTACGGTTGCAGGTTCGAATCCTGCTTCGGGCATGGATGTGTGTGATGTCCTTAGGTTAGTTAGGTTTAATTAGCTCTAAGTTCTAGGCGACTGATGACCTCAGAAGTTAAGTCGCATAGTGCTCAGAGCCATTTGAACCATTTTTTTGACATCCATAACTTGAAATTCAACTCCTGCAGTTCCAAATTTAAGTCTTCTTCATAGCTAAAGGATGGAAGGCTACCGTACCACATAACTCTCCATGGTACTGCGTGGGTGGCTTGCTGAGTTACAGCGTCCTGCACAGACAAACTGCACTTACGTTTTATATATACAGCATGTCCCGGGAATGTTTCAACAAACTTCGAGAGGTTGTAGAGCATGTCTTGAGAAACAAATCGAAGAAGGAATCCGTGTCTGCAAACGCCATCTGACGACGCTACAGATCGGAGTTGCAGACGCTGGCGCTTGCCACAAGCCTACTCCTTCGGCAGCAAACGTGACTTTTTACGCTGACTGACTGGAAGAGAAACTTTTCGCTCTGTTGTTTGCTATACAGTGATTGCGACTGATTGTCACTATCGCCACTGGAGAAGATTTAGCCAGCTGTGCATCGAGGCATCGAGAGACCTTGCCTCCTATGAGCGAGATTTCTTTTGGCTTGGTGGATGACAGTTTCGAACGCAGGTTTCCATCCAGAGTTTATTTTTCTCCCGGAATCGTCTAAAATCTCCATTGTTTTCACGGTTTACAGAAGAAAAATAAACTGCAAATGCAAACCCATATCCGAAACCGTCATCCACCGAAATTTCAGAGCATCACATTCATAGGAGACACACGCTCCGTAGCGTCGTTTGATGACGTTTCGAGATGCAGGTTTCCTATATTCAATTTGATTCTCAAGACATCCTCTACAACCTCTCGAAATCTGTCGCAACATTTCAGAAAAATCCTATATACACAGGAGGTCTGTAAAAAAGGTTCCAACATTATTGCATGAAGGGAAGAGAAAAGTTCCTATAACATATGTTTGGAGTTGCGGTCTGCGTATGTACGAGGAACATATCTAGCACATCGAGCACTTTGCACGAGTCAAATGGGGAAACAGCATACGCTCTAGACGTTCACACGCTACAACGTCTTTGCATTGGTGTCAAGCATGCACACAACACTAGAACACGTCATTATTCTACAGCATGCTACAGAATGTAATATATCCGTCAGGTATGTTCTTTTCACTTACTGTGCGTATACGAGACACTGATTGTTGTGACAAAGTAGTAAATTACTGCAATTTATTTCCGTGTCCGTCACTGGACATACAGCTGCCAATAAAGGCCTACTATTTAACACAAGAGGCGGTAGATAACTGTATGGTCTTCTGGTATGGGCTAACAGATGGAAGTAGTCTACGGGAATGTAAACTGTAAAACTTTATGTTACCAAATATCCACGATGCTGTACACCATCTGTAAAGATGTTTAGTACCGTGTTATAGCCGCACGGTCTAAGGCGCCTTGTCACGGTCCGTGCGGCTCCCCCCGGCGGAGGTTCGAGTCCTCTCTCGGGCATGGGTGTGTGTGTTGTCCTTAGCGTAAGTTAGATTAAGTAGTGTGTAAGCTTAGGGAGCGATGACCTCAGCAGTTTGGTCCCATAAGACTTTACCACAAATTTCAAATTTTTCCCTGTTCTAGCGACTTTCGGAAAAGTGGTTGTTTGCACCGCGAAGATAGGATCATGACAGACTCAAACAACTCGCACACCTGATGTGGAACAATGCATATTAGAAAATGTGAAGGACAACCCTGGAACATATTAAATGTATTCGAAATTGCGAATAAGGACAACCATCATCTGTAGAATGGATTGACGACATGACACTTTGTGCCGCACCGGGACTCGAACCGGGGTTTCACGCTTATCGCGAGGGTTCGGCTTATCATTTGGCTATCCGTTCACGAGCTACGGCCAGATCCTAACGTCTATATGTCGTCAGTCATGCGTCTACGACCCGTACTCGTACATCCATGTCCAAAAGAACTTTGCATCGTAATCAGAACAAAAAATGATTCAAATGGCTCTGAGCACTATGGGACTCAACTGCTGAGGTCATAAGTCCCCTAGAACTTAGAGCTACTTAAACCTAACTAACCTAAGGACAGCACACACATCCATGCCCAAGGCAGGATTCGAACCTGCGACCGTAGCAGTCGCACGGCTCCGGACTGAGCGCCTAGAACCGCTAGACCACCGCGGCCGGCGTAATCAGAACAACACGGGAACTGCAATATCGTATAATCCTGGAACGAGTGTCTGAGGAGTAGCTGCAGGGGAGGGCGTTGCTAATTCCGTTGTCTGGGGAGTCCTCCATGAAAAGTTGCTCCATCTCCACCTTGAGCAGCGAGTTCGAACTCTGCTGTCACACGATCAGCCTGGCAGATTGCAACTCTGCCAATGGCTTCTCCAAACTTGTGCTCATCCTCTGCCCATCACGGCGAAGGCGATGTTTGAGGTGGGCTTAACGAGAGACGGTACCGTGACTTACCATAGTACCCACGTATGGGGGGATGCCAACCCACATGCACTTGAAGAGAGACGTCACCAATACAAATTTAATATCAACATTTGGACAGGCGTCCACCTGGACTTCCCCTACAACAGCGTTTCAGTCCCCCATAAGTACCAGATTTTCATCTCCATTTACGTACTGAGTTACCCGTGCAATATCCGCATATACCTTCTCCGCCTCTTCATCTTCAACTTGCGACGTCGGCATGTATACCTGAACTATCCGCAGGTTCGAATCCTGCCTCGGGCATGGATGTGTGTGATGTCCTTAGGTTAGTTAGGTTTAAGTAGTTCTAAGTTCTCGGAGACTGATGACCTCAGCTGTTAAGTCCCACAGTGCTCAGAGCCATTTGAACCATTTTTGAACTGTACACTGTAACTTTGCATTTTGATTTTCAGATTTCCTAGCTTCCCTACCACATTCAAACTTCTGACATTCCATGCCCCTACTCGTGGAACGTTATCCTTTCGTTGTTTATTTAACCTTTTTCTCATGTTCACCTCCACCACTGGCATTCCCCTTCCAGAGATACGAATGGGTGCTTTTGGTAGTGGAGAGATCATCATGGCACTTTTTCAATTACAGGCCACATGGTCCGTGGATCCAATTTGTGTGTCTTTAACGCAGTGGTTTCCATTTCCTTCTTGAAGTCATTAATCATTAACTTTTCGTAACTGGGATTCACATTCATGTGAAATTTCTTGAAAGACATCATGTTTACGCCAGTGGCTGTTAAACTTTTCATTTCCACTATTGCAATTTCGGCCTTTGGCCTTTATCAAGTGCAGACGATTTGGCTTTAAGCCATGTCTACTTGATACAAGCTGACACTTTTATATGTCTTTTTTTTTTTTTTTCATTTATTGAATTTCAATTCCCCCCGAAGGGGGCAGGCTGGCAGCAGCTTAGTACGCCGCTCTTCAGCCGACAGATTTTGTGACAAAGAGCAAGAGAACAAATAAGAAAAACAACAGGCGATAAAATCGGAGACTTAGAGAGTAACAAGGCGAAAAGAAATCGTGGAACTTAAAACAACAACACAGGGAGGATGACGCTAATAAAAATACATACGAAGTAGACAGGGAAAACAATAGACAATTAAAAAACACGGCGACAGTCTGGATTCTGTTCGCAAAGGAAATAAAATTCACACCGAGCGACAGCATGGTGTCTGTCCGCAACACGAGAAAGACAAACAACACTGAATTGTCACTGGAACACTGCACTAAAAAGTTGCCAAATGTGACACCACAGTCGAGAGCAGGTGGGGGGAAACTGGACAGAAGATGGGAAAACGAAAAAGGGGGGGGAAAGGAGAGTAAAAGCGAAGGGGGGAGCCGGGAAAGGAGCTGAAGGAGGATGAGGACCCATAAGAGGGGGGGGGGGGGCAGACGCGACAGGGAGTGGGGTAGGCAGAGGAGGGGAATACAAAAGGACTGGGGGGGGAAGGGAGGTAGGGAGAGGTTTAGTGGGGGGGAAGAACAGGACAGAAGTGGGGGGGGAGAGGGAGCCCAGGGAAAGGACAGAGGAAAGGAGGGGGATGGAGGATCAGAGTTGATAGGAAGGGTAAATGGAGGGAGAGAGGGCATCATCCGGGAGGGGGAGTTGACGGAAGCCACCTCGGGAAAGGAGATGGAGGGTGTAGAGATGGAGGGTAGGGGGGACACAACGGTGAAGACGTGGCAGGGGGCGGGGATGGGAGAGGAGAGGAGCAACCAGGGGGTGAGGGGGTTCAAGACGGCGGGAGGTGTAGAGGATGCGGATATGTTCGAGGAATAGGAGCAGATGGGGGAAAGGAATGAGATCATAGAGGATCCGCGTGGGGGACGGGAGGCGGATACGGAAGGCGAGGCGGAGTGCATGACGCTCAAGGATCTGGAGGGACTGATAGAATTTGGGGGGGGCAGATATCCAGGCAGGACTGGCATAACAGAGGATGGGACGGATTAAGGATTTGTAGGTGTAGAGGATGGTAGAGGGGTGCAACCCCCATGTCCGGCCAGAGAGGAGTTTGAGGAGGCGGAGGCGGTTGTGGGCTTTGGATTGGATGGATCAGAGATGAGGGATCCAGGTGAGGTGACGGTCAATGGTGAGGCCAAGGTAGGTGAGGGTGGGGGTGAGACGGACAGGACGTGCGCAGACAGTAAGGGAGAAATCCAGGAGCCGGAAGGAGCGAGTGGTACGACCTACGATGATTGCCTGGGTCTTGGAAGGATTTAGTTTCAGGAGCCATTGGTTACACCATGCAGCAAAAAGGTCAAGGTGAGTCTGGAGAAGGCGTTGGGACCGTTGGAGGGTAGGAGCGAGGGCGAGGAATGCGGTGTCATCAGCATATTGCAAGAGGTGCACTGGAGGGGGGGGTTGGGGCATATCTGCCGTGTACAGGAGGTAGAGGAGAGGGGAGAGGACAGAGCCCTGGGGCACACCGGCAGAGGGGTAGAAGGTGCGGGAATTGGCATGATGGATGGTAACGTAGGAGGGGCGGCGGGAGAGGAAGGAGGCCACCAGACGGATGTAGTTGATAGGAAGGGCGTAGGTTTGGAGTTTAAACAGGAGACCGGGATGCCAGACACGGTCGTAGGCCTTTTCAAGGTCAAGTGAGACAAAAATGGCGGAGCGACGGGAGTTAAGCTGGAGGGAGAGGAGATGAGTGAGGCGGAGGAGTTGGTCATCAGCAGAGAAGGAAGGTCGAAAGCCACATTGGGTGTTTGGGAGGAGGTGGTTTTGGTGGAGGTGGAGATGGATGTGCCGGGAAAGGATGGATTCCAAGAGCTTGCTGAACACCGACGTGAGACAGATAGGACGATAGGAAGAGGCATCAGATGGAGGCTTATTGGGTTTGGAGAACATCAGGATACGGGAGGTTTTCCACAGGTCGGGATAGAAGCCAGTGGCAAGGATGACATTGTAGAGGGCGGCAAGGAGGGAAAGGAAGGAGGGAGGGCAGTGTTTGAGGTGGCGGTAGGTAACGCAGTCGTGGCCGGGAGCAGTGTTGCGTTTAGTGCGGAGTGTGAGGCTGATGTCCTGTGTAGTGATGGGAGTGTTAAGTGCAGATGGTGGGGTGTGGCCCAAGTACTGGAAGCTAGGAGCAAGGGGAGGAACAGAGGTATCCGTACGGTCCATGACATCAGGGAAGAGGGAATAATCAAAGTGGGGATCATCTGGGATGGAAAAAACATCAGAGAGGTGGGAGGCAAAGTGGTTGGCCTTACTGAGGTTGTCAGGAAAGGGACGGTCATTAAGGAGGAGAGGGTACTGGGGGGTGGGGCGGTTCCCAGTAAGGCGGTGGAAAGCAGACCAATACTTGGAAGAGTTGATGTGGAGCGTGGTGTTGAGGTGTGTACATGTCTGGCGCCAGGCTCGGCGTTTCTTCGCAACAAGCAGGTTGCGGATGTGTCGCTGTAATTGCCGGTGGCGGGTAAGTGTATCCCGGTCACGAGTGCGGAGAAAAGAGCGGTAGAGGCGGCGGGACTCCCGAAGGAGAAGGACGGCCTGTGGAGGCAGGGCAGGGCGGTGAGGGGGATGGCTTTGGTGGGGATATGGGTGGCGACGGCGTCAGACAAGGTCTGGTGCAGGAAGGCAGCAGTGCGAGAGATGTCATCAGGAGACTGGAGGGTAAGGTCGTGACTGTCAACCTGGGTGTGAATGGAATCCCGGTAGGCATCCCAGTTGGCACGGGAGTAATCATGGACAAGTTTAGGAGGGACGTCAGGGCGAGGAGTGTGGCGGGGATGGCGACCGGTAGAGATAGTGAGGAGGACAGGAGCATGGTCACTGCCAATGAGGTCAAGGACATCCGCGGTGATGCGCCCAAGAAGGTTGGGAGAGGCAAGGACTACATCAGGAGTGGTGTTGGATTCGGGCCGGGTGTGCTGGGGCAGGGGAACCAGGTCTCCCTGGAGAGTGGTGAGAAACTGATGCCACCGCCGGAGGTCGGCAGGATCACGGCTGTGGATATTGAGGTCGGCGGCAATCACGGAGGTGGAGAAGGTGCGGTCAATGTGGGCCAGGAAATCGTATGGGATGGGGGTGCGAGGGCGGACATAAATGGTGGCACAGGTGATGGTAAGGGCGGGGAAGAAGAGGCTGAGGGTGAGATGCTCAGCAGGATTGTTAAGGAGAGGTTGGTGCCGGACTGGGAGGTGCTTGAGGTGGCCTATAGCAACTCCGCCACGTGCCAGAGGGTACGGGTTATCGGTGCGATGTAGGGTGTAAGGGGCAGTGGAGACGGAGATACGGGGCTGAAGGAAGGTTTCATTGAGGACGAAGGCATCCACGCGGTGCTGACGTAGGGTGTGGAGGAAGAGGAGTTTGTGGGTGGGCAGGGAGCGAACGTTGTGGTACAGGATACGGGACGGTTGTTGTACCATGGGAAGGGAGAGTTAGACGAGGGTGGTGAGGGGGGTGAAGGTGAAGTGGGCCTGGTTGTGGGAGTAAGTGGCATAGGTGGTAAGATGGAAGATGGAACGGGCAGCGAGGGCGATTTGGGAAAGAGTGTGGGAGCGCTGGAAGGGGTGGATGTTTTGGAGCACAATGGTGGTGAAACGGATGATGTCCTCAGCCGTAGGGGGAGGGCGGAGCGAGTTGTTGGGGTGGATGGGGTCATCAACAGGACGGACAGGGACGGTGAGCTCAGGGGTTACTGGTGGAGGTTTCGCTTTACACTTCGAGGAGTAGGTAGGATGGGGTTCATTACAAGTGTTGCAGGAGGGGGGAGAGGTGAGGTTGGGGCAATGCTTGAGGAAGTGGGAAGCTTTGCAGTGGGGACAAGTAGGGGGGTTCTTGCAGGCAGAGGTAACGTGGTCGTTGTAGGTGAGACAGCGTTGGCAGCGGTAGGATTGGACTGGGGAACGGGAGGGGTCCACCTTATGGCGCTGATTGTAGATGAGGGCTCCCTCGGTGAGGAGGCGGTCAATGGAGGAGGAGGATTCAGTGAATATCCGCATGAGAAAAGTCGGCCCAGCATCATTGAAGATGCGACGGGCCGAGCGGATTTCGATGTCGGGCCGGGAGTTTAGTTCCGCCAACACCTTAGCCTCCGTGATCACGGGGCTAAGCCTCGTGATCACAGCGGTGAAGGTCGGCGGACGTCGGGGAGGTTGAGGCTGACGGGGAGAGGACGGGGTGTGGTAGGGGGTGAGGGTTGCACGTTGGCCAAATTGGATACGAGGGATGCGGGAGAGGAGGTCGGTGTGGAAGGAAGCATTGGGGGATTTTATGAGGACCGAGTCCTTGCGAGGAATCAGTTGGGAGATGGGAGCATTGGGGCAGTATTTCCGGATGGCGAGAGTGAGGGAGCGGGCATCAAGGAATTGAGGGTCAGGATTGGAGAGGACAAAGGTGTGGGTGGCAGGCGTGGCGGGGGCGGGGGTCGGGGCCGCGTCCATGGGAGTGGGTGGGTCACGGGGATTGGGGGTTTTTTTGGAGGAGACTTCGGGGGAAGGGTCAGCATTCGGGCGCTTGGAAGGTTACGTGGACACCACTGGGTGGGGAGTTATATGTCTCTGTCATTTGCTGTTATATACATTCGTTACACTGCTAAGTAGTGCGAGCACACGTGTCCATACATCGTAAAACAGCACAGTCTGTACATTCGTATGTTCGTTCCACCATCACTAGTAATATCTGCACTAAACCACAGCAGCGAACTACCGTTGCTGATTCTTCCTCCCCTAGGGGCAGTTTCGCACCCCCAAGGGCAAGAGAGCGCTCTGAACCTCTGTCCACTCCTCTGCCCCCTTTGACAAGGCCGTTGGTAGAATGAGGATGATTATTATTCAGAATTTAAGCGGTGGTGGGATTCCAACCCTGCACTAAAGAATTTTTGGTACTAATATAAAACGCTGCCCCTAGACCACGGTTGTACGTCAACTTGCACATCCACCAAAGTTCTACACAACGCATTGACTGCCGCTAGCTATCGTCACTTCCTTCGGAGCCAATTACCTGTGCTGATGGAGAATGTGCCACTGCATGCATGAGCAACTGCAAATGTGGTACAAGCATGATGGGGCACCGGTCCATTTTCAACCTCATGTTAGACGACACCTCAGATGAGTGTTTCGGGAGCGATGGATTGGTCGGGGAGGGCAAATAACTCGGCCTGCACTTTCTCCTGACCTTAACCCTGTGGATTTTGGCTTTAAGGGCACGTAAACACCTTGGCATATGCGGTCCCCGTAAACGATGTGGATAAACTATGAGAACGTGTGGTTAGTGCCTGCGACACAGTCCGGCAACAACCAAGGGTGTTTCAACGAACGCGTGATTAGAGACGTAGGGTTGGAGGCTGCATTGTAATGGACGGCGGTCACGTCCTGCCCGTGTTATGAAGAGTAGCGCAGAGACACTGTGATCTCTGATGGAAATGGTAGAGACTGTCACTCCGAAGATGTGAATCTTACGACCATCGTTTGTAGGAACTTTTTTCTTCTCTTCCCTGTAAATATTGGAACCTGTTTTCCGCACATCCTGCATATTCATTTGCTATGCACATTTCCATAAGTGTGCAGTTCTTTTTGTGCGGACGCTAATGATGTAGGGGGTCCTACACTAACCAGCAGCGGCAGCAGCAGCAGCGGGTGTTACGCGTTCTCTTACGCTGCTAGACTGGTCCCACACAGGTGAAACACAAAAGTTTCGTAGGGGCGCTACTTCCGAAGACGCGCGCATAAGCAAGCTGTCGGAAAAGCGGGCAAGAGCTGTCAGTTTGGAGGCGCGGATGAATACTGTATAGCGTCTGGCAGGACGCCTCCCGGCGCCGCGTATACTCATGAATTTTAAACGGGAGGCGCAGCGGCGGCGGCGGCGCGGCGCGTAGGAATGTTTTCGCCTGGCAATAAAACGCGCAGCTGTCAGGAGCGCCGGCCTGCGCACGAGTCCGCTAGAGGGGGGGGAGGGGGGCAACGGCTGCACTTCTCACGCCCACGCTTCTGCCGGACACCCAGTAACGGGTCGTCCTGATACCGGAGCGGGGAATACCCTAAGCGCTGCTACTAATTTAAATACAGAAGAGAGGTGACGAATTACTATGTCGGTCAGTGAATCCGTATACGTTCTAGTCGTCTTGTTACGTGCCAGCAGCTACCACTGTGCTTTGCAAATCATCGTGAAGCGATTGGCGAAGATACCCTTCTTTTCAATAATTTAAAGGATGGAGGCTACTTAAGTTTCAGTCACTCTTTCCAAACAAACAAGAAATAATCGAAATGTCCCTCTCGTCCGTGCTTTGTGCAAAGCCACATTCGCAGCAACGGCTGGAACACACGCTCTCTTGGCAGTGTGTAGCGTGCGATACAAACTCTGTGACGTACTGCTGTGTGGATTTAATCGTAAACGGAAATCCTTGTAACAGGGCACCCATAGGCGTGACGAATAATCTTGGGGATTAAGAAGCCGCTTCAACTATATTTAATTTTTTTAATTATCGGGCCCTAACAAGTTTCGTGATCCTGGAAACCACATCCTCAGGTGACATCTGCACAACAATGAATCGTGAAATAATAACAGACTCTAAAATCCACTAACATAAAAAATAATTAACTATACTCACGAAACTAAATCATAAGAACTAAGTGGCCCAGAACACGAAATCCTATATTCGTTGTCAGGCCAAATTAATAATTACTGACTAGTCAAAAACACCGATTCTTCAGTTGCCACCGCACGTCGCTTGCGCGTGCACGAGGCCTCCACGGGCTGACCGTTTACTTCCGCGGTGTCAGTATTCCAGTCTTCCTGGAATGTGTATAGACTGGAGTTGTGGAATGTGTTTATTTTATTTATATTCCCCTTTTCGTTAATAAACGGCTTTCTTGACACACATTGTCCAGTTTGTTTTGGGGTGTTGCACTGTAAGCTACCCCTCTGCCACTCGTCTGGTCTTTACGTGGTTTTTTAATCTATCTTCGTGTTACCAAAGGTCAGCAACAGAAAGCAGTTGATTCCATAAATTATCTGGGAGTAGGCATTAGGAGTGATTTAAAATGGAATGACTATATAAAATTAATCGTCGGTAAAGCAGATGCCAGACAGATTCATTGGATGAATCCTAAGGAAATGCAATCCGAAAACAAAGGAAGTAGGTTACAGTACACTTGTTCGCCCACTGCTTGAATATTGCTTACCAGTGTGGGATTCGTACCAGATAGGGTTCATAGAAGAGATAGAGAAGATCCAACGGAGAGCAGCGTGCTTCGTTACAGGATCATTTAGTAATCGCGAAAGCGTTACCGAGATGATAGATAAACTCCAGTGGAAGACTTTGCATGAGAGACGCTCAGTAGCTCGGTACGAGCTTTTGTTGAAGTTTGGAGAACATACCTTCACCGAGGAGTCAAGCAAGATTAGAGCTCACACAGAGGCATACCGACAATCTTTCTTTCCACGAACAATACAAGACTGGAATAGAAGGGAGAACCGATAGAGGTACTCAAAGTACCCTCCGCCACACACCGTGAGGTGGCTTGCGGAGTATGGATGTAGATGTAGATTATTTTTTATTTTTAAAAATTTTATTTGCTTCCTTTCAATGTCTGTCACCTTGTAACTGAGACAGGTCGTATTTTCACAATATGGAGAGAACCAACAGATCAATATTGGAGCAAATAAAACCAGATTTCTCCCTAGAAGGTCTAATGTTAAAACAAAAGCTGACCTAGTTTGGACACACAATGCGAAAGCATGCCTCGCTGGAAAAAACATTAATGCTGGGGAAGATTGAAGAAACTAGAAGAAGAGGACGTCAGAGGATGAGATGGATCGATGGCATCACAGAAGCAATGTGTTCCAACCTGGAAGGTCTACGGGAGAAAGTGCAAGACAGGAAAAAGTGGCGTGATTTGGTTCATAGGGTCATGAAGAGTCGGAACCGACTAAACGAATAGAGAGAGAGAGAGAGAGAGAGAGAGAGAGAGAGAGAGAGGCTCAAGAAAGGAGTTCAATATGCAGGGACAAAATTTTTGATCATTTTCCCAACATAAAAACGTCTGACAGGTGGCACAGCAAGTTTTACATATAACGTAAAATCATTTTCCCAGGACAACTCCTCCTATTCCACTTACGAATTTTTATTTAAAAACTGGTTGTTTGTAAAAAAAATCTTGTTTTTATTTGCAATTGGATGACTAGGCCAAAACATAATGTTTTATAACTTATAGTGTGAAGCAATCAGTCGTCCTTTTTTAGATATCAGATGATATCGCTAGGTGTCAAGAACGTACCTGAAACAGTTATTTTCTCGCTCCTATCGCTCACAAAATTGGAATTACAGTTCTGGTTTCGTACATTTCGTTGGAAAGACTGGCTTATTAGGAGTGAAACACGAACAATTTGAACTATGTTGAGGGTGTACTCACAGCATCTCGAGCTCGCTGAAACCACGGATGGCCGTCTCGTCCAAGCAGGTCAGCCTGTTGTTGTCCAGGTGCCTGCAAAAATGGAGCATTCCTTACTTTTCTACTGATTTAACGACATCAGATTAGGGATTTTTATATCGCACAAGATTTTATCGCATAGAATGAATTTTTCATCACAGTTACTTAATGAATGATGATTATAATATGGTCAACAGTAAGACAATGGTAGTAATAGAAGTAAAAAGATGACTTTAAAAAAGATTTCAGTACATCTAATGCCATTTATAAAAACGTAATTGATTTATAACTAATAGAAATAATACTAGCTGCTAATAATAATAATAATAATAATAAATGTCTTTATGGTTGTACAAAAGTGAGGTTTTATAAAATAGCGGGTTATAAATATGAGAAATGCAGATAAAATGCACCAGTTAAAGACTTTGGGAAATGCAGAATGTCTGGTGGGGTAAAGGCTGAGTTCCGAGCGAAGGCATATATTGTTATTGTTTTAGTAGATAAGACATTAACTGACTATTAAAGCTGACAGGTATAGTTCCTTGATGTAGTGAGGAAGATCATTCACAAGTCGTGCGTGAAGCAACATAATCTAAGGCAGGCGGTCAAGTGATGAACTTGGATGTTTGGGATTTTACTTTGTTGAGAACGTGTGTTTCAGCTGTGTTGATCAGACGATACAGATATGAGTGTACACGTTGATAAGACGAGACAGAGTGTATGGAAGTCTCTTTGTCTGTACTTAGGCAGTATGTCTGTGCGTAAGGTGGTGAAACAGAATCACAATGATTAACGTCACAGGTACGCGTATATCGTATCCAGTCGCTCGTCACCAGCAGCAGACACCGTGAGCCTTGCTGAGAAAGACCTTGCAGAATAACATCGCAGTAGTAAAAAATCTGAAGTACAGGCGTTTGTACAAGTTTCCTTTTCGGATCCCAAGGGAAGAACTTTTTCTATTTTTGTAGGGTACGAAGAGACGCAAATACCTTCCTGCCCAATACAGGTTTTCTTCTACTAATTCTCGTAGATTCGTGACTTGTGGAGGGAAATTCCTAGTTATCTCATTTGTGATTAAGGGTGTATGTATTTCTTACAAATACGTCGTAAGCATGTGGTATAACGATCGACACAGCTGGCGCTCTCCACAGTTCTCACTAGAATTTCTCTGCAATGATTCAAACCATATCTGTCTAACAGGAAACAAAGGATGTCAACAGGAAAGAGTCCAAAACTTAGGTGACAGACGTCATTCAGCCGGCAAATAAGGTTCCATTTTAAGGGTCTTACTTTTTCTTACAAGCATCAGTTAAGTTACATTACCTGAAATTAAGTTTGTTTTGTTCGTAGATGATCCCAGATTTGCGATGAACAGTTAATCAAGCACAGCTTTAGAAAAAGTTGTTAGTTATATATTCAGGGATATTAATGAAGTGTGTCAGACTTCGAAAAGATACACAACATGCTCGTCATAGCTTGCAAGAGGTTTCTATCCAGCACACGTACAAACGATGAAGAGAAGCAGACAGATGAGGTTGACAGTGACAGATTCTTGGGATTACAATTTGATAACAATTTCCACTGTGAGAAGCACACAACAGAAATTTTGATATGCCTCAAAAAAGACGACCGTTTCGCTTACGACCTGTCGAAGGAACATTAACTTAACTCTTCTTTAGTAAATATGTATAATTATTTTTAATTTTATGGGGTGATATACGTCCTTGGGATAGTCATCACTGTGGAAGGAGAAGTATATTTATAAGATTAGAATATAAACACTAAAACAATACATGGGTTTTGTTACTTCGGCAGCAAAATAAGTGACTATAGCCGGTGGGGAGACGATATAAGACGCAGCGTGGGAACAGCAAGAAAAGCTTTTCAGAAAATGAGGAATTTTTTAACATATACTGACGTAAAAAAATAGTAACACCAAGAAAGAGTTGAGACATTCAAACGAAAGTTGACAGGCGTGTTTCTACATCTGACAGATGATGGCTATTCAAATTTCGTGCCATTAGCATACGTGTAGCGCTAGTAGCCCACTACGACGAAGAAAATTAGTTTTGCTTCATATGTACTCTGTAACGGTCGTTAGCGTTAGTTACATTTGAGACGTAACTAAGACGACAAAGACATTATTTTCAACACCTCACTGGGTTTCAACGAGGCATGTAATAGGGCTACGGGAAGTTTGATGTTCCTTCTGGGATAGTGCACTAAGGCTTGGCAGGAATGTAGCCACTGTACGTGATTGCTGGCGGCGTTGGTCATGAGAATGTTCGGTCGCAAGAAGACCACTGTGTTGAGCTTCTATCTCTGGTGCATTGCACTGCATCTGCAGTTGCAATTTGAGCAGCAGCTGGTACTACAGAGAGACGCAAGAAGAGCTGGCTCCGGACGGCCACGTGACATTACCAAGAAATGAACAGTCTAAAGAGTACAGAATATAGATTGAGAGTAAACTGAAGAAAGACGAAAGAAATGAGAAGTAGCAGAAATGAGATTAGCGATAAATATTACATCAAAACTGGTGAATACGAAATAGACGACGTTGAGGAATTCTGCTATCTTGGGAGAAAAATAAAGTTGGACGGACGAAGCAAGGAACACACAAGAAGCAAACTAGCATTAGCAAAGTGGACATTCCTGTCCAAGAGAAGTCTGCTATTATCAAATGTCGATCTTAATCTGAGGAAGAAATTTCTGAGAATCTACGTTTGGAGCACAGAATTGTAATAAAACGTGGACTTCGGGAAAACTCGGAAAAGAAGAGAACCTAAGCCTTCGAGACGTGGTTCTACAAAAGGATGTTGAAAATTAAGTGGACTGATAAAACAAGGAATGAGGAAGTGGTCCGTAGTATCGGCGAAGAAATGAGCATATGGTAAACTCTGACAAGAACAAGGAGCACGATGATAAGGCATATGTTAAGACATGAGGGACAACTTCCATGATGCTAGACGCACCTGTAGATGGTATGAACTGTAAGGGAAGGTATAGATTGGAATACATCCAACAGAAAATGAAGGACGTTTGGTACGAATGGCACTCTGGGATGAAGAGGTTGGCATAAGAGAGGGATTCGTAGCAGGTTGCATCGAACCAGTTAGAAGAACAATGAATGAAAAAAGTGGTCTAATGATCGACATCCCAAATTTAAAAGTTCAAAGATGTATTTCCTTATCTGTCAGGGACAATACATGATATGGCAAAATGGACGACCTGGCAGAAGTCACTACCCTCAAGGAACAGTCTGTGGTCCTATCTTCTGTGACGTGATCACAGAGACTTGGCTCAAACCGTGGACTGCTACAAGTCGATTTCGGGTAGCCCTCAGTTTCAAAATACGCTTCCGGAGAGAATAGTTAGTACACCGTTGTAGAGCTTTCCAATTCACTCAGGATTTATTGTTGCAACAGTGCATATGGACCGCATGAAATGATTACGTTTAAGGGGGGTAGGACGTCAAACGGGCCGATTTGGAGCAGGAGAGGCACCACAGGACATTTTAATTCCTACTGTCTATCCTTTTACAAATAAATTCATAAAACTTTGTCAGCATGACCAGAAAGGATTCAGGGTTCACACTCGTACCAGAGGGAGTTGGAAAACATAACAAAATAATTTTTTTTTACATGTCAAATATCATCATTTTTTCACTTACTATTGCCAGCATGTGTTGCTATAGGTACACTTTTCTTCATAAGTAAAGGAGATTCTTCGATGAATTTTACACAGCACACAAACCATACTCGCAGATGTATGAAACTATAGAATTTTCCAATCTATTAAAAACTGCGGTAAAAATTCAGATAATAAACTGTAGAATTTGAGTTTTTTCTAAACATGAAGTTTAAAATATAACAACTCATTCATTTTTCCGTAAACTAAAGAAATTCTAGTGTTTCATACCCCTGTAAGTATGGTTTGTACGCTGTGCAAAATTCGTCGAATAATCTCTCCTATTTATGAGGAAAAGTGTACCTATAGTAACAAATGCAGCCAATAGTAAGTAAAAAAATGATGAAATTTCAAACATAAAAAAAATAAAATCGTTACGTTTTTGAACTTCCACTGCCAAGAGTGTGAATCCTGAATCCTTTCTGGTCATGCCGACAAAGTTTTATGAATTTGTTTGTAAAAGTATAGACAGTGGACGTTAAAATGTCCTGTGGTGCCTCTCCTGCTCCATGTTGGCCCGTTTGAAGTCCTACCCCCCTTAAGGATCAATAGATCTGAGGTACCACGTATCAACCCATGCTGAAACCCGTATAAGTAAGTGGTGTAGTCTCCACGGGAGGCATTGTAGGCGCTGGCTCTGGCATTCAGTCGATCGTGTAGACGGCGAATACCCTCCTGGGCTACGTTATGTCACGGCTACTCGACCTGTTCACGAAATTCTGTAAGAGTTGCTGGCCGACGAGTCGCACGAACCACTTTCATCCTATCATACACACATTGGAGACAAGTTCGGCGATTATGCTGGCCAGGGAAGTTGCTGCATGTCTTGCAGAGCACGTTGAGTTTCACTGGCAGTGTGAGGGCGAGCATTATCCTGTTGGAACAAGACATCACCATCCTCTTGCAAGAACGGCAAAAGAACGGGTTTAACAACATTCTGCCCGTACCGAGCGCTGGTTGACGTCGCTCTAGAAACGCCAAACGTGAACGAGAGTTGTAGGTTTTCGCACCCCAGACCAGAAGGCCTGGAGTGGAGCCACTGTGTCTTCGGCGAACACACTCTCCGAAACAGTGCTCACCACGTCTATGTCGTGGGCGCAAACGACCATCACTTCCTTGCGGGCAGAGCGTGCTTTCATCGCTGAAGACCACGGCGCGCCATTCCATCTTCCAAGTAATTCTCTGACGGCACCACTCGAGGCCTGCACGTCGATGCTGTGGCGTGAGTGGATGACGGGCTAAAGGTGTGCGTGCCCTTAATCCACTGCTAATACCTGGTTCACAGCAGTTCGTGTTGACACACAAGCCTTCTTATTGTGCTGTGGTAGCTGCACGGTCTGCCACTGCTGCTCTTACTATACGAGTATCCATGGAGGTAGTCTGTGCTGCGTGGAGAATGTCTACGGGTGTGGGAATGTTCACGTGACCACTGAAACCAGAACCGTTACACAACTGACGCAGCACGTCCAACTTCTTTGGCAGTTCTCCGGAAGGACCATCTTGCCACTCGGAAGGCCACAATTTGACGCTTTTCAAACTCGCTCAGTTGGCTGTCGGAGGCATTTTTTGCGTCTCTGTTGCATGGTTGCCTTCTGGCTGTGAGTGTTGCCTATAAAGCAGGGGTTCCCAACAAAATTTTCTCGAGGACCCCGTCATCGAGCATGATTGGTACCTTGTTATATCACAGTATCAAGTACCCAAAAAAACCAAATTAAGAGTCTTTTTATACGTTTTCTATTTTTGGTACTTAGAAAAAACATTGACATACTCGTTATTGAAAAATATTGAGCTTAAAACTTTTTCAATTTAGCCATCATTGTTAAATTTTTGATTATTGCTCAAAATCTTTGTCTTCAAATCTGGCTATTTAGAATAACAAACCCCCTTAAAAAATAAAAATTGAGTATGAACTGAAAATGACAGGGAAAAAATTAAAACTGACTGTATTGGTCTTTCAAGTGTACTACACTTGACAATGCATTGAGTAGACATGTGTACAAAATAAGAAAACACTAATTTCATACAAGGTAATATTTATTTGAAAAAATACAGTTACAACAGTGTACTCCATCATTATAGTTAGTTTTAATTTTCAGTTCTTAATGAGACGAGTTCAACATTTTAACAAACGGTCAATTTTTAACCACGCGAACCGTAGCTTCCGCGAAAAACAACGCTTTACAAACACTACTGTTTTAATACAGAATATCGTATGTAAGCAACACGGTCTGTGAAAGTACGGGCAATAAATTAACAATGGCCGATTGTCGTCTGAAATGCGAGTTTCTACGCAAAGTGACCGTCAGTTGTCAGCTAGAAAGAGGCAGCGCGCGCTGTATAACGGCATACAGCAGAGCTATTTGCCTCTATCTAATTCTAGCTTCGCGCTGGAGTGTGCTAGTGTCAGTTGGCTCTAGGAAGAAGCTAGACGCAGAAGTTAGCGTTTGCCAAAGCTCTCCTCATGCAGGAAGCGGCCAAAACAAAAAAATCTGTTATCATACGAAATATATTTAATACACACTACTGGCCATTAAAATTGCTACACCACGGAGATGACGTGCTACAGACGCGAAATTTAACCGACAGGAAGAAGATGCTGTGATATGCAAATGATTAGCTTTTCAGAGCATTTACACAAGGTTGGCGCCGGTGGCGACACCTACAACGTGCTGACATGAGGAACGTTTCCAACCGATTTCTCATACACAAACAGCAGTTGATCGGCGTTGCCTGGTGGAACGTTGTTGTGATACCTCGTGTAAGGAGGAGAAATTCGTACCACCACGTTTCCGACTTTGATAAAGGTCGGATTGTAGCCTATCGCGTTTGCGGTTTATCGTATCGCGACATTGCTGCTCGCGTTGGTCGAGATCCAATGACTGTTAGCAGAATATGGAATCGGTGGGTTCAGGGGGGTAATACGGAACGCCGTGCTGGATCCCAACGGCCTCGTATCACTAGCAGTCGAGATGACAGCCATCGTATCCGCATGGCTGTAACGGATCGTGCAGCCACGTCTCGATCCCTGAGTCAACACATGGGGACGTTTGCGAGACAACAACCATCTGCACGAACAGTTCGACGACGTTTGCAGCGGCATGGACTAGCAGCTCGGAGACCATGGCTGCGGTTACCCTTGACGCTGCATCTCAGACAGGAGCGATTGCGATGGTGTACTCAACGACGAACCTGGGTGCACGAATGGCAAAACGTCGTTTTGTCGGATGAATCCAGGTTCTGTTTACAGCATCATGATGGCCGCATCCGTGTTTGGCGACATCGCTGTGAACGCACATTGGAAGCCTGTATTCGACATCTCCATACTGGCGTATCACCCGGCGTGATGGTATGGGGTGCCACTGGTTACACGTCTCGGTCACCTCTTGTCCGCATTGACGGCACTGTGAACAGTGGACGTTACATTTCATAATTACGACCAGTGGCTCTACCCTTCATTCGATCCCTGCGAAATCCTACATTTCAGCAGGATAATGCACGACCGCATGTTGCAGGTCCTGTACGGGCCTTTCTGGATACGGAAAATGTTCGACTGCTGCCCTGGCCAGCACATTCTACAGGTCTCTCACCAACTGAAAATATCTCGCCAATCGTGGCCGAGCAACTGGCTCGTCACAATACCCCAGTCACTACACTTGATGAACTGTGGTATCGTGTTGAAGCTGCATGGGCAGCTGTACCTGTACACGCCATCCAAGCTCTGTTTGACTCAATGCCCAGGCGTGTCAAGGCCGTTATTACGGCCAAAGGTGGTTGTTCTGGGTGCTGATTTCTCAGGATCTATACACCCAAATTGCGTGAAAATGTAATCAAATTGTTTCAAATGGCTTGAGCACTATGGGACTCAACTTCTGAAGTCATTAGTCCCCAAGAACTTAGAACTAGTTAAATCTAACTAACCTAAGGACTTCACACTCATCCATGCCCGAGGCAGGATTCGAACCTGCGACCGTATTGGTCTCGCGGTTCCAGACTGCAGCGCCTAGAACCGTACGGCCAATTCGGCCGGCGAAAAATGTAATCACATGTCAGTTCTGGTATAATATATTTGTCCAATGAATACTCGTTTATCATCTGCATTTCTTCTTGGTGTTGCAATTTTAACGGCCAGTAGTGTATTTTTTTATTCTAATAGCATCTTGCGGACCCCTCTGGCACAGATCGCGGACCTCTGGGGTCCGCGGACCACCTGTAGGGAATCACTGCTATAAAGGGTAGACACAGTTGGCGGATGACGTTGAAAAAATTATCAGCACACCTCCTATTCCCTAGGTAGCTTATTCCGTTATCGGATCAAAATCGACGTCCTTTTTCCAGGTCTACTAATTTTTTTCCAGCCTTGTATATGGTGGTAAAAAATTACGTGCTACTTTTGAACTTTTGAGTTGTAATTGCGATCCAGGGACGAAACAGAATCCTGAAGAAGATCCCAGCAGAAGGATCGAAACTTCGGTGGCTGAAACAGTTTGTAGAGGAGTATAACGCGGCCTATAAATACAGAAGATCTCACTACCACCAGCGCAGCTGACACACTTTTGCGTCACAAATTCGTCCGCCCTCTTCTCGCGCCGCACTTGTGCCTACGTAGTGACGACTGGGTGCTTTCAGCGGGATTGGGAGAGCAATAAAGCGACGAGTGTGCCGGGTGCCGCCCGCTACAGCGGAACAAGCTGTAAGCGCTCCGCTCCGGGCCGTGTCGCGCAGCCCTCGGTCCCGGGTCGCCCTGTGATGTCCTCAGGCGGCAGTTAAGCGCGCTCCGTGTTTGTCCCGGGCCGCCAATACTGGCGGGCGAAGAGGAGGCCGTCGGCCATAAACGCCGCCCTCCGCATACATTAAGGCCCCTCTGTCGTACAGCCGGGGCCTCTTTAATGATCCGGCCCTAGACGGCTCCCGGATTTACTGCTACGACCCCGGACCGACAACGGCCGATCGAGCCTGACCTCCTCCGACGACGATCAACACGCTGCGACTACAATATACTTCAGCCCCCGCAGGGCCGCACGAAAGCGGCTCTGTGCTCGCTTGTCGTTCCACTGACAACTACATCTGCAATTTCAATTAGCTTTGTGGGTCGCGATAGCCTTACCAGATTGGGCGACTGTACTAACGTACATGTAGCACAAAGACTGCACTGTGGCTGAAACGAATTCCGTGATAACATACGTAATCTACCCCTTTGCCTAAAAAAAGCATCCAAGATAAATTTTAATCCCCTGTCATATATACAGGGTGGTCCATTCATCGTGACCGGGCCAAATACCTCACGAAATAAGCGTCAAACGAAAAAGTTACAAAGAACGAAACTTTTCTAGCTTGAAGGGGGAAACCAGATGGCGCTGTGGTTGGCCAGCTAGATGGCGCTGCCATAGGTCAAACGGATATCAACTGCGTTTTTTAAAACAGGAACCCCCATTTTTTTTTACATGTTCGTGTAGTGCGTAAAGAAATATGAATGTTTTAGTTGGACCACTTTTTTCGCTTTGTGATAGATGGTGCTGTAATAGTCACAGACATATGGCTCACAATTTTAGGCGAACTGTTGGTAACAAGTAGGTTTTTAAATTAAAATACAGAACGTAGGAACGTTTGAACATTGTATTTCGGTTCTTCCAATGTGATACATGTACCTTTGTGAACTTATCATTTCTGAGAACGCATGCTTTTACAGCGTGATTACCTGTAAATACCACTTTAATGATATAAATGCTCAAAATGATGTCCGTCAACCTCAATGCATTTGGCAATACGTGTAACGACATTTCTCTCAACAGCGAGTAGTTCGCCTTCCGTAATGTTCGCACATGCATTGACAAGGCGCTGATGCATGTTGTCAGGCGTTGTCGGTGGATCACGATAGCAAATATCTTTCAACTTTCCCCACAGAAATAAATCCGGAGACGTCAGATCCGGTGAACGTGCGGGACATGGTATGGTGCTTCGATGACCAATCCACCTGTCATGAAATATGCTATTCAATACCGCTTCAACCGACGCGAGCTATGTGCCGGACATCCATCATGTTGGAAGTACATCGCCATTTTGTCATGCAGTGAAACGTCTTGTAGTAACATCGGTAGAACATTACGTAGGAAATCAGCATACATTGCACCATTTAAATTCCCATTGATAAAATAGAGGCCAATTATCCTTCCTTCCATAATGCCGCACCATACATTAACCCGCCAAGGTCGCTGATGTTCCACTTGTCGCAGCCATCGTGGATTTTCCGTTGGCCAAGAGTGCATATTATGCCGGTTTACATTACCGCTGTCGGTGAATGATGCTTCGTCGCTAAATAGAACGCGTGCAAAAAATCTGTCATCATCCCGTAATTTCTCTTGTGCCCAGGGGCAGAACTGTACACGACGTTCAAAGTCGTCGCCATGCAATTCCTGGTGGATAGAAATATGGTACGTGTGCAATCGATGTTGAAGTAGCATTCTCAACACCAACGTTTTTGAGATTCCCGATTCTCGCGCAATTTGTCTGCTACTGATGTGCGGATTAGCCGCGACAGCAGCCAAAACACCTTCTTGGGCATCATCATTCGTTGCAGGTCGTGGTTGACGTTTCACCTGTGGCTGAACACTTCCTGTTTCCTTAAATAACGTAACTATCCGGCGAACGGTCCGGACACTTGGATGATGTCGTCCAGGATACCGAGCAGCATACATACCACACGCCCGTTGGGCATTTTGATCACAATAGCCATACATCAACACCATATCGACCTTTTCCGCAATTTGTAAACGGTCCATTTTAACACGGGTAAAGTATCACGTAGCAAAAACCGTCCGCACTGGCGGAATGTTACGTGATACCACGTACTTATACGTTTATGCCTGCTACAGCGCCATCTATCACAAAGCGAAAAAAGTGGTCCAACTAAATCATTCATATTTCTTTACGTACTACACGAATATGTAATAAAAAATGGAGGCTCCTATTTTAAAAAACGCAGTTGATATCCGTTTGACCTATGGCAGCGCCATCTAGCGGGCCAACCATAGAGCCATCTGGTTTCCCCTTCAAGCTAGACGAGTTTCGTTCTTTGTAGTTTTATCGTTTCATGCTTATTTCGTGAGATATTTGGCCCGGTCACTATCAATGGACCACCCTGTATAACCGTAAATAGTCAATGCCTATATCAATACGTAGGTCAAACAGGCAATAATTTTTACACTACATATATACACTCCTGGAAATGGAAAAAAGAACACATTGACACCGGTGTGTCAGACCCACCATACTTGCTCCGGACACTGCGAGCGGGCTGTACAAGCAATGATCACACGCACGGCACAGCGGACACACCAGGAACCGCGGTGTTGGCCGTCGAATGGTGCTAGCTGCGCAGCATTTGTGCACCGCCGCCGTCAGTGTCAGCCAGTTTGCCGTGGCATACGCAGCTCCATCGCAGTCTTTAACACTGGTAGCATGCCGCGACAGCGTGGACGTGAACCGTATGTGCAGTTGACGGACTTTGAGCGAGGACGTATAGTGGGCATGCGGGAGGCCGGGTGGACGTACCGCCGAATTGCTCAACACGTGGGGCGTGAGGTCTCCACAGTACATCGATGTTGTCGCCAGTGGTCGGCGGAAGGTGCACGTGCCCGTCGACCTGGGACCGGACCGCAGCGACGCACGGATGCACGCCAAGACCGTAGGATCCTACGCAGTGCCGTAGGGGACCGCACCGCCACTTCCCAGCAAATTAGAGACACTAATGCTCCTGGGGTATCGGCGAGGACCATTCGCAACCGTCTCCATGAAGCTGGGCTACGGTCCCGCACACCGTTAGGCCGTCTTCCGCTCACGCCCCAACATCGTGCAGCCCGCCTCCAGTGGTGTCGCGACAGGCGTGAATGGAGGGACGAATGGAGACGTGTCGTCTTCAGCGATGAGAGTCGCTTCTGCCTTGGTGCCAATGATGGTCGTATGCGTGTTTGGCGCCGTGCAGGTGAGCGCCACAATCAGGACTGCATACGACCGAGGCACACAGGGCCAACACCCGGCATCATGGTGTGGGGAGCGATCTCCTACACTGGCCGTACACCACTGGTGATCGTCGAGGGGACACTGAATAGTGCACGGTACATCCAAACCGTCATCGAACCCATCGTTCTACCATTCCTAGACCGGCAAGGGAACTTGCTGTTCCAACAGGACAATGCACGTCCGCGTGTATCCCGTGCCACCCAACGTGCTCTAGAAGGTGTAAGTCAACTACCCTGGCCAGCAAGATCTTCGGATCTGTCCCCCATTGAGCATGTTTGGGACTGGATGAAGCGTCGTCTCACGCGGTCTGCACGTCCAGCACGAACGCTGGTCCAACTGAGGCGCCAGGTGGAAATGGCATGGCAAGCTGTTCCACAGGACTACATCCAGCATCTCTACGATCGTCTCCATGGGACAATAGCAGCTTGCATTGCTGCGAAAGGTGGATATACACTGTACTAGTGCCGGTATTGTGCATGCTCTGTTGCCTGTGTCTATGTGCCTGTGGGTCTGTCAGTGTGATCATGTGATGTATCTGACCCCAGCAATGTGTCAATAAAGTTTCCCCTTCCTGGGACAATGAATTAACGGCGTTCTTATTTCAATTTCCAGGAGTGTAGAATACATCAGCGCCTTTCGATAGAACACAGAACACAAATGTCCAGTAGCCTCCCATATAAAAACACAGGACATCAATCCGTCAGTGCACAAAACAACATTAAGATACTGCATACACAAAACGAAGAACGCAAGATGTTGCTGTATGAAGAACTAGAAATTTTTATCAACAGAAATAAATCTGGGACACATATACTTAACGACAGTCGTGAAACAGATTCAATCAATTTTCCAAGTGGTCTGCAAAATATTTAAAGATATTTCATAATTTATAATAAACTTTCACAAAAATCTGATTAATCTCTTCTACTCTTATCTTCATAAGTTGCATATCCAGTATGTATATGTTCTATTGCAGTCCATTCATATTTATGACGTAAGAAATAATTTGAGAAACAGAGAAACACAATGGCACGTGCAGTATTAGGTTCTTTTTCTTTAAATCCACAACCCATATCAGTGTCATAAATCTGAAAGCAGTTCTGGCCGTTAGTTTTCACAACTGAATTGATTTCGATTTTCGATGGAATTCGGCATAGAGATAGCTTGAGACCTGAGGAAGAACACAGCCGAGATAAAAAAAGAAAGACTGACCTCTAAGAGTTTCAAGAAGGGAATGGAACTCACGTTTTTGCACCAGTGAGCATAAACCAGCTTAAATTATTAAAGTCAGTGGGTGAATGACGCCACCAGCCATAAATACTTTTTAAATGTTTTATTTTAGTGTCATAACCGGGCCGACCGCGGTGGCCGAGCGGTTCTAAGCGCTTCAGTCCGGAACCGCGCGACTGCAACGGTCGCAGGTTCGAATCCTGCCTCGGGCATGGATGTGTGTGATGTCCTTAGGTTAGTTAGGTTTAAGTAGTTCTAAGTTCTAGGGGACTGATGACCTCAGATGTTAAGTCCCATAGTGCTCAGAGCCATTTGAACCATTTTTTTTGTCATAACCGGTTTCGGGCTACCATGCCCGTGTTTAGATGGCTAATATTTTCAGTTACATAGATGTTTTGATCAACAGCATATTGTCTGCTCCTACGCTGCATAACAACATATGAATATTTAGTGTCACTTTCTAAGTTGTTTCATTAGTAGAAACATCCTAAAGTTCTTGCATTTATTTGGATACAAAGTGAAAGAATGGTATTCGTTTACATAAGTTCCAGTAGATGACGATTTGTTTTGTTGTGGTCCACGTGGTTTTCAAATCGATGTACGTGCAGCACACATTGCAAACAGCAACACACATTGTAAATGAATTACTGTGGCACAC
This sequence comes from Schistocerca piceifrons, assembly GCF_021461385.2. Classification (NCBI taxonomy): domain Eukaryota; kingdom Metazoa; phylum Arthropoda; class Insecta; order Orthoptera; family Acrididae; genus Schistocerca; species Schistocerca piceifrons. The sequence continues at coordinate 635,099,408 of NC_060141.1, forward strand.
TTCATAATATTCGCAATGCAACTATTGAGCATCACACATGCGCTATACACTTGATGCTTTTGTTTACAATGTAATGATTATCATTAAGCAAAGATACTAAGACATAATTCATTTCCTATTGACCAAGAGCATAAATAGAGCAAAGATGATGGTGGGGCAAATGCAAAATGCAACATTTTAATAACAGAAAAATGTTTGCACTATAAGAACAAACGTATTATTAAAAGACAGTAGGACAAACTATTTTTGGTATGTCATCTCTTTTTTTTTTCATGGAATTGTCACCGGAAATTCTGACGAAATACTTTAAAGCCAGCTGATTGCATACTACAGGTTAGAAATATATGTACTCTCATTTATATATATACAGACTTTTGTTTATATAGTAATTGTTATGTTAGTTGCAGGAAATACAAAATTAAAAAGCTGGAGGGTGGGTTGAGAGCGGAACATTTGCTGATCATGATAGTCTATATTTGTGCAGTTTTATATCGATTGATGAAACAGGTTTTTTGTGCAGATTTGGGACTGTTAGGGGTCCACTTTCTATTTGATTTGAGAGCAGCCCAAGGAAATTATTTAAAAAATTGTCTATTGGCTCTAGCTGAAGGTGCTCATTTAAAACGTATTAGGGTGAACTGAGGCTGTGAGCGCGCGCGCGCGCCCACACACACACACACACACACACACACACACACACACACACACAAAGCCAAACATTATGACCAATGACCTTTGCCTACAGTTGGATGCCGCTTTGGGATGTTGCGGGCATGTGATGCACTGTGAAAAGTATATAAGTGCAGCAGAGACGGATTGGGGTCACCCTAGCGAAGATAAGGGTTGCAAATCGGGAAATACGCAGACATATGCGACTTTCTCGAAGGAAAGATTATTATTACGCAAAGCCTGTGAAGGAGGATCTCGGTAACGACGAAAGTGGTTGAATGTACACGTGCTACTGTTGTGAGCATCTACAGAGAGAGACAGACGGACAGTGAAACTACCACTGGCTTTAAATGGCTGGACATCCACGACTCTTTACAGAGCGTGCGTTCCGGAGGCTTGTCTGCTCTGTAAAATAGGATAGATCTCAGCCGAAAGAGCACAATGCTGATGTGTGCACAAGTGTTTCAGAGAACATTGTTCATCGTACATTGATGAACACCTAGCTCCGCATCAGACCATCCCAGCGTGTTCGCACGTTGACCCAGCGACATCATCAATCACGACTGCAGTGGGCACGGGACTACTGGGATTCGGCCTTCGATCAATCGAAACGTGTCGGCTCTTTGGGTGAATCTCACTTTGCTGCACTAGGTGAACGGCGTCTCGAAACGTGCAGCGTGCCACACTTGCGTGGGACCTGTGGTAGTAATCGAAGACACGCTGACTGCTGTGAAGCACCTGTATCCCTTCATCTTTGACGTCTTCCCCAACGGCGATGTCATCTTTCAGCAGTATAATTGTTCTCGTCTGAGAGCGAGAATCGTGCCACAGTGGTTTGAGGAGCATTATAGTGAAGTCACTTTGATGTCTTGGCTACCAGATTCGCCTGATATAAATCCTGTGGAATCCGTCTGGGTCGCTATCGGGCGCCATCACTGTGTACGTAGATTAGCAGCTCGTTATTTACGCGAATTATTTGATCTATGCATAGACATCTAATGCCACATACCTCCACAAACCTACCAACAAACTGTCGGATCCGTGATGCCCGACAGACAAGCTATTACGCACATTGTCATAATATTTTGCTCAAATCTGTCTGATGAAACCCGGATTTACGGCTACTTTATTTAGGAGACGTCTGCAGAACGATACCCGATTTTGGAAATCGTTTCCGTATAGCTGCTGGTGTAGGTGTAGCTTAAAGGGAAGCCACTTTCGTTCCTTCAGAGTCCTTTGTACAAAAGATCTCGATATGAGAAATTACTACAGCGACGTAATGATACGTCATGGTGGTACAATCGTTTGTTGTGAGATAACCTGGTTGAAGTTCGGTTTCACGCCGAAAAAATTCACGCTTTCCTCGACAGTAGCACAGCAGTGTAACTAAGTGTCTTTAGCAATAGTTTTCATATTTCACAATCTGTAGATCACTTTTTCAATATGACTGCCATATGTTTTTTGGATCTGTACAAAAATAGTTTTCTGCTGAAATTCTCGTAATTTGTTCGACTGTAGGAAGTGGTGGATAGTGCTCCCACACCAGCAGCAGAAATTTGATGCGTAAATGCAGTAAGAAGCAATCAATGTGCTCCATCCACAGGAAGTTCCATGACGTCTGAGAGTCACAAAATATTCTGTGTGTGGAGGCATTGAAATCTCCACAGATTGCTTCGAACAAGACAGGGACAGGACAGGACATCTACGGTAAGTTACGTGACGTCGGAGAGTCACGTGATGTTTTTTTCGCTCGAGTGTTCAGAGACAAATCCAAGCAGACTAGCCTCCTCTGGTTTGGACAGGTGGGCTGCTGTCCCCCACCCACCATTGTGGCTCCAGACCAGCAGTTGTGAGACATCGAAAATTCACCGAAAATTCCAGCCATTTTTCCACGTCTGTAGGACAGTGCTTCGAATTCTAGAAGAATTTTTTAAACATCCGATGTGCTGCGTGTCTATTTTTTCGTAATCTGTTATGGATTTCGAAATATGTCATGAACTTTAAGATATGTAGTTGTTCTGATTTCCCCATCTGTGCTCAGACACGAGTGTTGGTTTCCCATTGTAGAGCTTGCTTTGAAAAGTTAGGAAAATAAAAAATAAGTGGCTTATCAAATATTAACTAAGCCCACTCAGCGTTTCAGAGATGTGATGAACATCACACTAGCATGTTCGTGTAGTCCGATTTTTTAACATCTCTGCAGTGCTCGTTTCTCAGTAATTTCTAGGCATATACCAGTTTTAGGGATTGTTTCAGTTACCGTTTTAGACTGGGGCTTTTTTCTGCCAGTTCAAAAGTGGAGCAGATAGATTTATTTCGACTTGTAGGTGAAGGGAGCGTGCTGTGAAGAATTTTTATTTTGAGTTCGCTTGCCATTAGGTTTCAGTGGTGTCATAATTTTTTCAGCAGGTAGCACCAGCTGTGTGACATCATCAATTCTGAGCCGTATTGCGATTTTAGACACTCACTGTGTAGCACTATACATATAGATGTGTATACATACACTAACCAGAGAGGCAGCTGGACAGAGACTGACCGTTTCCCACTATTTCCAGGGGAGGGGTGGTGGTGAGAGGTGGGTGAGGTCGAGTCTGGGGGGACGGGTGAAGGAGGCCGACAGTGCCCTCTAGTGAATATGGTGCAAACCAGATCAGTTGGTCCCTGCACGTCAAGGCAAACACAGGTCTCTGAGTTAGGTTACTGAAGGCATCCCACTTGAGCCATAAATAAATAAATAAATAATTTAATTAAATATCCTGCCTTCCTCTCCAGCTCAGAATTACATTTTCACACCAAAAATAAGTAATGTACACTAACCTAACCTTCCTCTCCAGCAGCTGGTCAGAGACTGACCATTTCCCACCATTTCCAGGAGTGATGGCATAGAAGGGGAGGGGGGAGGGAGGATGGGGGAGGGAAGTTAGGCCTTGACATCAGGGCTACATTTCTCATCTATGGCAACTATCTTGGATCCGCCATCTTGAATACATTTGGCAACAATGCAAGCTGTCCCAGAAATCGCCTAGCTCAACTACTGAGTTGTAGCCCATTAGACTCCTTTTGTCCGTAAGCTGAATGTGATTTTTTCAGAAGCAACGAATCAGAGCACAGATAACAGGATTTTTTTAAGAAGTTTGTTTTGTGTGCAAGGCAATTCCTGCACAAGTCCCAGCAGAAGTGTTGCGAAAAATAGCCCTTCTTGGAATGCAGTGAGGTGAGAACAGGGCTTCAGATTCTACACGTTCTGTTAATTCATCCAGTTTGTGCTAGAAAATAACTTGTAGCTCTGTGACGAAGAGGATGAAATTTTTTCTGCTTAGAGAAGATAATAGCACCAGCAATGCTCTCCATCTAAAAAGGCACCATACGAAGTGTCGTACACTTCGAGAGTGTCATTCAGTAATTCTCTGCGCTTAAGGACAATATAACGATATGTTTACGTAATGTGTATACATAAACATACAGCTATAAATGTCCCTGTTCGGGCGCCAATTATATGTTTACGTAATGTGTATACATAAACATACAGTTATAAATGTCCCAGTTCGTAGTCGCTAATTATAGCAATATGTTTACTTTTGTGCTGTAACATATAGCTATAATCAGTGGTGGAAATATATTTGCGAACGCCGACCGTGTGCGGCTGTTTCTTGTTGGATCGTCTGATCAGTCGCAAGTTGCATTGCAGAGGAGAGTAAATGCCTATTCAAAATATAATTATTTTTGGATAGCTCAACACGAATTTCCTAAGGGACCGCAGTTTATCATGCATTTACCAGTAGAATATGGCGCGGAGAAAATATTTCGCCGCATGCAACTTCCGTCCGATCTCGACGAAAGAATTCGTGACTGTGAACTTTCTATTTGGCAGAAACAAAGAAAATTAAATAACTTCATAAAGGAGTGAGACATAGATTCTATAATAAATAAATAGTCCATACACCAGTTCCATTTAACTCTGAATTTATGGCAATTAATAGATGAACTTACACTGCAATGAAGGATTTAACATGGATGCCGTTTTGACTGGCACTTCTCTTCTCGTAATGAAAATAATTCCTTTGACGTTTTCACATACACGTCGCACAATAAATCTACTGCTATGCAATATTGCACTTTCAGTATTGCACTTTTACTTTACACTAAAATAATATTATTTTTAACGATAATAATACGGCGGCAAGTTACAAGAGAAAAATGAGTAACTGTTCATCGAGAATATCTCGTACATAAAAAAAAGTGTAAAAGTGTTCTTCTTCTGTCGGTTTTTCGCGCCGCGGTTTTCAAAGTCAATAACTCACTGCATCTCTGACGGCGCTTAACAATAAACAAGTTACGTGACACGTCGTTCACCTTTTACACTTTCGCAACATTATTTGCTAACCGTAGCGACTGCTCGATTAGTGAATGATTTAAAATGATAGGGCAATCACATAATGTTACAACAACTACAAGCATCCAGCGCAAAGCACATGTATTTTCGTATTGCATTAATTATTTGTAACTCAAACCCACCTACAAGAAAAGAGAAAAAAGAAGAATACGAAGATTCACTACTAGAAGCAGCGAGGCTGGTAACAGCATTACGTGGAAATCACGTAGATTATTTTGTAAACAAGAAGATGTCACGGTTCATTTACGTTGGTCAGAATGCAGCCATCCGACAGGACGACAAACACAAAATGTCCTACGCCGCTGTACGCACGGCTCTCCTCATTAGTGAGTGCTTGTACTGCCACCAGACGGAACTTTATTTGTATTCTCATGATAGTCCTTGCCCTGAGGAATACAGGGTGAGTCACCTAACATTACCGCTGGATATATTTCGTAAACCACATCAAATACTGACGAACCGATTCCACAGACCGAACGTGAGGAGAGGGGCTAGTGTAATTGTTTAATACAAAACATACAAAAATTCACGGAAGTATGTTTTTTAACACAAACCTACGTTTTTTTTAAAAATGGAACCACGTTAGTTTTGTTAGCACATCTGAACATATAAACAAATACGTAATCAGTGTCGTTTGTTACATTGTAAAATGTTAATTACATCCGGAGATATTGTAACCTAAAGTTGACGCTTGAAACCTCCGACGTTCAGTTACGTGTTGTAACAAACACGGGCCACGGTCGGCGAGCAGCATCTGAAGGGACATGTTTACGATGACGACCGTGTTTACGAGTGTGGCTGTAGTGCACCGTTTGGTTTGGTCTAGCTGTCGCAGTGTCCGCATGTAGCGCTTGCTGCTATTGTTATTCTGCATTCGTCTCCGCACGCAGACCAACTGTAGTACACCGTGTTACCAGACGTCTGTGATAGTGTAGTGTTGTAGGAACTGTGACCATGGTGTATTCGAACTCTGAAAAGGCGGAGATGATACTCATCTATGGCGAGTGTCGACGAAATGCAGCTGAAGCCTGCAGGGTGTGTGCAGAACGGTACCCGGACAGAGAGCATCCAACGTGCCGCACATTGCAAAACGTCTACCGCCAACTGTATGCAACAGGTATGGTCGTAGCACGCAAACGGGTCCGTAACAGGCCCGTCACAGGACAAGCGGGTGCAGTTGGTGTGTTAGCTGCTGTTGCCATGAACCCACACATGAGTACACGGGACATTGCGAGAGCCGGTGGACTGAGTCAAAGTAGTGTCATGCGCTTACTGCATCGTCACCGCTTTCACCCGTTTCATGTGTCGCTACATCAGCAATTACATGGTGATGACTTTAATCATCGAGTGCAATTCTGTCAATGGACATTAACAGAGAATGCGTGGCAGTTCTACCTGTTTACCGATGAAGCGGGTTTCACAAACCACGGGGCGGTGAATCTACGGAACATGCATTACTGGTCCGTGGACAATCCTCGCTGGCTCAGACAGGTAGAGCGACAGCGACTGTGGACTGTAAATGTATGGTGCGGAATCATTGGCGACCACCTCATTGGTCCTCACTTCATTGCAGGGGCCCAAAGAGTTGCAACATACAACGCGTTTCTACAGAATGATCTGCCAACGTTGCTCGAAAATGTCCCACTGGAAACGCGTCGGCGTATGTGGTATCAGCATCATGGTGCACCTGCACATTCCGCAATTAACACTAGGCTGACCCTTGACAGGATGTTTGACGGGCGTTTGATAGGACGTGGAGGACGCATAAATTGGCCAGCCCGTTCTCCTGATCTTACACCTCTGGACTTCTTTCTGTGCGGTACGTTAAAGGAGAATGTGTACCGTGATGTGCCTACAACCCCAGAGGATATGAAACAACGTATTGTGCAGCCTGCGGCGACATTACACCAGATGTACTGCGGCGTGTACGACATTCATTACGCCAGAGATTGCAATTGTGTACAGCAAATGATGGCCACCACATTGAACATCTATTGGCCTGACATGTCGGGACACACTCTATTCCACTCCGTAATTGAAAAAGGAAACCACGTGTGTACGTGTACCGCACCCCTCATGGTAATGTACATGTGCGTCAGTGAAAAACACCAATAAAAAGGTGTTAGCATGTGGACGTAATGTGCTGTTCCAGTCTCTTCTGTACCTAAGGTCCATCACCGTTCCCTTTGGATCCCTACGTAATTAGGTGCTCTCCGATACAAACGATCGAACAGCGGAGGAGTGGTACTCAAGCGTCAACTTTAGGTTACAATATTTACGGATGTAATTAACATTTTACAATGCAACAAACGGCACTGATTACATATTGGTTTATATGTTCAGATGTGCTAACAAAACAAACGGGGTTCCATTTAAAAAAACGTAGGTTTGTGTTAAAAAACATACTTCCGTGCATTTTTTTATGGTTTGTATTAACCAATTACACTAGCCCCTCTCCTCACGTTCGGTCTGTGGAATCGATTCGTCAGTATTTGATGTGGTTTACGAAATATATCCAGCGGTAATGTTAGGTGACTCACCCTGTATAGCTTTAAAAAATAAAATTTGTAAACCAAAAGATCAAACTCTCTGGGTAGGGCTGAATTCTGAAGTGCCATTGGGTTGTGCCTGTCTGACATCAGGATGCGGTAATGTGTTGTAGAAATTGAGTTTTTAGGGAATGAGATTTTGTGTAACTGTCTGTACTTAATGTTTGCATGTGCTTGAAATCTCTTAAATGGCGCCATTCCCAGTTAAGTGCCTGTCACACTATTTCTCTGCTATTCCATTTTCGAACAGCGCATAGAAACAACGAGCACTTAAATCTTCCTGTGCAAGCTGTCATTTTTCTTATTTTATTACAATCATAATTTCTCTCACATTGGTGTGTGTAAGTAAAGTATTCTCGCACTCGTGGGAGAAAGTTGGAGATCGAAATGCCGTGAAAAGATCTTGCTGCAACTACGAACGCCTTTGTTTTAACGTGTGCCACCCCAATTCGCTTATGAAATCCTTGACTCTCTCTCCCCTATTTCGCGATGGTAAAAAACGAGCTGCCCTTCTTTGAACGTTTTCGATGTCCTCCGTGAATCCTGTCTGGTAGGAATTCCATGCCGTGCAGCAATATTCCAGAAGAGGACGGAGAAGCATAAAATAAGCAGTCTTTTCTGCAGACCTGTTTCATCTTCTAAGTGTTCTGCCAATAAAATGCAATCTTTGGTTTGCTTTACCCACAGCATTATCTATGTGATCATTCCAATTTATGTTGTTTGTAATTGTCATCCCCAGGTATTTAGTTGAAGTGATTTGCGATTTATCGTGTAACCGAAAATTAACGTATACCTTTTAGTACTCAAGTGGATGACTTCACATTTTTCATTATTTAGAGTTACTTGCCAGTTTTGACACCATACGGATAGTTTGTTTAAATTATTATTTAACTGGTTTTTATCTTCTGACGACTTTATTAGACGGCAAATGACAGTGTCATTTGCAACCAATCTAAGATGGCTGTGCATATTGTCCCCTTAATCGCTTGTGTAGATTAGGAACAGCAATGGGCCTATAACATTTCCTTGGAGAACGCCAGATATATATTTTACTCCATGACTTCCCATCGATTACTACGGATTGTAATCTTAATCTTTCTGACAGTAAATGACGAATCCAGCAGCGGAACTGAAATTCCATGGGATCATAATTTGAATAAACTTCATTTGTGTGGGACGGTATCGAAAGCCTTACGCAAATCTAGAAATACGGAATGAAATTGAGATCCCTGTCGATTACTTAGTGAGAATAAAGAGCTACTTGTGTTGAATGAGAACGATATTTTCTGAATCTGTGCTGACTATATGTCACTACATCGTTTTCTTAAAGGTAATTTATAATGTTTGAACACAATACATCTTCCAAAATCCTACTGCAAATAGACGCCGGTATTACTGGTCTGTAAGTCACCAAATTAGTCCTGTTTCCTTTCTTGAACACTGGTGTGACCTGTGCAACTTTTCAGTTTTTTAGGTACGGATCTATCGCCGAGCGAAAGTTTGTATATGATTGCTAAATATATAAAGCTATTATATTAGCATGCTCTGAAAGGAACCTAACTGGTATTCAATCTGGAGTGGAAGACTTGCCTTTATTAAGTGATTTAAGTTGCTTTGCTATGCCGAGTATAACTACTTTTAAGGTATTCGAAGGAGTTTTGCATTCCAATGTTAATCCTGCGCCCTTCGGGGATGATTATGGTCGAGATAAGAGTACGCAACTTTTCTTTGCAGCTTTATGATATGTTTCCTCTATGTTGGTCAATTTCCAGGCCTAAATATGTTACTGAGTCACGCCAAGGAATATCCTGGCCACCAGTGGACAACTGGCGGTTTGGGAGTTTGATCTTGGTCACGAAACAGATGGCTTAGCATTTTATCGGGTTAATTTTCTCCTTCCTAATTTTGCACCAGTGTTGTCGTAGCGGCCTCTTATTGTTAGAGGGCCCGCACAACCGACACGCAAGATGGGTTGCCGACCCCCTTTCAGGAACGCGGAGAGAAACATCGCCAGCGCACAGAAACACGGAACTACTGCGCCAGCCAACATGTGACAGTATTCCACCAATCAGAACTCATGTGACTCACGTAGCGACCAGGCTTTACAAGCACGCCTAGACCGTCAGTGTTTACAAACCGCTAGGAACAGCTCCGGCCATTACTTACGCCGGCCTAGCATTGTATTCACTCGCTGTTGCATTGTAGTAGCACGTTGTATTGTGTAGAGTAGATTTTGGATCAGTATTTTTCTTCCATTGCCTTGTTTCCTTTTTTAGTTTGTCACCACAAGAGTTGTGGGTTTTCTTGTTGTTCTTGCGTTTAAAACTTAGTGTATGCCAAGAAGGCGTTTATTCTTTAATTATGATAAAGTGTATTCAAATTGACTGTTAGTTCTTTTTCCTGCCTACCGCAGGGCTCAACAAGTGTGTTCTTTTATACAGATGCTACAGCAATTTGCGATGTATTAAAATGAGTATGAAAATATAGGGTTATAGAGACTTTTAAAAATCTTAAACATCTACGATTATACATGCAAACTGAAGCGACGAACAGATGTTTGTAACAAGGCAGGATTCGAATCTAGGTCTCCTCCTCACTAGGCACATGCGGTAACCACAACACCACCCTGGCCCAGTGACTTCGCACAACTGCATGGACTACACTTGCAAGCCTCCTTCCTCAATGCAAATTCCCTTCCACGCCTTCGTCCACACTGTTTACCCCTAAACTCGAACAGCATTGCAGAGGCACTCCAACTGTTTGGGAATAGCATCTCAGCAGCGAACGAGACGGGGGATCCTGCCTCAAACCCAGGCACAAGTGCTTTAATCAAATGAAACGATATGGTTCTAGAAACCCTTTTCACGTCTCAAACATTTGTGATGTACCGGGTGATCAAAAAGTTACTATAAATTTGAAAACTTAATAAACCACTGAATAATGTAGATAGAGAGATAAAAATGGACACACATGCTTGGAATGACATGAGGTTTTATTAGAACAAAAATGCAGGATGGCACTCCACCCCATATTGCTAGACGCGTGAAAGATCTCTTGCGCGCGTCGTTTGGTGATGATGGTGTGCTCAGCCGCCACTTTCGTCACGCTTGGCCTCCCAGGTCCCCAGACCTCAGTCCGTGCGATTATTGGCTTTGGGGTTACGTGAAGTCGCAAGTGTATCGTGATCGACCGACATCTCTAGGGATGCTGAAAGACAACATCCCACGCCAATGCCTCACCATAACTCCGGACATGCTTTACAGTGCTGTTCACAACATTATTCCTCGACTACAGCTATTGTTGAGGAATGACGGTGGACATATTGAGCATTTCCTGTAAAGAACATCATCTTTGCTTTGTCTTACTTTGTTACACTAATTATTGCTATTCTGATCAGATGAAGCGCCATCTGTCGGACATTTTTTGAACTTTTGGTTCTAATAAAACCCCATGTCATTCCAAGCATGTGTGTCAATTTGTACCTCTCTATCTACATTATTCCGTGATTTATTCAGTCTGCATACGTACACCATAAATATCTGAAACGTGAAAATATCTCTGAAGCAACGTATGAAAACTTGTACCAAGTTTGGATATATATATATATATATATATATATATATATATATATATATATATATATATATATATATATATATATATATATATATTCGAAACTAAAATGTCTCTGGAACCAATGATTTCCTTTGATTAAAGAACCTATGCTTGAGTTTCAGGCAGGACCCCTGTTTCCTTCGATGCGGAGGTGCTAGTCCAAAGCAGCCGTACAGCTCTGTAACGCTTTTCGAGTTTCGGGGGAATACCAACTGGGCTTAGGCATGTATGGGACTTTGCACTGAGGAGGGAGGTGTGCTAGGCTAGTCTGTGCATTCTGAAAACCACTGTGCCAGGGTGGCGTTGTGATTAGCACAACTGCCTAGTGATCAGGACACCCGGGTTCGAATCCTAGCCTTGGTATAAATTTTCTTTTCGTCGCTTCCGTCTGCATATACACACATTAAAATAAGATTACGATACTTCTTGTACGAGTATATAATATATTGAAGTGCCTGTTCTATTCAGAGGTACGATGCAATGTATACAGCTGTGTCATTGGCATAGAGTGCTACCTCCCTGAGACTAAGCCAGTTCAAAAATTCTTCGTTGTGGTAGTTACGCTTTTCACACTTTTCACACTTTTATTTTGCTGTTGTCGTATACGACGCTGGCACAACAGCATAACAAGAACATTGATGTGATAAATGTAGAAGCAACACTGCACCAGCAACCAACGCTACCAGTCAACCGTTTCACACCTAATAAGCTCTGCATAAAGACATGGATGATTTCTATAAATAGTACCATTATGTGTGCAGAGGTCGTGCAAGGGGTACTCATAAAGATTTAATTATCATCTCGAAAAAATAGAGTTATGTAATTTTTTTTTTCTGATTTTGGTGCAGGTATATGTCTGCACTCCTGGTACACATTGAAATCCCTGAGCCACATTACCGTAGCACGCCTGTAGAGGAAGCAAAACCAAATGGTACAGCCTGTGAAAATTTGAAAAATCGATCTTTTGTTTTTTTAGCTGAAAATTTTTTCTGGGGTGTGTGCTTTATTGTAGTGTTCATCTTGAGTTCTCCAGAAACTCTGTTATGGAGTTACAAGGCGATTTGTGGAGAAGTGTCTCCGAAACCATTTCACAGTGGGAAAAATTTGCCTAAATATAATTTCAACGACGCCGTAACAGGAATTATGAAGTGCCAGAAGTAGAGATCGGGCCGACCTGTTACAACTGCTGCGCAAAAGCGGACGAAAAGCGAATGGAGCGAGCAAAGTAGCGGATGACCGAAGCTGCCAAAGACGCCCGCAGGACCGCCGTAGCCACGAAGAAGGCGGAGGAGGATCCCGGTTTGGGTACGGAAGGACTGCTCTATGGTCCAGGAATCGCTATGGGCATTTTTAAATTAACTTCAAAAAATCTAATACGAAACTTTAAACGCGTTTTTCTCGAAGCAGTATTTTTGAAACTGAAGTAAACATAACTTTGTGAACGGTTCGTATGATTTTGGTCAGACTTTGACCAAGGAATTCTAAATCGTTTGCTTTGTCAGCACACGTAGCAGTCTTGAGATATCTTCAAAAGTCTATTTTCGGTGCACGCTTTTCTCTCGTTTTTGTGGGCGATGAAATTAACATTTGTTTCAACACGTCGCCGTTTTGTTAGAACTCAATGTTTTTCAACTATTCTATGAAATGTGGTGGAAAATACATTGAAAATGGTTTACACAAAATTATAGTATTACACGTCGAGTACGAGAGCTCTGGGAATTCCCACAGATGATCAACGTTCCGGCAGCAATGGGTCTTTCCTCATAGAGCATCGGTTTCGGGGAGTGTCCGATGTGGATGCAAAAATGATTTTTTTAAAGACAAAAGTGTAAGTAATAAATCTGTATCGTCATACTTAACACTAATATTTATTTTACTTGAAAAAAATCACAAAAATCACGTATTTTTCCAGCGGTCAAAGAGGGCTACCCACTTAAGTATCGTTCTCAGCAGCAGCGGAAATGTTGCATCTGTGCCAGGCTAATCCAGATGACTTCTTTGGAAGCAGTTCAGGTGGAAGAGCAAAAGGGAAAAACTTGTCTGAGACTGTATTAAGTGGACACTGCGGCTAGCACGATTCTTGACAGGAAAACACACGTCTTCTGTCTGCAGCAAAGAAGGTATTTGCGAAATAGGCGGAGAAAAAACTCACAGGGTTGGGGACGGGGTGGGGGGAAGGAAGACGTTTGAAAGGCTCTCGAACATAAATCCCTGTGGCCATGTAGCGAGAGGGAAACTCAATACCAACGGGAACGGCCGTAATAAGTATAGGGCGTGGTCGAAGAGGCGAGGCGCGCTTTGAAGAGTTTAGTTCTTTATTGAGACGCGGAACTCGCAAACGGTAGGGGCCTGCCCTTCCCCATGACGGTAACGCTGGGGAGCTAGTGTTGGTAGCAAGGGAGGGAATACGGGGAGGATGGAGTCTACATGTTGCGTCTTGAGATACAGTCAAATACATGGGGACTACAAATATTTCGCAGTAGCTTTATTTTACTTCTTCAAAACAATGTGCACCACGGTCGGTGCACACCTGTATCTCTAAAACGCTCATCAAACCTTTTTCTTTAAAGTCTTCTCGCAGCTGGGTACATCAATTGATCCACGGCTGCAAGAGTTCCCCACGCGCATAAAATAGCCATCTTCTTATTATCAAAGTATCGTGTTAACTGGTAGATCTACGAGATGCATTCAAGTTCTAAGGCCTCCGATTTTTTTTCTCCGGACTGTAAAGAGATAGAAACATGCCCATTGTTTTAAAATGAGGCCGGGTTCATTGTCAATACGTCCCAGAGATGGCAGCACCGTACGGCAGATGGAATTTTACCGCCAGCGGCGAGAATGAGAACTGTTTTAAATACTTAAAATGGCGACGTTTTCCTTACTTGAACAGCGTGCAATCATTCGTTTTCTGAATTTGCGTGGTGTGAAACCAAGTGAAATTCATCGACAGTTGAAGGAGACATGTGGTGATGGAGTTATGGATATGTCGAAAGTGCGTTCGTGGGTGTGACAGTTTAATGAAGGCAGAACATCGTGTGACAACAAACCGAAACAACCTCGGGCTCGCACAAGCCGGTCTGACGACATGATCGAGAAAGTGGAGAGAATTGCTTTGGGGGATCGCCGAATGATTGTTGAACAGATCGCCTAAAAGAGTTGGCATTTCTGTGGGTTCTGTACACACAATCCTGCATGACGACCTGAAAATGCGAAAAGTGTCATCCAGGTGGGTGCCACGAATGCTGACGGACGACCACATGGCTGCCCGTGTGGCATGTTGCCAAGCAATGTTGACGCGCAACGACAGCATGAATGGGACTTTCTTTTCGTCGGTTGTGACAATGGATGAGACGTGGATGCCATTTTTCAATCCAGAAACAAAGCGCCAGTCAGCTCAATGGAAGCACACAGATTCACCGCCACCAAAAAAATTTCGGGTAACCGCCAGTGTCCATGTTCTGGGACAGCGAGGGCGTAATCCTTACTCATTGCGTTCCAAAGGGCACTACGGTAACAGGTGCATCCTACGAAAATGTTTTGAAGAACAAATTCTTCCTGCACTGCAACAAAAACGTCCGGGAAGGGCTGCGCATGTGCTGTTTCACCAAGACGACGCACCCGCACATCGAGCTAACGTTACGCAACAGTTTCTTCGTGATAACAACTTTGAAGTGATTCCTCATGCTCCCTACTCACCTGACCACACTCTCCGTGGCCGCACATTCACCAGCCGTGCTGCTATTGCCTCAGCGATTTTCCAGTGGTCAAAACAGACTCCTAAAGAAGCCTTCGCCGCTGCCATGGAATCATGGCGTCAGCGTTGTGAAAAATGTGTACGTCTGCAGGGCGATTACGTCGAGAAGTAACGCCAGTTTCATCGATTTCGGGTGAGTAGTTAATTAGAAAAAAAATCGGAGGCCTTAGAACTTGAATGCACCTCGTACTAGCATCAAAATTTGTTTCTGATATCCTGATGATGGGGCATTCTCCAAGTCCATCAAAAAAGTTCTTGTAACAAGTGGATTCTTTAACTGCTGCTGAGGTTTTACCGTGCTTATTATTGATACTGAATGAAATACAACGCGTTTCGAAGGTTTAAACCTCCATCATCAGGTGTGTGATGACATGTGCGCGTTGCGTTAAAACTTTGTGGTAACCTGTGACACGATCTAGTAGAAAAACAAAACGCTACTTCAGAATATAGCTCTGAGGAGATCTTTGACTAAAAACTGAACGTAACTGTGATGTATTGCGACAGAAAAAGGAGTCCGTGACCGCTGAAGGTGTCCTATTTTAGTTGTTTTAATTGCACATTTATATTAATTTTTAGTTTTTAGTCAAGGACCTACACAAAGCCGTGTTCTGAAATAGTATTTCGTTTCTCTACCAGATAGTGCCATAGGTTATTCCAAAATCGTAACACAACGGACACTTGTGGTATTAACACAAATAAATTAGTATTAACAAAAATGAATCCACCTTATGATGGAAATTTAAACTTTTCAAAAAGGGTTGTGGAAATAAACAGTGAATGATAACTGTAAACTGGTTGTTTCATTCGAAGTGCATTCTTATCACGTACAGACCTGAAGTAGTGTTAAGGCCGTGCTCAGTTAATTAGCCCGTCAAGAAATTTTTGTCTCCTCTTCATTTCACTTTCTCCTTACATTACGATGCATTGAACTATCATCGTTGATATAAGAATTGGCCTTCGGGACTTCCCAATCCATGTATTACATGTAATTTAACATGCATTTCCTTTAACTTAAGAAAACAATAATCAATATAAATGTTCACAGGGTAAGTACGCTGTACGACTGGCCGTCACATTATTGTCTATGTGGACAAATCGATATTGTCGCTGCCATCAACATTGAAAATTCTTACCCTCAGTGCTTCAATAGGCGGCGTAGTAGTGGTATTACAGAGTAACAGCCGAAGGGCATTATAGTGAAAAGTTTTCACACTAGCACGTAGGTGCAAATTTTTGTAACTTCTCGAACTTTGCAACTTCTCCAACAATATATTCCCGCAGAATGTCCTCGATTCTTCCGTCGCTACTTGATGGGCCACCTTCCTAATTATAAATGAAAATAACAAAATAGTGTTTTTACTTATAATTACGAAGTAACGAATCTTCCAAAAGGCTGGATTCGTATTCGGAGTAAGTGGAAATCTATTCACCGTTTCGCGTAGTACCCGTGATCTGGCGGATGCCGAAATGTGCTCTGTTACAGAGTCTCTGTCGATTTCTTCTTTCGCCTGTTCCAAATATTCCGTTACTTTCTGCGGAGTCCATTTGTACATGATTTTGTAATATAATTCATGAAAAATGACCTGAAACGTTTGCCATGTGTAGAAGAGGTTGTATCTCTGACACCAGTGAACCAAAGATGTTGCGTGAATGGCAGAATCGATTGTAAGTAGGAGCGCGCGGAGCGCAGTTGCCTTTGCACTCTGTTATCGGTAGGATTTAAGACTTGAAGCTAGTGGCTACCAGTGAGAATTTAGCTGTTGGTCTGTGGACGCAGCATAATACAGCTTTTATAAAATGAAGTGATGAATGATATTGTTTGTGCTCTTTGTGGACGCAGCGTAGTACACTTTGTGTTCTTTGTGAGCACAAACAATATTATTCATCACTTCATTTTATAAAAAGTGTCTTCTGCTGCGTCCACAGACCAACAGTTGAATTGTCACAGCTAGCCTCTAGCTTTAAGTCTTCCATCCTACCTATAACAGAGTGCAAACGGCAACTGCTATGCGCTCCGCGTGCTCCTACTTACTATCGATTCTGCCGCTCAGGCAACATCTTTGGTTTAGTGGTGTCAAAGATAAAATCTCTTCTACACATGACAGCAATTTTAGGTCATTTTTCATAAATTATATTACAAAATCAGGCTCCATGTACAAGTGGACCGCCGGCCGGTGTGGCCGAGCGGTTTTAGTCGCTTCAGTCTGGAACTGCGCGACCGCTATCGTCGCAGGTTCGAATCCTGCCTCGGGCATGGATGTGTGTGATGCCCTTAGGTTAGTTAGGTTTAAGTAGTTCTAACAAGGGAACCTCCCCATCGCACCCCCCTCAGATTTAGTTATAAGTTGGCACAGTGGATAGACCTTGAAAAACTGAACACAGATGAATCGAGAAAACAGGAAGAAGTTGTGTGAAACTATGAAAAAAAATAGTAAAATATACAAACTGAGTAGTCCATGCCAAGATAGCCAACATTTAGGACACTGGTAGTCAAGGTGCGCCGTGGTCCCGTGGTTAGCGAGAGCAGCTACGGAACGAGAGGTCCTAGGTTCAAATCATCCTTGGAGTGAAAAGTTTAATTTTTTATTTTCAGTTTATGTGACAAAGTCTTATGTTTTCACTACTGTTTTGGGAGTGATTATCACATCTACAAGGAAACCTAAATCGGGCAAGGTAGAAGAATCTTTTTACTCATTCGCTAAGTGTACAAGTTACGTGGGTCGACAACATATTCCTGTCATGTGACGCACATGCCGCCACCAGTGTCGTATAGATTATATCAGACGTGTTTTCCCGTGGAGGAATCGGTTGGCCTATGACCTTGCGATCAAATGTTTTCGATTCCCATTGGAGAGGCACGTCCCTTCGTCTACTAATCGCACGGTTTTGCGGTGCGGTCGCAAAACACATACACTAAACTTATTACAGTGAACAGAAACGTCAATGAACGAACGGACAGATCATAACTTTGCAAAATAAAGAAAGTAAAATTTTCAGTTGAGGGAAGACTTGAACCAAGGACCTCTCGCTCCGCAGCTACTCACGCTAACCACGGGACCACGGCGCTGCTGAGCTAGCATTCAGTTGCATATCTTCCATATGGACTACTCAGTTTGTATATTTTACTAATTTTTTTCACGGTTTCACACAACTTCTTCCTGTTTCCTCGATTGATCTGTGTTCAGTTTCTCATGGCCTATCCACTGTGCCAACTTATAACTAAATCTGAGGGGGGTGCGATGGGGAGGTTCCCTTGTAAGTTCTAGGGGACTGATGATCTCAGATGTGAAGTCCCATAGTGCTCAGAGCCATTTTACAAGTTGACCCCTCACAACCTCACTGATGTCGATGATGAAGGGAGGTTCATCATTCCATCCCATAACGTGATATTATCCTGGACAATTTTCAGAACTGGCCTGTGTGTCCAATGGCGTGTGTCGAGAGACGCATAAGCTGTTCCGCTGTTAGCAAATACAGTGTTAACATAATTTTTTATCTCTTGACCAAATCGCCGGCCACTGTGGCCGAGCGGTTCTAGGAGCTTCAGTCTGGAACCGTGCTGCTGCTACGGTCGCAGGTTCGAATCCTGCCTCGGTCATGGATGTGTGTGATGTTCTTAGGTTAGTTAGGTTTAGGTCTAAGGGACTGATGACCTCAGATGTTAAGTCCCATATTGCTCAGAGCCATTTTTTTCCTGACCAAATCCTTTTAGATTACTGATTTCGACCCTGTAAGGGGGTCATCTTCAAATAAATGTATTGTGCAGGACAACCATGCGGTGTCACGAAGTGACAGTGACTTGAAAATGACCGCTGTGATGGTAATCTAAAAACGTGAGTGTTGTTGCGTCTGGAAATAGAAACTGTTTTAACAGATGTACCAATGACGATTGTCTCCTAACGACAGAACTGTCGTACTTCATGAAATACAAACTGGAAGTTACTGTATGGAGTGTATCAATGGGAACCGAAAATTGTCGCTCAAGGCTTGTTGTTTCGCTGGCGCCAGTTCCCCTTGAAGCCGGGGTGTCGTGTACCGAGGCCATAAAGACGGACGGCCGGTCGGCGAGCAGTTCGCGTGTGGGAGACGGCGCGATCGCACGCGATAGCTTGTTTTACACGTGTCATTTGACGGGTAACGCGTTGTGTCCACTACTGTAAATGTCCCGAAATTGACGCTTCGCAGGTCATGCGACGCGATGCTGTCGCTCGGCTGTCAGCCGTTGGAAACGAGGCCGTAGCGTTACACACCCCCTGGCGTGCTGCTGTGAGCCTAGATCAATTATCACAGGGTTTATTTTACCAACGAAATTAGGGGGTCAAAGATTTTCCCAAGTCCAGATCGCATCGTCCAACAGTCTAGAACAAAATGTGGATTTATTCCGGTTTATTGCTGAAATTCCTGAGACCACTTGTTTGACAATAATCACGGCCCTATAGTGACTTTTTTTCTACTCTACCCGTTACTGCTCGCTAGGACTCGTTCTCTTCTAGACTGCTTACGTTATTGTGTAGTGTAGCTGCGGAATTTTTTCTAAGTCATTACTATGACGACTTGTTTCATAGTGCCTTTTTTCCTTATTAATTGGTTCTTCCGCCGCTTCTTGCAGGACACCATAATAATAAATGAAAAGCACAATACTGTGTATGATATAGAGGATTAATTTGTTTAGTTAACAGGTTTTCGGCTTACAAGCCATTATCAGGCTTTCACTGACTACCGTCGGCAGAGAAGTTCCTATATTTGTAAAAGATGCTGCGCACTTACAATGAGGCACAAGCACACAGTAAATGTCATCTTTGATGGTACGATGGTAATACAATTAAAAAGGTATAAAGGTCAACAATATGTAAGGAGAGAAAACCAGAAAAACATTAATACTAAACTAAAAACAATATCTTTATAATAATTTACATGAAATTAACGATCCCGATAAAATAAAATTAGTGCTTGATAAGACTGCTAAAGAATAGCTTGAAGAGATATTATATATGGATAGTGATACAGAAATTGAGTAAAAGATAGAATTGGCAACTGTTATATTATAATATAGGTCCTATATAGGCAATAACAGTAAAATAAAAATCATTTAATGTAAGAAAATGGAGAATTAGAAAGGAACACACAGCGTGGGAAGCAAAGAGAGCTGTGAGGATTAAGCGAACTTTGAAAGTGGGAAAGTTTTGAGCTGTATTTGGTCAGTTAATAATAAATCAACATTGTTGGCCAGATGTTTGATGATTTCCAGGGCTTCCAATAGGCTGACTAATTGGACTTATTTTGCTATGTTGCTGGTCGTATGCCATGAAATGCCATCACTTTCATTTCATCTAAAATTTTAATTTGTATTCTAAGGCTTTCTGTCGCAACTAATAAACTCCCATCTGTAGGCAATCTTCAATCTCTACGATCAGCGTTAGATCATTTGCTTATAGGGTTGCATTTAAACTAATGTCACGAGCTAAAAATAGTAGTTTTTTATTCACCATTTTCCGTTTACTGATCACTTCATCTACGTATATATTGAAGAGTGTTGTGAAAATACAGCATCCTTGTTTTATCCCTTTTCTGTGTCCATTGGCTTTGTGATTATGTTTCCCATATCTACAGTTATTTCGGTGTTTGTGTATTGACTGTTAATAGCAGTTACGAGATGAGATGGATAACATTGTTCAGACATTTTATGCCACACCATTTCTCTGTTGACAATAACAGCAAGACAGGTTTCCTTAGTGAATTCTCTTCTCTTTTCTGTAACTTGTTGCGGAGAGGCTGAAATGTGTAATAAAATTTTTGCAAAGCGGTCATGCCTTTCCCTAAGGCAATGTATCTACTTTGCGTAAAATAGCATTGTTTTTTCAAAAAAGCTATGTCAACCACTGGAGAATATGAAGATGTCAATACTGTATGCACCAGCGGAAAAATTAACCTATCGGAGCAAAAAAGAAGGCGAATATGCTCCTGTTTAAATGAATCTGCAAAGTGGGACACCAGCGCCTCTTTCTAGCTTCCTCGGCACCTTTAAAAATTTTCCCAAAATTTTGACATTCCAACATATTCACGCTCTTTATAACAACTAAACTCTCTGTCCTACTTGCTCTCCTAACAGTAATTCGCTCACAGTCACTAGGCGATCGCACATACCCATCCACTCCCACTTGCCCAACTCACTGTCATTATCGCTTTGTGCCTCTGTTACTGTCTCCTGTCTCTCAGCCGCGGTCTACTTCCTTCTGTCTTACTAATACTGTCCCCTCTATCAGTGTCACTGTTTTCCGCTTGCTCTATCTTCCCGCTACTATATCATTCATTTCTTCTCACTGCTGCTGTCTTTTCTCCCTGTCGCTATCTTTCTCTTCCTCGTTGTCAATTTAATAGACTCTGTCTCTTACTATCACTGTCTCTCAATCACTTCTACATTCTCCTTCTCAATATTCCTCTCCCACTGGCACTCTCTCCTTTAATCTTTTCCTACCATTGTTCTGTAAGTGTCAACTATGCTCCACTGTCCCTGTGTTCCTCCCTTTCTCTCACACTGCCATTGTCGCCTTCGCTCTTTCTATACCACAACCACTACCTACTATCTTACAATATTTATTAATTTTCCGTCTCTTTCCAAAAGCCACTGTTCTCTTTTCTCTCACCATAAAAAAGCGCGAATGTGTTCGCATACCAAAATTTCTGGGGACGCTTTTCAAGGTGCTGAGGATGGTAGGATGAGGTAGGCGGTCCCCAGCTTTTCAGCCAGAGTCTTTTAAACATGAGAATATTAGCGATTTTTATGCTCTGATACAGCATTTTTCCGCTGGTTTCCTTCTTTTCCCTGCCAAAGCAGGGCATGTCATTCATACAAAAGAACTTTCAATTAAATTTTGATAGTTTATTTATGTGAAATGGAAATAACGTAAAATTTATTTTACACCTTCGACTGGATTTTACTTCAACAAAAATTTTGCATGTGCTTCATTACTACAACACGGGGCTCCCAGAATCCTTCTGATGATAACAGAGATACTTTACAGCATATTTCTCCGTGCTTTGTCACTGTATGATCTACGTTTTCGTCTCATACCGCTTTTTACGTGTGTATTTTACGTGTACAGGTAGGGTGATTTGAATCTCAGTATCTCGGAAACGGATACAAATACCAAGAAAATTTTCAAGGTCGTTCGAGATCGGGACCTTATGAATATATTACAAAAAGCTCAGCCATTTGCTGTGCGTAGCTGTCTCGGAATCCGCGACTTGGTTTTGGTACGAAAAAGTGGTAAAAAGCCTTTTTCGGGTTTTATAAGGCACCGCCAGTGAACTAATGATTCATCCTTAAAGTCCACCATAGACCATATCAGGAGCAAAAAGACCCAACCGATTTTCCCCTTTTGTCTAAGCAGGAATAAGTATGTAATATTCACACTTTGACCCTCTACTGTAAGATACTTACAATACGACGATCTTTCTGTTGCATATACAAATCATTTTTAGCCCAAAGGATATCCAAAACACTTGACACTACCTTTCTATCACTGATAGAACCCGGGGTCTATGCCCAGGTAGAATCCCGTTTTTATGAGGTAGTACGTGCTGTCTCATGGGTACCGACTGCATCTTATTTTTCTAGTAGAGTAGAATCTTTAAACAGTTTTTGAAGTATTTAAGTGTGGTTCTGATATGACAAAGTGTGCGAAATAGTGTAGGCTGAACACTTACAGTGTCTTTAGCGCAGGGATGCCTCTCAGTGTCTTCCGTCCGATAATCTCCAGCTGATTGTGGCTGAGGTCCCTGAAACAAGAGAAAGATTTCACTGAATGAAATTTAACACAGCTTTTGATTCCAGAATTATTGATTGGTCACAGAAATAAATCGTCCGAGGACTGTACTGTCACACAATAAAATTAGTAATTTCGTAACAGAAACTATTAAAACAAATTGTATTACCATGTAGGGAATTTAGTCTCTAGCTGACAATTGCGTACGTCGTAAGAAATTACAAATTTGTATTACGTGACCGTGCAGTCCTCGGCACAAACTGTCAATACAGTGGAAAATGACTCTTAACTGAATCGAAACCAAAAGTGTAAATAAAACTACTACGTAACGTTAACTAAAGCATTTTATTACAGTGGACCAAAGCGTAGTGTTGCTGCGGGATATCGTGCCTGTTCGCCGGTTGAGGTGCGGCAGTATTTAAGTGACTCCTGATTTGCTGCAGCTAACCACTGTGATAGTCCAAATCATTCTGCGGCGACTCAGCACTCGTTGTTTCCCACAGCGATGGACTCTGTTGAGGGCGGTTTCCCGCAGTTCGAGGTTACTCATGTGCACAACTTGTGTTCAAGTCAACTGATCCAAGAGGGTACAGTGTAGCGGATGACTTAAGTGACTCCAGAAAGCGCTGCAGTGGTCGTTGTGTATTGGCGAGTCAGACCTCTGTGAGAGGTTGGAGGAATCAACCTAACAGCAGCAAAGACTTGGATTTACGAAGACGACGATGGGTTTGAGAACATGTTATCCAATCTGAGCCTTAAACAATGATCATTACAAAATCTGCTATTAAATAATACTTGTTTATTCTACGCTCAGTTTCGAAATACGGCAGAACTGGACATAGTTCGTAAGAAGTGCATAGAGTTATCTGAAGGAACAACGGGGGGGGGGTCTGTATAATACCATAACCGTATTATATCGTGAAATACGATCTTTACAGATCAAAGTGATATTAACCACGTGTTCATGATTATAAAGTGTAACGTTGTGGAAGCAAATAATAATGCTACATACATAACGCTTGAGTTTAGAGACTTCCTTGTTTCTTCAGCTTATACAGGGTTATTACAAATGATTGAATCTATTTCACAGCTCTACAATAACTTTATTATTTGGGATATTTTCACAATGCTTTGCACACACATACAAAAACTCAACAAGTTTTTTTAGGCATTCACAAATGTTCGATATGTGCCCCTGTAGTGATTCGGCAGACATCAAGCCGATAATGAAGTTCCTCCCACACTCGGCGCAGCATGTCCCCATCAATGAGTTCGAAAGCATCGTTGATGCGAGCTCGCAGTTCTGGCACGTTTCTTGGTAGAGGAGGTTTAAACACTGAATCTTTCACATAACCCCACAAAAAGAAATCGCATGGGGTTAAGTCGGGAGAGCGTGGAGGCCATGACATGAATTGCTGATCAGGATCTCCACCACGACCGATCCATCGGTTTTCCAATCTCCTGTTTAAGAAATGCCGAACATCATGATGGAAGTGCAGTGGAGCACCATCCTGTTGAAAGATGAAGTCGGCGCTGTCGGTCTCCAGTTGTGGCATGCGCCAATTTTCCAGCATGTCCAGATATACGTGTCCTGTAACGTTTTTTTCGCAGAAGAAAAATGGGCCGTAAACTTTAAACCGTGAGGCATCCAGAAGCTTTAAACTGCGCATACCATCGCCGAATGGAGTTAGCAGTTGGTGGATCTTTGTTGAACTTCGTCCTGAAGTGTCGTTGCACTGTTATGACTGACTGATGTGAGTGCATTTCAAGCACGACATACGCTTTCTCGGCTCCTGTCGCCATTTTGTCTCACTGCGCTCTCGAGCGCTCTGGCGGCAGAAACCTGAAGTGCCGCTTCAGCCGAACAAAACTTTATGAGTTTTTCTACATATCTGTATTGTGTCGTGACCATATGTCAATGAATGGAGCTACAGTGAATTTATGAAATCGCTTCAATCATTTGTAATAGCCCTGTATGTGTATGTGTTGTCGTTATTGTGGTTTTCAGTCCAGATACTGGGTTGATGCAGCTCTCCATGCTACTCTATCCTGTGCAAACCTCTTCATCTCCGAGTAACTGCTACAACCTACATCCTTCTGAATCTGCTTAGTGCATTCATCTCTTGGTTCCCCTCTAGATTTTTACCCTCCACGCTTCCCTCCAATATTAAATTGGTGATCCCTTGATGCCTCAGAACTTGTCCTACCAACCGATCCCTTCTTTTAGTCAGGTATATATATAGGTATACGAGGGTGGTTTGAAAAGTTCTCGGAATCACCACGAGAGGTCAGAGCTAGCGCAACGAGTCGTTTACGTGACATTCATTGGACAGTTGACTGTAAACACATGCCACGTCAGTGCTCTTGGAAGAGAGCTGTGTGGCGGTGACGTGGCTCTGTTGTTTGTTGTTGTTCCCGCGTAGTGATTTGCGAAGATGGAAAAAATCGAGATTCGAGCAGTGATTAAGTAGCTCGTAAAGAAAGATATGGAAGCAAAGGACATTCATGCCGATTTCCAGAATACACTGGGGGACTCTGCTCTTTCATTTTCAGCTGTTGCCGAGTGGACGAATGAATCTAAATTTGGTCGGGAGAGCTTAGATGATTGGTCTGCCATGATGTGTCACTACTCCAGAAATCATTGCAAAAGTGCACAAAATGGTGATCGCGGATCGCCGATTGAAAGTGCGTGAAATAGCTCAGGCTCGACAGATGTCATCTGTAAGGATATATCATATTTTAACTGAAGAATTAGAAATGAAAAAATTATCTGTAAGAAGGGTGTCGCGACTCTTGACGCGCGCCCACACGCATGTGCTGTCGCCATGGCAAAATTACACGAACTAAGACATTAATTGTTGCCACACCCGCCTTATTTACCTGATATGGCTCCGT
This sequence comes from Schistocerca piceifrons, assembly GCF_021461385.2. Classification (NCBI taxonomy): domain Eukaryota; kingdom Metazoa; phylum Arthropoda; class Insecta; order Orthoptera; family Acrididae; genus Schistocerca; species Schistocerca piceifrons. The sequence goes on from NC_060141.1 coordinate 635,125,049, forward strand.
CAGACGTCTCTCTCTTCCAAAAACTGAAAATTGTTCTTGGTGGACGAAGATTCACTTCACATGAAGAATTGATAGCCGGAGTTGACAACTATTTTGCAGGCCTGGAAGAAACTCATTTTCGAGATGGGATCAAGGCACTGGAACATCGGTGGACCAAGTTCTTTGCATTGAAAAATAAAATAGTTTCAGTGATGTAAGTACTTTTTTTCTATTCCGTTTCGAGAACTTTACGACCCACCCTCGTATATATAAGGTGCAATTTGTATAAGTGCAGATATTTCTGTGGGTGACTGAAGACGATGTACTGAAAAACATTACGTCAGTATTTATGTCATCTGCTGACTAATAATTATAGCTGTTACAATTTGTATGTTTTTACGTTGGGTAGAACCTCCCGGCCTATGTGGAAATACAAGCCATTAATACTTACTTTCCCCTTGGGAGCAGTCAGGTGTTGCAGAGTCGATGCGTGGAGCCAAAACAGTTAGCCTATACTGAAAGGTATACTCAGTTTTATATATTAAAAGTCTACTGATCAAAACTATGAGAAAAGTTCCTGTGATGACATATCCTGAAACCAATGCCTGCTGTCATACGGGCCGCTGAAGATCTGCAGTGCACAGCCTGCATTCTATTTACAGATAACGCAGGATTTTCAAGAGGTTGCGTAGTAAATTACCACAATACACAGATATGAATAGGTGCCAATCTCCCGGCAATCGTGAAATTGAGGCATCAGGATCCCTTCAGTACCAATGTAAGGGGAGGAATTGTTGATGACGGACTTATAGGTCCATGTGTCACAGATTTCTGCACGATATATTACCAATGCTATTGGAGAACTTTATTCTTGCAGAATACGAACGACTATGGTTTTTGCACGACAGGGCACCACCAAATTTTCTACGAATCCTGAAACAGTACCTCACGGTAACTTTTCATGGCCAACGGACTGGCCACGGAGGTCGGCTAGCGTGGCCGACTCATTCACTGGGCCCGAATCCGATGGATTTCTGGCTATTAGGGACTTCTAAAGACATTAATGTATACCCAACCCTTCGACGACGTGCAACATTACAGGAGCATGTGATACACGCATATGACAGATCCGAAATGAGCCAGGTATATTAGAAAAAGCGCCTTATTCACTGCGAAGAAGGGCTGAAGGACGTGTCAGGATGAGCGGTAACCACTTTGTGCACTGCCTACAGTGTCTGCTTCAACATGACAGACAGATGGGAATGAGAGAATAGACTGAAAAAGTTCCAAAAGTTCTGGCTGCAGCTGACAGAGGTACGAGAAGTGTGCTCAGCAACCACTGCAGAGATTATCATCCTGTTTTGACTAATAGATAGGTCGATTCACGAGGAATGTCGTGTACATGATTGTTATAAATATTTCGTGGAAACTGGCTGAACTATCATGAATTAAAGACCAGCGACACTATGAAAACGATCGCATTGACATCTAGTTACGCAGCTGCCGCAACTCCAGATAAATTCGAGGCTTGAGCAAAAACAGACTGCTGATTTGTTGGTAAACCGCTTTACCTCAAAACTGAAAGGTCCTGGCCAGACCAAGGATTTTTCACTCTCCTTTAACCTAGCATTTACCTCTCAAAGATGTGGATGATCAGAAGCGAAACGTGGCTTGGAGTCCATGTTAAATTGTAGGCCTCATTTTTAAAATTACACTGGAACTCGGGTTTGATGGGCTACTGCGGCCTTAGTAATGGAAACTCTTAGGACTGAATCCCAGGTGGACCACGAATTCTTTTCTCTTTCTTCTTCAACCTAGCAACCACTTCTCATTGATATGGAGATTCGCCACAAACGGAACTGTTGATCGCCTTTTACCAGTTGGATAACTGGATAAGGGGGTGCAATTCACCAACATGATGTCCAATTTAAATACTTACACGAGGACATTGAGCTACTCGAAAGAATCTATACATATATTGCCCTTCTATACATGTTACGGTTAAAGTTCTTTTTCTGCCTAAACCCAGGTACTACTGTAGAGTTTTTCATAATGTTTTTCACAAATGGATACAATGATTCACATGGAAGATTGGTGTGTATTATTTATAACCACTTGGTGCAAAATGGCTGAACTATGATGAATTACAGTCCCCAGCTACGTTTTTCCGTCTATGTGAAATCTGCTCTCGGCAATTACCGCATGGATTTTGTTTCTCGCGCCGCACTGTGCGACCACCCTGTCGACGAATGAGCGCCAAGGAGTCTTTGATGCACGGCTCGCTTTGTTAGCGTGTTGCGGTCGAGCAGTCCGCTCACGCCTTTAGGCGTTGCAGTACGCCGGCAAGTGTCGTGTGTTGCTTTAATCGCTTAATTTGTGTGATAGTAATCATACTCAGTTACCTAGCGTTGTTCCCTGATATCATCAGTCCACGCACTGTCCCTTCACCAAAATTGTCGCTACGAGACAAGTCGTCCGTCCGGCCATAGATACAGCATCCAGTGCTACCCGTGCGAGGCCGGGGCGGATCGCTAGGAGAATAACACAGGGTGGCGCATGAAAAACCAGCTTCGATGACTAGACTGCTCATTGTTGCCCGTGAATTTTCATATATTGTTCTAAAGCCGTTGCGTCTATGTTTCGTATTGGCAGTACGAAAACCATTGCAACTTGGTTAAGACGTTTGAAGCAAATATTTAAGCGAAATGTATCCTCTTCAAGAAAAAATCGCAGTAGTGAGGCGTACGTGTCTACCGCTTCGTGACATAGATTGCAAAGAAGTTTCCTGCATTTACATACCAGCAATGATCGATACACAAAATATGGTGACAAAGTGGCATACTACAGGGTCAGTTGCAAACGGAAAAAGAATCGAGCCCTATCCGTTGTCACACCTTCTGTGATCACAGATATTCGAGGATGAATGGTTCTGAGTCCAAACAAGTCGACACGTAAACTGTCACAACAAGTGAACGTTTCACATAGGGTCTGTCTGTTGTGTATCACTTCATACACAACAGTATGCAGAGATGGATTACAGAACGTTAAAGCAACTATCGTCGTAAGAAAGCTGGCGCAGAAATGGTTAGTGAACAAGTAACACAGCAAACAGAAGATTTAGAACTTGTATTTCTCCAACCGTATGAAGACTTGTTATAAATAATGCAACACGAAATAGAGTACAGTTACCATACTGTCAACGACGGGGCTCCTTGAGGCAGCACGAGCTATGGTATCGAAGCTAAGTGGCTCCAAATGCGATTGGGTGAGCGGCTGCCGCCGGCTGTCCGATGGTGCGGTAGCATAGGGCACTCTTGGTACTTAGCCTCTGGAGGTGTGGCTTTGCAGATGTGCTTCATTGAGTTCGCCAGATTCTGCGCAACAGCTATTGGAATGACAGAAACTTGCTATACCATTACCAACTGTAGAGCGCCAGTGGGGTGGTATCAACCTGATGCCAAGTTGTTAACATATTTTACGCCGTACAGGAATGACGCTCTACAAAATTATGTGTGTCCAAGAACCGAAGGAGGAAGGCAACGGAAAATATGTGCGTTACTGTACCTGGCTATGTCTAACAATTGCGAGTGGAATGTTGGATCTGCTGCTGAATTTCATGAGTGATGCACCTGGTTCAGTCCGACAGTAGATGTGAACTCCTAAAACTCCAGATACTCCTCAACAAATAGTCCCTACACGATTAATGAGGAACCTCTTAATGGCGAAAAAATCGGTCTGTGGTGTGCCGTGTTATCAAGTCCGATTGTGCGTCCCATACTTTTTGCAACAACAGTAAACACTGCTGTGTATATGCAATCTTTGAGGAATTTTACTCACAGATAACATACGTAATCTGTCTAAACCGGATGGAGTGACCTGTCACATTTCACACGAGTCAGTTTGACGAAATCACAGAGGAAACGATTGTCAGCAAAGGACTGTGGCCGCCGCATTTGCCGAACCAAACCACATGTGGCTCTTATCCGTGGGGCAGTGTACAGGGAAAAGTGTACACAAATAACACAATAACCTTCGAAGACATGAAGGATAATATTCGTATTGAAAGTTTTAGAACTGATGCGGTAGAGTTGCGCAAAGTGGTAGGACGCACGCAGAATCACATTGAAGCCCAAGGGGGTTATTTTCAGCAACTAATGGAATGTAAAGAAAAAGACAAGTCCATTTAAGTAAATATAGACCTTTGCATTAGCTTACTTGCTATTTCTTTGTTATCTAATTATTATATGTTTATCTATTTGTTGTCGCAACTGCTCGTAGCAGTCAACAATTCGTACGTGATTGGCGAGCAGTCTGTACTCGGGATCCGTTTTTCGTACGGCAATCTGTACTAATGGCAAAATGATTCAAATGGCTCTAAGCACTATGGAACTTGACATCTGAGATCATCAGTCCCCTAGAACTTAGAACTACTTAAACCTAACTAACCTAAGGACATCACACACATCCATGCCCGAGGCAGGATTCGAACCTGCGACCGTAGGAGGCGCGCGGTTCCAGACTGAAGCGCCTAGAACCGGCCGGCTACTAACAGCAGCTTCTGGATTTATAAGTAAATATCTTTCTTACACCATGTCGAAACTGTGGAGCACAATTCAAAGCAAATGACAGTTACTTTAAGTGATACGTGGCCCTTGCGTTGGAAAAGCACATTTCTGGTGGAAAATTGCACTTTTTCTTAAACTCTTTAAATCTATAGATAATATTTTAAAACTTCCTGTTGGCAAGGAATAAATGGGGCTGACCTAACGGGCGAACCAAATAAACATGCAGCAAGAGACGTGCCTTCCTACAAAAGTATACAAACATACCATACTCTTCATACAAAAAAAGGTATGTCAATTATGAGTCTCCTGTGCCGAATGTCCTTTTCTTCAGACAAGATCAGCACGACGTTCAACTTTAATGTTGACAGACTTTCTCAGTAGAGACCTTGTCCGCGTTACCTTTATATCAGGCGTACCACCCAATATGGCCGCAGCAGCTAATAAGGAATTACGGCGTGACCCATACGCCTATAAACGTCGCCCGTGTAGGTGTCCACGGGGCAGATCGAATTCTATTTACACTGCGCCTTATAGAAAGCTCACTAATACTGGGTCGGTGCGGTGATGTACGGAGCTCAGCCGGTCCGTATCTTTGTTCATCGTCGCCCCCCTGTTGAATATGTATTAATTTAACGAGCGCGCCCGGGAAGATGACTGGCTGTTTTACTGTGGCTTTATTACGATTTATGGGCGCCTCGCCGGCCGGCCACGTGTGGGCGACGGCTCTCTAAATCCCGGGGACAATTAAAAGCGATGTCGGCACGCGGGCCTAATAAGCTGTTGAATATGCGCCGACACCACCCGGCTGCCCCGCTACTCAACAGGTGCCCGCGGACACAGTAGCGGCGCTCGGATTATCTCTTCGCGGACGCTTTCAACTGTTGTTCCTACCCGATGGTAACTGCAGGGAAGGGGCTCAAGACTTATCGAACACGTCGTGGGTTTCTCGATTTTCCTCAGCAGGGCCTGGGCCCACAAATTTTGGGATGCTAGGCTCTCCCAGGTACAAGCCAGGAGAAATGTGTGTAGTAGAGGTTAAGGGTACTTTCTTTGAAGAAATGGGAAATACGGAAGCATCCGATCCCGCCCGTCTGCTTTGACCTATGACGTCACAAATATGGTGGAAACGACCATAAACCACGATTCCAATATGGCGCATATAAAGTCGTTACGTACACATTATGAGGACGAAAATACATCCAAAAATAAACACACACACACACACACACACACACACACACACACACACACACACACACACACGTTACACAAAAGCCTAATGACACTAACGGGACAAGTGCGGGAAACAGGGGTTTTTTGGGTGGAGACAAACTAAATGTAAACAAATTTAGACACCCACCCCCATACAAAACCACGCAAAACGACGAAAAAACAGACATCACGAAACTCCCCTAATACCACTAAATACAATATTATCTGGAATCAGACACTTCCCTTGACCCATATAGCTCAAAAAATCTCCCAACATTCACAGCCGCACGTTGGGATCGAACACTTCCCTTGACCTGTTATCCTTACGACATCTCCACATACAGCCGTCCCTGGTCCGAGACGCCGGAACTTTAAGTAAGCCTCATTTCTTCACGACATACTGAGCACTTCACGACTTCATCCAGAAATCCGAATAGTTGAAGAAATTTTATTAGAGACAACGCACTGTCCCCCATCATAGCCGACAACCGAAAACTGTTGACCCTGTCAGTCATATCCATACCTACCAAAGACATAAAAAAAGCAATTTACCAAAATTCACACACGACGCCACACTCGCAAACTAAACCAAAAACATCACCTAACACACCACCAGAGAGCACCACCGATCACATCAAAACGACACCTACAAACACGCCACACTCACAAACTAAATTCCGCGCCGTCGTGACGTCACACATCACAACAGCCTTACGTCACGGGTCAAAGCCGACGGGTGGGATCGGACGCTTCGGTCGACCCAAGAAATGTTTTAGACCGGCTGGTAACACCTATCAACGACCTCTTGGTAAGTTTTTGTGTGAAGATAGTCAACTGCGTGTTGAAGGCTACAGACTATACCTACGAGTTACAACATATTCACAATAAGATTCCACAGCAATCCAGGAAATACTTATTTTATTGTAATTCGGTAATCAATTTCGGTCAGGCCCAGAGTTGTAAAACTAGTGTAGGCTACCATGGACTGTCTTCAGTCAATATAGTCTGTGGTAGTTTTCCCAGTAGACTTGACCGGTTAAATGGCACTGAGCATTATGGGACTTAACATCTGAGGTCATCAGTCCCCTAGACTTAGAACTACTTAAACCTAACTAACCTAAGAACATCACACACATCCATGCCCGAGGTAGGATTCGAATCTGCGATCGTAGCGGTCGCGCGGTTTCCGACTGAAGCGCCTAGAACCGCTCGGCCACTGACGGTTAAGATCCTGCCCATGTTACCTGTACATTCGGTGTGTTGGGTACCTACCAGGCGTTACCTCGTTTTTATCGCTTTGTCTGGATACGCAACCAGTGTCTTAGTACATTCTCCTAGAAACCGGATATGGTGAACCGTCTAGAAACTGATTGAGGGTATATAAAGAACTGCGTATCAAGCGGAACATTTTTGCTCTACGTACTTATCCTCCTGTCTGTCTATTAAGGGGAGCCGGAGGTGCCTATGCTGCCCATGTTAAAATCACTAAGTTTGAGGAACATTTATGAATAAACTACCAAATATAAAAGTTTGAATTTTTTTTTACATATAGAGTGGTTTAGTATTGCAGTTATGACAGAGGGATTTTGGAGTATCTTTTCTAGTTTCCTTCCAATTATTTTTTTTATTAATGACCCAAATTTTTTTTACAATTAATTGCTTTATAATTAAACTGAAATGAAACTACTGAACATATTGCCAAATCGCTGTCTTACAATGTACGTTTGACCACTAGGAGTGCTGTATAAAAATTTCATCTCTCTAGCTTGAGTGGATTTTGAGAAAATGTTCCTTATATGCGAAGATTGTCTATGAATAACAGAAACATGGTTTACGTAAGTGCGACGACGTATTGAAGTGATGTTTGGTATAAAGGTTTCCAAAACTAACCGTTTTATATACTTTCATTTTGCAACTTTTTAATTTTAGCTTCTTGTTGAGAAAATTGCGTTTTCTAGCGCTATATGTTAAATACGTATTTTTTTTTTTTTTTTTTTTTTTTTTTTAGCTCATCCCTCTGTTTCACGTTACAAATCAACAATCTGAAATGGAACCTGACAGTAAGAATCTGTCTATAAATACTGTTTACTTTTCAGTAATAGACACGAGGATATGTTCCATACGTTACCTGGCCCTTAATACACCCTCATTCACTTTCTAGTAATTTCACCACTTCTGGTATTTAAGAGAATCTAGTAAGACACTTGTCGCATATGTAAAGAAAGCGATCGTTATGACGTAACGCCCAACACGTCTGCAACGCACATAATGTACAGATAATGTGGGTATGATCTTAATTGACCAAAACTACTAGGAAAACTGTAGCAGTCTACGCTTACTTATAACAGTGTGGCCCATGGTAGTTTTACACCTCTGATCAAAAGCTACCACGCTTTTCCGTTTCGTGAAGGGAACAATTCTGCACTTCTCCACATTAAGAGCGAGTTGCCAGTCTTTGCACCAGGCTGATATCTGTCAAGTTCCATTTGGACGGACTACAATTACTACCGTACAAAATACCACTATGCAAAACGGCGTCATCTGCAATAAATCTGTTACTTCTCATTACTTTCGTATATTTTCGGTTTACTCTTCATCCACAGTGTGAGCCCATTAGACTGTTCATTCCGGTCAATTGTTCCTTCAATTCGTCCTCACATTTAAAAATGATAGCAATATCACCAGCGAATGTGTTAATTTAAATCCATTCGCCCTAATTTTTATCACAGTCCTGAATATTACATTTCTTTCATTGAGTTTTCGATACACACATTAAACAGAAGGGGCAAAATGCTGCATCCCTGTCTTATTCCCCTCCAGATCCGAGCACTTCGTTTTTGGTTTTCCATTCACATTAATCACTTAACGGAGAGTGTCATTTGTATGAGTAAACCGAAGAAAGACCAAAGTAATGAGAAGTATCAGAAATTCGAGTAACGAGGAACAACATGCTGAAGGTCACGAATTATACGAAGTGAAGGAATTTTGCCTTCTTGGAAGTTATTTAATACAAGTCAGATGAAGCAAGGAGGACATAAAAAACACACTGGAAAAGAGAACATTCCTGACCAGGAGCAGTCTATTAGAAATCCGCCGTAACTGCAGTATGAAAATTCTGAGAATGTACGTTTGGAGCAAATCATATATAAAAAGAAGAAAATCGAAGTATTTGAGAAGTGCCACTGTAATAGAAGGGTGCTGAAAATTACATGGATTGATAAGTTAAGGAATGAGTAAGTTCTCCACAGAGTCGCTGAGGAGAGAAATCTCTCAAAAATATTGAAAGAAGGAAGGAACATAGTGATAGGAGATGTATTAAGACATTAGGGGATAACTACTATTGTACTTGAAGGAGCTGTTAAGGGTAAAAACTGTGAGGAAGGGGTGGAATATAACCAACAAATAATTGAAGTCCTAGGTTGCAAGTGCTACTCTGAGATGAAGAAGTTGGCACAGGAGAGGAATCCACGGCGGGTTGCAATCTGTAAATTAACGAAAAAAAAAAAAGTAAATAACATGAACAGCGACGGCTCTATTGCTTCCCTAAGGGCACATAAGATACTATTTCAGTGTGTAAAGCCGGCCCTTCATCCAGGCTAAAGTGTTGCTCCTATCAGGGTATTAAAAAAAAAAATGTTCAAATTTGTGCGAAATCTTACGGGACTTAGCTGCTAAGGTCATCAGTCCCTAACCTTACACACTACTTAATCTAAACTATCCTAAGGACAAACACACACACACACACACCCATGCCAGAGGGAAGACTCCAACCTCCTCCGGGAGCAGTCGCACAGTCCATGACTACAGCGCCCTTAGACCGCTCGGCTAAAGCCGCGCGGCAGAGTATTTTCGATACAGTAATAAGTGTGTTTAGATATCCCATAGCAACTTTTTTTCGATATGATACTAAAATGAAGTTTGTCACAAGTTTAGAAACGCATAACGAACCAAGGTTTCTCTGCCCACGGTGCTGGTGATATTATGTGAAGCGTGCAACTAGAGATCTGCGTGATCGATTCTTTCGAAGCAAATGCTGCCCTTGAAGGGGAAAATCGTTTTTTCCAGATTAATGAAATAAAATGCATATGGGACAACTGTATGAGTGAGAAATGTACGTTAGAGCTGTGGACGTCAGACTGTTAATGACGTATAATAAAAAATTATGGATTATGAGGAAAGCATATGAATTTCGCGGATTTGCGCGCCTTTCTATACTCGTAATAACATGGTGTCATGTTTAAAGACAAAATGTGTTACGAAAACGTATGTCATAATGAAAATTTTCAAAACAGAAGCAACTGCTAAAAAGTGGAAAGAAACTAAACAGAGATGGCAAAGTTAAGTTTTTAGTAGACCGAATGAGTACGCCTTGAATAAAAGATTGTTCACTGTAACCGGTAACATAGTTTGTGGAACTCATTTCGTCTCCTGATCAACATCTGTCTAAGAGAACAGGAAAGAAATCCGACAATTCGAACAGAATGCATGCGAATGGCGCCTCAAAATTAGGAAGATTGGTTATAAAATAAAAATAGAAGTAATCAAAAATTGGTAGTAAAAAAGCTGCAGTGAGTGATGATGAGATATCACTTTCTTTCCAGGAAAAACAGAAGGAATGGTGGTATGATAGGGATCCACGTTCACGTCCACTCAACACCAAGGTAAGGACAGTTAATTTTAGGGACAAACTAGTATTTGCGAGGATAAACCATTCTGTCTGTTGTAGGACTGTTAATCGGTAAGCAATTACAGAGTATTTCATTTTATTTTGCTACGTCTAGGTCTAACATATCTGAATATGTAAACAGTTAGTTACATTTACAACTTCAAATAGTTTATAACGTTCATTATTTAACAAGACATAAAAGAGAGAAGATATAAATCAGTTTGGCCGTGGAAAGTAATAATTTTAATGCATTCATATTAAGCTTGAGGCAGACGGTGAGAAACGGCATTAAAATGCCAGCTTATTTGTGGAATACCATGTGCTTAAGTAAAAAAGTTTTGGGACGAGGTTTGCGCAACAGCCGTAACTCTCGCGAGCCAAACAATATTATTTTTCCCGGTAAAGACGGCGTGTTGTCGGCGCCTTCGCCACGGCATTATGAGGGCTACAGCGGCTGGCGGGAGGAGCACAGATTTACTGCCCGCGGTCCTCGCCCAGCTTACCACCAAATGAAGAGTTATGTCGGCGAGCGGCCAAGCGCGAGGGGAGTGCTCCTTATTGATAAGGGGGCAGCCGCCGCCTCGGAAACAACTTCGCGACGCCAGGGAAACGCTGCCGGTGGTACACCTGCTGCGGAGATAATCGAGCAAAGTGAGGCCGTGACTCTGCTGCTGCGGTCCGCACGTGGCGGGACACAGAAACGCTACTGTCCTTTTCGAAAAATCCTCTCCACTTTAGTAGGTGTCGCCAATCGCGAGGGCACATCTACATCGTGGGTTGCAATAATATCTCTATTTTCTGCCTCCAATGTGGTTATGAAGCAAATTAGTAATTTTGAAATAAATAAAGCTGTTAGGAGGGAGTAAATACAACCAACGATTACATACGTCACAGATCATAATACACTACTGGTCATTAAAATTGCTACACCAAGAAGAAATGCAGATGATAAACAGGTATTCATTGGACACATATATTACACTAGAACTGACATGTGATTACATTTATACGGAATTTGGGTGCATAGATCCTCACAAATCAGTACCCAGAACAACCACCTCTGGCCGTAATAACGGCATAGATACACCTGGGCATTGAGTGAAACAGAGCTTGGATGGCGTGTACAGGTACAGCTGCCCATGCAGCTTCAACTCGATACCACAGTTCATCAAGAATAGTGACTGCCGTATTGTGACGAGCCAGTTGCTCGGCCGCCATTGACCAGACGTTTTCAATTGGTGAGAGATCTGGAGAATGTGCTGGCCAGGGCAGCAGTCGAACATTTTCTGTATCCAGAAAGGCCCGTACAGGACCTGCAACATGCGATCGTGCATTATCCTGCTGAAATGTAGGGTTTCGCAGCGATCGAATGAAGGGTACAGCCCGGGTCGTAACACATTTGAAATGTAACGTCCACCGTTCAAATTGCCATCAATGAGAACAAAAGGTGACCGAGACGTGTAACCAATGGCACCCCATACCATCACGCCGGGTGATACGCCAGTATGGCGATGTAGAATACACGCTTCCAATGAGCGTTCACCGCGATGTCGCCAAACACGGATGCGACCATCATGATGCTGTAAACAGAACCTGGATTCATCCGAAAATATGACGTTTTGCCATTCGTGCAGCCAGGTTCGTCGTTGAGTACACCATCGCAGGCGCTTCTGTCTGTGGTGCAGCATCAAGGGTAACCGCAGCGATGGTCTCCGAGCTGATAGTCCATGCTGCTGCAAACGTCGTCGAACTGTTCGTGCAGATGGTTGCTGTCTTGCAAACGTCCCCATCTGTTGACTCAGGGATCGAGACGTGGCTGCACGATCCTTTACAGCCATGCGGATAAGATGGCTGTCATCTCGACTGCTAGTGATACGAGGCCACTGGGATCCAGAACGCCGTTCCGTATTGCCGTTCTGAACCCACCGACTCCATATTCTGCTAACAGTCATTGGATCTCGACCAACGCGAGCAGCAATGTGCGATACGATAAACCGGAATCGCGATAGGCTACAATCCGACCTTTATCAAAGTCGGAAACGTGATGGTACGCATTTCTCCTCCTTACACGAGGCATCACAACAACGTTTCACCAGCAACGCCGGTCAACTGCTTTTTGTGTATGAGAAATTGGTTGGAAACTTTCCTCATGTCAGCGCGTTGTATGTGTCGCCACCGGCGCCAACCTTGTGTGAATGCTCTGAAAAGCTAATCATTCGCATATCACAGCATCTTCTTCCTGTCGGTTAAATTTCGCGTCTGTAGCACGTCATCTTCGTGGTGTAGCAATTTTAATGGCCATTTGTGTAGTTATGAAGCAAATAAGTAATTTTGAAATAAATAAAGCTGTTAGCAGCGAGTTAATACAACCACCGATTACATACATCACAGATCATAATAACAACAATTCACCTGTATGTCCCTTTTTTTGTTTTTTGCTCTTTCTTTCCGAAGACATAGACAAGGAATTAAGTCAGCTATTCAAATAGATAAACAACGTTCAGTAACTGAGTATCATCATTTTCACATAACTTAAGTGATGAAGCGACACACGGCAGGACAGTTGTCTGGAGGCATGGGTTTTGTGTGTTCTATATGCATTGACGTTTGGAGTGACATCTCATGGCAATGATGGGACCACATCGTGATGTAAGTAATATGTTTATGAGCAATGTAAATATTGTACGCAAATCATTGATGTAGGTGTTTGTGAGCGGCTTCAGTATGTATCACCGGCTGGCCGACGTGGCACAAATGAAAGAAAAAACACGCATGAAGTATAAGTTTAGCTCGTGTTAAAGCACTCCTCTTCTGAAGCTTCTTACCCACTTCGACGCACTGTTGAGATCTGTTACCACAATTCTTTGTCGTGGACTTTTTGAGGCAGCCTTCTTCGCCGAGCCACACAAAGAATCATGTCCACATCTAGGTCTGATTCAAGGAAGGAGGAAAGCTGAAAGCTGAGTCATCTGCTGTGCTGCTGTATACAAACGAAGCAAAGTCGCTGAAGTAGATTACTCACGGCATAAAAAATAAACCACCACATATTTAGGATTCGCATGTTATTTCGCTATGCAGTTGTTCTCAAACGAACGCAGGAAAACCATTGGTCAAAAATATTATTTTATTTCAAACCGAAAGTCTCACATTACAGGCTGACGTGGTTATCTTCTCTTTATAGGCCATATTTATTATGATTATCAAAGTTTAGTATCTCACTTCCCGTTGTCTGAAGAGTCTGAGTGAATTAAGAGTGCTAATTGTGACTGCTAATTCTGATGGAAGCAGAAATTGGCAGTCCGAAATTATCGTCATATTTCCTCCACATAACTGAGGGGTTAACGCTACGTTAAAAGAAAGAGTAAAAAAAATGGACGGTGCTGGGATTAGATCCCACACTCTTTCGGTCTACAGCTAAACCTCCACATCAGATGCAAATCAGGCCATTCTTGCTGCATTCTCAAGGCACAGCTGCTGCCTCGAATTATGGCGACTGTTCATTAGACGACAATGGCAGGATTTTCATAGCTTAACTTTAATCCGTCATAATTCAATTTGCACGAAACATTTATAAATTACATAAAAAGACATTCCTCGTGAATCAGTATATCTATTTGTCAAAACCCGATTAAAATTCCTACAGCAGTTTTTGAGATTAGCCTACACATACATACGGAGGTGAGCAAGCGGTTTCAGTATATACAACGAGAAAAGACATTGTAATTTGGTCTCTGCAGCCACTTTCAAGTGCTTCATTATTATCTTAGGATAAGCAGTCGCGTTATATGTCATAGAATATGTCAAGAATATCATATGCAACGTATGAATATACAGGGAATACCACATAAACGCCATTTAATACGGTATGTCAAACCAGCATCAATATCGATGTATCAGCGGCGAAATAGCTATTCCTGGTGTTGCGTTGTGAATTGTGCTAATTTTGGAGTGGGAGCTATACACAGTCCATCCCAAAGATAAGGTGACTGATGTGTAGTAAAATACAAGACGCTGGTTGTTTCTACTATTCATGCCTTTTTTGGTCAAAAGAGTCTCCTTGTGAGTCAAAACACAACTGAAAGCATTGGGAAAATTATTCGAAACAATTCCGATAGTCAACCATTGGAATTGCCTTCAGGACTGTTGTCGTAGTTTTCCGGATATCGGAAATCGTGTCGAAACATCGACCATTCATCGCCATTTTCAGTTTGGGAAAGAGCCAGAAGTGGCACGGAGCCAAATCAGACGAATAAGGAGGGTGGTCAAGCGCAACTATACCTTTTTAAGCGAAGAAATGGCGTACGATCTTGCTTTTTTGCGCCGGAGCATTGACATGCAACAAACACCATGTTCCTTGGTTGCGATGTTCGGGTCTCACTCTAACAATACTCGCCCATTAATGAATTATAACACCAAAGTAATAATGTGCATTCACCATTTCACCTTCTGGACTGAACTCCTTTGGAATCAAAGAAAATTGTGGGCAGTGTCTTAACACGACTTCTCTGCATTCGCACCTTTTTCGGTTTCGGAGATTCTGGACCTTTCCATTCCAAGCTCTGGTGCTTTGTAAGTGGCTCATACTGAAAACACCATGTTTCATCACCAGTTACGATGCATTACAAGAAGTCTGGGTCCCCATCGGCCGACTGTTTCATGTCTCTGCAGTGTTTCACTCTGAAATGTTTTTGATCGTCCATGAGTGAGCGGGGCACAAAGCGACAACAGTTCTATTTGCCCAAATTTTCAGTCACAATGCGATGCACAGTAGTTATAGGAATTTCAGTGAGCTCCTCAATTAACCTGGTAGATGCACAACGATCATTTCGAAGAATTTCAGTCACTTTTCGAACATTTTCTTCAAGTGTCGCTGAAGCTCCTGGACATCTATCATCTTCAAAGCCCTCTCTTCCATCACGAAATCTTGCATACCACTAAAAATGTTTTTACGACTCATTGTTTCACTAGCATAAACTCAATGTACCATTTCAAAAGTTTCTGTGGCACTCTTACCCACTTTGAAAAAAAACTTAATGTTGCTCCATTGCTGTTTTCATGACCGAGGGTCAAGACGTACTGTTACAGTTTTATTTACTACGAGCAATGTATGATGCCAACGCTCGTCCTTTTATAACGGCAGGTAGTCGAAATACCCTGCTACTTAATTCCTGCATCAGATCACAGATGGCAGTGGCGGTCCAGCGAATATAAAATCAGTCACACTTTCTGTGGGGCGGACTTTGTATTTCTTAATTTTTTTCTCTGCGCCTCCCCTTTGAGAATGGAAGACGACTTACTTAAATATGTAGGTTTTATTCTACAGTTCAATTTTTGAGCCAACTGGTTCCTCGCTAAGGAATGCCATTTGCTCTGTTTTAAACCATTTCCAATGTTAATATACGACCCGTCAATGACGGAAAGAATCGGTCGTAAATTGCCCAAACACAGCGTAAAGGTTATTTATGGACAAAGAAGATAAGAGAGTACTTTAGATCAGCAAAGAAAAAGAGGGACTCACTCGCTATGTTGGAAGTATACCGCTTACCGTGTGGACGCGGTGTAGTTTATGTTGCAATGACGATTCATCACTACCAGGTTCATCGAACATAAAAGGTACTGGAGGCTGGGACAGGTGAAGAAATGAGCCGTGGAGGAACACTTACTGTGTCACACCGAACACATAATGGTATTCGCTGCAAACCCACTGAAAGTCAAGACAGTGGTTTTAACAACGAAGAAGGAAGCGTAAAGATAAACGGATCCTGGTTCCGGTGCTGCAGCGAACGACCGTTGCGGACAACAAGGGGAGAAACTCAGCAGTAATGAACAGGAAAAGAACCTCAGACGTTATCGCGACAGGTACATGAACTACCTTGTCGCAGGCCCAACCCTGTCCGCCAATAGCAGTTCAGTCAATACACAACTGAAGCATTGGGAAAATGTCGCTCGCGCTGATGAAACGCCAGAAAAATATTTAAACAAACGTCGGCAGAGATCCCGAGACAAAAGGCAACAGGCAATACGTCAAAGTTAAAATTGTTGTCAAAACTTTGGGCTACGAGGCGAAAAAGAAATTTCTATTTCTTTGACCCTTTAACAGGATGTACGTCCATGGGTTGTTGTCGGCCGTATTTAACTCTTCGAGGAAACGGTGAATCACCGTGACAAATCCAACAGTCAGCAGTGAGGCAAGAAATGGTGTGTCGGTCACGCTGAAGGTTTAATCTCCGCAAGAATTCGTACGTGCACCAGGCGACACCGTTAAGAGGTATGCGGGGAAGGCTGAAAATACGCGAGGAAGAGAGCGAATAAATACCGTGTGGAGGACGAGGACCGGGATGATTCATGGAGAGAGAACTTCAGAAGAGTCTAATTCTGATCCGCAGAAGAGCTATTCTCGGGATGTTAACTGGTGTCCGGCGCTCGAAAGCCCAGGCGTAATGGGAAGAGTGCTTTGGAGATAAGACGTTTGCTCTACAGAAGATACTAGTGAAATGGAAATTAACCCGGAGGTAAAAAGGTCATTTTACTACTGACATGGCGTGCAGATGTGAAGATGTGACTCAAATGGTAATGTGCGTCCTCAGACGTCAAAAACAAGTGATCAAATTCAGGTTGTTTTTGTGAAAGATGCACTTTTTTTGGACTCCTCCTCGTTGTCCTCCTCCTCTTTGTCGTAATCATTATTATAATTAATTTGCTATCATCACAATCGCCACCACCACCACCACCACCACCACCACCAACATTACCATCAACACCCTTTGTCATCACTGAAGTCGCCATCGTTGTCAGCGTCAATGGATCATTACGATAAGTTATTGCCATCGTAACAAGGCATTTGTCATCATAAACATTCATTTGTTATAATCATAATCTATTTGTCATCATAATTATCATCTCCATCACCATCCATAAACATTTGTTGTTGTCATCATTATCATCATCATCATCATCATCACAATAAGCATCATCAACATCAGGAAATCAATGGTAAATCACCTAGACCAGGTGCTATCAATATGGAGCTTCGAAAGTATTGTGCAACAAAGTCGTGAAACTAATAACAAGGTTATTCAAGAAAGTATTCCACTGAGACGTAATACCTAAGAAAATGAATCTACGTTACATTCCTGTCATATTTAAGAAACGAAATCACAAACTTTGTTCGAACATCGAGGAGTTTGTGTTACAAATTCTTTAATGAGAATTTTAAGGAAAATAATAAAACAGTGGCAGCCGGTGGATCACGTATAGACTGTATTTTCACATTTGACAGATTTTGGACAATGTAGAGAAACATTAAAAAGCACTGGATTATTTTTCATAGAAGTAAAAAAGGCATGTGAAACCACTACACGAAAAATACTTTGGAAAGCATTACATACAGCAGACGTAGAGGATCATTTAATAAAAATAATCAAGACATGTAAAGACAATATATCTTAAGTAAAAACATATACTTTTACAGAAATTCAAAACAAGCAAATATCTATTACAAGGCTGCCCCATGTCATCTACATCTACATGATTACACTACAGTTCACAATTAAGTGCCTGACAGAGGGTCATTCAACCACTTTCAAATTATTTCTCTACCGTTCCACTCTCGAACAGCGCGCCAGAAAAGCGAACACTAAATCTTATCGCGCGAGCTCTGATTTCTTATTTCATTATGATGATCATCTCTCCCTCTGTAGGTGGCTGCCAAAAAAATATATTCACTCTCTGAGCAGAAATTTGGTGGTTGAAATTTCATGCTGTTTTAATTATTTCCAACCCAATTCACGTATTACATCCGTGGCACACACTCCTCTATTTCGCCGAAACCACAACACGAGCTGCTCCTCTATGGACATTTTGGATGTCCCCTGTAAAGCCTAAATGACGCGGATCACTCACCGCACAGGAATACTTCAGAAGAGGGAGGACATGCTTAGTTTAAGCAGTCTCTTTACTAGCCCTCTTGCACTGTTAATGTGTTCTGCCAACAAATCGAAGTCTTTGGTTTGCTTTCACCACCACTGCTATTCACTATATTTCAGTCTCAGGAACTGGTCTCGTAAATTTAAAGGAATGGGTTTGGAGACTGAAATTGCAACATATCAACACCAGTTATTATTTGCTGATGACCAGGTCGTCATAGCTTAAGATGGGGACGGTGGAAATTATGCATGTAATCAGCTAGCAATGGTGCAAAAAGGTTTTCAGATTAATTATCGAAAAACAGATTATCTTACTAATGGCATGGATGAAAGGGAAAAAGGTAAAAACTGTCAACTGTTTTTGCTAACTGGAGTCCTGTTAAGAAAAAAGAGGGAAATTGAAATTTAGAAATTAATAAAATAATTATTAAAGGACGCACGGTCACTGGGAGTGCTCAGCTCAGTCTTACGGAGCAGGAATGCGATGAACAGAACAAAAAGCCTCATATTCAAATCGATATTAGAGAGCATAGTTCTAATGGAGCAAACTACTGAACTCCGTCCGGCCTCGGGAGGCCGAACGGTACCGACCGGCTGCCGTGTCGTCCTCAGCCCGCAGGCGTCACTGGATGCGGATATGGACAACACCGACTCGAAGGAAGGCCTCGGCGCTTGTTCGTGACGTCACGTCAGCTAGGCACGGCGAACGCCAGGTCTGTTGCAGGCATACTCATAATGGTGTCTCCCTCCCTTACACAGGAGAATGTGAAACTATTGGCGGTAGTTTACCGACACACATTGTTCGGACAGATTTCCACAATCAATTAATTGTGCAATTCATTACACTTCTTAACAAATAGTGTACTCCTGAACTTAAATTTGCACCTGTTTTAAGGATTGACATACAAAAACAACTTCATGGTCCAGCAGCAACAGAATTCGTGCTTCTTTACCTTATTTGTAAATCTGAGGAAGTTACGTTTGTACTGGGTTGCTTTTACAAGAAACTGTGAGCATATTGGTGCTCTTCTTTAGGTATCTTGGTTGACCATGGGGTCAGGAGCACTGAATGTTAATGAAATATCTTGCGATTGCACACGTTGGGGGAGGGGGTGGGGGACAGAAGAACAGGCAAAAGAGAGATACTTGTTATATCAAATATTTTTTTTTTATCTTATAAAGTTTCTCCTTTCAGTTGCAAGAGGGGAATATTTATCTTTTCTAATGTGCATCTTTAAAAAGTTTAAGCTCAGCAGTATTTTCGATGTATGAAGCTATTTTGTTTCCTGTTTAGAATTCCTTTCGTTGAAAACGACTGTAATCTAATGACTGGCAACAGTTGGACATTTACACATGTAAATTAGTTCACATTTCCAGTGACGATGTCAAACGAAAATAAATAAAAGAAACGAGTTTATTGTAAGGGGGTTGGGGTAAGTTTCGATAACAAAATGGATGAAGTAAATATAGTTACTTGAATGTAAAATTTCCGAAGCTTGCAATGGGGCAAAGCATCTTCTCAATTGATCTACGTTTGTTTCGACAGGATTCAGTAATACAGAACTATGATCTTCATTTGTAGCTTTACGATAGTAAGAAAATCTTTCATCAAAATAAAACTGCAGAATCCAAAACATTACCAAACATTTTGTCCAAAAGTAAGAGATTTATAATGATAAGCATGCCCAGGCGTTTCTGCCTGCAACTGACGTGGCGTTCGCCGTGCCTAGCTGACGTGACGTCACCAACAAGCGCCAAGACCTTCCTTTGAGTCGGTGTTGATATGGAGGGGTATGTGGTCAGCACACCGCTCTCCCGGCCGTATGTCAGTTTCAGAGACCGGAGTCGCTACTTCTCAGTCAAGTAGTTCCTCAGTTTGCCTCACAACGGCTGAGTGCACCCCGCTTGCCAACAGCGCTCGGCAGATCGGATGGTCACCCATCCAAGTGCTAGCCCAGCCCGACAGCGCTTAACTTCATTGATCTGACGGAAACCGGTATTACCACTGCGGTAAGGTCGTTGGCTTTATGGAGCAGAGACATGAACAATTATTCAGAAACATGTTAAACATCAGAGGTGGATTTCTAGAGAAGATCAGCAAGAATCGCAAGGAAAGATCACGTAAGGAGGATAGAAGTGATAAGGATAATGTAAGTGAAAAAAGGAATAGGGGATTTCATCATCGGATACTGGGGTGGAAAAATGAGGGAAGAAGTAGAAGGAGACTACCTTGCTTTGAAATATGCAGATGCCAATGAGAAGATCTGGTGCAGAAGAAGTGGATACGCACTATCAAACTATCTGGAGGAACATCTTGAAGAGAGAGTTTTTAGTATACTAAGTATACACATTGTCCAACGTATTTTCTAATGTAATGGAACCACCTTCAACTAGGTCGTCTATTTGATATTTCCTTGTATTTTTCGATCCAGCTACGAATTTTCTTAGCGCATCCATCATTCATTACAGTAACAATCACGTCTTCTCTTTCAGTCTGTTTCCCGATTTATTCATTGTTTTTCGGTCTCTCCTGGTAATTCTCAAAAAACATCTCCCAATTGTACATTGAACATATTCTAAGTGTTTGAATAGTAATCGTGTAAGAAGATTGTCTCAAGGACATAAATCAAAACCGGTAATACAATCATATTGTAATATCTCTGTTTAAAAGACATTTGGAAAGTTAGTTCAATAGCTCTACAGATAATTTTTGCCCTTCTCGATTGTTTCTTTTGTTATCTACGCAATCCTTGTCTTCAACTGTGCCAGGTACAAACTCTTATCCACTGATTCTGTGGTTCCATTGTTAATATGCACTATTTTCTGCTTAATTGATTACACATTTAGTTTCATTATGATTTTGGAGTCTTATTTCAAGCTTCTTCTGTTGGTTGTCGATGTTTACCTACTCTGCGAGCAAACATCGGAAGAAAAAAGGTAGTGGCTCGGATATGTTCTGTAAACCTATCTTCCTGTCTCCAGAGTTGAGATCTGAAAACTTCCTCTGGAATTGCTGAGAATAGTTTTGAATGTCTTTGCTTGACGCGTCTTACAATTCTTTTAGGCACTTTCCTTCAGAAGTCTCCTGGGCACTCCTACATTTTTATACTTTTCAGTGAGCTAACAAAGCTTTGATGAGTGGCTGTTTCTCAAGGGCTGTTCACATAGATTTTAATGGATTGTCAAATGCTTTTCAAGAAACCACGAATCTTAGGCAAAACGGTGATTCATAGTCATTGCTATGTTCGTTTAGGACTTTGCGTTTGGTCTAAATTCATAGCCGTAATGCGACTGAGAGGGAAACGTCAGGTATAACTATCACTTTTTGATCAGCTCATTACAGTCAGCTTGCGTCTAGGTGCGTTGCTTTGGTGATGGCGGTGTTCGCTGCAGAGGAAATCTGATGGCTGTAGGTAGTGATTATGACGACGATTATGGCAATGATGATAATGAAGTTGATGCACCGCCAAATGTGAAAGAATCCCCTGGTAGAGAGATTGATAAATACCAGCGCCCAAAAAACATCAAATGATGAAAAGTTTTTGGGTAGCGTATGTCACAGTAAGCCATGGTTGCAAAACATTGACACGAATTAGTTAACTAAAAGCGGGACACTTAGTGGAGGCCAGCCCAGAGGAAGACGAGTTTGGGTTCCAGAGAAATTTAGAAACTCGTGAGGCAATACTGGCCCTGTGACAAACCTTGTAGGTAGGTTGAGGAAAGACAAACGTACCTTTTAGCGTTTATGGGTTTAGAGGAAGCTTTTGACTCTGTTGACTAGACTACACTGAAAGTTTGAAATGAGGGAAGGAAATTAAATTTCATCGAAAGGAAAGAAAAATTTTGAGATTTGCCGACGTCACTGTAATTCTGTGAGGTAGCTATGGACGTGCAAAAAATGGTTCAAATGGCTCTGAGCACTATGGGACTTAACATCTGTGATCATCAGTCCCCTAGAACTTAGAACTACTTAAACCTAACTAACCTAAGGACATTGCACACATCCATGCCCGAGGCAGGATTCGAACCTGCGACCGTAGCGGTCACGTGGTTCCAAACTGAAGCGCCTAGAACCGCACGGCCACACCGGCAAGCTATGGACGTGCAAGACCAGTTGAATGGAGTGGATAGAGTCTTGCTCAGAGATTATGAATTGAACCTCAATAAAAGAAAAGCAACGGTAATGGAATGTAGTCGAATTAAATCAGGTGATGCTGAGGGGTTTAGAGTAGGAAATGAGACACTAAAATTACTAGTTTTGCTATTTTAAAACCAAAAAGCTAACGATAGCCAAAGTAGGGAAGACAGAAAATACAAACTGGCAATAACAATAAAAATAGAAATCTGTTATCATCTAAAAGGTGAAATCTTTTCTAAAGGCAATTATTGACGTTTAGCCTTGTTTGGTAGTGAAACATGGACGATAGGTAGTTCAGAAGACAAGGGATATAAACTTTTGAAATGTGGTATTACAGAAGAATGCTGACGAGTGGATAGCAGATGAAATAACAAACGAGGTACTAAAGAGGACTGGGGAAAAAAGAAATAATATGACATAATCTTAAATAGTGGACGAATACATTTGTGCATTTATTCTGGCGTACACTAATTGTAATCTGGCTGTTGTCTTAAGCCATGGCATGTGATTTTTCTTGTTTTTATAGCAATTTTATATATGACAAGAGACGCTCGGCTTCACTTAGTGCAAATTACTTCCATGTGATAGAACGAGGCCCACTCCTTCAGAAGAAGATATTTCTAGAGATATCGAAGCCTAGGTCAAGGGCTAAATAAACATTTCGTTTGCAACTGGCTGGCTGAATTTTTCGACCTCTTCATATGACACAGTTTTACGAAAAGAAGGGCTTGGTTAATACAACACAACCTGAAGCATCAAAGAACCGTCACTATGGTAAGGCAAGGAAGTGCAGGGAGTAAACAAGTGTGGACGGAGGCCAAGGGTTGAATACAACAAGTAGGTTGAAATGGATATAGGCTGCGGTAGATATGTGGAGATGAAGAAGGGTTGACTGGAATGGACAAGTGCATCACAACACAACAACAACACAAATCACAATGCACGGGCGATAAAAAAGCGTCCGCGTTGAGTGTGTTCGTGCGATCCAAGGAGCGGACGAGCGCCTGTCGCGAGCAGATATTGCGGGTTGGTTTTTGCTGGGCCCCGCGCTATTACAAGCACCATTTCCGGAGCTGGGCGGCAGGAGGCAACATTAGCAGCTAAATCGAGCCTGCGACGGCAGTCCCGATAAGGAGGAGCAGCGACGGCGGCGCGCGTTCTTTGATCTCCTGCCGGCTGCTGGTAGGGGCGGCACGGGCGTTCGTGCTACACGGCCCCGGCTGGCTCCTGGGTACTGTCTGCTGCACCACGCCCACATAGTCACCCGCGGCACAGTTTAGTATAGAAGTCAGGAAATGCGTTCTAGCCGTATCGGTACGAATTTCCAATACAAGTTCTGAAGATTACTGCTCCAGCGATGACACGAACAGAGAGCATTTCAACATAAACTGTCCGCACACCAATGGCAACCTTACACTATGTGGCGAAGAGAACAAATTTTAACAGTACAAGGCCGGCAAAATAAAACTGGCACGTAAAAAACACTACTGGCCATTAAAATTGCTACACCACGAAGATGACGTGCTACAGACGCGGAATTTAACCTACAGGAAGAAGATGCTGTGATATGCAAATGATTGGCTTTTCAGAGCATTTACACAAGGTTGGCGCTGGTGGCGACACCTACAACGTGCTGACATGAGGAAAGTTTCCAACCGATTTCTCATACACAAAAAGCATTTGACCGGCGTTGTCTGGTGAAACGTTGTTGTGATGCCTCGTGTAAGGAGGAGAAATGCGTACCATCACGTTTCCGACTTTGATAAAGTTCGGATTGTAACCTATCACCATTGCGGTTTATCGTATCGCAACACTGCTGCTCGCGTTGGTCGAGATCCAATGACTGTTACCATAATATGGAATCGGTGGGTTCGGGAGGGTAATACGGAACGCCGTGCTGGATCCCAATGGCCTGGCATCACTAGCAGTCGAGATGACAGTCATCTTATCCGCATGGACGTAACGGATCGTGCAGCCACGTCTCGATCTCTGAGTCAACAGATGGGGACGTTTGCAAGACAACGACCATCTGCACCAACAGTTCGACGACGTTTGCAGCAGCATGGACTATCAGCTCGGAGACCATGGCTGCGGTTACCCTTGACGCTGCATCACAGACAGGAGCGCCTGCGATGGCGTAGTTAACGACGAATCTAGGAGCACGAATGGCAAAACGTAATTTTTTCGGATGAATCCAGGTTCTGTTTACAGCATCATGATGGTCGCATCCGTGTTTGACGACATCGCGGTGAACGCACATTGGAAGTGTGTATTCGTCATCACCATACTGGTGTATCACCCAGCGTGATGGTGTGAAGTGCCATTGGTTACACGTCTCGGTCACCTCTTGTTCGCATTGACGCGCACTTTGAACAGTGGACGTTACATTTCAGATGTGTTACGACCCGTGGCTCTACCGTTCATTCGATCTCTGCGAATCCCTACATGTCAGCAGGATAATGCACGACCGCATGTTGCAGGTCCTGTATGGACCTTTCTGGACTTTCTGGATACAGAAAATTTTCGACTGCTGCCCTGGCCAGCACATTCTCCAGATCTCTCACCAACTGAAAACGTCTGGTCAATGGTGGCCGAGATTATGGCTCGTCACAATAAGCGAGTTACTACTCTTGATGAACTGTGGTATCGTGTTGAAGCTGCATGGGCAGCTGTACCTGTACACGCCATCCAAGCTCTGACTCAATGCCCAGGCGTATCAAGGCCGTTATTACGGCCAGAGGTGGTTGTTCTGGTTACTGATTTCTCATGATCTATGCAACCAAATTGCGTGAAAATGTAATCACATGCCAGTTCTAGTATAATATATTTGTCCAATGAATACCCGTTTATCATCTGCATTTCTTCTTGGTGTAGCAATTTTAATGCACAGTAGTGTATATCATGCACCTTTAAGTTAGGCAACCCAACTTACATTCACCAGTAACGGATTTAAATCACGCAAATTGGGTTGCCTGTCTAAAGGAGCATGAGGTGCACGAGAGAGCAAAACTTGAGGGAATAATAATGACGGCTATTCGAAAAGTAAAGTTTGATCGGTCGCGAAAGGTAAACCACAGTTAAAATGAAAAATGTTTTATTTGCCGCAGTTAGCTACGCCTCCCAGCTACTTCTCAATATAGTCCCGCTCCGACTGAGACATGTGTCGTAGCACTGTGCCAATTTTCCAGTACCCTCTCATTTAAGGGAGCCGCCTGTAATTTTTGTCAGTTCTGTGCACTGGACTGCAGTTTTGTTATCTGTGTCAAAAAGTTGTCTTCATACCCAGCGGTTCACGTGAGCAGAGACGAAAATTAGAGGCAGCCAAGTCCGGGCTGTATGGGTGGGTAATCAAAGATTCACATCGAAAATGCTGCAGGCGCATCGTTGTTGCGCCTGCTGTGCGCGGCTGAGGATCGTCATGAAGAACGAAATGCATGGCAGTTGCGTCACTTGGGCCGCATGAAATCAGGTGCAACCCCAGAGAAGGCACTTTCACACTTCTTGGGTGAGAGTATAGTTAAAAGCACCTTTCATCTACATCTACATGATTACTCTGCAATTCCCATTTAAGTGCTTGGCAGAGGGTTCATCGAACCACAATCATACTATCTCCCTACCGTTCCACTCCCGAACAGCGCGCGGGAAAAACGAACACCTAAACCTTTCTGTTCGAGCTCTGATTTCTCTTATTTTATTTTGATGATCATTCCTACCTATGTAGGTTGGGCTCAACAAAATATTTTCGCATTCGGAAGAGAAAGTTGGTGACTGAAATTTCGTAAATAAACCTCGCCGCGACTAAAAACGTCTTTGCTTTAATGACTACCATCCCAACTCGCGTATCATATCTGCCACACTCTCTCCCCTATTACGTGATAATACAAAACCAGCTGTCCCTCTTTGCACCCTTTCGATGTCCTCCGTCAATTCCGCCTGATAAGGACCCCACACCGCGCAGCAATATTCTAACAGAGGACGAACGAGTGTAGTGTAAACTGTCTCTTAAGTGGACTTGTTGCATCTTCTAAGTGTCCTGCCAATGAAACGCAACCTTTGGCTCGCCTTCCCCACAATACTACCTATGTGGTCTTTCCAACTGAAGTTGTTCGTAATTTTTACTCCCAGGTACTTATTTGAATTGACAGCCTTGAGAATTGTACTATTGATCGAGTAATCGAATTCCAACGTATTTCTTTTGGAACTCATGTGGATCACCTCACACTTTTCGTTATTTAGCGTCAACTGCTACCTGCACACCATACAGCAATCTTTTCTAAATCGCTTTGCAACTGATACTGGTCTTCGGATGACCTTACTAGACGGTAAATTACAGCATCATCTGCGAACAACCTAAGAGAACTGCTCAGATTGTCACCCAGGTCATTTATATAGATCAGGAACAGCAGAGGTCCCAGGACGCTTCCCTGGGGAACACCTGATATCACTTCAGTTTTACTCGATGATTTGCCGTCTATGACTACGAACTGCGACCTTCCTGACAGGAAATCAAGAATCCAGCCACACAACTGAGACGATACCCCCTAGGCCCGCAGCTTGATTAGAAGTCGCTTGTGAGGAACGGTGTCAAAAGCTTTCCGGAAATCTAGAAATACGGAATCTAATTGAGATCCCCTGTCGATAGCGGACATTACTTCGTGCGAATAAAGAGCTAGCTGCGTTGCACAAGAACGATGTTTTCTGAAACCATGCTGATAACGTATCAATAGATCGTTCCCTTCGAGGTGATTCATAATGTTTGAATACAGTATATGCTCCAAAACCCTGCTGCAAATCAACGTCAATGATATAGGTCTGTAGTTCGATGGATTACTCCTACTACCCTCCTTAAACACTGGTGCGACCTGCGCAATTTTCCTATCTGCAGGTACAGATCTATCAGTGTGCGAGCGGTTGTATATGATTGCTTTGCACCTTTATGCGCTCAAAGTGCGGTCAAAAGTGGAAAATATTATGTGGTCGACGGGCATACTACAGACACTGTGCAACACATCTGCGAAAAACTTTGTCAGATTTAAATTTTCACTATCGTTTTAATTTCGCGACCGATCGGAGGTTAATGAACCATGTTAAACGGTTCGAGATTCCTGCTGGGTCGATTTTCTGGTTTGTCTTCATAGCACGTCATTGGTGGTATGGATGAGGCGTGCGAGGCCACCTAGAAAGAGAGCGCGTGCGCGGACAAGGAGGATATGATGTATCATGCAATACGAGAGAAAGCAGCGTGACTTGACATGACGGTATTAGAGAGAGAGAGAGAGAGAGAGAGAGAGAGAGAGAGAGAGAGACAAAGATGTTCTTTATTACTCTGTGGCGGTTAGTACTCAGATAATTATTCTTAGTGTAGGATGTCTTTGTTCTTGTTAAGAAGTAATTTTGATTGGAGGTCTCATTCTTGTGAAGTAGAAATCGACGCCACTGCGAGATTTTGGAGGAAATTGTATTATATATCTGTATATAAGCCAGTGAACAGATAATTCATGTTACGAGAAGAATTTCATTGACACAAAAGTGAATAAAAGATTGTTCATTTCAAGAAGGTACATATTTATTCCGCAATTGATGTATACTTCAATTATGATCTATTAATGAATACCAGCTCGAGAACATTTCCGACGGTAGCGTTCAGTTCTAATCAAATAGTTTGATGCTTTTTTCGGATAAGGAGTAATTTCGCGGATCATTTAAATTCACCAATTTCCAAGAACTGAAAGCAAATCCGATTGCTATGCAACAGAGCCCAGACGAATATTCCTCCGCAACTTTAACACTTTCAGCTTCAATACAGCGTCTGCAGCAGCTGAAGCAGATCGCTACAACAACGGAAGGGTGTAGTGTGAAAGCAGTTCCACACATCTCCCTATATCAAACCGACGCTGTAGGTATTCAACACAAAAGAGCACACACAGTCACTCATGCATATAAAGACAAACACTCACTCAATGTACGTGCTCTTCAGAGAGACTTTATAAGGAGTTGCGGCTCTGCAAGCGCAAGAAGGGTTTGCGAGCGTAACGGCTAGCGTGTGGACGGCTCTGATGAGGCCGCTGGGAGCAGAGGAGCGTGCGTGTGTGAAGCAGCTCAGACTTTCGCTAGTTCGTAGGAAGAAGACGGCACGCCATGGTAGCCATCTTGTGTACAATGATGTTATGTCACTTTTGGTCACTGAAAACGAAGGGACTGGTTTTGGTTTCACCTCTAGAACCTCGCAGAACTGTGTTGTGAAGGTGACCTTCTACGAGGGGAGAAATATGGACAACGCCGGTAACGAATAAGTCGATTTGGTTTGGTGGAAATAAGGCAAGAACTGTAACCTGCTGTACTGGTCGAGAAGTACCTGTTGTTCTGGTAGTCACGCCTGAGAAGTGTGGTTCGAGTAGTACAAAGGCACGAACTGTCCAAGGGATGGGTAGATGTTAAGTAATTTTAAGTGAGGTCAGTCTGTACATGGTACTTTGACAAGAGGTTCTCTTTTCTGTTATTATGACATGTCACTGCGTACAGTTCTATAGTACACTAGAATTTTTTCTTGTTTGAAGGCTGTGTGTATTGGGACAGTGTAGTAATTAACGGAAATAGTGGAGAGCTCTCACGTTAATATGAAGGGTAACTGTTATTGGTAAACTGAATTTTATAAATTGCATTTCCTTTGGTTAACTAACTGCAAATGATCACGTGAGACCTTGGGCTGATCATTTTCTGCGTGAATTTTTGTTAATTATTTGTTATCAAGTGTTCCCGTGAATACTTTTGTTAGACTGATTTAACTTGTGGAAATTTTATAGCAAGCGTTCTCTGGAATTGTTAGTTTATAGATTATTGTAAAAAAACCGTCTTCTGGTATTGACTGAGATTTTTTAAACATTACAACTTAAGGGAGTGAATGAAAATTTGTTCAATGAAGGTAGTTCAAAAATTGTTTTAATATTGTTGTTTAAATTCACTTCTGTAAGTGAATGTTAGAAAACAAAACAAAAGGGCAAAGGATTCCAGTGTAAGATGAAACTGATTAACTAATGAGGGGAGACTAACATTTGCCATTAGAAAAATAGATGAAACCGTAGGACACGGTGTTGACTGTTCATCCGATGAATAAAATGGTTGTTGGGATACTGAAAATTAATAAACTTTTGTAATAAGGCGTGTTCGACTTTCAGTGTACCACCACTCCGCTCCACTTTCCCACTGAATCCCTGTCTCTGCCTTTCAGTTAACAAAAGTGTAGCCCTCATAACCTTCGCATGATGTGTCACAGCCAAGTAACATAACTCGATGAAACTTGGACCAGACACAGAAGCAACTGCTACGGTATAGTACAGAAGATAGCTGAAAGAAATACGCAGTGAGACGAACAAATGTGATACTAGGGTTGTCCAGAAAGTAAGTTACGATCGGTCGCGAAATGTAAACCACTGGGAAAATCCGGTAAAACTTTGCACAGATGTGTTGGGCAGTGTCTCTAGTATGCCCGTCAATCGTGTCGCGTACCTCTTCAGTTTTGAGTGAACAGTGAATACGTAAAAATGTGTAGGGAATAGCGTCTCCCGCCAGGTATGAGGGCCTGGTTAGAGATTTCGCCTGTGTCATGCAGCCCACATAACACAACTGTCAAGCAGTTCCTTCTTCATGCCAATTCTAGTCCACACACTGCAGGGGGAATGAAAACGCTCCTGCAGCGTTTCCGATGAGACATGTTTGATCACCCACAATACAGGGTGATTCAAAAAGAATACCACAACTTTAAAAATGTGTATTTAATGAAAGAAACATAATATAACCTTCTGTTATACATCATTACAAAGAGTATTTAAAAAGGGTTTTTTTCACTCAAAAACAAGTTCAGAGATGTTCAATATGGCCCCCTCCAGACACACAAGCAATATCAACCCGATACTCCAACTCGTTCCACACTCTCTGTAGCATATCAGGCGTAACAGTTTGGATAGCTGCTGCTATTTCTCGTTTCAAATCATCAATGGTGGCTGGGAGAGGTGGCCGAAACACCATATCCTTAACATACCCCCATAAGAAAAAATCGCAGGGGGTAAGATCAGGGCTTCTTGGAGGCCAGTGATGAAGTGCTCTGTCACGGGCTGCCTGGCGGCCGATCCATCGCCTCGGGTAGTTGACGTTCAGGTTTCATAACTAACCTTTTTCGTAGGACTCTCCAAACAGTTGATTGTGGAATTTGCAGCTCTCTGCTAGCTCTGCGAGTCGATTTTCCTGGGCTGCGAACAAATGCTTGCTGGATGCGTGCTACATTTTCATCACTCGTTCTCGGCCGTCCAGAACTTTTCCCTTTGCACAAACACCCATTTTCTGTAAACTGTTTATACCAACGTTTAATACACCACCTATCAGGAGGTTTAACACCATACTTCGTTCGAAATGCACGCTGAACAACTGTCGTCGATTCACTTCTGCCGTACTCAATAACACAAAAAGTTTTCTGTTGAGCGGTCGCCATCTTAGCATCAACTGACGCTGACGCCTAGTCAACAGCGCCTCCTCAAGCGAACAAATGTACAACTAAATGAAACTTTATAGCTCCCTTAATTCGCCGACAGATAGTGCTTAGCTCTGCCTTTTGTCGTTGCAGAGTTTTAAATTCCTAAAGTTGTGGTATTCTTTTTGAATCACCCTGTATAGTCCGTAATTGGCTCCCCCTGAGTCTCATCTGTGCTCACAAGAACCGCTGGCTACGAATACAAAATTAGAGAAGTAGGTGGAAGGTGTACCTAACTGTTGCAAATAAAACGTTTCTGGTTTTCACTGTGGTTTCCATTTCGTGACCGATCGCAACTTACTTTCTGGACAACACTCGTATTTTTATTCAAAGACAATAATTATACTCAAGTAACCACTATTAGTGAGTGTTCCCTACGTATTTCAAACGGCAAGACATGTTTCTGAATGGGATGTGTTAACACAACGGATAGTAATACATGCTCTGCCACATTCTCCGAGGCTGCCCACACGGTTAACAAGGAGCTCTTGTGGTAGGATGCAACCAGAACGGTTGACAACTCTTGGTTGGCGGTCGATGCATGCGGATGTGTTGCAATACATCTCCCCAAAGAATCCCACACATGCTCGATGGGATTTAAGTCGGAGGAACGGAGAAACCAGGCCATTCGCCGAATATCCTTTCGTTCCAAGACGTGGTTGCGCTTTGTCGTTCAGAAATATGAAGCCCAGGCAGTATGTACCCTGAAAAGACGTACCTGGGAAAGGTGTACAGTGTCACAGTAACTCTGACTGGTGAGTGCACCGTGTTCAAAGATGAGGTCTACACTTCCATACAACATTTATGTCCCCCACACCGTAACACATGGATCACCAAAACGATCGCGGTGACTTGAGTGTAATTATTGTCTTTCAATAAAAGTGTCATTTCTGTTCGTCCCATTCCATATTTCTTTCCGTTACTTTCTGTACTACACTGTAGCAATTCTTTCTATGACTGGTTCCCTCGAGCTACGTTATTTGGCAGTGGCTCATCGTGTGGAAGTTACTTTAGACCTTAAATTTTGCACGCTAAAGTATTTGCCTCACCTATCCAGTCCGCTATCCATTATCGACCTCCATACTCCACTTTCGTCAATGTATACTGATAGGATAGTAGGAAAATGCAGGTATCTTCAAAGGGAAATGCTTACAAATCATTTACGTGCTTCATCCCAGAATATCAAACAGGGCTAACAAGATACACTGAACGCATACAAAAAAAAGACGGCTCTGAGCACTATGCGACTGAACTTCTGAGGTCATCAGTCGCCTAGAACTTAGAAATAATTAAACCTAACTAACCTAAGGACATCACACACATCCATTCCATGCCCGAGGCAGGATTCGAACCTGCGACCGTAGCGGTCGCGTGGTTCCAGACTGTAGCCCCTAGAACTGCTCAGCCACTCTGGCCGACAAAAAAAAAAAAAAAAAAGAAAAAAAAGGGAGTTGACAAGAATGATAGCAGGATTTTTGACTAATAGGAGAATGTCACGGAAACGCTGAAATACCTGACTTGTCAGGCGCATGAAGACAGGACACATTTCCACATAAAACTTTACATATTAAGTTTCAGGAATCAGTATTAAGTGAAGAATCTGGAGATATTCTTCAGCCCACTACGTATCGCTCCCATTCGGACCATGAAGACAAGATTAGATTAAATTAGAATTAGCACACAAACATTTAATCCTTGCACCCCCACCGGGAAGTATGTATCGCACAATAGGTGATCAGACAACCAGAGGGAATTTGCTGCATATTATAGGTAAACACCAATTACTTTTGAACAAATTGTGGGAGTGGCAGTGATCAATGTCTTGCAAATATTTACTATTAAAAACAGTCTTGATCACGATTTATTAATCAAGGTGACCGGTTTCGACCACTACTGTGGTCATCTTCAGATCATTGAGTAGGAACCTCTTTCTGTTGGAGAATCACTAATCAAAATACTGATAAATAAATCGTGATCAAGACTGTCTTTAAAAATAATTATTTGTAAACACCAATGTTTCACAGATAAAGTGAAGCCTGCTAACACTTTCATGAAAAGTTTATTACAATGTTCTCATATTTGCACCACAAACATTTTTTGATGACTAGTTTCGAACCGACCGGTTCATTCCCAAGCGTGTTCCACTGAGGCTGTACTGAAAGTGTCTGATATTAATGACAAAACATCTAAAATTTGTAATACATGTATATAGTGACATATATCCTCCACCACTGTGTGCTGCACGCTTTGCCAATTTTAGATAATACTTTGGAAAACATAGACCTTTGAAAACGAACCAATTATTTATGGAAGCCCTATATCGTGACTTTAATATCGGAGGTTATTTCGTTACCTTCAGTTTTGAAGTACCGCGTCAAATATGATGATGATGATGATAGGTTTGTGGGGCGCTCAGCTGCGCAGTCATCAGCGCCCGTACAAAGTCCCAATTTTTACGCAGTCCAATTTTTGTACACAGTCTAATCTACCCACTATCAAGAATGATGATGATGATGAAACGATTAGGACAACACACCCAGTACCTGGGCAGAGAAAATCCTCTACCGGGCCGGGAATCGAACCGGGGACCCCGTGATCCAGAGGTAGCAACGCTAGCCGCTAGACCACGAGCTGCGGACGTCAACTATGATGAAAGAATTATGACCACAAAAAGCTTTCAAAAAAGAAGATGTAGACGAAATGCACAAATGGAACAGTGGTAACGCTATGTCGAAAACTATATATGAGCATTTCGCTTTGAATTCTCGTACATGTTACGGTACTATTATTTTGATTAGGTTTCTTGGTATGTTACTGTAAAAGATAAATAATGTTGGACAATCTACAGGCACATTTGTTCCTATTGATCGTTTGTTAAAAGTAATTTGCGAGTAATTGTAATCCATTTCAATTTTAGAAAGTACACACTTCTGCAGCTCGTTTTGTTTCATGACACAGGTGAAATTTTAAAACATTTTGTCGTTTCAACTGCTAATGGGTTTTTAATTTGACGTACTTTTCGTGAAACGTCAGCGTATGTCTAAAGGTGAAATTAATGGCATTTCAGTTATATTTTCTAGTTCGGATCCTAAAAGTATTTTAATTTTTTAAGGTAGCAAGAGTTTAAATAGAGAAATTTTTATAAAATGTTCAAGTTATTATGTTGACGTTAAGGAATGTACCCTTGTAGTGTCCTGTCCAGACACAGTAAATTGGAGAATTGTATACTAGCCTTTCACCTTTAAGCAACTAAGCAACAAAACAACAAAACCCTGAAAAGTTGATTAATACTGCTATGTACCTTAAATTACGGCTACACAGTTTTTTTTCCAATAAACTGGAGACAATCCGTGATAATTCAATCCGAAACAGCGACAAAGGCGCGTGGATTTAAATTCACCGACGCGTGTGGTCGCCAATTGTTTTTGGAACAATGGGCCGCTAGATGAAGGACTAACCGGTCATAACTCTCTAAAAAATGCAAGCCTCGCAAAAGTGGACGCACGTGATATTAGCCATCCGGAATTCATTGCGAAAATAACTGCAGTGCGTAAATATGGGCAATTACATCTGCACCTAATCAAAAAGCGGGCGGTATTGATTCGTGGAACACATCACGAGGCACTATATTTCGTGGAGAGTGCTATTAATTTCGCGATAATGCTGAGCAGAGGTAAATGGTGGAGAACCGAGCGATATTTACGTATTACGCACTCGCGGCGCACCAGAAACTTGTGAAAGTCTATGTGCCGCGAACAAGTGACGTGTTCTTTTTAAAGAATCTGGTACAGTAATGATGCGTATGTTTAAACAGGAAAATGTCAGTTGTACTTTCATTTTGCTTTGCTTTTCCTTTATTTTATTTTCCAAATGATTTTTTGTATGTCATATTGAACAGCTCTGTCAAAATTCTGTTTACAGTCAATGAATGTTGTTGGTTGAAGCTATTTTAAGTCGCATAACTTCCCGGGCGTGCAGGAAGTGAACGAACGTTACTGGCATGAATTTTCTCACTGCAGTGGAGTTTTAAGACTTCCTGAGGGAGAAAACATGACTGGCAGATCGTACTCTTAATAGTTTCAGTCTCATTGGAAGTCTCTTTGTATAATATTTCCGTTCAACTGATTGCTTTCGGACAATATTTTTCAAGTAAATGTTTATAACTGTTCCGATTTTCCAAAACCGAGCTTCTTATTGTAGCACAGCTAACTTTATTCGGTTCAAAATATATTCTACTTAGTTTTCAATTCTTTTACAAAGTAATCGTTCTTTATTAGCTTTGAATCTCACGAGACAACTACCGATCGAGGTGGTACAGTGATTAGCACACTGCGATCGCATTCGGGAGGACAACGGTTCAAACCCGTATCTGACCATCCTGACTTAGGTTTTCAGTGATTTTCGTAAATCTGCCGGGATTGTTCCTTCAGAAGGCCACGGCCGGCTTCCTTCCCCATCCTTCCCTAATCGGACGGGACCGATGACCTCGCTGTTTCCTGTCCTCCCCCAACTCACCCATCATCCACCCCAAGAGACAACTAAAAATTTCTTTTTCATTCTTTCCATTAGTTTCAGATATCGGAAATGTTACCGTTTTCTTGTTTGGGTAATCTCAATCTCGACTGATTTTAGGTTACGCGTGCAGTTGTCTTCCTAACGCACGCTTTTGCTATTCGATTTGAGACGCAAAATTAATTTAATGATTTTACTGATCCGAATACTATCAAACCGAGCGGAGTAGCGCAGTGGTTAGCGCACTGGACTCGCATTCGGGAGGTCGACTATTCAAACCCGCGTTCGGCCATCCAAAATTAGATTTTCCGTGATGTCCCTAAATCGCTTAAGACAAATGCCGAGATGGCTCCTTCGAAAAGACATGGCCGCTTTCTTCTCCATCCTTCCCTTATCCAAGCTTGTGCTCTGTCTCTAATGACTTCTTTGTTGATGGGACGTCCTAATTTCCTCCTGTCCCCCCCCCCCCCCCCCAATACTAACACGAAGAAGGGACAGCAAAAGTTCGGATTGTGTCAATAATGGGAAAGGAAATCAGCAGTGCGATTTGGGAAATCCTAAACCTGGATGGCCGCACGCGGGTTTGAACCGTCGTCTCCAGTGTGCTATCCAATGCGTCATCTCGCTCGGTATATGTCACAAGGCTGTCTGCCACAAGTTAACAATTCTTTATGATAGTGAATTTGTTACCACATTAGGGAATACCGTTCATGGTACTAGAGGGAGCCTAAGAGCACAAAAACTGTGGGGGAAGACTGAGATTGAATATATCCAACGAATAACTGAGGAACTCCGATGTAAGTGCTACTCTGAGACGTAGAGATTGCCGTAGGAGAGGAATTCGTGGCGGGCAGCACTCAGATGTTTAGGACGGGTGGTAGGGACGGAGCATCGAGTGACATTATACTGAGTGCACTATCCGAAAATTACCTCGAGCAATTAAACAGAGAACCGACTCGTGGAGATAACATCTTGGACCTACTGATAACAAACAGACCCGAACTTTTCGACTCTGTATGTACAGAACAGGGAATCAGTGATCATAAGGCCGTTGCAGCATCCCTGAATATGGAAGTTAATAGGAATATAAAAAAAGGGAGGAAGGTTTATCTGTTTAGCAAGAGTAATAGAAGGCAGATTTCAGACTACCTAACAGATCAAAACGAAAATTTCTGTTCCGACACTGACAATGTTGAGTGTTTATGGAAAAAGTTCAAGGCAATCGTAAAATGCGTTTTAGACAGGTACGTGCCGAGTAAAACTGTGAGGGACGGGAAAAACCCACCGTGGTACAACAACAAAGTTAGGAAACTACTGCGAAAGCAAAGAGAGCTCCACTCCAAGTTTAAACGCAGCCAAAACCTCTCAGACAAACAGACGCTAAACGATGTCAAAGTTAGCGTAAGGAGGGCTATGCGTGAAGCGTTCATTGAATCCGAAAGTGAAATTCTATGTACCGACTTGACAGAAAATCCTAGGAAGTTCTGGTCTTACGTTAAATCAGTAAGTGGCTCGAAACAGCATATCCAGACACTACGGGATGATGATGGCATTGAAACAGAGGATGACACGCGTAAAGCTGAAATACTAAACACCTTTTTCCAAAGCTGTTTCACAGAGGAAGACCGCACTGCAGTTCCTTCTCTAAATCCTCGCACAAACGAAAAAATGGCTGACATCGAAATAAGTGTCCAAGGAATAGAAAAGCAACTGGAATCACTCAATAGAGGAAAGTCCACTGGACCTGACGGGATACCAATTCGATTCTACACAGAGTACGCGAAAGAACTTGCCCCCCTTCTAACAGCCGTGTACCGCAAGTCTCTAGAGGAACGGAGGGTTCCAAATGATTGGAAAAGAGCACAGATAGTCCCAGTCTTCAAGAAGGGTCGTCGAGCAGATGCGCAAAACTATAGACCTATATCTCTTACGTCGATCTCTTGTAGAATTTTAGAACATGTTTTTTGCTCGCGTATCATGTCATTTCTGGAAACCCAGAATCTACTATGTAGGAATCAACATGGATTCCGGAAACAGCGACCGTGTGAGACCCAACTCGCCTTATTTGTTCATGAGACCCAGAAAATATTAGATACAGGCTCCCAGGTAGATGCTATTTTTCTTGACTTCCGGAAGGCGTTCGATACAGTTCCGCACTGTCGCCTGATAAACAAAGTAAGAGCCTACGGAATATCAGACCAGCTGTGTGGCTGGATTGAAGAGTTTTTAGCAAACAGAACACAGCATGTTGTTATCAATGGAGAGACGTCTACAGACGTTAAAGTAACCTCTGGCGTGCCACAGGGGAGTGTTATGGGACCATTGCTTTTCACAATATATATAAATGACTTAGTAGATAGTGTCGGAAGTTCCATGCGGCTTTTCGCGGATGATGCTGTAGTATACAGAGAAGTTGCAGCATTAGAAAATTGTAGCGAAATGCAGGAAGATCTGCAGCGGATAGACACTTGGTGCAGGGAGTGGCAACTGACCCTTAACATAGACAAATGTAAAGTATTGCGAATACATAGAAAGAAGGATCCTTTATTGTATGATTATATGATAGCGGAACAAACACTGGTAGCAGTTACTTCTGTAAAATATCTGGGAGTATGCGTACGGAACGATTTGAAGTGGAATGATCATATAAAATTAATTGTTGGTAAGGCGGGTACCAGGTTGAGATTCATTGGGAGAGTGCTTAGAAAATGTAGTCCATCAACAAAGGAAGTGGCTTACAAAACACTCGTTCGACCTATACTTGAGTATTGCTCATCAGTGTGGGATCCGTACCAGATCGGTCTGACGGAGGGAGATAGAGAAGATCCAAAGAAGAGCGGCGCGTTTCGTCACAGGGTTATTTGGTAACCGTGATAGCGTTACGGAGATGTTTAATAAACTCAAGTGGCAGACTCTGCAAGAGAGGCGCTCTGCATCGCGGTGTAGCTTGCTCGCCAGGTTTCGAGAGGGTGCGTTTCTGGATGAGGTATCGAATATATTGCCTCCCCCTACATATACCTCCCGAGGAGATCACGAATGTAAAATTAGAGAGATTAGAGCGCGCACGGAGGCTTTCAGACAGTGGTTCTTCCCGCGAACCATACGCGACTGGAACAGGAAAGGGAGGTAATGCAGTGGCACGTAAAGTGCCCTCCGCCACACACCGTTGGGTGGCTTGCGGAGTATCGATGTAGATGCAGATGTAGTCAGATGAAAAGGAAAAGCAATTGGTCGCTCATAGACAATGTTCAAAGTGGCGACGACCAATCTCAACATATGCTTGCAGTGGCACGTAATTTAACTGCACTAGGCTATCTTAAATATCCCTGACGTCGACTGAACAATGAGACCAGACAGATACGACTTGGGTTTTCCACACAGAAGTCTTTATGGGAGCAGGATAACTCTGATCTGAGATCTGGAGATGGTGCCAGCCACAGGATAATGCCTTCCAATTTAATGATACGTCAATCATCTGTCGAGGTTCTCGCGGACATAACTAATTGCTCTCAGCAGGCTTAAGCATAGTTCAAACCACAATATGCTTCGGACAAGCAGATATGCAGTGCTCAACGATTTGGGTAGAAGTCTTGCAAGAGCGCCTGGGAACGTCGAAGCGGAGACAAATCACGTAAGATAATGTGGTACAACTATAGCCGACAGTTCGATGGAGGACCGTTCCTAGTTACCAAGAGACGTGGGTGGCGAGTCGATTTTCTTCACTTTTATATGCACAGCAGCAGTGTGGGCTCCCTACCCATTAGGCAATCATCTCTCCGCTACACATCTAAACTTGAGTATCTGCGGTAACGCCGAAGTTTTTTTTTTTTTTTTTTTTCTACTGCTTCCTTATACGTGATTTTCCCTGACCTATAGTTACAAGTTCTAGGCAGTTTCAAACCAGTATTTCCTATCTGAAGGGCTGTTAGTCTCCCTGACGATGTTTTGAGTGGAGACGTGTTTTTGTGAACGTTTGTGTTCAAATGTGTGTGAAATCTTATGGGACTTAACTGCTAAGGTCATCAGTCCCTAAGCTTACACACTACTTAATCCAAATTATCCTAAGGACAAACACACACACCCATGCCCGAGGGAGGACTCGAACCTCCGCCGGGACCAGCCGCACAGTCCATGACTGCAACGCCTTAGAACGCGCGGCTAATCCCGCGCGGCGTGAACGTTTGCCTTTATGCCAAATTTCCTTGTTTTATCTCATGCAATTTCTCACTTATCGAGCAATTTCAAGTGTCCTTTCATTTTGAGGCATCCAGCTTCATCAAAAAGCGCTTTAGACCCTGTATATTTATTTATTTATTTGTTCCAAAAAAATCTGCTCTCGGCGAGCTGGCATTTAATAATTAACCACCCGTCGACGTCCCGTCGACGTCCCGTCGACATCGAGGTCATTGGAGATGGAGCACAAGCTGAGATTGGGTCAATGATGGGGAAGGAAATCGGCTGCGCCCTTTTCAAAGCAACAATCCCGGAATTTGCCAGAAGCGACTTGGGAAAATCACGGAAAACCTAAATCGCGATGGCCATATAAATGCAGCATATAAATGCAGCATAAGTGTCATTCCGTGTCGCTTGGTACTGGAAAAGATAAGTCACATGTCATTTAACTTTCTCACATTAATGTTTGTTTACCAGAAACAAGGATGCATCTGTGTGACAGATGTCAGCCACCTCTTTCTGTTGTGATTATTAGAAGTGATATCTTGTTTACATCTGCTCATGGGCGATGCGATTGTCATTGCTGTCGAGCATTGATTGGTACCCATGTGTGGCAATATGGGCACCGTAACAATATTTGATTAGTGATTAATGTTGTCATCATACATAACCAACCATTTTTTCATTTTAGACCGACTTAGCTCTAAGAGTACGACGATGTTTAATGATTGTCGCACACTGAACAATACTTTATATTGACCTGAAGATGGTTCGGAAATGAGCCAGAAGCGATAATCAATAAAGAAAATTTGTGGTCTTGACGTAAGATTTGCATCCACATATGTTTTAGTATGGCTGAACTATACATCACGAGGGAAGGAAGGAAGGAAGGATGAAAGATTGGGTTTAACGTCCCGTCGACATCGAGGTCATTGGAGATGGAGCACAAGCTGAGATTCGGTCAATGATGGGGAAGGAAATCGGCTGCGCCCTTTTCAAAGCAATAATCCCGGAATTTGCCAGAAGCGACTTGGGGAAATCACGGAAAACGTAAATCGCGATGGCCAGACGCAGGTTTAAACCGCCGTCCTCCCGAATGCGACTCCAGTGTGCTGACACTGCGCCACTTCGCTCGGTATGTGTCACGAAGCCGTTGCGAACAAATTAACGATTCATTACTGCCACGGCCGGATCCGACCAGCTACTAGTCACCTGCAGGTTTCCGTGGAAAGTTCTTTAACGAATAAAAATGATTTCTCCTTCTTAGGCGCAGCAACCGTAATGAGAATATGGTAGAATATATGGTAGCGTTGAAGAACAACAGGGCTGCATTATAATTTTTTGTTCTAATCCACGACAAACCTATGTTTTCAGACGCAAAAATGACTTTTCGGTTATTGCTTAGGAACAGCCGGGAAACAACTGTGAAGGCTGTGTTCCTTTACGACGTACGCACATTCGTAACAGTTAAAATGGACATTTATCTGCGTTTGGCAGTGGCTTTAAATTAAATAAGTATTAAAACTGAATAGCGGTGGACTTCAATCCCACGAAATATTTTTATATATAATTTAATGATTGGAAAAATAAGTCTTATGCTAGAACAGTTGATTTTGAAGAATCTAATACAGTGGTTCCCAAACTTTCATACACCATTACCCATGAGTGCAATCAGACATTAGCTAGTATTCCCTCCCTCCCCCCCCCCCCCCCCCCACACACGTTATCACCAACTTTAGGATCTAACTAAACTGTAGAATGAAAGACGTTTGTTGAAAGATCTTTATTTTTAAGATGATGAAACATTAATGATACTGTGTGTGTGTGTGTGTGTGTGTGTGTGTGTGTTAGAATGAATGAGGAAGGAATTCGTGGTTCATCGCAAGTGCTACGCAAACCCCCTTCTCATATAATGCAGCTAACTATCCACTTTGAAGGTAGACACTTGTTACAAAACAAACTTCCCTTGCGTTACTCCTCTCCATTGCGGCGCTTCCTTGGCCAGCATGCTGCAATCCGTTTTAAATCAAACAGATTCAGATGTGTGCACTAGGCTTACTTTCTGTAAATCACTTGATTCCTGCTTTTCTTCAACACTGTTTACAACACTATAGTACCCTTAGGTAGTTACTTCTGTGTCGTGCTGTCAATTAATTCATTTGTCTGTCTCGAAG
Organism: Schistocerca piceifrons; assembly: GCF_021461385.2. NCBI lineage: Eukaryota > Metazoa > Arthropoda > Insecta > Orthoptera > Acrididae > Schistocerca > Schistocerca piceifrons. Next base: position 635,166,917 of record NC_060141.1, read on the forward strand.
CCAGTAATGAAGCAATTTCTGGAAGATTTCAGATGCTATTACAACCTAGAGAAGACTTTTCTTGAGATATTTAGCATTTGTTATGTATGTGTCTCACTTTTATAATCAGCAATGTGTGGGACAAAACACAACATATGTGTGTAGTCGTGGAGTACGTGAGGAACCCTTCAATCTCCACTGCGTTAATGTTGCTAACTGAGAAAAAGTAATTATTGATAAGTTGTTGTTGTTGTTGTTGTGATCTTCAGTCCTGAGACTGGTTTGATGCAGCTCTCCTTGCTACTCTATTCTGTGCAAGCTTCTTCATCTCCCAGTACCTACTGCAGCCTACATCCTTCTGAATCTGTTTAGTGTATTCATCTCTTGGTCTCCCTCTACCATTTTTACCCTCCACGCTGCCCTCCAGTACCAAATTGGTGATCCCTTGATGCCTCAGAACATGTCCTACCAACCGATCCCTTCTTCTAGTCAAGTTGTGCACAAATTTCTCTTCTCTCCAATTCTATTCAATACCTCCTCATTCGTTATGTGATCTACCCATCTAATCTTCAGCATTCTTCGGTAGCACCACATTTCGAAAGCTTCTATTCTCTTGTTGTCTAAACTATTTATCGTCCATGTTTCACTTCCATACATGGCATTGATAAGTTATACAATCAATATTATGGTCTTACAAAATTGTGATAATAGTACTGATCATTTGAAATTAATTAGTTTATTGGCTGAAACAGAAACGATTTTTTTAGTTTTTATTCCTCACAAAATTTCATTTTACTCCTCAGGGGGTAATTTAACTCCAGGCTGGGAATTACTGTTCCAATAGCTTATGAAAAGTTTTTTCTGCTGCACAAAGTTCCCAATAAAGAATCGGAGTCCACCAAAATCTGGTATCCTCTCGAAGTGTGCGTGTGAGACGGCCGTTTTGAAAGTCTGTAATACTGTGCTTTACATCTGCAAGTTGCAAAAACGTACCGGATGCGTGCTGCGCGAGAGACGGTGGGAAGGGCGGTGTAGCGTCGTGTGTGGCAGGGGGCACGTGGGAACGTTAATACGGCACGGGGCCAGTAATGCGGAACCGCGTCGAGAAAATAAACCGTAGATAGCGGCGAAGCGACACGACGCCAGACACCGGCCACGGTTGCTTGTCTTAGATCGCCGGCACAGATGACGCCAGCCGCTTGCCGCCGTGTCTGAGAGCCCCACAGCTGCAGCCGGGTTCCTACCCGGTTGAATTGAGGTAGGTAGCGACACCACACCAGCGTGAGCCTACGCTCTTCCATTACATATGCGAAACTCATTTGTACACTGCTGGCCATCAAAAACTGCAGTACCGTAAGCCAGATATACATTGGCCTCGCCGGCCGCTGCGGCCGAGCGGCTCTAGGCGCATCAGTCCGGAACCGCGCTGCTGCTACGGTCGCAGGTTCGAATCCTGCCTCGGGCATGGATGTATGTGATGTCCTTAGGTTAGTTAGGTTTAAGCAGTTCTAACTTTAGGGGACTGACGACCTCAGATGTTAAGTCCCATAGTGCTTAGAGCCATTTGAACCATTTTACATTGGCCGCCGTAGTTACTTTGACCACTCACAATCCGAAAGGTCTCTGCCGGCTCTCAGCTTTTTGGTGGTGAAGTTCCATCAGTATCTACTAGGTGGCGCCAAGTAGCGCCGATTTTCTTGTGCAACAGTTGGCGAACCTGCTATGATCTATATTGTATACGAAAAAGGCTGTTAAAATCTGGATGTGCGAAATCCACCAATATCATTTAACTGCAAAGCCATCAGTGTTTCCAGCTGTATCATGAATGCTGCTCGATTAATTCTCAAAACAGATCACTGATTAGTTTTTGTTCACATGCATGTGAGCCGTGGCTCAGTGTTTCTATTATTGCAAGGTCCTTCTGATAAAAGTCTTTGGGCAAACTGAGTACCGAGTTTCTTGATTTCTTAGAAAAAATAAGGGTTTAATTGTCATTATCATTTTAATAGTGTTTTGGGGGCCCGGTAGGTTATTTAAGTACATGACTTGATTTATGAGTAACAGCCTTGTGTTAATCAGTGAAGCATTTGTTTATACGTGGGTAGCGTTTGTGCCAGCTCGGCCGTGTGTTGTCTACGTGGAAGCAGAATAACATGGGCTTGACACCAAAGCGCCTTATGCTCCCTTGTATTGTCAGTAAAAGGAAAACTTAAAGTGACTGTATAGCTCCTAGTGGTTAGGCGGCTAATGGAACACAACATGTAGTTGTTTCTAATTTCTTGCCTTGGAGTACGCCTGGAGATCACTGTTGCAGTGTAGATGTGTTGAACTTTTATTCAAGCCCTTGTGGGATTGGCCCACAGCTGTGATGCTAGTCGCTCGGCCAGAGTGTCGCCGCGGGTTTATTTAACCAGTTAACTGTTTGTAATCGGTCCACCGCTGTATTGCACAGATGACATGTTTTCCGAGTACCATTTGTAATTTTATGTATAATGCAAATGTCCTTACGCATTGTGATATTAATTTAAAAACCTTAACCGTTTCTGTGAATCTGGCTAGAATTTTGGTAACTGTTAGTTGTCTTATGATAGAATTGTTATTAATAAACAATATTTGTTTGGGAATGGTAAATGCCGCATCAAGTTGGGCCACCCTTCCAGGTGTTTTCTTTAAATTAAGCCCGGGAGTTGTCCCGGGTCTCAGCATGGATCAGCCAACATATTACGATTTCTGAGGTCATGTACACGATTTTTCTGTTTTGAAGTTACTGGTCATTGTTACCTATTGAATAGTGTTGATGCCAATGACAGTGACATTGTAGAACTAAGCAATACAACCATTAACCATCAGTATACAGATGAAGGTTAATTTGTAATTGTTAATGTGCCTACAATAAGGAAAAAATGTCAGTCATATAGTACTCAAATTGCTAACTATTGTGGTTCAGGCAGTGATTCAGGTATAACATATAACGTCAAATATCTCTGGAAACCAGGAATCAACTTTGTTTGGCCATAAATACCAGATATGGACTCGATAAATGAAGATCAGATAACCTTAGTTTTAACTGCACCAGATGCCTTGAAACAACGATGGATGATATTGGAGGTATACGCTCAACTAAATTTGGAGCTGTGTCTGATAATCTAGCCTAGTAACTTTTATTATATTTACGATCTTGGTGATGGATCATACTGATTAGTCCTATAAATTTTGAATGTCTTTACATTACTAGTACAGACAGATACGGTACTCTGTTTTTGATGTGGCTTAGTAAAGCACTTAAGAAAACTTTAGCTCAATATATCTATTTCTGGGAGGTAAAAGTTTCGTTGTGTTTTTGAAACATTGACTTCAAATGGAATGGTAGTTGGCAGCTGTGACGGAACATAGGCCGGTCAGTGAGTCCACAAATCCGTGCTGATGACCACCTACAAATTTTCCCATTACTTCTGCGTTTTAGTATGTAATGCTTTCATACAAGTCTCTATATTCACTACCACAGAAGTTCAAAAACAGTCGTGATAATTACATTTAATTCTAAAAATCAGTCAAAGGATACCAGGTTTACGATCCCACGAAGGAGGCAGGCAAGAAACATCAATACCCAATCTTTCGGGCGCAAATCGGCGATGATACTATTTATTCTTCCGACATTTCGATTGATAACCTTACAATTTTGTAGATGAGCCGTTGGCAGAATTTAAACAGCTTCACAGAATGGTGTGGAGTAAACGCTTGTGCCTCAAGGAGAACACTGTTGGCAACCACATAGTCCAAATACCTCTGAAGTGAGCAGTCAGATGCGCAGAATTGATTTTATGTTGTCAACGTACACTGCCACCATGATCACGTGTTGTCGGGACGGCTTAGGTTTCTCTATAATTAGTCCTATAAATTTTGAATGTCTTTACATTACTAGTACAGACAGATTCCCTTAGCACGTGTTGTTGATTTGATACAGGCGATCTGTAGACACCATAACAACTTGCACATGATATCTTTAAGAAACTGGAATCTTCACTTTGAAGAGAAAATTAACGGTCATCATATCACTGCGCTGTCACGTCAGCGTGCATTTACTCTGTCCGCCCCATCATGTCACGATAATTTGCTTAGCCCTTACCGAACGATGAAAGTGAGGCTACGAATTACCATCCGTGGAGGAAAAGTGGGAGCAGAGTATAGGAACTGAGGAACTAATAACCGCAAAATTTATTAATGGCCAGAGCAAACTTCATAACGTATGTTCTAGGTCAATATTGTTTGTTGAAGTGCAAGTAAGTGAAACATTTCAAACCATCAACATTTATTTGCTAGGGAAACTATATAAATACAAACACTTCGAACAATAGTTACTATTTACCTTATCTATTACGTTTTTTCCTTGTGTAACAAATAACATCATAAGCAATTATATTTTTCTCTGTCATTAAAGCTGACTTTTTCACTTATACGTTACTTAATGGAAATTGCTTCGTTAACTTATGTTTTTATTTATATTCATTGTGGGAGTCAGCTCTGTTCCGTTATTGTAAAGATAACTGATATCGGTCGTGCAAAGACACAGAATGGACAAGAATATACAAGTCGTCAGGGAGCATTTGGAATCTGCCACGCAAACAAAGCGTAACAATAAAATAAATATTACGAAGACACAAAAGCACAAAGTAAACTGCTATATCATGAGTGAGCGCGGCGAAAATAAGTTACCTTTATGTTGGTAACAGATGGCGACACAGTCAAAACTTCCTTCCCGAGAAACCTTAACGGGTATTGATGTCACTTGACTGTTCTTTGGCGGCAGTTACACGAGCGTCGAGGGTCGACGGAACTCATCTAGCAATGTCTATCCACCGTTCTAGAGTCTCAAGATGACTCTTTCATAGAGTCGAAACCGGTCACTCACTCCAATAAAAAAAAAAATATTTTAACAAGATGGCGATCAAGACTGTTTTAAATTTTAAATTTAAGGGGTGCACTCAGCCCTTGTGAGACAATATGAGGATCTACTTGATTGAGAAGTAGCGGCTCAGGTCTCGGAAACTGACTTACGGCCGGGAGAGCGGTGTGGCGACCACATGCCGTCCACATCCGCATCCAGTAACGTCTATGGGCTGAAGATGACACGGCGGCTAGTCGGTACCTTTGGGCCTTCATGGCCTGTGCGAGAGGAGTTTAGTTTTATAACAAGGAGATCTTTCATAAGGACACAGACATAATGTTGCATGAGAGTACTGACCTCATCTTTGAACACGATGTGCTCACCAGTCAGAGTTACCGTGACACTGTACTAATTTCCCATGTGCATCTTTTCAGCTTACATACGTCCCCGACTTCATTTTTCTGGTGGAAGTGTTTTGATCATAAGCGCCAACTTGCGTCATTTACAGGTGTGCTAATCATTCTGATTATAGTCAAAAGTGCAATGGAATCACAACTCATTCGTAACTGGACTCGTTCAAGAGATATTTTCTTTTATATACATAAATTTTGGTCGCGCTGTTTACTTTTACTGTAGCAGTTTTATTTCTATCATTCGTCATGAGATTTCCTATCACCCCAACTCGAAATCGCTGTACAGGCAAATGCTTTGAGAAACGAAGATTGGAAACCGATCAAACATAGCAAAATATGTTCCCAGCATTTCCTGGAAGAGGACAGACCGAACATTAGTTTCGTCAGTGCGTATATATGAAAATGCTGGATTACGAAAGCAGTTTTGTGCATTATTTATTTCTCTTTATTCGAAATGTACGACAAAAATAAAATTACATTAAAGAGGCTAAATGCGTCTTATTACTTGTTCTAGACCAGAAAAATGTCTGAAAATGCCTTCCTGACACTGTGTTATCCGTAAAAGGACAGTAACATTTAACACACCTTTTGCGTGAACACTACAGAAATTGAGATCAAAAAGCAATCGAAACAGTCTGCTAATGGTTTGGGGCATTCAGTACTGCGGTGCAGGCTTTAAAGCATCGTTCAGCGGTCTTTAGCACCACCTCCATGGTAAGAGCAAGCGCATCGTTAAAAAATCCACAGTAACTACGGATTATGTGGTTGACTGTTAAATGGATGGCACGTGTTGAAATGCCTGGTAGTGAAGACTCAGAACAATAACTCCTCTGACAGCGCAGAAGTGAAGTAAGTGGTTTCCATGCTTTGTCGAGCTGGGAACCCTCAGATGAACAGGTGTCTGCGAAGAACACATTTCACATGTCACATCTGTAGTGGTGTTACGTATCCACTTTAAGAGCTCAAGAAAGTGGACTGAATGCTTCATAGGAGTATGAGTTTACTTGTCCATACGTAAGACTAGCGAATCCATTCGTAGGAGACGTTCTGGCACAACAATGGAATGCTACAGCAACCAGACCGGTCGTTACGCGGCGTTTTTCGACAGTTTTAAAGTACCCTCTTAACAGCTGTTACATATCTCTGTTGTGGTACTCGAGGAGTCGTAATTCTGTCAGGAGAGTTTAGTGAAGGATCGACGGTCGTCAAGCTTTAGGAGGCGGAAGCGACGTTAGCGTTTGACGTTGCCGTTTGCTGGTAATAACAGTGCTTCACGTGGAAGCCGGCGACCGCAGGGAAAGGTAATGGCCGCTTGACGAGAGAGGGAATTATAACAATGATGGTCGGGTCGCGAGAATTTTAACGAAATTTCAGGTCGCGGTCACGCCGGCGCAGATATGATTCCTCCATAACGGTTTCCCCGCCCTGGGGTTTTCTTTATGGTCACTTCTGGGCCACAAAGTGCGCCTGCGCGAGTCGTCGCAGTGCCTGTGCAGCGCCCCTTAATGAGCACTAAGTCACAATTAGTGTGGTCGTCGCAGGCGGGCCACCCACGAGGTACCGCGATTCTCACCGCTGTCGCACTTGTCATTTTCCTGGGCAGGAAGAGCGTAATGTTTCTGGTGTCGCCGCGGAGAGTTCTGGGCAAGCGCGCAGACGTTTGCGGCGTGTGTCACCTTGAATAAAAACCTCGACTTGGATAGAGACCTCTTGAAATGAATGAAATGCTACATCTGCCCATACACTGCCGGAAGAAATTAGTACACCCGGAAAGACGACGTCGATTTTGAACCGGCGGCGGCACATGACATCCGGGGTACAGAGATTGTTCTAATACGAGGTGCATTGAAGTTCTAAGGCCTCCGATTTTTTTTCTCCGGACAGGAAAGAGATAGAAACATGCGCATTGTTTTAAAATCAGGCCGCGTTCATTGTTAATACGTCCCAGAGATGGCAGCACCGTACGGCAGATGGAATTTTACCGCCAGCGGCGAGAATGAGAACTGTTTTAAATACTTAAAATGGCGACGTTTTCCTTACTTGAACAGCGTGCAGTCATTCGTTTTCTGAATTTGCGTGGTGTGAAACCAATTGAAATTCATCGACAGTTGAAGGAGACATGTGGTGATGGAGTTACGGATGCGTAGAAAGTGCGTTCTTGCGTGCGACAGTTTAATGAAGGCAGAACATCGTGTGACAACAAACCGAAACAACCTCGGGCTCGCACAAGCCGGTCTGACGACATGATCGAGAAAGTGGAGAGAATTGTTTTGGGGGATCGCCGAATGACTGTTGAACAGATCGCCTCCAGAGTTGGCATTTCTGTGGGTTCTGTGCACGCAACCCTGCATGACGACCTGAAAATGCGAAAAGTGTCATCCAGGTGGGTGCCACGAATGCTGACGGACGACCACACGCTGCCCGTGTGGCATGTTGCCGAGCAATGTTGACGCGCAACGACAGCATGAATGGGACTTTCTTTTCGTCGATTGTGACAATGGATGAGACGTGGATGCCATTTTTCAATCCAGAAGCAAAGCGCCCGTCAGCTCAATAGAAGCACACAGATTCACCGCCACCAAAAAAATTTCGGGTAACCGCCAGTGCTGAAAAAATGATGGTGTCCATGTTCTGGGACAGCGAGGGCGTAATCCTTACCCATTGCATTCCAAAGGGCACTACGGTAACAGGTGCATCCTACGAAAATGTTTTGAAGAACAAATTCCTTCCTACACTGCAACAAAAACGTCCGGGAAGGGCTGCGCATGTGCTGTTTCACCAAGACAACGCACCCGCACATCGAGCTAACGTTACGCAACAGTTTCTTCGTGATAACAACTTTGAAGTGATTCCTCATGCTCCCTACTCACCTGACCTGGCTCCTAGTGACTTTTGGCTTTTTCCAACAATGAAAGACACTCTCCGTGGCCGCACATTCACCAGCCGTGCTGCTATTGCCTCAGCGATTTTCCAGTGGTCAAAACAGACTCCTAAAGAAGCCTTCGCCGCTGCCATGGAATCATGGCGTCAGCGTTGTGAAAAATCTGTACGTCTGCAGGGCGATTACGTCGAGAAGTAACGCCAGTTTCATCGATTTTGGGTGAGTAGTTAATTAGAAAAAAAAATCGGAGGCCTTAGAACTTGAATGCACCTCGTAATGGTTTCAGAGTCGTCCAGCAACACAGAGCGTGGTGGCATAGCTACAACAGTGCCTTCTGTGTCTACCCTTTAATGCGGAATGGTCACAGCAGAAGGCTCAGTGTGGTGCAAATGTGAGAAGCAAGCAAGCAACCCTGCCACAGAGGTGCACTCGTGTTTCCTACAGCCAACTGAGCGAGTTTGAAAGGGGTTATATTGTGGCCTTCCATATGGAGGAATGGTCCTTTCGGAGAACTGCCACACCAAGTTGGACGTGCTGTGTCAGTTGTGCAACGATGCTGGTATCAATAGACACGTGAACATTCTCACAGCCATAGACGAGGTTCTGGACGTCCACCCAGCACAAACGACAATCAGGATCGTCGTATTGTGGGCAGTGCTGGCAAACTATATAGCTTCCACAGCAAAGATAAGAGGGCTTGTGGGCTCAGACGTGTCAACACGAATGGTTGCGAACCGTTTATTACCAGTGGGACTAAGGGGGCACACACACCTATAGCCCGTCTTCCACTCAGGGCACAGCATCGATGTGATCTTCAGCGATGATAGCAGGTTCTGCCTGCACGAAAGTGATGGTCGTTTATGTTGTGGGTTGGCAGGAGAGCCAACACCGGTATGAGAGGAAGCCGAAAGGCACGCGTTTTAGCTCACGCAGGCTGGCGTGAGGTCTGGAACAGGACAAGGAAATTAGACTGTAGAAAAAAATGACGTAGCTGGTGGAATACTTAACTTTAATCCATAAATGGTGAACGTCGCTCTTGACGGTACATGTTTTACAGCATCAATAGTAACTGGTAATGGCGCCTTGCTAGGTCGTAGCAAATGACGTAGCTGAAGGCTATGCTAACTATCGTCTCTGCAAATGAGAGCGTATTTTGTCAGTGAACCATGGTAGCAAAGTCGGTTGTACCACTGGGGCGAGTGCTAGGAAGTCTCTCTAGACCTGCCGTGTGGCGGCGCTCGGTCTGCAATCACTGATAGTGGCGACACGCGGGTCCGACGTATACTAACGGACCGCGGCCGATTTAAAGGCTACCACCTAGCAAGTATGGTGTCTGGCTGTGACACCACAGTTTACGCTTACTACGTAGACCTAGCGAAGCCTGTCTCGTAGAGTGCGTTCGTCCAAGACAAACTGACCCCAACCTAGGCCTTATGGTTTGGGGTGTGGTAATCTATAACTCTCGTTCACCTTTGGTGTTTCTGGAGGGGTAGCTAACCAGCGCTCGGTAAGTGCAGAATTTGGTTAGAACCGTTATTTTGCTTTTCTTGCTCTAGGAAGGTGATGTGTTGTTCCAACAGGTTGATGCTTACCCACACACTGTCCGTGAAACTCAGCGTGCTGTGCAAGACGTGCAGCAACTTCCCTGGCCAGCATGATCTCTGGACTTGTCTCCAGTCGAGCACGTGTGGGATTTGGTGGGATGAGAAATGATTCGCACGACTCCTCATCTCTTAGCGAACCATGTCTCTTTTTAAGTGATGAACTGCTACTGACGATGGCGATGGTTGTAATCGTCGAACACTCGAGATTTTAGGCCAAAATAGACAGGGAAAGACTTACTCTAAATCAGGATGACTGGACGGGAGTTTGCCTGTACTGCCCTCCGTTAAGGTACACCACGTATTTCAGTATGACGCGATACCTGGTACCTTAGAACCGATTGCGCTGTTGATCTATAGATGTAATCATTTCATGTACTCCATACGCACTGTTCCAGCAATAAATGTGGAGTGAAATGGAAACCTCTAAAAGGGTGCACTAATTTTTTTTGCGGCAGTGTATATCTACACAGGTCGCAATCCAGTATACACTGCGTGGTGTACCGTTGCTTGTCACCCAGTTGGTTGTTGTTACTGGCAAATGGAGGTAAGTAATGTGATGTGCCTCTGCACGTGTCCTAATCCCCCCTATTTTTTGTCTTTAAGGTCCACACGTGAGGTAAAAATTGGAGACAGTACGCCTACAACATTTCTGTAGTAAGCTGCAAGTGCTGGTTAGCTAAACATCACCAACAGCGTTTCGCGACATCATAATCTTCTTCCCACTGAGAATTCCCATATAAGCTCACGGAGCGCTCCGTAATGATCGAATAATAAATACCGCAGCAAGCCTTTGAATGGCTCCCATGTCTTCATTTATTCGATCCGGAGAGGACCCCAAACTCACGAGCAGTGCTCATTACTTGGTCGCGAATGCGTTCTGTATGCAGGATGCTTTATAGATGCGCTGCCCTTTCCCAGAATTCTCTCAATATATTAATTTATTTTAATTTACTTATTTATTTATCCTCGCAAGATTGGGAACGTCTGGCCTTCTCTTACATTCAACCAGATATGCTACGTATTTCACATTATGTACAGGCAACTACACTAATGTTCTAAAAAGATTTCATTTAATATAGGATACAGCACATAGAAGTAACTATAAATTTTTTTTTAAATATATTTATTCCAGTTGCGGACTACAATATTTTACACTAGGTAATTAATTTCAATCTGTGATGGCCACCTTGAGGACATATGTACAAAAAAATGTTTCAAGCACATCGAACCATCATGTGTAAATATAGTAAATTAAGAAAGCAATAAGCCAAAAAAGGCGTAAAAATATAAATGCTACACACGGAGTATTCAAACAGGCATGTTGATTCTGTAAAACATGAATGTTCTGTTGTTTCTATGTAGTACTTACATTTTTGCAAAAAACAACGAAGCTTTTTTGGCTTTATTAGTGTGTGTGTGTGTTTCCACTTTATGAGTGCTCAACGGCGAGGTCTGATTGCCTTGGGATATGCTATAAGAAACGAATGTGGATAAAATCTCTGAAATTGTTGCACGCAGTGAGGATGAAACAAACAAAACGATACTAATGCACTCATTCCCACCTCACTCGCATTGACTTACACATCACTCCATCTCACGCGTCTGAAGACAACGGAGAAAGGGTGTAAAGTGCTATATAATGGATTAAAGTACAAGGAAAACAAAGAGGAGCTAAGACAACAGCATAGGCAAATGTGACCGGTTGACCATTTACAAAAAACATGGGTGAGCCAGTCACCCTGTTAACTCATTAAGACCACCTCTCTAAAATCTTGGGAAAAATGTTGCACAATTCACAAAACTTCAAAACTGTAACCACAATCGTTGGAAAGTCGCTTTAAATAGAGGGCCGCAGGACATTCCATGTGTCAGTAAATGGGAGGATGGCTGGTGAGGAATATCGGGACGACATTTTTGGATGCACTGTGGCTCCATTTGGTGAAAGTATTGGAGAGGGATTCACGCCGGTAGACGACAATGCACGCCCCCATCGGCACAATCTTCTGAACACCTCCCCCCCCTCCCCCCTTCCTTGTGGAGCACAGAATCAGTCGCTTTTAATGGCCCCGACATTCTCGAGATCTCGGCTGCTTTGAGAATGCAAAAAGCAAAAAGGACATCACATACATCCATGCCCGAGGCAGCATTCGAACCTGCGACCGTAGCAGTCGCGCGGTTCCGGACTGAAGCTCCTAGAACCGATTGGCCACCGCGGCCGGCTTTGGGAAAGCATGAGTCACGTTAAAGGAGCGGTTTTCAATCGTCTTGTTCCGCAGGAGACCATACAGGGCATCATAAAGGCCGCTGTGTAGGAATGGGACAATATCCCACGTGTTTATCTGGACAATCTGGTAAGGAGTATGCCCAACAACATTCAAAAGCATCTACAGTTACGAGGAGGGCTAATTGGTTAATAAAAAGGTGTTAATCAAAATTATTGAATCAAGTTGTGTTAAAGTAGAAAGAGTAATAATGTTTTTCAAATCAAATTCATACTTAGTCCCTAAACCAGTTATAAACATAGTCACTTAACCAATTAAGTGAGAAGAAATTGTGGTGTTTGTAGTGGGAGCTCTTGTAAGGTTCTAGTTTTGTGTTTATCGAATGTAAATGTGTAAATTTTCTTACTGTGTTCACAAAGTATAGAAAGCTTCGAGAGACGTAAGATATACATTAGAAAAACCTTTTACTTATCTTCATTTTCTTCTTGTTGTTGTTGTTCGTTTTAATTCTTGTTGTGTCTAGGGGTACATCCTTGCGGCTGCAATTTTGATATAACGTTGTGGGTTCCTGAAGACGAAATAATTGAAGAAGATTTGCCTGTTGCTATGAATATCTATTTATTCTATCCCATTCTTCTAAACCACACCGACTTCACGATTTCCACTTCTATCACACCACAAATTACATTATTAGTGATACAATCAAATACACGTCTGATTCCATCAGAGGCATGACCACTACTACTTACATTCTGCAGTACTCACAATTTCAATTAGTTTACAAAGCAAAAGAGTTTACAAACTTCCTCTACAGGAGAAGAATCTTTACCAAATTATATCATTATTTTATTAAAAAAATCCAGAAATAAATTTAATAATTAGCATTAGACTGTGCAATTATTAATATGAATTTTAAATATGGCAGAAATTTCGTAATTTCAATTATTTGTAAAAGAACAGTAATTTTAACCGTACATCCAGAGTACTAAGAAATTAATTTATTTTTACATATTTTAGCCCGAAATATAACACATCCTATGCAAAATCATACGACGTTCATTCAATTAGACGGCTGATATAATGTTCACCTATACAAGAAACGATAGTACACATGGAATCCGTTAATTCTATATAAAAAACAGGAAATGTTAGAGGGGGTGACCCATTATAAACTGTACCTGACAGAAAAAAAATCTGTTTCCTATGTCCAGTATTAACAATACGCATCATTTGTTTTGACCAGTATGTATATGAGACATAGAGGGCGGAGGGGGGTGAGAGCGTATTGCCTTACAGCAATCCCGGAACGGAACAGGCTGCGCCTAGCAGAGTCCTTTTGCTCCACAACAGCGTTGCAAACGCGTATACAATTGTGCAGCACGCTTTCGATTCACGCGTACCTCAATGCCTCATGCAAATTAAATTCTTCGCTACTTAGAGTCGAGCCGATCTGAATACATAAAGTAGACCGCTTCCCCTCCACCTTCTCCCTCCTTATCTCCCGATTCAATCAGCGATTAGATCTCGCAACATAATACACATTATGTACGGGCGCAATTTAAATTTCTAACGAGCCGATGCAAAATAGCGGAAAGGCACCTGCATTATTTCGTAATGTAAATGAAAGACATATACGCTGAGCGTTCAGGAATTATCGAAGCGCCCCATCTCGGTGCAACACGGAGCGCCGACCTGTGCACGCATGTCCGCGGCGAGGCTGGAGTGCTGGAGTGTTTACGGTCGCCGGCTGTGGCGCGGCAAGGGGTGCTGTTCTGCCGGCTGACTGCCCGCCGCCGCGGGAAGGATTCATGATTAACACGTCCAATATTTCGGCCTGTTGAATAACGCAGCACCGTGAGTGGCGGTAAAATACTGACCTTACCAGGCTGCCGCAGGTCTCGGGCACATCGGACGTTGCCCGTCTGCGCATAATGTAACACGATACACAAGGCGTCGAATTACGGGGCAATTTCCTCCGAGATGTCTTCACTAAGACCTTCGGGTTTACGACGAACAAATGCAACACCTCGTTCAGAGAAGTATAAAATTAGAAGTATAAAGTGCATCGTAAGAATAGCTGTGAAATCTGGGAGACATAAAACACGTTTTATACAACATGGTTGAAACTGCTTCTCCTAACGAAACGTTGTATTTTCCATCTTGTGGTTAAAGCTCATTTTTGTCCATGTTTGCTTCCTAATATATAAATGTGAAAATACGATTCTGCCTTGAGCAAAAAAAATATATATATATTTACGCAAACAACATTCGGTGAACTTGCACTCTCGTCAGTGCATTCATTTAGCTACACTACTGGCCATTAATAATGCTACACCACGAAGATGACGTGCTACAGACGCTAAATTTAACCGACAGGAAGAAGATGCAGTGATATGCAAATGATTAGCTTTTCAGAGCATTCACACAAGGCTGGCGCCGGTGGCGACACCTACAACGTGCTGACATGAGGAACGTTTCCAACCGATTTCTCATACAAAAACAGCAGTTTACCGGCGTTGCCTGGTGAAACGTTCTTGTGATGCCTCGTGTAAGGAGGAGAAATGCGTACCATCACGTTTCCGTCTTTGATAAAGGTCGGATTGTAGCCTATCGCGATTCCGGTTTATCGTATCGCGACATTGGCGCTCGCGTTGGTCGAGATCCAATGACTGTTAGCAGAATATGGAATCGGTGGGTTCAGTAAAGTAATACGGAACGCCGTGCTGGATCCCAACGGCCTCGTATAACTAGCAGTCGAGATGACAGGCATCTTATCCGCATGGGTGTAACGGAACGTGCGGCCACGTCTCGATCCCTGAGTCAACAGATGGGGACGTTTGCGAGACAATAACCATCTGCACGAACAGTTCGACGACGTTTGCAGCAGCATGATTATCAGCTCGGAGACCATGGTTGCGGTTACCCTTGACGCTGCATCACAGACAGGAGCGCCTGCGATGGTGTACTCAACCACGAACTTGGGTGCACGAATGGCAAAACGTCATTTACTCGGATGAATCCAGGTTCTGCTTACAGCATCATGATGGTCGCATCCGGGTTTGGCGACATCGCGGTGAACGCACATTGGAAGCGTGTATTCGTCATCGCCATACTGGTGTATCACCCGGCGTGATGGTATGGAGTGCCACTGGTTACACGGCTCGGTCACTTCTTGTTCGCATTGACGGCACTTTGAACAGTGGAAGTTACATTTCAGATGTGTTACGACCAGTGGTTCTACCCTTCATTCGATCCCTGCGAAACCCTACATTTCAGCAGGATAATGCACGGCCGCATGTTGTAGGTCTTGTACGGGTCTTTCTGGATACAGCACATCCTCCAGATCTCTCACCAACTGAAGACGTCTGGTCAATGGTGGCCGAGCAACTGGCTCGTCACAATACTCCAGTCACTACTCGTGATGAACTGTGGTATCGTGTTGAAGCTGCATGGGCAGCTATACCTGTACACTCCATCCAACCTCTGTTTGACTCAATGCTCAGGCGTATCAAGGCCGTTATTACGGCCAGAGGTGGTTGTTCTGGGTACTGATTTCTCAGGGTCTTTGGGCTCAGATTTCGTGAAAATGTAATCACATGTCAGTTGTAGTATAAGATGTTTGTCCAATGGATACCCGTTCATCATCTGCATTTCTTCTTGGTGTAGCAATTTTAAGGGCCAGTAGTGTATATTTGTAACATTATTAACAGAAAAAATATATACCTTATTCTTGTAAAGTAAAGAACAACCGCCTCCAGTCACAATAGTCATTTTATTGGTATACACGATGTATTTCGAGTCCTGGGGGCCCATATTCAAATGCTTTGAATGTCTACACCAATTTTTTTCCGAATTTGGGTAATTCAGGTGGTGGTGAGATTACTTTGATGTACTACAAAGTGTCACATTGTGAATATAAGATTACAAACCTAAGACAAATCGAAAAATAACTTAACTGTTTCCAGTAGTGGATACATGAGTTTGAAGTACAGTATGAGTAGACATACATACTCTTGCCATCATACAGCACATTCTTAAACACAAGCTCAAAACAAGTCAAAGAATTTCAAATGTAAAGTTTATGCATTTCACAAATATACAAATTGTCATATACGAGGGTTGTTCGGAAAGTTAGGGACGATCAGTAGCGAAATGGAAACCAGAGTGAAAATTAAAAATGTTTTCTTTGCACATTTAGCTACATCTTCCAGGTACTTCTCTACGTAGTCGCCGCTCCGACTTACACATTTGTCGGAGCGCTATACCAAATTTGCAACACCATCGTCATAGGAGGCAGCCGCCTGTGCATTCCGATAATTATCTACACTGGTCTATAGCGCGTAGCCTGCTCCCAAGTGTTGTCTTCGTATCCAGCGTTTCATGTGAATGGAGATGATACTCAGGACGAGCCAATTAGGGCTGTATTGTGGGTGATCGAACATTCCCATCGAAAAGGCTGCAGGAGCGTCTTCACTGCCCCTGCAGAACGCGGCTGAGAATTGCCATGAAGAAGGAAGAGCATGGCAGTTGTGTTAAGTGGGCTGCATTAATTAAGGCGAAGCCTCACAGCGGGACCTCCTACTTGGCGGGAGACATCGTTGTTCTAGGCACTTTTACTTGCTCACAGTGCGCTCACAACTGAAAAGAGTGTCTTGATGCGATCGACGGGCATACTAGAGACACTGCCCAAACATCTGTGAAAAGCCTCGTCGAATTTTCATAGTTGTTTCCATTTCGTGACCGATCGTTCCTCATCACTTTCTGAAAAACCCTCGTACTAACGTTTATGTGCCTGACGTTTCCAATAGTGCTCAGATTTTGCTCCAGTTTGTCGTCAGCAATTAATCAGGATTTTTCAGTATTATATTACGTATATCTACCAAGAATGTTAGAAAAGTGAAACTATTGCACTTTTTCACTTTGATACTAGAATATACGATAGTGACAATGCTATAATCTAACATTATTAAGATTTTGCCGGCTTCGCCATCCATCACAGCTGAAAGCGTCAAGTGAGCTTATGTTTCACAGAACAACAGTGAGGGTACAGGGAAACAAATGAGCGTAAAATGACGTAGCTCTGTTGTACAGCCGCGCGGTCTAGGGCGCCTTGTCACGGTTCGCGTCTTCCGTCAGGCATGGGTATGTGTGTGTGTGTGTGTGTGTGTGTGTGGGGGGGGGGGGGGGTGTATGTGTGTGGGGGTGTGTGTGTGTGTGTTGTACTTAGCGTAAGTTAGTTTAAGTTAGATTAATTAGTGTGTAAGCTTACGGACTGATGACCTCAGCAGTGTGGTCCCTTAGAACTTACCACAAATTTCCAATTTTTTTCTGTTGTACGTAGCAGTGCTATAACAATAACACACTGACGGAAAAAATCGCAGCATCAAGGAGGAGCTATGCGACGTAAACGGAAGTTGATAGGCGTGTTTCTACATCTGAAAGATGACATCTGTTCAACTGTCACTCCAGTCGCCTAAAAATGGCGCTGGTAACACCACGTCCCGGCGGAGGTTCGAGTCCTTCCTCGGGCATGGGTGTGTGTATTTGTCCTTAGTATACTTTAGGTTAAGTAGTGTGTAAGCTTAGGGACTGATGACCTTAGCAGTTAAGTCCCATAAGATTTCACACACATTTGAACATTTTAGTAACACCACGCAAATCATGTTTGCTATAAATACACGCTGTAACGGTCGTGAGCGTTCGATATCTTTGAGATTGAACATGGGGAGTTGCTGTTAATCAAGAACCTCACTGAGTTTGAACGAGGTAGTGTAATAGGGCTACAAGAAGCTGGGTGTCCCTTCTGCGACATTACGGAAAGACTTAGCAGGAATGTAGCGACTGTGCATAATTGCTGGCAATGGTGGTTACGAGAATGTACGGCCACAAGATGACCGGTCTCTGGACGGCCAATTGGCACTACTGAGAGCAATCCGAGCAGCAGTTGGCACCACAATGACACAACGATTTGTTACAAATCGGTTACTTCAATGACAGTTCCGAGCCAGATGCCCTGTAGCGTGCGTTCCAATGAACCCAAACCATCATTTGTGACTTCAGTGGTGTCAAGCGATAGCTCATTAGATGGCAGGGTAGATGTCTGTTCTGTTTTCTGATGAAAACTGGTTCTGCCACGCTGCCAATGATGGCCGCATTTTGGTCAGGAGGATGCCAGTTCAGGGCCGCAGCAAACTTCTCTGCGTGCTAGACACACGCGACCTACACTTGGAATTATGGTGGGGGATGAGATTTCATATAAAAATAGGAGCAATCTCGTGGTTATCCCAAGCTTCTCTGACTGCAAATCTGGTGATTCGACCTGTTGTGCTTCCATTCATTAACAGCATTCCAGGAGGTGGCCGGCCAGAGTGGCTGAGCGGTTCTAGGCGCTACAGTCTGGAACTACGCGACCGCTACGGTCGCAGGTTCGAATCCTGCCTTGGGCATGGATGTGTGTGATGTCCTTAGGTTAGTTAGGTTTAAGTAGTTCTAAGTTCTAGGGGACTGATGACTTCAGAAGTTAAGTTCCATAGTGCTCAGAGCCATTTGAACCAGGAGGTGTTTTCAACAGGATAACACTCGCCCACTCATTGCTGTTGCAATCCAACATTTTCTACAGGTTATCGGCATGTTGCCTTGGCTGCATGAGATGCCATCGGATGACAACTCTAGGATCATCCACAAACAGCGTTAACCGTCCCTGTACTTGACCGACCAAGTACAACAGTCATGGAACTCCATACCACAAACTGACGTCCGGCAACTGTACAAAACATTGCATTCACGTTTCCACTCTTGCATTCAACATTCTGGCGTTTCCACGATTATTAATGTAGCTGAATTTCACATTTGCACTGGCTTATCTCGCGCGTACATTAAGCTGCAATGTTAAGCACTTAAATATGTTACTCTACATTAATTCCTTTCAATGTTGTGATTTTTTTTCCGTCAGTGTAGTTCAGTCTGGTTGGAATCCAGGAGGCGGGAACTATGTGTAAGGACACAGATCGTAGCAGCTGAATAAGACTGCTGGGACGGTTGATGTATCAAGCGGAGAAATGAAATCCACAATTCGACTGAACATTCGAGCGCACTTCATTATGTGAACTAGTGACCGTAGTGAAAAGTAACGTAATTTTATATGCGTGCGGAAGAGCGAGAGAGAGAGAGAGAGAGAGAGAGAGAGAGAGACAGAGATGAATCGCGTCTTCTACTGCTGCTGCAAGAAAGATTTACTCTGAAAGTCGAAACAAGTGACTCTTCCACAGATACACGTCGTGTGTCTCGCAGTGAAGAAAACGAGAGTGAAACAAATGGCAGCGGCGGAGCTGGGTCCACGGCGACGATGCCTGGGATCGATTTATTATGGCGACAGCAGACATCTTGCCCCTCCACTAGGTAACGTTTGTTTACGCACGTCCGTCACGGGCGCGAGACAGCTGCCGCCAGTCATTTGTCTTGCAGCCGTCGCTAATCACGGATTATTAACTCGTCCGTCCCACGGCCGCCCCTGGCGCGTAGGCCACCATGGCAACGCGATACTAGTAGCTCCTCTCGAAACAAGTTGCTCCTTTTGAAGGAAGCAGGGTTTAGGGCTTACAACATCTCGTCGACAACGACGTCTTCACAGAGGGAGTATGGGCTCAGATTAAGGAAATCGGCCGAGCCCTTTCAAAGGAACCATCCCGGTACTTGCCTCAAACGGCTTAGGTAAGCGACGAAGAATGTAAATTAAAACGTCCTAAAGGGGATTTAAGATTTCGTCCTGAATGCAAATCCGGTTATCTTGTCACTGCACCATCTAGAGTCATTCTCTTACACATCCCACAGCAGCAGGAAATGATTTGCCGCACAAGTCGAATTTTTCGCCCAAGTACGGAACATTTGGTACTCTGGTCGCTGCGTCGATTTCTGTGTATTAAGGGAAGGGGACGAGCGTCTTTGATTAGTAATCAAAACGTCCTGCGTCTCGGGTTCGAATCCCGCCACTGCGGGAATTAAATCCATGCAGAAGTAGGAATTAAAATCCATGCAGAAGAAATAAATACTTTGTGGTTCATCGATGACATTGTAATTCTGTCAGAGACAGCAAAGGACTTGGAAGAGCAGCTGAACGGAATGGACAGCGTCTTGAA
Source organism: Schistocerca piceifrons (assembly GCF_021461385.2). Classification (NCBI taxonomy): domain Eukaryota; kingdom Metazoa; phylum Arthropoda; class Insecta; order Orthoptera; family Acrididae; genus Schistocerca; species Schistocerca piceifrons. The sequence goes on from NC_060141.1 coordinate 635,187,036, forward strand.
AGGAGGATATAAGATGAACATCAACAAAAGCAAAACGAGGATAATGGAATGTAGTCGAATTAAATCGGGTGATGCTGAGGGAATTAGATTAGAAAATGAGACGCTTGAGGCAGTAAATGAATTTTGCCATTTGGGGAGAAAAATACCTGATTAAGGACGAAGTAGAGAGAATATAAAATGTAGACTGGCAATGGCAAGGAAAGCGTTTCTGAAGAAGGGAAATTTGTCAACATCGAGTATAGATTTAAGTGTCAGGAAGTCGTTTCTGAAAGTATTTGTATGGAGTGTAGCCATGTATGGAAGTGAAACATGGACGATAACTAGTTTGGACAAGAAGAGAATAGGCGCTTTCGAAATGTGGTGCTACAGAAGAATGCTGAAGATTAGATGGGTAGATCAGATAACTAATGTGGAGGTACGGAATAGGATTGGGGAGAAGAGAAGTTTGTGGCACAACTTGATTAGAAAAACGGATCGGTTCGTAGGGCATAATCTGAGGCATCAAGGGATCACCAATTTAGTATTGGAGGGCAGCGTGAAGGGTAAAAATCGTAGAGGGAGACCAAGAGATGAATACACTAAACAGATTCAGAAGGATGTAGGTTGCAGTAGGTACTGGGAGATGAAGAAGCTTGCGCAGAATAGAGTAGCATGGAGATCTGCATCAAACCAGTCTCTGGACTGAGGACCACAACAACAACAACAACAACAACAACTTGTTTGACCAGAATTGTTGATGAAGTCATGCCTTCCAGAATTCTGAAAATTGGTTTCTATTATAAGTTGTTAGGTCCAAGATAAAAATTGCAATGTTCTCGTTACCGGTTTCGGCAGCAAACTGCCATCTTCTCATTTGATTAATATGCTAGCAGCTTTCTCAACATATATAACAATTCAAAAATGGCTCTGAGCACTATGGGACTTAACATCTATGGTCATCAGTCCCCCTTATAACAATTCCAGTTAAGCTTTCTGAACATAATTAGTCTTATAAAATATGTCAATTAATTATGCATCAAACCGTAACATATATAAAAAAAATGTAACGATGTGTATAATTCAATGACATTCCTTAGATGACTTCATGATGTTCAGAAAGCTTAACTAGAATTCTTACATACGTTGAGGAAGCTGTTAGTAGATTAATCACATCTAAAGACCCACGCCCCGTTACTGTCATTTTTAAGCGGTCTTGGACGTAAAAAATGATTATACAGGTATAAGGGGCCATCAAAAATTTCCGTTTGACGGCGTTGCTGGAGTGCATATGCAATGTAGCGCGACTCCGACGCGAATACATAGGCACGGATATGGAGGCAAGGGATTAGTGTGGCACTGGTGTCTTTGTAACTTGCGTGTGGTAAGTGGGGGAACGTGAACTGTGGTGACGTTACTACCAAATGTGTCCAACCAAGAGCAACGTGGTGTTATTCTTCCGTGGCTGCCGAAGGACAAGCACCGGTAGACATCCATCGGCGAATGAAGAATGTGTATGGGGCAGCATGTATGTCGAAGACCACCATTGTGGAATGGTGCGACAGCGGGTGCTCCTGCTTCAAAACAACGCACGTCCCCATATCGCAAATGTCGTAACTATGAAGTTACGCCAACTCAGGTGGAAGATACGCGAGCACCTCTCATGGGATTATCACACCTTTTGTCCCTTAAAAACGACCTTGAAGAGTCGACGATTCCTGTCAAAATGGTTCAAATGGCTCTGAGCACTATGGGACTTAACATCTGAGGTCATCAGTCCCCTGGAACTTAGAACTACTTAAACCTAACTATCATAAGGACATCACATCTATCCATGTCCGAGGCACGATTCGAACCTGCGACCGGAGCGGTCGCGCGGTTCCAGACTGAAGCGCCTAGAACCGCTCGGCCACATCGGCCGGCGACGACGATTCCTGTCGGATGAGGTTGTGCACGGGCAGTTACGGACTTTTTCACGCCGCAGGACACGGTGTCTTACCACGGCGTATATTCAACCAGGTGCATCGTTGAAATGATTCCCTCGACGCTCACACCGGTTTAGCCTGATTGGCATACCGATTCCAGCCTGTACGGCCTTTTAGCGGAAACTTTTTGATCGCCCTTTATGTTACTAGTATTATCGTGTGGCATTACAGATCATACACAAACACAATTAATTAGAGGTTAATGTTTAAATTGGGCAACAAGATCGCACAGCACGTGGTGTCATTTCGTGCAAGACTTTCAGACTTCCATCGAAACATGGAGTAGGCCGTTCTCCAGAATATGTCCTGTTGTCTGTTCCTCCGCACCAGGTGCAGCCCTTTCAACAATAACTCCACTCCTCCAAGATGTGGCCACTTCTTCCTTGTCCCGTTGGGATGGGGATGCGAATGAGTCTACACCATTTGGGACGTGGAAGATCAAACCCTGCAGTATTCATCTTTGGATTTTGAATTACGCTGGCGTTCTGGTGTGGATGTTCGTTATAGCGCTCTTTCCACATCTCGGTAACATCGAAAATATCTACGACCAGATGTGGCTTACATGACCCCAGGCGTGTAGATGTTGGATTCCGGAAAACGCTACTTATGCGACTCTTTCTTCTTAAGAATGTGGGAGTATATGTGTCAGTGCCAGTAATGATCCTAACGGCCATATTTGGACGTACACTATGCGTTCAGTTTCCCCATGCCATTTAAAAAGTGGCATAATATCATTTTTTTCTGAACAATACAGGCATCAAACATATAACTTGATAACAAAGGGCAAAATAAGACTGAATATCAATGCTACTTATTCAAGATAATGAAAAGCACGAACTGAAAACATACCAAAGCAAGGAGGTTCCTTATGATCAATCTATTCTCAGCAGCCCTAACGAAGTTTTCTGACCCCTCAACTAGAAAGAAAAGGTAGTAATGTAGCTGAACCGGCTACCATTTACTGAAGATGTGCTGTTTGCTCCTAGTGCAAATTAACTTCAGCGACGAATGGACAAACCTAACAGGGAAGTGTGAACGAAGGCTTGAAAAAGATCACACAAATTTATAATCAAAAAAGCGAAAAGAAATTGTACAAGTTTACAACGGAAAGTTTACAGGAAAATTAAAGAGACCTTTGGAGAAAAGAGAACGACTTGTATGAATATCAAGAGCTCAGATGGAAACCCAGTTCTAAGCAAAGAAGGGAAAGCAGAAAGGTGGAAGGAGTATATAGACAGTCTATACAAGGGCGATGTACTTAAGGGCACTGTTATAGAAATGGGAGAGGATGTAGATGAAGATGAAATGGGAGATATGATACTGCGTGAAGAGTCTGATGGAGCACTGAAAGACCTAAGTCGAAACAAGGCCCCGGGAGTAGACAACATTCCATTAGAACTACTGACGGCCTTGGGAGAGCCAGTCCTGACAAAACTCTACCATCTGGTGAGCAAAATGTATGAGACAGGCGAAATACCCTCAGACTTCAAGAAGAATATAATAATTCCAATCCCAAAGAAAGCAGGCGTTGACAGATGTGAAAATTACCGAACTATCAGTTTAATAAGTCACAGCTGCAAAATACTAACGCGAATTCTTTACAGACGAATGGAAAAACTGGTAGAAGCCGACCTTGGGGAAGATCAGTTTGGATTCCATAGAAATATGGGAACACGTGAGGCAATACCGACCCTACGACTTATTTTAGAAGCTAGATTAAGAAAAGGCAAACCTACGTTTCTAGCATTTGTAGACTTAGAGAAAGCTTTTGACAATGTTGACTGGAATACTCTCTTTCAAATTCTGAAGGTGGCAGGGGTAAAATACAGAGAGCGAAAGGCTATTTACAATTTGTACAGAAAGTAGATGGTAGTTATATGAGAGGGACATGAAAGGGAAGCAGTGGTTGGGAAGGGAGTGAGACGGGGTTGTAGCCTCTCTCCGATGTTGTTCAATCTGTATATTGAGCAAGCAGTAAAGGAAACAAAAGAAAAATTCGGAGTAGGTATTAAAATCCATGGAGAAGAAATAAAAACTTTGAGGTTCGCCGATGACATTGTAATTCTGTCAGAGACAGCAAAGGACTTGGAAGAGCAGTTGAACGGAATGGACAGTGTCTTGAAAGGAGGTTATAAGATAAACATCAACAAAAGCAAAACGAGGATAATGGAATGTAGTCGAATTAAGTCGGGTGATGCTGAGGGAATTAGATTAGAAAATGAGACACTTAAAGTAGTAAATGAGTTTTGCTATTTGGGGAGCAAAATAACTGATGATGGTCGAAGTAGAGAGGATATAAAATGTAGACTGGCAATGGCAAGGAAAGCGTTTCTTAAGAAGATAAATTTGTTAACATCGAGTGTAGATTTAAGTGTCACGAAGTCGTTTCTGAAAGTATTTGTATGGAGTGTAGCCATGTATGGAAGTGAAACATGGACGATAACTAGTTTGGACAAGAAGAGAATAGGCGCTTTCGAAATGTGGTGCTACAGAAGAATGCTGAAGATTAGATGGGTAGATCAGATAACTAATGTGGAGGTACGGAATAGGATTGGGGAGAAGAGAAGTTTGTGGCACAACTTGATTAGAAAAACGGATCGGTTCGTAGGGCATAATCTGAGGCATCAAGGGATCACCAATTTAGTATTGGAGGGCAGCGTGGAGGGTAAAAATCGTAGAGGGAGACCAAGAGATGAATACACTATGCAGATTCAGAGGGATGTAGGCTGCAGTACGTACTGGGAGATGAAGAAGCTTGCACAGGATAGAGTAGCATGGAGAGCTGCATCAAACCAGTCTCAGGACTGAAGACCACAACAACAACACAACGGAGTTACCAAACCAGTTGATGACTTTTAGTATCTAGGGCAGCCGAGGACAAGGACTGGCTGGACGGCAGATTAAACAGACGAATAAAAATAGCCTGGAGTGTTTCCGGAGAGCTATGAATGAAGAGAATTTTCGTGACTAAGCTTACAATGCGTCTGAAAAGAGAGGCTGAGATCACCCTGTTCTGACTTACGGCAGTGACACGTAGACTTTTAATGTTAAAAGCAAATAAACGAAAGGTGTTCATATAAGGCATATTTGAACCATCAGATTTTTTGATTTTAAACCCAAATTCTACCCGTTTCAGTCTTCGACCATCTTCACGGCTGAAGTTGTTCAGCTATCAGTGCAGGCATGCATGGTGAGAATTTCTGGCAGAGACAGGAAGAGAAACAAATGAGCAAAGGAACAAACTGGAGGAGTGGAAGACCTAGTTATGGCTGTACGGAAAATTAAATGTTTGTAGGACACGCAGCCAGGCGAAAGGATGGTGTGTTCACCAAAACAGTTATTTGTTAAAAATCGTGAAAATAACTACTGGAAAGTGTGTAGATGGTGGTAGAAAAGCGTTGGAACAATGTGAATGAGTATTGATGAAGACCGCTATGGACGGAGAAACTTGCACGACTCCTTTGTCCAGCAGATAACGATAATGATGATGATGATGATGATACTGTAATGGCATGGAAACGATAATACTGCGGTGATGGTGAACCATTTATTATCCCAGGTAAAGTTTACAGCACACCGCATTTTTTTCACCAAAATCATGTCGTGATAAACACGATCATTAGTCCAGTTTAATAAGTGCTAACTAATGACTGAACGCGACAGTCACAAATGTAGTACAAAAATTAATTGACAAATTTAAACGTAGAGTAGTAAACGTGTTACCTGCTAATCACGAACTAACAATAAAGGAGATGGTAGTTTTCTGATAGTAATAACATACGTACGTAGATTATTACATGTTGAGATAATTTGCCAACTTTTCTTATATTGCACAATAAAACTGTTCCTCAAAAAAATTTTCAATTTACGTACCTGAGGATACATATTTCCAGGAAAAAATTTCATTTATTTCGGGACATTATGTCTCGGCAACTGAGAAAATGGTACTAAAATACTGTAATGAAGCGAACAGGAAATTACAGCCATAAATTTCGCCAACATTCTGTTTAATAACAGAGCTTTTCAGTGGCCTGGCGACGCCCCGATACTTATACCCTAATTATATAACGTAAAATTGCTTAATATCAGCTAAATGAACGGAGAATATTAAAATTTCTTGTCACATGCTTTTGCGGTATTCATATGTAGAGAGTGTCCTGCACAGGATTAGTGCAACAGATTGCGTATCACGTCTGCAGTGACTGTAATGTTTTTTCTGTTTGATTTTATATAACCAATTAGCAAAAATAATCTAACGTATTACAGGAAATCGTTAAATCAAGGCTGTTACTTATTTTAAGTTAACTGACATTGTAAGGAAATTGTTTATAGAAATAAATAATAATTAATGTATCATCCATAAAATTTTTTATTACTAGACACCAGACGCTCATGCCTCAGTGAATTACACTGAGGTGACAAGAGTAATGGAATAGCGATATGCATACATACAGACGGCGGTAGAACGCGTACAAGGTACGAAAGGGCAGTGCATTGGCGGGACTGTCGTTCGTGTGAAAAGCTTCCCGACGTGATTGTGGCCACACGACAAGCATTAAGAGCTTCAATAAAAATTTTCTGGGTTTGTGACCTAATTTTCAATATACAGGGTGGTCAGAAAATGTGTGAAATGCTTGTAGGGATGTTACAGGGCAGGTTGTACTGAGACATAAATGTTAAGAAAGAAATTCGATACGTTGCTCCGTTTCCGAGTTATTTAGCATAGAAGTTAGCCTAACAGGACGTCATGCGCTCGCACTCAAGCGGCCTGCCAGGGGCGGGGTTGCCCAACGAGTGCTTTGTCTCGTTAGCTGAAACTTGAATTTAGGCGCGCGACGATCTGATTGGCTAACTTCAATCCTAAATAACTCGGAAACGGCGCAACGTATCGAATTTCTTTCTTAACATCTATGTCTCAGTACAACCTGCCCTGTAACATCCCTACAAGCATTTCACACATTTTCTGACCATCCTGTACATATAACTACCGATGTTTCGGTTCCTGTTACAAGCGACCTCCTTCAGGGTCTTTTTGCAAACAAAAACACCCTGAAGAAGGCCGCTTGCAACAAAGAACGAAACGTCGGTAGTCTTATGTACGAGGGTCGGTCAAAAAGTAATGCCTCCCATTTTTTTTCTACTTAAAGAAATTAGGTTAAGTGAAAAATTTGAATTTGGCGCCATTCCTCAAACCTTCTTCTGCAATCCACTGCAGTAGTAACTTTCTGTGTCAACAGGCGGCAGCACAGCAGAAGTTTGTAAGATGGCCGACATCGATGTTCGTTTGAGACAGCGTTGTGTGATTGAATTCTTGAATGCAGAAGGTGAAACGCCCATACGCATTCATGAAAGACTGAAGAAGGTGTATGGTGTTGTGACAGTGGATGTCAGCACTGTTAGACGATGGGTTCGTCGTTGTAAGGAAGCTGAAGGGCAAACACCGTTGACTGACGAAAAGCGGAGCAGCAGGCCGGTGAGTGCAGTGACTCCACACAACATTCAGCAAGTTGATGACATCATTCGTGGTGACCGTCGGGTGACTGCAGATGAAGTGTGTCGCATTATTTCTCTTAGTAAAGGCAGTGTGATCACGATTATTAAACAATTGGGGTACTCAAAAGTTTGTGCACGGTGGGTTCCAAGAATGTTAACCGATCAGAATAAAGAGGCAAGGAAAGCAATAGCCTCCCAACACTTGCAGCGCTTCCGTTTGGAGGGAGATGAGTTTCTGAAAAAAATTGTGACCGGGGACGAAACATGGGTGCAATTTTTTGAACCCGAATCAAAGAGGCAGTCAATGGAGTGGCGTCACACAAGCTCGCCGAGGAAGAAAAAATTCAAAACTGTGCGATCGGCAGGGAAAGTTATGGCAACAGTTTTCTGGGATACAGAGGGTGTGATTCTGGTTGATTTTTTGGAGCAGGGATGCACAATAAATTCTGTTCAATACGTCACAACCCTCAACAAACTTAAAGCACGTCTTCAGCGAGTTCGCCCAACAAAATCAATGGCAGATGTTCTTCTTTTGCATGACAATGCAAGACCACACACCAGTCGTCACACCTCTGACGAGATTGTCAAAATTGGATGGGAAGTTTTGCCTCATCCCCCATACAGCCCTGACCTGGCACCATCAGACTTCCATCTGTTCGGGCCACTAAAAGAAGCTCATCGTGGGATTCATTTTGAAGATGAGGAGGCCGTCAAAACATCCGTGCGTCAATGGCTTAGGAAGCAGAGCTGTGATTTTTACCGTGCTGGGATACATGCCCTTGTTCAAAGATGGACCTAAACTGTAGAGATGGGCGGAGATTACATTGAAAAATGACAAAATGATCCTCAATGTTGTGGTTTTCAACCTATGTAATTGCATTTAAATTTCCTGACAATTAAACGTAGAAAAAAAAATAGGAGGCATTACTTTTTGACTGACCCTCGTATATGTATTGACAATGCGGTCACAAACCCAGAAAAAATTTATTGAATGTGACAATGGCCGCGGAAGCCTACGTTTATAGGCATTAACAGACTTTGAACGCGGGATGGTAGTTGGAGGTAGACACACGGAACATTCCATTTCGAAAATCGTAAAGGAACTGAATATTCCCGGATGCGATGTGTCAAGTGCGTGCCGAAAATACCAAATTTGGTTCAAATGGCTCTGAGCACTATGGGACTCAACTGCTGAGGTCATTAGTCCCCTAGAACTTAGAACTAGTTAAACCTAACTAACCTAAGGACATCACAAATATCCATGCCCGAGGCAGGATTCGAACCTGCGACCGTAGCGGTCCTGCGGTTCCAGACTGCAGCGCCTTTAACCGCACGGCCACTTCGGCAGGCTAATACCAAATTTCAGGGTGTACCTCTCACCACGGACAATGCAGTGAACGACGACCTTCACTTAACGATAATAGCAGTGGCGTTTACGTACATTTGTTAGTGCAAATAGACAAGAAAACTGCGTCAAATAACCTAAGAAATCAATGTGGGACGAAGGACGAACGTATCCATTAGTACAGTGTGGCCAAATTTGGTGCTAATGGGCTGTGGCAGCAGGCAACCGACGCGAGTGTCTTTGCTAAAAGCACGACATCACCTGCAGCATTTCTCCTGGGCTCGTGACCAAATCAGTTGCACCCTAGATGATGGAAAACCGTGGTTTGGGCAGGTGAGTCCCGATTTCAATTGGTAAGAACTATGGTAGGGTTCGGCTGTTGCGCAGAGTCACGGACGCAAGTTGGCGACAAGGCACTTTGCGAGCTAGTGGTAAAATGAAATGATCGTATGGCGTTGTTGGCCGGGAGGCCCCATTCGAGGGAGTTCGGCCACCGTATTGCAAGTCCTTTTTAGCTGACGCCACACCGGCGACTTGCGAGTCAATGATGATGAAAATGGTGATGGACACACAACACCCAGTCCCCTGCCGGGAATCGGACCCGGGCCCCCTGCATGGTAGGCGGTGACGCTACCGCTACGCCAAGGAGGCTGACCAAGCTAATGGTGGCTTCATAATGGTGTGGGCTGTGTTTCCATGGAATGGACTAGAACCTGTGGATATTCGGCTACTAGAAGACCATTTACAGTCATTCATGGACGTCATGTCCCCAGTCAGCGATGGAATTTTTACGGATGACAATGCGCTATTTCATTGGACCGCAGTTGTTCGCCATTGGACTGTTCGAGCGGATGGTTTTGGCAGCTCAGATCGTTCGACGTGAATCGCACCGAACATTCATGGAACATAATCGAAAGGTTTGTTTGTGCACAGTATCGCGCACCGGCAACTCTTTAGCAATTAAGACCCGCTTAGAGGAAGCATGGCTGAATATTTCTGCATGGGACTACCAACGACTTGTTGAGTGCACGCCACATCGAGTCGCTGCACTGCTTGCTGCACTACCCCTGGCAAAAGGAGTTCCGAGACGATACTAGAACGTTTCCCACGACTCTTGTCAATTCAAAGTAAATCGAAAACCAACAATATCTCGTAATAATAACAACTCTTGACGGATACCCTGTCTGAGAAAAAAGTGAAGCACTAAGAAGCGGCGAAGGAAACGAAATGAATTTCATGATTTATTAAGTAATTTCAGTGATTACAAAGAACTCGGCAGTATGTGCCCACTTATCAGTATAGCATGTATGCATGCACTGATTCTGCTGACACGCAGCTGTCGTATATGGTCCTTGATATCTTGGATGCTGGCACTGGGACTGAGATGATCTTCGATCTGGGCTTTGATCTTACTGGTTCTATGTCTTAAAATGCCATCACTTTCGTTTTAACTACAGACAGTTTTAGGTTGTAACCTGAGGCTAAATGTTGTAAACTTCCAATCATGTCCAATCTTTGCAAACTGAGTTATGTCTTCCGCATATAAAATGCAGCATTTAGTGTAATGTCATGATGTAATAACACTCGTATTTTATACAACGTTGTCTATTTACTAAAAACTTCATCGACGTATTTATTGAAGATAGTCGGGGAAATAAGGCGCCCTTGCCTTACCTCTTTGTTTGTGTTCATTGACTTTGCGACTGTATTTCCCGCTTCTATTATAATTTCCGTGTTTGTGAACAGACACTTAACGCAATTTATGAATTGAGACGGTTAACTTCGTTCAGCCGTTGTGATCCATAGCATTTCTCTGTTCACATTATCGCAGTATCAAGATGTATTTCCCTACTGAATTCTCGTCTTTTTCCTACAAGTTGTAGTGTGAAAAGATAGTCAGTAGTTGAGCATCCCTTTCTAAAACTCAACTGCTCGTCAGCAGTCAATTTTTCCATGAAACTTTTGGTCTTGTATTCAGGATTATGGCATGGGCTGAATCTAAGAGGCTTGTACGTCTCTGTTTATCACATTTATTTATTTATTTTTATCACCTTTTTTAAAGTAAGATACTAAGCCCACTCAATAAAAAAATTAGTCATCCCAGTGCGCACGCACAGATAGATCGTTATGCCTTTACAGATAGCGCAGCGATAGAGTTATATGCTAAAGCGCGTGCGCACTGCCTTCCTGTGGTTGGTTGGTTTGTGGGATTGAAGGGACCAGACTGCTAGGGCCATTAGTCAAAAATGGCTCTGAGCACTATGGGACTCAACTGCTGAGGTCATTAGTCCCCTAGAACTTAGAACTAGTTAAACCTAACTAACCTAAGGACACCACAAACATCCATGCCCGAGGCAGGATTCGAACCTGCGACCGTAGCGGTCTTGCGGTTCCAGACTGCAGCGCCTTTAACCGCACTGCCACTTCGGCTGGCAGGGCCATCAGTCCCTGCCTTCATGTGAACATAGGACAGTAGCGTCAGACATTTATGTTTCAAGCGGACATTGTACGTAAACATGCGTAAATATAAGGACGTGACAGAGTGGCAAAAAGAAACAATAGTGTTTGGCCGTACACATGGTCATATAGCATGTGAACTTGCTGGATTTGTTGGCGTTTCGCAGCACGCTTTTCAGAGTGTCTGTAACCAGTGGTGTAACACACGTGGCCACGAAACACGTCAGAACTTTGGTCAGGAAAAGATCCTGACTGGCCGTTCTAGGCGCTACAGTCTGGAACTGCGCGACCGCTACGATCGCAGGTTCGAATCCTGCCTCGGGCACGGATGTGCGTGATGTCCTTAGGTTAGGTTTCAGTAGTTCTAAGTTCTAGGGGACTGATGACCTCAGAAGTTAAGTCCCATAGTGCTCAGAGCCATTTGAACCATTTTTGATCCTGCAGGCGGGGGACCGAAGAAGCGTTTCACGACTTTTGAACCAAAATCGCCTCCAAACCCGAGAGGAATAGCTGCGCATCCCCACCTGTTAGCGAGAGATTTGCGACCGGAAACGGATGCAATGAACATGTGGAGTTGGTCACCTGGCAATATGCCAACAGCGAAGTTCATCGGGATGGAAGAAAACGTGACTGCTTTTCCGAACACTCTCGACTGGCCTGGAAAATCATCTCACTTGAAAGCCATAGAAAATCTGTAAAACATGCTGGAACAGAGGATGCAACCCCGACATCAGTATCCCCGCAATTTGGTGGAACTGGGCGATCAAACCTTCGGCGAGTGCTTAACTGGGATGCGGCGTACCTCCACAACCTTGCGGCCCCACTTCCTAACCGAACCCACGAGATTCCCAGGGGCGGAATTACACGGTATTAAATGATGCTTTCAACAGTATCTTTAGAGATGACAAATTTTTTGTCCAGTGAGCCTACTTAGACCGTTAGCCAGCCTTTTGATTCAGTCTGGTAAGCGTAATAAAATGGAGAACTTGCACAGCCGGGACCGACCTATAGGCAGCGAACTAGTGGACGCAGCGACTGACAGAGTGTAGGAATATGTTACGGTATGACAGATAGGTCTACCCCGGCCGCGGCTGGTCAGTGCGGCGCCTGTTGATGTAGTGGCGGCGGACGCAGCGGCTGCCGGTAGCGGCGGCGGCTGACAAATGGCCGCGAGGCGCTGCCCGCAGCCGGCTAGGCGCGTCGCCACCTATCTCAGCGCCCATCTGCAGCCACACTACGGCTCGGCGAGGCCAGCCGCGCACTGGCGATGCTATCGCCTCCGCCGGGCGCACACGAGCGCACACGACTGCTTCCGAAACGGGGTGCTTCACGATGGGGAAGATCTCGCACGAGGTTTGAAAGACAGATGGCTGTTCCTTTTGGTGTGCTGCCCAGTGAAAAACGATAGCACACCGTCTAATACTTGTTGCGCCTCAGAACGTTATTTCGGACCATTGTTAAGAAAACGTTCACTCTGCCCAGCGCCAGAGGCGGAAGTAAACACAGGCAAACAATATTTAGGTTCAAATGGGAACCAGGAAGAACGGCCAATACTGCATGTTATAGGCACACCAATGAGTGAGCCGGCCGGGGTGGCCGAGCGGTTCTAGGCGCTACAGTCTGGAACGGCGCGACTGCTACGGTCGCAGGTTCGAATCCTGCCTCGGGTTGACGAAGGAGATAGAGAAGATCCAAAGAAGAGCGGCGCGTTTCGTCACAGGGTTATTTGGTTACCGTGATAGCGTTACGGAGATATTTAGCAAACTCAAGTGGCAGACTCTGCAAGAGAGACGCTCTGCATCGCGGTGTAGCTTGCTCGCCAGGTTTCGAGAGGGTGCGTTTCTGGATGAGGTATCGAATATATTGCTTCCCCCTACTTATTCCTCCCGAGGAAATCACAAATGTAAAATTAGAGAGATTAGAGCGCGCACGGAGGCTTTCAGACAGTCGTTCTTCCCGCGAATCATACGCAACTGGAACAGAAAAGGGAGGTAATGACAGTGGCACGTAAAGTACCCTCCGCCACACACCGTTGGGTGGCTTGCGGAGTATAAATCTAGATGTAGATGTAGACGTGTCTGCTGTCCTTAGGTTAGTTAGGTTTAACGAGTTCTAAGTTTTAGGGGACTGATGACCTCAGAAGTTAAGTACCGTAGAGCTCAGAGCCATTTGAACCAATGAGTGGATTTCCACACAAAACTCGACGTGGATGACCAAGGTGCTGATGCGGATGGGTGACCTCATGAAGAAGAGAGCACAACGTCATTCTGTTGACCAAGCACCCTGAAGCAAACACGCCTAAGTCGCACACAAGAACCACTTTAGAGCAAACTTAAAATGCAGAAATAAATGAACTAAAAGGGTGGAAGGACAAGGTGTGACACTGCAACATGTTGCAGTGTGCTAACAGGCTCAGAAACATAGAGTACTCTTGTGGTGTCACAGCCAGACACCACACTTGCTAGGTGGTAGCCTTTAAATCGGCCGCGGTCCGTTAGTATACGTCGGACCCGCGTGTCGCCAGTATCAGTGATTGCAGACCGAGCGCCGCCACACGGCAGGTCTACTCTAGAGAGACTCCCTAGCACTCGCCCCAGTTGCACAGCCGACTTTGCTAGCGATGGTTCACTGACTACATACCCTTCTCGTTTGCAGAGACGACAGTTTAGCATAGCCTTCAGCTACGTCATTTGCTACGACCTAGCAAGGCGCCATATTCAGTTACTATAAGTACTATCTTCAAGAATGTCTTCTGAACAGATAATATTGTGACTCATGTACCGTCAAGAGCGACGTTCATCATTAATGGATTAAAGTTATCAAATTAATTATGTCCGCTTACTGAATTCTCATTCCTTGTCATGTTCCAGACCTCACGTCAGTATAGTTCTTCCCTCCTCACACCAGCCTGCGTGAGCTAAAACGCATGCATTTCGGCCTCCACTCGTAACACGGTGTTGGCTCTTCTGCTAACACAAAAATGTAGTGGCAAATTCTGCCACCAAATGTATCAGGATGACCAAATGTAGTGGAAAGAGGTACAAGGCACAGTGTTAAAGACTCGTCCGAGCTTTCCAAATGATTTATTGTTTCCAACCACAGTGCCCTCTTATACCACTGTCTGCATCACAGGGCTCCACAATGCTGAGGAAGGACCCCAGCGGCCTGTGCAAGACAATGCTGTGGCGAGCCTTGTACGCCAGTGGAGTTGTGGCGTCGCCAGGCTGCCGGCAGTCGACTCGGCAGTCTGCGTCCCCGCCGACTCAGCACTGCTCGGTGTGAGCTACAGGCAGCCAGCTCCGTGCCGGTGTGGCTGAGATCGTGGCGACAACGAGCATCTGTGATCTGGAGTCCGAATCTGTGGCCCTCGCCTCGGGATGCCTCTGGCATGTGTTGGAAGCCAGGACGACTGCCCGTGCTAGTGAACCGTGGCGTGGCCCACCACTGGCTGGCCTCAGAGGGTCGAACCAGCGACCCGCTGTGGACTGAAGCGCTGGCGCCCCATCTGCTGCTGCGTGTAGCTGGTGGTGTGACGCGCCCAGCCACCCAGGAGAGCTGCCGCACTTGAATGAATCTCGTTAGAAAATGGCACCTATTTATATTTGGCTGTGCACCTCTGTTTTGCCAAGCGCACCGCTTCGCTTCATGTACTCATAACACGCTAGGTTGGCCAGTGGCCCCCTTCTGCCTGCGACTTGCGACATGCAAAACAGCTACGTATACTCTTTCAGCAATTTGACGGCCCTGTGGCCTCTATTCTACTTCGCAACTTTTGGTATGCGTAACTTACTGCACTCCAGCCCGCACCTGGCTGTAACTTGTGCTCAGAATATCGCACAAAACTAACTTTCCCTATCCTAAATGGTGCCGCCGCTACAATACAGTCAGCTATTCTTGCCACAGTATAACGCCATCAGCATAGACTGTTCGGTACAAATACTCCAATTTACACAGCTTAGCTCTCAATTTGCAGCTAACCAGTTCTGAGACGGAACTTATGACACAATATCCACAGTCTGCCCAGATAACTTTGATCTGGACGGCTGGGTCACTTTTAATCTTCACTGATGAGAAGACTTAAGTGCCTTCCAGGCCCCTGGAAGCCTATCTGATGGAACCTGGTGAGCTGACAAAGTACCATCACTCTGGAAAAACAGCCCCAACATGTATCTGGAAGCAGATGATGCTGTCACAGGCTGTGCTCTCACAGAGAGGCCGTGACATAATACTTTACAACCCATCTTCCTCATGCAGAGCCATGAGGTGCCTTGATGGGGTACCATCTAGGACATTCACCCTGATAAACTGCTAGTAGAGTTTGTCCATGAGTCTGCCACCAACATTATCTGCAGTATGTCAAGTCGATGACCATTCTTGACAAAGCTACTGCTGCATGAGCAGTTATGCTGCGGCTGTGCAGGTACTACAATACTCGAATGTGTCAGTACACATCAGTGTGGCCCATGCTACGTTGATTCATCTGGCTGCTGATGATAATGATGTTTGGTTTGGGGGGGGAGGGGGGGGGGGGCTGCTCAACTGCACGGTCATCAACACCCGTCCAAAGTCACAATTTTTACACTGTCTAATTTTTTTCCCAGTCCAATCTAGCCACTGTCACGAATGATGATAACGATGAAATGATGAGGACAACACAAACACCTAGTCCCCAGGCGGAGAAAATCCCCTACCCGGCCAGGAATCGAAGCCAGAACCCCGTGATTCAGAGGCAGCAACGCTAGCCACTAGACCACGAGCTGTGGACCTGGCTGCTGGTGACCACCATTTCACTAAGGCTGGATGCGACATTGTTTTTGGTTCACATACTGCCAAAATTTCACGCTGAATCTCTATGCAATTTAGACGTTTTTCCCCACAGGAATTTAATTGTACTGCGTACTTTAGCTTTGGAGCACATTTCCTGTTGCTAAGTCATTTCAATTGTACATTGTGATTCACCTGTTACCCGTAGCTCTGTACAGCAGCATAAATGTGTTTGCAGGGAACTCGGATTATGCAATGAGGTGAAAAAACTGTGGGATACCTCCTAATATCGTGTCGGACCTCCCTTCGTCCAGGTTAGTGCAGCAAATGCACGGGACATGGACTCAACAAGTCGGTCCTGGGTAGTCCCTGCAGAGAGTCATGCTCCCTCTAAAGCTGTCCATAACCGCGAAAGTGTTACAAGTGTAGGATTTCGTGCACGAACTGACCTCTCGATTATGTCGCATAGCCGGCCGGAGTGGCCGAGCGGTCCTAGGCGCTACAGTCTGGAACCGCACGACCGCTACGGTCCCAGGTTCGAATCCTGCCTCGGGCATGGATGTGTGTGATGTCCTTAGGTTAGTTAGGTTTAAGTAGTTCTTAGTTCTAGGGGACTTATGACCACAGCAGTTGAGTCCCATAGTGCTCAGAGCCATTTGAACCATTTTATGTCGCATAAATATTCGACGGGATTCATGCTGGGCGATCTGGGTGGCCAAATCATTTGCTCGAATTGTCGACAATGTTCTTCAAACCAATTGCAAACAATTTTGGCCCGGGGACGTGGCGCATTGTCATCTATAAAAATTCCATCGTTGTTTGGGAACATTAAGTCTCTGAATGCCTGCAAATGGTCTCCAAGTCGCCGAAGGTAAACGTTTCCAGTCAAGGATCGATCGCGTAGGACCACAGGACGCAGTCCATTTCTTATAAACACAGCCCACACCATTATGGAGCAACTACCAGCTTGCACAGTGCCTTCTTGATAACTTGGGTCCATGGTTTCATGAGGTCTCCGCCATATTCGAACCCTACCATCAGCTCTTACCAACTTAAACCGGAGTCGTATCACCAGGCCACGGATTCCCAATCGTCTATGGTCCAAGTGATATGATCACGAGAAGTGCTGCTGCAGGCGATGTCGTGTTGTTAGCATAGGCACTTGCGTCGGTCGTCTGCTGCCATAGCCCATTAACGTCAAATTTCGCCGCAATGGTTATTTCACGCAGTGTTACTTGTCTGTTAGAACTGACAACTCTACCCAAACGCCAATGCTCTCTGTTGTTAAGTAAGGCCGTCGGCCACTGTCCATGGTGACAGGTAATGCCTGTAATACGGTGTTCTCGGCACACTCCTGACACTACGAATCTCGAAATGTTGAATTCCCTGACAATTTTCGAGATGGAATGTCCGCTACGTCTAACTGCAACAAGCATTATGCGTTCAAAGTCTATTATTTCCCATCGTGCAGCCATAATGACGTCGGAAACCGTATCTAATGAATCACATAAGTACAAATGGCTGCTCCGCCCATGCACTGCCCTTTTATACCTTCTGCACGCGATACTACCGCCATCTGCACATGTGCATATCGTTGTGACTTTTGTCACCTCGGTGTATATTCTCTTCCGATACAGCAACACAGTTGTTGTACAATGGTCTTATCGTGTGACGACACGTGTAACTTACACTACTGGCCATTAAAATTGCTACACCACGAAGATGACGTGCTACAGACGTGAAATTTAACCGACAGGAAGAAGATGCTGTGATATGCAAATGATTAGCTTTTCAGAGCATTCACACAAGGTTGGCGCCGGTGGCGACACATACAACGTGCTGACATGAGGAAAGTTTACAACCGATTTCTCATACACAAACAGTAGTTGACCGGCGTTGCTTGGTGAAAAGTTGTTGTGATGCCTCGTGTAAGGAAGAGAAATGCGTACCATCACGTTTCCGACTTTGATAAAGGTCGGATTGTAACCTATCGCGATTGCGGTTTATCGTATCGCGACATTGCTGCTCGCGTTGGTCGAGATCCAATGACTGTTAGCAGAATATGGAATCGGTGGGTTCAGGAGGGTAATACGGAACGCCGTGCTGGATCTCAACGGCCTCGTATCACTAGCAGTCGAGATGACAGGCATCTCATCCGCATGGCTCTAACGGATCGTGCAGCCACGTCTCGATCCCTGAGCAGCAGATGGGGACGTTTGCAAGACAACAACCATCTGCACGAACAGATCGACGACGTTTGGAGCAGCATGGACTATTAGCTCGGAGACCACGGCTGCGGTTACCCTTGACGCTGCATCACAGACAGGAGCGCCTGCGATGGTGTACTCAACGACGAAAGTGGGTGCACGAATGGCAAAACGTCATTTTTTCGGATGAATCCAGGTTCTGTTTACAGCATCATGATGGTCGCATCCGTGTTTGGCGACATCGCGGTGAATGCACATTGGAAGCGTGTATTCGTCATCGCCATACTGACATATCACTGGGCGTGATGGTATGGTGTGCCATTGGTTACGCGTCTCGGTCACCTCTTGTTCGCACTGACGGCACTTTGAACAGTGGACGTTACATTTCAGATGTGTTACGACCCGTGGCTCTACCCTTCATTAGATCCCTGCGAAAACCTACATTTCAGCAGGATAACGCACAACCGCATGTTGCAGGTCCTGTACGGGCCTTTCGGGATACAGAAAATGTTCGACTGATGCCCTGGCCGCCCACATTCTCCAGATCTCTCACCAACTGAAAACGTCTGGTCAATGGTGGCCGAGCAACTGGCTCGTCACAATACGCCAGTCACTACTCTTGATGAACTGTGGTATCGTGTGAAGCTGCATGGGCAGCTGTACCTGTACACGCCATCCAAGCTCTGTTTGACCCAATGCCCAGGCGTATCAAGACCGTTATTACGGCCAGAGTTGGTTGTTCTGGGTACTGATTTCTCAGGCTCTATGCACCCAAATTGCGTGAAAATGTAATCACATGTCAGTTGTAGTATAATATATTTATCCAATGAATACCCGTTTATCATCTGCATTTCTTCTTGGTGTAGCAATTTTAACGGCCAGTTGTGTATTTTCTGAAATCGTCTAGATACTTTGCAAAACATGAGACTAGAGCTGCTATCATCGCTTAGCCTCTGTTGGGTGTCCCACAGAGCTTCACCGCCGACTTACTGGGGTGCTGCTGGGAAGGCCAATCTTCTCTGCAGTCGTCGAAGGAGTAGAGCAGTCGTGTCAACGACGGCGTGACCGCACGGAAATTGAATTAGCGGTGGCGCTTTTGGAGGCGGCGGGTGACGATTGTCACGCCGCCTCCCAGTAATCGACTTGCTGCCTCATCAGCGCCATTTCGAGCGCCGTAGCGGACTTCACGCTCCGTTTAACATCACCAGCAAGCACCGTTACCTCGTGACATCGACCAATGAGTTCTGATGAAGAACGCAGCCGAGGTCACGATTCGCTACTGCCTGGACTTCCTATGCGGGGAAATGCTTATTCCTAAAGATATGCAAAGTAGTCTAGATGTTTTCAGTTCAAATTATGAACAACATAACTGAAATATCAAGCAAACGCAAGTTTTTTTTTTTTTTTTTTTTTTTAATCGCTGTTCCGAATCTGTGTTGAGGTCCTCGTAAAGACGGAATGATTATTGAGTAGTTCAGTTAAAAGTAAATTCTTAATGTGATTTCAATAACACTGCACATATGAAAATAACCTCAGCAACGTCATATGAGTTTCGATGTGATTACATGTACAATTCACCACGAGACGGCCGGCCGTGACAGTGGAATACATGTACTGGCACAGTTGCTGCGAAGATTTTAGAGTAGGTAACTTTCAGAGGTGGTAGCATGGACCAAAACAAGAAAAAATGTCTAGTAAACGTGGGATCTGGAATGCATACCTCAAGAGTTATGAGCACTCGTTCAACAGTGGAGATATGTTTCACAGTAGCTCCTCAGGCGCGCACTTCAGAACCCATGTTTACCGGAAATTTTTTCCGTTTTTTAGTTCATTCTACCACCTCTGAGAGTTGTTACCGTATAATCTTAGCAACAGCAGTACCAGTACATGTGTTGACTGGGGTGGCCGAGCGGTTCTAGGCGCTACAGTCTGGAACCACCCGACCGCTACGGTCGCGGGTTCGAATCCTGCCTCGGGCATGGATGTGTGTGATGTCCTTAGGTTAGTTAGGTTTAAGCAGTTCTACGTTCTAGGGGACTGATGACCTCAGATATTAAATCCCATTGTGCTCAGAGCCATTTGAACCATTTAAACCACGAGACGATAACGCTATTCTTGCTGCAGTTGATGCGCAGTTTCCTACTCAATAGAAGTACACACAGGCCCTATGCGCACAGTCACATACTGAGCACAACAGTGACAAAAATGGCGCTGAAAAGACAACCTGGACGTTTCTTAGGGTCGTTTCGACAGTAAACGTGTTTGTTGCGAGCTTCTAAAGGCGTGAAAAAGTATCATGCTGGGCAGTTAGCGAAAAACGAATAATGGGACATATTTTTACCCCAAATCATTGCTTGTGACAGGTGTTAGAATAATGTGATCCAAACATTTTTGAGAGAACTAGCAACAAACGGTATTGACCTGCGAGACACTGCATCACCACACAAAGCCAATGCGTGTAAGGCGTCAATACGTGGCGCTGATTCGTGTAGCACTAATTCCGCTATTTTAACACCAAGAAGATGTACTTAGGTTAAGTAGGTTTTAGTTCTAAGTCGTAGGGGACTGATGACCTCAGATGTTAAGTCCCATAGTGTTCAGAGCCATTTGAACCATAACACCAAGCAGAGGCTCTTGACGTACCTGATTATTTTCACGATTGCCAACGTCGATTGTTCTGCCATTTGGCAGGTTGCGGAAAGAGATGTACGTCCTAGACTTGGCCAGAATGGGAAATAAGGGGAAAGCGGGGCGTCCGGTGGTGTTGGGAGGAAACCTTCGAAGGAAAGGACTGATCCCAGTCACTATTCGACATGTTATTTTTCTAAAAGCCTACTCCTAAAGGGTACACTATCCTTTGAAACGGCACGGCCGACTTCCTTCCCAATCCTTCCCTAACCCAATGGGACCGATGACCTTGCTGTTTGCCACCCTCCCCAAAATCAACCAATCAACTTGGTCGCGAACCGTGCTGGCACCAAGAGAGCGTCTGGAATACCGACGCATTCTCACCAAGCCGCCCCACATGACCGCCCCCCCCCCCCCCCCAATCATTCTATTGGTGGACGGAGGGTGCTTCAGTGGGCGCCCCTCTGTCTTCGCTACTCACCATAGCGTCCCAAATCAGCGGTGCTACCGTGGGACGAGGTTCACGTGGACTTACCGTGGATGTTACACAGAACATGCTGTACTATACCTGTCCATACTCTGCCAATGTCTTACCAAACAGGCAGTACCATATGACATATGAAAGACAATCAAAACAGAAAACTCGAAAAAATGTTGACACCACACACGGAAGCAAGTGTTAGCGTGGTAAAGGGGGCAATGGCCAATGTTAGTAGCTCAGGCTGTAGCGATGGTGCCAGCTGATGTGCATGTTGGTAGCTGCACTGGGAGTCAGGTGTCTGCCTCAGGCCAATGAGTTATTAAGCAAGTAGATAATTTCCTCATGTACGGACCCACAGCCTCAACGTATCGTCTAAATGATGGAACCACTTTTAACCACTTTAACCATCGTAGGCCGTTAGTTACATTCCTTTAATGTACCACGCAAATAAATTTCATTGATGGCCAGTTTCGGCCTTTGGTGATGAGTGTGTCAAATTTAAAATTACACGTCACCAGTATCACGCATTTGAAAATGGCAAAAGACCGGAACTGGCCAGTAATGTAATTTACATGCATGATGCATTGAAGAGAGATGGTTAAAATGGTTTCATCATTTAGACGATTACGCAGGTATGTTAAAGCTCATTTGCGTTAGCTGCAATACATTCTCGCAGATTTGAAGACAACGATCATTGCACATTGTCACATTGTGCAACCTCCGAGATGGTGACGTGTGAATTTTGCATATCTGTTGTAATCCTGCATTAATTTCATGTGTGTATAAGTGAGCATTCCTTAACTCTTACGGGCAAAAAATCGATCTAGTGCTTTCATACTGGGGGAACGCGCTGTGTAGTTTACAGTTTCTCTTCAATCAATCGAGACATTTCTCCAATAGTATAAAAGTCTTGTTAGCTATCACCTTTACGGCACCTACTCCTCATTCTCACTAAACGAGGTAGCGTAGTGATCAGACATTGGACTCGTGTTTGGAATGACAGCGCTTGAAATCCCCGTGTGGCCACCCAGTTATAGGTTTTCCTACATTGCTTAAAGACAAATATGCGCTTGATTTTCTTGGAAAATGGATGGCTGATTCACAAAATGGTTCAAATGGCTCTGAGCGCTATGGGACTTAACATCTGTGGTCATCAGTCCCCTAGCACTTAGATCTACTTAAACCTAACTAACCTAAGGACATCACACACATCCATGCCCAAGGCAGGATTCGAACCTGCGACCGTAGCAGTCACGCGGTTCCGGACTGAGCGCCTAGAACCGCTAGACCACCGCGGCCGGCAGGCTGATTCACCATCCCATTCTTCGCATTTAGTGGCTTGCTTATCCCAAAGTAAAATAACTTCACCTAACATTCCGCACCACATTTAAGACTCCATCAAGCAGCCTCCACTCAACACCCCCCCCCCCCCCCCCCCCCGAGGCCAATTGGATTGCGCACCAGTAGGCGCAGATGATTTGATTGCAACAGTTAATGGCAATGTTTCGGTATTTTCACTAAACTACAACAAACTACATTGCGATTCAAATCACCTATACTATCAATTCGGAAGCAAAAGTAGGCTATGTTCGATTTAAGATGTACAAACAGTACCGTTAAATATAATTACCATCATTGTTGCAGTCACTGAGTAGATTAAGACTGTCAGCCTTAAAGTCATACACCTTTGAGTGGTTGTGTGCGATACATCTGCAACATTTGTCTATATAACCAGGGTCATCGTCTCGTGTGCCCAGTTATGATGGTTGCAGCCAGACAAATACTTGAATATCACATGCAAAGTCTACTTCGTTGACTTCTCGGCTCGCATGAACCCCACGCATCTATTGAAGTACCTATCATCTAGAATGAGATTTTCACTCTGCAGCGGAGTGTGCGCTGATATGAAACTTTTTGGCAGATTAAAACTGTGTGCCCGACCGAGACTCGAACTCGGGACCTTTGCCTTTCGCGGGCAAGTGCTCTACCAACTGAGCTACCGAAGCACGACTCACGCCCGGTACTCACAGCTTTACTTCTGCCAGTACCTCGTCTCCTACCTTCCAAACTTTACAGAAGCTCTCCTGCGAACCTTGCAGAACTAGCACTCCTGAAAGAAAGGATATTGCGGAGACATGGCTTAGCCACAGCCTGGGGGATGTTTCCAGAATGAGATTTTCACTCTGCAGCGGAGTGTGCGCTGATATGAAACTTCCTGGCAGATTAAAACTGTGTGCCCTACCGAGTGCTAGTTCTGCAATGTTCGCAGGGGAGCTTCTGTAAAGTTTGGAAGGTAGGAGACGAGGTACTGGCAGAAGTACAGCTGTGAGTACCGGGCGTGAGTCGTGCTTCGGTAGCTCAGTTGTTAGAGCACTTGCCCGCGAAAGGCAAAGGTCCCGAGTTCGAGTCTCGGTCGGGCACACAATTTTAATCTGCCAGGAAGTTTCATACCTATCATCTCATCGTAATCACAACACAAGATGTCGCTTATCTACTATCCTAGTTATGCCGACCCATTAAGCGAAAACTCTTTCTCTAGTACTGCTGTTCGGCGCTGGAACAAGATAACATGCATTCTGTCCTTTTTTCTATCTGTCTCCTCCCTCCCCCTTGTCTTTCACGTCCATGTTTGCCAAAGCTCGGGGTTTCAGTCTGCCTGCCTGCAGTTTTATCATTATTGATGTACCTCTCATTAACAAATATAAAGAACTTCCTGCTGAGCTGCTATTATTTCCGCCGACCGCGGTGGCCGTGCGGTTCTGGCGCTGCAGTCAGGAACCGCGGGACTGCTACGGTCGCAGGTTCGAATCCTGCCTCAGGCATGGGTGTGTGTGATGTCCTTAGGTTAGTTAGGTTTAAGTAGTTCTAAGTTCTAGGGGACTTATGACCTAAGATGTTGAGTCCCATAGTGCTCAGAGCCATTTGCTATTATTTCCAATATTTACGCCAAAGTTGTATCTGAATATTGGTTTCTATACTAATTGTAATTCCTCTTATATCAGGCTTGTTGCACTGAATATAATTTAAAATATGTAGAAAGGCTGGTCAGACGTAAGAGTGGTCCTGATGGACTTAACCTTGGCAAAATAAATGAATAATTAAAATCGAATGAAACAGCAAATTTACTGTTTGTTACAGTCGCTGTGTAATTTCTTTCAGATGTTTACACATCATCATCCACCTGAAGGAGGTTTAAGTTTTTGAAATGCGCTGGGGGAAAAAAAGTGACTGACAACAGTAAACTTTTTATTTCACTCGGTGTCAATAACAGTCACAGTAAAGCCTAACCTAAAATTTGCGCATTTAAAATAATTGACCGTAAATATTAGGAAAACCACTCGTATATGCATGATTTTGCCGTCTGGCAACACACACAGGCTGGCTCAAAAAAATGGTTCAAATGGCTCTGAGCACTAAGGGACTTAACAGCTGTGGTCATCAGTCCCCTAGAACTTAGAACTACTTAAACCTAACCAACCTAAGTACATCACACACATCCATGCCCGAGGCAGGATTCGAACCTGCGACTGTAGCAGTCGCGCGGTTCCGGACTGCGCGCCTAGAACTGCGAGACCACCGCGGCCGGCACACACAGGCTGGCTCCATCGAGCTAGACTGTGTTCAGCGTCACTATGTGGGCAGAAACAGTTCAAAATTGGCAATCTTTGCTGAAGATCGAGTATACGTAAACGCACGCGAAAGCAACTGAAAGTGAATTATTTCTGACATTTAGATCGCAACTAGTTAGATTTTTAAGGTGTGTAGAATGATGATTAATTATACGCCGATTGTTTTTCCATCTTTCTGTAACTGAACGATTCATAATTAATCAATATTTTCGGTTTGTTGCCCTATGGCACCTACAACGGAGAAGGGACCGTCGTGATAAAACAGTAAAAATCAGAGCTCACACAGAACTATTTAGCTGTTCATTTTTTTCCACGTGCTGTTCGAGAATGGAACAGTACAAAACAGTCTAAGAGCGGTTCTATGAACCCTCTGTTCGCAACTCGAGGTTAGTGTTGCTGCCTCTAGATCTCGAGGTCTCGGGCTCGATTCCCGCTGTGTCGGTGATTTTCTTCACGGGACTAGATGTCTATCCTGTCCTCATTATCTTATCTTAATCGACCCACAAATCGCCGACATAGCGTCGGGCGCCCCAACTGCATAATGCCATACGATCATTTGACTTCCTATGAAACTTCTGCTGTACACTTATCCCTCCACTGACGAGCTTGACAAATATGTAGCTCTTACAATACAATGCTGTATTTGCACAGCGAGAAGCATTTTCTCGTAGTCCCTGCGCTTAGTAGCTTCGTAACCTTTCAGACTAAAACTATAGGATGTTACGCTGCACTGAGAGAATTTCTTCAACTACTTGAACAGTTGCATTTTGGGAGTTCTGGACGTGTGTATTTCATCTTTAGATATTTACTATTACTGGTCTTGAAAAACGTAAGTCATCAACTTCAAATAAATATTAAGTGATGAAGGTAATTCCGAGGAATATCTGGATAAAAAATGATTACGGTAGACATTATTCGTAGAATTTCTGAGCTTATTTTTTAAAAGTTGAAAGTTTATCAATATAGTCATTCGCAAGCAAACTATTCCCATTTTAGGTAACGAATCGTGCAGTATTTTACGGTAAGAAGAGGAGTTTGGTCTCTCGTGAGGCTGATGGAGAGTCATGACTGTTTCACCAGTGCCTCCTCTACTGAAACTACACACATCAAAAAACGTTTTGCATCACCCCGGTTCCCAAGAAGTCCTTAAGATAGACGTTGACTTTGCATATTTTATCACAGAGACAGCTCCTTTGACTGTTCAGAGATGTCGCTAAACCCACCCAAAGACGTAAGCAACCATGCATGAGCAGCGCCTATTAGACGGAGGGGGTCCGACAGCCGATCAGTTCCAGGCATTCCACCAGGAAGGAGGCACACGTCTCGTGTTGTCGGTAGTTCAACCGTGCCTAGACGGTCAATACCGCAGTTCGATAGCGTCCGAATTGTTACTTTGTGCCAGGAAGGGCTCTCAACAAGGAAAGTGTCCAGGCGTCTCCGAGTGAACCAAAGCGATGTTGTTCCGACATGGAGGAGATACAGAGAGACAGGAACTGTCGATAGTATGCATCGCTCAGGCCGCCCAAGGGCTACTACTGCAGTGGATGGCCGCTACCTACGGATTATGGCTCGGAGGAACCCTGACAGCAACGCCAACATGTTGAATAATGCTTTTCGTGCAGACACAGGACGTCGTGTTACGACTCAAACTATGCGCATGAGGCTTCACTCCCGATGTCCATGGTGAGGTCCATTTTTGCAACCACGACACCATGCAGCGCGGTACAGATGGGCCCAACAACATGCCAAATTGATTGGCATCACGCTCTCTTCGCCGATGAGTGTGGCATATGCCTTCAACCAGACAATCATCGGAGACGTGTTTGGAGGCATCTCGGTCAGGCTGAACGCCTTAGACACACTGTCCAGCGAGTGCAGGAAGGTGGAGGGCCTGCTGTTTTGGGGTGGCATTATGTGGGGCCGACGTACGCCCCTGGTGGTCATGGAAGGCGCAGTAACGGCTGTCCGACGCGTGAATGCCGTCCTCCGACTGATAGTGCAACCCTATCGGCAGCATAATGCCGAGGCATTCGTCTTCATGGACGACAATTCGCAACCCCATCGTGCACATCTTGTGAATGACTTCCTTCAGGACAACGACATCGATCGACTAGTGTGGCCAGCATGTTCTCCAGACATGAACCCTACCGATGATGCCTGCGATAGATTGAAAAGGGCTGTTTATGGACGACGTGACCAACCAACCACTCTGAGGGATCTACACTGAATCGCCGTTGAGGAGTGGGACAATCTGGACCAGCAGTGCCTTGATGGACTTGTGGATAGTATGCCACGACGAATACAGACAAGCATCAATGCAAGAGGACGTGCTACTGGGTATTAGAGATACCGGTGTGTACAGCAATCTGGACCATCATCTCTGAAGATCTCGCTGTACGGTGGTACAACATACAATGTGTGGTTTTCATGAGTAATAAAAAGGGCGGAAATGATTATGTTTTTCTCTATTCCGATTTTCTGTACAGATTCCGGAACTCTCGGAACCGAGGTGATGCAAAACTTTTTTTTTGTGTGCATTAAGTAAGGTGAACCGATTGCATAAGAAGGCCAGTGAAAGTTAACTATCCGTTTTCTACAACGGGTTCATGGGAGGAGTGGATTTTTAGACTCACTAATTGATTTATACAGGGCCATCAGCAGACTGAAGAAGTACTACCATTGGCTGTTTTTTCACGTTCTTGACATGAAGGTAATAATTTCGTGGCTGCGACAATCTTGGGATACCCGAAAATAAGCACTTCGTCAGATCAAAGCTGAAGTACCAGATTCCATGGGCATAATGAGCAAGAACGTAAGTGGGAGAAAGAGGGGAAGACCTTTTTTCAGGTGTAGGTACTGAATATGTAAAGAAGTAGAAAACAGAAGTATGGCATTAGGCCAATTCCGCAGAAGATTGGCCATCAGGACAATGTTGAACATTAGGCAGTTGTGTCTGCGAAGAGAGAAAGAGAGACGCAAGAAGCCATACTACAAAGGAAGTCCATCAATTTTCTGCCAGATGCGTGATGTTAATTTGTGTTTCGAGAAGAAAAGGAACCTGGACTTTCATAAACAACATAAATTATGAGGATAAGAGGTTCAAACTCATAAATATTTTTATACGTCAAAAAAGTCTGTGAAAACACTTGATCCCAGTAACCAGTAACTCTGTTATCAAAGAGAGATTTGGAAGTGTATGGATTTCTCTAAAATGTCAGTGGCTTCTGCTATCTAGTTCCATATGTAGCAACTTTGCCTGTATCACTTAATATATATTTTAAGAAACCGTTACTGCTTCTCCAATAAAATTTAGCAAAATGGGCGACGTATTCATTGCCTACCATCGATATGCCATCATTCACAAGCCAAAATTTATCTGTAGCTTTAAATGCCTAATGTAACAAATATGTAAAGTTACAAAATATATAGGCCGGCCGGAGTGGCCGTGCGGTTCTGGGCGCTACAGTCTGGAGCCGAGCGACCACTACTGTCGCAGGTTCGAATCCTGCCTCAGGCATGGATGTGTGTGATGTCCTTAGGTTAGTTAGGTTTAATTAGTTCTAAGTTCTAGGCGACTGATGACCTCAGAAGTTAAGTCGTATAGCGCTCAGAGCCATTTGAGCCATTTTACAAAATATATAAAAATGACTTAATGTATTCTTTATCAGTATATGTTTATTGTGAGACAGCGTTATCACTTTTTGTCTTTATTGTTTCATAATTCTGTCCATAGAGGGTTAAGTGTTAGCTGCAGAACAATCATGCAAATGTAGGTGTAGACGAAAATAAACTGCGTGAAAACACCACATCTATTGCACATCTTGTTTTGAACATATTCATGTGCATCAACCAGTATAAAAACGAAACAAGAGGATGATACAAAAGTTGCTCTCAAAGCACGTTTGAGTCATACGCGAAAACGTCCACTGCTCTGTTACCGCGTCAGTGCTCACAGATTTGAGCAAACAGCCCGCATCTGGGATGGTATTCGAGACGCTCTTTGACGGGGTTTCTCGCAGCGTTCTTTGTTCCCCTTCGGTAATACCCCGTCAGCTCGTCAAACGGGGCTGACGGGGGCCCGCATCGCCTTTGAGCTCCGCCGCTGCCCCAGCGCCCCTTGGAATAGCCAGCCGCACGAGACCAGAAACCTGACACCTCCTCTGTCATCAGTCAGCGCGAGCGCCTCTGACGGCGGACCGGGGAACCCGAGCGTTCGAAGCGGCCGCGGCTAACGAGCGCCCGGGCGCGTACGACTGGCGTGTTTATACACGCCCGCCTCGCCACCTGACAAACAAACCCGGCGTCGAACCCAGCGCGCGCCTAAAAACGGAGATATTAATTGCGCTCCTGCGAGCAGCGAGTCGCAAACAATTTTAACGGGCCCGTATTTCTCCCGCCGCGGCCGGCGACGATAAATTACGGCATATAATATCGCTGGCGGAGCGTCGGCATTGTCGCCGGCCTGTGACAAATGGAGGCGCTGCCCGGCCAAATGAACCTCTCTGGTCTGCCACGCCCGCCAACAAAACAAGCTCGCTCGCTCGCCACCGTCTGCTCTGGCGATATGGAGACCCGTCTAATCTTCGAAATGCCTATGGAAGGTGCTGTCTCCATTTGTATGCCCAAGGAGAAATCCAGTGAATCTTAGACTAAGTAGATACGGAACTACAGCGGGGTGAAGGACGGTTCGCCGCACATCCTTCTCGACTGTAAACCGAGAAGAAATAGAAAAGGACGAAAATAAAAAAAACTGAGTATTCTGGACAACCAATCACGTAATCTAAAAATCAAGAAATACGTACCAGATTTATTTCGTCGCACTGTAGATAACTCGTTCACTGGATGTTTATTTTGTGACTTCTTGGTGTATAGTTTACTGTCGTAACATGGAAGTTGCTACATTTAGTGGGAAATTGATTCTTACTGTTATTAGTAACAACTTACTGTTACTTACTTATTGTTGATACTTAGTAACAATTTACTGTTGTTAGTCTAGCAGAAAACTAGACTTTCTCACCACGAAAATATACATAATAACGAGGTAGCTAAACCCGCTCCTTATCCAAGATCGTTAATGCACGCGTGTTCGAAACCTGGTGGTGGATAACATTTTCACTGCCAATATTTGGTCGGCAAGAGAAGGAAAGGTGTGGCGTAACGTTCCTTTATCACCAGTCTTTGCGCCAGTGTCCTGGATTAAATTCGAAGCCACCTGCAGTGTGATGATGTGAGGGCATGGAACACAGTTGACGATGATTCGTCCCTCGAATGGGATCATTAAGCCTGGGGGCCTTCTTGGTACTATTCGAGAGTAGTGGACTGTGTGCCGACACATGGTTTCACTCTCGTCACTATCATACAAGACCAACATAGCACTATACTATACAAACACAAATACGAAACAATTGTCACATATTTGCAAAGGAAGGAGCCAATGTGCGCGGAGAAACAACACCCTAACCGACAGGTGGCTGTACCCATCTCGTGAGATATGCCAGTCAACAATGCCATACAACATTTATATTTTTACGACACAGATTGTTTGGCATGTCTCGGTTTGATTAAAAGATAGTCTCTACTCCGTATCGAAGACGTTCATCACAGACCGACATTAATTACCACCTGTAAAATATTGTGGTCTATAACTGGAGTGAATGTAAAAAAGCTTTTCTGTGGAGCTTTCCTGGAGGACTTTGGATTTTCGCTGCAACCTGTGGCACCATGATAAATTCACTTATATTTTCAAGTTTAATATGAATAGCGCTCTTCCAGTTTGGACGATCTCTTGCATACCTCTGCTTGAGGGAAAGAATGTTACCATATTAGATGATTTTCCTATTTTTGGGCGTCGCAGTCATGTAGAATAGAATGAATGATAATACTTTCGTCTTTTTGGCTAATATTTTCTTTTCTTTTTGCAACTGTTGCAATTTTGGCTCCGTAGCCATTTTGAAGTGACTCATAACTATCTTTTGGCATATTTCATTACACGCCGTAGCGCATGTCGGGAACCTCATATTCAACACTTGACGTTCTGAGATCTTTTCAGGACGAAATCTCCAAACTGATCACCAGTCCAACTTGTAGACCTGGCGCAACTACATACAGATCTGAATTTCTGATACAACACGAAGCTATGTACTGTGTCAGCAATGAGATGTGTGTATAGCTGTTTCAAGTATGCAGGTTGGGCTCGTGTTGAATTTGGAGGTTAAAGATACCACGTAAGTAGCGATGACATGGCAATCCCTGAATAGTCAGCCATCGAATGGATGATTCTGAATCAGCCTAGCCGGCCGGAGTGGCCGAGCGGTTCTAGGCGCTACAGTCTGGAACCGCGCGACCACTACGGTCGCAGGTTCGAATCCTGCTTCGGGCATGGATGTGTCTGATGTCCTTAGGTTAGTTAGGTTCGAGTAGTTCTAAGTTCTAGGGGACTTATGACCTCAGCAGTTGAGTCCCATAGTGCTCAGAGCCATTTGAACCATTTTTTTTAATCAGCCTAAAACAGCTACAGAGACGTAACTGCTGTTCTTCGAGACTTTCTATAAGCACAGCCAAGACCAGGCAGCTAATGCTTTCCCTTGATGTCATCTTTTCTGTAAAATTTTCAGTCAGCGATTCATTTTTCCATATACGTTCCGCCGACCTCAAGTTTCTTCGGAAGACTGTCATGGGCTCGCTAGTTCATACGTAATTGCAGAAGTATACATGTAATTATGTTTCGTAACGTACGCGTCATTTTATGATGTTCCTGTGGGCGAAACTGATGGAGACCCACTGATGTGAAACTTGCATTCGGTCTGCTAACATGGTCGCAAGTCTTTCTCTCTGAGAGGATCGGACCTTGAATAGGAAACATAGCTGAGCCGTGAGGCCAAACACGTGCCAGTTTGCTGTGAAGATCCGTCTTATTTCATTTTGAAAGACATTTAACTCAAGGCGCGCGCTGTCGCTGAAGGACGATGACGTATGGCATAATCTGCGTCAGCTCTAATGCTGAACGTGCTCCGCTGGTAACTAGGTGCTCACGTGGGGAATGAGCACCAGATCGTAACGAACATTTCAAGTCGGGACAGGAATAAATTACCCGACCGTTTGCGCTGTCTTCCTGAAAACAAATCACTAACGTCTTGAGGCATTGCCACCAAGTACTGAGGAATACTGTTTTCGTCTAAATAGTCGCATGCACGAGCTACGGAGCACCGCAATCTGTCGTCACGTTTAGCGATCTGTCCATAGATCACACCTGTGTGGGAAAGTCGCAGATTGTACAGGTGATCGCTCGCAGTTCCCCAGCAATGTGAGGAATCGTAGACGATGTAACGCGTGTTGTCGGTATTGTAACTGGCTGGCTGTCGATCGTGGTTGTGAAGTTTTCTTTCGCTTCGTTGGGACAACGTGGAGTAAGAACTTTACGTAAGAATTTATGGCAATTCACAAACTATCAGCCACTGAGAAATAACAATACGAAGTAGGAAATACCACTTATATTAAGAAGGAATACAAATGTAAAAATACTGATACTCTTAGATTTGCAGTAATGGGCATCTCGAAGCTTGTTCAATAGAAATAGAAATTCACGGCAAGTTGTTAGTGGCAGTTATAATATACTGTATTTCAAACATCAAAGGTGTCACTTCACAAAAAACCGCAGAGACTGTTGGTACATTACTTCATCAGTTCTCATTCTGCCGGACAAATAAAACTGAATATTTTTCTGCCATCGGGATCTGAATTGAGCTCTTTGGGTCAAACGCTTCCCGACTGCTACGAAGACAGATTTTTGTTTGGCTTCCGCTGTAATTCATTTATTATTAAATGGATATAATTAAAAACAGTTTTGATAGCAAATTTCTTTTAATCGGAGGGACCGGTTTCAATACTTAAGGATCATCTTCAGACTCCAGAACGGCAGGTGGACTTCCATGGAGCGAGCTGTGCCGACCCACGACGCTGAATGAACAGTCAGTTCAGCATCAAAACTGTTTTTAATTATATATATTTTATTATATAAAATCGCTGATAATGTTTTCAAAAAATTTTTATTATTTATTATTAGGTCATCAAACAGGTCGTGGTATTTAGTAGCGAATTACACAGCTTTTAGACTTACAGTACTTGGCGAAGTCTAAATGTCAAATCAAGTCATTGCACTAACCAAAGTTTATTTTTTTCCCCGTTTTCACGTGGTGTGTGTGGGGGGGGGGGGGGGGGGGTTGGAGGGCGTTGCTTCCTCACTGAACTATAAACAATCAATCCACCTACTTAGGTAGGTTTCAGGTTGCCTAACCCTACATTCTGCGATGGTAGATACTAGTTTAGCCGATAAAAAGAGAGTTGACGAAAAGTCAGATAAAATACCTACCATGCAAAGGCCACTTAACTCCAGTCCACGGGCAGCATCTGAAAGTTAAACTACTGGCCGATCGCGATCATTGAATGACTCGTTTGAAAAATGTCTAAAATATCCTGTAAACTGGTTTATTGTTTTCAAAATGCATAAAATGGCTATCGAGTCCTTATTTAATATCCCAACACTAATTATCCAATGTTAGTGACTGTCAGTAACACCCAAAAGCAGCCAGATGATGTTTAGTCCGCCCCGGTAATTTAAACGTCCTAAACACTCACTCACCGACGAATACTTACGAGTTAACACATTCAGTCTTTCAGTAGTCTTCTTGTACAGAAGTACTCGCCATAATGTCTCGTAATTTGCACGAAACACGGCACGCGGAGTTTATGTACGACGTGAAATCCCCTAAAACAAATCACTCACAAAGCTCATACTTTCTCAAAGTACTCAGCACTGTAGTCGCTTTTCGTCAACTACACGAGAACCGATCAAACTTGCGGATTTCTTCATTTTCGTACAGATTTGATAAGCGCGATTTAACATAGGTGTTTACTAGAAGACAGATCCCAAGCGACTATCTCGACTCACAGAGCTGACGCGCACAGCCCCACTCAAACGTGCGGGAAATTTTTTTTTTTTTTTTTTTTTTTTTTTTTTTTTTTTTTTTTTTTTTTTTTTTTTTTTTTCACTTGCCGCCCTGATTTTACGACCCACCACCTAAGTGCTTAAGGTGGGTCTATTTTGACCACTTGGCCGCTACGACCGGTGTGCGGACTCTGATGTAGTTGATGAAACTCACACCAGTTCCCGCATCCGGTCGCACCGTTGCCCGTGTCCCGCCACGTGGAGGCGGGTCTGTGCTTTTTTTTTTTTTTTTTTTTTTTTTTTTTTTTTTTTTTTTTTTTTTTACTTTGGCAGCTTTCCCAAAACCGATTTAACAAAAATTTTACAAAAATTAATTTTGAATTGGAAGAAGGAAATACAAGGAATAGTTTAGTCTGAAGAGGAGAAAAGACGATAGGAAAGGAAGAGATGATAGTCCCACCACCGTAGGGGACTGAGGATGAGCGTCTTGGGATTTATCTTCAAGCCTCTGATCCTCAGTCCCCTAACCTTAGCCTAGGAAGTTCTATTCTATTCTAGTTGTGGCGTTTGATATCTCTATTTATGTTCTATCTGGTTACTTGTATACAGGTTTAGAGTGCCGTGGTAGCTGATGGCAATTGCGACGGTGCGCCGACACTGTTTATGTCTAATTTTATACATTAATCTATTGTCAGTTTTAGGTCTACTTATGTAAGTCTATTGCATGTCAGTTGTTTTATATTGAGACTTAGTTTAGTTCTTCCACACTATGGTGTCTGTCTGGGTGCTGCATATAGGTTTATTGTCTGTGTGGTCTTCTGTTCCTGTATTCTTTGTGGCATTCGTCAGAAATTTTGTCTGTTAGTGCGTTCAGTATGTCCCAAAGTTCAGGTGTTCTGATCGCGTCGTATATGTGTTCCTCTGTCTGTAAGTGTTGTATCCCAGGTGTGTTCCTGTGCTGTCTGTA
Source organism: Schistocerca piceifrons (assembly GCF_021461385.2). Classification (NCBI taxonomy): domain Eukaryota; kingdom Metazoa; phylum Arthropoda; class Insecta; order Orthoptera; family Acrididae; genus Schistocerca; species Schistocerca piceifrons. The sequence goes on from NC_060141.1 coordinate 635,221,912, forward strand.
TTTCCCGCAGAATAGGATTGTGTGTTCGGGGGTTCCCATACCTCCACATGTACACGTTGATGTGTCTCTAAGACTCACGCGATTTAAGTGCGTGGGATAAGGTCCGTGGCCAGTCAAGAAATGCACCATGCCGCGGCTAGGATCGGCATGTTTCATTCTTAATCTTTCCGTTATGTTCGGAAAAAATGTATAGACTCTCCGTCCCTTATCACTTGTGCCCCATTCCTGTTGCCATGTGTCGATTTTCCATTTTTTGAGGTCCCGCTTATTGTTCAGCGGGGAACCAGTCAATATGTTGACCTGGTCTAGTCTACCCATCTTTAACCAGTACAGAGCGGCCCGATATTTGATTGTGATATCTATCGGGAAAATTCCTAGCACGACACACAGTGCTTCAACTGATGTAGTGCCGAAGGCTCCCGATAGTCGCAGAAGGACGCTTCTCTGCCCTCGCCTAACCGCTGTTCTGTTTGTGACGAGGTTGAGTCTGTGCGCCCATGTACTGGCCGCAAAGCTTAGCACTGATTCGAAGAGTGCGCAGTGGTAAGTTCGTGTGACTGACAGAGGAAGTCTGTATTGTCCTGAATTAATCCTTGCCAGTTTATGTAGTAATTTTTCTGCCTTGTTTGTTGTTATTCTGATATGTTCATGGAAGTTCAGCTTCTCATCTATGTATACGCCCAAGTAGCGGGTTACCGTCATTCTCTTTATGTTGTTGTTCTGTATTTTAATAGATGGATTGCGTCTGAGTTGCCCTTTGAGCAGTGTGTATGTTGTTTTGTTGCCCGCTATCTTGAGTTTGTTTGTGTTGCACCATTGTGTTATTGTCTGCAGTGTGCCACTCGCCTTCTCCTCTAGCTGGGCTCTTGTATTTGCTGAGATGACCACCAGTAGGTCATCTGCATAGGCGACAGCACCGTCTGTCCTCATATCCTCCTCCAGCAGTTGCAGGAGAGGTTCAAAAATTATGTCCCAGAAGATGGGTCCACAGATCGATCCCTGCGGACATCCCTTGGTAATTTTCCTTATTACCTTCCGGTTGCCCACGCGCCATTCCACTATTCTGTCTCTGCAGTAGTCTAAAAGACTGTTGTATAGGGCTGCGGGTACTTCCATCTGGCGTAACCTCAGAAACAGTGCTGGCCACCACAGGTTGTCAAATGCTCCTGCGATGTCTATCATGATTGCCAAAGAGTATGAGCGGGAAATGCTGAATTCCTATGTTAAGCAGCCAGTCACATCATCCCGAGCACTCCTATACTCGCAGTATTTTTAATGTCAGCCAATCACATTGCCACCAGTAATTTAGATTAGAAATTAATGAAAACAAATTAACGATTCATTTTCACAATATAAATTATTAATAAATTTAATTCTCAACCCCCTTCTGACTGCCCTTTACAAGATCAAGCTCACTAGGACGTACGTCTCAAATTCCCCAATACACAACAAATTTCTCACACTTTCATTTACATAATTATAATAAAATATCACATTCTCACTTTATGTATGTCCCCCATTCACTCTCTTAGTCTCTTCAAAACACTCACACAACCAAAAGACAATGAAATAATAATTTTCCAATGTACTGTTAATTACGTTAGAAACCTGTGGCAATGAAACCAAAGAAAATTATATTATGTGAACCTATCCTCGATTGTAGTTTCAACTGATACTACAGATTTTGCTGGAAGGTCTATGGGACCAAACTGCTGAGGTCATCAGTCCCTAAGCTTACACACTACTTAATCTAACTTAAACTAACTTACGCTAAGGACAACACACACACCCATGCACGGGGGAGAACTCGAACCTCCAACGGGTGGAGCCGCGCGAACCGTGACAAGATGCCCTAGACCACACGGCTACCCCACGCGGCCGATATACAGATGAATACATTACAGTACCTAACTCGATTTCACAATGCCAGCACGGTTATTATGTGTTATATCCCCGAAAATAGTGAAGTTATTGATTTGAAATTTTAGCAATATGGTTCTGCGAGGCGTGTTTTTTTTAAGTAAATACCGTTTTGCCACACCGCGGCAGCAGCGCTGCGGTCGGCGTTCTGCGCATGCGCACTGGGTACCTCCATCTATTGTCTACGCACTGACGCCATTACAGTCTAATTCTTCCTTGTTTACGTTGTGTACAGAGTGTTTAAGATGCCTCCAATAATCGTGAGTCCCGCAGCCAGTGAAGTACGGGCGTTATAAGATTTCTTAATGCTAAAGGTCTAAAAGCGATCGATAGCCATCGTGAGATCTGTCCAGTTTACGGAGAAAACATTATGAGTGATGGAATGGTGAGAAAGTGGGTGAGAGCATTTAAAGATGGCCGCACAAATGTGCATGATGAACAACGGACTGGGCGTCCTTCGGTCGTTAATGAAAGTTTGTGCAGGAAGTGGACAATAAGGTGAGAGAAAACAGACGCTTTACGATTTCCTCCTTGTGGGATGACTTTCCTAATGTTTCTCGTAGTGCTTTGCATGGCATTGTTATCGACCACTTGAATTACCGAAAATTGTAAGCACGTTGGGTACAGAAAATGTTGACGGATGTGCACAAAACCAAACGTTTAGACAGTGCATTGACTTTCCTTGAGCGGTACCACAAGGACGGTGATGATTTCTTAAGCCACATTGTTACGGGCGATGAAACATGGGTGGCCTACGTCACACCAGAATCAAAGCAACAGTCCACAGAATGGCGGCATCCAGATTCACCCAGAAAAGTGAAGTATAAGCAAACAATTTCTGCCCGGAAAATCATGTACACCATTTTTTGGGACAGAAAAGGAGTATTGCTCGTGGAATTTCTGCCTCGTAATGAGACAACCAATGTAGCAGCTTACTGTAAGACATTGCACAATCTGCGCCGTTCAATTCAGAACAAAAGACGTGGCAAGTTGAGCAAGGACATCGTTTTGCTGCAAGACAATGCCCGTTCGCATGTGACGAATCGGACCAAAGATCTCATCACAACTTTTCGATGGGAAAATCCTGATCATCCTCCGTACAGCCCCGACCTTGCGCCCAGTGACTACCATCTGTTCCTCAGTGACTACCATCTGTTCCTGCACTTGAAGAAATACCTGGGCGGTCAGCGTCTTCAAGACGATGACGAAGGCAAAACAGTGGTGATGCAGTGGTTAACAAGTCAGGCGGCAGACTTCTATGAGGAGGGTATTCAAAAACTGGTACAACGGTATGATAAGTGCCACGATATTGACGGAAATTATGTAGAAAAGTAGATTAAGGTACAGGCTGTCATGTAAAAATAAAATTATTGAGATATCTTAGCACGTCTTTATTTTAAATTTCAAGACGGTACTTACTTAAAAAAACAGGCCTCGTCTTATCCATAGAATTTGGTACAAGAAGCATTAAAAAGATCGATTAATATTTAGTAGTACTTCTTCAGATTCATAGACAGTAGGTGTAACGTACTGCACGCACAATTGAAGTACAGAGCTCGCCCGGTCCAGTAGCTAGCGTCAGCTGTGGGAGCGTGAGAACATCTGCCCTCCTCCCAGCTCCGCGGCAAGCTACTCTTTCAATGCAAGATGGCAACTCGTAATAATTTGCTACGTTACCTCCTCTTCTCTTTAAAAGAGAGGGAAAGTACTTACAACCGATGATAAAAAATTCAGTAATTTCCAAACGGAGTCACGAGTCCCTAAAACTCGACGATTATAGTGTTATGTCTCTACACAACTTATTTCTTGTTTTACTTGTTCTTAGAACGAATGAGGATTGAAAGTTTTTGTGAGGCAATGAATTCTGCCAGTCGCAGAGGACTACACCAATAGAAGACCAACATGACCGAGGTGCTCGAGAACCAGTGCCACGAGGATATTGCTTTCTCAGGTTTTATACAGCGTGAAAGGTGCACTCTCAAAGCATAGACTGTATACCGCGAAACGGCAACAAGAAGGTGCTGACCCGCGCGCTAAAGGAAAGAGCGTTCAGCGCCGCGACTCCAGTTACGAGTTCAGCGCCTCCTGTCAAAGCTGACTTAAACCACCCGTCCATCGCTGGTCGGCCACAGTTCGGTAGGAGACTTAGAGAGCATCAGGACTGAGTACAAGGAAGACGATACTCAGCCTGCGTTCTACGAGTAGTAATAATGTGAAAAAAGTTGCAAGTAGGAGGCACAAGAAGCACATCAAGCCACCTCATAACGAGAACTACACTACTGGCCATTAAAACTGCTACACCAAGAAGAAATGCAGATGATAAACGGGTATTCATTGCACAAATATATTATACTAGAACTAACATGTGATTACATTTTCACGCAATTTGGGTGCATAGATCCTGAGAAACCAGTACCCAGAACAACAACCTCGGGCCGTAATAACGGCCTTGATACGCCTGGGCATTGAGTCGAACAGATCTTGGATGGCATGTACATGTCCAGCTGCCCATGCAGTTTCAACTCTATACCACAGTTCATCAAGAGCAGTGACTAGCGTATTGTGACGAGCTAGTTGCTCGGCCAACATTGACCAAACGTTTTCAATTGGTGAGATATCTGAAGAATGTGCTGGCCAGGGCAGCAGTCGAACATTTTCTGTATCCAGAAAGGCCCGTACAGGACCTGCAATATGAGATCGTGCATTATCCTGCTGAAATGTAAGGTTTCGCAGGGATCGAATGAAGGGTAGAGCCACGGGTGGTAACACATCTGAAATGTAACGTCCACTGTTCAAAGTGCCGTCAATGCGAACAAGAGGTGACCGAGACGTGTAAATAATGGCACCCCATACCATCACGCCGGGTGATACGCCAGTATGACGATGACGAATACACGCTTCCAATGTGCGTTCACCGCGAAGTCGCCAATACTGATGCGACCATCATGAACCTGTAAACAGAACCTGGATTCATCCGAAAAAATGACGTTTTGCCAACGTGCACCCAGGTTCACCCAGTACACCATCGCAAGCGCTCCTGTCTGTGATGCAGCGTCAACGGTAACCGCAGCCATGGTCTCCGATCTGATAGTCCATGCTGCTGCAAACGTCGTCGAACTGTTCGTGCAGATGGCTGTTGTCATGCAAACGTCCCCATCTGTTGACTCAGGGATCAAGACGTGGCTGCACTATCCGTTACAGCCATGCGGATAAGATGGCTGTCATCTCGCCTGCTAGTGATACGAGGCCGTTGGGATCCAGCACGGCGTTCCGTATTACCCTCCTGAACCCATCGATTCCATATTCTGATAACAGTCATTGGATCTCGACCAACGCGAGCACCAATGTCGTGATACGATAAACCGCAATCGCGATAGGCTACAGCCGGCCAGAGTGGCCGAGCGGTTCTAGGCGCTACAGTCCGGAACCGCGCTACCGCTACGGTCGCAGGTTCGAATCCTGCCTCGGGAATGGATGTGTGTGATGTCCTTAGGTTAGTTAGGTTTATGTAGTTCTAAGTTCTAGGGGACTGATGACCACAGCAGCCATTTGAACCATTTTTGATAGGCTACAATCCGTCCTTTATCAAGCTGGAAACGTGATGGTACGCATTTCTCCTCCTTACACGAGCCATCACATTAATGTTTCACCAGGCGACGCCGGTGAACTGCTGTTTGTGTATGAGAAATCGGTTGGAAACTTTCCTCGTGTTTGCATGTTGTAGGTGTCGCCACCGGCGCCAACCTTGTGTGAATGCTCTGAAAAGCTAATCATTCGCATATCAGAGCATCTTGTTCCTGTCATCTTCGTGGTGTAGCAATTTTAATGGCCAGTAGAGTAATTACAAAGTGTTACGAACAGATAATTTTGGATTCCTGCCACCGGCTTTCGCAACTTCTCCCTTTCCTTATTTGTGTCTGTGCTGAATACCATTGTAGCCTACATCACAAAGGGCGTAGAGCGGAGTTGTTGTATTCATATCGGTTGTTGTTCCACTTCCTGTATGTTGTGTGGGATGTAGGCAGAAGTTATACTGTGTAGTTTTTTTGCTGATTGGAATTCTGCTAATCGTTAGATATGACATTAGTCGCTGCCGTAAGTCACGAATATGTAAAAAGTGTCTTGACAGCTAATACTTTAAGCGTACTTCCTCGGCAGGTACAGTAATACATTCCTGACCTTGAAGTAACTTGGCCGCTTTATTAAGGTCGCAGCAGCAATTACGACTATTTATAATGGACCGCGGAAACAAGAACCTGTCTACTGCATAGCTTGCCCGTACACAGAGATGTTCTGACGCAACAGCAGTTTTGCAACACAGTGTTTACGTTAAGTCGCGGTCGAGGGAACTCCGTCACCTTGTATACTGTGCCAGACGTGTATGCAACGATTTAACGTCAACAAAATGGTTCAAATGGCTCTGAGCACTATGCGACTCAACTTCCGAGGTCATTAGTCCCCTAGAACTTAGAACTAGTTAAACCTAACTAACCTAAGGACAGCACACACATCCAAACCTGAGGCAGGATTCGAACCTGCGACCGTAGCGGTCTCGCGGTTCCAGACTGCAGCGCCTAGAACCACACGGCCACTTCGGCCGGCCTAACGTCAACAGCTTCATCAACAGAGACAAGGGAGTCGGTCCTAAGATCCTGTGTTAAAGAACGTGCCTGAAAACAGACAGACCGCTAAATGGAATCGCGATCGGATCACAGATTATTTTAGTCTGCTTTTAACTTAGCCTTCACCTCTCCGTTATCTGAAGATTAGCAAGCAATGACATGTGGTTCCGCTGCCACGTTAAAGTGTAGATACTCTCTTCCCGGCAGGACTACTAGAGCAGATAAGTCACAATCAACTCGCCAAAGCAGCGTCCAATTGGAAGGTTTCCACCAGACGGTGAATTATTATTATTATTATTATTATTGTGGTGTCACCGCCAGACACCACACTTGCTAGGTGGTAGCCTTTAAATCGGCCGCGGTCCTTTGGTATACGTCGGACCCGCGTGTCGCCACTGTCAGTGATAGCAGACCGAGCGCCACCACACGGCAGGTCTAGAGAGACGTACTAGCACCCGCCCAGTTGTACAGCCGACGTTCATAGCAATGGTTCACTGACAACTACGCTCTCATTTGCCGAGACGATAGTTAGCATAGCCTTCAGCTACATTTGCTACGACCTAGCAAGGCGCCGTATTCAATTGATAATTAATATTATGAAGCATGTACCGTAACGAGAGATGTTCTACAATTGTGGATTAAAGTTAAGTATTACAAGATTTTCGTACTTTATTGCAATTCTCAAGATATTGTCCTGTTCCAGACCTCACGCCAGTCAGCGTGTAATTAAACGCTTGCATTTCGGCCTCCTCTAGAAAAACTGTTGGCCCTTCTGCCAACACAACAATTATTATAAAAACAAACTGTAAGGCCATGGCCGACTCATTCAAAGGAAGTGTCCAATTACTACCAAAACATCGGCCACAGTGGTAACACCAGTTCCTGTCAGGCCTCCGAAGGAGGGGGAGGAGGAGATTAGTGTTAAACGTCCCGTCGACAACGAGGTCATTAGAGACTGAGCACACGCTCGGATTAGCGAAGGATGGGGAAGGAAATCGGCCGTGCCCTTTCAAAGGAACCATCCCGGCATTTGCCTGAAACGATTAAGGGAAACCACGTAAGGAACCATCCCGGCAATTGCCTGAAACGATTTAGGGAAATCACGGACAACCTAGATCAGGTTGGCTGGAGACGGGTTTGAACCGTCGTCCACCCGATGCGAGTCCAATTCCACGACGTCTCACAACAAATTTTTTTCAAGCGAAACTGGGCTTTAAAAATGTGTTGCATTGCTTATTGAATGTCCGTCGTATATTGCTCTCTGCCTTCAAGTTCGACATTTGTAGGCAGCGCATGACCCGAGACCAATCACCAGTGCGCCCTTGTAATTAGGGATCTGCCTTTCGATATGGCTTTGCTGCAAATTTAAAAACGGTAGACTACAACGAGAGATGAAACAATTAATGTATTAACCGGACAGTTCTATCCTTCAGTTAGAAAGCTGGAATGTGCCTGCGACTTTCCACAAATGCCAATTTATCGGTCATGTCACCTGACTTATACGGATGGCTAGTACGTTCCCTGATAACCCACACAGGAAGAGTTATGCATTTAAATAGCCATAATAATATGAAAAAATATTGAAAAAGAATAAGTGCAAGGAGGACATGGCTCTGAGGATTTCATACAAAATTAATTATGTATGTACACAGCGACTCAATCAAATGTCTCTTTTTCGAAACCCCATTATTGTCTCTCATAGCGACGCAGAAATTTGAAAGTTGGATCAAAGGTGCCTACAGCCTACGGTGCAAAAGCGTGTAGCCCTACAACATCACCCTCGAGCTCGGCGATGCTTCAAAGTGCAAGGTATCTACACATACGAGAAAAGGCCAGAGCTCTGAGGCTCGTGTGAGGTGCAAGGTGGGCTAACTATGTCATATTAGTACCAGATTGCACCCCAGTTCTGCCCACCACCATCGAGCACAAGTCACACGATAGATAGGTCGTCACACCCCCACGTTTCACCCCTTCTCTTGCCGCCTCTGCGATGGAGGTCAGAACTTCAATTTGACACCTTTACCCGTTCTATGGAGAAGAAATAAAAACTTTGAGGTTCGCTGATGACATTGTAATTCTGTCAGAGACAGCAAAGGACCTGGAAGAGCATCTGAACGGAATGGTCTTGAAAGGAGGATATAAGATGAGCATCAACAAAAGCAAAACGAGAATAATGGAATGTAGCCGAATTAAATCGGGTGATGCTGCGGGAATCAGGAAATGAGACACTTAAAGTAGTAAAGGAGTTTTGCAAAATAACTGACGATGGTCGAGTTAGAGAGGATATAAAATTTAGACTGGCAATGGCAAGGAAAGCGTTTCTGAAGAAGAGAAATTTGTTAACATCGAGTATATTTTTAAGTGTCAGGAAGTCGTTTCTGAAAGTATTTGTATGGAGTGTAGCCATGTATGGAAGTGAAACGTGGACGATAAATAGTTTAGACAAGAAGAGAATAGAGGCTTTCGAAATGTGGTGCAACAGAAGAATGCTGAAGATTAGATGGATAGATCACATAGCTAATGAGGAGGTATTGAATAGAATTGGAGAGAAGAGAAATTTGTGGCACAACTTGACTAAAAGAAGGGATCGTTTGGTAGGGCATATTCTGAGGCACAAGGGATCACCAACTTAGTATTGTATGGCAGCGTGGAGGGTAAAAATCGTAGGGGGAGGCCAAGAGATGAATACACTAAACAGATACAAAAGGATGTAGGTTGCAGTAGGTACTGGGAGATGAAGAAGCTTGTACAGAATAGAGTAGCATGGAGAGCTGCATCAAACCAGTCTCTGGACTGAAGACCACAACAACAACCCGTTCCTCAGAAAAAGTTGTCTTAAGAGACAGACAGACAGGCAAGCGGACAACTAAGTGATTCTATACGGAGGGCAGTCTCAGCCTATCAGTGTTACATGGCACAGGCATTCTTTTCATATAGGCAGAGAACTTCACTACATTGTAGCTCAGCCAGTGAGCACGAAATATTTGTAAATTATAAACACAAACCTTTCTCGTGATCCACTGTATATGTTACTGGAAGCCAGACCAAAATGTTACAGTACTTCCTGAGGTTTTTGATGGATTACGAATGCAATGCAAGTTTAAGGACAAAAATATTAAAATCTTCTGGGTTGTTAGGCCGCTTCATATTTACTTCAAAATAATCTACGTTCCGACCCCTGTGCTGGGATCTTCTTCAGGATGTTTCAGTATCCACTATTGCTAGAACACTATTGCCTAACAACCCACAAGATCTTAACTTTAGTGACAACGGGCACGAAAGCCCGAGACTTACAAAATATTTTTTGTGTTACAAATTAACTTTCGGAATTTTTTCCTTCACTTGTACTGTGAAACCTACATTCTTGCCAAATTTCGTTGTTCTACGTCAGCGGAAACTGCCCTATAGGTTTCGATGAGTGAGTCTGCGAGTACCGGAATGTCACGTAAATGGCCGTATCTTTTGACTGTATTAGAAGCTTAAATTTTTCACACCGCCCGGTGACCGTAGATCTCAGTATCCGAAACAAATTTCAGCTTAATATTTATACTCGTTCCTGAGAAAAGGGGCCGCATCTGTCGGACAGCCTAACACACAGAAGTGATCCTATAAGCGTTCCTTTTTTACCGACTGAGGTGCGGAACCCTAAAAATGATGCAAATATTATTTGTATCGACACAACAATAAAGCGTAAATAATAATGAAGGCTCTGAAGAGTGAGAGAGACGCGAGATGTTTTCAGCTGAAAAGCCCCAGCTCTGGGTATTGTGTTACCGTTGCCTATATTTCCAGTCTGGTGCGTGTTCTGCCAGTGTTGGTCGGACAGACAGAGGCGCCTACACGGGAATGAGATGCACTTGGCTCCTGTTGGAGTGCTTAACGGCTGCGGAGAGCCCTAAATTCGGCCCAGCAGCAGAGCTGCTGTAATCCTCGGGAGGTGTCGCCTTAGCGTCCTCCAAACACGGCTCTAACTCTGGGGGGTTGGAGCCACTGCTATAAACTCTCAGGCCGGCCCGATCAGTTCCGAGAGCCACTGCAGCTGTTGCAGAGTACGCAGCATTCGACCATGCGCACAACAGATTGTATTCCGCAGGCGGCGGCACTTCTGTATGTCAGGACGTCGACCATCTGTTCAACAGGTCGTGTGCTTCGTAGACGATAGCAGTTCTGAATGCAAACAAGTTTATTTTTATATGAACGGCCTTGAAATCTCAAGTAAAGGGATAACTGTTTCTTCAAGTGGACTACACTGGTCTCAACAGAGAACTCATCATCCCCCATTCATCACACACGTAAATTCCAGGTTGGCAGCTTGGTATATCGAACACCGTCGTTTTCCAAGTGATAAACCGCACTGCGGCGAAGTTATCTTTGGCCACTGTTTACACTGCTGGTGGGAGTAATCACGAGTATACTCCGCCAACTTAAGAACTGACTTTCAAAACAATTAAACCCCTCCTAATACTCTTTTCAGCACTGAGAGATACGTCTTTGGCGCTAGAGGGCGTCAGTTCTACCCACCACCATCGATCACAAGTCACACGATGGATAGGTCGTCACACCCACTCTTACCCACATTTCACCCCTTCTCTTGGCGCCTCTCCGATGGAACTTCAAAGTGACACTTTTACCCGTTCCTGAGAAAGAGCTGTCTTGACAGACAGACAGAGACAGACAGAAAGGCTGTGGTGTTTTGATTCAGGTGGTTGTCACTAGATATCGTCTTAATGTGTACAGCTTTGGATAATCGTCAACAAATCGCGCCTTTCAGTCTCTCTCTCCCGTATTGTTGTTTAGGCAATGCTTTTAAAAAAAGGATTACTACAGTCAGCCTATGTTTGACATTGAATTTAGCTGCTCAGAAAGTGAAGAATTATGTGATGCTACTTCATTAGAGAAAGTGACTATAATTCGTCAGTTGAGCGACAAATGCTCGCCAGTGATACGAGGTAAACATACTCTCTGTGCACCATCTAGCACCTTCAAGATTTATGTTCACTGGAAACCGTTGTGAAATACATCGTTAGACTGCACAGCAACGCAAAAACTAAAATATGACTCCAAGTTCCACGACATTTTAGTCAAAGTCCAGTGTACTAACATACTCGGGATTTTATTATTGGTGATTTTCAAAATTTCGTAACTTATTATTTTGAGCCTTGAAAGGTGCCTTTATATCAGTATGCAACGTCATTCACTATAGGATCTTTTCAGCAAGAAAGAAATATTTTTTGGAACATAATTTGAAAAAATTGTAACGGGTCTAAAAGCATTTTAGTAAAAACGTTTATATTTTTTGGTATGCCAGTTTCCACCGTCCCCCACGAACCACGGTCCTTGCAGAGGTGTAGAGGCTTGCATGCCTCTACGACACAGATAGCCGCACCGAAGATTCAATCAAATCAAAGGATTACTTGCCCAACAAATACAGGGTTTCTGAAGAGGGCAGCAACCTTTTCAGTAGTTGCAGGAACATCAGTCTGCAAGATTGTCTGATCTGGTCTTATAAAGTACCCAACGTGACCTTGCAATGTTGTATTGTGATCAGCTGAAAGCAAGGGAAAACGACAGCAGTTATATTTCCCGAAATTATTTAGCTCTACTCTATAGCTTAATTTTGATGGCATCATCCTGGGTAAGATATTCCGGAGGTAGAATATTCCTCTGTTCGGATCTCCGGACGGAGACTACTCATCAGAAGAAACAGAACTTGTGTTCTACGGGTCGGACCCTGGACTGTTAGGTCCCTAAATCTGGTAGCTGGGATAGACAGCAAAAGAAGTGCACACCTTCGGAAATAGTGAAGTGCAGTGGCAGGAAGAACAGGACGTGTGGCCAAGTCAGTACAGACAAGAACTGATGTTAGTATGATAACAGAAGACATAGGTTTCATAATAGATCTAGATTTTAGTTATGGAATAATTAGCTTTCGTGATGGGAAGCTATATTGTGTTGCATGTAATAATGTGTACTGTACAATCAGTTGCCGATATATACAAAAAACTCTTGTTAAGAGTAATAATTTGTGTAAGAATGAATGCAGCCTGTGTTTAAATTATACGTATTAGGCTATAAGGTACTATATATGAATAAAAGTGACTTAATTTACCGTGCTCCCAGGGCCTCCAACTTTGCATATAAAGGTTTCTTTCCGCATTGCTTCATTTTGCACTTATCGTGCAAGAAAAAGTAGAAAGAGTAAAAAACAGTGTAATTATTTACAACGTACGTAAGAGAGCTGTTATTTCACCGCTAGTCATGGTTTGAGCTGCGGATCATGTGGAATGTTGGTTTCGGAGCGGGAAAGCTTCAAGGTCGGGCAGAGACAGTCGCAGTACATTTCTCGGCAGAAGGCCGCGGCTTCTCGGTCCAGACATTTGCATACGCCAGCTGGTTGTCCTCGATTCCCCGCTGAGACGGACTGGTATCTCCGTCTGGTGAGAATAGCAGCCCACTGACGTCACGGCACGCCTACTCGACTGTACCAGCGAAAAACACAATAAAATTGGTACATCGACTATTGGAACTATAGTAATAATTCTGAAAATCCAAACATAGAGACTGAAAAACTTCGCCACGGATTCCACTTCGAAACTGCGTAGCCTTCATCTCGGTATCTTCGCTCTCAGAGGAACGGTTCGATTTCGGTATTTATTTTGCTTCCTGCGCTTGGATCTACAGAGGAGAAAATGTAAAGTTTACGTTACTATACCAGCTGATACGTCGGTAGGGGACAAGTATATTTTGAACCTGCTCACATGGTAATAGCGTAGGGCACATGGAGCAGCCAATTTCAGATAGATCGATTGTAGAGCGACACAGACCAAACTTGCCGTAATTTGATACGGTTTTTCGACGATTGTTTTCCCGCGCTGGACCCGTGCTTTGTATCATAGACATGATCTGGAAATACGAGAAATAAGTACACGAATTTAGTCCTATTCCAGAGGTAAAGGTCTCGGACACCACGATGTAGTCATATCTAAGATGATCGGTGTTTGTATCTGAGTAACCAGCGAGTCGATGGTCGCGGGTAAAATACAGTTTCGATTCTCAGCAGTGTCAAGGACTGTTTTAGCTAGGAACGCTGGAATGGGGTACTCACCCTTAAGAATAACTGAGGAGCTGCTCGAAGGGGAAAAACCGGCTTCGGTTTCGAAAGATAACATTAACGGTGAGAAGATTTCTCTATTGACCAAAGCCCTTCCAACACTGCGTTAGGCATAGGATGAAGCAGTGCTCAGGACACACCATACCAGTAACATACGGAGTCTTCCCCTGCCCCTGCAAAAAAACTGCGGAGAGCAATTGTAACGTATAAAAAAAAATTGGACAATCGTGAGCTGTAACACTTACAAGGTCTTCTCACTAGCAACACTGTGAGACTCGTTGTAGAAAGAGAAACAATCAAACACAACAGAACGCTACAGGTTATTAGTTAAGTTCGACAAATTGGGTGTTAGACAAAACAAGTGAAATATTTATAGAGAAATAACGGTACAGACGGGCCTGCTTCGGTCCTGGAGGATGTTCCTGTACCCGATTTTAAGTGACGAAACTCCTCAAATAACTATTGTGAATCGTATGTTTACGTGAATCTTCGGTCAAATAATCCATAGTAATATCCTTAAGGTATTTATTACACTCTCTGAAATAGCCGACTAAGGACAGTGCGAGCACGTTAAACAACGCACTTACCGTTGGTTACAGAGCTGAAATATTTCTGACGTTGAGGTCATGTTGTGTGCACTTAGTTGCTGTCTTGTCAGTACGTGGAAGTATGCTGTTGTCTGTCCGTCACGAGAAACAAGAGCCAGCAGGGCGCATTGAATGTGAGATTCCATGTCAATCTAACTCGGCTTCATACCTTAGTAACAATAATGTGTATAAAGTCCCCCGTCGCTGCTTTATCGAACAGTTTCATATTTAAGAATAGAAATATAAACTACAGTATAAGCATTCCATGTCGGCGTTTCACGGTGCGAGTTCTAGGGATGCAGATATCGATCCTGTGATAGAAGGATTGGATTTGCCATTACAATATTTTGCTCCAGCGAACATCATCGTTGACTGGGATGCCCCACAGCTCTAGAAGGGAGAGAATGGCGCCTGGTTATACACTGAAGCGTCAAAGAAACTGGTACAGGCACGCGAATTTAAATACAGAGGTATTTAAACAAGCAGAAGACGGTACTGCGGTTGGCAGCGCCTAAGTAAGACAACAAGTCTCTGTCCCAGTTGTTAGATCGGTCACTGCTGCTACAATGGCAGGTTATCAACATTTAAGGAGTTTCAGCGTGGTGTTATAGTCAGCGCACGAGCAATGGGACACAGCCTCTCCAAGATAGCTATGAAGCGACGACTTTCCAGTACGATAATTTCACGAGTGTACCGTGAATATCAGGAATCCGGCGCAACATAAAATCCGACACCGCTGCGGCCGGAAAAAGATCCTGCAAGATGGGGTCAACAACGACTGAAGAGAATCGTTCAACGTGACGGAAGTGAGACCCTTCCGCAAATTGCAGCAGATTTCAATTCTGGGCCATCAACAAGTGACAGCGAGGGAACCATTCGATGAAACATCATCGGCATGGGCTTTAGGGCCGAAGACCCTTAATGAGTGCACGACACAAAGCTTTGCGCCTCTCCTGGGCCCGTCAACACCGAACAGTGGACTGTTGATGACTGGTCGGACGAGTCTCGTTTCAGATTGTATCGAGCGTATGGACATGTATGGGTATGGCGACAATCTTATTAATCCATGGACTCTGCATGTCAGCAGGGGACTGAGCTGGAGGAGGTTCTGTAATTGTGTGAGGTGCATGCAATTGGGGAAGTGATATGGGACCCCTCATACGTCTAGATACGACTCTGACAGTAAAGCATCCTGTCTGATCGCCTGCATCCATTCATTTCCATTGTGCATTCCGACGGACTTCAGAAATTCCAGCAGGACAATGCGACACACCACACGTCCGGAACTGCTACAGAGTGGCTCCAGGACTACTATTCTGAGTTTAAACACTTTCGCTGGCCACCAGACGCCCCAGACATGAACATTATTGAGCATATCTGGGATGCATTGCAACATGCTGTTCAGAAGAAATCTCTACCCCTTCGTACTCTTAAGGATTTACCGACAGCCGTGCAGGATTCACGGTGTCAACTCCCTAGAGCACTACTTCAAATATTGGTCGAGTCGTTTCGAATGAAAAACAGCCCACAGTTGCACTAATTAGTGCAACTGTGGGCTGTTTATCATTCGAAATAATCTCGTAACGGTTGCTGGTGTTGCTGCCATGGTATTTTAGAGACTCTTTCCAGTGAACATTGAGAAGTAATTGCGGGTCATTTACGTGGCAATACAAATTTGATAGACTTGATCACTAATGTCTATCGCCAGCAAAAAAAATTAGCACAGTATTCACGGCCTGTCTGCAGCCAAGTATTTGCGTTATTTCCCAGATAGAAGAAATATTGCAAATACGGATCAAGAGCACTGATGAGGTGAACAATCCTCCAACTTGGACTAACGTAGTAACGTTGTCTTTACCTGTTGTCTGTGAATATAGCACACACGGTTCCCGCGTTAGTATATTCGTCCAACTCATGTTGCCCCTCGTTAATTTTCCGGAGTTTTAGACTATCTTTTTTCCATGATCTGGGACCAGTGGTTTCGTAGTCCTTGGTCAGTGTCTCGCCGTCTGTCCACCTGCCAGCTTTTTACACGGCTTGCCGCGTAGTCCGACATGCATTCTGATTTGGATTTCGGGAAGGAGCCGACAAGTGGAAGGCGGAAACGCGGGCAGTGGGCAGCTAGTCGAAGACGTCGCTGTCGGATTATATTCCGCGAGGACATGAGTAGCCTGGAAGCATGGGCTAGTGGAAGACTAGGAACTTACTGCTGCCGACTCCATCTCACACGCCGAGTGTCGTCACCAAGGAACTGAAGTGATGAGAACGTTTCTGAATATTCGCTTCCCCCGTTTTCGTTTTCTGCAAAGCCTGCCATCTGTTCTGATGAGAACAATCATGGCGATTGTTGTTTGGCTGCCAAGTTTCATCAACTCCAATAAGGATAGGGCAATGCGACCTAGTACTGCTTCTGACATTGTATAAGGTGTGAGGCACAGGCTTTCTATTGCCTTCTGGTCGTAAGAGAAGCTTAGCATACTTATTAATTTCACCTTGTATTTTTTTCAAGTTCATAGTCATAATTTCATAAATTTCTACTCTCTATTTTCCGCGTCGTAATTACTTAACTGATTTTATTAGTGAATACTGATAGTGTAATTCCTGCTATTAATTTCTTTTCTGTATTTTCATAGCACCGACTCTTCTGGGGTTTAAATATTCATGAAACTGTTTACCCTGTACGTCCCAATGTGTGAGCCTGGTATTGCTACGCTCTGGTAAGGTTTTTTTTTCTTTTTTTTTTTTTTGTGCTAAGTCATGCCCAGTCGTATCGAGTGCCGGTGACCTGGGCTAGGTCCTGGTTATATGACCAGAGTTCAACCTGTCGTAAAAATATTTGGTGTGTGTCTCTCACGCTAGCATTTAGGCAACTAACTAACGCATTTTATTCTGTTAGTGCAGCACTGGACTGAGGAAATAAAATAGTTTTCCTTTGGGGAATAATTATTATCTTGACCTGGCAATGACTAATCCCTGCTCATCGCTGCTTACCTACACATTTTGTTGTGATGAATGTACAAGATTTAAAAATTTCTGCTTATCAAGAATAATCAAAAGTTGACATTTGTGTTCAGAATCGCCGTGTCTACAGATCGCCGAGGCGCGCCATCAGAGGCAACAGACTGTGGTTCGACATGTTCACCCCTCCCCACCCGCCCCCCCCCCCCCCCTTTGCTTCTCCTGGAGAGGTTCGTTAAGTGCGTGTGCCGGTAGCCGGTGTACAGCGGGTCTGCTCCTACTTTAAGGCGATTAGGCGCCGACCGCAGACGCTATCGCGGAGGAATGCGCCTTATCGTCACGCTGCCCGCCGCAACCCGACACCAGCTAGCTGGGCGCGAGTGATTTATTCGGGCCGCGTTCGTCAGAGCGACACCTCTCCGCCACTCGTTACAGCTAACAGCTCGTCATCCCCATTCCACTCCCGTTACGGGACATTCACCTTCTTAACCGAGATCATCAGCGCACGACTGTGGCTTGGTAGCGCTCGATCAGCTAGCAGACGATCCGAATCCTAGCGCTGGAAGATCACCAGTGTTTAATGAGGAGAGAGCTAAGGGGGGACGTTCATAAAATGGACCGAAAATGACAATTTTCAATTTCTACATCTATATCTACATCTACATGATTACTCTGCAATTCACATTTAAGTGCTTGGCAGAGGGTTCATCGAACCACAATCGTACTATCTCTCTACCATTCCACTCCCGAACAGCGCGCGGGAAAAACGAACACCTAAACCTTTCTGTTCGAGCTCTGATTTCTCTTATTTTATTTTGATGATCATTCCTACCTATGTAGGTTGGGCTCAACAAAATATTTTCGCATTCGGAAGAGAAAGTTGGTGACTGAAATTTCGTAAATAGATCTCGCCGCGACGAAAAACGTCTTTGCTTTAAGGACTTCCATCCCAACTCGTGTATCATATCTGCCACACTCTCTCCCCTATTACGAGATAATACAAAACGAGCTGCCCTTTTTTGCACCCTTTCGATGTCCTCCGTCAATCCCACCTCGTAAGGATCCCACAACGCGCAGCAATATTCTAACAGAGGACGAACGAGTGTACTGTAAGCTGTCTCTTTAGTGGACTTGCATCTTCTAAGTGTCCTGCCGATGAAACGCAACCTTTGGCTCGCCTTCCCCACAATGTTATCTATGTGGTCTTTCCAACTGAAGTTGTTCGTAATTTTAACACCCAGGTACTTAGCTGAATTGACACCCTTGAGAACTGTACTATTTATCGAGTAATCGAATTCCAACGGATTTCTTTTGGAACTCATGTGGATCACCTCACACTTTTCGTTATTTAGCGTCAACTGCCACCTGCCACACCATACAGCAATCTTTTCTAAATCGCTTTGTAACTGATACTGGTCTTCGGATGATCTTACTAAACGGTAAATTACAGCATCATCTGCGAACAACCTGAGAGAACTGTTCAGATTGTCACCCAGGTCATTTATATAGATCAGGAACAGCAGAGGTCTCAGGACGCTTCCCTGGGGAACACCTGATATCACTTCAGTTTTACTCGATGATTTGCCGTCTATTACTACTAACTGCGATCTTCCTGACAGGAAATCACGAATCCAATTTATTTTTTATTTATTACTGGAGCTCATGGGCAATAAATCCTGAAAGTTTCAATGATGAAATCGCACCCGAAGTGCCTAAAAAATAATTAAATGTATGACGCGACGCACACCAACTTTTTGAAGCAACACTTCAGTATCTACAGGCTCAGAGGGACAACAGCCCCCTACATTCACAAGGATAGACTTTCAAATTGTATCCTGGATATTTTCATGGCCACTTACAGGTTTCTGGCTGATGTTGAATATCTAAAAAAATTTTTTCAAGACAAAACCCAGAATCAAAATCAGTATATCCACTCATATGGACACAACACCCTAAAACCACATTTCCATTTGCTACAGTTGTCAGAATTGCAACTTACGATGTAGTTCTTGGATTTAATGATGGAAACGTAGGGAGGATGGAGGTATTAAAGAGAATAAAACAGAATGAGAAGGTATGAAATTTACCTCAAGACATCTTGAGAAAAAAAACTGAAAAGTCAGTTGAACCCTGGCAAAGGAAAGAATCCAGAAGAGAAGCCTTGGAGGGAAAGTGGATCATGAGCACAAATTTGGGGCCTGCTGAAGAGGTGACATAAGAAAAAAGGTTAAGTTGAACTTAAAATCCCATTTCCTGAAAATTATGTTTTGAATGTTTATGTACCTTTTTCTGAGAATCTGTGAAGGCTAGCATTATAATATTTTGTACACTTATTTCTATAAACCCAATAAATTTTGTCTCATGACTAAATTATTAAATTCTGGAAATGAGCTGAGAAGCGGGGCAAACTGCTGAAATTTCAATTACCAAATTTCTCGTCTGAATACGAATTCGCATTTCCCGCTCACTGTTCGTGAGTGGAAAGGTAGAGAGTCTGAAGGTGATGAGACGAATCCTCTGCCAGGCATTAAGTTAGAACTGCAGAGCAGAGAAATCGTCTGAAGGGGGTTCCATGAATCCTCTGCCAGCCACTTAAGTGTGAATTGCAGAGTAGTTATGTAGATGAGATGTAGATTATACACTCTATTGTTAAGCTTATACCGGCAGTGTTCAAATGGTTCAAATGGCTCTGAGCACTATGGGACTCAACTGCTGAGGTCATTAGTCCCCTAGAACTTAGAACTAGTTAAACCTAACTAACCTACGGACATCACAAACAACCATGCCCGAGGCAGGATTCGAACCTGCGACCGTAGCGGTCTTGCGGTTCCAGACTGCAGCGCCTTTAACCGCACGGCCACTTCGGCCGGCCCGGCAGTGTTCAAATGGTTCAAATGTCTCTGAGCACTACGGGACTTAACTTCTGAGGTCAACAGTCCCCTAGAACTTAGGACTACTTAAACTTAGCTAATCTAAGGACATCACACACATCCATGCCCGAGGCAGGATTCGAACCTGCGACCGTAGCGGTCGCGCGGTTCCAGACTAGCGCCTAGAACCGCTCGGCCACTCCGGCCGGCGCCGGCAGTGTAAAAATCTATCAGGAAACGGCTTAATGAAGACTGTCCTTTTCAAAAGAGAAGGGATTTATTTTCCCATGGCCATGAAAATGACAAGACGATATAAAAGAAAAGCAAGCTAACAGCAGACCACACACATGCCAGCCATCGACTCGGGACGCCAAACTGCTAGTGGAAGACTCCTTAAAGTCGTGGTTCATGGGTGGCTCCCAGTAACTGAGTGTTAAATGAATATCCTTAGTTGGCATTCCGTCTGTGTGAGCACTATTACGTCTGATTTACAAGCGCCGTGTCTTCAGAATCACAAATGCTGCGTAGGTATAGCTTCATTAACATACATAAGTTATTCCCACTTGGTTAACCTTCATCTTTTACGACGTACAGCCGATTTTACGATTTTATTCTTCCGGGGCGTTTGATGGAGACGTCGCGTGAAAATACATTCGCTTTGAGGATATGAAACGACATTATCGGTAGTAAAGAGCGCCACGAATGTATGAAACTTAGAAACTGTGAGTCATTTCCCCTCTGTTACGTTGGTGACTCTGGACTTGGGAAGACCGTTATGAGATTTTTTCATGCCAATTATGGGGAGAAAGGAAAGATCAGTGTTAACGTGGCTTCGAAGAGACAGCCATATGTAACAGTGACTCGGCTCCGACAATGGTATGGAAGAAAATCGGTCATGCCCGCTTCAAAGGAAACATTCTGGTTTTCGCCTGAAGATATTTAGGGAGACGATGGAAAACCTGACTGGGTTTTTATGAGAAAACTATCTCTTTAAATGAAACATATGTTATTAACATTCTATGTATTTATTTTTCATCTCTACATACAGTAGTTATTTCACAACATAGTCCGACAAACCCGTTTCTCCCAACGAGAGACTAGTTTGTTGATACTGTCTCTGTAGAAGGTCTGTGTTCGTTGACGGAGACACAACCTCCGACCCGGCCTGCACCTTTTCATCACTATCAAAGTGACGTTTTACAAGCTGTCCCTTAAATTTTGATAACAAATGAAAACTGGATGGGGCCAATGCGGGACTGTATGGAGGACTATCGTTTACAGTGAATCCAAGGCGTCCGATTGTTGCAGACGTCGCAGTGCTAGTGTGTGGTGTGGAATTGTCATGCTGAAGGAATGGATGCTCCATGTGTGGACGAACTGTTCGAATTCGCGCTTTCATTTTTCTGTGGCCGGCTCACGCACTGACAGTTATGTTACACACCGCCATGTTGCACACTACAATTCAGAGCCCTCTTGCGGCAGAGGGTTGCAACTTGCGTCAGCGAAACGGGGATGTAGAGCAAGTAATATGGATGGCATGTAATTGCTAAACCGATATTGAGAACAAAATAAATATTTCGGAGGCATTACTTTTCAGTATGCCCTCTTAATAAAAAGAAGAAACAAATTAAGGAACACTATAAACCGTACATCCGAAAAAGAAGGGTGTGGGTAC
Organism: Schistocerca piceifrons; assembly: GCF_021461385.2. NCBI lineage: Eukaryota > Metazoa > Arthropoda > Insecta > Orthoptera > Acrididae > Schistocerca > Schistocerca piceifrons. Next base: position 635,243,655 of record NC_060141.1, read on the forward strand.
TATGAATACTGTATGTATGCAGACTGAAGCGACAAATGAAAATTTGTACCACGGCTGGCATTCGAATCCAGGTCTACCGCTCGCTAGGCAGATATGCCAACCAGTACGCCACCCTGGCACGATGGCTGACTGCCCTAGCTCGCTTCCCACCTCAGTCCAAATTCCCATTCATGCCTCAGCTCACTTGGTATTCCCACTAAATTCGAAATGCTTAGTGAGCAGGAGATACATTTTCGAATCCCTACCTTAGTACAAATTTTCATTCGTCGCTTCAGTCTGCATACATACGCCATATTGCGATGTGCTGGGATGGAGAAGAGTTTGTACCTCTTTAATTCAGACGAATTTTGCATGAGAATGAGACCCCCTCCTTATGTTACCAGCTAATTAATTATGCGTGCAACGGTAACGGAAGGAAATGGTGGTGGACCCCGCTAGTTGGTAAAAAGGCGTATACTCACAATAATTTAATAAAAATCGTAATCTACTCAAAAAAAGAGAACTTTATCATAATAAACAATAGGAAATGGGATTCTGCCTATATCTACGAAATTATATGCGGATTAAATATCACAATGAGATTTATTATACAGGGTGATTAAAAAAGAATACCACAACTTTAAAAATGTTTATTTAATGAAAGAAACATAATATAACCTTCTGTTATACATCATTACAAAGAGTATTTAAAAAGGTTTTTTTCACTCAAAAACAAGTTCAGAGATGTTCAATATGGCCCCCTCCAGACACACGAGCAATATCAACCCGATACTCCAACTCGTTCCACACTCTCTGTAGCATATCAGGCGTAACAGTTTGGATAGCTGCTGTTATTTCTCGTTTCAAATCATCAATGGTGGCTGGGAGAGGTGGCCGAAACACCATATCCTTAACATACCCCCATAAGAAAAAATCGCAGGGGGTAAGATCAGGGCTTCTTGGAGGCCAGTGATGAAGTGCTCTGTCACGGGCTGCCTGGCGGCCGATCCATCGCCTCGGGTAGTTGACGTTCAGGTAGTTACGGACAGATAAGTGCCAATGTGGTGGCGCTACATCCTGCTGAAATATGAATTGTTGTGCTTCTTGTTCGAGCTGAGGGAACAGCCAATTCTCTAACATCTCCAGATACTGTAGTCCAGTTACAGTAGCACCTTCGAAGAAAAAGGGACCAAAAACTTTATTGGCTGAAATGGCGAACAAATGTACAACTAAATGAAACTTTATAGCTCCCTTAATTCGCCGACAGATAGTGCTTAGCTCTGCCTTTTGTCGTTGCAGAGTTTTAAATTCCTAAAGTTGTGGTATTCTTTTTGAATCACGCTGTGTATCAGAACATAAATGGACATGATTGTCGACACACACAGTAGTTTAAAGGATAGGGTACACTGAAATATTATGAGAATAAGAGTTGGTTCGAGAACAAGGGGCTCTTACTCTCTGCGATGCAATAGATCAACAATAATGACTGGAGGTCCTAATGAATCAAATAGTAATCTTCCGACTATACAGCAGTATCGACATTAGTAGTGACAGCTCAAATGGGATCACATGGAGAAACAAGCAAGGTGGACTTGTAGCAAAGCGAGCGCGCGTCCTGCTGAGGGATTCAGTATAAAATTGATAAGGTCCTACAATGCCGGAGCCGAAAAATACTGTACCAGTACTGAAATCTGCAGCACGTCATCAGTAGGCACCGTCCTGATGATGTAGGCGCCGACTTCTGCCGTGCAGCAACTCTGTGTCAGCCCCTGGCCACGAAGGCTGTCCGAGAATTCGAAGTTCTTCCGAAAAGAGCGACCAAGTCGCTAGACCGTCCGACTCCGACGAAGATCAGATTCCGAAACTCCTCTGTGATGCGATGCAAGAACGAAGCCAGCATTGTTCAACTCCCTACTCTCCTCGAAAACCGCCAATCAGCATTCAGTTCTGATTCCAAAATTCCCTCACACTGCCTCATCATTCGCGCCAGTAGCGACCGTTTCCTCCAATTTCGAGCAGGGCCTCAACTAGCCTCAGTCTAAGTTGACCAATCATGCCTCTGCTATTCAGCTGAGGGCACTGAACTTGCCGTTTGACCGGCTACGAACACAAGCTGCCTAGACCACTGGCCATCTAGTGCCAGACAGTCACACCCAGCAGGGCACAGTGCACAGGTATTCTCAGAATCATGACAATAAAAAAAATTACCATACAGCTAATGTATTTTTAAATCATTTAAAAGCATAAAAAAACATGACAACCAAAAAGCTATTTTTTTAATGTCAATTTTTATTATTGAAGGCGTAGCCGTATGGCTTTAACTTCTATTCTCAGACTGGGCAATCCTTGATGCCCCAATATATTCTGCGGCGCGGCGAGGACAATGCAGTCAGTTGGTGCCAGGAATCTTCGTTCCAGACGAGCCGGAACGGTATACACATAAACTGCGGCGACACTTGGACGTCTCGCAGGTCATTTCGCCCTGCATACAACAGGCGAAACTCGACCGACGTCAGTCGTTCCGCCAGGCACTTAAGCCTATTGTACGAACCCCTCAGAATTCAGGGAAGCGCAGCTCCCAACCGGAAACGCAGTGTGCCGCGTCCTACGATGCTCGCCTCGCCCAAGCCACCCACGGAAGTAAAACATGTTTAGGAATCAAGTGAAAAGTATTTTTTGAGCTCTCAGTACAAATACTCTCATTACAATAACCTTATTCGGCCTGCTGCTACCGTGCAATGGCATAGAACATAAATGAAATTGATAAAAATGAGAGGAGACACGCAAAAGAGGGCATGGAACTTCTCAATATATTTTCGAGACTTGATCAAGGTCTCTGGAACCGTGTAGTCTCATTTGACTCTGAATATTGTCTGCCAGATGATTCATGTGAGGAACATTGCCCGACTAGCGGACCAGCAGGTGCTGCCTCTACTCGTGGAACACAGGGTCTTTGATGCCTCCCGCCGTGAGCGTCCTTGAGATGAAGTCTCCAAGGAGCCCTGTGGCAGGACGAGAGGAAGACCGCACGCTGAGACCGGGACCTTTCCTTCCCATTAGCGGCGCGGCCGCAGGCAGACATCAAACGGCGGCAGTGCCAGCAGAAGCAGCAGTTGCTGGCGCCAGTGGCCGCGGCGCTAACGCGATTTCTGGCGCCACTCACCTGCCGGCGGAAATTCCACCTGCGAGGAGGCCCTGGGGACGCACGTGCCCGCTTCCATTAGCGCGCCCTTTATCCAACTCACCTGCGGTTAAAACTGCCACAGAGCGTCCCCTAATTCACTTAGGCCCCGCTTCTCCAGTGTCTCGCTGCGACCTTCAGCCACGTCGCACGGAAGGACGCAACGGGAACCCTGTCCGCATCACACGTCTGAGTAAAATTCACCCTGCAGCCACGAAAGAATATAGGTCCATTCAGTATAACAGCTTGTGCTGTCCCATTTCGCCGGCCGGGATTGCCAAGCGGTTCTAGGCGCTACAGTCTGGAACCACGCGACCGCTACGGTCACCGGTTCGAATCCTGCCTCGGGCATGGATGAGTGGGATGTCCTTATGTTAGTTAGGTTTAAGTAGCTCTAAAGTTCTAGGGGACTGATGACCGAAGAAGTTAAGTCCCATAGTGCTCAGAGCCATTTTTTTTGGCCCATTTCCTTCAAGTTTATTTTCCAGGCTTAAGACGTGTTTGTAGAGGGGCATGCGGTGGCGGCGATGACGATACACACGTCGAGGAGACATAGCGCTTCAATGCTGTTGCAGATAGAGCTCACAGCGGAATGGTTCCGCTGGCGTGAGTGACTACTGCAGGGTGAATTTTACTCTCGATGTTGCTACTGGAAATTCTGGTAGTGGTTGGTTTACGCTACCCATTGTTCGTTGTGAAAATGCATCCCTTCCTGGACTTGAATCTTTCGCCGATCGAGATGTCATTGCCTACAAGACCTGACATTGTGGAATAGACCCCAAGACCCAGAGTAGACCTAGTTGTGTTTACAGTAATATGGCATTTACATTGTATACTCGCTCCTGTCGTAAAGTTAGTAATGATGAAAAGATACATGTATGGATGAAAGGACTTGGTGTACTTGCTGAAAATGTAAGTGTGACTGGTGATATTACTTTGTACTACAGGGTGTTACAAAAACGTACGGCCAAACTTTCAGGAAACATTCCTCACACAAAGAAAGAAAATTTGTTATGTGGACATGTGTCCGGAAACGCTTACTTTCCATGTTAGAGTTCATTTTATTACTTCTCTTCAGATCACATTAATCATAGAATGGAAACACACAGCAACAGAACGTACCAGCGTGACTTCAAACACTTTGTTACAAGAAATGTTCAAAATGTCCTCCGTTAGCGAGGATACATGCATCCACCCTCCGTCGCATGGAATCCCTGATGCGCTGATGCAGCCGTGGAGAATGGCGTATTCTATCACAGCCGTCCACAATACGAGCACGAAGAGTCTCTACATTTGGTACCGGGGTTGCGTAGACAAGAGCTTTCAAATGCCCCCATAAATGAAAGTCAAGAGGGTTGGGGTCAGGAGAGCGTGGAGGCCATGGAATTGGTCCGCCTCTACCAATCCATCGGTCACCGAATCTGTTGTTGAGAAGCGTACGAACACTTCGACTGAAATGTGCAGGAGCTCCATCGTGCATGAACCACATGTTGTGTCGTACTTGTAAAGGCACATGTTCTAGCAGCACAGGTAGACTATCCCGTATGAAATCATGATAACGTGCTCCATTGAGCTTAGGTGCAAGAACATGGGGCCCAAACGAGACATCACCAACAATGCCTGCCAAAACGTTCACAGAAAATCTGTGTTGATGACGTGATTGCACAATTGCGTGCGGATTTTCGTGAGCCCATACATGTTGATTGTGAAAATTTACAATTTGATCACGTTGGAATGAAGCCTCATCCGTAAAGAGAACTTTTGCACTGAAATGAGGATTGACACATTGTTGGATGAACCATTCGCAGAAGTGTACCCGTGGAGGCCAATCAGCTGCTGATAGTGCCTGCACACGCTGTACATGGTACGGAAGCAACTGGTTCTCCCGTAGCACTCTCCATACAGTGACGTGGTCAACGTTACCTTGTACAGCAGCAACATCTCTGACGCTGACATTAGGGTTATCGTCAACTGGACGAAGAATTGCCTCGTCCATTGCAGGTGTCCTCGTCGTTCTAGGTCTTCCCCAGTCGCGAGTCATAGGCTGGAATGTTACGTGTTCGCTAAGACGCCGATCAATTGCTTCGAACGTCTTTCTGTCGGGACACCTTCGTTCTGGAAATCTGTCTCGATACAAACGTACCGCGCCACGGCTATTGCCCAGTGCTAATCCATACATCAAATAGGCATCTGCCAACTCCGCATTTGTAAGCATTGCACTGACTGCAAAACCACGTTCGTGATGAACACTAACCTGTTGATGCTACGTACTGATGTGCTTGATGCTAGTACTGTAGAGCAATGAGTCGCATGTCAACACAAGCACCGAAGTCAACATTACCTTCCTTCAATTGGGCCAACTGGCGGTGAATCGAGGAAGTACAGTACATACTGACGAAACTGAAATGAGCACTAACATGGAAATTAAGCGTTTCCGGACACATGTCCACATAACATCTTTTCATTATTTGTGTGTGAGTGATGTTTCGTGAAAGTTTGGCCGTACCTTTTTGTAACACCCTGTATAATTATTAATAAAGTGCGATCCCTACACAAATGTCTCCCATTCGGGATGTTCAGTTCGTAATGGCCTGTGTTCCAGAATACAATCGAGAGGGTACACTACCAGACAGAAAAGTAAAACACCCAGCCGCGTGGTCCATAGCGCCTGGTAGCGGTTTGCTCGGCTCCTCCCGTCGGAGATTCGAATCCTCCCTTGGGCATGGGTGTGTGTGTGTGTGTGTGTGTGTGTGTGTGTGTGTGTGTGTGTGTGTGTGTGTGTGTGTGTGTTGTCCTTAGCGTACGTTAGTTTAAGTTAGGTTAAGTAGTGTGTAAGCCTAGGAACCGATGATCTCGGCAGTTTGGCCCCATAGAACTTATACAAATTTCAAAATTTTGAAACATACAGAAGGGGAAGAGGAAACTAAATTTATACTCATTGAGAACCTATATGGCGTTAATTCAGTGAAAAAAAAAGATTCAAATTTACACAGAATTTGGTGTATGAGCCCTTTTATCAGTATGACGTATGCATCATCTAGCGTCAGTATTCGTGGCAAACCGAATCTCGTTTGCGTACACCAGTGCAAGGTAACATCTAAAATGTAACTGAACACGCCGGCCGCGGTGGTCTCGCGGTTCTAGGCGCGCAGTCCGGAACCGCGCGACTGCTACGGTCGCAGGTTCGAATCCTGCCTCGGGCATGGATGTGTGTGATGTCCTTAGGTTAGTTAGGTTTAAGTAGTTCTAAGTTCTAGGGGACTGATGACCACAGCTGTTAAGTCCCATAGTGATCAGAGCCATTTGAACCATTTTGTAACTGAACATGACTTCACAAAGCGCATCGCGGAAAGTGTGACACTCCGTGACACCATCAGCTGTACATCTTCCCCGCAGGTCGTCTAGAGTTCAGCTTTCAGAAAAAAAGGGCACTTGCTTAAAAGAAGAGTCAGCCATTCATTATTCATCTGGGCACAGACAATTTTTCACGGTATGTTGCATCCAGCTACAGAGCTTTAAAGATTTCTAACTCTGTAGCTAAAACTGACAGAAATTTGATTTATAATGATTTGTGCACGGCTTAAACACATCAGCTATACGACAGAAAAATGTAATGTGCTGTATAACATGTTGCTGTAGTTCACCGGAAAATAAGCAGACAAAATATAACTATGTAGGAAGAATTATGTTACTTTGGTTTAAAAAGTAATTGTTTCTGTAATATAACGCGGTATCATACCAAAAAAAGCTATGTCAACCGACTCCAGCCTCGGAAACCTATGCAGTTATGTAAACATTTCCAGTTATGTAAAAATTTCTTACGTTTTCCTATCAAAATAAATGTTCCTTTCACGTACTGTTTTTTAAGTTACAGATATAAAAAAAAACCTATCTGAAACGTGATGCATATATACTGGAGGTCCCTCCTAGGAACCGTAACGCGTGTTTTTATACTTGGAAGGTTTCTTATATATTCAAAGTCGTGTTGGTAAGTGTCAAGTTGGTATCTTCGAAATGTATCAAACTTACTTTTGATAGCGAAATCTGTAAATCTCGGTGCAGGGCAACAGAATTATGTGAAAATTTAGTTTTCGAACTGAAATACTGTATGTGGAGTTCACGCTACACGATGCGAAATCCAGATTAGCCGGTACATCAAACATATCGTCTGGGAGAAAGCAATACGTTTAGAAGGCAATACGTTTCCAATGAAATTTACGTATGCCATCTGACTGCAAAACTAAATGTCTGAGTTTAAAATGTTGGCCCTGAATATCGCTTATCTTTATTTTTTAGTCTTGCAAACAATCACTGTATCAGAACTGTTGTTGTAGTTACACAGCAAATGAAAGTAAAAATCAACGCATCTATTTTTGATAAAACTGCTTGAAAATTCATAGCATAGCACTTCATCGAGATTTTTTACTGGTTTTAAGCCTCTGAGCTGATACTGATATTATTTTCACAAATATACACTCCTGGAAATTGAAATAAGAACACCGTGAATTCATTGTCCCAGGAAGGGGAAACTTTATTGACACATTTCTGGGGTCAGATACATCACATGATCACACTGACAGAACCACATTCACATAGACACAGGCAACAGAGCATGCACAATGTCGGCACTAGTACAGTGTATATCCACCTTTCGCAGCAATGCAGGCTGCTATTCTCCCATGGAGACGATCGTAGAGATGCTGGATGTAGTCCTGTGGAACGGCTTGCCATGCCATTTCCACCTGGCGCCTCAGTTGGACCAGCGTTCGTGCTGGACGTGCAGACCGCTTGAGACGACGCTTCATCCAGTCCCAAACATGCTCAATGGGGGACAGATCCGGAGATATTGCTGGCCAGGGTAGTTGACTTACACCTTCTAGAGCACGTTGGGTGGCACGGGATACATGCGGACGTGCATTGTCCTGTTGGAACAGCAAGTTCCCTTGCCGGTCTAGGAATGGTAGAACGATGGGTTCGATGACGGTTTGGATGTACCGTGCACTATTCAGTGTCCCCTCGACGATCACCAGTGGTGTACGGCCAGTGTAGGAGATCGCTCCCCACACCATGATGCCGGGTGTTGGCCCTGTGTGCCTCGGTCGTATGCAGTCCTGATTGTGGCGCTCACCTGCACGGCGCCAAACATGCATACGACCATCATTGGCACCAAGGCAGAAGCGACTCTCATCGCTGAAGACGACACGTCTCCATTCGTCCCTCCATTCACGCCTGTCGCGACACCACTGGAGGCGGGCTGCACGATGTTGGGGCGTGAGCGGAAGACGGCCTAACGGTGTGCGGGACCGTAGCCCAGCTTCATGGAGACGGTTGCGAATGGTCCTCGCCGAAACCCCAGGAGCAACAGTGTCCCTAATTTGCTGGGAAGTGGCGGTGCGGTCCCCTACGGCACTGCGTAGGATCCTACGGTCTTGGCGTGCATCCGTGCGTCGCTGCGGTCCGGTCCCAGGTCGACGGGCACGTGCACCTTCCGCCGACCACTGGCGACAACATCGATGTACTGTGGAGACCTCACGCCCCACGTGTTGAGCAATTCGGCGGTACGTCCACCCGGCCTCCCGCATGCCCACTATACGCCCTCGCTCAAAGTCCGTCAACTGCACATACGGTTCACGTCCACACTGTCGCGGCATGCTACCAGTGTTAAAGACTGCGATGGAGCTCCGTATGCCACGGCAAACTGGCTGACACTGACGGCGGCGGTGCACAAATGCTGCGCAGCTAGCGCCATTCGACGGCCAACACCGCGGTTCCTGCTGTGTCCGCTGTGCCGTGCGTGTGATCATTGCTTGTACAGCCCTCTCGCAGTGTCCGGAGCAAGTATGGTGGGTCTGACACACCGGTGTCAATGTGTTCTTTTTTCCATTTCCAGGAGTGTACTTTACCAATCACTGTGCCTTACAGTAGACATTAACTCTGAAGGTAATTAAATTTATGGGCCTACCTGCGCTCACGGAACGCTCGTCTGCTCTGCAGCTTGTTGCTGTTTGGAATGACGACCTGAATGCCAAAAATAAAATTCCATTTGCCGTACATGCGATGTGCATTGTAAGACGGTATGTTACCAATTTTCGTAAATGTTTCCCAGTACACAACTCTCGATGTGCAGTGTGAGTGTGCAAATAGTCACGAAAGTAAATGAAAATGGGGAACTAATGTTAACGACTGATAAATGAGAAGATGGACATCAAGTTTAACTGTGCTTCGTTTAGCCACAACGACAGTACACCTTTTTCATAATGTTCTCATACCCAAACAAGTCTGCGAAAGATTTCTTAATAACCTCTCCTGTGTACAACTGCCTCCCTTGGCACGCGTTTCAACTATAAGACAACACCAAATACTTCACTATAAAATTTCTACAGCAAACTTCAACCATATCCAGTGTTCTAACAATGAGAAGGTACATACCTACAAATATAAAAAGACTGGGTTATCTTAAAAATTGGCTTTTATCGTTCTTCCGTTAATATTACCTCATTTGCTCAATATATATATATGATAATATTTCTTCATGAATGAGCCATAGCGTATGTTTTTGAATCAGTGTGACAGGTGTTTTTACAAGTATTGGAACGCAAAAATATAACAACTGTTCCTTAATTAAGTAGAATTTAATTAAAAAGACACATTATCCTTAGACGCATGTGAATGTCTGCTTTTTCACCGCTTGGAGCGCTTGTGTTGCTCCAACTCTCAAATGGCAACAACTTTTGCGCCACAGAATGTCGTGACTGTATTTATTAGACTGTGCTGCTCATGGAGGTAAAAAATGAAGGGAGGTGGCATTACGTCACAAACTTTAAGCCGATGTCCGCCATCTTAATTAGCCCAAAACATTTGGTTCACCGCATTCGTACCCCCAAAGTTCACCTCGCTGACACTTCTCCGTGACGTCACTCTGACTGTGTCGTATTTTTAGAGCAAATACGCAATCAAGAACAGAAAAATGTTCGAAATTGCCTTCCTCACACTATGTTATTCATGTAAGCTCTATAATTTTTAGTATTTAAAACAGTTGTTGCGCGCACACGACAGAAATAATGAACAAGAAGCACTCGTAAACAGTAGTCTGCTAATGTTTTGGGCTACTTGCTACTTAAAATGGCGCCCACTCTGGCTTCAAAACAACGTACACGTAAGTCTGTACCGCCATCTCCCTTATTTTTTTTACCTCCATGATGCTACTACTCTCTGAATTACTCTGACAAAGCAAAGTCAACCTCTCTGACCAACATCTCTGATCTCAAACACAATTTTAAAAATAATATCGTTATATCGATGTTACAACATTGAGTACATTTTTAAAATTCGCAACCTCATTCACATTTATGGCAAACGGGAAAGACCCCTTTCATACTGTGTAGCTGGAATCAGCCCAAACAAATACTGCTCATCGCCTCTTTTTCGCTACGCCCAGTGTCAGTCAAAAGCGACGGGAAGCAAAGTGATTTTTAAAGCGGAATATTACGTGCCCATTCGATGGAGCGGTCCAAATTAGTCTAGTGCGGCATTCCGTTTTATGGGTTTGCATTAATAATGACAGTGAAACAAGAAGAATCAGCGACTGAATAGTGCTGCTGCATGGCGGTAGCAATCATCGCGGCCCAGGATTGTGCTGCCGTTGCTGGAGTACTCGTTATTCCAGTTTTACTGTCCCTATTAATGCATATCGATCCAAAGAATATCGTACTAGACTAATCTGCGGCAATCCTATCGAGCGGGCATGTAAAATCCCGCTTTAAAAATCGTTTTGTTTGTAACGGGAAACAAACCGACGCTTCCTGTCGACGCTAGGCGTCGCATGAAGAACATGATGAGCAGTATGTGGATTGGCTGACTACATCTGCATATCGCAGAAACAAATCAACAAACAAGTGCCCGGAACACCAGATAAAACGCGCCTGGGAACTCTTAGGAGGCGAACCCTGCATGTGTACCATGTGAACCAGAACTCCACCGACGGACTTCCAGAGGTGGTAGCATGAACCAAAGCAAGAAAAAAGTCCAGTAAACATGGGTTCTAACATGTATACCGTAAGATGTTCAAATGTGTGTGAATTCCTAAGGGACCAAACTGCTGAGGTCATCGGTCCCTAGACTTATACACTACTTAAACTAACTTCTGCTAAGAACAGCACACACACACCCATGCCGAGGGAGGACTCGAACCTCCGGCGGGAGGGGCCGCGCAGTCAGTGACACAGCGCCTCAAACCACGCGGCCACTCCGCGCGTCAATACCGTAGGAGCTATAAGTGCTTGTTCAGTATAAAAGAGATGTGTTTCACAGTAGCGAGAATGAAGAAGTACTCAGAGCACTTAAGGTATGGGTTTTAGAGCCCATGTATACTAAACATTTTTCTTGTTTTGGTCCATACAATCTCCTCTGAAAGTTTGTCGGTTGAGTTCTAGTTCATAGAAAAATTCGTGCACTCTCTCTTCACAGTGCGGATCTTCACATACTAGCATTACAAAAATGTTTCTCACAAAGTTTAATCCTGTGCTTTTTCCGGCAGCAAATGGACGTTAAAGATCGGCAATCTGACAACACTGTAATCACATGTACGGTAACTACCCCTGTCAGGATGTAGCAGTTGCGCTGTGCACTTGGTACAGTGGACAATGCTTTGGGTTAGCATTCAGGAGGTCGAGGGTTCGATTCTAGATCGAAACGTATTTGAACGAGTATTTATTTGCCAATTTCATTCTGCCATATAATACTGCAGTATATATCGTTTCTTAAACCACGAGTATCCGACATTTACCTAGTATATGTTTGGAAATTATTTGCAAAGCGCTTTGCTACCCCTGCTGGTGACGTAAGACCATAACGAAATGTTATTCAGCTGAGCGTGTCAAGAATAATTGTTGGTTCAAATGACTCTGAGCACTATGGGACTCAACATCTATGGTCATAAGTCCCCTAGAACTTAGAACTACTTAAACCTAACTAACCTAATGACAGCACACAACACCCAGTCATCAATAATTGTTGGTACTAATCGATGGGACCACTGGGGGAGGGTACACAGAAAATACAGTGGTATGAAACAATTCGCGTCCACGTCGTACAAAAGGCTTCTTTACAAGCTGACCAGTGGAAACGATTGTACTTCCATTTCTGTGTTCGTAGTATGTAAGTGCAAATGTTTTGTAGAAGACCCACTGTAATCTCTGTATGACGATTAAGATACCAGATACCGCACCGGGCAGACCACATTTAGCAAATAAAAACAAATACATCTCAACCCAGAATCGAACCCTTGACTTTCTGCGTACTAACTCAAAGCGCTAGCCACAGCACCAACTGCACATTGCTACTCCTGTCTCCTGACAGAAGAGTTACCGTAAATGTGATTACAGTGTTGCCAGATTGCCAGTCTTTAAGGTGCAATTACGACCAGAAATATGCACAGGACGAAATTTTGTTACAGACGTTCTTGTATTGCTAGTATGTGAGGAATCGCGCTGCGAAGTCCGAGAGCGCGAATTTTTCTTCACCCTCTATACATACGCAGCTGAATCACTATGCCCCTACCTGTGGGTTTCATGTAACCCGCAATGCCTTCAAATACCACGTGGAAGATTTTCGTGTTCTCTCGCTCGCTACGCCGAAATTGTTAGTCCTAATGAAAAAGATTGAAGGACCTTTTTGCAGAAAATTTCATATATTTAATTTTGTACTGACATACGTTTTTGGTAGAGGCCATGATCTCGAATTATTCAACAAAAACGCACAAAAGTGATCGTCAAACACGTTCTTCTTGAATAACTCAAAAACAGTGATGGTCAGAAACAGTCTGAAAAGCTTGTAAGGGTGTTGCAGGATAGGCTGTACTGAGCAAAAACTGTTAAGACAAAAAAAATTCATCACGTTACGCCGTTTCCGACTTAATTAGGATTGACGATAGCCAAATTCGAGCTGCATGCCAAATACTATTAATAGCAGTTAGTCTCATAGCGTAGAAGATAGCGCACGAGAGCGCTCAGTCTTTGAAATGATGATTAAATCAAGACCCTAAGCTGCCGACAGGCGTTGATATACATCAACGGGGACAGATGAAAATCTGTGCCCTGACCGGGACTCGAGCCTGGGATCTCCTGCTTACATGGCAGACGCTCTATCCATCTGAGCCATTTATCCCTTGCACGCTCCCCGTGAGACCCACATTCCCACATTAACGTCCACACACTACATTCGTAGTGGCCCTGCCCATTACACTCATTACTCGCGGCAGACGATCTTATCGAGTCCCGCAAGAGTTCGGGCAATGCATTTGCATCTGCACAGAAGAAGGTCAATGACCGGTTAGCCTTAACTATAACAAGATACCATCTTCATATGCTCAGCCTCTGGCTCGGTTTCGATCATTACTACTGGCCCATGTCCAATTTTTGTATCGCTCTCTTGTTCGGTTTTAGGAAACCAAACGAAGAACACGTTTGGCAACACTGTCTCTGGCGGACCGCTTGAATCTGCACACGCAACGGCCTAATTGACTAACTTCAGTGCTAATTAACTCGGAAACGGCGCAACGTATCGAATTTTTGACATAACAGTTATTTATCAGCACAACTTATCCCGCATCGCCCTTACAAGCTTTTCACACTGTTTCTGACTACGCTATATATACAGCACTCCGTCTTCAGGCCACAAGTGGCCCATCGGGACCATCCGACCGCCGTGTCATCCTTAGTTGAGGATGCGGATAGGAGGGGCGTGTGATCAGCACACCGCTCTCCCGGTCGTTATGATGGGTTTCTTTGACCAGAGCCGCTACTATTCGGTCGAGTAGCTCCTCAATTGGCATCACGAGGCTGAGTGCACCCCGAAAAATGGCAACAACGCATGGCGGCTGGATGGTCAGCCATCCAAGTTCCGGCCACGCCTGACAGCGCTTTACTTCGGTGATCTCACGGGAACCGGTGTATCCACTGTGGCAAGGCCGTTGCCTATATATACAGGGTGTTTCATAATTAATGCTACACATTTCTAGATTTTACAGAGGGGACTTATTACATCAAGTTTTACATAGGAAACCATGTCCGGAAACATCATCCAACGACGCTACAGTGCTCCAAAATCGCGGGCGTCCGCAAGTCTAGAAATACAGGGTGATTCCCTAATGATGAAACAAAATTGTGGGCGTCGGCACCTGTAGAAGTACAAGGTGATTCCCTGATGATGAAACAGACTATCTAGGATGATGAAGAAGGATATATGTATGAACTTGAGGTAAGGGTCCCTGTAGCGGAAACGAATGAGTCGAAAGTTATAAACGAAAAGCATTCTGATATCTCTGACAGTGGAGTACATGTATTGGTACTTCTGATGCTATGATTATAAGGTAACTACTCTCGGAAGTGGTAGAATGGACCAAAAAATGGAAAAAAATTCCGGTAAACGTGGGTTCTGAAGTTCGTACCTGAGGAGCTACTGTGAAACATATCTCCTCTGTTGACCGAGTGCTCATAACTCTTAACGTATACATTCCAGAGCCCATATTTACTAGACATTTTTTCTTGCTTTGGTCCATGCTACCACCTCTGAAAGTTACCTACCCTAAAATCTTCGCAGCAACTGTGCCAGTACATGTATTCCACTGTGTATCAGAACGGTTTTCGCTACAACTTTCGACACTTTCGTTTCCAGTGTAGGGGTCCTTTCCTCAAATTGATACATTTATCCTTCGCCATCATCCTAGAAAGTAACGTCAACACGGAATCACCCTATTTATACATACATTTCCAAGCGCCGGCGCTTATAACTTTGCTGTTCTGTAGCATCGTTGGACGACACTGCCGGGCATGGGTTCCTATGTAAAACTTGATGTACCAAGTCACCTCTACAAATGTGTAATATGTATTATGAAACACCCTGTATATGGGGGGGGGGAGTGCATTGTAAAGGAAAAGAAAAGGATAGTGATTGGATTCCAAATCTAAGACGATTTGCGAGCACGTACTACTGTATATTCAGTCGACGAATGAGGCATATAAATTGCGCCATCTCGTTATTGTCGCTATTGTGATTGCGCAACAGATGCTTTCGACAGTGGAAATAAGAAGAGAGGTGAAATTTAACGCTCGACTGCATTCGGATCTGGGCCGGTAATTGCTGGGCCTGCAAAGGTCAGAGAAGAAAAGGAAACCCGGTTTCTCGCGGAAACAAGCGGCCGGCGGGTTGCAGTGGCTGGCAGCGATCATCAATTATGTCGGGCGCCGTCTCGCAGGACGGGAGTTACAACAGGCGGGCCGGACCGGCTGCGACAGCGCAGTAGCCGACTGGCTGCGGTTCGCTTGCCGAAGCCGCTCAGGCGTGCGACCGGCTGCAGAAGCAGAAGGGGAAGGGGAAGCAGAAGAGGCACTGCCCGCCCGTCTCGACTGCGACGCTTACGTTTATTAAGGATATTCCAGGGGCTGCCTTTATTCATAAAACTTGGGCGCCGCGCCGGACCCATTCTTATCGGAGTTACTCGGCGCGGACTTTGTAAACAAGGGAGGCTGCCGCATCGCGCAGGAAATTTTAATTACCAAAGTTGTTTAAAGCTAATTTAGTGCGAGGCTCGCCTCGGGGTTTTTATTTCCCCGCCGCAGGCGATCCATCACGCGACGCGGCACCGGGCCGAGGTCGTCCGCGTCGGCCTTCCTTTTGGCGATGGCTCATCTCTCGGAAAGCATGTGAGGGGTTGTCCACAGTCTCTGACAGTTAGCAGCGTCGTAAGCAGAGAGACAGAGAATACGCAGAGATGCTGTGGCGTGTTTCTCAGCAGTGCCACGCCTTACTATTACCTGCCATATTTTGTGTCGTCATCCTGCGGTTGGTCATAAGATATTTTCAACCAGATCATCAGAGAGAGTAGAGTATGGTTCAAATGGCCCTGCTACGGTCCCAGGTTCGAATCCTGCCTCGGGCATGGATGTGTGTATGTCCTTAGGTTAGTTAGGTTTAAGTAGTTCTAAGTTCTAGGGGACTGATGACCACAGATGTTAAGTCCCATAGTGCTCAGAGCCATTTGAACCATCTTTTCAAATGGCCCGCCCGGTTTGCCGACTTTCCGGGCGGGAAGGAGCGCCTGGTCCCCGGCACGGATCCGCTCGGCAGACTTGTGTTGAGGTCCGGTGAACCGGCCAGTCTGTGGATGGTTTTTAGGCGGTATTCCGTCTGCCTCGGCAAATGCGGGCTCGTTCCCCCTATTTCGCCTCAGTTACACTATGTCGGCGATTGCTGCGCAAACAAGTTCTCCACGTACGCGTACACCACCATTACTCTACCACGCAAACATGGGGGCTACACTCGTCTGGTGCGAGACGTTCCCTGGGGGTCCACCGGGGGCCGAACCGCACAATAACCCTGGGTTCGGTGTGGGGTGGCGGAGGGGTGGACTGCGGTAGCCGTCGTGGGGTTGTGGACCACTGCGGCTGCGGCGGGGACGGAGCTTCTCCGTCGTTTCTAGGTCCCCGGTTAACATACAATACAATACAATACGATGGTTCAAATGGCTCTGAGCACTATGGGACTTAGCATCTGAGGTCATCAGTCCCCTAGAACGTAGAACTACTTAAACCTAACCAACCTAAGGACATCGCACACATCCATGCCCGAGGCAGGATCCGAACCTGCGACCGTAGCAGTCGCGCGGTGCCGGTCTGAAGGGCCTAGAACCGCTCCGTCACCGCGGCCGGCGAAGTAGAGTACCACGCAACGCCACACACACACACACAGCAAGGCTCACACTGGATCAGATTCGTGGCTTCGGATGGGAGAGACTGGATCTCCTACAACCTTAAAAGTTGGCGTTTGGATACATCGCAAGGTGAGTGGTATGTAAGTGATAAGGGATGTAGACTGCACGACTTCCTCTCTGACATAAGGGAGCGGTTGAGAATGAGACATATCGATCCCAGCCGCGGTATGGTACATTTCTTAACCGGACACGGACCTTATCCCAAGCACTTAAACCGCGTGAGTCTGAGGCAGACACCTACATGCACATGCGGGGAAGAAGGTTCCCCAGAACACACTGTCTTACGCAATACGCGAACAATAGACATACACTACACTTAGACTACACAGATACAGACGTTGATATATACACAGCAATAAAAGACGAAGAACAATGGGCACAATTAAACGCACTGACAAACAGTATTTCAAAAACAACACATGAAGAGTACATGCGGACACGACATAACAGACATGCCTATGTGCAACGTAACAAGAATCTCCAGAGGGTGGACAGAGATACCTACAGCGACAGCGAGAATAGTGACAATGAGGAGGAACAGGAGGAGGAAGTTGAGATGTGACAGTAAATAAGCATAAAGTGCTGACGATCTAGTCAAGAAATCACCAAATGCTGTTCATGGATGGGAACCTAAAGTAGTTAATACATAGGATTAGTAATAAATAGGACAAGCAATATTATATGTTTACTAATAACCATTTGTGTGTGTGCAACGTGGTCAACGGCTCGAAGAAACCATTCCGAGGTGTTCACCATCAGTCACATTCGGTGATGGCACTAACAAATCTCTCTTCTATCCTATCATCTTTTTATATTCTTCTTAAAAAAACAACAAAATTTTATTTATATTTCAACCTTAAATTATTGTTATTTTGAAAAGTATCATTCTTTCTAAATTGTGTAGATATAACAAAAGAAAAGACAACTAAAAAGATGAAAAATGGAAATTGTAAGATGTACGACCTGTTTTAAACATCAGGAACACGTCTATAATTTGGTAATAAATAAATAAATAAAATAAAATCTACTACAGTCCCAATCTTACCTCATCGGACTTTCAGCTGTTCCCTTGATTGAAATCTGCACTCTCAGGACGTCACATCAAAACCAATGCTGAGGCTGAGCAGTCTGTGCGACAGTTCCTCGAATCGCGGGACACGAGTTTTAACAGAATGCTTTCTTGAAATTGTCTGCACGCTATCGGAAATGTCTCAATGTAAGTAGCGCCTATGTCGAAAAATAGTGAAGGTTTATAGTTGATGATGCTATGTTGTATTTGTTTCTAACAAGAAGGTTTCTATGTGAAAAATAATGACGAAACTTAGTTTCGGAACGTTCCTTGTGTATGTTCTCTTAATATTTCAGGGTGTTACAACTTTCTCTAACAGAATACGAGGAGCATTCAATGAGTAATGCAACATTTTTTTAAAATGATAGTTGGTTGGTTATATTCAGGATACCAATGCATCATACAGTATTACCCTCCACTCTTTTGGTTACAAAAACCTATTTTTCAAGATAACCCCCGCTCAATGTGACGGCCTTCAGATCAAATGGTTCAAATGCCTCTAAGCACTATGGGACTTAACATCTGAGGTCATCAGTCCCCTAGACTTAGAACTACTTAAACCTAAGTAACCTAAGGACATCACACACATGCATGCCCGAAGCAGGATTCGACCGTAGCAGCAGCGCGGTTCCGGACTGAAGCGCCTAGAACCTCTCGGTCACAGTGGCCGGCGTGACGGCCTTAGCTATCCTGTTGGGCAAATCTGTATGCCCGCATGGTACCACTCTATTGGTCGACGTCGCAGCCAGCGTCTTGCTGCATTAATGACCTTACGATCTTCCACGTACTGCTTCTCGCGACTGCATCCTTCATTGCGCCAAACAGATGGAAGTAGGAAAATTCGAAACCCGGGTTGTAGGCCGGGTGAGGAAGGACAGTCAAACGAAGTTTTGTAAGTGGCTCTCTGTTGCGCAGACTTGGGTGAGGACTTGCTTTGTCATGGAGACGTTCGTTTGCATTTTTATTGGCAACGAACACGCTGAATTCGTTTCTTCTATTTCCTGAAGGTAGCACAACATACTTCAGAGTTGATTGTTGCACCATGAGGGAGGACATCAAACACAATCACCCCTTCAAAGTCCCACAAGACCGTAGCTATAACTTCAGCAGCTGAGGGTGCGGATTTCAAATTTTTCTTCGGAGGAGAGATGGCGTGGCGCCACGGCATGGATTGCCGTTTTGTTTTCGGCTCGAAGTGATGAACAATGTTTCATCACCCGTGACGAGATCGACAAAAAATTGTCACGATCAGCCTAACACACAAGCAATTCCGAACAGATGGTCCTTCGTTGCTCTTTATCGTCTTCTGTTAGGCAGCAAGGAACCCAGGGCCTTTGAGTATCCCAACAGGTGGACGAGTGTGTAAACACTACCAACAGAGACGTCCAGTTGAGCAGTGAGATTTCTGACTGTGATCCGTCGATCACTTCGAATGAGACTGTCCGCACGTTCCAACATTACAGGAGTCACAGCTGTGTGCAGTCGGCCGGCACGCGGGAGGTAGGACAGACGCCTCACCCAACGACTCACCCTGCTTTTGGTCACTGTAAAGACTCCGTGGACATTCTGCAAGCGTTTGCGAATATGTGCGATGCTCCGGTTTTCCACCAAAAGAAATTCAATGTCAATTATCTGCTTGGAACGCACCTGCATTACATCTGCCATTTTGAAGGATA
Source organism: Schistocerca piceifrons (assembly GCF_021461385.2). NCBI lineage: Eukaryota > Metazoa > Arthropoda > Insecta > Orthoptera > Acrididae > Schistocerca > Schistocerca piceifrons. The sequence goes on from NC_060141.1 coordinate 635,263,328, forward strand.
TGGATAACACTGCCACCTATCGGAAATTATGAAACTACAGAGGCTGAAAAGGGAATATTCCACGATGTCCCGCAACAAATTCAGCATTTTTTCAACCGAAATGGACGGAGAAAAAAAAGTGTTGCATTACTTATTGAACGCCAGCATATGTCTCCTGTGTGACGGGATACAAGCGTTGAATCTAGAAGAAATGTACAGTAACGTTCTAGCCCCTTTGTGACAGCACCACGGTGGAGCAATTGGAAGAGGGGCATGTCGGCGGTGCTAGGGGAGTTGCAAGCCTTTCCCCGCGAATGGCCTGCCGTGCCGTTTGTCTTAATCTGGGAGGCCGTACAGCGCCGCGTCGGATATTGCGGCCGAGACGGAAATTACCTGGCGGCGGCGGTAACCGCCGCTCAGCGGAGCTCGGCCTCAGGGTAGGTGGGGGTGGTGAGGAGGAGGAGTAGAGGGAGGCGGACATCTGCGCCAGCGTAGCCGCAGGTCTCCACGGACCGCCCGTCTCATTTTTGCAGTGCGCACGTTTGACCAAAGCTTACCACACAGTTCTCCCTGTACTACTACAATATTATCACCTCCTCGAAATAAAGTTTCGTACTTGATTTTTTTGTGTTGTTTTCGGTGCACGTCAGCGCGCCTGTTACGCACTGAATCCCCGCCTCCCAGTACCGTAGCACGCCGCAAGAGGAGTGCATTCCATTCACGAAGTAAGTGGTTTTCTGCGTTGTAGGTCAACAACGTTACAACAATCCATCGTGAGTTGGTGCAAGTGTACGACTTGATGCAGAAGCTTGCAGTGGGATCGAACCAGTCTGAGTTCCCGGTGTATGAGAAAGAAAATATGGGGAAGAGAAAATGAAAATCAGTCATCCACTGGTTTTCAACATCCTACACTTTATTTTGACCATCAAAGTTCGCTGCTCACATCTATTCAAAAACTCCGACGAACAGACGCAACAAAGAACACGTTGCAGCAGTCGTAGGTCAATGCCGTTCACTTCTTCACCCGCCTAAAGGCAAGTGCTGGATTACCACTATGATCACGAGACAAAGGTGCAAATGAAGCAGTGGAGACTTGTGAATTCACCACCGCCTAAAACGACGAAGACCCGCAAGGTGATTTTGTTTCTTCGTGCTTCCACAATCTACATGGTTTCTCGTAAGTCATGTTACACACTTTTAGAGGTTGTAGAGGGGACTTAGTAGATCAAGTTTTACTTAGGAGCCCATGTCCGGAAAAGAAATCTAAAGACGCTACAAAGTGTAAAATTTATAGGCGCCGGTGCCTGTAAACGTGTGTCTACGTAAAGGGCGAATCGGTGATGTTGTTACAAACTTTCTAGGATGATGGAGAAGGTTAAATGTATCAATTTTAGGTAACAGTCCCTGTACTGGAAACGAACGAGTCGTAAGTTATAAGTGTAAACCTTTCTGGTACATCTGACAGTGTAGTACATGCAGCGGTACTTTTGCTGCTAAGATAGTAGTGTAGCACAGACCAAAAAAAGGAAAGAATATCCAGTAAACATGGGATCTAAAATCCGTACCTGAGGCTTTACGAGCAGTTGTTCATCTTCGCTACTGTGAACAAGTGCTCATAGCTCTTAAGGTATAATTCTAGAGCCCATATTTATTGGATATTATTTTCTTGTTTTAGTCCATACTACCTCCTCCAAAAACGCGGAAATCAAGTAGCTTGCAGAGAAATCTGTTTCACAATATCGAATAACAAGTAGTGCTCATAGCTCTTAAGCTATGCATTTTGGAGCACATGTCCACCAAACATTTTTTTTCTTGTTTTGGTCTGTACTACCTCCTCGAAAAATGTGGAAATCAAACAGTCTGCAGTAGAAAAGGTGTGTTTCACAGTATCTATAACGAAGAAGTACTCGTAGCTCTTGAGGTATGCATTTTAGAGCCCATGCTTACTATTTTTTTTCTTTTGGTCCGTACTACCATCTCTCAAAGTTGCGCCGCGCAGGATTAGCCGAGCGGTCTGAGGCGCCGCAGTCATGGACTGTGCAAATGGCCCTGGGGGGGGGGGAGGGGGAAGGGGGGGGTTCGAGTCCTCCCTCGGGCATGGGTGTGTGTGTTTGTCCTTAGGGTAATTTAGGTTAAGTAGTGTGTAGGCTTAGGGACTGACGACCTTAGTAAAGTTCCATAAGATTTCACACACATTTGAACATTTCTCAAATTTGCCCACTCTACAGTATTTGCGAGAACACTACCAGTACATGCATTCCACTTTCAGAGGTATGCAGAAAGATTTTCGCTCAAAGCTTTCGAGTGGTCCGTTACCGGCACGGGGTTCCTCACCTCAAACTGATACATTTATCCTAGAAAATTTGTAACAGCAACATGGTATAACCCTTTATATACATATATTTACAGGCGCCGGCGCTTATAACTTTGACACTAGGTAGCGTCGTTGGATGACGTTTCTGGACATGGGTTCCTATGTACAACTAGATCTACTAAGTGGCCTCTGCAACCTCTAGAAGTGTGGAACATGAATCGTGAAACACTGTGTACTTCACTAAACCGTTATCCCGGAACCAGGGAACAGTTGCAGGTTGCCTATCGAAAAGCTTCCTAGGCCAACAAATATTTGATTTTCGGTGTTCTGCATAGCTATTGACCGAATGTGGAAATCTAAAATGCTTTCATAATCATCTCATTAAGAGATTTAACCTTATAAAAGGTTTCTCACTCTATAGGGTGATGATACAGCAACCAGTGCGTAAAATGAGAAGAAAATATTCTCGACTGCGAGATTGAAAGTACTATTTATTTATTCTGCTTAAGTGACAGCAGAATGTAGAACGCCGCTTCCAGCAAGTTTACCATTTCACACACTGTACTGGTCTGATCCTGCCTTGTATTTACTGGACCACATTACGCGTCCCGACAATGTTATCCTAAGCTATGCTTTTAGTACATGGTAGGAACATATATTTGCCTCGACTATTTTTCTTGCACATGACGAGGATAATTTATTTTTGAGGATGTTTTCTCGTCGAGATCCTTAAATTGCTTATCTACATTTATCGGCCAATCTGAACGTGCCTTGAATTAGGCGAAACGCGCGTTAGTGATGAATAAAAAACCAGTAATTTCGACATCACAACCAAGACTGTTTTCTTCTTATCATAATCATATGTTAAAATTTTAACACAACAAGACATGAATTACAGTTACAAGCAGTGTGTTTGTCTTGAGGTAGCGCAACTAATGGTGCACATATACCCGGATTTTATTCATCCAGTATTTCAGAACAAGAGCACTCAGCGACTTCCAACGAACTTTACACATAATTTCAAACTTTTACGAAATTTCTTCTCGGTAATACCCCCTCAAAATTATGAAGTAAAAGAAGGTTTGTTGCATAATATTGTCCACTGTTCGCGAAGTCCAATTTCAGGATAACGCATGATTTTTCAATTCACTTCTCCTTTACTACTAACTTTACGCACAGCACACTTTGCAGACAGTGTCTACGTATATCACGGAATGTACGTGCAAAATTTTGTCATTGTACGACACATTGTTCAGGAGATTTGACGTCATAAACACTGAGATGTGCGAAAAATAGTTTTGCTTAAAATTGAGCGCAAATTATCCAGACTATAATCCTCTATAATTTGACAGTGAGAGCACTCAGGGAATTCCATCAGAATTCAAGCATAACTTCAAACGTTTCACAAACTTTTTCTGGCTTACATGCCTAAAGTCAAATATTTAACACGTTAGCCCGTTCAGACGTTTCAAGCTGTTTTACACATGGGAGCTCGATTCTCAAAAGAATTTGGGCTTTACTGGTGTAGTGCTAACAGATTACGCTCTTAACGAGCAGGCCGCCAACGATCATGCCACTAAAATCTGACGAGATAACGAACGGCTGTCGAGACGAAGTATTGCAGGAGACTCAGCATGGAGGTGTTTTTGTGCGCCAACAAAGTCCCAGCTCACTCTACACATGCTACATCTTTGGGGTGTCAAATTTTGCTTCACTCCCGTTACTGCCAATACGACACCTAGTGACTTCCTTTACTTCCTCGGATGAAGAAACCATTACATTACAAGCATTTTCCGACAAGCTAGGGGGTGATCTTCGAGGCGTAATGTTCCCCGAAGTGTCACGATGCAGACATCTATAACTAAGGCCTCTGCCAAGTGATCCATTGAAGGGTGAATGTGTAGATACGGACTAACACACCAGGAAGTTTCATGGACTCAGCTTGACTTTTTTTCATGTTGAAACTTTATAACTACCGCTGGTATCGGAGGTCACTGGCAGTGAGCAGCTTGTTACTTAGTTTATGGTGGTGACTTAAAGAAAGGAAGTCACATCAGGAATTGCATTTTTGTTTTCGATATTGTCAGAACTTTAGAATTTATGATAATCAACTTGTGCCAGTAAGGGTCAACAGCCTCTGCACTCGCAAGCAAGCTGTATTTTCCGCTGCCAGATCTTTTTTTTTTTTTTTTTAATTATCACTGTCTTCTAGCATACATACATTTTTTGCCATTACAGTTTGAGAGGATTGAACAACACAGCAACGTAATATATGATCTTCATCACACATACATTTTAGGACATACGTTCATAAATTAGTCAACACATTGATTGTGTCATATTTTCTCCGTTAGACAACTGGATACAGCTGGCACCTAATCACTCGTTTATACTGATGCAGTAATTCAGTTCATGAATTAAGCTCACCATTCCTTCTAGATTTTTATGTTTTCTTGTGCTTGGTTATCGTATCATATGCCCTTCTGGTTGTATCTCGAGGAACAAGGGTAGTGCTAAGTGACTGTCAGTGACCAAATCTCCTTCAAAAATTTGACTCTGCCTTTCTCACAGAGACTGCACTGAAATAGGATGCGATTTGTATCAGCAATTGTTACCTCATAGCAGTGACAGTAGGGTGTATCCAATATGCCGCTTTTATGCAAGTGGGCAGGAGAAGATTCATGATTCAGACGCATTCTTAAAATAGATGCTACTATGTTCCTTGCATGTACGGAGTTTATAAACTATCATTGCCTCGGGTTAATGGCTCTAAACAGGCATAGCTACCACCTCTCGTGCTTTGACTTTCGTTCCATTCTTCGACGACGGAAGAGTCACTTGTTGTTTTATTTTCAGGACGTAATCTGCATTTATGAGTTTTATGTCCAGAAGTATTCCACTGCTAATTGCAACTCTCGCCAGTGGAGGATCTGGAATGACATTTAATCCACAAAAATTCTATAATTTGGCCAGCCTTCTTTGCATGAGGGTTTATTTAGTAGTACGTTTGTTCGAATTCTTGCAACTAAATGGTTTCAGAACATTTTGTAAGTCGGCGATTATTATTGTGTTGAGGATTTTGAGGGATACTGCGTATTTTATTGCCTGTATAACAGCGAATGTTTCAGCTAGAAATATGGAGATATTGCCGGGTAGCTGTAACTTTCTCTCTTCCGCAATTTGTTGACAGAACGAAAGTGCATCATGTATGATTTTCCGTACCCATTTCTAGACATTTGTGTATATTTTTGAGTGTATCCTGTCCACTTTTCTGCCGGATACGATGTATACGGAAGCTGACCATATTCTTTCCTTTTATTCGAGAAATCTACATGTTTTGCAGATATCTAGAGAGTTCAAATGCTAACCTTATAGTTATTGGAACTAGTTACAAATACGAGGTGTGTGTGAAAAATAATGAGACTGATTTTTTTACATACCAAAGGTTTTATTTTCTTCAAACGACAATATAGTCACCTAAGTAGTTCCCTTCGGGAGCTGTACACCGGCAGAGTAGTCGTTCCCCGTCTCGGTAGCACCGCTGAAAGGCTTCAGCTACTAGGTCATTTAACATGTCAGCCACATTCTTTTAAATCTTCTCCCGAGTCCCAAAATGACGTCCTTTTAAAGAAATTTTTTTAACTTCGGGAATAGAAAGAAGACATAAGGACTGAGATCACGTGTATAGCGGAGCTGTGGGACAACAGGAATGCCTTTTGAGGTCAAAAACACCGTGACAGAAGTGGTCATGTAACTTGAGACGTTGTTACGATGAAGCATCCACTTGTCTGCAATGTCCTGAGCCTTCCAAGGTCATGTTTGTAAAACACTTGGTGGACAGTTTGTCCTGGTGGAACAAATGCCTTACGCACTATACCCCTGCTGGCAAACAGCAAATCAGCATTGTTTTGATCTTTGATTTGCTTATTCGAGCTTTTCTCGGTTGAGTAGATCTCTCTGTGTGCCACTCCTCACTTTGCCTCTTTGTGTCAGGATCGTAGTCAAAAAATCAGGACCTGTAATCAACGACTGAACCATTCGTGGTCATGGCAGTCTTCTGAAGAAGATCGACGCACACGTTTCTCTGTTCCGTTGTGAGGTTTTTCGCTATCATTCTCTGGCACAGACCTTCACATGTGTAAATTTTTTGTCAAAATTTGATACATGGTGAAAGTGTTTAAGCTCGACAGGTCATCCATCATGCTTATTGTTAAAAGTCGGTCTGATATCACAAGAGCATGCCAAAGTTCGACCTTTTAATCGGTTTTTGAAGTTCAAGGTCTTCCTGAAGGAGGTTAATGTTCAACGTGTTCTCGGCCTTCCAAAAACTGATTTATGCCAGCCAAAAGCTTGTATTCTTGGTAAGGAATGTTCCCCATAGGCCTACTTCAACTTTTCAAAGTTCATATGCGCAGATTCCCCAAGTTTAACACAGAACTTGATTGCATAAAGTTGCTCTCGATTCCACTGTTCCATTTTCATAACACACAAGAAAAACACAACCTCACTTGTGTCGCTGTTCGGAGCTGAAACTGGGACTGAGCACCTGGAAGGGATGAACAAACCAGTCTACACAGGTACAACAACACAGCGTTGCTAGATCGCTAGCACTGTTGCCGGTCTCATTACTTTTTCTCACACACCTCGTACGTTCACCTTCATTTACATCTACATGGATACTCTGCAAATCACATTTAAGTGCCTGGCAGCGGGTTCATCGAACCACCTTCACAATTCTCTATTAATCCAATCTCGTATAGCGCGCGAAACGAATGAAGACCTATAACTTTTCCGTACGAGCTCTGATTTCCCTTATTTTTTCGTGGTGATCGTTCCTTTCTATGAAGGTCGGTGTCAATAAAATATTTTCGCATTCGGAGGAGAAAGTTGGTGACTGGAATTTCGTGAGAAGATTCCGTCGCAACGAAAAACGCCTGTCTTTTAATGATGTCCAGCCCAAATCCTGTATCATTTCTGTGACAATCGCGGTAATACGGGCTGCCTTTCTTTGAACTTTTTCGATGTACTCCGTCAGTTCTGTCTGGTAAGGATCCCACACCGCGCAGCAGTATTCTAAAAGAGGACGAACAAGCGTAGTGCAGGCAGTCTCCTTAGTAGGACTGTTACATTTTCTAAGTGTCCTGCCAATAAAACGCAGTCTTTGCTTAGCTTACCCCACAACGTTATCTGTGTGTTGTTTCCAATTTAAGTTGTTCGTAATTGTAATACCTACGTATTTAGTTGAATTTACGGCTTTTAGATTAGACTGATTTATCGTGTAACCGAAGTTCCTTTATACAGATAAGGAATAGCAAATGACCTATAACACTACCTTGGAGAACTCCAGAAATCACTTCTGTTTTACTCGATGACTTTCGATCAATTACTACGAACTGTGACCTCTCTGACAGGAAATCACAAATCCAGTCTCGTAACTAAGACGATATTCCATAATGACGCAATTTCACTACGAGCCGCTTGTGTGGTACAGTGTCAAAAGCCTTCCAAAAATCCAGAAATACGGAATGGATCTGAAGCTCTTGTCAATAGCACTCAACACTTCATGTGAATAAAGAGCTAGTTGTGTTTCACAGAAGCGATGTTTTGTAAACCCATGTTGACTGTGTGTCAATAGACAGTTTTCTTCGAGGTAATTCATAATGTTCGAACACAATATATGTTCCAGAATCCTGCTGCATATCGACGTTAACGATATGGGCCTGTAATTTACTGGATTACTCCTACTACCTTTCTTGAATATTGGTGTGACCTGTGCAACTTTCCAGTCTTTGGGTACGGATCTTTCATCGAGCGAACGGTTGCATATGATTGTTAAGTATGGAGCTAATGTATCAGCATACTCCGAAAGGAACCTAATTGGTATACAGTCTGGACCAGAAGACTTGCTTTTATTAAGTGATTTAAGTTGCTTCACTACTCCGAGGATATTTACTTCTACGTTACTCATGTTGGCAGCTGTTCTCGATTCGAATTCTGGAATATTTACTTCGTCTTCTTTCGTGAAAGCATTTCGGAAGGCTGTATTTAGTAATTCTGCTTTGGCAGCACTGTCTTCGATAGTATCTTCATTGTTACCGCGCAGAACAGGCATTGATTTCTTGCCGCTAACATACTTCACATACGACCAGAATCTCTTTGGATTTTCTGCCAGGTTTCGAGACAACGTTTCGTTGTGGAAACTGTTATAAGCATCTGAAGTCCACGCTAAATTTCGAGCTTCTGTAAAAGTTCGCCAATCTTCATATGTCCTATTATTGTTGGCATAGAGCACCAGTGAGCACACTAAATTTATCTACAACTGTCAAATCATTTGTGTATTGTTTGTTGCGTAGACACGTTTTGACGCTTATGTCTGTATTCCTTAGCGAATGGCAGCTTCAGTATGTAATAAAAACGCTTATTTCCTCAGGTCTCCTACAGAACTCATACAGACAGGAGCATAGCTGCCCCCATTAAAGTCAAGGCAGACATTGTTTCGTGACGTTTATTTTTTTAATGCAGTTAAAGAATTAGATATAATATTCCGCAGCTCAAGGGATACACTGAATGACACCGCTCAAAGGATACACATACTGATACGGAGATACTAACTCAGATAAGCAGCGTCGGCCACGGACGAAATAAGAATTAACGATTCATTTCGTAAACTTGCTGCGGTGACAAAAATGCGTCTCCATAGTAGACATTCATTGAGTGACGAATGTCAATAGGTTTCACACTTAAAAAGGAGGAAATACCAGAATATTTATTGTTTGTCCCTGGAGCTGGTTGCTAGTGGAGCGCTCCTCTTAACATAGTTTCTGCGGCGGTGTCTGTGGAGCTGGGCGCCGTGTATCCACTCTGTGTTTCTAGTAGCCATGAATGAAACTTAGTTTACAAGTTACCCACGACGCAAATGAGTAGGCCGGAGTCCATTTAGCATGCTGAATTCTTCTATGCTCTGATGCAATCTCTGTATTCACAGAGTTGGAAACTGACGATCGCAGCTTGTTTGCTCTGTACATTATTATGGATTATGTAAGAGCTCACCAGCTTAAGTATTACCTCCTCGTTTAATTCAAAGCCTCTACAAACTGGCAACTCTGGTGTGCTGCGCGCGCGCGCGTCCACACACACACACACACACACACACACACACACACACACCATCTTGTGGTTTTCTCTCCAAGTTATTTAACGAGGACCCCCTGCAGTGATTCACGTCATTCGTAAGACACTCCCAAGCTAACTTCAATTTGTAATCAACAAAACCGGATTTAATTATTAAATGTCATGGTGAGTTAAAACTGGAATTATCTACCTGCCGGAAAAGTGAAAAATTTCTTTAGAGTAGCGACACAGTAAATACTGCAGCTTTCTTTTCGACGAGATCTGAAATGTACCTTAATAGCGCACCGGAGAATAGTAATCTCTGACAGCGTACCAGCTCTCGATCAGTTTCGCAAAGGTGGAAGGTGAGTCTCCAAGAAGAAACTTCACTAGGCACCTTACTGACACGGAAACACTGCGACGGAACACTGTCATATAACACTTAATTTTTGCTCAGCATATGGAATTGAAACCCTTTCTATCATGTACTAAACTGAAGGTTTTACGACGGGAATCAACGAAACGGGAAAATGTCCTCTACTCTCTATGGAATGTTTTTCCTCAATGCTGCAAAACCAATAATTGATTTCTCTGTGGATGTTGACAATAGGAATGCATTCATTAAGTTTACATCTTATTGACAAAAATTCGTCACCTTAGTGGTGGGTTGTTCCGCGGAGACACGAAACAGAAGTGAAAGAAGGTAAGGCTTACACCATGTTCCAGAAACTGACTAGTATTAATTACTGAAACGTTGTAGTGATATGATAACACTGATTATATTTTTGCAGCCATCATTTGAATGTAAGAGCAGCCGTTTTGGCGTATTCGCAATACAAAGTTACGTGGTGTGCACGGGGACAGTATCGTTACCCGATGCCGTGCGAATTGCCTTTAAGGAACCACTTCGAATTTTGTCTAATTTAAGGCCTAAATAGACCACTATGGACAAAATTCTACATCTACACTCCTGGAAATTGAAATAAGAACACCGTGAATTCATTGTCCCAGGAAGGGGAAACTTTATTGACACATTCCTGGGGTCAGATACATCACATGATCACACTGACAGAACCACAGGCACATAGACACAGGCAACAGAGCATGCACAATGTCGGCACTAGTACAGTGTATATCCACCTTTCGCAGCAATGCAGGCTGCTATTCTCCCATGGAGACGATCGTAGAGATGCTGGATGTAGTCCTGTGGAACGGCTTGCCATGCCATTTCCACCTGGCGCCTCAGTTGGACCAGCGTTCGTGCTGGACGTGCAGACCGCGTGAGACGACGCTTCATCCAGTCCCAAACATGCTCAATGGGGGACAGATCCGGAGATCTTGCTGGCCAGGGTAGTTGACTTACACCTTCTAGAGCACGTTGGGTGGCACGGGATACATGCGGACGTGCATTGTCCTGTTGGAACAGCAAGTTCCCTTGCCGGTCTAGGAATGGTAGAACGATGGGTTCGATGACGGTTTGGATGTACCGTGCACTATTCAGTGTCCCCTCGACGATCACCAGTGGTGTACGGCCAGTGTAGGAGATCGCTCCCCACACCATGATGCCGGGTGTTGGCCCTGTGTGCCTTTGTCGTATGCAGTCCTGATTGGCGCGCTCACCTGCACGGCGCCAAACACGCATACGATCATCATTGGCACCAAGGCAGAAGCGACTCTCATCGCTGAAGACGACACGTCTCCATTCGTCCCTCCATTCACGCCTGTCGCGACACCACTGGAGGCGGGCTGCACGATGTTGGGGCGTGAGCGGAAGACGGCCTAACGGTGTGCGGGACCGTAGCCCAGCTTCATGGAGACGGTTGCGAATGGTCCTCGCCGATACCCCAGGAGCAACAGTGTCCCTAATTTGCTGGGAAGTGGCGGTGCGGTCCCCTACGGCACTGCGTAGGATCCTACGGTCTTGGCGTGCATCCGTGCGTCGCTGCGGTCCGGTCCCAGGTCGACGGGCACGTGCACCTTCCGCCGACCACTGGCGACAACATCGATGTACTGTGGAGACCTCACGCCCCACGTGTTGAGCAATTCGGCGGTACGTCCACCCGGCCTCCCGCATGCCCACTATACGCCCTCGCTCGAAGTCCGTCAACTGCACATACGGTTCACGTCCACGCTGTCGCGGCATGCTACCAGTGGTAAAGACTGCGATGGAGCTCCGTATGCCACGGCAAACTGGCTGACACTGACAGCGGCGGTGCACAAATGCTGCGCAGCTAGCGCCATTCGACGGCCAACACCGCGGTTCCTGGTGTGTCCGCTGTGCCGTGCGTGTGATCATTGCTTGTACAGCCCTCTCGCAGTGTCCGGAGCAAGTATGGTGGGTCTGACACACCGGTGTCAATGTGTTCTTTTTTCCATTTCCAGGAGTGTATATGGATACTCCGCAAATTACATTTAAGTGCCTTGCAGAAGGTTCATCGAACCACCTTCATTATAATTCTTTATTATTCCAATCTCGAATAGATTATATCCTTCCGTGCGATATCTGATTTCCCTTATTATGATGATCGCTTCTCCCTATGTAGGTCGGCGTCGCCAAAATTCGGAGGAGAAAGTTGGTGACTGAAATTTCGTGAGAAGATTCTGCAGCAACGAAAAACGCCTTCGTTTTAATGATTTCCACCCCAAATACTGATGATGTCAGTGACAGTCTCTCCTCTCTTGCTCGACAATACAAAACGTGCTGCACTTTTTTTTAACTTTCTCGATGTACTCCGTGAACCCTATCTGATAAGCATCCCAGACCGGGCAGCACTGCTTGACGACTGTAGTGTAGGCAGTCTCTTTAGTAGATCTGTTACATTTTCTAAATGTTCGGCCAATAAAACGCAGTTTTTAGTTTGCCTTCCCCACTACATTTTCTGTGTGTTCTTTCCAAATTTTAATTCCTAGGTATCTAGTTGAATTTACGGCCTTTAGATTTGACTCATTTATCGTGTGACCGAAGTTTAGTAATCGGTTTCCATTATATTTTTCGTAATAGTTGATACGTATTTTGGTAATCAGTCAAAAGTATTCGAAGAAACATTGCTACTTTTACCCTCCTTAGCTTCGAATACATGTTATTCGCTTTCAGACGCCAAGGAAAACAGCTACAAATTAAAAAAAAGAAATGCATTGACATTTATTTAGATGTGTATGGCATCTGAGAGCTATTACTCTACACGCTATACATGGCAACGTCTGGGACAACGAGGGAAAGCAGTCGCCTTGATTGGCTCGATGGTACATGTTTTTATTTTTCAAATATTTCATTAACAGTGAATAGTTATGATTTCTGTGTCTCCCCTAGTGAAATGCAAGAGATAATGTTGATTAGACTGGAAATAAAATGTTTATTGCAATATCCAAGGATTTATTTACACATATTCTTTACGTGGTTCATCGATAGCAAATCTCCCTTAATTCTGTGCTGCACAAAGAATGAGACGGCTACAGAGCATGGTGTCCAGCAGGTACAGTAGTGTGCGAGATTCCCCTGACAGCATCGCTGCAGCCAGGGGCGCCCGTGTTGGCAATCAGGCGGCATTGTTCCGGCACTAGGTGGGGGCGGATTGTAGGGAAGTGGGGGTGGGGGGCGTGGGAACCGGGGCAGGCGCTAAGTGCTGCGCGCGCCCGCGGCTGTCGGAGGGTGCCGAAGCCCTGCTGTGCTCTCGCGAATTAGACGGGCCGCACGGCGCCCGCTCCACGATTTCAAGACGCACAGTAATAGGACGATCCGCAAGGAACTGTCACGGATGTGAAGAGTTGTTACAGAACATCACTGACCACCGACACATACACAGATTATTTTATTCACACGACAGTAGTATCGAAGAGAGGAGAGGGAGTGGGAGGGGGTTGATGTGGCTCATGAACCTGCGCCTCCCCCAGTTCCCTTCCCACAATTCCCATTTTAGCATGAGTGTTTATATTTTTATGTATTCCAGTTTTTAAATTTGACAGCTAACTTTCGGAGAATGTATTAAGTCCCTTAAATAGCATGGATTTCAGTTCCAGGCTACATTTAATAAAGGCAGGTTGGCTACAGATAACTTTCCAACCTTATCGTACTGTTTTCAACAACAAATCCGAAACGGATAGTAAGTCCACAGGTGGGAGCCTAAGAAGTGTTTCATCTACAACAGATAATTAGAGGTATGAAAATGATACAATTAAGACAAAGTATAATAAAATAATACCCACACACACACACACACACACACACACACACACACACACACACACACACTGCCCGTGGGAGGACTCGAACCACCGGCGGGAGTGGCCGCGCAATCCGTGACATGGCGCCTAAAACCGCTCGGCCACTCCGCGCGGCTATGTGCAGTATTATTAGTAACTAATATATGTATTCCACTAATTCTATCAGAGACAGCAAAGGACTTGGAAGAGCAGTTGAACGGAATGGACAGTGTCTTGAAAGGAGGATATAAGATGAACATCAAGAAAAGCAAAACGAGGATAATGGAATGTAGTCCAATAAAGTCGGGTGATGCTGAGGGAATTAGATTAAGAAATGAGACACTTAAAGTAGTAAAGGAGTTTTGCTATTTGGGAGCAAAATACCTGATGATGGTCGAAGTAGAGAGGATATAAAATGTAGACTGGCAATGGCAAGGAAAGCGTTGCTGAAGAAGAGAAATTTTTTAACATCGAGTAAAGATTTCAGTGTCAGGAAGTCGTTTCTGAAAGTATTTGTATGGAGTGTAGCCACGTATGGAAGTGAAACATGGACGATAAATAGTTTGGACAGAAGAGAATAGAAGCTTTCGAAATGTGGTGCTACAGAAGAATGCTGAAGATTAGATGGGTAGATCACGTAACTAATGAGGAGGTATTGAATAGAACAGGGGAGAAGAGGAGTATGTGGCACAACTTGACAAAAAGAAGGGACCGGTTAGTAGGACATGTTCTGAGGCATCAAGGGATCAAAAATTTGGCATTGGAGGGCAGCGTGGAGGGTAAAAATCGTAGAGGGAGACCAAGAGATGAATACACTAAGCAGATTCAGAAGGATGTGGGTTGCTGTTAGTATTGGGAGATGAAGAAGCTTGCACAGGATAAGGTAGCATGGAGAGCTGCATCAAACCAGTCTCAGGACTGAAGACCACAACAACAAACATTAACACATTTTATGGGAAACAACCACCTCCCAGGCGTGTCTGCACACAACGGATTTTGTGGAAAATAAAAACTCTCTAGGTGTGTGTGCGCACTGCGTCGCCAGTGGTTTACAAGACGTGCTGCGGAAGGGTCGGTACGGTTGTGAAACAGCGTATAGTGGGCCATAGAGAGTACAGACTCAGCTGCTCGATCTTCGTTTTGCAGACCCGCAAATGAGGGGAGTAAGTGACCTCGATTTGATGACATTTCTACCCTCCACCCCTGCTCCCTTCCACTGCTACCTGTCAGGTCCCCAGAACACAATTTATCCGTCAATACGTATCTACCGTACTTAGATATGGTACAGTCATTTAATATTTGGTCTTAACCCACTTCGTTTACGAAGGTTGCCCAGGAAGTAATACACCGCATTTTTTTTTCTCAGCCGAAAACAGTGCTATGCTACGAATACGAAACGTTAGGTATGTATTATTTGAAGTCTTCTGAGTGAGCGCGCAAAGTTTCCGTCACTTCCGACAGATAGTGAGGTGCAGGACAGTTTCAAAATGGTGTCTGTAGGTGATGTACGTTGCAAGCAACGTGCCGACATTGATTTCTCACTGTAGAGAAAGAAGCTGTGAGGAATACGCACAAAAGCTTGTGCAGAAGCTATGGAGCATTTGCTGTCGACAGAAGTACAGTTAGTCGCTGGGCACGGAGGGTGAGATCATCAGAAGGCAGTTCGGCAGAGCTCCACGATTTGCAGCGCTCGAGCAGACCATCCATGGCTGTCACACCTGTTGCAGCGAGGTGATGTTGTCTTCGCGAGGACAGACGCATTACGACTCGGCAGTTGGCGTTGCATCTGTCAGTCAGTATAGGAAGTGTGGATGCAATTATCCGCACTCTTGGATATTCAAAGATTGTTTCTGACACGGCATACACGCTTTTTTCGCGCTGGAGCAAGGCCATAGAACGGGGATGGAGATTACGTGGAAAAATAGGGTGTGACCGTTCATTTGTGTGTAATTCTCATTACGTTCAATGAAGAATTGTTGAAGAAAAAATGCGGGGCCTTACTTTCTGGGCTACCCTCGTAACAATAAACATTAATTTTATGTATTGAAAAACTATTTTTAAGAATTTGCAGTATTTCCATCCGCTGCAACGCAGAAACTATTAGTTCTAGAAAAAATGAACAAGATTTTTTGTAGGAAATTTAATGTAGTTAAATTTCGCACTGGGAACCGTTTCCGAAAGAAGCCGCGGTTTTCGAATTATGCAAGAAAAACCTAAAAACAAGTGAGCTTTAAATGCTCCACCCCACACCAAAGCTCAGTCCTCGAAGATCCGGTTTATAGTATGTTGTTCGTGACACACCCCTCCCCTCCCTCCCCCTGCACAAAAATTTGCGTCCACACGAATTTTTCCCCTATTCACTATTTTTTTGTCTTCGTTGTTGGGCTAATTACTCCACAGTTCACAATCAAGTAGCTCGCAGAGGGTTCATTGAACCATCTTTAAACTACTACTTGTCGACGGGACGTTAAACACAAATCTCCTCCGCCACCTTTAAGCTATTCTCTACCATGCTTTTCTCGAACAGCGCGGAGGAAAAACGAATACTTAAATCTTTCCGTGGCACTTCTGATTTCTCCTATTTTATTATGGTGATGGTTTCTCCCGATGTAGGTGGGTGCCAACAAAATATTTTCGGTTTCGGAGAATAAAGTTGGTGTTTGAAATTTCACGAGAAGATGGAGCCGCAACCAAAAACACCTTTGGGGATTGTCACATCATCTCGCGTATCATATCCATGGTACTCTCTCCCCTATTTGCGATTATACAAAACAAACTGCCTCCTTTGAACTTTTTAGATGTGCTCCGTCAGTCCTATGTGATGTGGATCGCACACCGCACAGCAATAGACCAGAAGAGGACGAACAAACCTAGTGTGGGCAGTCTCTGTTGCATTTTCTGTGTGTTCTGGCAATAAATCGCAGTCTTTGGTTCGCTTTCGCGACAACATTACCTTTGTGATCGTTCCATTTTAAGTTATTCGTTATTGTAATCCCTAAGTATTTAGTTGAAATCACAGCCTTTCGATTTGTATGATATGCTGTATAACCGAAATTTAATGGATTCATCTTAGTACTTATGCGGATGACCTCGCGTGTCTCATTATTTAGAGTCAACTGCCACTTTTCGCATCGTTCAGAGATCTCGTGTAAATCATTTTATTACTGGTTTTGATCATCTGATGACTTTGACAGTAAATGACAGCAAGATCTGTAAACAACCTAAGAGTGCTGTTCAGATTATCTCCTGTCTTTTATATAGACTTGAACAGCAAAGGGCCTATAAGCCTGTAACACTTCCTCGGGGAACGCCAGATATTACTTCTGTTTTACTCGACGACTTTACATGAATTAATACAAACTGTGACCTTTTTGACAGGCAATCGATGATTCCTACCACATTGCTGGCGTCGTCGGCCGCGGTGGCCGTGCGGTTCTACGCGCTACAGTCCGGAGCCGCGCTGCTGCTACGGTCGCAGGTTCGAATCCTGCCTCGGGCATGGGGTGTGTGATGTCCTTAGGTTAGTTAGGTTTAAGTAGTTCCAAGTTATAGGAGACTGATGACCACAGCAGTTGAGTCCCATAGTGCTCAGAGCCATTTTTTGCTGGCGTCGTCGGTTTGCGATCGGAGCGCGACATACTCGAGCTCATTAGGCGAACGATGACACTAGTGAATTCTAACCAAATTGGTGGGTTCTGTACACAGTAACGAACAGCAAACCTCTACTACAGCAAGGGGGTTATTGCCTATAGCAAGTCGCGTCCACGAATAGTGATGCTACAGCTGATGGTGCAGCTCGAAGCTCAAATTGAATGGGGCGGACGTGGCGACTGCCGGACCTTTTATTTGCCGATCTGACGCTACGTTCCCGTAGTCTTTCGACTTGAAAAAACAGAGCCGTTGGCAGCTACGTGCGTGGCCGGATCTACCTGCTCAGGCATACGTCGTGGACTTGCTTTTTTATGTAAAAACTCAAAGCTTTTTAAATATGACAAACGTTATTAATGTTCCACATCGTTATTCTTCATATCTACATATTTATTTCTCAACATAGTCTCTCTGGTGACGAATTCATCTCTTCAAACACGGACCAGTTCAGAATGAAGGCTTTCACGACCGGATGACATAGCGGGTGGTAAACCTTTCGAGGTATAAGGTTGTGGTTCACGAAACTGTTCCCATCGTTTCATTCAGAACTGCGCTGGACATCTTCAGTGGCATTGCCGACTGAGCAAGAGGAGGAGCAAAGCCTCTGACGATGGTCAGCGCAATTCTGGACGAAACGTTAGGAACAGAACAATTTCATGAACCACGACCTTATACCCCGAAAGGTTTACCAGTAGCAATGGAGCAATTTGCTGATGCCATCACTCTAGAACGTTTGACTTTATCGATTACAGCACGATTTTGCTCACGCACAGAAAAAGTTACGTCACACACCCCTACGTTAGACGGTACAATGCGGTGCCCGCTAGTAGCTGAAGGCTGAAAGTACATAGAGATGAAGAATAAACATGTAGGATGACAATTAAGTTTGCGTTATTTAAAAATCTTCAAGAGCTTTCACGTAAAAAATTCGGAAGCGCTACTTTTAGCACGCCCTCATAGAAGCTCCAACAGAGACCAGTCGACGGAAAGGTGTTGTTTGCTGTAGCACAACACCTATTTCAGGAAGAAAAAAGCCGTTTAAAGCTAATTAACTCCTCTGAAGATGACGGCAGCCAAAATCGTTTACTGGATTTTACAGCAAAGTTACACTGAGATGGCAAAAGTGCTTGGGTAGCGATATGTACACACACAGAGGGCGGTAGTATGGTGCACAAAAGGTAAAAAAGGGCAGTGCAATGGCGGAACTGTCGTTTGTACTCAGGTGATTCATGTGCAGAGGTGTCCGACGTGGTTATGGTAGAAGGGCGAGAATTAATAGACTCTGAACGTGGAATAGTAGTTGGAGCGATACGCATGGGGCATTCCGCTTCGAGAATGGCTAGCGAAAATTCAGCATCCGAGATCCATAGTGTCAAAACTGTGCCGAGAATACCACATTTCAGGAATTACTTCTCACCATGGACGACGCAGTAGCCGACAGCCTTCAACTGACGACTGAGAGCAGCGGCGTTTGCGTAGTTTCCAGTACTAACAGCCAAGTAAAACTGCTTGAAACGACAGCAGAAATGATTGTGGTATGTACAACGAACGTACTCGTTAGGATAGTGCGGCAAAATTTGTAGTTGAAGGGCTATGGCAGCAGACAACCGACGCGAATGCCTTTGCTGACAGCCCAACATCACCTGCAGCTCCTCTCCTGGGCTCGTGACCATATCGGTTGGACCCGAGACGACCGGAAAACCGTGGTCTGGTTAGCTGAGACCCGATTTCAGTTGATAGTAGTTGACGGTAGGGTTCGATTGTGGGGCAGACCTCAGGAAGGCATGGACCCGAGTTCTCAACAAGGTACTGTGCAAGTTGGTCTGGTTCAATAATGGTGTGGGTTGTGTTTACGCGGAGTGGACTGGGTCCTCTGTTCCAACTGAACGGATCAGTGACTGGAAATTGAGGTGTTCAGCCATTTGGAGTCAACTGGCACCCATTTTTAAATTTGTGGTAAGGTCTTATGGGACCAAAATGCTAAGATCATCGGCCCCTCTCTATTTAAGCTAACTTAGCCGACCGCTGTGGCCGAGCGGTTCTAGGCGCTACAGGCTGGAACCGCGCGACCGCTACGGTCGTAGGTTCGAATTCTGCCTCGGGCATGGATGTCTGTGATGTCCTTAGGTTAGCTCGGTTTAAGTAGTTCTAAGTTCTAGGGGACTGATGACTTCAGAAGTTAAGTCCCATAGTGCTCAGAGCCATTTGAACCATTTAAGCTAACTTAAACAAACTTACGCTAAGGACAGCACACACGCCCATGCCCGAGGGAGGACTGGAACCTCCGACGGAGGGGGGTGGGGGTGGGTGGGGGTGGGTGGGGGGGGAAGGGGGGGTGGAAGAGCCGTGTGGATCGTGACACGCCGTCTCAGACCATTCTTGGACTTACGTTCACAAACAACGATGAAATTCTTGTAGATTACTGCGGCATGTCCTCAGGCCACAATTGTTCGCGATTGGTATGAAGAACATTTTGGACAGTTAGAGCGAATGATTTGACCACCTTGATCGCCCGACATGAATCCCATAGATTATTTACGGGAAATAATTGAGAGGCAGATCGTGCACAAAATGCTGCCCCAGCAGCATTTTCGCAGTTACGGACGGCTACAGAGGACGTATGTCTCAACATTTCTGCAACGGATTTTCAAGGGCTTGTTGAGTCCATGGTTCAAATGGCTCTGAGCACTATGGGACTTAATATCTGAGGTCATCAGTCCCCTAGAACTTAGAACAACTTAAACCTAACTAACCTAAGGACATCACACACATCCATGCCCGAGGCAGGATTCGAACCTGCGACCGTAGCAGTCGCGCGGTTCCAGACTGTAGCGCCCAGAACCGCTCGGCCACCAGCGGCCGGCTGTTGAGTCCATGCCATGTCGATCTGCTATACTACGCTGGGCAGGAGGATGTCCGACACGATATTAAGATGTATCCCATGACTTTTGTCCCCTCAGTGTACAGATATAATTTTGTGTTAACAGAAGAGCCAACACCGTGTTACGAGTGGAGGCCGAAATGCACGCGTTTCAGCTCACGCTGGCTGGCGTCAGGAGGGAAGAACTATACTGACGTGAGGTCTGGAACATGACAAGGAATGAGAATTCAGAAAGCGGACGTAATTAGTTTGATACCTAACTTTAATCCTTTAATGATGAACGTCGCTCTTGACGGTACATGATTCACAATATTATCTCTTCAGAATACATTCTCGAAGATAGTAATTATAGTAACTGAATATGGCGCCTTGCTAGGTCGTAGCAAATGACGTAGCTGAAGGCTATGCTAAACTGTCGTCTCTGCAAATGAGAGCGTATGCAGACAGTGAACCATCGCTAGCACCGAGCGAGGTGGCGCAGTGGCTAGCACACTGGACTCGCATTCGGGAGGACGACGGTTCATCCTGATTTAGGTTTTCCGTGATTTCTCTAAATCGCTCCAGGCAAATTCCGGGATGGTTCCTTTGAAAGGGCCCGGCCGACTTCTTTCTCCGTCCTTCCCTAATCCGATGAGACCGATGACCTCGCTGTCTGGTCTCCTCCCCCAAACAACCCCCATCCCATCGCTAGCAAAGTCGGCTGTACAACTGGGGCGAGTGCCGGGGCGTCTCTCTAGACTAGACCTGCCGTGTGGCGGCCCTCGGTCTGCAATCACTGATAGTGGTGACACGCGGGTCCGACGTATACTACCGGACCGCGGCCGATTTAAAGGCTACCACCTAACAAGTGTGGTATCTGGCGGTGACACCACATATAACATTTGGATGTTCATTACCATGGGGTCCTGAATAGGTCTCCTGACTGAGTGCTTATTGATTCGTACTCGACTATTTCCTTGTTTGCGGCCTTGTACGGCAGCCCACTCGAGTTCCTCGGCTCGTGGCGGTCCATGGGAGGTCGGTAGTGTTACGGGTATTGGCCCACAGTGGGCGAGAGGGGGCGACTGTACTTTGGTACAGCAGGCTCGGGCCGCAAGGTGAGCACGTGACGTGGTCGGGGAGGCCCAGCGCGGGCGGACGCGAGCGTACATCCTCCTTGGCGAGCGGCGGCCAGTTAGCGCGCTCACACGTGGACTCACGCACATGCGTGTCCTGCTCCTCTTCCCTCCCGCCTGCCACCCCGTCGCGGCCGGATGCCTCCCGCTGACCGCAACACGCGTCACTCCGGCCGGAGACGTCAGCGCGCAGGATACGGGCGCGCTGGCTGACCAGTCTTCTCTCTGCTTCAGAGCCGTACCGACGTACCCCAACCTTCCCTACCTACCTTTCTGCGACGTTTTCCGCGCAAATTTAACTAATTTTATAATTTCGTACGTCTAAGAATGAGATTTTCACTCTGTAGCGGAGTGTGCGCTGGTATCAAACTTCCTGGCAGATTAAAACTGAGACTCGAACTCGGGACATTTGCCTTCCGCGGGCAAGTGCTCTACCAACAGAGCCAACCAAGCACGACTCACGCCCCGTCCTCACAGCTTTACTTCTGCCAGTACCTCGTCTCCTACCTTCCGAGGTAGAGCACTTCCCCGCGAAAGGCAAAGGTCCCGAGTTCGAGTCTCGGTCCGGCACACAGTTTTAATCTGCCAGAAAGTTTCGTACGTCTAACTTTGCGCATCTAACCCAACATGAAAATGACTACATTGTTTGATCTAATATATGCGGACACCTATTAGTGGATATTAACTTCGGCTGTGTCCAAGCATCGCCCTTGTGACAGCTTGAACTCTGCTGGGGACACTTTCAATGAGGTCTTCTATTAATTTCCGGGTATGCAGCCGGATCCCGTCGACATTCTGCCACGATATTTCGGCCCAGAGACGTACGGCCATCAGCACGTGAGTACACAACTAGTAGTCGTGTACTCACCTGATGATGGCCGGACGTCTCTGGGCCGAAATATCGTGGCAGAATGTCGACGGGATCCGGCTGCAAACCCGGATATTATTAGAAGAAGAAATACGCCGGGAAAATTTCAGAAGTTTCAATGAGGTGTTTGAAAATGTGTATAGGATTGGCAGCCCATTCTTTCTCGAAACCCGAGACCACAGTTGGTTGGATGCCGGGGGTCTGAAGCTAAGTCGACGTTCTAACTCATCCCAAAGGTCTTCCACTAGCTTCAGATTGGGACTCTCAAGAAAGTCACTCCATTTCAGGCATGTCGTTAGCCACAGATACTGCTTTATGAGAGCATGCATTGTCAAGCTGACAGAAATATTACACTAAGTTTCGGGACTGCAGCCAGATGACGTCAACTTCTGGCGACGATGTTTCGGCTGACAACCGTCGAACCATATTCAGGTGAATGTGTAGCACTTCGAGGTCAGGAATTATTAATTAATAATATTCCGTCGTTAGCCACATTTTTTTTCGGTTTGTCACTCAAGAGAAGACGGCTGAATGGTTGTCAGTCGAAATATCGTGGCAAGACGTCGACTCATGCGACTACAATCCTGAAGCTTCGTGGAGTACTCTTTATGCCGGGAAAATTTCAAGAGTCACGACAGAAACACTCATCGTCTCCAGACTATTCCTGTATGGTACGCAGTACACAATGATATAAAAATGGCTCTGAGCACTATGGGACTTAACTTCTGAGGCCATCAGTCCCCTAGAACTTAGAACTACTTTAACCTAATTAACCTAAGAACATCACATACATCCATGCCCGAGGCAGAATTCGAACCTGCGACCGTAGCGGTCGCGCGGTTCCAGATTGTAGCTCCTAGAACCGCTCGGCCACCCCGGCCGGCACAATGGTATAAAATGTGTTCTTATTCTTCTACATTGAAAACTTCCTTAAACGCGTAACCACGAAAAACACCCCCAAGCCGCAACACAACCTCTTCTGTACTTCACTGTTGGCACCACACATGAAAGATAACGTTTACCAGGCGTTCGTCAAACCAAAACCCTTCCACCTGCTTTGCCAACTGGAACAGCAAGATTCACCACTCAGGATCACTCGTTTCCAGGCATCTACTGCCCAGTGGCAACGCCCTTTCACCTCGAG
Organism: Schistocerca piceifrons; assembly: GCF_021461385.2. NCBI lineage: Eukaryota > Metazoa > Arthropoda > Insecta > Orthoptera > Acrididae > Schistocerca > Schistocerca piceifrons. The sequence goes on from NC_060141.1 coordinate 635,286,587, forward strand.
CGTCTCTTAGCACTGCCTATTAATGTGCCTGTTACGAGAAGCTACTCCACAAGTCTACTCCACTCTTTTTATCCAGTGATGTTGGACGCTGGTGTCTGCAGCGAAATCGACGTTCAAACTCACCCCAAAGCTTGTTCCATTGGGAAACGCGTGCTCAACGACCGCAATATTAGTACCGTAAACGAGAAAAATGGCAGCCTCAGTTGTAAGACGTTTGAAATCATTTATTGCAGCAAATCGATTTGTCACAGTATGACCATCTTCGGTGGTAAAAAAAGTATAAAACGTAAAAATCAAACATGAAGATCATATTATATTATAAGATAATCACATCGAGTACACACAGTACATGCCAAATATTAAAGTGTTGAAGGTTCATGTAATAAAACCACATATTTCACTTTCAACTTGGCAACAGTAGAGAACAACATGGCAGCTAAAGAACAAATTTTGAACTGAGCTTGCAGCTTACAATGTGTCCTCTTTACTCAAATAACCATTTACACAGGATACACTTTCTTAAAAAAGGAGGACCACGATTTTATGCAGAAGAACAATAAATACCAATTAAAAATTAAAAACACCTTCTTTGTAATACGAGAAATCAGGAATATAAATGACACACTAACAAAGTTTTCCGGCCGGAGTGGCCGAGCAGTTCTACGCGCTACAGTCTGGAACTCCGCGACCGCTACGGTCGCAGGTTCGAATCCTGCTTCGGGCATGGATGTTTGTGATGTCCTTAGGTTAGTTAGGTTTAAGTGGTTCAAAGTTCTACGGGACTGATGACCACAGCAGTTAAGTCCCATAGTGCTCAGTGCCATTTGAACCAAGTTCAGTTCTTCTGGAATATCCTTGACGCTCTGCCATGAAACAAAGTAGTCCGCGAGCATTCGCACCGCCCTACATTGTGTACTTTAGTAATTCCCTGTTAGTCCTAGTTGGTACGTGTCAAAGGAGTGTTACACAAGCAATCTGCTTCCTAGAGTGGTTGCATTTCCCTAGTATTCTACCAATAACCGAAGTTTGTCCCCTGGTTTTCCTACGACTGAACGTACGTGATCATTCCATTTAATATCCCTACAAACTTTTAGACGCCCGTATATGTGTGCGTAAACTGATACTAAATGTGGATCAACTACAACTCTTTATGTATTGCTCGTGAAGACATTAGAACAATTACAGCCCGCAAACAGATGAAGCAGTCATTTTCTGCATGCACCACACGCGAATTAGAGGAAGAAGAGGAAGTACCCTCTGCCTTCCACTCCGCAGTGGTCTGCAGAGCAAAGATGTAGAGGTAGATAGGCAAATATGTGATCACGGCCATATCACAAGCCAGCAGTCGAAGACATTTAGCCCAGGATATTGAGACAATGATGTTACTACTCGGCGCATCAGCGGCCTTTGTCGCAGAGGTGTTTTCACAGTGGTTCCGCCCCCCACTCTGCAGGCGTACACTATAGGAGAAATGGGAGGAAAGCATTTCCGAGCTGGTAAGGCGGCCGGCGTTTAATGCGATCGTAGTTTTGGCGTCGCGGCGTTTACCGACACGGTGCGTTGCGCGCTGGGAACCGTGGCCAATGCGGCCGCGTGAAGGCATTCTGTCGCCTGTGGGAGCCTCTGGCTCCACGGCGATTACGCGTGTGCGTGTACCCACGTCGCAGGCTGACCCCGCGGCAGACGGTATTAGTGCCGGCTTGTTGGCGGCACTGTGTAATGGCGAGACGAGAGGAAAGGCGCGTATCAAATTTCGATATTACAGGGCCCGTGGGCCAGGGGGTGCCGCAAGGACGCAGGCGGCATTCCACGAGCAGCCCACAGGAATCGTAATCAACGGCGCCAACATCCGATTCTCGTCCTTTCAGTCTCACTATACGTTTACAATTTCCGTAGAAGCATTTACACGCAGATTATACAGGCTGTTACAAAAAGGTACGGCCAAACTTTCAGGAAGCATTCCTCACACACAAAGAAAGAAAATATGTTATGCGGACATGTGTCCGGAAACGCTTACTTTCCATGCTTGAGCTCATTTTATTACTTCTCTTCAAATCACATTAATCATGGAATGGAAACACACAGCAACAGAACGTACCAGCGTGACTTCAAACACTTTGTTACAGGAAATGTTCAAAATGTCCTCCGTTAGCGAGGATACATGCATCCACCCTCCGTAGCATGGAATCCCTGATGCGCTGATGCAGCCCTGGACAATGGCGTATCATATCACAGCCGTCCACAATACGAGTACGAAGAGTCTACATTTGGTACCGGAGTTGCGTAGACAAGAGCTTTCAAATGCCCCCATAAATGAAAGTCCAGAGGGTTGAGGTCAGGAGAGCGTGGATGCCATGGAATTGGTCCGCCTCTACCAATCCATCGGTCACCGAATCTGTTGTTGAGAAGTGTACCAACACTTCGACTGAAATGTGCAGGAACTCCATCGTGCATGAAACACATATTGTGTCGTACTTGTAAAGGCACATGTTCTAGCAGCACAGGTAGAGAAATCATGATAACGTACTCCATTGAGCGTAGGTGGAAGAACATGGGACCCAATCAAGACATCACCAACAATGCCTGCCCACACGTTCACAGAAAATCTGTGTTGATGACGTGATTGCACAATTGCTTCCGGATTCTCGTCAGCCCACACATGTTGATTGTGAACATTTACAATTTGATCACGTTGGAAAGAAGCCTCATCCGTAAAGAGAAGATTTGCACTGAAATGAGGATTGACACATTGTTAGATGAACCATTCGCAGAAGTGTACTCGTGGAGGCCAATCAGCTGCTGATAGTGCCTGCACACGCTGTACGTGGTACGGAAACAACTGGTTCTCCCGTAGTACTCTCCGTACAGTGGCGTGGTCAACGTTACCTTGTACAGCAGCAACTTCTCTGACGCTGACATTAGGGTTATCGTCAACTGCACGAAGAATTGCCTCGTCCATTGCAGGTGTCCTCGTCGTTCTAGGTCTTCCCCAGTCGCGAGTCATAGGCTGGAACGTTCCTTGCTCCCTAAGACGCCGATCAATTGCTTCTAACGTCTTTCTGTCGGGACACCTTCGTTCTGGAAATCGGTCTCGATACAAACGTACCGCGCCACTGCTATTGCCCCGTGCTAATCCATACATCAAATGGGCATCTGCCAACTCCGCATTTGTAAACGTTGCACTGACTGCAAAAGCACGTTCGTGATGAACACTAACCTGTTGATGCTACGTACTGATGTGCTTGATGCTAGTACTGTAGAGCAATGAGTCGCATGTCAACACAAGCACCGAATTCAACATTACCTTCCTTCAATTGGGCCAACTGGCGGTGAATCGAGGAAGTACAGTACATACTGACGAAACTAAAATGAGCACTAACATGGAAATTAAGCGTTTCCGGACACATGTCCACATAACATCTTGTCTTTATTTGTGTGTGAGGAATGTTTTCTGGTAGTTTCGCCGCACCTTTTTGTAATACCCTGTATACGAACCCACGTGAGCGTGCAATATGAAATGTAAAGCATTTACACAGAAACTTTAATATCGGTTTTTAATTTTAAGCAATATAGGAAACACACTCATTGACCCGTGGCGCTCGTTACTGGCGCGCCAGTCTCTTGGATGTCCATTATCGATCCTTCTAAGTTCTTATCTTTGTTTGCCTTGTTGTTTTCCGCATTCGCGGGGCGAGTGGCAGTTGACGTTTGCTCGGGCGACTTGCTGACACGCCGCGAGGTACGAGGTGGGAAGCAACCTCGTGTATGTGGCGTTGGTTGTACGCGGTCTGCCGGGTCAGGATGGAAGATATGTGTCGGCTGCCTGCCTGTCTGCTCTCCTGATTTTGCTCGCCATGCCTTGCGACCGCCTAGCTTGGGTTGCTGCCTGGTGTATCCTACACGAGCCATACCGGACGTCCAGCAGAAGTTAAGCAGACTTGTGTTTCTTTTAAAGAAAAGGAGCAAATGTATAAGACTTTTTGTAACCAATTTTGGTGGCCTCTTAAGTGTGGCCTTAGCGTTTACACTGCCTTTGGGGAGAGCTAATTCTTTTAAATTTAAATAGTTGGGGTTCCCTGTCCTTTACAGTATTTTGGGGGTTTTATTTGAATTTTCTCTTTGGAGTTCCTTCCTTGTGCTTGGTTAAATGTTTACTTGTATAGCGTAAAGTGACTCCTGGTTAAAACTCGGGGAAGGTGTTTGAGCCAGCCGGTGTGGCTGAGCGGTTCTAGGCGCTACAGTCTGGAACCGCGCGACCGCTACGGTCCTTAGATTAGCTAGGTTTAAGTAGTTCTAAGTTCTAGGGGACTGATGATCACAGCTGTTAAGTCCCATAGTGCTCAGAGCCATTTGAACCATTTTTTGAAGGTGCTTGATGTTAGCGCCGCCTCCGGCATTCGTCTTTTCAATTAAGTGTTGTCATCCTTTCGAGCGACCTGGTGTCACTGCTCGTTAATTAATGCTTGTTTATGTGTACTTAATTTTGAACTGGCCACTTGAATTAATATTTTGGAGCGCAGTATAGCACTAACGCATCCTCATTGTATACCACCTTGTGCCCCGGTCTAGTACCTTAATTTTCAGTGGCACGAGTTAGTTGCACTACCAGTTTTACTAATGTGCTCCCTTCAAAATCTTGTCTTGTATAAGTTTGCCCCATGTGTGTCTGGGAACACAGAGATGAGCTTTAGTGTAATTTCAGTGCTAGTCAGTTAATGGAATCCTCATTTTTGCTTGGCTTCCACCGAAGAGTTTGAGTGGAGCGTAGGGTGTTTGATTTGTTATTCATTTAATTACTGTACGTTTGTTTATTTAATGGGGAGCAAGACATTTGAAGACTGTTGGTATTAACTCCCCTAGTTGCTGGGTGTCGCTAATTCGTTCCAAATGCCATACTACTATTCAATGGCAAGGCTGTTGATTAGTTGGTTACTGTGAGTACAAATTCACGCTATTTATTTGTTGCCGAAATTGTTAGTCTGTGTCGTGATTCAATCACTAGCTACGTGTTTGAGCTAAATTGATATAAACCTCACATTGCCTCCTTAAAATTTGTTGCCAGCAGAAACCCTTAAGAGAACTAAGTTTTGTCACTGCTTATGTTAACCTTTACTGGGAGTAATATTTCATGTAGTTAAATTTTGTCTTGAAATGTGCATTTCTCTGATGTAATAAGCGAGTGATAAAAGAAAAAAGCAAAGGGGCCTGGTCCTTCCTATTGTGTCCGGTTTGTAACACGTATCACTCATGTTCAGAAAAACAGAACACCTTGAACGACTTTCACATTCATAGGAAATTTATATTAGTACATTCTGAAGAACTGATTAGCATGCAGCGGTTCAGCACGTGCCCCTGTTGCCTCGTAAGCACAGGGTCCGTCATGGGCACTAATAACTTGTTCCAATGCGTGATGGCATCTACGCATATAAGTCGCGAATGGCGTTTTGTGGTATAGCCATCCATGCTCCATTGACCTAAGCTCTTTTGTGGTGGTTGGCACTGGATCACAGCGCTGCCCCAGTCGTTTCATCATGTCCCACACATTTTCAATTGGTGACAAGTCTGGTGATCTGATGGGTCAAGGCAAAAGGCCGACATCCTGTGACACCACGAAGGCATGGGTTCGTGCAGCAACATGTGATCGTGCATTGTCCTGCTGGAAAATGGCGAATGGGGTGTTGTGCAGAAATGGTATGGTTAAGGGGCGCACGATGTCATTCGCGTGAGTCACAGTGCCCTGGACACGTACCACCTGTGATTCGTGGTTGAAGCCAATAGCATCACACACCATAAGGCCTTGGGCTATCACCGTATGTCATTCAAGATGTGTGTACTACGTAGAACCGTAACATATTATGACTACAATCATTATGACAATCACCAACCCATACAAACAGAAATTGTCACATTCTGTGAGGATGTGCAGTAGAACGGTCACATAGACTGAGTCGCAGGTGGTAGATTTTGTTTCACTGGTAGGACACTGCGAAAATGCAATGAGCCTACAAAGGACATTCCTTACAAACACTCCAGCGAAAATCCGAGAATATTACTCAAGTGTGTGGAGCTCATAAAAGACAAGACTAAAATGGAATATTTGACGTGTGCAAAGAAGGGTAGCAAAAATGGACACAAATATGTTTCATTCACTTGGGTCTCGAAAGTGCTGAGAAAACTGAACCGATGGCATAAACTATGCCACGAAAATTTCGCACAATTTCAAGAAGAGATATAAGTGAGGAATCTAAGAATATACTAGAGTCTTCTACGTATTACTCGTAGAAACCGATAACAAAGAGACATTTACGCAGCTACTCTCCCTGCTCTCCTTATGCAAATGGAACGGGAAGAAAGTCTAATATGTGTTGCAATAAGAAGTACCCTATACCCTTCGTAAAGGTTTCAGAGTAAAGGCATGTATGTAGATATAGTCATGCTGATGGGCGCTGGAACACTTGTAATCTGCGACTCTGTCTTATTCGAAGTGTAAAAAAGTTTTTCTTATTTTAGCTACCCAGGCATAGACCAGTGTGTGGCGTATTTTGTGAGACTTTCTTTACTTCTTAAAGAGCATCCGCAGACTCGATACGTTATTTTCCGCAGTTGAATCTTCGTATCAGGAATACATTGATGAAGACTAAATAAAAATCATTCACCTATGGTGAATACTAAGTAATAAATACATAATAATAAATAAATAATAATATTACCTGCGTAATAAACAAAATCGTATCAACCAAAACCAGAGGACAGACGCTTGGTGTAGAGAGTGGCAGTTGACACTCATCATAAACAAATGTAACGTATTTTGCACACGCAGAGAAAGAGACCGTAATTGTGGGATTATACGACTGCAAAACAGTCACTGGAAGCAGTTATATCTATAAAATATATAGGAGTATGCGTACGAAGTGATGTCCGTTAAAGTAGATAGCTTACAAAAGCCTCGTCTGATCATTACTTGAATATTGCTCGTTAGTATGGGATCCGTACCAGATAGGACCGATAGAGGAAACAGAGAAGACCCATAGAGGAGCAGCGCTCTTCGTTACATGTTCGTTTAGTGAATACGAGAACGTGACGAAGATGATCAATCAACTGCAGTGGCAGAGACGTTGTGGATTACGATGTAGTTTACTGTTATAGTTTCGAAAGTGCACGTTTTCTAGAAAACTCAACAAATATATTGCTCCCTTTACGTATAACTCACGGAAAGATCGGAAGTTAAAATGAGAGAGATTCATGCTCACACAGAGGCTCACCCTCAATCGTTCTTTCACGAACCACTCGCGACTGGAACAGGGAAATGAGGGGGCACGGGTAAGAAAAAAATGGCTCTGAGCACTATGGGACTCAACATCTTAGGTCATAAGTCCCCTAGAACTTAGAACTACTTAAACCTAACTAACCTAAGGACATCACACACATCCATGCCCGAGGCAGGATTCGAACCTGCGACCGTAGCAGTCCCGCGGTGCCGGACTGCAGCGCCAGAACCGCGAGACCACCGCGGCCGGCTCACGGGTAAGAGTGGCACGCAAAGTATCCTCCGCCATCCACCGCAAAGTAACTTGCAGGGTGTTGCTGTAGAACAATTAGTTTCGTGCACGAGTGTAAATATGATCACATTCTGACCTAATAACATTCTTATTTGCAAATTCCTCAGAAAACAAATCATATTCTTGGGTAGTTATCAGCGTATATCTACTGAGATAACGGTATGAGAAAGGATAGCTTGTTCAACTACGAAATGCCTTACTCCATACACATAACTCAGTCGTCAGTGCCAACAAAAATTTGCAGAAATATTACGGACATATAGCACGAATGGATGACTCACCATTAAATCCCTTCCGTCATGAACGGAACAGAGAAACGAAGGTACGACGGCCAGCCGATACGGAAAAGGATCTGAAGGAATGCGTAGGTGCCCCACTGGCACATACACGGATTATATACAGACAGAAGATGACTCTTATCTGAAATATTTACTGCCCGCCAAGAGACTCCTCTGAAAAGATATCCTTTTTTCCAACTGGCCAGCAGAAATACCATTTCTGCGAAACCCTTTTTGTTGTCCTTATTCCGTATGTTCACGGTGTTGGTATGGTAATCTGAAATTGGCAGTTTTAACGATAGAGGGTGGCCAGCGGCCCGACCCCTCCTCCTCATCCTCATCCTCCTCCTCCTCCTCCTCCTCCTCCTCCTCCTCCTCCTCCCCTCCCCCTTTCGAGAAAAAATGTGTGTACCCCGCCTGCGTCTAGTGTTACCGTATGAGAAAGAGTGAGAACGTTCTGGACATATTTGTAAATCGTGTAACGGAAGCGGAACGTGGTCGGTACTAGCCCGGTATTCAGCTGGTAGAATGTGGGAGACCGCCTAGAAACCAAGTCCAAAATGGCTCTGAGCACTATGACATCGGAGGTCATCAGTCCCCTAGAAGTTAGAAGTACTTAAACCTAATTAACCTAAGGACATCACACACATCCATGCCCGAGGCAGGATTCGAACCTGCGACCGTAGCGGTTGCGCGGTTCCAGACTGAAGAGCCTAGAACCGCTCGGCCACAGCGGCCGGGAACCAAGTCCAAGACTGGCTCCGTGGATAGACGTGCCTCTCCGAATCCCGAAAGCGGCGTGCTGACGTGTGAAGCTACCCGGGCGAATCGTTAACAGCCACCTTTAGGCATATAAAAATCTGTAGCGTGGAAAATTTGTAGTACGCACTTGCAAACGTCCGAAATCAGAAGAAAGATGACAAAAATACTGTAGTTTCTCAGCATTTATTAGTATTGTAGTATTGAAATAAACACAAAGTGTCGCTCTTAACTCCATTAACGCAAATATTTCTTTGCCCCTCGGACAAGTGTGTACAATTTCTTAGAGCCTTGGTAGCGGATAGCGCCATCAGTTAGTTGCAAATCTTTTCGTTCTTACTGCTCCGTGTAACTGCTTCGTTCTTCCATTACGAATCTGTCGTGTTTCTAGTGACCATGTGCTTTTCGCATTCAGATTAATTTCTGTCGCCAGCCGGGGTGGCCAAGCGGTTCTAGGCGCTACAGTCTGGAACCGCGCCACCGCTACAGTCGCAGGTTCGAATTCTGCCTCGGGCATGGGTGTGTGTGATGTCCTTAGGTTAGTTAGGTTTAAGTAGTTCTAAGTTCTAGGGTACTGATGACCTAAGAAGTTGAGTCCCATAGTGCTCAGAGCCATTTGAACCATTTTTTCATTTCTGTTCGTTTGAACGGGGACTTCACATCGGTGTCTTTTTTTTTTCTAATGGTCAGCAGGAACAGAGTTTTGGCGAAAACTCTTGTTGCAGACTAGCGCCCTCATAATATTCCGAATGCGATTAGAACGTACCTAGGAGCTTTTAAATCGTGAATGTTGCAAACGAATTTTCGTTGTTTACGGGATCTGGCAGGACGCATTTGAATGTCTGGTGGGGCGCCTCTCTGCAGCGAGATTACTCGTAAGGCGAACACGGCTCCCAGCAGGGCGCTAGGGTGCGCCTCGCTCTTCATATTCATTGGACGCGTCGAGGAACAATTGTGGGCGGCCTCGCGGCTGTCACGGCGGTGACTGGCCACAGACTACGCTGGGAACGTTGCCGCGGGTGACCGAATAGAATGGTTGATAGTCGCTAGGCAAGGGCACAGCCTGATGAAAGAACATGGTGTCAACAGTGAAAGACTGAAAAGCCTATTTCACTTCCTTTCATCATAACGTGTCCTTTCATCTCTCTCTCTCTCTCTCTCTCTCTCTCTCTCTCTCTCTCTCTCACACACACACACACACACACACACACATACACACAGACAGACAGACAAGCTGTAATCTGCTAGTTTCTTTCCCCGTTTGGGCTTGGACAGATCGAATACTGGTGTATTAACATTTCTAGAGCGACAAATTCACGCTGCGGCAAAGCTACCTTGGCATGTGCTTGGCGAACATGTAGCCGGCATAGAATTCTGCTCCGTTTTCTGGTTTTTGTGTGCTGCGTAAACTCATGCGGTCTGTAGATCAAGCAGGTATAATGCCGAAGACTCTGTTTCTATTGTTTGTTTCCGACGTTTTATGTCGTTTCTCTAAATCTACCAAACAACCCGGAAATTTACGTCGGCAAACTTGATGTCTGGTTCATTTTGTGTGTGTGTGTGTGTGTGTGTGTGTGTGTGTGTGTGTGTGTGTGTGTGTGAGAGAGAGAGAGAGAGAGAGAGAGAGAGAGAGAGAGAGAGAGAGAGAGAGAGAGTCCTATTCCCACTGTTTTGTTTGTCTTCGTCAAAGAAGTGTTTTTGTTATATCTCTATTTGTGGTATATTTCTTTTAGTGTTCCGATACGGATGATTTCCATGTATTTCGGTGGATGCGTGTGGCTAGGGCCTCACGTCGGGTAGACCAGTCGCCTGGTGCAAGTCTTTTTGATTGACGCCATTTCGGCGACTTGCGTGTCGATGTGGATGAAATGATGATAAAGAGAACTCAAAACACAGTTCCCGAGAGGAGAAAATCTCCGACACGGCCGGGAATCGAACCCGTCGCCCTCGCATGGCATTTCACCGCTCTGACCAATCATCTATGGAGGTCGACTATATTCCGGTGTGATTCATGTTCATGAATGGAATCTTAGGGCATTCAGCTGTATGTCATTAATATACTTTCGCTGGATAATCCATTTAGCTGTTTCACTGAGAGTATTTGTGTAGCGCGATCGATTTCGAAATGATACTGTTTCGTCTACAGACATTCATGTTGCAGTTTCACGACCTGAAAAAGTGAGGTGCTTAAAATTATCCAAAACTTAACTACATCGAATATCTGTAATGCTGTTGTAAGCATTAGTCTGACAGTTCTTATGCGCACCCAATATTAAGACCATATATACAGTAACCAAAGTTTCACGGTTTAATTTTCGTTGAGCAGACACGATTTTAGATGTGATTGTGCTTCGGATCACTTTACGCACTTCATTGCTTCGGCTGAGCTAGATTGTCGTAAGGAAGCCTGAAGATGAAACAGCGTGTTTTCGAAATCGATCGTGTGATTTAGGTACCACCAATAAAACAGATGAATGGACTATCCAATAATAGTATATTATTGATTCCCATACCATTTTCTCGACCCTTTTTTGCTTTTCCTACAGCCAATGGGCCGCGTGATATGTCACGCTATGTTACATGTAATGCATGGCTAATAAAACTGTATCAGGTATTTGTTAGTTTGTTTTCCACTCATATGCTTTACTCCCAGAGCCCAAACAACGCACAAAATAAGATATCGTTTCGTATTTCATAATTTTGTGCCTGTGATGCAATTGTAGTACAACACAAACAAGTGGTTCAGGTCAGAATGGCACCAACACAAGTAACAGTACCAAAATACACACACACCTGCTTCGAGGTAATTTCAAAAAAGTTAAAAAATATATTACTCAGAAACCTGAGAACTTCCGTACATTAAATTTTTTTATATAATTACAGTCCCAACCGCATAACGATGTTTATTTATTTACTGGTGACCAGTTTCGACCATTGTTCTGGTCATCTTCATATCTCTTACTCTGTGAAGAGAGTAATATTAATGTACTTAAAGGAATGCAAACTACAAGCACAAAAAGAAACGTAGTACATCAACAAATACGTAAAAGAAAGAAAGCTGTACCCATGGGAGTCTGAAGAAGCCACTTTAGGAGGTGTATAACCATTGCTGCATGACAAGCAAATTACATGACGTAAATAGTGTCTCCAACAATACATCATTGTCAGCCAATGGCCGTATAACACGTTAAATAAAGCCTAAATACAGTTATTTGTGTATAATATTTAACGTGGTCTTTAACCAACAGAAGGAGTTACAAGCACTCAATACTGAGATACAAAACTTTAGCGCCCTTATATAGGGACACACCTGTAGCATATGTCAAGTATAGTATATGACAGGTATATATGAGGCGACTTTTGAACTCAATGGCATACACTCTTATTTACGGCATCTGGTGTCTTTCTGAGTTTAACCGATTAGAGGGTATTAAAAATGGTCTCCCCTCTACATCCAAGGGTCCTGAACCCAGGCAACACATAGGTGGGTCGAGATGGCTCAGGAAAATTAATGTTAATGTATTACTTTGTCAATTAAGTTTGTCGACTTATCGATTAACTATGCAATGGGCCCATAATTACCATCACTGGAATTGAAATTAAATAATATTCTGTATGAAACCATGATTGGAAATACTTCACGGGAATGGACTGGACAGTTGACGAAGCTTCTCCACGTGTATTATACATCACAGAAAAGTTTCAGGCCTATAAGTGGTTTCCAGGCATCGAGCTGACGCCCAGTAGTCTACCAGATGTACTCCATCAAGTTTAGATCAGGCGAATTTGGCGCCCAAGGCGTGAGCGTGGGTTCACTTTCATGCTACTCAAACAACTGTACAACGATTCTGGTCTCGCGATATGTACAGTTATCAAGGTGGAAGATACCACAGCCACCAGCAAAGACATCAGTCATGAAGGAAGGTAGGCGGTCCACAATAATGGCCACGTAATCCACAGCTGGTGCCATCGATTACTACCACATGTATCGTGGAAACCCATATGAATGTTTCTCATAGCAAATAGTGCCCTTACCAGCAAGCATTCGTGGCGTGGTGCATGTTTTGAACAGCCTGGATGACGGCACATTCGGCCACAACGATCAACCTCACGCATGATTCATACGACTAAGTTGTAGAGTCTTGTACTGCAAGGAGGTGAGGAAGAGGATGCTGTTATGGGTGGCCAGTATCGTCTTTCTACAACACAACTGGTCACGCGGATTAATACTGTTCTTTATTTACGTGAACTGGAAACTTTACTTATCTGTAATAGAGTTCATATGTTGTGGTACAAGTTCATCAGCAATAGTCCTCTTGCAGACTTATGTAAAGCACATTATTCACTGCTGGTAAAGAACAATTCTGGTTGAGATAAATTAATCTTGCTATAGACACTAATCTGGACACTATGTACTGTCGTAGCCTGTGACGAAATACACCCGCTCTGTGAGTAACTGTCAGATGCCAGACTGGATGCTTGAGTGAGACTAAACGATTGAATGAGGCCCTCGGGTCAGCGGCGGCGGCCTAAAGACATACTGTCGAGAGTGCGTTGGTGGCGTGTTGCTTGTGGGTGTGTCTTTGGCCTCTCTCGTGATAGGCCCGCTTGACCCTGCGTCTACTAATCGATCTTCGCGCTTCATCTATGCCGACCAGTGCAGTGGCGACAGCTTACGCCAGCACATAAGTGAAACATTTATATTTATGCGCGGTCAACTCTCATTGATCCCCATTGCAATAGTAACTGATGATGTCTTTGGGTAAAAATAGAGGTCTGCTTCAGAGCACCATATTCAGCAATGTGCGCTGAACGCTGTGCACCGAAATGCCTTTGCCTAGCATTGTACTCTGTCGTTAGATACACCAAAGATCGCCGCCTATCCTACTTTGCAGAGCGGGCAAGCCTCCGACCTTCACGTTCTGTGATAAGGCGTGGACGTCCAACTAATTGTCGCCTACTGGCGACTTCACTGTCGTTGGAGTTGCTTTCCATAGATCAATGGTTCCCTCCTTCCAAGACCGTTACCTCTAAATGCAATCAGACATTAGCTAGTACCCCCACCTTCTCCCCCTGCCGTCTGTTGCCCCCCCCCCCCCCGTCCCCTCACATCAACTTTAGCTACTAACTAAACTGTGGAATGAAAAATCTTTCTTGGAAAACATTTTTTTTAAATGATGAAAGATGAAAGACGAATGGTGTGTGTGTGTGTGTGTGTGTGTGTGTGTGTGTGTGTGTGTGTGTGTGTGTGTGTGTGTGGAATGAATGATGAAGCAATCTGCGGTGCATCGCAAGTATTACCCACAACTCCTTCTCAGATAAAAACAAAGCTAACTATCCACAGTGAGGGTACACAGTTGTTGCAAAACGTGCTTCCCCTGCATTACTCCTCTCCATTGTGATACTTGCTTGACCTGCACACTACAACCCCATTTAAAATCAAACAAGTTCAGATACGTGCACTAACTTTTTGTGAATCAATTTATTGCTGGACTCCTTAGTTCTGAACGATCACAAATTGGAGGTCTTTGGGCTGTTAATGCTTTGTGTCTAACATGTTAATCATGATTATAATAATAATATTGCGTACAGCCTTGTTTGTGTCAAGTTGAGTGATTGTAGGAAGAAACAAGACGACTTAGACAAAAATTCCAGTTGTTGTGACGAATGGCAGCTAGTCCTAAACATGGAAAAATGTAAGTCAATGCGGATGAGTAGGAAAATCAAACCTGTGATGTTCGGATACAGTATTACTAGTGTCCTGCTTGACACTGTCAAGTCACCGGCCGAAGTGGCCGAGCGGTTCTAGGCGCTGCAGTCTGGAACCGCGCGACCGCTGCGGTCGCAGGTTCGAATCCTGCCTGGGGCATGGATGTGTGTGAAGTCCTTAGTTTAGATAGGTTTAAGTAGTTCTAAGTACTAGAGGACTGATGAACTCAGAAGTTAAGTCCCATAGTGCTCAGAGCCATTTGAACTATTTGAACTGTCAAGTCGATAAGCATCTGGGTATAACGCTGCAAACGATATGAGGTTGCACGAGCATGTGGGAACTGTGGTAGGGAAGGCGAATGGTCGACTTCGGTTTATTGGGAGAATTTCAGAAAAGCGTGGTTCACCTGTAAAGGAGATCGCATATAGGACGCTCGTGCGACCTATTCTTGAATACTGCTCGAGTGTTTGCGATCCGTATCACGTCTGATTGAAGGAAGACATCGGAGCAATTCAGAGGCGGGCTGCACAATTTGTTTTCGGTAGGTTCGAACAAGTGTTACGGAGATGCTTCGGGACCTCAAATGGGAATTCCTGGAGGGAGGGCGACGTTCATTTCGAGAAACACTATTGAGAAAATTTAGAGAACCGGCATTTGAAGCTGAATGCCGAACAATTGTACTACTGCCAACATACATAGCGCGTAAGGAAGACACAAAGGCGTACAGTCGTTTTCCCTCACTATTTGCGGAACAGGAACCATCCGCCATGCACCTTACGGTGGCCTGCGGAGTATCTGTGTAGATGTAGTTACTGCTGTGCTGTCAATTAATTCATTTATCTGTTACGGAGCGAGTAATGAAGCAATTCTGGACGACTGCAAGTACTTTCTACAATTTGGAGAAGACATTTTCTTGAGATATTCAGCATCTATTACGTGTAAGTCGGGTGATGCTGAGGGAATTAGATTAGGAAATGAAACACTTAAAGTGGTAAAGGAGTTTTGCTATTTGCGGAGCAAAATAACTGATGATGGTCGAAGTAGACAGGATATAAAATGTAGACTGGCAATGGCAAGGAAAGCGTTTCTGAAGAAGAGAAATTTGTTAACATCGAGTATAGATTTAAGTGTCAGGAAGTCGTTTCTGAGAGTGTTTGTATGGAGTGTAGCCACGTATGGAAGTGAAACATGGATGATAAATAGTTTAGACAAGAAGAGAATAGAAGCTTTCGAAATATGGTGCTACAGAAGAATGCTGAAGATTACATGGGTAGATCACATAACTAATGAGGATGTATTGAACAGAATTGGGGAGAAGAGGAGTTTGTGGCACAACTTGGCTAGAAGAAGGGATCGGTTGGTAGGACATGTTCTGAGACATCAAGGGATCACCAATTTAGTATTCGAGGGCAGCGTGGAGGGTAAAAATCGTAGAGGGAGACCAAGAATGAATACACTAAACAGATTCAGAAGGATGTAGGTTGCAGTAGGTACTGGGAGATGAAGAAGCTTGCACAGGATAGAGTAGCATGGAGAGCTGAATCAAACCAGTCCTAGGCGCTCAGTCCGGAACCGCGCGACTGCTACGGTCGCAGGTTCGAATCCTGCCTCGGGCATGGATGTGTGTGATGTCCTTAGGTTAGTTAGGTTTAATTAGTTCTAAGTTCTAGGGGACTGATGACCACAGATGTTAAGTCCCATAGTGCTCAGAGCCATTTTTTCAAAGCAGTCTCAGGACTGAAGACCACAACAACAACATACGTGCATGTCTCGATTTTATCATCAGCAATGTAAGGAACAAAGCACATCATATGCGTGCGCAGTGGGTGCATTATGTGAGGAACCTCTAAACCTCCGCCGGATTAATGCTACTAATTGAGAAAAAGTAATGATTGACAACTTGCATAGTAAATATCAGACTCTTACAAAATTGTGATAATAGTAATGATCTTTTGAAAATAGTTTCGTCACTGAAACAGAACCAAATCGTTTAGCTTTTACCCCTCAGAAAATTTTATTTTGCCCCTCAGGGGGTTATTACCCCCAGATTGGGAACCACTGCCATAGATGCTCTCGAAAGTAGCACAGGAACAACCCACCATCTCCGCCGTTTTCGAATGTTGCTCCCACGCGCAGGGCTAGGCACATAACAGTCTGCCCTTTGCTAAAGAAAATAAAATATGGCGTTTCAGTCTTCGATCACTATTCTTTATTTTCAGTTACTGGTTTCGGGCTAGCTGCCCATCTTCAGATCATATATTGTAGTTACAGAGTAACTTGTCCGTACAGAACACTCGGTTCGTTGTCATAAGTCTTTGTTAAAGACGCTTGTGTTAGTGGCTTTACTCATTGCGGTCCGGTTACATACTTTTCCTACCCCCTAACGAGCCAAAATCGGCATGTGTAAATGGTTCAAATGGCTCTGAGCACTATGGGACTTAACTCCTGAGGTCATCAGTCCCCTAGAACTTAGAACTACTTCAACCTAACTAACCTAAGGACATCAGACACATCCATGCCCGACCGTAGCGGTCGCGCGGTTCCAAACTGTAGCGCCTAGAACCGCTCGGCCACCCCGGCCGGCGGCATGTGTAAATGATCGGCTATATCACGTCAATGGCTCCTCCATTACGTCCACAGGCGACACTGCTGTACAGATCGAGGTCTCATAATCATGAAACTCTTGCGAAATGTAGGAAGAGATGCAGATTATCAACACTTGGTGCAAAAACTGGCAACTAAGCTTAATGTTTAACAAATTTAACGTCATGTGCGTCGCATGTGAAGAAAAACTATCACTGCCCTCACAGAAAAAATGGCAAAAAAGGACAGACCTCCACTGTGGATGTAACCGAATAAACGTATCATTTGCAAGTCATAAACGAACGTATAGAACTGAGTAATGAGTATGAATCGTCACTTTCTGTGAAATTACACAGTTCTCAGATAACTGCAGTCCAGTTAGCAAAATACAATCTCGAGCCTTCATGAACGTGCACCGCCCGGGGGGTTGAGCTGTGTCAACACGCTTCCTTATCGGGCCTTGACGGCGTTCCCAGCAGCGGAATGTCCCGGGCGCCTGTGCTTTGTCTCGCTGGCTTCCAGTTAGTTTCGTTTGTTTTGTCTGTTCCTGTTCCGGTGTTTGTGCTCGGCACGGCACGGCCCTCACACTTCCGGATTTAGTTTCACGCTTCGGCCATTCGGGCTCCCCTCTTTTATATAATTCGAGATGCAAGTAAAAAAGAATCCTTTTAGTGAAGTGAGCGTATTTCATAGACATGCTAAGTCGATTGCTTCGGCCTCTAAGAGGGATTTACGATTGGGTACAATCAGCATAGGTTTGCTAGAGCTTCATTCACTTGTCTTTAATTCCGCAATAAAAAGTTGGAAACTCGATTTTATTTGAAGTTTTATTGAAAAAATAATGACCTCTATATGAAATACGAACGATGAAGAACGAGTATTGCTGATCTATTCACGGTATGTTCAAGAGTGTCTTCAATACTAAGTATTTTGCACAGATTTATTGTTTTTCTTTCTTCACGCTTTAGATTGTGTGCCCTGTCGCTAACTTCCGAGGCTAGTGACGATGCTGCTCTTTCCATTTAATCCCTGGTCGCCTTTTTGACTGTTTCCCCTTGAATGTTACGTGTACATATTTTGTAGAATACAAATATAATCGAAGCTATCTAAATTGTTTGCCCAGTTTGTTCTACAGTCTTGGATACGTTCGCTTATGTGTACTTTACAGTTGTAGCTTTACTCTTATTTCTGGGTTTCTTTTTTCCTGTATCTGCTCGCGTACCCTGTCATTCCTGTTAAAAATCTCACTTTTTACAATCTGCAACCTATTTCTTCATTTGTTACATTCCATACTTCACTACCGTACAGCGACGTAATGATGTCCTTAATGACCATCCTGAGATCTATAATAAACAAATATATACACCTTGTGAGCAGTGTATCTTTCAACATAATAAAGCAATACGTATCACAATATACTATTATACAACCAAGAAGATGTACAGAAAATATGGTAAAACGTACATTTTTTACACCATGTCCTAAAGTGATAAGGCCATAATGGCATCGTCATAACATATAAATATAATCAGCATAGCATCGTCATATAGATCTGAAATAAGGTGTACAATAGGCCGCATCGTCCACACAGTCATTATTGCAACTGGCTACTGAAGTACAGTAGCTACCAGAAATCTGTTTGCTTACATCATCCCTAGATGTCGCTACTGTCAGCTCAGATATAGTCATCATTTAGGCAAAAAACATAATCTGATAAAAAACTCATTATGTAAAATATATGTAGCAGACTTTTAAAACTGATAACTATCATAGAAACTAAACTGTGATACATTAAAAGACGAATACAGTTACCCATATATAATTATTAAAAGGAAATGTGTGAATACAACAGGACCGATCCTTCTTATGGTGAAGTTACGGTCAACAATTAATATACGTATTACATTGTCTGTAGCAACCTATACATTGCCTATGAAAGATAAAATGTCTATATGACAGTTTTTTGCGTAAATGATGACTATATCTAAGATGACAGTAGTGGCATCTAGGGATGGTGTAGGCAAACAGATTTCTGGTAGCTACTGTACTTCAGTAGCCAGTTGCAATAATGACTGTGTGGACGATGCGGCCTATTGTACACCTTATTTCAGATCTATATGACGATGCTAGGCTGATTATATTTATATGTTTTACGATGACCTTACGGCCTTATCACTTTAGGACATGGTGTAAAAAAGGTACGTTTTACCATATTTTCTGTACATCTCCCTGGTTGTACTATAGTATATTTTGATATGTATTGCTTTATTACGTTAAAAGACACACTGCTCACTAGGTGTATATATTTGTATATTATACACTCCTGGAAATTGAAATAAGAACACCGTGAATTCATTGTCCCAGGAAGGGGAAACTTTATTGACACATTCCTGGGGTCAGATACATCACATGATCACACTGACAGAACCACAGGCACATAGACACAGGCAACAGAGCATGCACAATGTCGGCACTAGTACAGTGTATATCCACCTTTGGCAGCAATGCAGGCTGCTATTCTCCCATGGAGACGATCGTAGAGATGCTGGATGTAGTCCTGTGGAACGGCTTGCCATGCCATTTCCACCTGGCGCCTCAGTTGGACCAGCGTTCGTGCTGGACGTGCAGACCGCGTGAGACGACGCTTCATCCAGTCCCAAACATGCTCACTGGGGGACAGATCCGGAGATCTTGCCGGCCAGGGTAGTTGACTTACACCTTCTAGAGCACGTTGGGTGGCACGGGATACATGCGGACGTGCATTGTCCTGTTGGAACAGCAAGTTCCCTTGCCGGTCTACGAATGGTAGAACGATGGGTTCGATGACGGTTTGGATGTACCGTGCACTATTCAGTGTCCCCTCGACGGCCAGTGTAGGAGATCGCTCCCCACACCATGATGCCGGGTGTTGGCCCTGTGTGCCTCGGTCGTATGCAGTCCTGATTGTGGCGCTCACCTGCACGGCGCCAAACACGCATACGACCATCATTGGCACCAAGGCAGAAGCGACTCTCATCGCTGAAGACGACACGTCTCCATTCGTCCCTCCATTCACGCCTGTCGCGACACCACTGGAGGCGGGCTGCACGATGTTGGGGCGTGAGCGGAAGACGGCCTAACGGTGTGCGGGACCGTAGCCCAGCTTCATGGAGACGGTTGCGAATGGTCCTCGCCGATACCCCAGGAGCAACAGTGTCCCTAATTTGCTGGGAAGTGGCGGTGCGGTCCCCTACGGCACTGCGTAGGATCCTACGGTCTTGGCGTGCATCCGTGCGTCGCTGCGGTCCGGTCCCAGGTCGACGGGCACGTGCACCTTCCGCCGACCACTGGCGACAACATCGATGTACTGTGGAGACCTCACGCCCCACGTGTTGAGCAATTCGGCGGTACGTCCACCCGGCCTCCCGTATGCCCCCTATACGCCCTCGCTCAAAGTCCGTCAACTGCACATACGGTTCACGTCCACGCTGTCGCGGCATGCTACCAGTGTTAAAGACTGCGATGGAGCTCCGTATGCCACGGCAAACTGGCTGATACTGACGGCGGCGGTGCACAAATGCTGCGCAGCTAGCGCCATTCCACGGCCAACACCGCGGTTCCTGGTGTGTCCGCTGTGCCGTGCGTGTGATCATTGCTTGTACAGCCCTCTCGCAGTGTCCGGAGCAAGTATGGTGGGTCTGACACACCGGTGTCAATGTGTTCTTTTTTCCATTTCCAGGAGTGTAGATCTGAGGATGGTCATTACGGACTGAAACCGGTCATTGTCTAAAGAATTCATATTGTAATCAAAGATTGAAATAAAAAACACCGGCTTCATTCACGGCCACCGCCTACGATCATGATCTGAGGGCCTGAGAAAGGCCAAAATCTGACCGAAACCTGTCAACATCGAAATAAATGTGTTTGCAGTCGAGGTTGTTTGGGTCTGTTTCTAATGTGCTTTTAGCCATATCGCTGTTTCTCCGCGAGATTTGATCTCAAAAATTACTGATCCAGCTGGCAGTTTGTGCGACAAAAGTTCCTCGTCTATCATGTTTGATGTTATGTACATAGTTCCACGTAGTCAGCGCGTACACAACTTTCCCACTAGAGCGCGCCCCACCAGGCACAACAGCGCAGGTGCAGCGCTCGTCCGTCTCCGCACTACGAGATGGCGCTGCCATAGAGACGGACCAAATTCTGCTTCCGCCGATCCGCGTATTAATATGTAACGCAGCCAATGAGATTTCTGCTAACGTAGAACCTTTTCTCGTCGCGGATCACACTCGCGCAGTGATACCTGAACGCGCGAGGTATTGTAACGAGTGTACAGACCTCCGATTAGTCAGTCTGCATTTGTCTGTACCAGTCACAATTAGTGTGTACCAGTCTGTACGAGTTCTACATTTGTCTGTACCAGTCTATAGTCAAGTTTCAGTCTGCGCCTAATAAGATTACCATATTCCTGTACATAGCTGTCAAGATAAATGTATAGACACTTTTGTCAAGTATCAGAGATACATGTGAGAATAACATTAACGTACCAATACCAAAGGAACTACAAATTGTCAATTGTAAATAGCCTCCAGAACCAAGTTAAGTAATTTTTATGCTTGTTATTATTTTAATAAATGTGTGTGAAAGTTAATCAAGTTCTGTTTAAAGTTGGTCACTGTCAATCTGCTACTCTAAGCGTGCAAGTGGCATTTCTATCGTATGACCTAATGGCAGAAGATAAACACGCCACGATAAGACATATTGCTGACACTCGCCTGCTTCGTTAGAGCGACAAGTCAAGTAATCTGATGGTGTGTGTACTGAAGGTCTTACAGTACCCACACCACACCTGTTAACATCGAAATAAATGTTTTTGCTGTCGAAGTTGTTTGGATATATTTGTAATGTGCTTTTAACCATAGCGATGTTTCTGCGCGAGAAATTTTCTCAAAAATTACTGACCCAGCTGGTAGTTTCTGCGACAAAAGTTCCTCGACTGACTCCAACGATCTATGCCAGATCGAGGCCAACGCAACCTCGACCGACTATGCAGGTAGAATTCGGAGTGCGGCGCCTCTCTTTGCCGGTCTATGACAAAGGTGATGAAGACGCGATAGGGCTGATGAGACGGCCGCAAGCGAGCGGTGCTGGGATTTCCGCAGGAGCGCTGTCCTGGGCCGCAGCTCCCAGCCCGTCCCGGGCTGCCGGCGCGTAATCGCGTTGCCGCCGCAGCCCTGGGCACGAGCGCCTCTATATTCACGGGGGTTATTTATGCCCCATTCCCGGCACAAAGGGAAGAAGCGCCGCCCTAATCAGATTTAAGGTTTCGCTCCCCCTCGCCGCAGAATTACTGCTTTTCAGCTCCAATTTCTCCGGCGCCCCCGTCAGCGCCACCGCCGCCTCGGGCTTTTCCCTTCTTTCCGAAAAAGAAGAAAGTTTTTCTCCTCTGCCTCGCCGCGCCCTTGCTCCCGCAAGATTATCATCTGCATTCTTTCGTATTCAAATTCGCTTGTTAGGTGCGCCGAGATTGGAGGCGCCGTGCACCTGCCAACGCCGTCACCTCCAGCCTAGTCTCGGCTCACGGCGAGGCGGCACAGTGGCAGGGAGAGTGTGCCTGGGAGGGTCGCCAGCGCACACAAAGTCGCAGCTGTCATTCGTCCCTCTGGGAGGCGCTCGGTTCTAGAGCACGAAGCTGCTGCAGGGATTGGACAAAATAATACGAACAGCCTAATATTACACACTGCCAAAAAAAAAAAGTAACACCCTCAGAGACTGTGTTCAGAGGCACCACGGTTTATGGTTGGTTGGTTGGTTGGTTGGTTGGTTGGTTGAGGTTTAAGGGACCAAACAGCAAGGTCATCAGTCCCTTGTTTCAAATATGCGGCATTCCGCTAATGGGACAACTCAGTAAAGTCAGAACAATAAAACGGAAAAAGGGAAAAAACGTAAAAAGGCAGTCATGTTGTCATTGGTAAAAAACAAAATGAGGGAAGTCGGCAAGAGAACGAACCCAACACTATGCTGAAGCAGCATAGGCAAGACCACCTGTGACTTAAAAGGTACAACTGCTATAATGTAGAAAGTACGTATGGGAATAGAAAGACTAACCAAGCCTTAAAAAAAAGGGTAAAAACAGAGTAAAAGGGGAAGAAAAGAGGAATTCGGTCAGGGAGGTGAATCAGGAATCTCCGAACACTGCTTACAGTGGGAGACACCCAAACACTCACCGCCCCGCCCCAACACCAGAGAGAGATTAAAAACCTTAAAACTGAGAATAAAAACCACTTTCCCGGAGGAAATCGAGAACCAGAGAGACCATCCGGAATTCGTCAGCCAACATCAAAGGTAAAGTATGGGGGAGCATGTACTTAGCACGCAGAGCCAAAAGAAGGGGGCATTCAACCAAAATGTGGGCTACTGACTGGAAGGCTCCACAACCGCATAGTGGGGGTGGCTCATCACGCAAAAGAAAACCATGGGTCAACCGAGTATGGCCAATGCAGAGACGACACAGTGTGGTCGAGTCCTTTCGGGAGATGCGAAAGGAAGAACGCCACGGGCCTGGTGTCACCTTAATTGCACGAAGTTTATTAGACAGGGGAGTAGCCTCCCAAGAATTGGCCCATGACTGTGCGAAGTGGGATTTGATGTGAAGCTGTAAATCCGCTGCAGGAGGGGCTACAGAAAACGGAGGGTAAGTAACTGCTCCCCCAGCCAAACGATCAGCTAGCTCATTACCCGGGATACCCACATGGCCAGGGACCCAAAGGAAGTCAATAGAACAAGCAGCGCGGTGAATATCAGCGAGATGGTCATGGATGGCAGAGACCAAGGGATGGCGCGAAAAACACTGGTCAATAGCAAGAAGGCCACTCATCGAGTCCGTGCATAACAAAACGCGGTTGTGTAGGGACTGTTTAATAAAGGTAAGGGCCAGGGAAATTGCCATCAATTCCGCAGTAAACGCCCCACATGTAGGTGGCAGCAGATGACTTTCCGTTCCAACAGAGGACGTGAAGGCATACCCAACACGATCAGCAGATTTAGAGCCATCAGTGTAAAAAACAACAGCATCCAAAAAACTCCCACAAAATTTGACGGAAAAAGGAACGGAACACCACCGGGGGGATGGAATCTTTCGGATCGCGGCGGAGATCCATCCGAAGACCACGGTTTATAATATGTGCATACTGCCTGATTTGCTTTGATTTGATTTTTTATTGGTCCAGTTTTATCATACAGCACAAACTGTACAATTGATAACGGACAGGTCAAAGATAAGTTACAATTCTGGGGTAACTCATCATTAAGTAAAAGAGTGCTCATTGCACAAAAGCGTGTAATCAGAGTAATTGCTCATCCAAGATCATCCTGCAGACACTTATTTAAAGAACTAGAAATCTTCACTGTAGCCTCACAATATATATATTCACTTATGAAATTTGTTATTAACAATCCCAACGAATTCAAAAGTAATAGCAGTGTACATGGCTACAACACTAGGAGAAAGGATGATCTTCACTACTCAAGGTTAAATTTAACTTTGGCTCAGAAGGAGGTAAATTATGCTGTCACAAAAGTCTTTGGTCATTCACCTAATAGCATCAAAAGATAGCCATATAGCATTTAAAAGGAAATTAAAAGAATTTCTTAATGGCAACTCCTTCTACTCATTAGACGAATTTTTGGATATAGCAAGTGGGTAATTTCCCAACCCCACAAAAAAAAAAAAAAAAAAAAAAAAAAAAAAAAATTTAAAATATTGAGTGTCATGTAATATTTTGTCTAATGTAATATCTTGTATAGACACCTTTTATTAACCTGACATGTTCCACATCATTACGAAGTGTCGTATTCATGATCTATGGAACAAGTACTCATCTAATCTAATCTACATAGTATTAGCAAAATAGTAGCCAAATTAAAAATAGGTACCTATTACAAATAATTTTGTTACGTATTCAGAAATTCTCTGACAGAATAGAAACAGTGCTTTATTAGAAAAGCCTTTAGTTTAGCTTTAAATATTGGATGAGTAGCATTTTTAATTTCCTCTGGTATCTTATTGTGTAGTATTACACCAATGTTAATAATGCTCCTCTGATAAGTGGTTGTTCTGTGATATTTTTGATGTATATTTGATTTCCCTCTGGTACTATAGTTGAGTACATTTTTGTTCTGTAGCAGTTTGCCTGTTTTCAGGAGGTAGTCCCTAGTGAACAAGATAGTTTCATAAATGAATAAACTTGGAACATTTAGAACACCAAGCTCCGTAAAATGGGATTTACAGGACTCCATCTTTTTAACGCCACAAATTATTCTTACAGCTCCTTTTTGCATTCTAAAAACCTTTACGCTGTGAGTTGAGTATCCCCAGAAAATGATCCCATATGGGACTAGTGAGTGGAGCTGTGCATAGTATGCCTGCAATATTGCTTGTTGTAGCCTTTAAAATTCTTAGGCCATAGCACACAGATGATAGTTTTCTTGACAAGTTATTTATATGTGTGTCTCACTTTAAGTCTTGCTGAACCCATAGACCCAAAAATTTTGTGACACATTTTCTAGGGGATCATTTTTTTAACTGTGTTTGAATAGACATTTGATTAGTTGGAGGAATTAAATTGTAGTGTTAATGAATTATTTGTCACGGTCATCGACACCCTCTGTGTTGACTTTGCAGACAGTGACTGTCCTGAGTTTATTGGCGAAAACAGTGCCTGACACATTCAGTCTAGGGTACAGCCGTGCCCCATTCACGAGTACGTGCTGCTGGATCGCAAATGCGCAGAGACGTAAAAGGAAATCCGCAAAATTTAATTTTCTTTATCGCAAAAAATGCTTTTCCATTGCCGCAAAAGATAAATTTCAACACTATGCCGTCCGGCGACACCACAGTGGTGTCGTCTGCATAGTATCGCGCAGTGGCCGGCGACAGCACTTTAGTATCTTTTGCTTTCTGTTGGTGTTTTGTTTAGGTAACAATAAGTTACACACGTCAACAAGTGTTTTGTTTTTAAAAGTACTTGTGCTCTTTCATCATGGCGGACAAAAGAGACAATAGGATTATTTACGATGAATGCGCGGACGTCTTGTCTTATGTTCTGGACGACTTGGCCGATTGGGAAGAAGACATACGATATCAAAAAAATGAAAGTGGAGCAGAATCGTAGGAAGATAGTGAAATACGTCCAAGAAGAATTCGGCGAACGCTACGGTTGCGAACTGATTCGGCTCAATCAGACGAAGAAGACAGTGCACCGTGGTCAGACTTTGAGTTACCGAAGACCAATAATAAATTTGAAGGATCCCCGGGTCCAAACATATTTCCAAAGATACACAGAGCGTCGAGGATATAGTACAATTATATATTGGGAACGAACTATTTGAATACATTAGCAACGAAACCAAAAAGTACTATAGTCAAAATTGCAATAGAAGGAAACTAGATTTTAAAAAAATGCCAAATCTGTCGACGTTACCGGACCCAAACTTAGAAAATGGTTTGGGTTTGCTATCCTTATGGGAATTGTAAGAAAAGCAAGGATCAATGGTTATTGGTCAACGAATCCGTTGATAGACACACCGATATTTCGCAAAACGATGTCCCGCAACCGATTCAGACAAATATTATCATTTTTACATTTTTCCGACAGCAACAATAAACTGGATAGTGCCGACCGACTTGTCAAAGCGCAATTCGTAATTGATTATTTTTTCAAAAAGTTTAAAGAAACGTTTAATCTAAGTCAAAACATCTCAATTGATGAAGGAATGATACCGTGGCGTGGACGGTTAAATTTTAAAGTTCACAATCCGCCGAAAATTGCGAAATATGGCATACTCATTCGGATGCTGTGTGATTCGAGTACGGATACATTTCCTCATTCAAGATATATTCCGGCGCTGGACAGCCTTTAGCAAAAACAGTGACGGAACTATTGACACACTCTGATCGAATGTGACATCACCTCTGCATGGATAATTATCATATCGGTATAGAACTTGCAGAGAAGTTACTTGAAAAGAAAATTCGAGTTTGTGGGACGATACGGCAAAATAGAGGATTTTCGGAAAATTAAAGCACGCAAAAGTCAATGTGTTTGAAGCTTGTCATCAAAGGAAAGGTGACAAGCGGCTGGCGACAAGCCAAGTAATCCGACTTAGTGCTGCCGGCGCCAAGCGAATGAATTTGTACGAGACGTGCGGACGGCAAAGTGTTAATAGACCTATCGCTAAATTAAATGCGTAATTACGCACTACGCAAGTTTCGCAACTCCGCATTTTTTCTGTCCCATCCTGCGTACGTAACTACTGCTGCTTGCAGATGGCGCTAGGTCGAAGATTGCGTGTCGTCTATGGCCACAGGCGAATGTTACTGTAAACTGTATGTTGTGCTCGGTAGCTCCATGTACACAGTGCGAAGTTACTGTTTTGCGTAGGTAGTGGGAACTAAGTCTCAACTGTTATATCGAAGCTCATTTACATTTTTCATGTCACTTCAAGCTTTTAAAGACTGTATTTCATAAAAAATATCACAAACCGTGGAGCGGAATATGTTAGTGAGGACAGTTTTAAATACAGAAAACAGCATAAAATGAGGAAGGACGACATTTTGTGGACGTTCACAGAGAAAATTTGTGTCGAAACTTTGAAATATACTCTTTCACTCATTTCATCATTAGACTGCAGACACACCCATGATCCTGAAAACAAAAGCGCTAATGTCATTGAATCAAGTGTTATGCGGAATAGTTCCAAAAGAAAAACTTGTGAAGAACTGACTCCACACCCTATTAAGATAATACGGACGGAATTATCTAGGTCACCTAACTATGAAATACACAATAACGAGTCAATTAATTTTCGTTTACCACTGTATGGCGCCCGAAGGAAACTTACGCCCACCCATCGTAGTACTGAAACGGAGGGATTAGAGCAATTAAAAACATTAGATATTTTAAGAAATCGAGACGAAAACTTCTGCTTCGTAGATCTGGAAAATAATATGGTATTTCTCACTGCTGAGTAAAATTCGCAATTTCTGTGTGGTAATAAGCATACTGTATTAGCGGATAGGATACGAAACACTTTCAGCTTTATACGTTACATACATACAGAGTGAGTCACGAGGTTTTCCACCGGTTTCTGGAGGGTATTCCTTAGGTTATTTGGAACAAAAAATGGAAATAAAGTAACGGGATCATATCATAATTAAGAAGCTACAGTAATTGAAAAATTCAGAAAATGGCAGAAAAATCTTTTATAGTAGGATTTCACTATAAAAAATGCACATAATAATTAATTTACACAATTTTGTAACAGTCTCTTGCATTCAGAGTGGATTTAAACCAAGTGTTCAAAATTTCGTCCCTGCATTTGAAGGCAAAGATTCACAAGGGAGTGAACCGCGCGAGTAGCATTTCGTAATTTCACATGCCCGTTCCTTATTGACGTCGCGGCAACGAAAATGCGTTGTATCAGTTCTTCCCGTGTTTCCACCTTAACGTCGTACACGATGTCTTTCATCCACCAGCAGGTGCAGATGCAGTATAGGGGTGTCAAATCCGGGGATCTGACAGGCCAGTTGATAGGGCACCCGCGACCTTTCCATCGAAGTGGGAATTGCTGATTAAGATAAGCTGTTACCACATGGTGCAAGTGTGTAGGTGCCCCGTCATGTTCGACGTAAATGTGGTGTCTTGTTTGTAAAAAGTTAACGTAAATCTGACCATGAAATTTCCCGGGAGAATAAACGGCCCCAGGACCTGGTGACACACAACACCACACCAGACACTGACATTGTATCTGCGTCGAAACTGAGATACTGCCGTGGCATGGGGATTTTCGTCTACCCAGACATGCATGTCATGCCGATTTCCATTTAACCAGTTAGAAAAGTGCAAACGGTTAGCATAACCATGTGGCTGCAAATGGTGAACTTTCTTCACGTGAATAGGATACAGTCCATTCTCATGAAGAATCCCACATACCTCAGGTTGTGAAACGTTCAGTCGAGTAGCTAGGCTTCTTGTACTTGAACGAAGAGTGCGCTCTACTGAATTAAGAATGTTTTCCTGTTTTTGAACGCCACGATGTCTTTCTAAGCCAATACGAATACTGGGAAGAGTACCAGTCTCTAGCAATGTTCGATATGTTCCACTAAATGTTTTGGCACTCGGAATCCTACGATTAAGATACCGACAGTGATATTCGGCAACAGCAGCTTTCGCATTACCATCACAGGAGCCCAAAATGTACGCCATCTCTCCATACTCCTGCGACGAAAACTTGTAAGGCACCTCTGAAATGTACTGAACACAGGAGACAATAACAGTAAACAGTGACGGCAGTATCAACAAGGTGGTTGTTATGGAAACGTACCACTCGCTACACTTGTCTACCTAAGACTGATCGTGTGTCCTGTGAACAGAAGTGTATCGCTACATACGCCGTGGCATGTTTCAGAACTCTGTTGTAGCTCCTTCATTATGGATCAACATTTTTTGTTCCAAATAACCTAAGGATAACCTCCGGCAACCGGGGGAAAACCTCGTGACTCATCCTGTATACTACCGTGGAGTAAGTACAAGTTGCCTTTTGTCTGATGTTTTCAAAAACTGTATCAGCGTACGAATGCAGGTGGAATGGTTTTCGTAGTCCGTGCATTAAAAATTTAAACCCTGAAACATTAATCTTAGATTCTGAAGTCGCAGTTCATGAAGCGGCACAGAAACTGCTTCGAAACGTTCGCATTATGGGTTGCAGTTTTCACTTAGCTCGGGTAAGAAATCGAAAGATAGTCTAAAGATTTTGAAATATGTTTGCTTTTGCTTTAAGATTTATATCTCACAGAGTTGAGTATTGCTCCCAATCACAATCAGTTAAATTGTTTTCTAGACTATGTACTTGAAAATTACGTAATTTTACGAGGCATATACCGACAGATGAAATTATTGCTACAAATGGTGCACAGCCGTTTCATCGAGATTTAAAACAACAATTTTTAATAACCCCATTCTTTTATGCACGAGTTTGCGGAAGTTTTAAGGCAACTGCAAGTGAAAATTATCTGTGCTGTAACGCACTGCATTATAAAATACAAATAAATAGGCGTGACCGTGAAAATCGTATTGTTACTGAACTGTGAGACAGATATCAATGCGGTTCAAAAATGGCTCTGAGGACTAGGGGACTTCTGAGGTCATCAGTCCCCTAGAACTTAGAACTACTTAAACCTAACTAACCTAAGGACATCACACACATCCATGCCCGAGGTAGGATTCGAACCTGCGACCGTAGTGGTCGCGCGGTTCCAGACTGTAGCGCCTAGAACCGCTCGGTCACAACGGCCAACTATCAATGTGGTGAATTATAGTTACTGGAGTACGTAGAAAGAACTGCACATCAGCTCCAGCCTATCCCACTCTAGGGATAAGTGTTTAATCAGGGCAATCAGTGTGCCGCGCTGCCTATTTTAAGGGTAAGCTTTATATTTGCGCTTGTGATTTCTACTATTGTGCGATGTCTACACTGCGATCACGGCGAATGAAGTGTGCGCTTTTTCAAGATGGAAGTGTAGCCTGGGGAATTTGGTTAAGTTGGTAAAGGATATGGGTGGAGGAGGGTAAGCTGATCTGGAAGAATAGGTGGAGTGCATGTCGTTCGAGGATATGCACGGCGTGATGAAAGGAGAGAGGAGCAAAAGTGCATGTACATTAGAATAGCACACGATGGGTTGGGTTAGTAAATGGAAATACACTACTGGCCATTAAAATTGCTACACCACGAAGATGACGTGCTACAGACGCGAAATTTAACCGACACGAAGATGATGCTGTGATATGCAAATGATTAGCTTTTCAGAGCATTCACACACGGTTGGCGCCGGTGGCGACACCTACAACGTGCTGACATGCGGAGAGTTTCCAACCCATTTCTCATACACAAACAGCAGTTGACCGGCGTTGCCCCGAGAAACGTTGTTGTGATGCCTCGTGTAAGGAGGAGAAATGCGTACCATCACGTTTCCGACTTTGATAAAGGTCGGATTGCAGCCTATCGCGGTTGCGGCTTATCGTATCGCGACATTGCTGCTCGCGTTGGTCGATATGCAATGACTGTTAGCAGAATATGGAACCGGTGGGTTCAGGAGGGTAATACGGAACGCCGTGCTGGATCCCAACGGCCTCGTATCACTAGCAGTCGAGATGACAGGCATCTCATCCGCATGGCTGTCACGGATCGTGCAGCCCCGTCTCGATCCCTGAGTCAACAGGTGGGGACTTTTGAAAGACAACAAGCATCTGACGAACAGTTCGACGACGTTTGCAGCAGCATGGTCTATCAGCTCGGAGACCATGGCTGCGGTTACCCTTGACGCTGCATCACAGACAGGTGCGCCTGCGATGGTGTACTCAACGACGAACCTGGGTGCACGAATGGCAAAACGTCATTTTTTCCGATGCATCCAGGTTCTGTTTACAGCAACATGATGGTCGCATCCGTGTTTGGCGACATCGTGGTGAACGTACATTGGAAGCGTGCATTCGTCATCGCCGTACTGGCGTATCACCCGGCGTGATGGTACGGGGTGCCATTGGTTACACGTCTCGGTCACCTCTTGTTCGCACTGATGGCACTTTGAACAGTGCACGTTACATTTCAGATGTGTTACGACCCGTGGCTCTACCCTTCATTCGATCCCTGCGAAACCCTACATTTCAGCAGGATAATGCACGACCGCATGTTGCAGGTCCTGTACGGGTCTTTTTGGATACAGAAAATGTTCGACTGTTGCCCTGGCCAGCACATTCTCCAGATCTCTCACCAACTGAAAACGTCTGGTCAATGGTGGCCGAGCAACTGGCTCGTCACAAAACGCCAATCACTACTCTTGATGAAATGTGATATCGTGTTGAAGCTGAATGGGCAGCTGTACCTGTACACGCCATCCAAGCTCTGTTTGACTCAATGCCCAAGCGTATCAAGGCCGTTATTACAGCCAGAGGTGGTTGTTCTGGGTACTGATTCCTCAGGATCTATGCACCCAAACTGCGTGTAAATGTAATCACATGTCCGTTCTAGTATAATATATTTGTCCAATGAACACCCGTTTATCATCTGCATTTCTTCTTTGTGTAGCAATTTTAATGGCCAGTAGTGTACATAAATGTATTTATTTTGTGTGTTTAAAGTCTCCGACGGAGGACACAAGAGAACGGCTTCGAACACGTGCTTTGTAACGGGTGTGATCTGACATAACGTGAGAGCACCCGGTAATCGCACTTTGCGGATTATTATTTCGGGCTCAGGACGGGACAAGGCTGGAGGTGGCGGCTGTGGTCCGCTTCCGGGCGGGCTGGGCTGGAATACGTTGCGACGGTGCGCGCCAGCCAGCGCTGCTGCGCTGTCCCGGCGATAGCAGCGCGCTTTATGGCCTGTAAACAAAGCGGTCATTACGAGACGGGCCGCCATGCCTCGCATTGCGAGAAACACAAAACACCGGCCGCTGCTGCTCTGTTTTATGGCGCATAAACAGCTGCGTCATTAGCGATAAAGAAGGGCCCGCTTCCTTCCGCGCGGCGTCTCCCGGCGAAGAGGCCTCCGCGGACCGACACACCGGTCTACAAGTGCAGCCTTCTATTGAACTAAGGAAACTCGTTCTAGGCTGTGTAAAATTATGGCGCATGCTAGCAGCATGGTGCAAAACGCTTTAGTCGTTCTGGCCACTGCGACAGGTATATACCGTCACCATCACGAAGACCACCTGCGTTACTGGCCGAAACGTCCTACGTCATGACGACCGAACACCGATGAAATTTTTTGAAACAGAGCTTCTGCACATTTATGTCTTGTGAGATAGTTATTGAAGCAATAGGTGGTTACAATTATACCTTCACTGCCTGAGAGAGCCCAATGAAAAACGATTGATTCTAGGACGAGGAAACTTTGTGGAAAGATTCGTAAGGACATGCGCAAGAGAATAACGAATAAACCTTCTTAAAGAGAAACAGTTTAAATTCCACACGAAAGGGTGATAACATTTGTTAATTTTGTACCAAGTTTATGGTCCAAGTTACAAACGTTGCTCAACGTGGCGACCATGTGCATCCACGACAGCCTGGAACCGCACTAGAGATACCATTTCACAAATGCTCGCAGCATTTTTCGAATGGCTGACTATGGAATGTTCAGCTGTCGTGACACAGCTTGAAGATTACACACTGCGTCCAGCATTCTTAGCTATGGCAGCAGTAACTTATTCAACAATTTCTGGCACAACTGTTGTCAGAGAAGTGCACCTAGTCTTGCTGCATTTCTCTGCAATTTTCAAGAGTTGCCACTTATTTGTGTACAACAGCATCTTTGTCGCTGAAGAAGGAAGAAACTTTGGGTTAACGTCCAGGCATTAGGGACGTTGATCCTATAGTGTTGTCTCGTCTATTTAAATAACCTCTTTTCGCTCCACCTTACTACTTGCACATTATGTTGTTTTAATGGCCTATTAAATGTGTACAAAGTTTAAGGTAAATCTGTGATCCTAAAGTCGTAGCAAAATTCAAATGGCTCTGAGCACTATGGGACTTAACTTCTGAGGTCATCAATCCCTTAGAACTTAGAACCACTTAAACCTAACTAACCTAAGGACATCACACACACCCATGCCCGAGGCAGGATTCGAACCTGCGACCATAGCAGTCGCGTGGTTCCAGACTGTAGCGCCTAGAACCGCTCGGCCAGTCCGGCCGGCAAAGTCGTAGCATCCCCTTGTTAGTTGGGTTAAGTGCGATCTTGTTCATTTTCTCCAGTTGTTTTGTCCGACAATTTGCCGTTACACTGTTTCTATTAATTGCGGAATATTCCTTCCTGTCGTTATATCTCATAATCGTTCGTAACAAGGACAGCCGGCAGTGCAGTTGTGAGATGGAATAATTTTATTTTTCGAGAAATCGGCCTCCAACAGGCCTCGTGCTTCACCGCGCTGCCGGCCAGTTGCCGTCTGGATGTCACTGATAGCGGTAATGGCGATGTTAAGCTGCGTGCGCCGTGTCGACAAATTGGACTGAGGCGTGCGGGCCGCTATCGACTCCCCGCGCCGCAAGTGCGTAACGCGTGTCCGCAGTAAACAGGGAAGGCGCGGCCGAGCGTTACCGGCCCGGGGCGGAATACATTACGGCCGGCGGTAATTGGATACGGCAATTTCCAGCGGCGCCACGCCACACCTCGCGGCGGTGGCGGCGCGAACCTCGCCGGTGCCGCACTCCACCACCACTGTGCTGGGTAACGAGTTGTGGCGCGTCCGCGGTCGTCCCTCGGCTTGTTCGTCACTGCGCATCGCGTTGTTTCAACGAGGCAGTACTCGGTTCGAGGCCGGGGAGGGCGCGCTTGGGGTGCGCTACCAATCGCCTGCTCTCCCACTTTGGTCAGGGACAACAACTTTCCTGCTGACAAGTCTGTTACGGTTGTCGCTAGTATAGCATACTTAACCACTCTGTTCATCTGGGATGCGGACGCAGCAGACTCATTGGCCCTTGAAGCTTCAGATAATCACCACGTTGACATTTAATCTTCGTTGATCCGTTATGGATCGTGGGACGACGGCTGACATGAACTTCTTGGTGCAATAATTTACCAACAGCCGTGTGTATTGTAGAAATTTATTTTATTTTATGAACTTCTAAGTGCTACAAGTTTCGGCATTACATTGATGCCATCTTCAGGCCCCACTCGTCATAGTCGTAAAGTCGCTATACACGGAAGGAGCCATATAACTAGATCCATGAATAAATCGTCCTGCAACAGCTCTTGGTGGCCAGGCGACTATGGCGAGTGGGGCCAGAAGATGGCATAAATGTAATGCCGAAACTGGTAGCACACAAACGTTCCTAAAATAAAATAAATTTCTACAAAACATACGACTGTTGATAAATTATTGCAACAAGACGTTGACATTTGGTACAGTTTGTGGAAGACGAAAACCGAAATTGAGTAACCGTTTTCCACCGATCATTAGCGTCAGTTCCTTTTCATGAATTGTGTCTTTAAATAATTTGCCAGACTTCGTATGCATGACGCATGGAGGTTAACAATATTTCCTTAATGTGTTGTTGTGGTCTTCAATCCGAATATTGATGAGGGCCTCCACTCTAGATTATCCTGACGACATTTTCCCAAGTAGTCTGTGCTCTAACAATTGAGTGGGGGACAGTTTTACATCCGAAATATTTTACGGAAACCGTTAATCCGCACGCTAGAGCTGGATTCGCAGTGCGAATACAGCAAGGGCCTGTTGGCTAATGTTACAAGGCCCATTTCGACGGCGTGCCCAAAAGTAATGCATCCGAATTTCTTAGGTGAACACTCTTACGCTTTTTAATTAAAGCAAACTTTATTTACATTAGACATCTTTATTCTCCATGCCTACATATTTTCGTACGATGGTCTCCCTGGCGACGAACACATTTCTCCCACAAGAGACCAGTTTGTTGATACCGTCATTGAAGAATGTTTGACTTTGTTGACGGAGCCAAAACCTCGCCTCTCCTTGCACCACTTCATCGCTATCAAAGTGAAGTGTTCTAACAAGGGAACCTCCCCATCGCACCCCCCTCAGATTTAGTTATAAGTCGGCACAGTGGATAGGCCTTGAAAAACTGAACACAGATCATTCGAGAAAACAGGAAGAAGTTGTGTGGAACTATGAAAAAAATTAGTAAAATATACAAACTGAGTAGTCCATGAAAAGATAGGCAACATCAAGGACATTGGCAGTCATGGAGCGCTGTGGTCCCGTGGTTAGCGAGAGCAGTTACGGAACGAGAGGTCCTAGGATCAACTCTTCCCTCGAGTGAAATGTTTAACTTTTTATTTTCAGTGTCTGTGACAAACTCTTATGTTTTTATCACTTTTTTGGGAGTGATTATCACATCCGCAAGAAAACCTAAATCGGGCAAGGTAAAGGAATCTTTTTACCCATTCGCTAAGTGTACAAGTTAGGTGGGTCGACAACATATTCCTGTCATGTGACGCACATGCCGTCACCAGTGTCGTATAGAATATATCAGATGTGTTTCCTGTGGAGGAATCGGTTGACCTATGACCTTCCGATCAAATGTTTTCGGTTCCCATTGAAGAGGCACGTCCTTTCGTCTACTAATCGCACGGTTTTTCGGTGCGGTCGCAAAGCGCAGACACTAAACTTATTACAGTGAACAGAGACGTCAATGAACGAACGGACGGATCATAACTTTGCGAAAATAAAGAAAGTAAAATTTTCAGTCGAGGGAAGATTTGAACCAAGGACCTCTCGTTCCGCAGCTACTCAGACTAACCACGGGACCACGGCACTCGTGACCTCACATTTTCCTTAATGTTGCCTATCTTACGCATGGACTACTCAGTTTGTATATTTTACTAATTTCTTTCATAGTTCCACATAACTTCTTCCTGTTTTCTCTATTGATCAGTGTTCAATTTTTCAAGGCCTATCCACTGTGCCAACTTGTAACTAAATCTGAGGGGGGTGCGATGGGGAGGTTCCCTTGTAAGGTATTCTTTAGGTTTTGGGAACAGATGAAAATCGGA
This sequence comes from Schistocerca piceifrons, assembly GCF_021461385.2. Taxonomy (NCBI): domain Eukaryota; kingdom Metazoa; phylum Arthropoda; class Insecta; order Orthoptera; family Acrididae; genus Schistocerca; species Schistocerca piceifrons. The sequence goes on from NC_060141.1 coordinate 635,323,039, forward strand.
TGCGGCCAAGTCGGGACGGTATGGAGGATGACAGTAAATCAAGGCGTCGGATTGTTGCAGGTGTCACAGTCCTTCTGTTTGGTATGGTATTGTGCTGAAGGAAGGGGTGCTTCAACTCTTCGAATTCGTGCTTTCAGTTCTTTTGAAACTCACCATCCTCGGGCTGAAATCGCAAAACAAATTGTTGATAGGTGTCCAGTCTCGTCTGTTTCATGTCAGAAGTGAGCACACGGCTTCACGTACCTACGTTCCGCAATGATGGCCTCTCATGATATGTCACACTTGCCTGCGAGCCGTGTTATGTTATCCGACAATTTTCTCTGATGAGCTCACCAGTCCGATTCCGATGAGTTTCGTCGCTTGTCGTTCGCGGTCGTCCACTCTTAACTCTGTCACACACGTTGTGGTTAGCACCACCGTTTCCTTCATTTCAAGCACGAACAACCTAACATCACACATTACTGATATCGATACAGTCATTACTGTGTTCAGTTTTCATTCTTCTATAGATTTCAACTGGATGTTCGTTTTGTGCGACTAGAACTGTTTCTCACGCACCGACATAGCTGCACTATGTGATCAAAAGTATCCGGACACCCCCAAAAACACACGTTTTTCATGTTAAGTGCATTGTGCTGTCACCTACTGCCAGGTACTCCATATCAGCGACCCCAGCAGTCATTAGACATCGTGGAAGAGCAGAATGAGGCGTGAAGGGACACTTACAGCACAAAAGGGTGCAGGCCGACCTCGTCTGTTGACTGACAGAGACCGCCGACAGTTGAAGAGCGTTGTAATGTGTAAAAGGCAGACATCTTTCCAGACCATCACACCGGAATTCCAAACTGCATCAGGATCCACTGCACGTACTACGACAGTTAGGCGGGAGGTGAGAAAACGTGGATTTCATGGTCGAGCGGCTTCTCATAAGGCACGCATCGCGCCGGTAAATGCCAAACGACTGCTCGCTTGTAGTAAGGAGCGCAAACATTGGATGACTGAACAGTGGGAAAACGTTGTGTGGAGTGAAGAATCACGGTACACAATGTGGCGATCCGATGGCAGGGTGTGGATATGACAAATTCCCGGTGAATGTCATCTGCCAGCGTGCGTAATGCCAACAGTAAAATTCGGAGGCGGTGGTGTTACGGTGTGGTTGTGTTTTTCATGGAGGGGTCTTGCACCCCTTGTTGTTTTGCGTGGCACTATCGCAGCACAGGCCTATATTGATGTTTTAAGCACCTTCTTGCTTGAAGAGCAATTCGGGGATTGCGATTGCATCTTTCAACACGATTGAGCTCCTGTTCATAATGCACGGCCTGTGGCGGAGTGGTTACGCGACAATAACATCCCTGTAATGGACTAGCCTGTACAGACTCCTGACCTGAATCCTATAAAACAGCTTTGGGGTGTTTTGGAACGCCGACTTCGCGCCAGGCCTCATCGACCGACATCGATACCTCTCATTTTCTGGTCTAGGAATCTACTTCAGCACTCCATTGACCACGCGTCTCTCGCTTTGGATGTTAGGCTTGCGAGGAATCTGCATTAAATTCGTCTGTGTTTTGTTCTATCATCGCGAACTGCCACTTGCGCCAGTTACGTGTCTGGAATGCCACACTGTTCCCCTGACCCAAATCAGAACCATTTTATTTTGATTGTCAGGGAAGTCGCGGTTTAATTCTACATCCTCAGGAAGTGTATTACACTCACGAAGAGACTCCAGTCTGGAACTTTTACCGTGTAGGGTTGATAGAGGAAAAAGAGAAGATCAGAAGACGACTAGTGTGTATAGCTATGATTTAAATTAGTAAGCGTGAATGTGTCAGGGCTATGCTCATCTAACTCTAGTGGCAGATCCTGCAAGGGTCGTGTCGTGCATCAACGTATGATAGTACGTTCCTAGAGGAGTCGACCAATATTTGCCTTCCTCCTATTTACACATCGCGAAAAGATGTTGAAAGTAAAATAAGAGAGATTTGAGGTCTCACGGATATTTACCGACAGATTCTTCCAACTCACCACTGGCGACTGGAGCATGAAACGTAGAAGTGACAGTGGCACAGAAATTACTCTCCCACACACCGCTTGCGGAGTATAGACATGGATGCAAACGTTTCCACATTGTTAACAGTATTCGCTGATTCTGAATGGGATTCACAGAGCACACTTTCAGTAGAGGAACCAAGGTGGCATTAGCTAAAGCTTACTGCCTACATGATGAATGTTAAACCAGGATCGGTATATGGCAGATTTGTATCCCGTGCTTCACCGATACAAGACCAGCATCTTTAATGAGTACAGTATTCAGTCGGTGATAAAGGCAACGGGTTAATATTTTGTAAATGGTATAAAGCAAAAGAAACGTGCGCAGGTAGAAGAGAAGCTAAAACTTGAATATGTCCAAAGCTGTTGAAAGCGGATCAGTAGAGCGAGGTAGGCATTGCTAATTCATAGCCGCCGTCGTGCGAAAATCGATGCGCGGACGAGCTGCGAGGGAATAACGTTATGACAACCGGCAGTAAAACCCCCAGTTCGAAGCAAAATACTTAAAAATTTATACCGTCACTGGATTCTGTTTGGAATTGACGAATATGGCCGCTTTACAAAATGGTGCGTTCACCCACGAGGCATGCTTTCAGGACGACGTTGATAGCATTTTGTTTTGGTTGCTTCTTCCTACATAGGTCGATGCCTTAGCGCTGAAGCTTTCCTGTAGGCTAGTTACACAGCCACATCAAGCATGCTTTCACTTCATCGACTCGTCTGTAATGGCTGAGATGTTGAACAGACACTGGGCACCGAGGACAATGCGACACTCGAACTACAATGCTAGCTTTCTCAAGTATTCGTAGAAAAGCACATTAAAGAAGATAAATTAAGGTTTAGCCTTCCGTCGGCGTCGAGATCTTTATAAAGGAAGAATCTGGATGACCGGATGGGAATTTGGACGGTCACCCTAAGGAATACGAATTCAGTGTCTCACCACTTCGCGCTGTCCCGAATAAGCGTGCAACATAATACAACTGCAGAATGGGAAAACATTAAAGCTTGTATGATCCAGGCAGCGACGGAGGCTACAGAGAAGTAAAAGAAATTTAGGAAGACGAAGAGTGTCAAAATATGGAATGAAGATATATCACAAAGCTTAAAATACAGAAGAAACGAAAGCACAGCATAAAAAAGTAACTATCCTAAGCAAATAGTGAGAGAAGCTCATCAAGAACCCGGGGGTAAAATGGTATCAAACAATGAAAGTGATGGACATAGTAGATAAGAAATGGCTTATGAACTCCTGAAACAACAAGCGGGAAAAAGATTCGGCACGATTACTTGCAATAGTTAAAGAAACTTGGATGAAACACCATCAAGGATTATGCGCAGAAAAACTATGAGCAGAAAACAGTGATAAAATTGAACTCATAAAAACAGACAAGGACAAAGAACAAGATGATGAAATATACAAAGAAAGCAATACTACATTGTGGAGTTAGAAGTAGTATTAAAGCTGCCGATGAACAGGAAAGCAGCAGGACACGATAACATTAATGTTGGAAATGGAAGATAAAACCCAAAGCCTGGAGAGTGGCGGGAATAATATCACTCTATAAAAAAGGTACTAAAAATGCTGGTGAAAACTATAGTGGAGTAAGTCAGTTGAACAGTGGCTGTAAATTACATGCACGAATAATTAATGACAAAATGAAAACAATAGCTGGCGCCCTCTTACCAGAGCAGCAACATGATTTTAAAAAATGACGATCATAAACTGACAGTATTGCAATAGTGCGGCAGATAATTGACAAGAGACGATAACGTAACCTGAAGACTCATACCGCATTTGTAGAGCATGAAAATTCCTTCGACAGAGTTAACAGAGATGTGTTGTGGCATGTAATGGCAAGACAACGTCATCATATACATATATTTGAGTGGTAAAAAGATTGTTTTTAAATAACAAAATTTTAATTAATACAGGAGAGATCAGGATCAATAGCAATTAATACAGGCGTACGAGAAGGGTGCAGTCTCCCACCTACTTTATTTAATTGTGTGTTGACGACAAATTAACCCAGGAATAAAATTAATTCCCACAAACACAATTTTAAATACTGTACTCTTTGCTGATCAGCAAACAATTTTATAAAAGACGTAGGTTGATTTACAATTTGCTCTACGTCGAACGGATTTAATAGGCAATCTCTATGACTTGAAAATAACAGAAAATAAAATGAAAGTTATGGCTTTCAAAAGAAAATACCCACTCTGTTCTAAAATAATGCCAGACCACTTTACTTTATTTTACTAAGAAATACCAACGAAGAATACAGTGAGCTGAAATGAAATTTTTAAGGAAAGAAAACGATCTACTCTAACAGATCAAATGAAAAATTCCGAAATAAGGAAAGAAATACATTTTGCATGAATGAAAGAGTATAATCTAGGATAACAAAATGGAAGAAGCACCTTAAAAGAATGGTGTAGCAAGAACAGTCAGATATGTAATATAATATAGACCTACAGGAAACAGATCTGTAGGAACACAAAGGAAAATGTGGGTTTTGTGATGACGGACCAGACTATAAGCCTACTCCCTGAAGTGAAGAAAAGAAGAAGAAGAGTGTCTAACGTTCGAAATGTGTGGCAAAACGCTTGTGCTTTAAGCGACGCAGCAGCAACGTAAACATTTATGAGTAAAGCAAGAAGGCGGTTTCGGTTATTGGCAAAATACGACGTGTGATCTTCGAATCTCGTATACAAAAAGCAATATTAAACTAAGATACAGCCAGAAGAAAGCAGAGTTTGTCGTTTGCAAGAAACTGACGACACTACAGGCATAATTAGTTCTTTTCGGCGGTGATGTAGTATTGCCGAAACGCAAAGTAGAACACTTTTAAGTTGCCACGTGGCGTTTTCTTGGTTATACAAGTGTTCAATACTGCCAACCTGGTTTGGAGAAGTTTTTACTCGAGCACAGCCGACATCGAGCATGGCGACCCCTTTTAGACTACCCGCACGCGACAGTTACGTAAATGTCGAATGTTCCGCAGCGGAAAATTTATCTTGCTACAAAATCTTATAAAAGTTTCCGCAATACATTTCCGTCAGGAAATGTATGAAATATCTGTCACAAATGTGACGCGTCACGAAATATGTATTTAGGAAACATAAAAAATTATATTCGTGACTGTTCCTGTATCGTTTGTTGTCTAAGGATTACATGCAATTTAAATACATCCTTACCTGTTGAATTCTACATCAGTGCGAACAGACCTCTGTCAGCCAACTTCCCCTATACAGGATGTTAAACAAAAGAAAGCACTAGCCGAAAATTGAAAAAAAAAGTTTTATACTGACGAGTCCGGGAGTAAACACTTTTTGAGATGTGGGTCGTTTTACTTTTATCGAATACGGCTAAACCACAGTGGCTAGTGGGGTATGCTATCTTTCTGATGATGTTCCTTGCTCAGTTATTTTTGACTGTGTGGGCAAGTGCAAATCCTAGAGCGACCATTAGCAGAAGTCTTTTGGCGGGAACTGGACCATATACTTTATCAGACAAACTAACAAGTGCTGATCAGCAATTTCCGCGCACAATTTACCCACCCGAATAATGAAGTTCCCTTGCAGGAAGGCAACGGGTGTAGCTGATGCATGACGTGACTGCACCCCGCTTTCTTACGACACGAACCACAAGCGATTAATGATCGACTGACTGGTCGAGGAAATCCATTGCGTCACCGCACCGTAATCAGCTAACTTTCCGGCTATGGTACATTAGTTTATTCCACGCCCTTCAACAATGCGCACGCTGATCGAGTCAGAGGACAGCCAGGTGCGTTACAGTGAGTTCGTGATTGTTTTAGGAAGACAACGGCAGGACGTATAAGAATGACGAAAGTGTTGGTGCCAACAGTGAACATGGACAATGAGGCTTTAGAAAGCTTGACCTGAAGATGGTTGTCAATCAACCGAAACTAGTTATCAACAGATTGTAATTTTATTTTTTATTGCTGTCAGTTTATTAAAACTTACGAGTACGAGTACGTCATTCCATGCTGCTTCAGGTCTGTGCCACAGTTCACGAATCGCTATGATTGGCGATTGGTGGGATTCAGTCTCTTGATAACCGCTCAACCAGATGTTTCCAATGGGTGAGAGATCTGTACAACATGCTCGCCACGGCAGCTGTTGCCCATCCCCTGTATCGAGGTCAAATCACAACGGGCAAAATGTGGTCTTGCGTTATCTTGTTGAAAAATAACTTCACTGGACCGTGAAGGCGAGGTACAGCGGCATTTAACAAGCCAGCTGTTGTTTAAATTACCGGCTATATGAGCCGAAGGTATGGTGTTGTGTTCCTTACGGCTCCTCATATCGTCATTTTACGAAGTGGGCTTGTGTGAAAAATGCAGGCTGGTAACGTTCGTTCTCCTTGGAGGCTCCACACATGATTACGTCCATCCTGATCTTGCACGCTAACACAGGACTCGTATGAAAAGACGACATGGTACCTCGTGTGTCCAGCTTTGTAGCCAGGCGCACCCCATTTGGCGCGTCTCTCAGCTACCTTGTTAAGGCAAGTCGCAACAATGTTTGGCGAGCGGACATTCCAGATGCTCCAGACATCGCCGCACTGTCCGTTTGAATATTTGTCTTGCTGCAACAAGCCCACTTCCTGACTCAAGGTTTGTGCCTAGGGTGTACGGTCCAGCATTGTCGAGCGAACTACTCTGCTTGACAACAGAGACATTTTTGGACAGAAACAGTCACAGGCAATGATGGATCACACTAAACACAGTGCACGCGTAATAGAGATGGAGTGGTATATCTGTAACGAAAAATGATACAGATTTAGCCACATGGGAAAGTCGGATAACAGACATAAATCACGTTCATGTTCGATACAGGTCAAGATCGATGGAAATCTTAGTAAGGAAGATGTCGTCCTTGGGCACTAAAGCAAATTTTGGACGTGTTATTAATGCTGGCTACCTAAGTGATAAGGATTCGTCTGTAAAGGCCTTTTACAGTTCCTGCCCGCTTCCATAAGGGGTATTCATTGAGAAAAACGTCTACCAAGAGAATCCCAGGTGTGCGCTGTAGGGTTTAGGTTCGGGGAGTGTGCAGGCCATCCCATACATTCAATATCTTCACTTTCCAGTACGTCGACATCTCAGCAGTCCTGTGCGGGCGGGCGTTGTCGACCATAAACAGAAATTCGGGACCTGCCACAGCCCAAAACAGACGGACAATATCCAGAACGATCTCTCTGCAATACCGCTGTGCTGCAACGATACCTTGCGCAAAGATATGCAGCGGACTTCGGCCACTGTGAATAACGCCTGCCCACGCCATGTGCCCTAGGCCATACCGACGACGTTCATGAACATTCTGTGGTGTGTTTCCCTCTCTCTTCACACTAACTGGTGTCCAGAATCACTTGCCACATGAAGCGGGATTCGTCGGGGAACCCCACCGTGGATCATCTTGACAAATAAAAACACGTACAGCCGTCCTTATGATTTTATTTTATCGCTACCAGTTTCAACGCTTCAGAGCGTCATCTTCATGCTGTTTTAATGCGGTACAGGTGGATATGATCCCCATGCATAACACATAGGTTGCCAGCATTATTGGATACGCAGATAATGCGTTAGCACTCCAACCATGGAAGGATGCTGACACATTATCTGCGTATCGAGTAATGCTGGCAACTGATGTGTTATGCATGGGGATCGTATCAACCTGTACCGCATTAAAAACGGCCTGAAGATGACGCACTGAAGCGTTGAAACTGGTAGCGATAAAATAAAATCAGAAGGACGCCTGTAGGTGTTTTTATTTGACACGATAGTAAACGGCCGTCGTCCCAGAGACCTCCTGCTAAAAGGATGGACATACACTGTGGGTCATTGTTGCTAACCCCGATCAACATGCTCCCTACATGAAAAACCTCTTTCCAGCGGGATGACATAGTTAAAGTGGGAAACTTTTAACAGGCTTTCGAGCCTAGAAACCACCTGATGGTTCTGACACGGTAGTGCTTGCAAAATTTGCAGTGAATGCCTAGGAGTGAAATGTCTGTCCCTTTTCGCCACCACGGCTACTTATCGATCCTCTTGCCGTGTGATGGTCCACATACGACCACCGACATGCTTCGGATAACATTTCTACTTTCACCGACCCTTTTTAACTGCAAGATCACACTTTTGGACACACTCATTACTCTGGCCGCAGTTGCGACACTTGGAGCGGCTTGGAGCCATCTAATTGCTCGTCCACGATCGCAAGCATTCAGATGATGTCTTCCAGACACGTCGCTATACCACACGGAATGTCACACTAATCGGATCGAGCAGTGGTTAGCGCACGGGACTCGCATTCGGGAGGACGACGATTGAAACCCGCGTCCGGCCATCCTGATTTAGGTTTCCCGTGAGTTCCCTAAATCGGTTCGGCAAAATGCAGGGATGGTTCCTTTAAAGGGCACAGCCGATTTCCTCACCCATTCTTCCCTAATCCGATGGGACCCATGACCTCGCTGCAGCCGGCCGCTGTCGCCGAGTGGTTGTAGACACTTCAGTCCGGAACCGCAAGACTGCTACGGTCGCAGGTATGAATCCTGCCTCAGGCATGGATGTGTGTGATGTCCTTAGGTTAGTTAGGTTTAAGTAGTGCTAAGTTCTGATGTGATAGAAGAAGAAACAGGAGTCTATTTAGAAGAGATAGGGGATCCAGTATTAGAATCGGAATTTAAAAGAGCTTTGGAGGACTTACGGTCAAATAAGGCAGAAGGGATTGATAACATTCCATCAGAATTTCTAAAATCATTGGGGGATGTGGCAACAAAACGACTATTCACGTTGGTGTGTAGAATACATGAGTCTGGCGATATACCATCTGACTTTCGGAAAAGCATCATCCACACAATTCCGAAGACGGCAAGAGCTGACAAGTGCGAGAATTTTTGCACAATCAGCTTAACAGCTCATGCATCGAAGCTGCTTACAAGAATAATATACAGGCCGGCCGAAGTGGCCGTGCGGTTAAAGGCGCTGCAGTCTGGAACCGCAAGACCGCTACGGTCGCAGGTTCGAATCCTGCCTCGGGCATGGATGTTTGTGATGTCCTTAGGTTAGTTAGGTTTAACTAGTTCTAAGTTCTAGGGGACTAATGACCTCAGCAGTTGAGTCCCATAGTGCTCAGAGCCAAGAATAATATACAGAAGAATGGAAAACAAAATTGAGAATGCGCTAGGTGACGATCAGTTTGGCTTTAGGAAAAGTAAAGGGACGAGAGAGGCAATTCTGACGTTACGGCTAATAATGGAAACAAGGCTAAAGAAAAATCAAGACACTTTCATAGCATTTGTCGACCTGGAAAAAGCGTTCGACAATATAAAATGTTGCAAGTTGTTCGAGATTCTGAAAAAGTAGGGGTAAGCTATAGGGAGAGACTGGTCATATACAATATGTACAACAACCAAGAGGGAATAATAAGAGTGGACGATCAAGAACGAAGTGCTCGTATTAAGAAGGGTGTAGGACAAGGCTGTAGCCTTTCGCCCCTTCTCTTCAATCTGTACATCGAGGAAGCAATGATGGAAATAAAAGAAAGGTTCAGGAGTGGAATTAAAATACAAGGTGAAAGGATATCAATGATACGATTCGCTGATGACATTGCTATCCTGAGTGAAAGTGAAGAAGAATTAAATCATCTGCTGAACGGAATGAACAGTCTAATGAGTACACAGTATGGTTTGAGAGTAAATCGGAGAAAGACGAAGGTAATGAGAAGTAGTAGAAATGAGAACAGCGAGAAACGTAACATCAGGATTGATGGTCACGAAGTCAATGAAGTTAAGGAATTCTGCTACCTAGGCAGTAAAATAACCAATGACGGACGGAGCAAGGAGGACATCAAAAGCAGACTCGCTATGGCAAAAAAGGCATTTCTGGCCAAGAGAAGTCTACTAATATCAAATACCGGCCTTAATTTGAGGAAGAAATTTCTGAGGATGTACGTCTGGAGTACAGCATTGTATTGCAGTGAAACATGGACTGTGGGAAAACCGGAAGAAAAGAGAATCGAAGCATTTGAGATGTGGTGCTATAGACGAATGTTGAAAATTGGGTGGACTGATAAGGTAAGGAAAGAGGAGGTTCTACGCAGAATCGGAGAGGAAAGGAATATGTGGAAAACACTGATAAGGAGAAGGGACAGGATGATAGGACATCTGTTAAGACATGAGGGAATGACTTCCATGGTACTAGAGGGAGCTGTAGAGGGCAAAAACTGTAGAGGAAGACAGAGATTGGAATACGTCAAGCAAATAATTGAGGACGTAGGTTGCAAGTGCTACTCTGAGATGAAGAGGTTATCAGAGGAAAGGAATTCGTGGTGGGCCGCATCAAACCAGTCAGTAGATTGATGACCAAAAAAAAAAAAAAAAAAGTTTTGGGGACTGATCACCTCAGATGTCCCATGGTGCTCAGAGCCATTTAACCCTTCCCTGCAAGGTTTGCGTGCGTTACGCACAGGCTTGGCTATAGTTAACACGTCGGCCCTCTAAATTCCCTTTTACTTCAATTCGTCGCGCGTTCCGTAGCAATTGGCAGTTGTTCTTTAGCAAGTGTCACTTGTTCCTTAGCAATTGTCGTGCAGTGAACATATATCTCTTCTCGCGTGCTAGTTGTTTGGCGCCGTAGAGAGCCTGTATGACAGCCTGTATGACAGTCGGTCAACCCGATCAACACAAACAGTAATACGGCGTAACTATAAACAGCAGTCACGATAGGCCACGATCCTGCCGCTGTCGAATTACGTGCTCATAGACCGCCCCCTCTTACACGAGGAATAACACAATCTTTTTACAAAGAAACAATGCTGAGATCTGATTTATGAGTGAGAAACTCAGTGCGTAATCTTTCTGCATAAAGGGTGGTCAGAAACATTCTGAAAAGCTTGTTAGAGCGTTGCAGGGTAGCCAGTGCCGAGAGATAAGAAAAAAATTCGTTACATTGCGCGGTTTACGAGATAATTAGCATTGAAGTTAGCCAGTCAGGCATTGCGCGTGCAAATTCAAGCGGCCTGCCAGGAAAAACTAGTGATAGTAGTTCTCATACCGTAGATGATAGCACACGAGACTGCTCAGCCTCTGGCTCGCTTTCGACCTTTACTAATGTCCCATATCCAATTTTTGTTTCACTCTCATGATCAGTTTTAGGAAACCAAGCGGAGAATGCGTTTGGCGATACCGTCCGCTTGAATCTGCAGGTGAAACAGCCTCATTGGCTAAATTAACCACTAATTCGCAAACGACGCAAGGTTTCGAACTTTTTCTTAACAATTACACTCTTTAAGATAAAAAAATGACGCACTGCGAAGGAATTGTACGAAGGGGCGGAAATCGGTAGATGTGATGTACATGTACAGACAAATAAGTGACTGAAATTTCAGAGAAACTGAAAAGTAAGAGCTTCAGAAATTGAGCAAGTCAGTAACGTACTGGTCCTTACGCAAGAAGCTATTAGACATGCCATTCACTAAAGCAGTTGTTGGATGCACCAGGTGATCAAAAAGTCAGTATAAATTTGAAAACTGAATAAATCACGGAATAATGTAGATAGAGAGGAACAAATTGACACACATGCTTGGAATGACATGGGGTTTTATTAGAACCACAAAAATAAAAAAGTTCAAAAAATGTCCGTCAGATGGCGCTTCATCTGATCAGAGTAGCAATAATTAGCATAACAAAGTAAGAAAAAGTAAACATGATGTCCTTTACAGGAAATGCTCAATATCTCCACCCCCATCACTCCTCAACAATAGCTGTAGTCGAGGAATAATGTTGTGAACAGCACTATGAAGCATGTCCGGAGTTATGGTGAGGCACTGGCGTCGGATGTTGTCTTTCAGCATCCCTAGAGATGTCGGTCGATCACGATACACTTGCGACTTCAGGTAACCCCAGAGCCAATAATCGCACGGACTGAGGTCTGGGGACCTGGGAGGCCAAGCATGACGAAAGTGGCGGCTGAGCACACGATCATCACCAAACGACGCGCGCAAGAGATCTTTCACGCGTCTAGCAATAGCAGGTGTTTATCAGCCAGGCTGGGGATGATGCGATTCTGTAACATATCGGCGTACCTCTCACCCGTCACGGTAGCAGTTACAAAACCAGAATCACGCATTTCCTCGAAGAAAAAAAGGCCCGATAACGGTAGATGTGGTAAATCCAACCCATACCGTGACATTCTCGTCGTGCAATGGAATTTCCACGACAGTTCTAGGATTTTCGGTAGCCCAAATTCTGCAGTTGTGGGTGTTGACAGACCCTCGGAGCGTGAAATGTGCTTCGTCGGTCCACAACACGTTATTCAACCAATCGTCATCTTCCGCCATCTTTTGAAACGCCCACACCGAAAATGCCCTCCGCTTCACTGAATTGCCAGGTAACAGTTCACGATGCCGATGGATTTTGTACGGATAGCATCAGAGGGTACGCCTAAGTGCCACCCAAACAGTAGTGTATGGAATGCCAGTGCGACGTGCGACTGCACGAGCGCTGACTTCCCCGTGCATAGACGAACCCGCTACAGTCTCCATTTCTTCCTGAACTGTCACAGCAGCATTACGCCTTGTGCTCGGTCGGCCACTACGGGATCTATCGTCTAAACAAACCGTGGCTTCGAACTTCGAAATCATTCTCGCCACAGCCGCATTTGTCAACGGACCTTTACCCGTTCTAATCCCCTTCCTATGGCGATAGGATCGTAACGCTGGACTAGCACATTCCCCATTCCGATAATACAGCTTCACCAAAAGCGCCTTTTCAGGTAATGTCAACATGCTGCGACTGCTGGCGCATCTTATTCTCTTTCTCATTACAGCTCCTTTTATACACGATTGTCATGCGCAGTCACTGACGTTTTGCTGTCCAGCGCCATCTGTCGGACTTTTGTGAACTTTGTTTTTTTTTTCTTGTTCTAATAAAACCCCATGTCATTCAAAGAATGTGTGTCAATTTTTACCTCTCTATCTACATTATTCCGTGGTTTATTAAGTTTTCAAATTTATGCTGACTTCTTGATCACCCGGTATTTCTTAGGTATATCATGCCAAGTTTTGCCCAACTGACGCATTAGATAGTCAAAATTCCGAGATGGTTCGAGAGCGCTGAACATAAGGCTCCAAACATTCCCAAGACAAGTGGCGACCTTGCTGGCCAAAGTAGCGTTGCGCAGGCGGGCATTATTCTGCTGAATATAAGCCTAGGATGGATTCCCATGAGGCATAGGATATCGTCGACGTACCGCTATGAAAAGAAATGGCACCCCAGAGCATTACTCCTGGTTGTCGGGCGACAGACAGTTTGGTATCCCACTGCTGTCTGGGGCGTCTCCAGACAAGACTAAGCTGGTCATCAGAGATCAGTTCGAAGCGGGGCTCATTACTGAAGACAATTCTACTCTAATCAATGAGATTCGAGGCCGAAGACGTGTATGGAGACGCTACGGACAGCGGTGGAATACGAACCAGACTGTCGCCCGCCGTATGACCTGACAATCTGGAGTGGTGGTCTGGGGGAGCCCTGTAATCCTAACCATTTACGTATCCAAGCATTTAAAACACTTCATGGTGATTTGCGTGCATACCGCCTTCTCGCTGATGCAGTTTTTAAGCTCAGCATTTCCGTCTGTAAAAATGAGATCTGCAGTGGAAGCAGAAGAGAAGTCTTGTGTCAGAGTTCAAACTCACTTCAAATGGTGTAATTGGCTACAGATAAAATTAGGAAAACGAATTTTTCGTGGACAAAATACCATAGTGAGAGTGAAGGCTGCAGAAACTCGTTACGTCCCTCCAGTTTATTAAACCTCTGTTTGTTCGGAGGGGGACAGCACTGTTACCGACTCGAACGAAATATGGCAAGTTCCGGCAACTGGAGCGTATGCGGCCAAAGTGGGACCAGGCGAGCGGCCGATAGGGGGCCTGCAGCTGCGGCTGGGCTCCCTCAAGCTGTAAATCCTCCGCGATAAAAAAATGCCCCGGCCCTAAATGTTTATTACAAAAGTTGCCTGTACTGATAGAGTACGCAACCGAGGAGCTCCGCTACGCAATTACGCTTATTTATCGCCAGGTGGAGCCGCCTCAGAGAGAGGGGCGGCTTGGAAAACGCTGCGCGCCCCAGGTACACCAGAAATGCGAGCGCACGCAGATCTTTTGGGTCTCGTGTAGCCGTGTGTTATCTTGCTTAATTTCTTGTATATTATCAAATAATTCGTTTCGTTGCTTGGTGCTGCAGTGGTAGGAATTCATATCATCTTGTCGGGTCGCTAGTAGTCTCAAGTGGTTAAAATCCCACGAGCGTTCGTTAGCGTTCTTATCGACCATTGCCACGTGTAGCCATAATACAGGTAATTCCGCGATCAGGCCTAGAGAACCGCGCCATGCTACCGACACCCGCCAATGTCATTGGGATGCGTTGCAGAGCGGCATGTAGTCAGCACACCCAGCACATCGCTCTCCTGGTTGTTGTCAGCTTTCTTGACACTGGAACCACTACTTCTCAATCAGGTATTTCCTCAGTTGGCCTCACGATGCCGAATGCACCCAGTTCCAGTCTTTCCAGCAAGGAAAAATCCCTGGCAGTACCGGATATTGAAAACAGGATCGGCCGGCCGAAGTGGCCGTGCGGTTAAAGGCGCTGCAGTCTGGAACCGCAAGACCGCTACGGTCGCAGGTTCGAATCCTGCCTCGGGCATGGATGTTTGTGATGTCCTTAGTTAGGTTTAACTAGTTCTAAGTTCTAGGGGACTAGTGACCTCAGCAGTTGAGTCCCATAGTGCTCAGAGCCATTTTTTGAAAACAGGATCTCCGCATGGCAGTCACATACTCGTACGCTGCGCACTCTCGTACGGAGGTGGAGAGTTATAATACGGCGAAAATTCGGAGTTTTTTTCAGGGATATTTTCTGTTATGGTGATAGGGATCTGTTGTCTTCCGTGGTTCATTACAAATAATGTAATGATGATTTATTTGATTGGTTCATCTACATCTACATGGATACTCTGAAAATCACGTTTAAGTGCCTGGGAGAGGGTTCATCGAACTACCTTCACAATTCTCTATTATTCCAATCTCGTATAGCGCGCGGAAAGAATGAACACCTATATCTTTCCGTACGAGCTCTGATTTCCCTTATTTTATCGTGGTGATCGTTCCTCCCCATATAGGACGGTGCCAACAAAATATTTTCGCATTCGGAGGAGAAAGTTGGTGATTGGAATTTCGTTAGAAGATTCCGTCGCAACGAAAAACGCCTTTCTTTTAATGATGTTCAGCCCAAATCCTGTATCATTTCTGTGACACTCTCTCCCATATTTCGCAATAATACAAAACGTGCTGCTCTTCTTTGAACTCTTTCGATTTACTCCGTCAGTCCTATCTGATAAGGATCCCACACCGCGCAGCAATATTCTAAAAGAGGACGGACAAGTGTAGTGTAGGCAGTTTCCTTAGTAGGTCTGTTACATTTTCTAAGTGCCAATACAAAGCAGTCTTTGGTTAGCCTTCCCCACAACATTTTATGTGTGTTCCTTTCAGTTTAAGTTGTTCGTAACTGTAATACCTAGATATTTAGTTGAATTTACGGCTTTTAGACTAGACTGATTTATCGTGTAAGCGAAGTTTAACGAGTTTCTTTTTGCACTTATGTGTATGACCTCACACTTTTCGTTATTTAGGTCAACTGCCGCTTTTCGCACCATTCAGATATCTTTTCTAAATTGTTTTGCAATTTGTTTTGATCTTCTCATGACTTTATTAGTCGATAAACGACAGCGTCATCTGTAAAAACCGAAGACGGCTGCTCAGCTTGTCTCCCAAATCGTTTATATAGATAAGCAACAGCAAAGGGCCTATAACATTACCTTGCGAAACGCCAGAAATCACTTCTGTTTTAGTCGATGACTTTCCGTCAGTTATTACGAACTGTCACCTCTCTGGCAGAAAATCACAAATTCAGTCACATAAGTGAGACGGTATTCCATAAGCACGCAATTTCACTACGAGCCGCTTGTGTGGTACAGTGTCAAAAGCCTTCCGGAAGTCCAGAAATACGGAATCGATATGAAATCCCTTGTCAGTAGCACTCAACACTTCATGTGAATAAAGAGCTAGTTGTATTACACAGGAACAATGTTTTCGAAACCCATGTTGACGGTGTGTCAATAGACTTTCTTCTAGGTAATTCATAACTCCGGATATTCTTATTTCTGTGAAAATACCTTCACAACAGTTGAAGACTCGGTAATATGCAATCATCAAAACGTACAACACAAATGCAGACTAGCGCAACCACGCTCAGACGTAACAGCTACACTTCTATCACTGAGTGTTTAATCTGCCCTCTCATTGTAAAATAGTGTACACAACGAATGCAGAACTGTTCCCTTACTTGCAATGTCGACCACCATGGCGACGGGAGGGTGTACAGCGACTAACTGCTGGAGTACTGTGGTTGTCGTACCTGGTGGAACAGATCAGAATAGTACTGCTGTGCCGCTCTCCCACTGCTCTCAGTAAGAACGAGATGCATATCGACCAAACTTACTACTCATATTCCTTACCTACTCATATTCCTTTGCTAACGTACAACTAACACCATCAGAGAAACAAATTCGAGACAGGACCGAACAGTGCTCAATGCAAGCTTGAGGGCGAAGATTAAACTGAGCATTGCTGTTGCCAACAGCAAGTAGCGGGGGTGAATGGAACAAGACATAGAGCACATACAGTCGACATTTGAACCGTTGCTCTGCAATGAAATAAAGACATAGATGTAAATGGGGATAAGGTACCGGAATAAATGTAATTACTCTGTAACCAGCCACCGGAGACCACGAATTCCTCTTATGAAAATACAACTCCTGCGATTTTTCGGTGGAGTTCGGGTGGACCATGTACAGCCGTACAGCCTACTGCCGGTTGTGTCATCAAATAAGGCGCCGGAACTGGATCACATATGATGATGATGATGATGATGATGATGATGACTGGTTTGAGGGGCGCTCAACTGCGCGGTTATCAGCGCCCGTACAAATTCCCAACTTTTGCTCAGTCCAATCTCGCCACTTTCATGAATGATGATGAAATGATGAGGGCAACACAAACACCCAGTCAGCTCGCGGCAGTTGAAAACCCCTGACCCCGCCGGGATCACATGATGATAACTGTTTGAAAAAGTACAGGGAAGTACAGGGTGTTAAAAAGTAATTGCATCATACGTATAGGAGTGATAGATTACGTCACGGCGAACAACCTTTGTTTGAGACAACATGTTTCCTGACGCTTCGCAGCGATGCCAGGCTGTATTAAGGATTCGCCGGCCATGGTACGATGAGATTTCGACAAACTAGGAGAGTCTACTAACCATTTGTGCTGCATGTTACCTACCACAGTAAGTTGACAGAGCGATTTGAGACAAAAAAAGTCAGAATGAGTATCTGGCTATGTTTTTTCAAAAATGTTATATCTAAATATTACTGCTCAAGAAGTGCACCACAAATTTTGTAATCGGGTTATTTTTCTCTGTTACGAGCATCACCTTGCATTTATCCACTAATTGACGGAATTGAGATAGTGTTTGGAATCCTGAGCCTGCTCGCGAATATGACCACGTAGCACCTGTTTCCAGCTGCTGGCCGTACAGGGATCGCCCTGGAGTAGGTTGGCGCTCGTGCGCCTGTAACGGGAATCTTATTGCCTCTCGAGCGCTCAGCAGATCCGCTGCAATCAAACCAGGGCCTCTGCAGGCAGCCTTCCTTCCTTTCCTCCTTCCACCTCACCCCCCTTCACCCCCCCCCCTCCCATGCCCTCTGCCTGGTTCTCCTACCACTTCCTGCGAACCCTGCCCCACCTCCGTCGCTTTTCAAGGCGACCCGTAGCCCTCCTCCGCTATTCCACAATTCCAGAATTCGTTTAGGCGACTCACACACAACAGCTACGTATAGGATGTCCCTAGAGAGAAGCAAGGGGCTGATTTCATTTCATCTACAGAAAGCGAAGGGCCTTTTTTTCTTCTCATCCAGCAGTATCTACTACACTCCTGGAAATTGAAATAAGAACACCGTGAATTCATTGTCCCAGGAAGGGGAAAATTTATTGACACATTCCTGGGGTCAGATACATCACATGATCACACTGACAGAACCACAGGCACATAGACACAGGCAACAGAGTATGCACAATGTCGGCACTAGTACAGTGTATATCCACCTTTCGCAGCAATGCAGGCTGCTATTCTCCCATGGAGACGATCGTAGAGATGCTGGACGTAGTCCTGTGGAACGGCTTGCCATGCCATTTCCACCTGGCGCCTCAGTTGGACCAGCGTTCGTGCTGGACGTGCAGACCGCGTGAGACGACGCTTCATCCAGTCCCAAACATGCTCAATGGGGGACAGATCCGTAGATCTTGCTGGCCAGGGTAGTTGACTTACACCTTCTAGAGCACGTTGGGTGGCACGGGATACATGCGGACGTGCATTGTCCTGTTGGAACAGCAAGTTCCCTTGCCGGTCTAGGAATGGTAGAACGATGGGTTCGATGACGGTTTGGATGTACCGTGCACTATTCAGTGTCCCCTCGACGATCACCAGTGGTGTACGGCCAGTGTAGGAGATCGCTCCCCACACCATGATGCCGGGTGTTGGCCCTGTGTGCCTCGGTCGTATGCAGTCCTGATTGTGGCGCTCACCTGCACGGCGCCAAACACGCATACGACCATCATTGGCACCAAGGCAGAAGCGACTCTCATCGCTGAAGACAACACGTCTCCATTCGTCCCTCCATTCACGTTTGTCGCGACACCACTGGAGGCGGGCTGCACGATGTTGGGGCGTGAGCGGAAGACGGCCTAACGGTGTGCGGGACCGTAGCCCAGCTTCATGGAGACGGTTGTGAATGGTCCTCGCCGATACCCCAGGAGCAACAGTGTCCCTAATTTGCTGGGAAGTGGCGGTGCGGTCCCCTACGGCACTGCGTAGGATCCTACGGTCTTGGCGTGCATCCGTGCGTCGCTGCGGTCCGGTCCCAGGTCGACGGGCACGTGCACGTTCCGCCGACCACTGGCGACAACATCGATGTACTGTGGAGACCTCACGCCCCACGTGTTGAGCAATTCGGCGGTACGTCCACCCGGCCTCCCGCATGCCCACTATACGCCCTCGCTCAAAGTCCGTCAACTGCACATACGGTTCACGTCCACGCTGTCGCGGCATGCTACCAGTGTTAAAGACTGCGATGGAGCTCCGTATGCCACGGCAAACTGGCTGACACTGACGGTGGCGGTGCACAAATGCTGCGCAGCTAGCGCCATTCGACGGCCAACACCGCGGTTCCTGGTGTGTCCGCTGTGCCGTGCGTGTGATCATTGCTTGTACAGCCCTCTCGCAGTGTCCGGAGCAAGTATGGTGGGTCTGACACACCGGTGTCAATGTGTTCTTTTTTCCATTTCCAGGAGTGTATTTCCAAACGTTACCAGAGGCTCTTACAGTACATACGACCATTTGGAACGTATTACGACATTATTGAACGGTTTTGTAACATACGTCTCACAGTTTCAAATTCCTGACTGAACTTTGTTTTTCTTCTCAAGTATCGTTCTGCAGGGTTGGGTGCTTATAGTAGGAAGATTGGAAAGTACTTCGTTAAGCACCACGCGAGCCAGGAATGGATTGAGGGTTTTTCTGGAGGGTGAGGGGGTGTTTAGAGTTTCTTAGTTTTTCCCCGCTCTCCCCCCCCCCCCCCCCAATTTAATATGCTGTGGTTCCCCCTTCAGTTCTCTAGGATTAAATAATAATAATAGTAATAGTAACAATAATATAGCCGAAATATTCGTAGTGAGTGAACAGCAATTTTATTGATATTTAAAACAATTTTCAATTATTCTTCAGTCTCAATCGCACATTTTTTACACACATGACATGTTTCGATCTCTCTAGATCTCTCTAGATCATTTTCAGAGATATATATATATATCGTGTCTGTATCAGTACTTCATATCAGAGTACTGTGCTTTGCAGCATATTATTCTAGACCCGTGGTCTAGGGGTAGCGTCTTTGATTCACAATCAAAACGTCTTCGGTCCCGGGTTCGATCCCCGCCACTGCCTAAATTTTGATAAATAATCAGCATTGGCGACCGAAGACTTCCGGCATAAGAAATCAGCCTCATTCTGCCAACGGCCTTGTCAAAGAGGGAGGAGGAGCGGATAGAGGTTCAGGGCACTCTCTTGTCCTAGGGGTGGGAAATTGCCCCTAAAGGCGGAAGAATCAGCAATGATCAACGACATGAGGATGCAGAAACCGTCTTCGGTCCCGGGTTCGATCCCCGCCACTGCCTAAATTTTGATAAATAATCAGCATTGGCGACCGAAGACTTCCGGCATAAGAAATCAGCCTCATTCTGCCAACGGCCTTGTCAAAGAGGGAGGAGGAGCGGATAGAGGTTCAGGGCACTCTCTTGTCCTAGGGGTGGGAAATTGCCCCTAAAGGCGGAAGAATCAGCAATGATCAACGACATGAGGATGCAGAAGGCAATGGAAACCACGTAACGTGTATCCACAGGACATGTGGCCTGGAATAGTCCCCCATTCGGATCTCCGGGAGGGGAATGCCAAGGGGGAGGTTACCATGAGAAAAAGACTGAATAATCAACGAAAGGATAACGTTCTACGAGTCGGGGCGTGGAATGTCAGAAGCTTGAACATGGTAGGGAAACTAGAAAATCCGAAAAGGGAAATGCAAAGGCTCAATCTAGATACAGTAGGGGTCAGTGAAGTGAAGTGGAAGGAAGACAAGGATTTCTGGTCAGATGAGTATCGGGTAATATCAACAGCAGCAGAAAATGGTATAACAGGGGTAGGATTCGTTATGAATAAGAAGGTAAGGCAGAGGGTGTGTTACTGTGAACAGTTCAGTGACCGGGTTGTTCTAATCAGAATCGACAGCAGACCAACACCGACAATTATAGTTCAGGTATACATGCCGACGTCGCAAGCTGAAGATCAACAGATAGAGAAAGTGTATGAGGATATTGAAAGGGTAATGCAGTATGTAAAGGGGGACGAAAATCTAATAGTCATGGGCGACTGGAATGCAGTTGTAGGGGAAGGAGTATAAGAAAAGGTTATGGAGAATATGGGCTTGGGGCAAGGAATGAAAGAGGAGAAAGACTAATTGAGTTCTGTAACAAGTTTCAGCTAGTAATAGCAAATACCCTGTTCAAGAATCACAAGAGGAGGTGGTATACTTGGAAAAGGCCGGGGGATACGGGAAGATTTCAATTAGATTACATCATGGTCAGACAGAGATTCCGAAATCATATACTGGATTGTAAGGCGTACCCAGGAGCAGATATAGACTCAGATCACAATATAGTAGTGATGAAGAGTAGGCTGAAGTTCAAGACATTAGTCAGGAAGAATCAATACGCAAAGAAGTGGGATACGGAAGTACTAAGGAATGACGAGATACGTTTGAAGTTCTCTAACGCTATAGATACAGCAATAAGAAATAGCGCACTAGGCAGTACAGTTGAAGAGGAATGGACATCTCTAAAAAGGGCCATCACAGAAGTTGGGAAGGAAAACATAGGTACAAAGAAGGTAGCTGCGAAGAAACCATGGGTAACAGAAGAAATACTTCAGTTGATTGATGAAAGGAGGAAGTACAAACATGTTCCGGGAAAATCAGGAATACAGAAATACAAGTCGCTGAGGAATGAAATAAATAGGAAGTGCAGGGAAGCTAAGACAAAATGGCTGCAGGAAAAATGTGGAGACATCGAAAAAGATATGATTGTCGGAAGGACAGACTCAGCATACAGGAAAGTCAAAGCAACCTTTGGTGACATTAAAAGCAACGGTGGTAACATTAAGAGTGCAACGGCAATTCCACTGTTAAATGCAGAGGAGAGAGCAGATAGGTGGAAAGAATACATTGAAAGCCTCTATGAGGGTGAAGATTTGTCTGATGTGATAGAAGAAGAAACAGGAGTCGATTTAGAAGAGATAGGGGATCCAGTATTAGAATCGGAATTTAAAAGAGCTTTGGAGGACTTACGGTCAAATAAGGCAGAAGGGATAGATAACATTCCATCATAATTTCTAAAATCATTGGGGGAAGTGGCAACAAAACGACTATTCACGTTGGTGTGTAGAATATATGAGTCTGGCGACATACCATCTGACTTTCGGAAAAGCATCATCCACACAATTCCGAAGACGGCAAGAGGTGACAAGTGCGAGAATTATCGCACAATCAGCTTAACAGCTCATGCATCGAAGCTGCTTACAAGAATAATATACAGAAGAATGGAAAACAAAATTGAGAATGCGCTAGGTGACGATCAGTTTGGCTTTAGGAAAAGTAAAGGGACGAGAGAGGCAATTCTGACGTTACGGCTAATAATGGAAACAAGGCTAAAGAAAAATCAAGACACTTTCATAGGATTTGTCGACCTGGAAAAAGCGTTCGACAATATAAAATGGTGCAAGCTATTCGAGATTCTGAAAAAAGTAGGGGTAAGCTATAGGGAGAGACGGGTCATATACAATATGTACAACAACCAAGAGTGGACGATCAAGAACGAAGTGCTCGTATTAAGAAGGGTGTAAGACAAGGCTGTAGCCTTTCGCCCCTACTCTTCAATCTGTACATCGAGGAAGCAATGATGGAAATAAAAGAAAGGTTCAGGAGTGGAATTAAAATACAAGGTGAAAGGATATCAATGATACGATTCGCTGATGACATTGCTATCCTGAGTGAAAGTGAAGAAGAATTAAATGATCTGCTGAACGGAATGTACAGTATAATGAGTACACAGTATGGTTTGAGAGTAAATCGGGGAAAGTCGAAGGTAATGAGAAGTAGTAGAAATGAGAACAGCGAGAAACTTAACATCAGGATTGATGGTCACGAAGTCAATGAAGTTTAGGAATTCTGCTACCTAGGCAGTAAAATAACCAATGATGGACGGAGCAAGGAGAACATCAAAAGCAGACTCGCTATGGCAAAAAAGGCATTTCTGGCCAAGAGAAGTCTACTAATATCAATACCGGCCTTAATTTGAGGAAGAAATTTCTGAGGATGTACGTCTGGAGTACAGCATTGTATGGTAGTGAAACATGGACTGTGGGAAAACCGGAACAGAAGAGAATCGAAGCATTTGAGATGTGGTGCTATAGACGAATGTTGAAAATTAGGTGGACTGATAAGGTAAGGAACGAGGAGGTTCTACGCAGAATCGGAGAGGAAAGGAATATGTGGAAAACACTGATAAGGAGAAGGGACAGGATGATAGGACATCTGCTAAGACATGAGGGAATGACTTCCATGGTACTAGAGGGAGCTGTAGAGGGCAAAAACTGTATAGGAAAACAGAGATTGGAATACGTCAAGCAAATAATTGAGGACGTAGGTTGCAAGTGCTACTCTGAGATGAAGAGGTTAGCACAGGAAAGGAATTCGTGGCTGGCCGCATCAAACCAGTCAGTAGACTGATGACCGAAAAAAAAAAAAAGATATTCTGATACGAGCAGTTGACGAATGTATCTTTTCGTGTGTGTTTTGTTACGCTTGCCGTATCTACAGATCGCTCGGTCGGCTGTTGACGATCTTGGAAGACTGAAACATGTTACCTTGCATACAAAAATTTGCAATCAAGTCTGATTACTTTATAAAAATTGAATCATATCGCTGTTTTCCAATTATGTTATCAAAAATTATTAACACTAGTTTTATACACACACATCTGAGGCTGGTCCAGAACGCAGTTATTGTGTTTTGTTTGGTGTTCTGCCCCAGTTAGTTTTGTATTTGTATTGCAGTGAAAACAGTACACAATAATGTAGAATGTAGACGGTATGCGCTACGTGTCTTGTCTGGATACAAATTTTGATCCGATCACTTATGGTACCTGTTACTGGCAAACGTAATGGCAACTTCGTCTTCAAGTATGCATTCCGTACTGCTCGGTTCTGTCTCAGGTTTGTTTTGGAAATTTGTGTTAAGTTCCTCTGGGTACTGCTAGGGTCATCGGTCCCTAGGCTTACACACTACTGAATCTAACTTAAACTAGCTTACGCTAAGGACAACACACACACACACACACACACACACACACACACACACACACACACACACACACACACTTGCCCTAGGGGAGACTCGAACATCCGACGGGGGGAGCCGCGAGGAGCGTGACAAGGCGCCTCAGGTCTGTGTTTCCGGCGGTGCTGGTTGTACGTTAACAGTCATACACAGCAGTACGGATAGCGTTACTGGCAAAGGGCTGGGAGAATGTACCTTGTTTATGGTTTCACTAAATGCATTGGAATAGCGGAACAACGATGGTTTGGTGAGTTGTTCCTGCAGCAGCGGCATCCAAGTCAAGTCACACTAATTTTAAGTCTGAGGATTGTTGCATTACTCTTTGTTTTGTGTTTTGCCATTTAAATCTCTAAACTCCGTCCGAACAGGCCTCGGAAAGCACGACGGTACCGACCGGCCTCCGTGTCATCTTTTGTCCACAGGCGTCACTGGATGCGGATATGGATGGGCATGTGGTCAGCACACTGCTCTTTGAGCCGGATATCAGTTTACGAGGCCGGAGCCGCTACTTCTCAATCAAGTAGCTCCTCAGTTTGCCTCACAAGGGCTGAGTGCACCCCGCTTGCCAAAAGCGCTCGGTAGATCGGATGGTCACCCATCCAAGTGGTAGCCCAGCCCGACAGCGCTTAACTTCGGTGATCTGACGGCAACCGGTGTTACCACTGCCGCAAGGCCGTTGGCTGGTTTACCTTTTAGTAATTACATATTACGAGCTGTTTCACTTTTGCGGGGGTATTTTCATAGAAACAAAGGTAACTGACGCTCTTGACTGCTTTCACCCTACTTTATTTTCCACAAATTATCTAAAAACCTTGGATATTGATATATTTAAAGATATAAATCATTATTATAAATTGTCCCCACCCCTCCTCTTAGATCTTCGTCTGAAGCGAGAAACCTTCGCATTATGGGTGTATTATCTTGGCTTTAGGTCTAAGGTTTGGTGGACCTCTGCATGAACACAGAGAGTCTTTTGAGTCTTTTCGGGTATAAGTGACTCAGCATTGAAAGGACAGCCAGTACACTAACGACTCATGGCACTGCCACGGCAATAGCAACTGTTGGGCGTGGCGATTATTGTACACTAATACGACGACTGATCAGTCAGCAGTGAATATTTTTATACATGCACATATATTATTGTTATTAGTATTATCATTATTATTATTACTCTCCAATCTTCGGAATTTCCAAGCAGCTCTCATTTCTACCTGTGGATTCTTTTTCTTCTTTGAGTCCACTTTGTCCTATGTCTGATGGTGATTTAATTCTCAGGCAGTACATCCGATTTGTTAATATTTTGTCTGTATGAGTTTCTGCAGAAAATATCTGATGGTCTTAGATGAGCTTTTTATAAATCCGTTCTCTGAATAGAGATTAAATATTAAAATAAATTTATAACAGTCTTCGGAAATGTTCCATAAATACACCTACACACACACTATATATATATATATATATATATATATATATATATATATGGTATGTATGTAGGTGTATTTGACTGGAATACTCTCTTTCACATTCTAAAGGTGGCAGGGGTAAAATACAGGGAGCGAAAGGCTATTTACAATTTGTACAGAAACCAGATGGCAGTTATAAGAGTCGAGGGGCATGAAAGGGAAGCAGCGGTTGGGAAAGGAGTGAGACAGGGTTGTAGCCTCTCCCCGATGTTATTCAATCTGTATATTGAGCAAGCGGTAAAGGAAACAAAAGAAAAATTCGGAGTAGGTGTTAAAATTCATGGAGAAGAAGTAAAAACTTTGAGGTTCGCCGATGACATTGTAATTCTGTCAGAGACAGCAAAGGATTTGGAAGAGCAGTTGAACGGAATGGACAGTGTCTTGAAAGGAGGATATAAGATGAACATCAACAAAAGCAAAACGAGGATAATGGAATGTAGTCAAATTAAATCGGGTGATGCTGAGGGGATTAGATTAGGAAATGAGACACTTAAAGTAGTAAAGGAGTTTTGCTATTTAGGGAGTAAAATAACTGATGATGGTCGAAGTAGAGAGGATATAAAATGTAGACTGGCAATGGCAAGGAAATCGTTTCTGAAGAAGAGAAATTTGTTAACATCGAGTATAGATTTAAGTGTCAGGAAGTCGTTTCTGAAAGTATTTGTATGGAGTGTAGCCATGTATGGAAGTGAAACATGGACGATAACTAGTATGGACAAGAAGAGAATAGAAGCTTTCGAAATGTGGTGCTACAGAAGAATGCTGAAGATAAGGTGGGTAGATCACGTAACTAATGAGGAGGTATTGAATAGGATTGGGGAGAAGAGAAGTTTGTGGCACAACTTGACTAGAAGAAGGGATCGGTTGGTAGGACATGTTTTGAGGCATCAAGGGATCACAAATTTAGCATTGGAGGGCAGCGTGGAGGGTAAAATCGTAGAAGGAGACCAAGAGATGAATACACTAAGCAGATTCAGAAGGATGTAGGTTGCAGTAGGTACTGGGAGATGAAGAGGCTTGCACGGGATAGAGTAGCATAGAGAGCTGCATCAAACCAGTCTCAGGACTGAAGACCACAACAAAATGTAGGTGTATCTATGGAACATTTCCGAAGACTGATATAAATTTATTTTAATATGTAATCTCTATTCAGAGAACGTCTAAAAATTACACTGACGTACACATGCTTTCAACACTTTACCAACTCTACGACATCAGTACAAGAAAATAGAAGAAGAGGATGAAGTGTATTGTGTAAATGATGATTAATTATTTAAATGAATTTGCAGCAGTCTTCGAAAAATCTAAGAAATGAAAAGCTACACGATTCACTATTAAGACCAAAAAAGCAATTTATTATGTGCTTTTTGGTCGTAAGGATTAACCTGATATTGCTCAGTTCCTTGTTTTCAATTCACGGAGCACATGTACATTTTTCACTGTCTGGAATGAAAAGCAGCCCACAGTTGCACTAAATTATGCTTATTTTAAACCTTGACCATGGTTTCAGCTATAGTAATACACCCTTCTTCAGAATTCATACACACTAATACATGAAAAATGTCTTAGCCCAGCGACTGCGTCAAGACCAATAAAATAACTTCAACAGACGTAAGCCTCTTTAAAGCATAAGTAATTTCCTTTGGAGCTTCAGTGTCTCTCTCATATGGAATTTACTGTCTGAAACCATCAAGTTTCGAATACAGAAGGCTTTGTCGGTCGAAACTGCTTGCAGCGTTACAAGCTATGTCACGTGACCACGTCGCAAGCGTTTACTAACAAGACTTCAAAAAGTTTACATCTGACTTCATCACTCCAGGCTCGCTCAGCTCTTGTCACATATGTACGTCGTTAGCATTAGAAGCATGGAGATTGTGCACGGATTTTTATGTTGCTAGCAGATAACAGATTAAGATAGCGGTATCAGTATAATGTGCCACAAACACTAAACCTCCTCCTCCCCCTCCCCTACACACACACACACACACACACACACACACACACACACACACATCAAAGTCATCAAAGATCTAGCACCTCCTGAAATATTCATTGTCAAGCATTGGCTGCTTATCTAATCGCTTTGGAATCCTCTACCGTCTGCATAGATTTGACCCCAATACTTTGGAACGCCCTCTACACTCCCTGGCTTCCTAAAAGCCGTCAGCCGCATGATTAATTGCAGCCACTGTCATAAGGCGGCCACTCATAACTGTCTGGTTCGTTCGTTGTTCAGAGACGCACCTCGCAGAGGGAAGGACCCCGTCTGGTAGGCGCAACAGAACCTGCTATTTATAGGCGGACAGTAAATTTTCTGAATCACACGGCCAGCCGTAAAATTATGTCAAAAGTTAATTTTGCGGCCACAAATTTCAGTCGTTATGGGTTGGGCCGTAGCGAATGCTGCTCCTGACACAGAAGCTACTAACGAAAACGTATGCAAGGCAGAAATGGGGAGGATAAAAATAGGGAAGGGCTGGAGGGTAACTGTAACCAGGCTTTTGTTGGTTGTTCGACTAATTTCTACGTATACTATGTGTTTCTGCTTAGATATTCTGCGGCAACAAGTGCTATGGGACGTAATAGTATTTGTCAGCTATTTCTATCATTATTTTTTTCTTTGCTACTGAGGAACTGGTTACACTGATTGTATCTGTTTCCTTTTCTGCATCTATCTTTGTTAGAACGTAATACATCGAGTTTCCGATAAACATTTCTGTATTTTATATTTTATATTTACTTTAAGATCTGAGAGTGTTTAGAAAAACTAATGGTTCCTAATAAAGGAAGTTGCAAATGCTATATGTGGGCTGAAAAATGTGGGTACAAGTGGATGATGAGAGATCGGACTGCCTCAGGATACAAAGAGGGAGAGAGAGAGAGAGAGAGAGAGAGAGAGAGAGAGAGAGAGAGAGAGGAGTGCAACAGGATACTGCACTTCCCCATTACTTTTTATTAAACTTATGAATGTGATTTTGAAGGAAATCAAGGAGACAGGAAATACTGATCTCAGTACTCTTGTCTTGATACAGTTATTTTGGGAGAAACAAGGAAAGGTATAGGGAAGATCAGATGAATGCAACGCCAAGAGTACCGGATGACAGTAAGCAATAGCAAAACTGTAGCCATGGTTATGAATAGGATACGTGCCTAGGGCAAATTGATGCTAGATGGAGAGCAAATTGAATGCGTGGAAGTTTTCAGTTAACAGGGAAGTACAATAACAATTAATGGAGCTGCCAAACTAGAAGTACACACAGAGTAAGAAAGGGACCTGATGTCGTGAATTTTAAAATTTTCCCGGCGAATTGACTGTTCAAACAAATTTCGGGCTTGCAGCCGGTCGTCGTTCAACACTTCGAACGATATTTCAACTGGGACTGCGACGGCTCACCTGAAGTTGACTGGCAGGTACCCAGTTGAAATATCGTGCGAAGTATTGAACGACGACCGGCTGCAAGCCCGAAATTTGTTTGAACAGGGATCTGATGTTTTTCATCGTGTGTGGAATCATGTCTGGGACGGGGCCGTTCCTGTGGGAGACAAACAGACCATGTTTAAAACGTATCTCCTATTGATTCTGTCATACAGCCTGGATTGCTGTGTAATTAACAATGTATATTTGAGCAAGTCATAAGCATGCGAAATGAAGTTTCTGCGATCAGCGTTGTAGTAGCTTGGAGGGGAGAAAATAAGGAATGAAGACATCAGAGGAGAGATACAGTCAATGGCTGAGTACTACAGGCTCAAGCAGTTTGGACACTTAAAAAGAATGAAGGATAACTGCCTGCCAAAACAATACTGGGATATAAATGTGCAGGGGAAAAGACCTATAGGACGACCCAGAAACGGACATCCGCGTCAGATTAAGGAGGATCTCAAGAATAGATGAGAAAACTGGAAAACAATGTTAAGATATAAAGTATATCAAGATACAGTAAAATGGAGGGAAATTGTTCACAAACACCCTACCCAGGTCGCTGGAAGGATACGAATATGATGACGATATTTAACTATTTATTGTGTTTATTATTGACACAGTGTTCATTACGATCACTAAAATATGTTACCAACTTTAACTGCTGGGAATTTCTTCTAGATTATACTGATATTTCGATATTAAAAGCAACGGAGTTTAACGCGAGGGTGTTCCATAAAAGTGCTTCATATTGGCACGGCATGTATTAGAACGGAACGGATGTTTCAAAGCAAGATTTACCAAAATTTGGATGAAAATCACAAAAAATACCATGTACTCAAACCATTTTTGCGTGAAATGGAGCTTTGTTTACTCGCTTCAGTGTCCACATCAATGTTACACTTCAAATTATTTGACCAATGTGTCTGTTTCTAGCGATATCAGGTTGATGTTGTCACGAAACAGTTACTTCAAACTCTGCAAATCGCTTTTCGAGATGTTCTGTCGATGATCATGAGACGTCTGAACGCCGCGATGTTTCAACACTGCCACAAGAGACTATTTCACAATAGCCCACACATTTTTAAAATTCGTGTAATAGCGAGGAAGTTGACTCGGCTTGTAGTTCAGATTGCTAGTAAGGCTGATAAGATCAGAGAAAATCCACAAGGGACGGAAGTTCAAAACCCGTCACAGCGGACGTAGCAGGAGGTCAGCTCAAGAAGAGAACTGGTAAGTCCTGTTTAAGGAAGATCCCCAGTATTCACCTGCAGTGTTTTACAAGTATTACGCCGGGCCTCACGAATAGAACCCATGTGGGGAACAGAAGATTAACAGTCCAGATGATAAACCATATTCATGCTGCAGTAGATGTAGCAGGCAACATTACTAGCATTGTTACAGAAGTACTACGCTAGAATGGCGACATTGGCGCAGGCAGTAAGCTCGGTGACGTCAGATCGCGAGCCGAGCTGTAATGTCCCGAATAGCAGTTCTTTGTTCAGCGGTGTGTAGCAGCGTTCTTCATACACGAGACAAACAATACAGGCGGACGCATTCTCATCCGATTCGATACTGTAACGAAATGCATTTCCGGAAGTAGATTTATTCAGAGTACGAGAAGCCCCAAGTATTCTAGTGAAACAGAGAACTGTTTGCAGAGTTTTACGATCAGAGCCTCATAAATCTCATGAATGCGCGACAATATCTGTGTCGGGATTTTACTACGTTTCGTAAAGGATCGACACACGCTTGAGAGTACTATGCACCAATTACCATTGAATCATATCAAAAATGGCTCTGAGCACTATGGGACTTTTTAACTTCTGAGGTCATCAGTCCCCTAGAACTTAGAACTACTTAAACCTAACTAACCTAAGGACATCTCACACATCCATGCCCGAGACAGGATTCGAACCTGCGACCGCAGCGGTCGCGCGGTTCCAGACTGTAGCGCCTAGAACCGCTAGGCCACTCCGGCCGGCTCCATTGAACTATATCGCCAGAGGAAGAACATCTAGTTATCTTGACACAAAGAAGAGTAAACTCAACTTCCTTTTTTTTTTTTTTTTTGCTTTTTGAAATTTTATTTTAAACGAAAATAGCATTACATAATTAAAACAATTGCATCGAACATCACTAGTGGTAAGAAATGTTTGTGAATTACTTGTATCAGAAGAAAATGACACAATAAAAATATTTACTTACCGTCAATATTAAGTTTCATTGCTATTCTTTCTTTCTTATTATTAGACTGCCAAGTTTCTGGCTTTTCTTCTACCGTTGTTATAATTTCTTCGAAGGACATGGCTGGCCGCTCAGTGCGCGCGCTAGAGGAGATGTGTTTAACGTCCCGTCGACAACGAGGTCATTAGAGATAGATTAGCGAAGGAAATCATTCCGCCATTTTCTGAAGCGATTTAGGGAAATAACAGAAAACGTAAATCAGGATAGCTGGACGCGGTTTTGAACCGTCGTACTTCCGAATACGAGTCCAGTGTGCTAACCACTGCGCCACCTGGCTCGGTCGCGCGCTAGAAACACAAAGTCGTTTGTGTTGTGTGTGCACGCTCGGCTGGACGCTGTTACTGGCAACTGCACGCTCTCCCCGATACGCTCGCCGCCAAGACACTGCCGTATCGCCAAATAGGTTTGTCTTGCACGCTCCAGAGGAAGCAGCGTTCAAAGCTGCCCGCCTCGTACCATAAAGCCACAGACGTAGACTGTGTGGAAGGGAGGAGGTTCATAGATCAATATTGATGAACCACGTACCAGCCGTATCATATGAAAAATGCAGTACGCCTTTCGCTCAGGTAAATCTACGGCGGAGAAAGGGCGAATTTCACATTTATCGCGATACCTCGTCAGTGGATAGCAATTTCTGTAGAAAGTGTGTAAATATTTGGCGTGCAGTGTGTGATGGCGGGCGGCTGACAGGCGCAGTGTATACGGCGGCAGGTAGCGCCATGGCGTGGCGTGGCGCGGCCAGGTGTTTGCACGGTCAACAGCGGCGCGCGACGCCGGCAAACACACGCCGCGCCGCCGCCTGCTACACAGCGACCCGCCGTCTAATGGGGCCTCGCGCGTCCACTGGCCGCCATGCCACAATGCCTGACTGTGAGGCTCTGTTCGGCTGTCCACTCATACACTGACACCTTACGTACAGCCTAGCATACAATCCTGTCAGTAACTTAACAGGAACCCATTTCGTTTGGAAAGACGCAAGTGACAAGCTTTACAGTCCTCTGAACACAGCTGTAAGGACAATACGTGAAACGACAGACACCCTGTTCCGTCAGACAGCTCTCACGTGTGACCCTGAGGAATAATCAATGACATTGCAAGCGAACAGTATCGGAGGATTCTGCTACTTGCGAACCAAGCGTCGATTTGCCGTACTTCTCTCAAAAGTTCTCTACTCTGCTTGCTGCAGTAATAAACGATACGGGGTGAAAATTTCCCTGTCCCCAGCAGTAGGGCGTGCAACGCACACCACCCAGTCACATTAATGAGACCACCTGTCAAAAGCCTGAATAACCACTCTTTGCAGCGGGAGACGTTGGGGAAGAGAGTCAATGCGGTTCTGGAAAGTACCGACAGCGATACGGCCGGGGTGGGGGAGCGGTTCTAGGCGCTACAGTCTGGAACCGCGCGACCGCTACGGTCGCAGGTTCGAATCCTGCCTCGGGCATGGATGTGTGTGATGTCCTTAGGTTAGTTAGGTCTAAGCAGTTCTAAGTTCTAGGGGACTGATGACCTCAGAAGTTAAGTCCCACAGTGCTCAGAGCCATTTGAACCATTCGATACCGAGCCAAGTCGACTCCAATGCCTTGGCCAGCTTCGCTAGGTTTCTCGGTTGAGGATCCACGGCGCGAACGACCCGATCAAGGTGGTTGCAGAGATTCTCGACTGGGTTTCAATACGAGGACTTCTAATCACTCACGTACACTGCGAGTTGCGTTACACGTTGCATGGTAGATTTCATCGTGCCGAGGAAAAACAAACTGCATGTAAGAGTCATCATAGTACCCAAGGATAGGTGCAATACTTGTGTTGATCCACTGTGCCATCCAAAATGACGAGATCAACCAGGGAATGGCCAAAAAACATTTCCCAGGCCATAACACTCCCTCCTCGGGACTGGACGTCTTTGCTTTCAGACGTTTCAAGCCGTACACGCCAACGGCCATCTGTCTGATGGAGCATAGAAAGTGATTCGTCACAAAAGGTCACCACCTGTTGCCGTCCAGTGGACGTCCAGTTTCAGTATTGGTGTGCAAATTTCAGCCTTCGTCGCTGATGAACAGCAGTCAGCACGAATGCCTGAACTACTGTAGGTGCTTGCTGCGGAGGTCCATAAACAGCGATGTTCGATCAACGGATGTTCAGGACACACTGTTGGTAGCCCCTAGGTTCACCTGGGTCGTCTGTTGCTCAGCAGATGCACGTCCATTCGCCCGTACACGTGTCCTCAATCGTCGTTAATCCCTGTCACCTAAGGCCCGTGGTGCAACACAGTTGATTCGGCGCCGATTTTGGATAGCACCATTTTGCCGTGCACAACAACGGCGGCACACGAACAGTATACAAACTTGGCCGTTTCAGAAATGCTTCCAGTGTGGCCCAAAAGTCAATGATCATGCCTGTTTGGATGTCAGATAAATTGCTCCGTTGCTGCATTACGACAATGACTCCACTTTATATACCCTCCACGGTCCATGTTGCCACTTGCCGTTTGTGAGTGGTTATTGAACGTTGATGAACATAGGCGGTGGTCACATCAATGTGAATGGATTCTGCGTATTGTACACCATCTGGGGCAATCTAGATGTCGCCAAATGAAAAATACACTTACACACTCACACCAGATAATGTCTCCTGAACTTGATATTTGCAGCTGATGGACGTTGTAAGATACTGCAATCTAGGTACCATCGATTGCCTCCAAACGTGACATCGCATTGTAAACATCGTTCTTTCGTATTGTTTTTCGTAAGTACCCACAAAATGTTAAACATGTGAACCAATTGCACGTCATACTAAGTGTAATAAATTTGATGCTTAATACGAAGTAAGCGTCAGAACATAAAATGTATGACATGTTATAAGGCCAGCCGGCCATGGTGGCCGAGCGGTTCTAGGCGCTTCAGTTCGGAACCGCGCGACTGCTACGGCCGCAGGTTCGAAACCTGCCTCGGGCATGGATATGTGTCATGTGCTTAGGTTAGTTAGGTTTCAGTAGTTCTAAGTTCTAGGGGACTGATGACCTCAGATGTTTAGTCCCATAGTGCTTAGCCATTTAAACCATTATAAGGCCTTTTTATTAGTAAACAGATGCAACACACTAACTTGAAGAAACAGTTATTTAACTTCCACTAACCGACTCAAGGTACAGCAAAAAAGAATAAACTCTTTTTGTAGCAAATTACGTTAGGACTCTGCAGTATGAAGAAAAACGTTAGTACTTTCCATTTTTAATTCAGACATTTTAGCTATATCCATGCAATATTTCAGCTCAGTTGGTTCGGTAGTTTCTTTGTGATTTAGAAACCCGTGGCCTGATACACCAACGCCTAGTTCTCCTACATTACCATAGATTATTTTCTTTTGAAAGTATTGATTATACGTTACCCAAGGATTATTTCAAATTATTTTCAGATAAATTACAACTTAATTATTAAGTTCTGGGAAGTATTGATGAGTTCTTATATTTACGACAGAGGAAGACAACGACTTGGCGCACAGAAAAGAAACAAACAAAAAGACGTGGAAAGTTTTTTTACACCAAAAAGTGTTTCCAGAACTTCTAGTGGTTCTACAAGGAATGT
Source organism: Schistocerca piceifrons (assembly GCF_021461385.2). Taxonomy (NCBI): domain Eukaryota; kingdom Metazoa; phylum Arthropoda; class Insecta; order Orthoptera; family Acrididae; genus Schistocerca; species Schistocerca piceifrons. Next base: position 635,357,933 of record NC_060141.1, read on the forward strand.
TTCCAATCAGTTTATATAAATGATTATTAATTGAAACCCTCAGCTGCCGACAGATGTTGTTGATATACTTCGATGGGGACAGCTGACTGGTCTGTTACATACAGGTGACAAAACAATGTTCAAACGTGTGTGAAATCTTATGGGACTTAGCTGCTAAGGTCATTAGTTCCTAAGCTTACACACTGCTTAACCTAAATTATCCTAAGGACAAACACACACACCCATGCCCGAGGGAGGACTCGAACCTCCGCCGTGATCAGCCGCGCAGCCCATGACTGCAGTGCCCTAAACCGCTCGGCTAATCCCGCTAGGCTACAGGTGACAGTAAGTAGACGGGACGATGTAGACATGATATTTGAATAGCCTGTTACATACTGGCGATTGCAACTAGATGCCGCATACGGGACGATGTAAACATGATACGAGTAGTTGACGAGTTTGTTACATACACATGTATGCATCCCTGTCAGGAGCGTTATTAGGAGTCTGTTACATGCAGCTGCGTGTGACTAGATGCTGCGTATGGGGTGATGTAGACACGATATTTGATCAGTCTGTTACACACAGGTGTTTAGGACTAGATGCGGCATATGGGGTGATGTATACATGATACGAGTATTTGAACAGTCCATTATGTACACATATATGTGACTAGATGCTGCATATGGAGTGATGTCGACACAATATTTGAGCAGTCTATTATATGTGTTTGTGACTAGATGCTGCACACCTGGCGATGCAGACACCATATTTCATCAGTCTGCTACATACAGGTGTTTGTCACTAGATGCTGCAATGGTTCAAATGGTTCAAATGGCTCTGAGCAGTCCGGAACCGCGCGACTGCTACGGTCGCAGGTTCGAATCCTGCCTCGGGCATGGATGTGTGTGATGTCCTTAGGTTGGTTCGGTTTAAGTAGTTCTAAGATCTAGGGGACTGATGACCACAGATGTTAAGTCCCATAGTGCTTAGAGCTATTTGAACCATTTGAACAAATGCACCATAAAGTGTTCAGCAGCTGAAACCGATTCGTGTCCCAGTGTGTCCCAGTGTGCCCATGCCCTACGGCAACTTAATGTATAACTTATGTGAATTATGTAAATTCCCCTTTGCTTGCCGATTTTCTGAGCTGATTTTCATGCACAAACATTTCCTCGGCTCCTAACGAGAACCGCTAAGAAACTTCCGCTTTTTAACGCCAGATACAAGTACTTGTTAGCGCCAAGTTGTCCAGTCTGCTAGAGTGAAATCTGAGAAAACTGACCCGGGTAAATGCCGCTTGCTAATCCTGCATCCAGCGTCTACAGAATTCACATCATGCTGCGTTGTGTGACAGGGGACGCTTTTACCGTTACACACGCTGTTGCAGTTTACCACTGTGAAAAAGTAAAGCGATTGTCAGTAACGATGGAGACCACATAAGTGAGGGTGAGACGGAGCCGGAACACATGGGGCATCAAACTTCCTGGCAGATTAAAACTGTGTGCCCGACCGAGACTCGAACTCGGGACCTTTGCCTTTCGCGGGCGCTCTACCAACTGAGCTACCCAACCACGACTCACGCCCCATCCTCACAGCTTTACTTCTGCCAGTACCTCGTCTCCTACCTTCCAAACTTTACAGAAGCTCTCCTGCGAACCTTGCAGAACTAGCACTCCTGAAAGAAAGGATATGCGGAGACATGGCTTAGCCACAGCCTAAGGGATGTTTCCAGAATGAGATTTTCACTGTGCAGCGGAGTGTGCGCTGATATGAAACTTCCTGGCAGATTAAAACTGTGTGCCGGACCGAGACTCGAACTCAGGACCTTTGCCTTTCGCGGGCAAGTGCTCTACCAACTGAGCTACCCAAGCACGACTCACGCCCCGTCCTCACAGCTTTACTTCTGCCGGTACCTTGTCTCCTACCTTCCAGACAGTTTTCATCTGCCAGGAAGTTTCATATCAGCGCACACTCCGCTGCAGAGTGAAAATCTCATTCTGGAAACTGGGGCATCTTCTGGATGATGCACCTCTGGCAGGGTGGCGTGGTGATCCGATCGCGGCCTCTCTCGTAGTGACCACTTGGGTGAATGGCGGCAGCGGCGGCGGTGGGAAATTTATGGCCCGTGGCGTGAGTAACGGCGTTTTAATGGAGCGTTATTAAATAAGCCGGCCGGCGGACGCCCCGTAGGTGGCCAGGCCGGCCGCCACAATGGCCGCCGTGGACGCTAGGCAGACGCGGACGCGATAAATAACAATTAGACGCGCCGCGCCGTGTACTGCCTCGCTGCCCGCGACTGACTTTCCTCACCTGCTCCACTCTGCGCTACAAGCGAGCTACGTGGGCTCTACACAGGATTTACGTTCACGTGGCACTCTAACAGCTCAGGAGCTCCTCCATCCCGTCCCCGATGGGAAAAAATCGCAACACGAAAAAATAATTAATGTAGAGCAATGAAATTTCGGGACTACATTTGTCTAGGTAAAATACTTACAGATTAATGTAAGCCGAGACAAGCCATTGCAAATGTGAAATGCTGGTACATTAATAACCGTCAGAATGTTGCGTCGTACAGGTGCCGGATGTTTGTGGGATGGTGTTCCAGACCTGTTGCACTTGGTCTGTCAGTACAGCGACCGTTAATGCCGTTTGTAGATGTCGCTGAATGTGTCGTCCGATGACAATAATAATAATGTTGTGTGACGAGGGCCACCCGTCGGGTAGACCGTTCGCCGAGTGAAAGTCTTTCGATTTGACGCCACTTCGGCGACTTGCGCGTCGATGGGGATGAAATGATGCTGATCAGGACAACACAACACCCCGTCCCTGAGCGGAGAAAATCTCCGACCCTGCCGGGAATCGAACCCGGGCCCTTAGGATTCACATTCCGTCGCGCTGACCACTTTTTTTTTCATTTTGTTCGTTATTGACCGTTGTGGACGTCGCAAGACATCCTGTTCAAGTTCGGTGGTTGATCCTTCCACTCAGCTTTTTATTACAGAGGTCAACCGGCTCTCTGACCGAACACGCTGAGCTACCGTGCTGGCAGCATCTGCTCGGGGCGGACGTCGTAATACATCCGTTGAAGTTCGTTGTTGATCGATTAACTCAGTTTTTTTTATTACAGAGGGCAGCTAACCCTCTAACCGAACACGCTGAGCTACCGTGCCGGCTATTCAGGTACCGGGGGCGGACTCGTGCGATGATGTCCCACATGTGCTCGATTGGAGACAGATCTGGTGACTGAGTAGGCCAAGGTAACATGTCGACACTATGCAGAGCGTGTTGGGTTACAACAGCGATATGTGGGCGAGCGTTATCCTGTTGGAAATCACCCCCTGGAATGATGTTCATGAATGGCAGCACAGCACGTAATGTTATGTGTGCCTCACTGCTTTTCTTTTTTAACTAATTTGTGCCTGATTTTATTCTGAGAAGCGCAGTAATGTATGTAGATACCGTAAACGTAAATGTGATTCAAAAAGTACTTGAAGTGAAGTGAAGTGCAGCTGGACAACAACAAACTCTTTAGGAAGCAATCCTCGCAACGATAGTAGTTGTGAATATTTAAGTATGGACTCTAAAAAAAAAAGACAATTGATTTATTAAAAAAAAGAGAACTGTTAATCTGTATCTTGTGGAAAGAGGACGTGTTGCTAGGCCGTCGCTCAGAACGTATTGTTACATTTAATGAAAATTGATATTTTAGTGATAAAACCGAGTAAAGTATGTGTAAGAGTTGCCAAACATTTATGTATACAAATTTTCTGGAAGTGAAAAATAGAAATATCTTGTTTTTGGAAAAAGAGGTAAACTTAATCGTCGTTGCCGTCTATCAATCGACAGAGTTGTATGAAAAGCTACGAAAACTTGGGCTCATAGCTATCCGCAATACGGCCAAGTAAATAACAGAGGTGTATTTTAAACCTTAAAGAACAATAACTTCCTCCAAATTGCAATACGTCACCAACTGGTGCAGAAGCTGATCATTCAAGGAGGCAGCAACCAAAATTCAGGTACCAGTTACGACTTAAAGTAAAAATCTCAATCAAAAATCAATCTCTCTCTCTCTCTCTCTCTCTCTCTCTCTCTCTCCAAACACATATATAAATATTCATGTAATTATATAAAAAAGTCATTTTATAAACAGGTCGAATCGCCAGACTGAGGTACGAATTTTCAGACAGTGTGCGTGGGATAACCGCGAGAGTGCTCCTGCTGTCATATAAAATCGCACCCCAGACCTTAACTCCAGGTGTATATCGAGTATGTCTAGCACGCAGACAGGTCCGTTTTAGGCTCTCAAGTGGGCTCTTCCTAATCAACACACCGCCATCACTGGCACCGAGGCAGAACCAGCTGTCATCAGAAAACACGACAGACTCTGACAGTACCCTCCAATCAGCTCTCGCGTGGCACCACTGAAGAAGGAAATGGCGGTACTTTGGGATCAGTAGAAAGCATGCTACAAGGTGTCTGGCTCGGAGACGTTCTCTAAGTAACCGATTTGTAACAGTCTGCTGTACCTGCAGCGACAATTGCTGCTCAGATGTTGTTCCCTCTCGGTAGTGCAATGTGGTCGTCCAGAGCCTGCTCTTCTTGCGAACGTACCTTCTCGTGACAACCGCTGCCACCAATCATGAACCGTGGCTACATTTCTGACAAGTCTTTCCGCAACATCGCAGCAGAAGCAACACCAGTTTCTCGAGGCCCTATTACATGACCTGTATCAAACTCAGTGAGATGCTGATAAACGCATCTTTGTCGCCTTAAATGCGTTCTTGACCAACATCGACTCACCACGTCCAGTCTGAAAGGCAACTAACGCTGATGACTGTTACAGCGTGTATTTAAGCCAAACGTTATTTGCGCTACTTGTGCCACTCTAACGCGATTGGCGCGAAGTATGAATAGACGACGTTGACACACGAGCATACTTTACATCAGCAACAATAATTATTGCTGTACCTACAGGAATCAAGGTATAAAAATCTTTCAGATGTAGAAACACGGCTACCAACTTTCGTTCATATCGCACAACTCCTTCTTGGTGTTGCTATTTTTTTCCCGAGAGTATATCTTCCAAGTCAGGGTAAAATGTTTCTTCGTGTGCGCAGCCTTGATGCTACACTTGATAGAGGAGTTAGTGCTAGGTGGTCACACGGCTTACATTCTGGAAAGCGGGATCGTAACCCGCTTGGCTCCATTTTTTGAAGCACCTAGAAGACGTGGTCAGATCTCAATTTAACTTCGCACAAGTACACACCATTGGTTGGTATGTAAACGACTAGACCTGCAGTTCTCTGTGACAGAATGCCATTAGCGTTGTTCGTGTTCATTGTTGCTCTACGCTTAGTGGGGCATATATGTAATCTGAACAGCGTCAGATGTTGAGCGATCACTGTGATGGGCACAAAGGGTGCTAATATAGCATTATTATCGACGCCTGACACTGTTTGAAAAGACGCACAAAGTGAGTTCCCATTTGGCTAACAAGTCGAATCAAGTAATATTCTTATTGAAGGGGCATTCGGATGCGACGGTGGCCCGATTTATGGCTACATGGGGAAGTAAGGGCAGGCATATTCGCCATCAAGGTTCCCATCGACCGCGTCTAACCACCACAAATAAGGATCTCCACGCTGTGTACCAAGCATATCGCGTCGTAACCACTACACACTTGCACTTGCCATCCGAGAACAAACTGGACCTCGTCCATCATTCTACGTCAAAGCACACCGTTGGTCGGAGACTAGTAGCTTCCAGACTAGGGGATTACCGTCTTATGTGTGAGCTGCCTTTAACAGCACAAAATAGACGGCTGCGTTTGGAATGATGTCGTGACCGGGAAGCATGGATTGGTGTTGAACAGCGACGCATTATCTTCAGCGATGTGCTTTAGCTCATCTCCGGATAAATATCCTCGAGGAGTATGGAAGTAATCTGGGAAGAGACCCAATTCTTCCAATGTTCGGAGAGAAAGGAGATGTTCCTCCTGACGTCTTAGTGTGTAGAGCCATCGGGTATGACTTCAGGTCATCCTACGTCCTCTCGTGTTGCTTTTCATACGACAGTGTTGTAGCGCCAATTTTTCTACCAGATAGTGCTCATCCGCGCATGCCAAGTGTCTCTCTGAATTGATTGGGAAATACTGAGAAATTTCTATGACCAGCGAGACCCCTATATCTGCCCCTGAGAGAACATGTGTCGGGCCAGCTCGGACGTCAATTCAGCTCCAGGGATAGTATCAGGATATCAACTACCAGTTACAACAATTGCGGGCCAGTTTACCTCGGGGGAGGATACAACGGCTTTATTACACACTTCCCTACCGAATCAGTTCATGCATCCAGGCCGGCTGTTGTGAGCGAGCGGTTCTAGGTGCTTCAGTCTGGAACCGCGCTGCTGCTACTATCGCAGGTTCGAATCCTGCCTCGGGCATGGATGTCTGTGACGTCCTTAGTTTAGTTAGGTTTAAGTAGTTCTAAGTTCTAGGGGACTGATGACCGTAGATGTTAAGTCCCATAGTGCTCAGAGCCATTTGAACCATTTTTAAGTCCCATAGTGCTCAGGGCCATTTGCACCATTTGAACCATGCGTCCAGGCCAGAGGGCGTGAGACGTCATATTGATAAGTTCATGCTGCCAGCTTAATTGTAAATTTGGCTGCAGTGTGTACTCAGTTTAATAACATCACGTACCCTCTTAACATGTAGAGTTTATTTCACTTTCTCCTTCCCTTCTTAGATCTTCACTTTCTCGATAGCGGAGACTGCGCAAGATGGCTACTTGGTTTGACATTATTAGATCTAAAGGCCTATTTATGAACACTACTAGATAGACATCTGATTACTGTATAATGACATTTTTATGTAGCAGCCTGGAGATTATCAAAAATCCGTTTTAACAGACAGTACTGATTTAAGCAAGAAATGAAGATTTGGGTTTAAGGTCCCGTCGACGACGAAATTTTTAGAGACGAAGTGCAACGCTGGGTTAGGAGAAGGATGACGAAGGATATCGGCAGTGCTCTTTTCAAAGGAACTATTCCGATATTTACTTTAATCGATATAGGAAAACCATAGAAAACCTTAAACATAAGGATGGTCGGGGATTGAACCTGCCGCCCTACCGAATGCTAGTCCAGTAAGCTAATTACTGCTCCATCTTGCTCGGTGTGTATGACTGAGCCAATGGTACAGGAACAAATGTTTCGAGGGAGTCTTAATCAAGCACGGTGGACAGAAAGCGATGTTGATCGGTGCTCGTTTTAATAAATTAAGTTAGTAAATAAATTAACAGTGGTGATATAGCAGCCGCAGCAAAGAATGAGTGACATCAAAAAAATTTTACACATAGCGAAACTACATAATATAGCTGCTGAACGCAAGTCATATACTTTGAAATTAACGTTAGCCATATTTCTGAATGTAACAATAGTTCCACCTGACGATGAGCGAGTGTAAAAAAAAAGTTCAAACGCCTCTGAGCATTATGGGACTTAACATCTGAGGTCATCAGTCCCCAAGATTTAGAACTCCTTAATCCTAACCAACCTAAGGACATCACACACATCCATGCCCGAGGCAGAATCCAAACCTGCGACCGTAGCAGCAGCGCAGTTCCGGACTGAAGCGCCTAGAACCCCTCGGCCACAAGGGCCGGTGTGAAAACCTCAAAGCGACTGTAAGCTCAGGATTTTGTTTGTCACAAGTAACATCCACCAATCGTCAGCTGTGTTCCAAAAGAGCGCTCATCATTCGTAAGAACAGGTAATCTTCAACACTGCAGACTGGACGCTAAATGCCATGCACTTACGGAAAAGAAAATTAAAATTTCGTTCGTTATCAGATAAACGTAATATTGGCCTAATAACTTCATTTGCCACAAAAGACTTTAATGAATACGAGTTGCAAAAAGTAAGTTTGATAAATTATGAGATCAATCCACTCATTCATCCCGTTGTTTTACTTTACGAGGAGTCTGTTATGTACTTCCAGTCCACCACTGGAGCTTTTAGTGCAGCTAATACCATATATTTTTGTCTTTAGACAGCAGTCTACCGTATGACCCATTCACCTGAGGAGTAGCCACGGTCGTATCGTCGACACTTTTCAAAATATATCGACTTGACGGATTTTCCGTAGGAGAGTTTTCATTAAAATTACAGCATTCGCAAATTAACGGAGGAAGAATAACGTATCAACCTCGTTTCCTATCCTCAATGGCGCGTAACAGAACAAGACAGTTTCAACACCCATTCATTTAGATCACGTCTCGAGCAGTAATCAAATTGTCCAATGTAAAGTGCCCATCTGCGCGGAACTGTTGAAACAGTGCAATCTTTAAGCCACAGGCAAAAATCGGAAGCACGACTGAAATATTCATGCTATGAAGAATTAAACAGCTACTTGCTTGCAACTGCCGACATTAGTTTTCACAGCAATTCAGGAAATTGAGAGCGATTAGAGTTCACTTTAACGAGAATTCGATAATGGTGATAATAGGTTGGAGGCACCTCCTTCGGGAAAAAGACTTTTAAATAACAGCTGCCGATCCAGCGGAGAATTGATCTTTTCATTAAGGACGATATCTCGAAGTAAAAATTGTAGGAATGATTACTGTCATGATGGACTTTTTGTTATGAGGGGTGATGTCGTCAGTAGCTCCATTTCATTCCTGCTGCCCATGCTCCTTTTTCTTCGTGCGGCTGGATCGCTATGTCAGCTCTAATATAACATATAAGAACGTGTCTCATTCTCGTTGAGTCAAGAGATTATTTTGTTTTGTCTCGTCTAAATGAGAGTGGGGAAAAAAAAACCTGCAGATTACTAGAAAACTGATCTTTTCTTCGCTACGCGTGTATTCTTCTGTTTAGGTATTTCCTTTTCTTTAAGAGCTTCTCTGTCCCATTATTTTGCTGTCGTAGGAACAGGAAAGACAGAGAAACAAACCTTGGAAAGCACCCTTCAGCGGCGAAAGAGTAGATGCAAATATCTTCATAGGGTGAAAATGCTCAGGAAGGCCGGCAGGCGTTATATCTTTAGAAGAATGTTCTTCACATCTTCACAAAATGTATTAAAACCGTAACACAAGAAAGTCGGAGGATTTGATTTGACCCATCTACCACAGAGATGTTTCTACATCTACACCTACATCTACAGTTATATGGCTACTCTACAAATCACGCTGAAGTGCCTGGCAGAGGGTTCATCGAATCACCTTCACAATAATTCTCTATTATTCCAATCTCGAATAGAAAGCGGAAAAAACGAACACCTATGTCTTTCCATGCGAGCTCTGATTTACATTATGTATGATGATCGTTTCTCCCTGTGTAGGTCGCGTCAACAAAATATTCTCGCATTTGGAGGAGTAAGTTGGTGACAGTAATTTCGTGAGAAGATCCTGCAGCAACGAAAAATGCCTTTGTTTTAATAGTTTCCACCCCAAATCCTATATCATTTCCGTGACAATCTCTCCCCTATTTCTCGATTATACAATACGTGTTGTCCTTGTTCGAATTTTCTTGTCGTACTCCCAGACCGCACAGCAGTACTCCAAAAGAGTACGGCCAACCGTAGTGTAGGTGGTCTCTTCAGTAGATGTTTTACATTTTCTAACATTTAGCAACATTTCATTCTGATGAAGACACCCCTAGTAGAGGTAGGAACCTAGGTCAATGTACCTACCGTTTGTGTGCAAACCCGTTGGTTGTTTAATCCTATGTTGAAACTAGTGTATGGTTACTGAGTAACAGCCATGTTCAGAACTGTAGTAACTCTTATTGCCTAGAACTGATAAAGGAAATAGAGGAGATACAATAAAAGAGAAGCTCGTTTCGTCACGGGATCAGGGTGCAAAGCCGTCACAGATATGGTTATCCCACTGTAGTGGCAGACGCTGCGAATGTGGCGTTGGGCATTTTGGTGCTGTCAAAACTCCGGAGAGATAATTTCTTAGAAAAGCCCACCAACGTATTGCTTCGTCCCAAATATACCTCGCGAAATGACCATAACGGAGTAATTGGAGAGATTCGAACTCAAACGCAGGCTAACCAATAGCCGTTGGTCAAGTGCACCACTCGGGACTGAACAGGACAGAAGTGACTGCGGTACGCAAAGTATCATTCGCCATAAACTATACGGTGATCTGAGTATAGGTGAAGTGTAGGTGACGCTCCAGTAGTTGAGTAGTATGAGATTTCCTCTCATACTGAAACTGTACACTGATCAGCCAGAACATTATCAACGCCTACCTAACAGCCGGTATGTTTACGGATGTCAAGGATAACAACGGTGACGCGTCGTGGCATGGAACCAGTGAGACCTTGGTAGGTCGTTCGAAGGAGCTGGTACCACATCTGCACACACATATCACCTAATTCCTATAAATTCTGGGGAGGGGCGACGAACTCTGACGCCGGGTTCAATCACATCCCAGATGTGTTCGATCGGGCTCAGATCTAGCGAGGAGGGGGTCAGCACATCGACTGAAACTCACCACTGAGCTCCTCGAATCACTCCGACACACACCTGGCCTTGTGACGTAGAGCATTGCCGAGAATTCTTCCGGGTTATATGGCCATGTTCCATGGAACTCTTCTATCCCTGACGTTTCGTCCAAAAGTACGTTGGATATCTTCGGAGGTACTCCTGGTTGTGTTGAGTCTTGCCGACTGACGAGTAGGACGTGGAAGAACGGCCTAAGTACCGTGGAAAGTGGGCGTGGTCTGGATTTCACGTGATAGCAGAGATAAACCTATGATCAATAGTTATATTTTACCCTTGACAAGGTTTACCTCTGTTATCACGCGAAATCCAGACCACTTCCACTTTCCACGGTATTTAGGCCGTTCTTCGACATCCGACTCGTCAGTCGGCAAGACGCAGCGCAACCAGGAGCACGTCGGAAGATGTCCAACGTAGCTTTGGATGAAACGTCAGGAACAGAAAAGTTCCATGGACCACGGCCATACAACCAGGAAGAATTCTCGGCAGCTGAAACATCCGGTCGTGGAAGCCTTCATTGTATCATTATACCACTGCCGTCGGGAAACATGTTCGTCATGAAGGGGCGGAAGTGGTCTGCATCCAATGTACGATACTCCTTGGCCGTCATGGTGCCTTGCATGAGCTCCACTGGACCCTCGGATAACCACTTGAATGTTCTCCACAGCATATTGAAGCCGCCAGGTTGTCTCCGTCCCGCAGCACACGTCTTCCCCTGGAAGACAACGGATTCGCGACCTTCCGTCGACATGATTAAAAGGTATCGGGACTCATCAGGCCATGCAAAGCTCTGCCACTGCGCGAAAGTACAGTGCCGATGGTCACGTATCCATTTCAGTCGTAGCTGCCGATGTCGTGGTGTTAACATTGGCGCATGCCTGGGTCGTCGGCTGCGGCGGCCCGTCGTTGGAGTGTTCGGTGCACTGTGTGTTCAGGCACGCTTGTCCTCTACCCAGCATCAAAGTCTGATGTTAGTTCCGCCACTTTTGGCCCCCTGTCCTGTTTCACCAGTCTGTCCATCACGACGCCCGACATCTGTAATAAAGGATGGCCGCCCAATCGCACGACATTTTCACCTTTGTTTCGCCACGTGTTGAAGACAATCAGCGCAGCACTCCTCGAACACCCAACAGGTCGTGCAGTCTCCGAAATGCTCGTGACGAGCCTCCGGGCCATCACAATTGCCCTCAGTAAAACACACATAGATAGCGCGCCTTCTCCATTCTACACACGGACAGCACGCTCACTGGTATCACACGCACTGTCCGTGCGCTGACCGGCAATCGTTCGTCGTCAGCTGACTCTACTATCGACTGGACAAGTTTATATCGATAGTTGGTCGGACCTGGACTCGAACCGAGAATATTGGCTTTCGCGGGCTACGCTCTTGCCAATTGAACTATCGAGGAACGACTCACACCCTGTTGTCACAGTTGTATGTCTACTGGTTCCTCTCTCCAATTTACATTTCTCCTGCATACTTTGTTCAAGCAGAGTACTCCCTGCAAAAGGCAATGTTCCGGGATCTAGTCACGATCAGGCACGCCGGTTTAATCTTCAAGAGAGGATTTTTTAACGCAACGAACACTTCGTTGCAAGGTGAAAGTCATTCTGGAATTTAATGTTATTTCGTCTTTACACCTTATCAATTGCTACCCTGGACTATATATTTTGTTTTGAAAGAAAAGGTTACTGAGGGCTGTTCAAATTGCCCCAGTGTCTCAGCCATGTACCCTTTCTACAGCATTCTTAGTCTCCTTGGAATTAACTCAGTACATTTGCGCAGATTCTGGCGATCAGAGCCCACAATTTGACCAACACCTGTTCAGATTACAGTGAGGAAAATGTATTCTACAGCCTGCCTTCTTCCAGTGCATTCCCGAAGTCTGCCAGGGATCTCGCTCATGTGGTCGGCAGAAGACATCACAGAAGCGGCCCAACAGCCGCGCGGTGGACGTGCTACTTTCGTTTGCGGTTCTCCACTCGTAATCGATGTGGCCGCTTGCGCAACACGAGAAATGAGCCGCTCGATAACGTTCAGTACTGCTGACAGCGACGTGCGCCATTACTCGTCACACGCTATGGCTGCCAGCTCATCTAGATTCCACCACTCCAAATAGGTAACTGAAACAAAATCGTAAGGGAACTGTGTATATCTATGCAAATGTCTAGGTTGTCTTGCCTTTGACTAATCAGTAAACGAAGTGAAGGAGTTCTCCTAACTTGATAAAAAAATAATGCACGATGGACGATGTGGGTTCGACATTAACTTAAAGAGGACATGCCTCGTCTAAAGATGTCATCGAACATAGACTTAAAAAATGAATGGGGATATACACAAGGATCGTAGCAAGGTATATACACTCCTGGAAATTGAAATAAGAACACCGTGAATTCATTGTCCCAGGAAGGGGAAACTTTATTGACACATTCCTGGGGTCAGATACATCACATGATCACACTGACAGAACCACAGGCACATAGACACAGGCAACAGAGCATGCACAATGTCGGCACTAGTACAGTGTATATCCACCTTTCGCAGCAATGCAGGCTGCTATTCACCCATGGAGACGATCGTAGAGATGCTGGATGTAGTCCTGTGGAACGGCTTGCCATGCCATTTCCACCTGGCGCCTCAGTTGGACCAGCGTTCGTGCTGGACGTGCAGACCGCGTGAGACGACGCTTCATCCAGTCCCAAACATGCTCAATGGGGGACAGATCCGGAGATCTTGCTGGCCAGGGTAGTTGACTTACACCTTCTAGAGCACGTTGGATGGCACGGGATACATGCGGACGTGCATTGTCCTGTTGGAACAGCAAGTTCCCTTGCCGGTCTAGGAATGGTAGAACGATGGGTTCGATGACGGTTTGGATGTACCGTGCACTATTCAGTGTCCCCTCGACGATCACCAGTGGTGTACGGCCAGTGTAGGAGATCGCTCCCCACACCATGATGCCGGGTGTTGGCCCTGTGTGCCTCGGTCGTATGCAGTCCTGATTGTGGCGCTCACCTGCACGGCGCCAAACGCGCATACGACCATCATTGGCACCAAGGCAGAAGCGACTCTCATCGCTGAAGACGACACGTCTCCATTCGTTCCTCCATTCACGCCTGTCGCGACACCACTGGAGGCGGGCTGCACGATGTTGGGGCGTGAGCGGAAGACGGCCTAACGGTGTGCGGGACCGTAGCCCAGCTTCATGGAGACGGTTGCGAATGGTCCTCGCCGATACCCCAGGAGCAACAGTGTCCCTAATTTGCTGGGAAGTGGCGGTGCGGTCCCCTACGGCACTGCTTAGGATCCTATGGTCTTGGCGTGCATCCGTGCGTCGCTGCGGTCCGGTCCCAGGTCGACGGGCACGTGCACCTTCCGCCGACCACTGGCGACAACATCGATGTACTGTGGAGACCTCACGCACCACGTGTTGAGCAATTCGGCGGTACGTCCACCCGGCCTCCCGCATGCCCACTATACGCCCTCGCTCAAAGTCCGTCAACTGCACATACGGTTCACGTCCACGCTGTCGCGGCATGCTACCAGTGTTAAAGACTGCGATGGAGCTCCGTATGCCACGGCAAACTGGCTGACACTGACGGCGGCGGTGCACAAATGCTGCGCAGCTAGCGCCATTCGACGGCCAACACCGCGGTTCCTGGTGTGTCCGCTGTGCCGTGCGTGTGATCATTGCTTGTACAGCCCTCTCGCAGTGTCCGGAGCAAGTATGGTGGGTCTGACACACCGGTGTCAATGTGTTCTTTTTTCCATTTCCAGGAGTGTATATGAAATATGGACTGTGGGAACACCGGAAAAGAAGATAATTTAAGCGTGTGAAATAGTGTTGCACGAATATGCTGACAGCTAATGGACGAAGTCTGCAGAATCGGTGACGAAATGAATATTTGGCAAGTACTAACCATAAACAAGCGGAGAATGCTAGGATACGTTTTAAGACATCAGGGAAATACTTCTATGCCGCTACAGGCAATATTTGTACAGGGAGAGAGGGATTGCAATATTATTATTATTACCACCAACAGCACCACCACTACCACCACCACTTCTCTACCTACATAGCTTAGTGGCCAGAGCGGTTGCCACGCAGAGGACCAAAGTTCGATTCTCAGCCGAATATGGGATTTATCTGCTCGGGGACTGGGCGTTGTGCTGTCATCATCATGACGTCATCATCACCGTGCAAGTCGACGAAGCCTCGTCAAGTAAAATGACTTGCCCTATGGGGCTAAACAACACCATTAGGGGTCTCCTGGTCAGTAATGCCATAACATCATTAGAGTTCATCCTCACTTCAAGCATTAAGCCATTTTTGTTTCGTTTTGCCTGTTACCCATCGCTTCCTCGCTCTTCCTTCACTTCTTCACTCAGATGGCTAAACTCCTCTTATATGGAAAGACAGTCTTTTCTCTACTAATTCATTAGAGATATTCGTTCCAGTTTCTCCTATTTTGTTGAGGAGATTAAATATATTTAATTCTTGTCTAATTTACGAATTTTGAAATCTGTCGGATCTTGTGCATGCCTTTACTGCTCTTAGAAATCTTATCTCTGTTGCCTGTATGCTGCTTTCTTGACGTTTATGTATAACGCATGCTTCACTTCCATAAATAACTATTGGAAGTGTCATTGTCTTATTAAAGTACAATATTTTTTTCCATCGGTTTATTTTTTAGATATCCTTTTATTGTTCTACATATGTACCAAACTTCGCTAATTTCTTCTCTGTGTCTTCGTCGTACTCGCAACCTAAGTAGTTAAAATGCTTGGCCTGTTGTATTGTAGGATATCTTAGTCTAAAAGCCGTTGATTTTGTATTTCTTCCATGATCGTCACATGGTACTCTTCACAAATCTTATCTGATAAATGTAGTGCCCTTTGAGGTTATCTTCATTCTCTTCCAGCAATATGATGTCGTCTGCATACGAATGGTAATTCAAGCTGTAATTTCTGTTAATTTTAATTCCCCGTTAATACTCTCCTTCCATTTTCCAGTTAAATTTAGGACTTTGCGTTTAAGAGCTACTCTGAGATGAAAAGATTGTTGTCTGAGAGAAAATCGTGGCGTGCATTAACAAACAAGTCAGAAGACCAATGACAGCGCATTCCTCCACACTCACACCCACACCCACACCCACTAAAAGCAGTTTGATCAAAGTCTCTCATAGTCAACGACCTCACACAGTAATTTAAAATTCTTACCATGAACAGAAGAGTGGAAAAATGTCACTGTATTTAAAGAATGGAAGACCTTGACTGATGTTTGTCATGCTGTAGATTATCTGAAAGACAGCCAAGTTTATCACTTGCAAAACAGAAAGACCTTTTGACGATATTGCCATTTATATCTCAACGAAAGAAGTTGCGCAATAAACTTTGTAACATCAAATCCCAAGAATGGAGTTATGTAAGAAACAGAAATCAATGACAACAGGTTTTCTTCTTGAATTAATTTTGTTATTCTGAAGTAAAAAATTTAAAGATACGAGAAATGGTCTTCGTTGATTCTACTAGTTAAAATATTACTGTTGTATGTCTGTATTTGCATAATCACAAATAAAACGTAGTGCCTTAATACTAATGGTACTTGACACGAAAACCATCTTATTGACATTTAGAACCAGTCAGTTCCCCGGTATAACACCTAAAAAGTTCTTAACACATAATTTATTTCCTAATTTGCCTCATTATCTGTAGCAGTAATAAATTCAGCAGAATAATTCAATTATGTGAAAATTTGTTCTCAATTTTTTAGAACCAAGTATTTTACGAGTATGTACAAGAAAAGATACAAGGTGAGATTTGGCGTTTAGAACGGTGGATATTTCCACACTTCACTTATTTTTAAAACAATGTGGACGTCAGACACGTATAAATCACATACCATGAATTATGAATCTTTGTGTTTCATATTGTACCTCTTTTTTTTCCGGCGAGGCCCCGAAACGTTTCGTGCAGTTGGTATTAGAGTTAGGTGGGTACTGAGAAATAAATCTAATCTATGGATTGGCTCCACACGTCAGCCACAGCAGTACACCGAGCCCAACTAAGCTCCCTGTGCAGTGAACAGAATGTTGGCGCCAGCCCAAATGGCTGGCTGAGCTTAATCCCGCCTATTCCGCTCTGGTATGGTTCGCAGAAAGAAAGAGAATTTATGAAGGCGCGTCCCACTTACAAGTTTCTCGGCTGTGGCCAGGAATGAGGAATGGAGTGGTGGACATCCAGTACAAAATATTGCCTCCCAGCATTCTCCGCGTAGCCTAATCAGCGCCCACGTTGTGGATTAATCCGGCTTCTAAAGCTCCAAGTCCGGTGGGACAGACAACTACCTGAGCATGATAGACGAGAGTGGACGTATTTAAATGCTTTCCCCTTAAACCGAATTATATTATGGAGACAGAAGATATGAAAAGGATGCGTTTCTGATCTTGTCCCTATCCAGCTAGCAATGAATATAAGGCTAACGTAACATCTAACTTCGAAAACGTTAAAGTGTTAATTGTCAAATAAACTGTGGTAGACAAGAAAGAACGAAAGCGCAGTGAAGGAGGAATCGATTTGGTGTGGTGCTTTTAATACTATTTTCGTAATCACATTCATTGTTTTATGGGTGACATCTGAAGTTGCGCTCTCCCAAAACCTCTGTACTGTAGTTTTGGTGCACTACATAAATGACGCAGTATATGGTAGCGTTACTGGTAGTATTGGTAGCGTTGGTATGGAAAGAAACATAAATGCATGAGTAAAAGAGAAACTGCAGCTGATGACTTCTCTTTACTTTTCAGTTTCTTTGGTTGTTAGTCTGGCACGTAATTAGAACTGAACATCATTCAGTGTAAATCAAGTGTTTATTTTATATCCTTGAGAACATAAATTACATTTTATAAGTAATAAAAACTCTGTGGTTTTATGTAATCAAAGCAACTACTCTCGATGCAAGTACAGTTTACATGCACAAACAAAAAATATACATAATTACTGTTATTATTTTGTAATCAATAGAACATTCATCATCATGATCAAAGGCAACAATTTCCTGTTGTTGCTGATAGTTGCAAAAGTTGTATATGAATAACAGAAACATGTTTTATATACCTTCGGCGAAATATTGAAGCAATGTTTGATATTTCTTTGCAGTGTTTCTATTTTATCTTTTTGTCGAGGAAATGCGATTTCTAGTGCTATATGATAAATCAGTATTGTTTTCTTTATTTTCAATACAACATCCTGTGTTTCACGTTATAAATAAAAAAATTCGAACAAAACCTGAATTAAACATTGGCAATTGTAATTCGGCTATAAATACTGTTTACTTTTAAGTAACAGGCAAGAGGATGACTATGTAGAACAAAAATGTTCTGTATGTCATCTGGCTCTTTATATATCCTCACTCAGTTCGTAGACAGTTCACAACTTCCGGTTTTTAGAGGAATCTAATAAGACACTGAAAGCATACGAAAAGAAGACGATCGTTATAGGGTAATGCCTCATAGATATGCAACACACCTAACGCACAAGTAAGGCAGGTACGACCTACAAGGAAAACTACCCTAGTCTGAGCTTGCTTAGATGGCCTACGGTAATTTTACAGCTCTAGTATCGTCTGTTGCAGAGTTTATGTAAAGATGTAGTATACAGCGCGTTATTTGACTTTCTTGAGAATCAATGAATAGAATACGTGCTTAAGGAGCATGGGACCAGGATTGTGACTGCATACCAGATAGAACTCAAAAGTAACTTGGGAAGTGTTAGGAAGCAGCGACTGACATGCCGTTTTTAGCGTCATTTCTTGGTATGGTTGACGATTCGTATTGGTTCATATGTTCAGCGTACGCGACGTCACGTCCTCCTAAACCCTTGGCAGATTTAGCTACGTACTTCCTTGGTGGTCTCGGTGAGGTGCTCTCTGGCTATGCGTGGCCTTTATACGGCATTCTGTCTTCTTATCTCTGCCTACGGAACGTGCTGTGGTTTTCAGTCCCTTACACGTGGGAGGGCGTGAGCTTCAGTTTCCATAGTGACTGGTATGACAGCCACGCGTAAGATTGTTTTTAACTGAGTATAACATCTTTCTCCGGATTATCTCATTCGTAACTCTTTGGATATATTTATAAATAGTCTTCCCTTCCTTGGGGATGGAGCTATAATGCTCTGAAATCGGTCGTGGAATTAAACAAATTTTTATTCCAACTGAAGCGGTTTCCTACTTTACAAATATATTACTTCAGTTTCAGATGCCCTCCACATCAAACCCATAAAAAATTATCCAGTTTATGGCGAAAGAACATTTGTGAGCCTATTGGAAATATAATCGCTGAATAGTCAGTATACTGTAGTGAAATGTAGGAAGATCTGAAGAGGACCTACGGTTGTCATAGAAAGTGAAAGCTGACCCAAAGTAAAGGAATATTGCGTATTGGGCATAAATAGTAAGAAAAAACCCATTATCGTTGGTTACACTATACGCGATTAAGAGCTGGGAACAATAACACTGGCAAAATATCTTGGAGCACACACTCAGAGTGAACTACAACATGAAACTAGTTGCATGTGTAGCAGGTGGTAGACTGAGACTTATTCTAAGAATCCGAGTGAAATGTAATTCATCGACAGATCTAATAACTTCGAGTTCGTCCGTTTGCTCAGTACAGCTCGTTAGCAGGCGACACTTACCAGACCATATGCTTGTATTAACTTAACGAAATCCAAAGAAGAGCGCCACGTTTCGTGAAGTGTGCGTTTAGCAATGGCTAGAGCATTACGCAGATCATCTCACTCCGGTAGCGGACAAGAGAGGCGTTGCTGTTCACAGAAAGGTTTGTTAAAATGAGAGCGTACGTCCCAAGAAAATTCGGGGAACTTAGTACTTCCTCCGGAACACATCTCGTGAAGTGGCTGACGGCTAAGGCTGCGTCTAAACCGACTAAGCCGAGAGGGTTCAGTACAACCTGCAAACTGATCTGATATGCAGTCATACATGGAGATGCATGGTTCTGAGTCATGAACACACGAGATACTGGAAGAAGTATTGTACATTGCTTTTCACAGTATGTGAGAGCCACGTGATTTTGAAATCCATTGCGGTTAAAGTGGGAAAATTAAACACAGCCGCCTTGTCATACAAAACTATGAAAAGGACAATATAGTAGTTACTTTCCGTCATGAGAACTCAGTGTGAGCTATTTAGGGTGACGAATTCAACTTATC
This sequence comes from Schistocerca piceifrons, assembly GCF_021461385.2. Lineage (NCBI taxonomy): Eukaryota > Metazoa > Arthropoda > Insecta > Orthoptera > Acrididae > Schistocerca > Schistocerca piceifrons. Next base: position 635,377,651 of record NC_060141.1, read on the forward strand.
GATACCAGACTTTAGCTCTGACCCGTGATATAACCATATTGTTCCTTGCGCAAACGGTACATTCACTTCTATTCTATATTGTATTTTTTCATACACACTCTGACGAAAGAATGAAGAAGCGCGCAGATCGTCGTCGAGGTTCCCAGAATGAAATTTCACTTTGTGCACTGGCTTAAAACTTCCTGGAAGATTAAAAATATGTGCCGGACCAAGACGCGAACCCTTAACCTTGCCTTTCGTGATGTTGCTGTAGGTTTTGTTGAAAGGTGACAGTTTGGTTGTAACTTGGCGAAACTAACGAATGTGATATCAGGAATATCAGTATTGTTCTTGTAATGGCTCGTATTATACGGTCACTGGATTTCGACGAATTGTTTAAATCCGCAATTTTAGTGACATTATGGGTCAAAGCAGTGATGGAGGGATCCATATTTCCGTTATCGACTACCTCTCGATCGTTCGTGACAAGCGACGTAATGTTGGTGCCAAAACTGAGGACGTGTTTCAATATTTAAAGACTTAGCTACTGATGTGGCAATAAACGCGAACCGCCTGATGTTCCCATTACTCGTTAATGCGGGGGGGGCGCTTCTACGACTTCCCGCTTGGAATGAAGTGGCGCCCAGAAGCGCGAAGTTTAATGTCGCAGCTCGAGTACAGAAGCGACAATGGAATGTTTGTCATGCCTTCTATCACCGTCCCGCATCTAAATTGCTCTGTGCATAGTCTAGAAGTTCCAGAACTAACAGCAGGTGTCAAGTGCACGTTCTGTCACTTGTTCTGAATAGAAGAGATGGGAGATAATTTCCTGTTATAAAAAGATATAATACAGCTGTACGATTTGAGTGAGTGTACGCAACAAGAGACGAGAAAAAGCAATTTATATTCGTAGCGACGAGCGTATCGTTAACTCAGTAGTAGGAACTGGGAGGAGCTCACTGAAATTATGAAACCTCTTAGTGCAACACTTACTTCTTAGAATGGTGGCAGACAACAACGGTATTGAAAGGGTCATTTCTACAAGGACCTCTCTCTCAATTTTTGGCAAACTGTTTTCTTTTGTTTCCCACGAGCTGATCCGTACTACCCCGTAAGTCCAAAAAGTTTCGAGATTAGACTAAGACCGAGAAAAGTTACGATGATGGTTTCAACACATCACTTGTTCTATTCAGACCTCCTCCCCCCGTCCCCTCTCACTTGAATACAGCGCACAGAACGTTCATATAACCATGTGAAATTGTCAGAAAAGTTCTTTTTTTGGATGTTGTTCACAAATCTGGCGGCACTTTGGCTTTTTGAATGTCGGTTACATCGTCACACGTTGACCCTTCATGTGAATTTCTGCAATTGTTGTTCTGTGGTGGGTTCGCCGTCGCAGAAGATTTTTTCCACAAAGGATAATTTGCGTTTTGCATTTCAATCAAATCGCGTCAGGCACCTATGCGTCGTTGTTTATGTTTGGGAATCAAGGTGTGCGGGACAAGCTTCGCACATACTTTTCTGTTCTTAAAATATTGTGGAAACTGTCTTGAACAATTAACTTAGAGATGATGCTCTGTTGCCATTTGTGACACAGCAACATTGACACACTACTGAACACTGTTGCTCACATCTGATTGGTTCAATGCACATCTGTTATTTACAACCGGCCAGGGTGGCCGAGCGGTTCTAGGCCCTACAGTCTGGAACCGCGCGACCGCTACGGTCACAGGTTCTAATACTGCCTCGGGCATGGATCTGTGTGATGTCATTAGGTTCGTTAGGTTTAAGTAGTTCTAAGTTCTAGGGGACTGATGATCTCAGAAGTTAAGTCCCATAGTGCTCAGAGCGATTTTTTTGTTGTTGTTTACAGTTGTTAGTTCAAGCTGTTACCGTAGTTACTGGGCTGACGTCGCCTAAATGGCTCACAATTTTTCGGACGGACGATATGTGCCAAACAGCTGTCCATCCGGCATTTGTGTTGACACAGGAAGCCAACAATATTTTAGTTCGTTTCTCGAATAGCAGGGAACTAACGTTGTAAGCTGTGCCATGAACAACAAACTTTCAGTACACGTGGTGAACATTGAAACAGAAATGATACAATCCTCTTTTACTTGAGTCATAACTAAAACAAGACGTTATATCACAGCAAGACACGGAAGTTGCAGAGTGTGGTAGACATCAATAAAAGAAGTAAGCAATGCTTATAGAATGAACATTTATGGCAAGTGTTTCTTTTAGCGCAAGAAAAAAAGGCTTTACAAAAAAATCAATTAATATTGCTAAAACTTAAGTCGAGTGGCAGGATGAAAAATCTGAACTGACCAGTCGAAAGAAAGTACATGGCCAAGGTGATTTTTATAGAACACTTAGGGAGAGAGGCGACTGAGACACACTCCTTGAATAGGACACTGTGCTGCTATGACTGATGGAAATCGCTTCGTCTTCTGCTGGAAGGTCATTCATGATCCTAGTTGCAACAGAAATGATAATCGTGCTGTCATTGCCGAAAGACGCACGAGGCGTAGCCCAGTTCAGCATCATCAGAAGCACAACACAGAACAGCTGTTGGTTGCTTCGTAGACGCCAAGAAGATGGCCATGCAACGCCTGGAAATGAAGCATACTGTTGTACCATAGAAAAAGTACCGCTGCCCTTTTCCCATTTGCCTCAAAGTAATAATTAACAGCCACAAAAGAGATTGAGATTTTCATCAACGCGAAAGGTATATTATTATTTTTCTTTTAACATAGGTCCATGTCGGAAGGATGTTAATTGTTTCAAAATAAGTTGTTCAACTGTAAAGTTTCTCCAAAAACATATTCTATCAAAATGGTTAAAACTTTGATTCTCCCGTTTGTTGCTGTCGTATAATTCCACAGATTATTATAATCGTAGTTGTTGTTTCTGTGAATACGAAGCTAGACTGTGAGTAGTACTTTATAACGAGGACTGAAAAATCCGTAGTCCGACTGAGAGTGTATCCCGCGACCTCTTGGTGCCCAGACACGCGCCTTGCGGCTACAACACAAAGCAAATCTTTTCTACGGCACACTCTTTGTTTTACATAATTTGAGAGGTGGGAGTATCGACTAAAACAGGAAAATATGTCCAGTAAACATGGGCTCTAAAATGCATACTTTAAGGGCTTTGAGCACTTCGTCTTCGCTTCTGTGAAACAAATGTCTTCCACCGAACAAACGTACATAGCTCTTAAGATATGTATTTTAGTGACGATGTTTACTACCAGAGTTTATTCTTGTTTTAGTCCATACTACCTCCGGCCAAAATATGGAAAGCCAAGAGGCTGCAGCAGAAGAGGTTTGTTTCTTAGTATTGAAGTGCTCACAGGTTTTAGAGAATTCATGTTATAGCCCAAGTTTACTGGACTTTTTGCTTCGAATAATGTTTCCTGTCATATCTCTGAGTATCGATCATTCCTCCTGGATCACCTGTATTAGTCATCTCTCACTGGGTTCAGGGCTACATAGATCTTAGATAGATCAGTGTAAGTAAACTATGAACTACATTGCCCCACATCCTCTACAAACTCAAGATAAGTAAAGTATTATTTCATTTAATACATTATTATAAGCTGTTAATCTTGTATCTTGCCATAATTTCTACAGTAATTTGTCTTGACCCTGGAAATAGGCTATATAGTTGGTCCTAGCAAGTAAGCCATCTCAATAGTAACTACTTTCTGTCGTCGAAGGTTCTCTTCCAAATTCACCTACGTTTGACGCCAATGTAGAAGACAGAAGCTAACCCCCCCCCCCCCCCCCCTCTTCCTTGCGGGACAATGGGTTAAAAATAAGTACAGGAGAAGAGTAAGGTCGGAGACCTAAATTTCGTCACCTTTGTAGGTTAAGATCTGTAGAAGCCCTGAAAGGTTATCGAACTGCCTACAAATTCCTGAATTTATTCTCCACTTGCAGGCAACTTGCATTTTAGTTTTTTAAAATACTACAGCCAGTATTGGGGATAAACGTTAACCCTACAAAAACAGAAATACAAAAATGTTCAGGCAATTGTGCCCCTCACGAAAATTTTCAAAAATACAGTTACTTAAAATGTATTTTTCCATTATAATTTTTCCAAATACTTTGACTATTTTACGTCACTTTAAGGCCATGAATGAACAATGGTTTCAACTTATTTTCAGAATTCTGAAGATAAGTCTCATATGAATTTGTATGTCTGGGTGGATTTATTTGATCTGTGGAGAGTGTCATAGAGACACTGAAGGAACTGAACTGGAAGTGTCTCGAAGATGGACGTACACCATCCAGAGGAAGCCTGTTAACAAAGTTTCATGAACCGGCTTTAAATGATGACTCTAGGAATACAGCACATCTTCAACATATCCCTCACATAGCGATCACGAGGACAAGATTAGAATAATTACTGCACGCCGAGGTGGACGAGCGGTTCTAGGCGCTACAGTCTGGAACCGCGCGACCGCTAAGGTCGTAAGTTCGAATCCTGCCTCGGGCATGGATGTGTGTGATGTCCTTAGGTTAGTTAGGTTTAAGTAGTTCTAAGTTCTAGGGGACTGATGACCTCAGAAGTTAAGTCCCATAGCGCTCAGAGCCGTTAGAAGCATTTGCATGCACAAAGGCATTCAAACAATCATTGTTCCTGCGGTCCATTCGTGAATGGAACGGGGAGGAGCCCTAATAACTGGTACAATGGGACGTACCCTACGCCATGCACTTCACGGCCGTTTGCAGAGTATAAATGTAGATGTAGATGAAGAGCAAGTTTCGTGATAAGAAACTTAGTATTTTGTGCAACGAATCCATTTCTCTCCGATCTCCTCTTAAAAGTAGGAAGAAGTATAATAAGCTCTCTAAATAGCAAATAAAGTGCATTTTTTAGTAACAGTTCCAAATTTCGTACCGAGGATGAAAACAGGAACTGCATGGGGGCAAAGATACGAACATTCCCACATATGTCATAGGCCAAACCTTTGATCATAGCGATTACACGGCAAAAATTACAACACATGGCTGAAGTAACGCCCAATATTTGAACACCAGTTCTCGCACTAGGAATAGCAGGCTGTGAGTTTGCTTGCGGCACTAGCTCACCTCAATGTAAAAAATTATACTAAAAATCAAGAAATTGCTCCAGCTGTGTTTAAGGTGTCGATTTTATTTTGGCAACTAGTTTAAACGTTGTAACAACGTCATCTTCAGGCCCATACACTTGTTGACGTCAACTAACCACCTTCCACACGGACCACGTCCCTATCTCACCACTGACTTCTAGTATCAGCCGCACGCAGTTGACGTCAACAAGTGAACGGGCCTGAAGATGACGTTGTTACAACGTTGAAACTAGTTGCCAAAATAAAATCGAAACCTTACATACAGCTGGAGGTATTTGTTCATTCTTAATATAAATCCCACTAGCCGGCCGAAGTGGCCGTGCGGTTAAAGGCGCTGCAGTCTGGAACCGCAAGACCGCTACGGTCGCAGGTTCGAATCCTGCCTCGGGCATCGATGTTTGTGATGTCCTTAGGTTAGTTAGGTTTAACTAGTTCTAAGTTCTAGGGGACTAATGACCTCAGCAGTTGAGTCTCATAGTGCTCAGAGCCATTTGAACCATCTGACGTCCCACTGTCCTCCATTTCAACTATGAATGTACGAAGATTCAATGTAAAAAGATGAATTCCCTCGTACGCGGAAGCTTAACACGCTTCACACACCAGACTCACTCAGCATGGACTGAGGTCATGCATGCACGCACAGTTAAACATTTCTTACCAACTGTGGAAACGGGAAATAACTAAGGGGACGAAATTAGAAGCAGGGACTATATTTGGGCCCGTTAACTTGTGCACGTTTTTCCTTTGATCAGATCATTTCACACCTCTCCGAAAGATGTCCCCGAGACACAGCAACAAAAAAAATGGTTCAAATGGCTCTGAGCACTATGGGACTTATCATCTATGGTCATCAGTCCTCTAGAACTTAGAACTACTTAAACCTAACTAACCTAAGGACAGCACACAACACCCAGTCATCACGAGGCAGAGAAAATCCCTGACCCCGCCGGGAATCGAACCCGGGAACTCGGGCGTGGGAAGCGAGAACGCTACCGCACGACCACGAGCTGCGGACACACAGCAACAGCTTGCAGCACAGCGGCACCGCCCTTGTCGTTCAAAAAGACGCGCCCCGTTATCTCCGGACACGCCCACTTAGGTGGAGCAGATGCTCGCTTGTTGATTCGCGCGGCGGCGTCGCAGTGAGACAGAGGAGCCATGTTTTATGTAGCGCCTCGCAGGTCTCGTGCGAGTCGGCAGCGGGCGGCAGTCCGCGACAAGCGCCCCAGTTCCGGAGCGGCGGGCTGGCCTTGCATGTTTAACGCGCTGCTCACTTATTGATGGGCCAAGTTGGAGCGAGCGGCGCGGCACGCCACCCCGCGCCAGCCCTGCCCACGGTTCGTCTTCCCCAAACATCGCGAACGTGTCTTATGCATGCGGGCTCGCGGCACGGCTATTACGGGACGACCGCAGCTGAGGCGCCTGCTGCGATAACACCGCCAGCTTCTCTCTCCTGACTGCTTCCACTGTGTCTGTTGTAGCTGTATCTTAATCCTGGCCAGCTAATTGCACGTAAACGAGCGTTCACAAAACTCGTAAACAGCTAATAAGGTAATGGTCTATAGACTTGCAGCCATTGGGCGAAAAATTGAAATGATACGAAATACTGGGTGAGCAAAATAAAGTTGGCCCAGAAAATATTTCACGAACCTGAGGAGAGGCAACCCACCTCATTTATCGAGCCCACATGAAGATGATGTAAGTTAAGTTTTATATCGTAAGGTGCATGAAATACACTGATGAGCAGAAGTTAAGTACGAAAGTAATTTTCGCATAATGTGTCACTGTCAAGTAACATACATTGATCAGCCAGAATATTATGACCGGTGCTGTTTTTCTGGGGGAACGCTGGGGGATGCGTACCCCTAAACGTTTTCGTCGACAAAGTAATTTTTTTACGGTGTTGAGAACTTGGGAGAGTGCCAAAGATTTATTTCATGGACGTAAATATTTTATTTCATTTTTACGTGTTGGTAATTGCAATACGAACGATATCAGTGCAGGTTTTGGTGGGAAAAGCGATGTCATTGACTGTTTCAAGCATTTAGAAGCTGCGGCAACCATTCTCGACAACTAAATCGCTGGCAGCCAGTTCGACAAGCATGTAGTGTCCTCGACCGCTAATAGTGGGTAGTGCTAAACGGATATGTGTACACTCAGACGCCAAGCTACCGATACATGTCTCTACGGTCCCGCTACCATGATCCTTCGCGATTCATTGTCATCTTTGTTTTGTTGTTCTTTATTCGTTTGCGTTTGCTGTTCCGTTCTTGTCGGTTGTGCGAAGTTTTACAGTGTGTCCTGTCTTTCGTTGCAACTTGTAAGTTCAGTTGGAGGTGACAGATGAGCAGAACACTAACAAACTATTTTACTTGTTCTCCTACACCTAAAAAACCAAAAACTGTCAATAATTTGTGTGCGAGTGAGTCCGCAGCTCGTGGTCGTGCGGTAGCGTCCTCGCTTCCCACGCCCGGGTTCCCGGGTTCGATTCCCGGCGGGTCAGGGATTTTTTCTGCCTCGTGATAACTGGGTGTTGTGTGCTGTCCTTAGATTAGTTAGGTTTAAGTAGTTCTAAGTTCTAGGGGACTGATGACCATAGATGTTAAGTCCCATAGTTCTCAGAGCCATTTTTGTGCGAGTGAAAAGCCAGGAAGTTCAACATCAGTGGATGACGAAAGCGAAACTGCAAACCCGAGTACTGAACCTACGTGTGAAAATGCAGTGAACAAACGTGTGCATGATAGAAAATAAAATGATCGTCCAGAATGTTGGACTTTGGAATAATAAATTTTCGCTGCATTATATCCATTGTCGGAGTACCCTCAAACTTTTTTTTTTTTTTTTAGAAAAAAAGCACTGATTATGATCACCCACGTAATAGCCGGTGTGTCGACCTTTGGTACGGATAACAGCTGCGATGCATAGTGGCATGGAAGCAGCGAGGCCTCGGTAGGTCGCCGGAGGGAGTTGGCACCGCATCTGCACGCACACAAGTCACCCAATTCCCGTAAATTCATCTACATCTACATCTACATTTAAACTCCGCAAGCCACCCAACGGTGTGTGGCGGAGGGCACTTTACGTGCCACTGTCATTACCTCCCTTTCCTGTTCCAGTCGCGTATGGTTCGCGGGAAGAACGACTGTCTGAAAGCCTCCGTGCGCGCTCTAATCTCTCTAATTTTACATTCGTGATCTCCTCGGGAGGTATAAGTAGGGGGAAGCAATATATTCGATACCTCATCCAGAAACGCACCCTCTCGAAACCTGGCGAGCAAGCTACACCGCGATGCAGAGCGCCTCTCTTGCAGAGTCTGCCACTTGAGTTTATTAAACATCTCCGTAACGCTATCACGGTTACCAAATAACCCTGTGACGAAACGCGCCGCTCTTCTTTGGATCTTCTCTATCTCCTCTGTCAAACCGATCTGGTACGGATCCCACACTGATGAGCAATACTCAAGAATAGATCGAACGAGTGTTTTGTAAGCCACCTCCTTTGTTGATGGACTACATTTTCTAAGCACTCTCCCAATGAATCTCAACCTGGTACCCGCCTTACGTGAAGGGGGCGATAAGATCTAACGCCGAGATCAATCACATCACAGAAGTGTTAAATCGGTTTTAGATCTAGCAAGTTGGGGGGCCAGCACACCAATCTGAACTCGCCACTTCGTTCCTCGAATCACTCGATCACACTCCTGGCCTTCTGACATGGCGCATTATCTTGTTGACAAATGCCACTGCCGTCGTGAAACATGATCGTCATGAAGGGGTGTACATCTGTCTGACATTGTTTATCGACTTAGATATAGGTTCTTAACTTACAAGTTTCGTAATTCAGTTTCTCAGACAGGCCACATATCTACACAGGATGTTCACAACTTAGCTCTACAGCTTAAGAATTTAATAACTTTAAACCTACACCAGATATTAACAAATGGTTTTCAATATGTAATAAGATGACGCACAAAGATTATTTCCCTCCGGTTGATGCAGTTTTGACTCAAAGTTGAACTAGAAAACATAATAAAATATGGACACAACAGGAGAAAGCTCAGTGTGCGGCTTGGTTCATACAGATGACGTCCGATACGTCACACCATTAGACTTCTCCCTGTGTGGTTTTTTAAAGGATGTGTTGTACCGAACCAAGGACTTAAATGTACTTATTCACAATCCATTTGAAGGCGTCACCGTGAAGATCTTGAATCGTACGTGGAGAGAAATGGAAAGTTATCATATGTTGAAAACCATTTGTTAATACCTAGTACAGTTTCAAAGGTATTAAAGTCTTAAGTTGTAAAGATAATTTTTGGACGCCCTGTATTTGTTGTGCCTTGCACAAAATGTCTTCTACATATCTGTAACCCATTTGATTTCCTCTGTGTATTCCGCAGTCTATTGATTGGACAGTCGTAAAAGATGGGGTTATATAACTCTGGAACCGATAATATAGTCCACGAGTAAACAGCATATATTATTAATATACTGCTTGCCATTAAATTTCAACATCACGAAGGAGGAATGCAAGAAGCGTCAAACTGACATGAAATGTACTACAAGCAAGGATAAGCAAATAATTAGCGTTTCTCTGCGACTACGCAAAACAGAGTAATGACATCTATATTCTGCGTGTAAGGAAGGATCACACAGCGGGTTTTTCACTCAGAAAACGCAGTAGAATGTTGGCGGTGTGTGAGAAAATCGTGTTATGCCTCTTGTAACACCTATCGGAATTCAACAATGGGATATTCGCGGACTATCAAGGCGACGGTTTATAGTTCGCAATGCTGCTGTTTGTGTTATCCAGGACCCCATGCCATGTGTATATGAAAAGCATGGATTCAGGAAGTCCACAGTTACCATGCAAAATCTCAACTGCTCAAGCGCCCAATATTGTTCGCTCGCTCGACATGCATCTTGAGTAGAAAAATGAGCTTGTTTACGTTTTGATAAGTATACACTCTGACAGTACGGCGTCATCTGGAGCCCCACGGACTGTCATCACGAATACTGTTGCGGCAAGCCTTACGTGGCGACAGAAAGAGGAGCGCCGTTAGTTGAGCGCCCAACGAAGACACTGGACACAGCGGGGGCATTACGTCATGTTTTCCCTCGTGTTCCGATAGACGTTTGCGTGTGTGGATCCTCCGAGGAGAGCGAACATTTTTACACTGTGTTTTTCATCCCACCCGGTTAGCAACTAGCATTAGGAGTGTGTGTGTGTGTGTGTGTGTTTGCGTGTGTGTGTGTGTATGTGTGTGTGTGTGTGTGTGTGTGCGTGAATTCCTAAGGGAGCAAACTGCTGAGGTCATCGGTCCACAGACTTACACACTACTTAAACTAACGTAAACTAACTTATACTAAGAACAACACAAACACCCAGGCCCGAGGGAGGTGTCGAACCTCCGGCGGGAGGGGCCGCGCAATCTGTGACTTGGCGTCTCAAACCGCACGGCCACTACGCGCGGCCATGATAGTATGGGGTACCGTTGGGTACACATTTCGGTCACCTCAGGTTCGCATACCCGGGAATATGGAATGCCTGCACCATATCTTCAAGGTCTTTGTGACAGCCGCGTGGAGTGGCCGCGTGGTTCGAGACACCATGTCAAGGATTGCACTGCCTCTCCCGCTGCAGGTTCGAGCTCTCCCTCGGGCATGGGTGTGTGTGTTGTTCTTAGCATAAGTTAGTTTAAGTAGTGTGTAAATCTAGGGACCAATGACCTCAGCAGTTTGGTGCTTTAGAAATTCACACAGAGTTTTCTTTGTGACAGCTATCAACAAAACAACGTGGAACCACCTGTAGTCAGGGCTGTCCTGACCTACATCGATACTGAGATATTGGACTGTTGATTGAGCACCCATTGAATGCATCTGGGCATAGGTAAGAAAGGCGCGCCGCGCCACTACTTGCTAATCACTACGATTGCTAAAGTCTGGCTGAGCTGAAACAGCGCTGAATTACGTAGGCGGGCCTGTCACTGAAACTCGGTACAATTCCATGACCATCTGGTTTAGAGCCTCTGTTGCTGCAAGAGGTACAGGGGTTGGAGAAAAATATGGAGTCGCCGCGAGAAATGCATGCTTGAACAAAATGCTGTTGCTAGCCCAGGCTGCAGTTTGATCTGTTGTGGTTGACCACGAATGGACCCTCTGCAATATCGTCAACATGTTGCAAGTGTCAGCCATTGTCAGAAGAGTGTTCTGTTTAGACGTGAATGCATTATGTCCGAGCTAAGTGTATTCGAACGTGGGCAAATGATTGCTGTTCGTATGGTGGGTGCTTTCATAACCAAGGGAGCCGAACGGTGTGGCGTTTGCAGAGGCACCGTATCGAAGATTTATATTGCATGCATTAAGTCACAACGCGCACGAAAGTGTGTGTTCAGTGATCGTGACGGACAGTCATGGAAGAGGATTGTCTGGTGTCACCGCCAGACACCACACTTGCTAGGTGGCAGCCTTTAAATCGGCCGCGGTCCGTTAGTATACGTAGGACTCGCGTGTCGCCACTATCAGTGATTGCAGACCGAGCGCCGCCACACGGCAGGTCTAGAGAGACTTACTAGCACTCGCCTCAGTTGTACAGCCGACTTTGCTAGCGATGGTTCACTGTCTACATACGCTCTCATTTGCAGAGACGACAGTTTAGCATAGCCTTCAGCTACGTCATTTGCTACAACCTAGCAAGGCGCCATATTCAGTTACTATAATTACTCTCTTCAAGAATGTATTCTGAACAGATAATATTGTGAATCATGTACCGTCAAGAGCGACGTTCATCATTAATGGAATAAAGTTAAGTATCAAACTAATTACGTCCGCTTTCTGAATTCTCATTCCTTGTCATGTTCCAGACCTCACGTCAATATCGTTCTTCCCTCCTCACGCCAGCCTGCGTAAGCTAAAACGCGTGCATTTCGGCCTCCACTCGTGACACGGTGTTGGCTCTTCTGCCAACACAAAAGTTTGTGACGAAAAATAAGAGGACGACTGCTGCAAAAGTCACTGCTGAACCGAAAGTCGGACTCGGGAACCTTGTCAGCACCAAAACAACATGAAGCGCGCTCCTTAATCAGGGAACAACAGAGAGAGCTGGTATTCCGGAACCACTCTTCACTTACGCAAATGCGCGTAACGGGAAAAAGTAGTGACGAAGTCATTTGGTCGGATGAGTTTTGTTTCACACTCTTTCCCAGTTCTGACCGAGGTTATGCCCAAAAGTGAAACGAAGCGTGGGCTCGGTGATGATTTTGGCAGCTATATCGTGGTGTTACATGAACCACATGGGTACTTTACGAGATCGTGTTATAGCCGAGAGTTTGTCTGATCAAGTCCAGCCTATGGTACAATGTCTGTCCCCCAATGGTGATGCTGTGTTCTACGACAACAGGGCCACCGTTCACACAATTCGCATCGTCCAGGACTGCTTTTGTGACCACGAGCATGACATGTCGCATCTCCCATGGCCAATGACCAGACCTTAATGTTATTGACTCTTTGTGGTCTACCTTGGAGAGAAGAGTGTGTGATCCGTATCCATCTCCATCCCATTTCCTGAACTTGCCAGTATTTTGCAGCAAGAATGCTGTAACATTCTATACGATACTGCAGTACTTGTGTTGTTAAGAAGAACGACGTAATCAGGGTTCGAGGGTCGGTCTGGCATAGATTTTCACTGTCCGAAGGAACAGGCACTGCGACGACTTCAGCCGATATGAAATACATGAGATGTATTCAAGTTGCGAATACGAACAACTATCGGCTGTATAAGGGAATGACGACAGTGAAAATTTGTGCCACACCGACACTCGAATCCTGATTTCCCGCTTTACTCGAGCGGTCACCTTAACCGCTTTGGCTATCCGTGCACCACCCACGGCCAGACCCAAACTTTAATATGTCGTTGTTTTTGTGTCACAACCTGTATTCGTCCATGAATCCACGTCCGAAGGAACACTGCATCGATACTCTTTGCCAGCCGGAGTGGCCGAGTGGTTCTAGGCGCTACAGTTTGGAACCGTGCGACTGCTACGGTCGCAGGTTCGAATCCTGCCTCGGGCATGGGTGTGTGTGATGTCCTTAGGTTAGTTAGGTTTAAGTAGTTCTAAGTTCTATGGGACTGATGACCTCTGAAGTTAAGTCCCATAGTGCTCAGAGACATTTGAACCATTTGATATTCCTTACAATACAGGCAAAGCAATATCGTACTTATCTGCCGATACCAGGCAGCGACTTTCAAATAAAATGTCCTGCCCTCCACGGGAATTAATGTCTCTGTACGAGTACAGGTAGTAACATAGGAACGACGACATATGGAAGTCTGTCTGACTGTGTGTCATGGACGGGTAGCCAAAACAGTTAAGGGGACCACTGACGTAAAGGGGAAATCAGTGTTCGAGTCTCAGCCTAGCATTATTTTCATTGTCATTCCGGTATACAGGTGATGGCTGTTCGTATTCGCAGCTGCGAATACAGTTCAGGTATAAGGTTGTCTTGAAGACATTCTAGTAGCTGCATTCTTCCATTCTGAGAAGACTGAAGCTGTTTTGAATACTGTCGATTTTTCTCTACCCTATTAAGCCTGGAAATGAAGTGTTTTTGTTATTTAGTTATTTTCGCGCTCCCCTGTATCACTCACTTCTTGTAAATTTTGTACCTTTTATAACGCAGAATCACTTACAAATTTAATATTGTATTCTCCGCAGAATACTGTTTACACACAATAAGTAAATCTTCATTTCTTTCTATCGTTTCTGGTGCTGTAATGTTAGTGATCAGCGGTGTACAAGGCTGTAAAGAGTCATCTCGGCAAGTGACTTAACATTTCAATACAGAACGAGATTAGATGATCGATCCAGCGACGGCGTCTTTCTGATTTGGCGATATGCAGTATTACGCGTGTAATACCGGCACTGTGCTTTAGAGTCGGTAATAACCAGCGCTGTCGTCTGCTCGCTGATTAATGTCGCTAATCCCTGAGCCGAGGCGTTATTGCGGACGCGGCCATTAGGACTGTGCCACCATTAGTCAGCCTTTCATCGGCTGCCCACTCTGTGGACGCCGCTGGCGGAGAAACACGGTTGGGGTTACAGCGGTGCGGCGAGCGGACGCCTTTCCGAGACGGCGGGTCGGCGTCGTATCGCACCGCGACGGCATCCAACTCCAGCTGAAGCTCCGGGTCTGGATGGCGGCCGCTAGGCGGCGATGAGTAAGGCCCGCTACCTCCCAGGGGGCGCGGGGGCGCCGCCACAATGCCGAATAATGTAATCTATATGTTAATACCGGCGCCGAGGCATGCCTATGGATTAGCCCGGCCAGCCTTGTTTAATATTGGATACCGATACTGAATCACGCGCACATGACGTCACACCGCACAGCCCTCTTTCAATCCGGCCCCACCCCTTGCAGCCGGCTGCCGCTGTCTTAATGGCGTCATCATTTATTCCGCAGCCGACACCACGGCCTGGCCGCCGCAGTCGCTGCGACGGCCAATTTCAATATCGCCGCCGATGACTGCGGGGGTGGTGTTGGTGACAAAGGAGAGGGGGAGGTGCAGGGGTGAGGGGGTGGAGGCAGTGGTATCTGTGTTTTGTCCGCATCATTCTGCTCGAGCTCAGCTGATTCTGCACAGTGTTTGTCACTCGGGGCAGAGCCCCCACTGAATACTAGACATTTACGTATCTGATTATGTCACCAGTGACAATACCCAGCATACAATTCTCCCCACTCCATAACGTATCTGGTACAGCAACCGTGGGTAGTATTTCGAGAGAAACAACAGTCTTGGTTGAAGGGGAAACGATAGTTTTATTGACGCATTTCGCCCTTTTGTGGCATCATCACAAGATTTTAATATACTGCAAAATTTGCTTTCATCAAGTCTGTGGGGCCCATTGTGTGTACTTTGCACACCTCGGGATCTGTTGAAATAGCAGTGCTGGCATAGGACCAAACTTAAAGGTCTTGAAACTACAGCACACTCTGCACACTAAGCAATACCTCGTTCCGTTCAGCCTTACAGCTCCCCACGCAAATTTTGCAGTATATTAAAAATTTATGGTGACGTACCAGAAGGGCGAAACGCGCCAAATGAAATATTGTTTCCCTTGCAGCAAAGAATGTTTTTCTTTCGACATATCCATTATAGATTGCACACGTGTGTTATCACAGAGAAACTGAAGGAATTCCAGATTTGCTTGGTTGGACAGTCCCTCACACGGAGCAGCACCTTAGATAACGCACTCTCCCAGACGGAGTAAAACGGGGAAGGTGACCACGTGGATAATCTTGGCGGAAATAAGAGCATGAAGATCTTTGACTCCACCCTCATTCCCCCACCACCTAAGCCATAGCAGGGTGGGAAAAACTGTCTTTGAAAACCGGATTGTGCTAAAGTTAGAAAGCGCTTCGATGAAGAAGAATTTTACTAACAAGTGAGAAGGAGCTAAAAACAAGCTTCATGTCGCCGTGCCGTCCGTGGTGGCCGTGCGGTTCTAGGCGCTTCAATCTGGAACCGCGTGACCGCTACGGTCGCAGGTTCGAATCCTGCCTCGGGCATGGATGTATGTGATGTCCATAGGTTAGTTAGGTTTAAGTAGATCTAAGTTCTAGGGGACTGATGACCTCAGATGTTAAGTCCCATAGTACTCAGAGCCATTTTTGAACCATGTCGCCGTGGAAGGACAAGGAAGTACAGTAAGCAATATATTAAAACAAATGGTGACGTAAACACCGTAAGTTTTCGATACGTCTACATGTTCTATTCCATTCGTGGAATGACTGAGGGACAACTGATCGTACATTTCCTTCTCATCGCGTCCATTAAACCACAAATAATCGATAGAATGTACGCACATAAACGAAAGCAATTCAACTACCGACACGGAAAATGGCTAAAAATAAGTCGAAGTACTGAGGAAGACCAGATACGCATGGCTCCGTATGATCTCTGAGAGAATCACTTGACGTTTAAAAGAAAAAAAAATGGTCAGATGCTAGCAGGACTCGCGCTCTGAGGGTTCAGTAAAAACTTAATTATGTGTGTTAACAGTTTCGCCAAGTCAGGTATCGAGAATGAATCTCGACTATTTTTCCCTGTTAACGACAATGATACTGGCAAGACATCAGTCCCGGGAGTTCCAAGACCCGAGAATGTTTTAAGTTTGAATAGAGTAACTAAAGAAATGTTCTTTCATGAGATACAATTACAAATTAACAATCTTTGATTACTTTCCTTTACTTATGCTATTAAATCTTGCTTCTTGCCTAATTTCATGATTCTAGGTCAATGAGAAGTGTCCTATAGGTTTCGATGAAAGAGTCTGCGAGTATCACATACCGATAGGTGCGATCAGATGGGCAGTTGTGACTGGCTGTCGGTACACCTTTGAACAGTTACTTGCTGTGGACTCTGAAGAGACTTTTAAGCGGAAAGACCGCTAGTAAAGCATTTATTAGATTTAGATAACCAGTTTCGGCAAGGCTGTGTTGCCATCTTCGGATCTCATGCGCTTTAATATCATCTTTTTCTTCAGTAACGTTATAAAACCTAAGATCCGAAGATGGCAACACAGCCTTGCCGAAACCGTTTATCTAACTCTAATACATGCTTTACTAGCAATCTTGGCGTGTGAAAGCTTCTTCATAACCATGCTATTGCACATCACCCCATGCTGATACAATGTTACGAATACAAGCTCGACAGTGTTGAATTAAGCCGGGTAGGGCAATGTTCTGTGCAAGTAGTGAGGTGAGTTTCATATTTATGTACGTTTGCCACTACGGCAGCAGTTATTAAACTTAAGAATGTAAGAGCACGCATTTGAAAACGGCGAATAGCCGAAATCAGCTGATCATGGTATACATAGCAATGATTCCATAATAGCCAGAGTGAAAAGTGTAAGTGTCCTTCAGTAAGTTTGTGGCTGTGGCGCTTGGAAAAAAGCGTTCCTTTCTAGAGGCATCGTACTTTTCCAGAATTCCAACTAATCTACCAATCATTCACTTCTCCTACTACTGATTTGATGTTCGTCTTATTTCATACTGTTTCTTATTACTTCTCCTAAATACAATGTGGAGTCCTTAATATGCTCACCAGTAATTTTACAATAGGATTCTATACGATGATGGCTCTACTTTCCTGGGCATCGCATGTTTCTCTATTTGAACAGTTCAGTAAAGACAGTATTCACTGCCGGCTGCTGTGGCCGAGCGGTTCTAGGCGCTTCAGTCTGGAACCGCGGAACTGCTACGGGCGCAGGTTCGAATCCTGCCTCGGGCATGGATGTGTGTGATGCCCTTCGGTTAGTTAGGTTTAAGTAGCTCTAAGTTCTAGGGGACTGATGAGCTCAGACGTTAAGTCTCATAGTGCTCAGAGCCATTTGAACCATTTTGAACAGAATTCACTACAGAGTGTATATGTTCCTCATCTCAGAGAAATTTGAGGAAAAGGGCGATTTGGTTGATTGGACATTTTCTCTCTTTACATTGGTGCCAAAATTGCGTGAAACATAACAAGAAAACTCATGGTAAACACGGGAAGAGATGGCAAGAATGTGTATGTAGAACTTTGAAAAAAGCACAGAAGCTGGTCGGGGAAAACATCTGTTCTGAGATCCTGAGAATAAGGCTCTGCTAAGGGTGTAAAACGCTCTGATGAGGAAAAGAAATTAAATGTTTCGCATGGTTTCCCTATGTTACTTGAGGCGAACGCCAGGACTGTTCTTTAACCAAGGTCGGGGTTAATGGCTTTCCTATTACATCTCGATTTCGAGCCTATCTTTGTCTCCCAAGGTCTCGATATAGACTCTTTGAAAACCTCGAACCTACCTTCCAGTGCGTACTTTTAAATATAACGTCTAGGGACGTTTAGTAATCAATGCAACACATTGCTTTTCTGAAAGCAGGTTGGTTTTATCCAGGATTCCAGCACACCACATTACTCCCCACTCTTTTGGCCGCAAAACCCTATTTTCGAACATAATCTCCGGCCAATGCCAAGACCTCATGCCACCTTACTGGCAGGGCCTGTGTGCCCGCATGGTACCACTCTACAGGTCGACAGCGGAGCCAACGTCTTGCAGCGTCGACTACCTCCCCATCATCCATGTACTGCTTCCCACAGAGTGCATCCTTTGTCGAACCAAACAAATAGATTGCCGTTTTGTTTCTGGTTCGAAGTCATGAACCCATGTTTTGATGAACTCATGTTTCATCGCCTGTAACAATGTTCGAAAAAAAAATTATCAAGTTCAGTCTGGTAACTCGCAATCAGTTCCTCACAGATGATCCTTAGTTGATCATCTGTTGGATGGCGCGGGAACCAGCGATCACACACATTTGAGTATCTCAATTGTTGGACGAGAGTGTCGGCACTACCAACAGAGACGTCCATTCGAGCAGGAGTTTAACTGCAATCCGTCGTTCACCTTCTAACGCCTCTAATGAGAGTGTCCGCACGTTCCAACACTGCTGGAGTCACAGCTGTGTGCGGCTGAGCGCTACGCAGGAGATCGGATAGGTTTGCGCGACAGTGTTGCGATGATGAGAGACGCCTAGCCCAACAACTCACCGTGCTTTTATTCACTGCCAGGTCTTTTTAGACGTTCTGCAAGCGCCTATGAATATCTCTGATGCTCAGGCTTTTCGCTAAAAGAATCTCAATGAAAGCTCTCTGCTTGGAACGCACCTCTGTTACAGACGCCATTTTGGAGGATCGTATAGCGCTGCCACTTATCGATAGTTCATGAAACTATAGGAGTTGAAATGGGAACATCCCACGAGGTCCCCCAATAAATTCTGCATTTTTTTCAGTCGAATTTGGCCAAAAAAGTTGAGTTTCTCTATTTAATGAACACCCCTCGTAGCTTGCAATCGCTTCATTAATCATTTATTCAAGTACTTATTTCTAATACCCTTCCTTCACATCTTGACTCGGACAGATATGGATAACAGTGATGAAAGGAGGAACCATGGTAATGACGGCAATGATCACCCACTCCCACCCGCGTACTGTCTTCAGGCACACTCAGTGGGCGTGTCTCTAGGGGTTACCGCAGGCGTCGGCGGTTTGACTTAATCGGCTTAAGGCGACGGTCTTCCGAAACATAAGGACCTGCAGGATTAGGAAGCCCTCGTGTGCTCTCACAACCGACCCTCGCGCTATAGCGGCACCGAGTTTAGGATTCACTTACGTTGCGTGAGGTTAATGCGCTGCGTGACTCAGGCATTAGGGGCACTTCAAAAAACCGATGACAGTGCTGGCAGACGCATATTCATGTAGACAACGTTTCACTTCAGTTGCTGACGATAATCCCTATGAGGAAATCATAAGCGATGAAGTTCACAAAGGAGTCTCCTGAATTGACCCTTTTTTTTCCATGCGGAGGTTTCCGATATAGGCATTCGCCGAGGGGAACGTGTTGTGCAATTAGAATTTTGTTCGCCGAGAACAAGGAAATGTTTTGCGTCTACAAAGATATATAGAATAAATCATCAAAAAATGGCTCTGAGTACTATGGGACTCAACTGCTGAGGTCATTAGTCCCCTAGAACTTAGAACTAGTTAAACCTAACTAACCTAAGAACATCACAAACATCCATGCCCGAGGCAGGATTCGAACCTGCGACCGTAGCGGTCTTGCGGTTCCAGACTGCAGCGCCTTTAACCGCACGGCCACTTCGGCCGGCAATAAATCATCATCATCATCATCATCATCCTATTCTAATGCAGAAAAAAAATCTCCTTGTAAGGATGCAACGGGTAACTGAAAGTGCTCCAGAATATGTTGATTAAGTAATGCTTTGTGATTACTTTCGATCCGTGGTGATTACCAATTAGTCGACCAGAACATAACGATACTACCTGCTTATGAGAGTAACTTCGTGACATTTCGGTTAGAATCATGAAACATCAAAAAAATTGTAGTACGTATCTGATATACTTATATTTAACATATAGCTAAATCTATGTCGTAAATCAAGTGCTGCCAAGAACATGAAACATTATGGTTGTTACATTGCTAACTCAAGTTACCTTTGCATTCCGTCCAATCAAACTATGTTCTTGTGAATTATAAGACAGCATGTGGACGAAAGACGAGACGGGGGAAGAGAGGGGAAGGCAGGGTAGGGGAGGGGAGAG
The DNA here is from genome assembly GCF_021461385.2 of Schistocerca piceifrons. Classification (NCBI taxonomy): domain Eukaryota; kingdom Metazoa; phylum Arthropoda; class Insecta; order Orthoptera; family Acrididae; genus Schistocerca; species Schistocerca piceifrons. The sequence continues at coordinate 635,397,896 of NC_060141.1, forward strand.
GGGGAAAAGGGCAGTTGTGCATGGCCTGTCTTCCATATGACTATTTCCGACTTTAAAATATTTTACACATGCTAATAATATCGGGACATTTTTACGATGCGGAAAGGGTGCACAAATATTTCTAAAAGAAGGATATTTGCAAATTTGTACGTTCTTCGTTTGCAGTCGGCGACCGTGACATCCAATGATAATACAAGACATGATTTCGTACGTTGCAACTTCGGCAATAGTTATGTTTGCGGCGAGAAGGAATCGCAACATTTCACTTACAGATTATTGACCCAGACGGTGTTCTTATCAGATGTTCATGACTGAAGACAAACTCAGTGATTTCGGTTTCCAGTCTGTGAAAAAACTGTTGTAATCGGCCTTTATATTACACAAAAATAAATAAATACATTATTTTAGCAATTACAACGTTTGTTTTACACAGTAACGTAACTGTAGAATAACGATAGTTATAACTGCAGTGAAGGAAACAAAAGAAAAATTTGGAGTAGGAATTAAAATCCATGGAGAAGAAATAAAAACTTCGAGGTTTGCCGATGACATTGTAATTCTGTCAGAGACAGCAAAGGGCCTGGAAGAGCAGTTGAACGGAATGGACAGTGACTTGAAAGGAGGATATAAGATGAACATCATTAAACGGAAAACGAGGATAATGGAATGTAGTCGATCTAAATCAGGTGATGCTGAGGGAATAAGGTTAGGAAATGAGACCTTAAAGTAGTAGATGAGATTTGCTATTTGGGGAGCAAAATAACTGATGATGATAGAAGTAGAGAGGATATAAAACGTAGACTGGCAATGGCAAGGAAAGCGTTTCTGAAGAAGAGAAGCTTCCTAACATCGCGTGTAGATTTAAGTGTCAGGATGTCTTTTCTGAAAAGCACTGAGTTGTCATCACTGGAAAAAAAAACAATAGAACATCCTCCCCTCTCACTTCTATCAACCCTCCAGTGGCCACGCTACATACCCCTACCCATGTACACCTGACGTAAGCGACGAAATTCCCCAACGACAATTAAAATTAATCACGTTTGTTACTGAACAAGAAAAATGCTTTCTTAAGAAGTTCTCGAGTTGACTGATATTTTTGAATTCGGCTGTTAGTGGCTGGAAGGAAATTATAAAACACGTATGAGAAAAGCAGGCCACACGAACATTGATTCGGAACGCGGAACGCAATTTGACCATCACTTATATAGACTATGCACTGGGACTGTCGATCCGCACATAAAGGGAAAAAATTCTGTTAACTCACTACAACTTTTCATCTCTCTTTAGACTATTTGCTCTCATGTACTAATTACCATATACATGCTGTTATCGGATAAACGTTAGAGATTCCATCCATTAAAGCGAACCCAAACTCTGCATGTTATCGACTGAATATGCTACCGAAACTTCCTGGCAAGCTAAAAGTGTATGGCAGAGCAGGACTGAAACCCAGAACCTTCTCTGTCGAGACAATGTTGTTACCTGCTGAGCTATCGAGGCACGACTAACGACCCTTCCTCGCAGCTTTACTTCCGCCAATAACTCTTATCCTACTTTCCAAACTTCGCAGGAGTTCTCCTGTATAATATTTTAAAGAGAAGCACTTCTGGAAGAAAGAGCACTGCGGAGAAATGACTTAACACGGTCAGCCCTAGAGAATTATTTCCAGAATTACTCTTTCATGAAGCTACGGAGCATGAATTGTTCCGAAACTTGAAACTTCCTAGCACATTGAAGCCTGTGTAGGACCAAGGGAAGACCCAGACTTCGTGTTTCGGTCCGGCACACAGTTTTAATAAGCCGGGAAATTTTGAAAAAGCTTTACTCTGCTTCTGTGACAATACATGGCTAACATATGAGACCCATTCCATAGCGCAGGTCGGGACAAAACACCGCAACTTCCAGTTTTTCTGATACTGTGATCGGTGAGGGGTAGATTTTCCAATGTTTTCAAAAATGGTTCAAATGGCTCTGAGCACTATGGGACTCAACTGCTGTGGTCATCAGTCCCCTAGAACTTAGAACTACTTAAACCTAACTAACCTAAGGACATCACACACATCCATGCCCGAGGTAGGATTCGAACCTGCGACCGTAGCAGTCGCACGATTCCGGACTGCGCGCCTAGAACCGCGAGACCACCGCGGCCGGCCCATGTTTTCAAGTTGAAGTCATAGGCTGGGTTGTTACCTGTAGCCCATCCAAATTCAAGCTCTGTATGAGAAATTTACAATTTAGCTAAAACAAAAATTGCGGAGTTTCACCCCACAAAATGGGGCAAAACACCGAAGTGGGAGTCTTTGTCCCACTTGACATAAACATGGATAAAAATGAATGACTACACAATGAAAACACTTGAAATAGCCCATCACAACATTGTTTATTGCAACGAAGTTACCCAACAGAGTACTGAACTGGAATGTCTTGTCAATTCGAACACAATGCTTAAAAATAATTTTAAAGAAATAATACTTTCTTCTTCACGTAAGAAGTTTTAGTACGATAACCAGAAAGAGTTCAGATATTGAGGTTAGGCTATCTAGGTACCTAGTAAAAGTGTCTTCGTTAAAGTCCCAGGCTCTTGCTCTTGTTCTCCTTCTCCTTCGTCGGATTCCTCTTCACCAAATAGTGACCCCATATCTAAGATACTGTCATTATGTGAGAAATCTGAACTTGACTCTGAAGAATAATCAACTGGCCGTTCCGTCTGTTTTATTCCTATTTTTGAGATTGATGTAAGGGAAACTAGTTTATGTCGTTTTGTTTCTGTACCACGCTCTTTTCTCTCTTCGTCACGTCTTTATTTCTCAGTAGCAAGCTTTTCTTTTCCAAAGCATCCTTCTCCAATTGGTTGTTTACTGGGTATCGACGTTAGAAGCACAGGTTTCGATGATTTGCCAGAAAGTTTTCCCTAAATCTTTATTTTGGAAAGCGGAATTATGTCTTCAGGTGAGATACTCTCACACAGTCTGTATTGAATTTCAACTTCCGTGGAGGTTGTCACTGAAGACTTGTCGTCACATTGTTGGAGCTGCGAGGGCTTACCCCAAAACATTTGCGGAAATTTGCCGCATTTCGTAATTTCCTGACAAATGTTGATTTTGGGGACCAACTGTAACAGTTATTTCAGCGGGAAAGTAAAGCTTACATGCAGTTGCGTCAATGAGTAATTCGTTGATTCTTCCTTTCAAATAAAAGTTATACCTATATACGAAGGAAAAAATAGACTTACCTATTTTTTCAGCTGCTGAGCGAGCGACCTTTCGGGACTAAACCTCATGGAACAATAATTTACAACAAGGCGAAATTTCAATATTATGATGCTCAGCTCCTGAAGCGATTGCAGTCAAATCAAAAATTTAGTGCGGCTTTTTACACGACGCGGGGCTTCCCCCCCCCCCCCCCCCCCCCCCCTCCCCACCTGTCTAATCACCGTTCGGTCTATCACATTTACGTCACTGGAAGGCGCAAGGTTTAAGTGGACGCCCGACTATCGAGAATCAGCGCTTCGTTAACTTCCCTAAAGCACTGAGATTGATGCCGGGTGGCTCCTCCAATACGATCACGACTGATTTCATCTCTCATCGTAGGTCTATCAACTATCATCTGTATTACAGAGCGGTCAGTACTGCCTTGCCTCCCGCCGCTCAACCACCTCCTAGCTCATGGCAAGGCTGTACTACCCCCTTCATTGTAACTGTGGATTGCCTCTTTTACCGCGCTGTTTGTTTATAACATGATATGAGTGATGGGGAGTGGCTCTAAGACATCTACCTTTCGGCTATGACTTGTTCAAAAGAATCTGTCAACTGAGGACGCGCCTTCAATTGACGCGAAACCAGTCGTGACTTTCAGTAAAAAGTACGAAGGTGAGTCAAATGACAACCTTAAATTTGTAATAACAAATCGAAATTTCGCGCCGTTATCCTGTAAGTTGGTAAGAGTGCTACAAACAGCGTGCAGAATGGCCTGTAGGTGGCAGCATTGTGCAGACACATACAGTCGCAATATCAGTATAAAGATGGCCGCTCCACTTGCGACTTGCACCGGGGAAGAACAGCGTTCTGTTATTCGGTTTTTGGGTAGTGAAGGTGTGAAACCTACTGAAATTCGTCGACGAATGAAGGTTCAGTACGGTGATGCATGTTTGTCACAGCAGCAAGTCTACGAATGGAGTAGGAAGTTCGCAAATGGTGTGACTTCAGTGGAAGATGCTCCTCGTCCAGGTCAGGCACAGCGATTTGTGACTCCACAGAACATTGCACCAGTTGAAGCCATAGTGAAGGACAACCGCCGAGTGACACTGAATGACACTGCAGCATGTTTATAGATTTGTCATGGGTCAGCACACCACATTGTGCATGATTTGCCCCACTTTCACAAAGTGTCTGCAAGATGGGTGCCACGGCAGCTGACTCCTGAAATGAGAGAACGACGGGTTGATGCTTGTGAAGAACGTCTTCGGCGCTTTGAACGAGAAGGTGATGGCTTCCTTGCAAGAATCGTTACTGGGGACGAAACCTGGGTTCACTTCCACCAACCGGAAACGAAGAGTGCGAGCAAGGAATGGCGCCATTCCTCATCACCAAAACCAAAGAAGTTCCGAACAGAACCATCAGCAGGGAAGGTTATGCTGACTCTCTTTTGGGACGAAAAAGGTGTCATTTTGGAGCATTACATGCCTAGAGGGACCACTGTCACCACTGCATCATACACAGATCTCCTAAAAAATCACCTGCGGCCTGCAATCAAATCAAAGCGATGTGGATTGCTGTCAGCAGGTGTCCTTTTGCAACATGACAATTCAAGGCCCCTCACTGATCGTACAACAATTGCAACAATCACAGACCTGCATTTTGAGTGTCTTCCTCATCCACCGTACTCACCAGACCTTGCCCCACGTGATTTCCATATCTTTGGACCACTCAAAGACGCAATGGGAGGAAAGAAGTTCCGTTCTGATGAAGAGGTACGCCACGCGGTGAAGGCAAAAGAATTTTTTTCTAAAGGTATTTATGCACTTTGTAAGCGCTGGAGGACTTGCATTGAGCGTGGGGGAGATTATGATGAAAAGTGAGTCAGCTTTGTACCACTTCTGCACAATAAATAATATTTAAAAAATATTTAAGGCTTTCATATGACTCACCCTCGTATTTTACAGCCAGTGGGTATCAGTTTATTCAAAATGTGGAAATTTGGCTGCTGTTGCCCCCGACGTAAATAACATCTGGTACGTTTAACAGCAGTAAATTAAAAATAAAGCAGATATAATTAATAAACATTTATTGAGAATAAATTCCTTGAAAGTTCATTAAAGTTTAAACTTAAAATCTTTTGTTGACAGAATCTGTTCATACTGCAGAGACACGATTTATCGCATTGAAAGCTTGATGAATACCATAAACTATGTCAGTGATTAAAACTGGCGGTAGATGAGAGTTAAGAACCAGTCATTATTTTAGAAATACATGTAATCTAGACGGACAATAAAATTTGTTACAAAACCGCTGATCGCAGATTTTCTCCAAGATATGCAATAGGCCAGTTTTTACAAAATTACGGTTTTGCGGCAATATTCCACCAGGAAACTTCCAGTCTTTTGTGGTGAATTTGTGGCAATGCTCCATAGCAATACGAAAACCAGCTTGTGTTTAGCTGGAAGTGCACTTAGTGAGGAAAAAATTTGCCTCTGCTGTAAATATTAATCCAGCACCCGAAAAATTTTCGGATTGACAGCTTCAGTCACTGGAAATAGCACACAGAAAAGCGAATGCTTGTTTAGGAGAGTCATGTGTCTTTAATATGTTTTTTTTATTAAGCTTCGTTTTTACTGTCGCCGTCATTTTTGTAATAGCTCACGTTCCTGAAAGCCGGTGAGTGACACCCTGCCAAAGTGTACTAACGTAAGAGCGAACTTTACAATGATAGCTCTTTTATACCTTCTGCGTAGCTCCTCTTGAAAGCAGTGGAACTTTGTGGATACATCTTTCCTCAACTTCTTCACGCGAAACACTGTTTTTACCCCAGCTACAAGAGAACTTAGAATGTGGCGAAAGTGCGCGCAGCCATAACTCTACGGCCCCACTTTACCAAATTTTCTGGTGGATCACATAAACCGCAAGAGAACACAGTCATGCCTCAGAGCAGAGTTCAGCTTTCTGTTTACCGCTTCACACAAATTCCTGATGAAATTCAGTGAAATCAGTAAAAACTGTCGATGAAACATGCTTACTAGCTGTGCCAGTATTTCATAAGAGATCACGAACGAGTGGTTTAATATACCTCGCAACTGAACTTGACACCGTAGTACAGAGATTTTCTCAAGCGGGGAAAATACTCTAAAGAATGTGCAGTACACCAAGAATTAAATTTGACAGGAATTCCGAAATTATTTTATCTTAAAGGTTTGATATGCATAAACTTGATATTTCTAGGCAGATTGTTTCGATACCTGAGTGGTAAGCATATTTCATTAAATGGTTCAAATGGCTCTGAGCACTATGGGACTTAACATCTTAGGTCGTCAGTCCCCTAGCACTTAGAACTATTTAAACCTAACTAACCTAAGGGCATCACATACATCCACGCCCGAGGCATGATCCGAACATGTGACCGTAGCAGTCACGCGGTTCGGGACTGAGGCGCCTAGAACCGCTCGGCCACATCGTCCGTCAAGCATATTTCATTACCATCTACTAATTACATGGTTCTATACTCTTAATATAAATACGAATGGCGCTTTCAACGATTTACTTCTAAGAAATGTTTTTAATCAAGCGAAACTATATGGTTTTAGAGACATTTTCAAGTCTTTTCCACCTACGATGTATAAATGCATACTGAAGCGACGAGTGAAAATTTGTAATAAATATATATTTTTTTCATATACCAATAATGATAAGCGTTCACTGACAAATGAAACCCTGCGTTCACACTGAATTCAGCCACTGACATAAATAGTACAGTTGCGACTATGTGTATATACAAATGGTTTACTGGAATGAAGTTGGCAACTCAGTGACCGAAATCCAGATACACAATAAACATCATTTGCGACTGATTGTTGCACCCTTTACTACTTGAAAGGAATACAGTCGCTGGGCTCAACTGATTCCCTATGGAATCAAACCTGATAAAGAGACGGCTTTTGCTATGCACACTGATTAACTGAAGCAAGAATGACGAAAAGAAGAATGACGTGAATCTGAATTATTCAGTACAGCATCCAGTGCGAGTGACAGTAAAAGTTCAGTCACTAGCGGCATCAATCTGCAGGTAAAGGTATCTACCAACCGAAGGTATATACAGGGTGATCAAAAAATCAGTATAAATTTGAAAACTTAATAAACCACGGAATAATGTAGATAGAGAGGTAAAAATTGACACACATGCTTGGAATGCCATGGGGTTTTATTAGAACCAAAAAAAAAAAAAACAAAGTTCACAAAATGTCCGACAGATGGCGCTGGACAGCAAAACTGCTACCGTGACGGGTGAGAGGTACGCCGATATGTTACAGAATCGCATCATCCCCAGCCTGGCTGATAAACACCTGCTGGAACGTACGATGTTTATGCAGGATGGCGCTCCACCCCATATTGCTAGACGCGTGAAAGATCTCTTGCGCGCGTCGTTTGGTGATGGTCGTGTGCTCAGCCGCTACTTTCGTTATGCTTGGCCTCCCAGATCCCCTGACCTCAGTCCGTGCGATTATTGCCTTTGGGGTTACCTGAAGTCGCAAGTGTATCGTGACCGACCGACATCTCTAGGGATGCTGAAAGACAACATCCGACGCCAATGCCTCACCATAACACCGGACGTGCTTTACAGTGCTGTCCACAACATTATCGACTACAGCTATTGTTGGGGAATGATGGTGGACATAGTGAAGATTTCCTGTAAAGAACATCATCTTTGCTTTGCCTTACTTTGTTATGCTAATTATTGCTATTCTGATCAGATGAAGCGCCGTCTGTCGGACATTTTTTGATCGTTTGTATTTTTTTCGGTTCTAATAAAGCCCCATGTCATTCCAAGAATGTGTGTCAAATTGTACCTCTCTATCTACATTATTCTGTGATTTATTCAGTTTTCAAATTTACACTGACTTTTTGGTCACCCGGTATACTTACAGAATTATTCTCAATCTACAGAACAATTCATTTATTTTTCCTAGTCATTTCATACATAATTTATACAAGGTACATTCCACATAACTTATACGAAATCACTAAGATAAACAAGGTGTTAACAGTCGTATTGATAAACACATTCTGAACCCTGAATAAGCGGACTTGAACATCTGAAGCCATCGGCGGCTGCGACGGCCACATGAATCACTGGTGTGGTGGCCACACGCGGTGACCTCTCTGGGTCGCTTGATATGCAGGAACCGAGAAAGCGCTTCAATAATTGTCAGAATGAGCAATGGCCGGGCCAGCGGGTCAAGGCCGCTGGTCAGGGCGGCCGCCTATTCTTCAGCGCGTGTCTCTGGACCCGGTACCGTTACGTCACTTCAGTATCGAGCACTGTTTTCATTACGGCGTTACGAGAACTCCGGCAATTTGCACTGCACAGTGGCAGCGTGACAGTTAGGAATTCTGCGTACTGTTTCCCTTCGCTCAGGTCGTTCTTTCGCCCCTTCGCACACATGGTTGTTTCGTGCAGTTATAAGAAATTCGCATGCAATACGTCGGCATTTGTTGGCAGAGACCATGACACCATTTAAAGTAATGAAGTAGCAGATACTCCACGATGGAGAAAGGCATGGTCGAATAGTAACGACAACAACAGTAACTTCAGCACAACAACAGGAACTTCGGCGTAGCGTGCATTCTCATTCAGTGTGCTGGAGAGAAAACTGCAGGATCGTAGTAAAAATTTTCAGAGCGTACATGTTTGACGATTGGCAGTGGTACAGAGATTTGAAGATGGGAATTTAGCTCATAATGCTGTTTCTTAACACTGATAACTCTTTGCAAGTATGCAGGCTGGTCCATTGATCGTGACCGGGCCAAATATCTCATGAAATAAGCGTCAAACGAAAAACCTACAAAGAACGAAACTTGTCTAGCTTGAAGGGGGAAACCAGATGGCGCTATGGTCGGCCCGTCAGATGGCGCTGCCATGGGTCAAACGGATATTAACTGCGTTTTTTAAAACTAGGAACCCCCATTTTTTTATTACATATTCGTGTAGTACGTAAAGAAATATGAATGTTTTAGATGGACTACTTTTTTCGCTTTGTGATAGACGGCGCTGGAATAGTCACAAACATATGGCTCACAATTTTAGACGAACAGTTGGTAACAGGTAGGTTTTTCAAATTAAAATATAGAACGTAGGTATGTTTGAACATTTCATTTCGGTTTTTCCAATGTGCTACATCTATCTTCGTGAACTTATAATTTCTGAGAATGCATGCCGTTACAGCGCGATTATCTGCAAATACCGCATTAATGCAATAAATGCTCAAAATGATGTCCGTCAACTTCAATGCATTTGGCAATACGTGTAACGACATTCCTCTCAACAGCGAGTAGTTCGCCTTCCGTAATGTTCGCTCATGCATTGACAATGCGCTGACGCATGTTGTCAGCCGTTGTCGGTGGATCACGATAAAATATCCTACAACTTTTCCCACAGAAAGAAATCCGGGGACGTCAGATCCGGTGAACGTGCAGGCCATGGTATGGTGCTCCGACGACCAATCCACATGTCATGAAATATGCTATTCAATATCGCTTTAACCGCACGCGAGCTACGTGCCGGACATCCATCATGTTGGAAGTACATCACCATTTTGTCATGCAGTGAAACATCTTGTAGTAACATCGGTAGAACATTAGGCAGAAAAGCAGCATACACTGCACCGTTTAGGTTGCCATCGATAAAATGGGGACCAATTATCCTTTCTCCCTTAATGCCGCACCACATATAAACCCGCTAAGGTCGCTGATGTTCCACTTGTCGCACTCATCGTGGATTTTCCGTTGCCCAATAGTGCATATTATGCCGGTTTACGTTACCGCTGTTGGCGAATCGCGCTTCGTCGCTAAATAGAACGCGTGTAAAAAATCTGTCATCGTCTCGTAATTTCTCTTGTGCCCAGTGGCAGAACTGTACACGACGTTCAAAGTCGTCGCCATGCAATTCCTGGTGCATAGGAATATGGTACGGGTGCAATCGGTGTTGATGTAGCAATTCTCAACACCGACGTTTTTGAGATTCCCGATTCTCGCGCAGTTTGTCTGCTACTGATGTGCGGATTAGACACGACAGCAGCTAAAACACCTACTTGGCTATTATCAGTTGTTGCAGGTCGTGGTTGACGTTTCACATGTAGCTGAACACTCCCTGTTTCCTTAAATAACGTAACTATCCGGCGAACGGTCCGGACACTTGAATGATGTCGTCCAGGATACCGAGCAGCATATATACCACATGCCCGTTGGGCATTTTGATCACAATAGCCATACATCAACACGATATCGTCCTCTCCCGCAATTGGTAAACGGTGCATTTGAACACGGGTAATGTATCACGAAGCAAATACTGTCCGCACTGGCGGAATGTTGCGTGATACCACGTACTTATACGTTTGCGACTATTACAGCGCCATCTATCACAAAGCGAAAAAAGTGGTCCAACTAAAACATTCATATTTCTTTACGTACTGCACGAATATGTAATAAAAAATGGGGGATCGTATTTTAAAAAAACGCAGCTGATATCCGTTTGACCTATGGCAGCGCCATCTGGTTTCCCCCTTCAAGCTAGACGAGTTTCATTCTTTGTAGTTTTTTCGTTTGATGCTTATTTCGTGGGATATTTGGCCCGGTCACTGTCAATGGACCACCCTGTATATATTTACACCGTGACATACAATAATTAAGGTAGCTGGTACCCACAGCACACGTCGACTTATATTCGTTCATCCACATTTACATTATGTATTGATATGGATTTCAGCCTATGCCGACCTCCTCCGTCCCATAGAATTTTTCCCATTATTGTTTAATCCTCATACTTTTTTACTGATTTACTGAGACCAACAGTACAGTGAAGTAAAAGGTGAACATCTCAATAATTATTTTTTGCATCAAACATTTCAAAGCATTGCACAACGTATATCTACATCTGCATCTACACTCTGCAAACCACCGTGATGTGTATAGCAGACGATACGTCCCATTGTACCAATTATTAGGCTTCCTTCCTGTTCCATTCACATATGGAGCGCGGGAAGAATGTTTTAATGCCTCTGTGCGTGGAGTCAATTGTTACAATATTATTCTCACGATCCCTATCAGAGCTATATGTAGGGGATTGTAGTATATTCCTAGAGTAATCATTTAAAGCCGGTTCTAGAAACTTCGTTAATAGTCTTTCTCGGGATAGTTTACGTCTATCTTCAAGTCTTCTAGTTCAGTACCTTCAGTATCTCTATGACACTCTCCCTCGGATTAAACAAACCCGTGATCATTCGTGCCACCCTTCTCTGTACACGTTCAATACTCCCTATTAGTCCTATCTGTTACAGGTCACACACTTGAGCAATATTCTGGAACCGGTCACACGAGTGATTTGTAAGAAATCTCCTTTGTAGGCTGATTGCACTTCTCCAGTATTCTACCAATAAACCGAAGTCTACCACCTGCCTTACCCACGACTGAACCTAAGTGATCATTCCATTTCATATACCTACAATGCTTTACACACAGATGTTTGCCTGAGTCCAAAGTCACATTGTTTACAAAAATAGAGCAATTACTTTTCTACTGTTTCACTGCTGATAACTACAGACCCGTAAAAAACAAAACAACAAACACATTTCAGAACTGAAAGGCACAGTATTGACGTTCCACAATAATACTTATTTTATAATGTTATTTTATCCATGCTGGATCTTGTAAACCCTACGGCCGTTAATGGTGCATAAAAACAAACAATCACAAATACTTTTAAAATGTTTTTACTTCAGAGCCATAAACGGTTTCGGGGATTTATTCCCATCTTCAGACAGTTAACCTTAATAATTACACAAATATTTTAATTAGCAGTAAGTCGTCAGTTCTAGTAATATGTTCCGATGGACAGCATTTTGTATTACTCTGGCCCCTGTGCTGTTGCACTGCAAACAGCACGCATGTTCTTAACTAGTGAATGCCACATAAAACACACTTCAAAATATTCATCGTGTCACTTTGAGTTTCACACACATTCTTTACACTCGATGGTTTTGTTTACAAAGCAAAGAGTATGTACTAGGGGAAACATCGAGTGCAAAGCACATATGCGAAGTAAATTTTATCCACAATGGACGCAGCTGAACTCCTTGATTGTTCCTTTATAGAGCGTAGTGTAATAACCACCACCTGTCACAACGCAAGGCGATTTTGTGTAATACACGACTGGGTTCTACATTTAGTTATACGTTTCAATGCTCCATGTTTGAATCAATACAGCTGGAGTATCCCTGTCATTCACGAAATGTGATGCATATAATATGGAAACGATATCGATACTCCATCTGTTTTGATCACCAGCATTCAGCACTGAAACAAGTAACTGAATGTAAAACCACCTGAAGATGCGCACAAGCCCAAAACAGATCGAGCATTCAATAAACCCACCATGTGTTCTGACTGACAGTTGCTATTATTCTACACTCTACATGTGTGAAGCTCAAAATGACGTGAGGAATATTCGGAAGTGTGTTTCACGTGCCACAATGATTTGTTTAGAATATGTGTGCTGTTTTCAGTGCAACAGTTCGTACATTATCCTGGAATGGATTAGAGACCATGCCAAGACGAATAAAAGTATTTGTGACTGTTTGCGTTGCTCAACAACAATTTATTTTACTGTTTGTTGTGAGATGGTTATCTGTTATTTAAGACAGTTTTGTAAGAGAAAAAAAAGACAGAAAGAAAGAAAAAAAAGACTGAAATGTCTCGGTGAAACAGAGAGACAGGACTTGTGGAACTGCTCCTCAGAACAGTCCAGGGCAGATATTCTTCTGATTTCCTTACATTTCCGTCCCTTTCCCTCTTTCATGTCCTTCAATCCTTTCTCTCTTTCTTTTCCTCTTCTTCTTCCATTGTTCCCTCACCTCCCATTTTCTTTGCCCTTTCTCATTTTCTTTGCCAGTCACAAAAATGCGCCTTCTCGTAAATGGCGCCATGTAGATCTGCACAGAATACCGTGGTCAGTAGATGTGCAGACGGCAGCACGCGTGGGGAGAGTTGCAGTGGTGGGGATTGCGGGAAGGCACTGTAGGGGAAATGCCGAGAGCTGGAGGGCAAGTGCCTTCTAAATTGAAGCCCACTCTTGCATGGTCGCCCCTGCTTTGGCCAGTATCTAAAAAGAATTACGCTGAAAATGCTGCGATTTATTTTCGCCTGTCTTGTTAAACATTTGTAACTTCCAGAGAGGCATCATGAATAGTGAATTTCGGGTAAAACCTACACATTTCTGTTGTTGCCATGTTAAAATTTGCTTCTTGTGCCAAAACACAGAGGAGTTTACACAGTCTCACCTCACTCACTCGTTGCACAGATGCAATTGCGAGAGAATTTTCACACAGTGGTTTATTGGGTTTATGAAGTGAGGAACTGAGGAAAAATATGGTCAGTATCTTGTGAAAAACACGTCCCCAGCAAAAAAAAAGAAAGTGTAATGGTTGTTCCAAAACACATCACATTTTTCGTTTCACCAGCTATCGATGGCCCTTCAAAATTACGTTCGTTCATCGAAAAAGTCTGCTCTTAGTGGAATGACCATATGGAAAAATCCTCTACCCTTTGTGTACTATCATTTGCTTAGATCTCATTTCGATACCCCAAACTATTTTTACCGCTGGCATGGTGCGATAGCAAATGATCATGCTACGTCAGATCAATTTCCTCGAGGTTAGTGACAGACAGAGATCTCCATCCAAGTCTAAATAAAAATTCAATATGTTAGCTAAATTTCAAACGCAGCAACGTTTCATGTAATATGCGCCACACGTAAAATCATAGCGACCCCTATTTTTCACTGAAAATTTCGCGCGTTGTCGTACTTCAATGTAAATATCACAATAACTGTGACCATTAACGAAATGATGGTCATATCATCATGAAAACGACATATAAAGCTACAAGTAAAGCAAAAACGAAATTTTTCTTTTGGACGAAAGCTGGTCACTACGCATCGGCCACAAAGCTATAAGGAGATGGGTCCGGAAATGCTTTATTTCCATGTTAAGAGCTGTTTCTACAATTCTTCAATACATTAATTATCTACTTTGAAGCGAAGCGTCATCCGCGTACATCACATTTGCGCTAAAGTGAGGGTCGACACATTGTTGAATGAATCATTCAACTTGTTCCAAATAATTGTCTTACGCTGACACTAAGGTTGTCGTCAACTGCGCGAAGATGTCCTTCCTCCCAGCCGAAGTGTCCTCGTCCTTCTAGGCCTCCCCAGTCGCGAGTAGTACGCTAAAAAGTCCCATTCTCTGTAAGGCGACAATCAATTGCTTCAAATGTCCTCCTGTAGGGGCCCCGTTGCTCTGGAAATCTCTCCCGATACGAACGGTGAGGGCCACAACCGTCTGCTATTCTGTACAGCAAACGGGTATCTGCAGACTCCGCATTTGACTACACTTCCATCGCGCTGCACGAGAAACTAAGCCCGTGAGGAACACTGATCAGCTGATGCTCTATGCTTGATAGTAGTAGAGCAAATAAGTTAGTCTCGCGTCAACATTATCGTCGCTCAATTGAAGCAACAAACACTGTCGGTGGTCCTAAGAATTACGACTTATTGTACATTCTGACTAAACGCAACCAAGAAGGTATTTTGAATATTTCATGTAAGAATGAAGAGGTAGAAGCGTTTCTGGATCCATATCCATACAACACACTTCCTTCCATTACGTGTCAGAAATGTTTACTCAAAGTTTGGCCATAAGCTCTGTATATCATCTTGGTGCCTTCAAACTCTTCCTGGTTCTTCCGTTTGTGAAACGGCACAGCCCTCAGTATCTGGTGAGATCTACCTCTATTTTCCACGAAAAAATGTTCGGAACAGTTCCAGTGCTATGCGCAGGATATTTGCATCGGGTATTATATTTTATCGGCGAAACACCTACTCGAGAACACACACACTGTGTAGAATAACAGCAAATGGTGGCCGACGAATACTTAAACTGTAGCAAAATACGGGAAGACATGCAAAGGCTTGCCATTGGAAACAGGTGCAGGCAGATGACTCAAACAAGTATAACGTATAGCAGAGAAACAGAAAAATACCCGTTATTATAGGATATAACGATCGGTTAAATATCTAGGAATATGCGTACACAATGATTTGGATTCCGCAGGAATGTTGGAACACGTAGGGCAATGCTGACCTTACGCCTTATCTTAGAAGGAAGATTAAGGAAAGGCAAACCTACGTTTCTAGCATTTGTAGACTTAGAAAAAGCTTTTGACAATGTTGACTGGAATACTCTCTTTCAAATTCTGAAGGTGGCAGGGGTAAAATACAGGGAGCGAAAGGCTATTTACAATTTGTACAGAAACCAGATGGCAGTTATAATAGTCGAGGGGCACGAAAGGGAAGCAGTGGTTGGGAAGGGAGTGAGACAGGGTTGTAGCCTATCCCCGATGTTATTCAATCTGTATATTGAGCAAGCAGTAAAGGAAACAAAAGAAAAATTCTGAGTAGGTATCAAAATCCATGGAGAAGAAATAAAAACCTTGAGGTTCGCCGATGACATTGTAATTCTGTCAGAGACAGCAAAGGACTTGGAAGAGCAGTTGAACGGAATGGGCAGTGTCTGAAAGGTGGATATAAGATGAAGATCAACAAAAGCAAAACGAGGATAATGGAATGTAGTTGAATTAAGTCGGTTGATGCTGAGGGAATTAGATTAGGAAATGAGACACTTAAAGTAGTAAAGGAGTTTTGCTATTTTGGGAGCAACATAAAAGATGATGGTCGAAGTAGAGAGGATATAAAATGTAGACTGGCAATGGCAAGGAAAGCGTTTCTGAAGAAGAGGAATTTGTTAATATCGAGTATAGATTTAAGTGTCAGGAAGTCGTTTCTGAAAGTATTTGTATGGAGTGTAGCCATGTTTGGAAGTGAAACATGGACGATAAATAGTTTGTACAAGAAGAGAATAGAAGCTTTCGAAATGTGGTGTGGAGCCGGCCGCGGTGGTCTCGCGGTTCTAGGCCCGCAGTCCGGAACCGTGCGACTGCTACGGTCGCAGGTTCGAATCCTGCCTCGGGCATGGATGTGTGTGATGTCCTTACGTTAGTTAGGTTTAAGTAGTTCTAAGTTCTAGGGGACTGGTGACCACAGCTGTTAAGTCCCATAGTGCTCAGAGCCATTTGAACCGTTTTGAAATGTGGTGCTACAGAAGAATGCTGAAGATTAGATGGGTAGGTCACATAACAAATGAGGAGGTATTGAATAGAATAGGGGAGAAGAGGAGTTTGTGGCAAAACTTGACAAGAAGAAGGGACCGGTAGGTAGGGAATACTCTGAGGCATCAAGGGATCACAAATTTAGCATTGGAGGGCAGCGTGGAGGGTAAAAATCGCAGAGGGAGACCAAGAGATGAATACATTAAGCAGATGCAGAAGGATGTAGGTTGTAGTAAGTACCGGGAGATGAAGAAGCTTGCTCAGAATAGAGTAGCATGGAGAGCTGCATCAAACCAGTCTCAGGACTGAAGACCACAACAACAAAAACATGATTTAAACTGGAACGACCTCGTAAAACAAACTGCAGGAAAGGCAGATACCCTCGATCGACCGACACTTCAGTGGTGCTCGTCAATTTGGGACCTTTCCTAGACAGGATTTACTAAAGGGATACAGATGATCCAAAGAAGAGCAGCGCGTTTCGTCACAGGTTCGTTTAGTAAACCCGGAAGCATCACAGGGACGCTCAACCAAAGCCAGTAGCAGACGCTACAAGAGAGGCGTTGTGCGTCACGAGGTGGTATAGTATTAGAATTTTGAGGCCTAGGATAGTCTATCATTATACTGCTTCCACAAACACATATTTCACGAAGAGAGCATGAAGGCAAGATTAGAGATACACGAGCTTACACGGAGGCTTGCCAACAATCATTCTTGCCGCGCACTATTCGCGACTGGTACAGGAAAGAAATGTACCAGTGGGACACTTCTACTACACATCATAAAGCGGTTAGCAAAGTGCAGATGGAGACCTAGATAGATAATGTGACAATGAGAAAACATTGGAGAAAAGCCAGCCGTCTTCGGAGTTGTGCGGGTACTACAGATTTTCTAATAACATGTCGCTCTGCCAATGTTGGTAACACTGCGAGATTGGTACGTTGAGCGTCCAGTGCGGGCAGAACGCGGCGCGGCGGACACGCCAGGAGCGGGCTTTCTGAGTAAATCCCCTTAAAGCCGCGTAATTGGTTTTTTGCCCCGTCAGCTTTTAACTAAGTGGGACAAGCGAAAGCTCTTTAAAGGGATAAAAGCACCGCCGGCGGACGGAGGAGGTAAATCTCCGTGAGTAACCATTCCCGGCCGCTAGCGCTGTTTACGCCAGCCACTGCGTCGCGGCGACAATTACACGAGAGACGGCGGCGTGACTAGTAAAACCCAGCGCCCGTCTCGGTCCCCGCGGCGTCGTTACGGCTGCGCCTCGTTTTAGCGTCGCCCTGCGAAGCGATGAGGTCCACATCACGTCGCACATTCGTTCCACGTCCTCCATTCTTCCAGCTGACTCACAAGGGGATTCCCCCAAGGACTAATCTGAGCAACTCTGTCACTGATTGGGTTTGGCAATAAAGTTGATACCCGGGTATAAATTGAGGCAACTGCATCAGGACCAACGCTGCATAATATACGCTAAATTCATTGAAGCAGTTTCTCTACGCTATAAGTGAAGTCACAATACAAATGTATTTGAAGCCACTTGTTTAAACTCACTGTTCTGTCATTGTCAACATGCGCTCTCTCTCTCTCTCTCTCTCTCTCTCTCTCTCCCCCTCCCTCCCTCCCCCCCCCCCACCCTCCCACACACACACACACTTACAAAAAAAAAAAAATCTGATCATGAAAGTTCGTGTGCCTTCGCGGCCATTTCCGTGGATTACAACATGGCTCGGTCTAAAAGCCACAAGAACTTTGTTTTTGTAAAACATTTTGAGAACAGAATGTATTCTTAATGTTCAACTGCTGTTTAAGAAATTTATCAATTTATGTTCCTACAGCTGTTGTTTGGGAGTGGCATAACAGTTGAAGTCGCAATTGTAAATAAATACATTTCATGCCAGTCGGCAAGAGTCTGTATAACATATACTTTACGCTCCTAATTACCCAGAGGACGAAATTTTCAAAAACATAGATCTGAGCCAGGGATGTGCTTTATCACCTCTTTTTTTAGTAATGATATAGACCAGGGGTTCCCAACAAAATTTTATCGAGGACCCCCTCATCGAGCATGATTGGTACCTTGTCATATCACAGTTTCAAGTACCTAAAAATAGCCAAATTAAGAGACTTTTTATACGTTTTCTATTTTGGTACTTAGAAAACATATTGACATTTTCATTATTGAAAAAAAATTGAGCTTAAAACTTTTTCAATTTAACCATCATCGTTATTTTTAAAGTTTTGATTATTGCTCAAAATCTTTGTCTTCAAGTCTCGGTGTTTAGTATAACAAACTCCTTGAAAAAATAAAAATTGAGTATGAACTGAAAATGACAGGAAAATATTAAAACTGAGTGTATTGGTCTTTCAAGTGTACTACACTTGAGGTTGCATTGAGTAGACATGTGTGAAAAATAAGAAAACACTAATTTCCTACTAGGTGTGCTAGTGTCAGTTGGCTCTAGGAAGACCCTAGATGCAGGAAGCGGCCAAAACAAAAAATCTGTTCTCATACGAAATATACATAATATATTTTTTGTTCTAATAGCATCTTGCGGACCCCTCTGGCATAGCTCGCGGACCCCTGGAGGTCCGCGGACCACTTGTTGGGAACCACTGATCTAGACGATGCCTTCCGGAAATGGAAAGAAAGAACGTCAGAAGGGACCCATAAAGCAAGAATACACGATTATATCTGGAGGACATTGTACTAATGGCAAATTCTGAAGACGAACTAAAAACTCAATCCATCTTTTAATCTTAATTTGAAAGGATTATAATTTTTAAGTTGTCATTAAGTAAAACTAAAAGACGGTATTCCAAGAGAAATATCCAGTATCAAACGAAACTGTAGTTAAAGATTAGATTTTGGAACAAGTTCAGCACTTCAACTATCTGGGGAGTGGCAATACTTTTAATAAGGATAATGATTTAGATATTAAATTACTGACGTACCATAGTATATGCGCTACTTCGTATTCCTATTAGAAGTACAAGTACCAACTGCATTGCATCAAGGTACTTAATGATACGACGTATAAAACATCAAATAGTGTCTGATTGGTAACTTCCAACCAAAGAAGAGACTATTTCTCGATCTCAATAATCTTAACCTAGCAGTCTGAGGCGGTTTGTTTGAATTTCAGTTGTCTGGAGGAAACTGCCTATCACCACGTCGTTGGTCGGCGGGTTGACATTCGTATAATGGGTGCGCGTGTGTGGCAAGCGCTTAGATCTCCCGCTCATGGAAACTTCTAATATGTTGTGGGGCGCTCCTGCCAATCAGTTAACTTCATCACTTGGTGTTAGTCTCAAGCTACAAGTTATGAGTCGACATGATACGTTGAGAGAAGTGTCAACTTCTTTAGTATGACTAGATCTGTACCAAACATGACAAACATACTGCGCGGCGGAGTAGCATAAGGTCAGGGCAGCATTTATGAACGTCTCTGGTTGTATGCCCCAAATGCTTGCAGCCAATTTGTGAAGGATCCTCTTTTTGACGTTCAAGTAGGCTGTCCGCAATAGTGTCTTACTAATTCGCACAACTAACTGTCGCGTCGGACATTGGCGATGCGGATAGGTAGCACTGTACCGCTGTCCTGTTCTTACGGCATTTCTTTTACACTCACCTTATCGAATTAGTATAGCCAGGTGTAAATGTCTGCAAGCAACTAATGTTGAAGCAGAAATGAGCGGCCTTCAGCGCAGACAAGTAAAAGGCAAATGTGTTGACATTCTGACGCAGGGTAGCACGAGAGCTCTGCCTGGCAGTGTTTGCATCGCTAATGCCGATTTCAGCCACCGTGTTGTCAAATTCTAGGATATTTCCCGAATTTATTTACGACAGGTTTCAACGTAAACATTAACAAGCGCTATATCACTGTAATAGTCTGCTCAAGAGCTATCGAATGGAGTTACTACCTCCATTAATAATAACGTTAAAAACATTAACCAAACAAAACCATAGGTGTAGCTCGACGCTCTAACATTTGCCGGAAACAGCATTTAGCTATGCGTAACGGTTCACGAAATAAAAGGGGCGTTCCATCTTGCGTGACTCACCATGTACTCTCTCTCATGCTCATAAATTAAGGATAACTGCAGAACGTGATGCCACACAACGTGGCACTACACAAAACTGGCGCTAATAGCATAGGCACATAGGGAGCACACACGACACAGATCTGTAAGTCCACAGTATTCGTGATTAGTTGAGAAAACCGTCCCGAAACACATGTGCTACAAAACGCCACTGTTTCCTGCGCATGTACCCCGACATCAATATGGGATTTGATCACCATGCACACGTACACAGACTGCAAAACGGGTTGGCATACTCTGGATCAGGTGGTCGAGCAGCTGCTGGGGTATAGCGTCCCATTCTTGCACCAGTGCCTGTCGGTGTTCCTGAAATGTCCTAGGGGTTTGAAGACGTGCAGCGATACGTCGACCGAGAGCATCTCAGACATGTTCGATGGGGCTTAGGTCTGGAGAACAGGCAGGCCACTCCATTCGCCTGACACTTTCTGTTTCAAGGTACTCCAGCTCGGTGGGGCCGTGCGTTATCATCCATCAGGAGGAAGGTGGGACCCACTGCACTCCTGAAAAGGCGGACATACTGGTGCAAAATGACGTCCCGATACACCTGGCCTGTTACAGTTCCTCTGTCAAAGACACGCAGTGGTGTACGTGCACCAATGGTAATCCCACCCCACACCATCAAACCACTTCCTCCATACAGGTCGCTTTCAAGGACATTAAGGGGTTGGTATCAGGTTCCTGGTTCACGCCAGATGAAAATCCGGCGAGAATCACTGTTCAGACTATGCCTGGACTCGTCCGTGAACATAACCTGGGACCACTGTTCCAATGACCATGACTGTGTTCTTGACACCAGGCTTTACTGGCTCTCCTGTGATCAGGGTCAGTGGAATGCACCTCGCAGGTCCCCGGGCGAATAAACCATGTCTGTTCAGTCGACTGTAGACTGTGTGTCTGAAGACAACTGTTCCAGTGGCTGCGGTAAGGTCCCGAGCAAGGCTACCTGCAGTACCCCGTGCCCGTCTGCGGGCATTGATGGTGAGATATCGGTCTTATTGTGGTGTTGCACACTGTGGACCTCCCGTACTGTAGCGCCTGGACATGTTTCCTGTCTACTGGAATCGTTGCCATAATCGTGAGATCACACTTCGTGGCACACGGAGGGCCCATGCTACGACCTGCTGTGTTTGACCAGCCTCCAGTCGCCCTAGTATTCTGCCCCTCATAACGTCATCAATATGTGTTCTTTGAGCCCTTTTCAACACACAGTCACCATTAGCACGTCTGAAAACGTCTGCACACTTACTCGCTGTACCGTACTCTTGACATGCACCTCTGGGTATGTGGACTGCTGCCAGCGCCACCGTGCGACGACCGCAGGTCAGATGCACCGCATTGTCATACCCTGAGGTAATTTAAACCCGCAAACCGCCCACCAGAGCGTCGTTTCACCATGTATCACCATTATCCTTAATTTAAGGGCATGAGTGTATATTGAAGAATGGTGGAGAATTACAGCATCCTTATCGTGTTCTGAAGTACAATAAGATTTTAGAAAAGGACGGTTAACTGTTGACAGTGTTTTTACTCTGCATCAAGTCATAGAAAAGAGACGAGAGTGCAGTAGGGAAACCCATTTTAATTTTGTGGATTTTATGAAAGCATGCGATAATGTGATTAGAGAATTGTTGTAGAAAATCGTGGTTGAACGAGGTTATCCATCTCACTTCACGAATGCTGTTAAGTCACTGAAATTGCTGTAGACATGGAAACGTAAGAACGAAGTCAACGGATTGCTTTTTTATTATTTTCAACGTATCTGAAGTGTTTCAAAACACGGCACGCAAAAGAAAGTAAAGCACTGGCGTGTTGTACTCTGGTGAGCGAGCGTGTCCACGGGGAAGCGGCGGGCACCTGCGGCTGGAGAGCCAGCAGAGCCAGCCAGGTGTTCGGCGTCTCGTCTCGTCCCGTTAGGCGGCCAGCCGGCCGGAACGCCGCGCGCCGCGTCCCGCAAGGTCGCCACCCGCGGCCGCTGGCCTTGCCGTTTCGCGGCCTGCGGGGCCCGCTGGCGCCGCGCGAGGAAGGCTCGGCTCCTGTGTACTGTCCACACCGGGCCTGCACCCCCTAGCAGGACTGCTGATACACTACTGGCCATTAAAATTGCTACACCAAGAAGAAATGAGGATGATAAACGGGTATTCATTGGAAAAATATATTATACTACAACTGACATGTGATTACATTTTCACGCAATTTGGGTGCATAGATCCTGAGAAATCAGTATCTAGAACAACCACATCTGGCCTTGATACGCCTGGCCATTGAGTCAAACAGAGCTTGGATGGCGTGTACAGGTACAGCAGCCCATGCAGCTTCAACACGATACCACAGTTCATCAACAGTAGTGACCGGCGTATTGTGACGAGCCAGTTGCTCGGCCACCATTGACCAGACGTTTCCAATTGTTGAGAGATCTGGAGAATGTGCTGTCCAGGACAGCAGTCGAACATTTTCTGTATCCAGAAAGGCCCGTACACGACCTGCAACATATGGTCGTGCATTATCCTGCTGAAATGTAGGGTTTCGCAGGGATCGAATGAAGAGTAGAGCCACGGGTCGTAACACATCTGAAATGTAACGTCCACTGTTCAGAGTGCCGTTACGCGACGTGTAACCAATGGCACCCCATACCATCACGCCGGGTGATACGCCAGTATGGCGATGACGAATACACGCTTCCAATGTGCGGTCACCGCGTTGTCGCCAAACACGGATGCGACCATCATGATGCTCTAAACTGAACCTGGATTCATCCGAAAAAATGGCGTTTTGCCATTCGTGCACCCAGGTTCGTCGTTGAGTACACCATCGCAGGCGCTCCTGTCTGTCATGTAGCGTCAAGGGTAACTGCAGCCTTTGTCTCCGAGCTGATAGTCCTTGCTGCTGCAAACGTCGTCGAACTATTCGTGCAGATGGTTGTTGTCTTGCAAACGTCTCCATCTGTTGACTCAGGAATCGAGATGTGGTTGCACGATCCGTTACAGCCATGTGGATAAGATGCCTGTCAACTCGACTGCTAGTAATACGAGGCCGTTGGGATCGAGCACGGCGTTCCGTATTACCCTCCTGAACCCACCGATTCCACTCACTGGATCTCGACCAACGCGAGCAGCAATGTCGCGATACGTTAAACCGCAATCGCGATAGGCTACAATGCGACCTTTATCAAAGTCGAAAAAGTGATGGTACGAATTTCTCCTCCTTACAAGAGGCATCACAACAACATTTCACCAGGCAACGCCGGTCAATTGCTGTTTGTGTATGAGAAGCCAGTTGGAAATGTTCCTCATCTCAGAACATTATAGGTGTCACCACCGGCGCCAACCTTGTGTGAATGCTCTGAAAATCTAATCATTTGCATATCACAGAATCTTCTTCTTGTCGCTTAAATTTCGCATCTATAGCACGTCATCTTCGTGGTGTAGCAATTTTAATGTTCAGTAGTGTATTTTTAAAAATATCGGAAATCCGATGTATCGATATTTAAAAATAATATTATGTGCTCTCTTTGTTTCAGCAGGAAGTATCGATATATCGAAGGAAGAAATGTCGATCTACTAGTCTATAAAAATATCGGCTGCACATTGTAATCATACGGCCGGTTTAAGAATTGTATATTTAAGTACCGATTTATTAGTAGATATTCTGTGCATCAACAAGCTGGCAGCCTGCCTGTCTCCCTTAGAGTAACACATGACAGAAAAACACTTAATTTTAAAATATTTAAATTAATAAGGGGGACTTTTGCAGATGAAAAGCTTGTGTTACAATACTTTTTTGGGCGATTGTTGGCCGGCCGGTGTGGCCCAGCGGTTGTAGGCGCTTCAGTCTGGAACCACGCGACTGCTACGGTCGCAGGTTAGAATCCTGCCTCCGGCATGGATGTGTGTGATGTCTTTAGGTTAGTTAGGTTTAAGTAGTTCTAAGTTCTAGGGGGCTGATGACCTCATATGTTAAGTTCCATAGTGCTCACAGCCATTTGAACCATTTTTGGGCGATTGTTGTGTTGTTAATTAACAACTGTTTACATGGCGTACTTCACCAGTCTGGAACCACGCGGCTGCTACGGTCGCAGGTTCGAATCCTGCCTCGGGCATGGATGTGTGTGATAGCCTTAGGTTAGTTAGGTTTACGTAGTTCGAAGTCTATGGGACTGATGACCTCAGATGTTAAGTCCCATAGTGCTTAGAGCCATTTCTTGTACTTAATCCTGAAAAATGTGATTTTTTTCCTTAAGGACACTGGAAATAAGAAAAGTATACCCTACAACTTTCAAATCAATGCAATCATTTTATTTATACTACTGAATCTACATTTGTGACAAGTACAACGTACAGCTTGTTCAGAAATTTCCATTACACAGTTCTATGACTTTAAGAGATGAGTGAATACATAATGTTTTGAATAGGAAACTGTGAACGAAAATGTACCGTTTTCGTTCTTCGATGGTTTTAATTCAGATAGGCAACGCGAACAGCCTGTTAACGGAAAGAGAAAAGTGTCGAAGTTGCTTGTCCTGGTATGTAATAGGGTAGGCAGGATGACATGTATTACGTCAGACGGTTACTTAATGTCACTTAACGTCGCTTGCAAAGTTTAATTTACAACACTCCTTTAGAGACAGAGGAAGATCTGCTGGCACGAGTTCTGCCCGCTGAACTGGAAATTGAAGATACACCAAGTAGGATGGAGAGTGTATATCAGAACGTTCTTCGTAAGTACAATGTCTGTAAAAGCGTTGGTGGCCGCCACATCGAACAACTGTTGTAATGCTTCAGCACTGTACTGAAAGATTTGAAAGCAAATAAGTCACTAGGTCCGGATGGAATCCCAGTTCGGTTTTACGAAGAGTACTCTGCGGCATTGGCTTCTTACTTAACCTGCATTTATCCTGAATCTCTCACCCAGCACCAAGTTCCTAGCGACTGGAAAAAAGCGCAGGTGACTCCAGTATATAATAAGGGTAAAAGACCGGACCCGCAAAATTACAATCCCTAACTTCGGTTTACTAGAATCCTCGAACATATTCTCAGTTGGAAAATATTAAACTTTTTTGAGACTGAGAAGCTTATGTCCAGGAATCAGCATGGTTTTAGAAAGCATCGCTAGTGCGATACTCAGTTCCACTCTTGTCACATGATATACTGCGAACTATGGATGGAGGTCAATATTCAGATTCCATATTTCTAGATTTTCGGAAAGGATTTGACACGGTGCCCTATTGCAGGCTGTTAACTAGGATACTATGGTATAGAATAAGTTCACTGATACGTGAGTGGCTCTAAGACTTCTCAAGTAATGGAACCCAGTATGTTATCCTCGATGGCAAGTGTTCATCAGAGACAAGAGCATCGTCAGGAGTGCCCCAGGGAAGTGTGACAGGACCACTGTTGTTCTCTCTGTACATAAATGATTTGTCGGAAGGCGTGGCCAGCGTTTTGCGGTTGTTTGCTTATGATGCTTTGGTGTACGGTAAGGCGTCGAAGTTTAGTGACTGTAGGAAGATACAAGACCACTTAGATAAAATTTCTAGTTGGTGTGACGAATGGCAGCTAGCTCTAAATGTGGAAAACTGTCAGTAAATGCGGATGTGTAGGAAGAAGAGACCTGTAATGTTCGGATACAGTATTACTAATTCCTGCTTGACATGGTCAAACTGTTTAAATATTTGGGCGTAACGTTGCAAAGTGATGTGAAATAGGACAAGCATGTGAGATCTGTGGTAGGGAAAGCGAATGGTCGACTTTGGTTTATTAGCAGACTTTCAGGAAAAGTAGTTCATCTGTAAAAGAGACTGCATATATTGATCCAGTGCAACCTATTCCTGAGAACTGGTCGAGTGTAGGGGGTCGGTACCAGGTTGGGTTGAAGGACATCGAAGCAGTTCAGAGGCGAGCTGCTAGGTTTGTTACCGGTAGGTTCGAACAACACGTAAGTGTTATGGAGATGCTTCGGGAACTCAAATGAAAATCCCTGGAATGAAGGCTACGTTCTTTCCGAGAAACATTACTGAGGGAAGCTAGAGAACCGGCATTTGAAGCTGATTGCCACACGATTCTACTGCCATCATTGCTCGTAAGGATCACAAAGATAAGATACGAGAAATTAGTGCTCATACGGAGGCATATAGATGGTCGTTTTTCCCTCGCTCTGTCTGCCAGTGGTACAGGAAAGGAAATGACGTGTGTGATGTTCTTAGGCTAGTTAGGTTTAAGTAGTTCTAAGTTCTAGGGGACTGATGACCTACCTCAGTTGTTAAGTCCCATAGTGATCAGAGCCATTTGAACCATTTGATTCAGAATGACACTGATCGTAGAAACATGGAAAACAATAATCATTGCGATATACAACACACGTAATGAACGCCGAAGTTTTCGACGCGCATGGCTTTTTCAGTGTGCAGATGGCACGCCAAAGAAGTAGAACAAGCAGTGAGATTCGATCCAGCGACCTCGCAGTTTATGAAACAAGGCCCTTACCCATACTAGCGACCCAACATAGTACAGGGTGGTGCAAATAAAAGTGGCCCGAAAAATAGAGTTGTAGGGTACAAAGAAACATGGCAGGGGAAAAGAAATACAGCGCTGACATGACTACAGCAGATGCTGAAAGTGACCACCATTCATGTCTTGGCACTTTTGGGCCCTTGTCAGCAAGTTGCTGAAGGCGAATCGAAGCTGAACTGTTGGAATTGCTGAAGTCTCGTCCGAAATGTTCCCCTGCAGTTCTTGAAGACTTTGATGGTTGTTGCGGTATACTTGAGAGCTCCACACATACAGTAATCACACTTTGACAGACCAGGTGGCCTGGGTGGCAAGCTAGGGCAGCGACCAGACTGGCCTCTGCCAACAACTCTGACAGGGCGTGAAGACTATGTAAATGTGTCCAAGGTTCGGCCGACTGCTTGGCCAGCTGCTCCATCCTTTTGGACGTAAATATAAGTATTTTCCTACTTCGTTAATGCGGGCACAAACGTTTCACAATATTGCCAATGTAACACGCCGAAATCAGTGTCTGATGAAAGAAGACGGGACCAATAATGCGGCGTACAGACACTGCACATCAAACCCCAACCTTCTAATCATGCAATGAGTTTTGTGTAAGTTAAGCGGATTCTCCGCTGCCCAGAAACTGTGATTCAGTGAGTTGACACAACCACTCATGTGAAACCAGGCTTTATCAGACGTAAATAACAGATCCATGTCTAAGCCATTCATTGTTAGTGAACAGCAACTGGATATTCAGTGAGTTGACACAACCACTCATGTGAAACCAGGCTTTATCAGACGTAAATAACAGATCCATGTCTGAGCCATTCATTGTTAGTGAACAGCAACTGGAGGCGCTGAGGATGATCTGCTGGTTCTAAGGCATGAGCAACAGACATTCGGTAGGGATGCATGCTCGGGTCCAGGCGGAGAATTCGTCTACGTTATAACGGTACTTTGCGGGCAGGCGTGTCAATTAGCATCATATTAATTAAAATCGGGGATAAATAGACTTTATTTTCGAAGAATTAAAAAGGGGAAAGTAATACGAAATTTTAATAACTGCACAGTATTACTAAGAAGCAATATAATGGAAAGTAATAAAAAGCAAAGTAGCAAAGATCAAGCGGGATAGAAAGATATAGGGCCGCGTTTGTTTTTTAATACATGTAAAACATACATGTAACACATTATTGAGCTCTCTATCTTCAGTTATCGCGATCGGGCTAGTCGACGAAAAAGTGGTACGTGACTGCGAAATTCGTTGAGGAGATTTAAAGACTCTTCAAGCACGTTTAAAATACATTACGTGTGACGAAGTGATCAGAGACGTTTATTGTCGGGTGAAGTGAAAATGATTCCGACAACATAAATCGAACTTTGTGTTAGCTGGGAAAAATACTCTCGGGAAACTATTATGGTTGTGGAACCCACGAAAGTTGTACGCAACGGAAAGCTATAGTTTACTTAATTCTGCATTTTATGAAACTGTGAAACGCGTGTGCGCGTAACATTAACAGAATCTTATCCTTGGACGGTTGCGGGGATAACTGATACAAACAACGCGCCAGCTCAAAAATAGTTCGCTTATTAACTACTAGATATTACTTAACGGGGACCTAAAATACCAAAAACAGTGCATACACCGTTAAATTGAACCCTGCGTGTGAAAGACAATCACATCGAACATTTCGAGAGCGAAGAATAGACATTTAAGTGCCGAATTGAGAGACTGGGTCGTGTCGATATTTGGACATCATATGACACGCGTTATTCAGAACGCGATATCGACCATTCTAATACTGAAAAGAAGGATAGGATCATCACCTCCAATCCCGATTCATATTTCATATTTAGTTAGTGGAAAGAAAAGTGTTAATAAACAAATTACATTTCAATTTTATCCACTATTTTGGCTTCATTACGTAGTCTTGACTACATGATAAACAATATTTGTGGAAGTTGTATAGAACGTATCGTCATAATACGAGGGCAGTTCAATAAGTAATGCAACACATTTTTTTTTCTGAAACAGGGGTTGTTTTATTCAGCATTGAAATACACCAGGTTATTCCCCAATCTTTTAGCTACACAACACTATTTTTCAACGTAATCTCCATTCAATGCTACGGCCTTACGCCACATTGAAATGAGGGCCTGTATGCTTGCACGGTACCATTCCACTGGTCGATGTCGGAGCCAACGTCGTACTGCATCAATAACTTCTTCATCATCCGCGTAGTGCCTCCCACGGATTGCGTCCTTCATTGGGCCAAACATATGGAAATCCGACGGTGCGAGATCGGGGCTGTAGGGTGAATGAGGAAGAACACTGAAGTTTTGTGAGCTCCTCTCGGGTGCGAAGACTTGTGTGAGGTCTTGCGTTGTCATGAAGAAGTTCGTTCAGATTTTTGTGCCTACGAACACGCTGAAGTCGTTTCTTCAATTTCTGAAGAGTAGCACAATACACTTCAGAGTTGATCGTTTGACCATGGGGAAGGACATCGAACAGAATAACCCCTTCAGCGTCCCAGAAGACTGTAACCATGACTTTACCGGATGAGGGTATGGCTTTAAACTTTTTCTTGGTAGGGGAGTGGGTGTGGCGCCACTCCATTGATTGCCGTTTTATTTCAGGTTCGAAGTGATGAACCCATGTTTCATCGCATGAAACAATCTTTGACAAGAAATTGTCACCCTCAGCCACATGACGAGCAAGCAATTCCGCACAGATGGTTCTCCTTTGCTCTTTATGGTGTTCGGTTAGACAACGAGGGACCCAGCGGGAACAAACCTTTGAATATCCCAACTGGTGAACAATTGTGACAGCACTACCAATAGAGATGTCAAGTTGAGCACTGAGTTGTTTGATGGTGATCCGTCGATCATCTCGAACGAGTGTGTTCGCACGCTCCGCCATTGCAGGAGTCACAGCTGTGCACGGCCGGCCCGCACGCGGGAGATCAGACAGTCTTGCTTGACCTTGCGGAGATGATGACACACGCTTTGCCCAACGACTCACCGTGCTTTTGTCCACTGCCAGATCACCGTAGACATTCTGCAAGCGCCTATGAATATCTGAGATGCCCTGGTTTTCCGCCAAAAGAAACTCGATCACTGCCCGTTGTTTGCAACGCACATCCATTACAGACGCCATTTTAACAGCTCCGTACAGCGCTGCCACCTGTCGGGAGTCAATGAAACTATACGAGACGAAGCGGGAATGTTTGAAAATATTCCACAAGAAATTTCCGGTTTTTTCAACCAAAATTTGCCGAGAAAAAAGATGTGTTGCATTACTTATTGAACTGCCCTCGTATTTAGCAAACCAATATTGTGGGACACCAAAAAATGTAAATGCATGAAATTGTTCTTACAGCGGATGTATAATGTGTGAGTGCGACGAACTATATTGAGAAACTGAAGATCCAATACGTACTTGCATGTTTATCTGCGAAAATGGTCCTTGTCGGTACATCAGCATAGAGTTCGAATAGAATCGCTGGAACATCGCAAACCATTCAGATTAATCGAACATCTAAATACGCATAATGCTGGTATCACCAGGATATGTTCTTTCTCCTCACCCCCGTGGCAGTAATTGAATTAAGAGTCAGCCGGGAATAACATTTAAATCAATGGACGACCATTGAGCTAGCGTCACGAATTTTCAAACGTCTACTGCCATGTATGAAGGCGAGTGACACCACGAGTGCTAACGTCGATCGAGGGTTTTCGTCGTGATCGTATTGAATGACACTGAGCGGTCACAACATGATCGACGTGATATGCTGGTCTCTTGCGACAGGCGTCGGGTTAGTTTGGTAGGACTCTGAAGCATTTTCTGGTGAAATGCAGCCCCATTTTCTGGTCTGCGGGCACGTTTCGGAACGTTTACTGACTTGCTCAAAACAGATCCTGTTTCACGCCATTTTCGGACAAAGCATTGCACGGCACTCTTTGCTGGAACTTTGACACCATTAAACTTCTCACCAAACAACTGACCACACTGTTTCCACGACTTTGTTGTTACGTAACTTTCCACAAGAAACACCTGTTGCTCCACTGTGAGTACGATCATCCCCTTTACACTGCTCCATCCTGGCTGACACAGCCCGCACTACTATCCAAGCCGGTGCTGATCACGTGGCAGGGCGTACAGTTAATGGGCGCGTCGCGGGAAGTTGTTATATGCAAGCATTGACGCCCAATAATATATACTCATCTGGGCCTTTTTGATTTGCCCCGCCCTGTATTTGAGCAGGCCTTTTCAAATTCAATTTTTATCGAAAACGATTGCGACTTGGGTCTTTCTGTTTACATGTTTTGAAGTCCTGGTCTTTCCCTACCCACCCTGCCAACATCTCTAAAATCAACGAGGGGAAGCTCCCAAGTTTCCCTTGTGAGCAAATGCACATATGCACATCTCAATAGGCAGTGCCCATCCCATCGTCCGAGATCGTCTGCAGTACTGGAAAATGCGCTCATGCCGGGTTCCGCCTTCACTGTCACATGCACAAAAAAATCGTTCAAACGGCTCTGAGCATTATGCGACTTAACATCTGAGGTCATCAGTCCCCTAGAACTTAGAAATACTTAAACCTAACTAACCTAAGGACATCACACACATCCATGCCCGAGGCAGGATTCGAACCTGAGACCGTAGCGGTCGCGCCGTTCCAGACTGAAGCGCCTAGAACCGCTCGGCCACCACGGCCGGCTCACGTGCACACAAAGGCGCAAGGTTTATGAAGTCTTCTGACTTCCTTGAGCGTTACTCTGTGTAAGGCAATAATTTCCTAAGCCGCATCATTACATGCGGTGAGGCATGGGTCCATCGTTTCGTACCTGCAAGAGAGCGTTAATGGAATGGAGACACGTCTACTCTCCTCTGTGAAGTAAATGTTAAGTTGCGCCATCAGCAGGGAAGGTCATGACCACGGTTCTCTTCGACAATGAAGGAGCTGTGTACACAGAGCTTATGACAAAGGGCACAGCCATTAATGCCGATTCGTTCCGTACAACGCTGACATCGCTGCGCAACGCTCTAAAGAACAAGAGGCGTGGAAATGCATTGTTCCCTTGGGCGGTAACGCAACATACTTCACGGCGCACAAAACCCAAGTTTTGCTTCAACGTTTTCTATCAGAGATTTCGAAGGATTTGTCACAAAGTGAAAAGCTTGCACCACTGTGATTTACATCTTTTCGGTAAGCTGAAAGAGCATTCTGGGGGAAAAGATTTTCCAACGATGAGGAAATTCGCACAGCGATTTTAGAATGGCTACATGGTCAAGGAGATGATTTCTGCTATTGAGGAACTGAACGATTGGTAGAAAGTGCCGAGCGTAGTTGACAGAGATTTTTTTTTGACTACGTTGAAAAACAGTGTCATATATCTGCGTCATTTTCAACATTCAATAAAAGTTGCTTGGCCTTCCATAATAGTCTTAAACTGGTACCCTGGTACATCGCGCCAATCTCTGTCATTCTCATCTTCTTAGCGAGGGGGAAACAACTGGGCGCACTGGGGAAGTGCAGTGGGAACTGCCGTGCGTTCCGCCAACGGGTGAGGCCGAGATGAGCTTCCCAAGCTACGGCACAAAACACGAATATGCCGATCATGCATAAATTCGAAAAGTAAAATTGTATCTGGACATTCCTTCTAGCTGCATGGTGACTCATCGGGACTAGGAGATAATGTGTGAGGAAATCGGAGACTTACGTCTCCCAGGAAATTGGAGAGAGTGTGCGACGAAGGCGTCTTATGTTTCTGATCGTCAGAGAAGATGGGAAGTTCCCACCAGGGTGAGAAGTGTCACCCCAGCTCATTGCCCAAGTGTGTAAAACGTTTATGTAGCGACCGCAACAAAATGTATTGAAAAAGACAACATTTCCTGTCCCGTCTACTGTCAAATTTATGAACTTTCAGCATGATGCCGGAAAATGGTTTAGCAATTTACTTCTATTAAAACTACTATTTGTAATTCTGTCAAAGTTGCTGTGAGAAAAATCATTTATTTGCGATGACTAATGTCGGACGTAATTCCGTAATCAAACCATCACTTTCGTCGTAATTACTGACACGTAATACAACCAGCATCATCATGAGTAAGGTATACAAACTCCTCTACAGTGAATTATCAGTTCTTCATTCCAAACAGCACCAGACAACTGGTGATGGTTCTGGTTATTTGCAAATATACTGTTTGTATTACGTGCCATTATTCACGGTGAAGGCGATGGTCATGTTCGCAACTAGTCACTGCAAATAAAGGATTTTTCTCAATGCAACTCCGACAGAATCATAGTAACAGTTTTAATGTCAACTTTGTGTATTTACGATAGCGATTACGTTTATTGTGCCATTCTCCAATAAAATCTCACTATAAAGTGTGTCAGTCTATATTCGCTTCTCTTAAGAGGACGTCGGCATAGCTTAAGCCGCATTTACATACTTTATGTCATGTTGTTGTTGTCGTCTTCAGTCCAGAGACTGGTTTGATGCAGCTCTCCATGCTACTCTATCCTGTGCAAGCTTCTTCATCTCTCAGTACCTACTGCAACCTACATCCTTCTGAATCTGCTTAGCGTATTCATCTCTTGCTCTCCCTCTACTATTTTTAAGCTCCACGGTGCCCTCCAGTACTAAATTGGTGATCCCTTGATGCCTCAGAACATATCCTACCAACCGATCCCTTCTTCTAGTCAAGGTGTGCCACAATTTTCTCTTCTCCCTAATTCTATTCAGTACCTCCTCATTAGTTACGTGATCTACCCATATAATCTTCAGCATTCTTCTGTAGGACCACACTTCAAAAGCTTCTATTCTCTTTGTTTCCAAACTATTTATCGTCCACGTTTCACTTCCATAAATGGCAACACACAATACAAATACTTTCAGAAATGACTTCCTGACAAATCTATACTCGATGTTAAGAAATTCCTCTTCTTCAGAAACGTTTTCCTTGACATTGCCAGTCTACATTTTATATCCTCTCTTCTTCGACCATCATCAGTTATTTTGATCCCCAAATAGCAAAACTCCTTTATTACTTTAAGCGTCTCATTTTCTAATCTAATACCTTCAGCATCACAGATTTAATTCGACTACATTCCATTATCCTTGTTTTGCTTTTTTTGCTTAGGCCGGCACAAATTTATAAGAAAAGACATTTTTATATAAAAAGTGCAAGTACTGACTAACAATAAAAGACAGAGGCAGTACTTACATGTTACATATAGAATAATTAACAGGCCAGTAGGGCTTTAGTCACAAAATATGCAGAGTGGACCATTGATCGTGACCGGGCCAAATATCTCACGAAATAAGCGTCAAACGAAAAAACTACAAAGAACGAAATTTGTTTAGCTTGAAGGGGGAAACCAGTCAACATTGTCAAAAGCTTTCTCTAACTCTACAAATACTAAGTCTACAAATACTAGAAACGTAGGTTTGCCTTTCCTTCATCTATTTTTCAAGATAAGTCGTAGAGTCAGTATTGCCTCACGTATTCCAACATTTCTACGGAATCCAAACTGATCTTCCTTTCAAGACACTGTCCATTCCGTTCAATTGCTCTTCCAGGTCCTTTGCGGTCTCTCACAGGCTTACAATGTCATCGGCGAACCTCAAAGTTTTTATTACTTCTCCATGGATTTTAATTCCTACTCCGAATTTTTCTTTTGTTTCCTTTACTACTTGCTCAATGTACAGATTGAATAGCATCGGGGATAGGCTACAATCCTGTCTCACTCTCTTCCCAACCACTGCTTCCCTTTCATGCCCCTCGACTCTTATAACTGCCATGTGTTTTCTGTACAAATTGTAAATCGCCTTTCGCTGGCTGTATTTTACCTCTGC
The DNA here is from genome assembly GCF_021461385.2 of Schistocerca piceifrons. Classification (NCBI taxonomy): domain Eukaryota; kingdom Metazoa; phylum Arthropoda; class Insecta; order Orthoptera; family Acrididae; genus Schistocerca; species Schistocerca piceifrons. Next base: position 635,432,766 of record NC_060141.1, read on the forward strand.
CACCTTCAGAATTTGAAAGAGAGTATTCCAGTCAACATTGTCAAAAGCTTTCTCTAACTCTACAAATACTAAGTCTACAAATACTAGAAACGTAGGTTTGCCTTTCCTTCATCTATTTTTCAAGATAAGTCGTAGAGTCAGTATTGCCTCACGTATTCCAACATTTCTACGGAATCCAAACTGATCTTCCCCGATGTCGTCTTCTACCAGTTTTTCCATTCGTCTGTAAAGAATTCGTGTTATTATTTTGCAGCCGTGGCTTATTAAACTGATAGTTCGGTAATTTTCACATCTGTCAACACCTGCTTTCTTTGGGACTGGAATTATTATATTCTTCTTGAAGTCTGAGGGTACTTCGCACATGCATTATAGAACACAAATGTCCATCATCTAAACGAATTGACAAAGAAATTCATATAACAGATTCTTCATGTCAATACTGCCCTCTTTTCTATCTGTAGTAGTGATACGAAATCGATATGACCTCTTCTTTCTTTGATTTCGGCTGTCTGTGGACCACGTGAAGTAGCTTTCTCTAGATTTTTGTCTTCGTTACTGAATTTTGGTCTTGTGGATCAGACAGATGGCAAATACTGTCCTGGGATACGCTATGCTACGATCGTTCAACCTGTTCCCGTAGTTCTCTAAGGGTTGTTGGCTGACGAGTCGCTCGAGTCACTTCTCGTCCCATCATACCCCACTCGTTCTACTTTGGAGACAAATCCGGAGCTCGCGCTGGCCAGGGAAGCTGCTGCACGTCTTGCAGAGCACGATGAGTTTCACGGGCAGTGTGTGGGCGAGCATTATCCTGTTGGAACAACGCAACACCTTCCTGTTGCAAAAACGGCAAAACTGGTCTAACAAAATTCTGCACGTACCGGTCGCTGGTTAGCATCCCCCCCTCTAGAAACACCAAAGGTGAACGAGAGTTGTAGCTTATCGCACGGCAGACCTGGCAAGGAGCAAGTGTGTCTTGAACGAATACAATCCTCGAGATAGCGCTCAGCAGGTCTACGTCATACGTGGAAACGACCATCACTTGCAGCAAGCAGGCAGAATCTGCTTTCATCACTGAAGACCATGGCGCGCCATTTCAAGTGATCTTCTGACGGCAAGAGTCGTGCACGTCGGTACTGTGGCGTAAGTGGAAGACAAGCTAGAGATGTGTGTGCCCGTAGTTCCACAACTAACACGTTTCCAACGGTTCGTGTCGACACGTGTGGGTTCACTAGCTCTCTTACCTGTGTTGTGGAAGCTGCAAGGTCTGCCACCGCTGCCCTTACGACCATCCCGGTGGGCGTCTGAACTGCGTGGACGTCCAGAACCTCGTCTCTGGATGTGAGAATGTTCCCCGTGATCACTGATACCAGCATCGTTGCACAATTGACGCGGTACATCCAACTTGACTGGCAATTCTCCGAAAGTACCATCCCGTGACTGGGAAGGCCAGAATACCACAGATTCTAAACTCGCTCTGATGGCTGAAGGAGGCACGAGTGAGTCTCTGTATCGTGCCTGTCTGCCTGTTTCACACGTTTGCACCACACAGTTTTCTGGATGTGAGTATTCCCTAGTAAAGGGGGGACACAGATGGTGCTCTGGTAGTTATACCACTACACTATCTGTTGGTTGACAACGTTGAAACCATTATCATTATTAAAATTGAAACAAATGAGCCCTCGGTCACTATTATTTTTAGTCTTACTGGCAAGGTTTCAACACTTCTAAGAGTGCCTTCATCAGAATTAAAACAATTAAAATGGCCTATAACATAGTTACAAATTTATAAAAATGGTTCAAATGGCTCTGAGCACTATGGGACTTAACATCTGAGGTCATCAGTCCCCTGGAACTTAGAACTACTTAAACCTAACTAACATAAGGACATCACACACATCCATGCCCGAGGCAGGATTCGGGAACTTAGAACTACTTAAACCTAACTAACCTAAGGACATCACACACATCCATGCCCGAGGCAGGATTCGAACCTGCGACCGTAGCGGTCGCGCGGTTCCAGACAGTAGCGCCTAGAACCGCTCGGCCACTTAGGCCTGCACAAATTTATAAGAAAAGACATTTTTATATAAAAAGTGCAAGTACTGACTAACAATAAAAGACAGAGGCAGTACTTACATGTCACAAATAGAATAATTAACAGGCCAGTAGGGCTTTAGTCACAATGCAGAGTGGACCATTGATCGTGACCGGGCCAAATATCTCACGAAATAAGCGTCAAACGAGAAAACTACAAAGAACGAAATTTGTTTAGCTTGAAGGGGGAAACCAGATGTCGCCAAGGTTGGCCCGCTAGATGGCGCTGCCATAGGTCAATCGTGTATCATAATGGGGGCCAATTATCCTTCCTCCCATAACGTCGCACCATACATTAACCCGCCAACGTCGCTGATGTTCCGCTTGTCGCAGCCATCGTGGTTTTCCGTTGCCCAATAGTGCATTTTATGCCGGTTTACGTTACCGCTGTTGGTGAATGACGCTTCGTCGCTAAATAGAACGCGTGCAAAAAATCTGTCATTGTCCCGTAATTTCTCTTGTACCCAGTGGCAGAACTGTACACGACGTTCAAAGTCGTCGCCATGCAATTCCTGGTGCATAGAAATATGGTACGGGTGCAGTCGATGTTGATGTAGTATTCTCAACACCGACGTTTCCGGGATTCCCCATTCTCGCTCAGTTTGTCTGCTACTGATGTGCGGATTAGCCGAGACAGCAGCTAAAACACCTACTTTGGCATCATCATTCGTTGCAGGTCGTGGTTGACGTTTCACATGTGGCTGAACACTTCCTGTTTCCTTAAATAACGTAACTATCCGGTGAACGGTCCGGATGATGTCGTCCAGGATACCGAGCAGCATACATAGCGCACGCGCGTTGGGCACTTTGATCCCAATAGCCATACATCAACACCATATCGACCTTTTCCGCAATTTGTAAACGGTCCATTTTAACACGGGTAATGTATCACGAAGCAACTGGCGGAATGTTATGTGACACCACGTACTTATACGTTTGTGACTCTTACAGCGCCATCTATCAAAAAGCGAAAAAAGTGGTCCAACTAAAACATTCATATTTCTTTACGTACTACACGAATATGTAATAAAAATGGGGGTTCCTATTTTAAAAAATGCAGTTGACATCCGTTTGACATATGGCAGCGCCATCTAGCGGGCCAACCATAGCGCCATCTGGTTTCTCCCTTCAAGCTAGACGAGTTTCGTTCTTTGTAGTTTTTTCGTTTGATGCTTATTTCGTGAGATATTTGGCCCGGTCACTATCAATGGACCACCCTGTATAAAAAGGAATGCCTGAATGCGATCCACTATGGGCTGCTCGTACCTGTACATTCCTTTTTATATATTTTGTGACTAAAGCCCTTCTAGCCTGTTAATTATTTTATATGTGACATTTAAGTACTGCCTCTGTCTCTTATTGTTAGACAGTACTTACACTTTTTATATAAAAATGTCTTTTCCTATAAATTTGTAGCTATGTTATAGGCCATTTTAATTCTGATGAAGGCACTCTTGCTGTGGTGCCACCGCCAGACATCACACTTGCTAGGTGGTAGCCTTTAAATCGGCCGCGGTCCGGTAGTATACATCGGACCCGCGTGTCGCCACTATCAGTGATTGCAGACCGAGCGCCGCCACACGGCAGGTCTAGAGAGACTTCCTAGCACTCGCCCCAGTTGTACAGCCGACTTTGCTAGCGATGGTTCACTGACTAAATACGCTCTTATTTGCCGAGACGATAGTTTAGCATAGCCTTCAGCTATGTCATTTGCAACGACCTAGCAAGGCGCCATTACCAGTTACTATTGATACTGTCAAGAGCGACGTTCACCATTAATGGATTAAAGTTAAGTATTCCACCAGCTACGTCCGTTTTTCTATATTCTAATTTCCTTGTCCTGTTCCAGACCTCACGCCAGCCTGCGTGAGGTAAAACGCGTGCATTTCGGCCTCCTCTAGTAACACGGTGTAGCCTCTCCTGCCAACCACAACACTTAGAAGTGTTGAAACCTGGTCAATAAGACTAAAAATAATAGTGAACGAGGGCTCATTTGTTTCAATTTTAATTTATAAACGGTCACTGAACCAAGCAGCCATATTTAAAACTTTGCATTATCATTATATTTACGTTCCTCCAGGCAGAGTAACTTTTTGTCCGCCAATGTAATTTACACATTTGTCACCAACAAAGTTTTTCGTCATCTGAAATATGCCCGTTACTGCTGTGCTCGAGTAACACGGAAAACGAACCACTGTATGTTCGATTGTTTCTTTCTTAATCCACTTGTCTGTCGCCAAGAAGAAAACAATTGCGAGACACTGATTTACTGGCCGCTGCGCCCACACCGTCTTGACGAGGATGTCTGCGCCCCGGTAAGGAAATTAAGGAGGCCAGGCCAGGCCTGCATTCCTAGCTGCTGGCGCGGCTCACGTCGACTTCCCGCGAAGAAAAGCCAGCTTAGGGCGGTGATGTGTCCCATTCAGCGACCGCGCAACGCTTTGTCGGGGCAAATCCCCGGAAGAAGGGCAGAGCGTGCGTGCGGAGCGCTAGGACGGGATAGGCCGCATTCAGACGCCGTCCCGCCGCCGCCGCTGCCTGTTTCACGGTTGTCTGCAGCCCGACAGAAGCCCACATACGCCGCCAGTTGCTTTTGACAAGCAAATAAATTAAACATCACGCCGCGGCGGAGTCTCTGCCGCGTGAAAAATACATTGCTGGAACTTGGTTCGTTTCATCACGGGAATCATTCACAGAGTAGAAACGTCTCAGGAGCGAGCATTGCTTCCTGAATCAACAATACACTAAAGTGATAAAAGTCGTTGGATAGCGATATGCACATGTACAGATGGCCGAAATATCGCGTAAACAAATATAAAAAGACACTCCATTAGCGGAGCTGTCACTTGCACTCAGACGATTCATGTGAAAAGGTTTCCGACGTTGAAGAGATTCTGAACGTGAAATGGTAGCTGGAGCTAGACGCACGGGACATTACATTTCAGAAATCGTTAGCGAATTCAGTATTCCAAGATCCACAGCATCAAGAATGTACCGAAAACACCGAATTTCAGGTATTACTTATCACCACGGACAACGCAGTGGCCGACAGCCTTCACTTAACGACCGAGAGCAGCGGCGTTGGTGTAGTGTTGTCAGTGCTAATAGACAAGCAACACTGCGTGAAATAACCGCAGAAACCAATATGGGACGTATGGCGAACGTATCCATTAGGAAAGCGCAGTGAAATCTCGCTATGGCAGCAGACCACCGACGCCAGTCCCTTTGCTAACAGCACGACATCGCCTGCAGCGCCTCTCCTGGGCTCTTGATCATATCGGTTGGACCCAGACTACTGTAAAACCGTGGTCTGCTCACATCAGTCCAGATTTCAGTTGGTAAGAGCTGATTGTAGGATTCGAGTGTGGCACAGAGCCCACGAAGCCATTGACCCAAGTTGTCAACAAGGCACTGTGCAAGCTGGTGGGGCTCCGTACTGGTATGAGCCGTGTTTACATGGAATGGACTGGGTCCTCTGGTCCAACTGAACCGATCGTTAATTGGAAATGGTTATGTTCGTCTACTTGTAGACAATTTGCAGCCATGCATGGACTTCATGTCTCCAAAAATCAATGGAACTGTCGATGGATAACAATGCGCCATGTCAGCGAGCTACAGATCATTCTGGACAATTCGAGCAAATGCCGTGGCCACCCTATGACCACGTGCAGTCTATTTCTTTGAATTAGAATTAATTGACTGAGGTTCTCTTGGTCTATCCTAGCGTAAGGTGAGACGATGAGAAAGTTTTTGCTGCAGTTCTTCCCTGTACGAAAAGTAAGCAAAAATCGAACAAAATCAGATACTTTGTGAATGGGCTTAACCGTGCTTCGAAGTGCGTTGAGACAACCTGTAGAAACCATAAAACGGCCTTAAATTCCTACGATTCACACGCAACACACCCACAGATACCTTAGAAGTTCGAGAGGAATAACTATATAAAGTGGTCTTCGTTAATCTTACACATTCGAAAGTAAATAAATGTGGTTGAACGGTACCCACTTAACATTAAAGACTATAAAAACGGAGGTAATGACATATCAGACATTACCTGATATATTTAATTGGAAAAGGGCAACATGTTTTGCAAAGATAAATCACACCTGATGTCGTGGTATAGTTTTCCTATGGCTTCACAACAGATAGTGAAGAACATATATTGACGCACTACATGGTGAGTTGTCAGCGGTGAATGGCACTCATGCCAAAATCGTGAAATATGTAAAAAATCCACTAACAGTCCGAACCGAACATGTTGGCGTTACTGCTTTGTTTATTACTCACAGACTGGTTTAAGCTATAACTAGTCTCTATCAATCTTACATTTTTATATCCTAAACCGCGTGGAATATAGATTGTTACACAATGGAAAACGTTAATTTTAAATGTTTTTCTAATTAGTTTCATGCTCTTTTACTTTTTATATTCCTTACATGTCTCTATGCTTTCCTCAAACAGCGCATCATCTGCAATATGAGCGTCTGTTGTTGATGAAACTTACTTTCGACCTCGTTTATATTATTCAGTCTCTTAGTGTACCTCTGGGGGTCATTTCTCACATGTCACTTTCTATCGAGAGGGGTTGTTGAACTGGAATTTAACACCGTTATTTATGACCGGTGGTGATGCAAGATTCCAGCGGTTGCATGAATAAGACCCTGTTTAACTTTACTTTCTTCTCCAGACTCCTTGCAGTAGTAACACTGCAGGTAATTCTTTTAATCACCTGTCATTTTCACGAAAGTCAGGAAGCGGATCAGCTGTGCACCCAGTGACCATGCACATTATGTTTCTTTGAATTAGAGTCAGTTCACCTCTTACCACGTCCTGAATTAGTTTGCTATCTTCTCCATCTACATCCATATGCATACGAGGTGTGACAATAAAGTTCAAAAAATGGTTCAAATGGCTCTGAGCACTATGGGACTTAACATCTGTGGTCATCAGTCTCCTAGAACTTAGAACTACTTAAACCAAACTAACCTAAAGACATCACACACATCCATGCCGGAGGCAGGATTCGAACCTGCGACCGTAGCGGTCACGCGGTTCCAGACTGAAGCGCCTAGAACCGCACGGCCACACCGGCCGGCCGACAATAAAGTAATGATATTGATGTGGAACAAAATGTTGCATACCGTTTCAGTCAAGTTCAGTTTTGCCTCCTTCAAAGTAGTTCCCTGCACACACTTTTTCCAGCGCTTCTGTCATTGATGGTAACATTTTGGAACTCATCTTCTGTAATATCCTCCAAGACCCTCGTCACAGGTTTTTGGACATCTTGTGTTGTTTGAAAATGGTGTCCCTCGGCCGCCGTTTTGACTTTTGGAAATAGAAAAAAGTCGCACGGAGCGATATCTGGTGAATAAGGTGGCTGTGATAGTACTGAAATTTGTTTTGAGGTTAAAAATTGCTGTACTGACAGAGCATTTTTGGGGACCATTTCTGCACAAATCTTTCTCGTACCAAGATCTTCAGTTACTATTAGACGAACCGTGTCTCGATTGATGTTCAGTTCTTCTGCAATCATTTTCATAGATAATCTTCGATCAGATCGTACGAATTCACCCTCCCTGGCCAAGTTGACATCCGTCTGTGAGGTTGATGGTCGTCCACTGTGGTCTTCATCTTCAACATTCGTTCTGTCTTCCCAAAACATTTTATGCCAACGAAAAACTTGAGCTCTTGACATAACCTCCTCTCCAGAAGCCGTCTGAAGCTTACTGAAAGTTGTTGTCACGTTTTCACCCAATTTAACGCGAAAAGAAATGGCATACCGTTGCGCAATATTATGCGGTTGCGTGACAAGAGACACAAACACGTGTTAACTTATTACAGCACAACTCAGAACTGAGCAGTTGCATCGATGTGCCACTTGGACTAGAAGCAGCTTAAAGGCCGAGGTAGAAAATATTGTGCCCACGCAAGCCTGCAGGGTTGCCACATCTTGCAAAGAAAATCGGTCTCATTACTTTATGGTCGCACCTCGTACTCCGCGAACCACCGTGCATGGCAGAGAGTACCATCAGTTCCTTTCCTGTTCCACTCGCAAATGCCTCTGTACGAGCCTTAATTTCTCTTATCTACATGGTCCTTACGCTAAATGTACGTTGGTAGCAGTAAAATCGCTGCGGTCAGCTTCAAACACCAGTTCTCTAAATTTTCTCAATAGTATTTCGCGAAAAGAACGTCGTTTTCCCTCCAGGGTTTCCCAATTGATTTCAAGAAGCATCATACCCACGTGCTGATCCAATCTACCGATAACAAATCAAGGGCTCCCTTCTGAATTGCTTCGATATCTTCCTTTAATCTGACCTTACGGCGATCCTAAACATTCGAACAGCTGAAAACAGTCTTCGTTGCAATTTTAGTTTGTTTATTTATCAACTAAGCGTTTCACTTTATTTAGATATCTTCAGGCTAATCTTAATTTAGTATTTCTTAGAACGATCGTTTAGACAGAGTAGCTAAAGGGCGTCGTCGAGTACATCAGGCCAACATCGCCTTCGTTAACCTCAGTAAATACTTTCTAGATGGACATGAGTGACTCCAAGACCTGCATAACGCATGCTAACTACTTAAGCCCCATCTGAATCTATTATTTTCTCCTGTGAACGTGTACGCGTTATGCAGGTCTTGGAGTCACTCATGTCCATCTAGAAAGTATTTACTGAGGTTAACGAAGGCGATGTTGGCTTGATGTACTCGACGATGCTCTTTAGCTACACTGTCTAAAGGAGATCAGCCTGAAGATGCCTAAATAAGGTGAAACGCGTAGTTGATAGTCGAACAGTTTTCAAGAAAGGTTCGCACTATTTTTCAATATAAGGTCTTCTTTATAGATGACATGCTTTCCTAACATTGTCCCAATGAACTGAAGTCGACCATTCGCCTTCCGTACCCCAATCCTTATATGCTCGTTCTACTTCATGTCGCTTTGCAACATTACGCATAGATATTTAAACAACGTGACTGTGTTAAAGAGGACACTATTAATGGTGTATCCGAACATTATGGATTTGTTTTTCCTCCTCATCTGCATCAAGTAACATCTTCCTACATGTGGTGTGCGTACTGTAAGACCTTCGGTACACACACCATCAGATTATTTGACTTGTCGCTCTAACGAAGTAGGCGAGTGTCAGCAATATGTCTCGTGGCCTTATCGTGGCGTGTTTATCTTCTGCCGTTATGTCAGACGATAGAAATGCCACTCGCACGCTTAGAGTAGCAGATTGACGGTGACCAACTTTAAACAGAACTTGATTAATTTTCACACACATTTATTAAAATAATAAGAAGCATAAAAATAACTTAACTTGGTTCTGGATGCTATTTACAATTGACCATCTGAAGTTCCCTTGGTCTTGGTACGTTAACCTTATTCTCACATATCTCTGATACTTGACAAAGTGTCTATACATTTATCTTCATGGCTATGTACAGGAATATGGTAATTTTATTAGGCGCAGACTGAAACTTGACTATAGACTGGTGCAGACTAATGCAGACTAACAAATCGGAGGTCTGTACACTCGTTATAATACTTTGAGCGTTCAGGTATCACTGCGCGAGTGTGATCCGCGAGGAGAAAAGGTTCTACCTTAGCAGCAATCTCATTGGCTGCGTTACATATTAATGCGCGGATCGGCGGAAGCAGAATTTGGTCCGTCTCTAAGACAGCGCCATCTCGTAGTGCGGAGACGGACGAGCGCTGCGCCTGCGCTGTTGTGCTTAGCGGGGCGCGCTCTAGTGGGAAAGTTGTGTACGCGCTGACTACACGGAACTATGTACACAACACTACATTTACAGCAAGCTGCTATTCATTACACCAACTAGAAATTTTGTCTGACAGCTTGTATCTTCCAGCAGTCACTCAACCATGACACCTCCCCACACACCACAGCGTCATCAGCATACAGCTGCGGATTGTCCGCCCCGGTAGCTAAGTGGTCAGCGTGACAGAATGTCAATCCTAAGGGCCGGGGTTCGATTCCCGGCTGGGACGAAGGTTTTCTCCGGTCAGGGACTGGTTGTGTTGTCATAATCACCATCATTTCATCCCCATCGACGCGCAAGTCGCCGAAGTGGCGTCAAATCGAAAGACATGCACCCGGCTAACGGTCTACCCGACAGGAGGCCCTAGTCACACGACATTTACATTTGTTTTAGACGCGGATTGTGAGTCCCCCTATCCATCGTGTCATTTATGTATGTAGAGAATAACATCGATCCCGTCACACTTCCCTGGGACACTCTTGACGGTAACTTTGTCGCTGACGAACTCTCGTGAGGCAATGATGTAGGCTTTCCTTTTTTGCTTTTCAATGCATTCACATCAGCTCGAGTGTTACACAAATACATCCATGTATGTTGCATGAGTTATTCCCATATAAGAGAAGCTTGGCTGCATATACGAATGAGCGCATTAGATAAGGTTGCTGCCCCGAAACTAGTCGCAAACAAAAGAAGCGTAAATAAAGGGAATAAAAACAAAACGTAGCTTTTCAGCTACTATTTGCAAATCAAAAAACGTTCGTATTCCTTGTAGCTGAGTAACGCGAGTGGGGACTCGCATTCTAAGCACTCTTTTATTGACATGATTGTGGCTCTTGTTAACTGTAACTGAGGGTGCCTCGAAACGGCAGCCAACACATACAGTGCTCAAATTGCGAACTCAGTGACTCCAGAATGGCAGTCACAGTATGAAATAAACGGTTTAGTATCTGATGTCCCATTTACTGCAGGTGCATACGATTCTGAAGTCCGTCTTGGCCGAAACGGTGGCGGGCAGAATGGGCCTGGAGATCGAGAGTTCCGATGTGGGCCGATCTTCCCGCGGGATAGGGCGCACGCAAAGCTAAAATAAAGGACGCCGATATCCATCTTAATACGACCAGACGGTCCCCGCGACTAATCACGCAGTCCGCCTTTTGCCCATTCATTCACATCGGCTTACCAGGCCCCCTCGTGGACGCTCACGTAGAAACACGCCGCAACCATTGTGGTGTGTGGACGCGAATGGAGCCGAATTCAGTAGTTGAGTTTCAGCGTTGGGCACTATTAAAGAACGAGTGTTCTACGCAAAGCACCGCAATCGCTGACGTCTTGGCTCCACAAACGGTGCGGCAGCATAACGGCCAAGCATAAAGTAGAGGAGCGTTACATGTACGGGGAGGGGGCGTGGGTGGTGCGCATACTTATATAACACCTGAAACAATTTTTGCGAAACTTCGCGCACGTCTCATTTACTCATATTATGTGGAAGGATATTATTTTTGAAGAATCAAGTTTGCTAAAATCGCTAGCAATTCTTTTTGTTACAATGACCGGTTTCGATAAATCTACTGTGTCATCATCGCATCTTGCAACACTTTTAGATGTACATGCTTCATACAACACTGAAAGTCACGTAGTGATGTTGCGTCAAGTTGTAATAAAAAACCTGATGCAACATCACTACATGATTCAGCGTTTTAACATGCAAGCACACCTAACAGTGTTAGAAGATCCGATGATGACACCATAGATCTGTCGATACCGGTTGTAGCAATGAACTAGCGACCTTGGCAAACTCGATTCTTCAAGAATAATAAACTGAAGAGCCAAAGAAACTGGTACAGTAGGGCCCCCTCGAGCACGTAGAAGTGCCGCAACAGACTAATGTCTGAAGTAGTGTTGGAGAGAGCTGATACCATGAATCCTGCAGGGCTGTCCATAAATCCGTAAGAGCACGAAGGGCAGGAGATCTCTTCTGAACAGCACGCTAAAGGCATCCCAGATGTGCTCAATAATGGTCATGTCTGGGGAGTTTGGTGGGCAGCGGGAATGTTTAAACTCAAAAAAGTGTTCCTGGAGCCACTCTGTAGCAATGTTGAACGTGTGGGGTGTCGCATTGTCCTGCTGAAATTGCCCAAGTCCATGGGAATGCACATGAATAGATGTAGGTGATCAGACAGGATGTTTACGTACGTGTCACCTGTCAGAATCGTATCTAGACTTCGGTGTGTTAGTTGTTTTTTTTTTCTCTGCATCTAACAGTATTCCCGCAAACACAGCAAATAATTTACTAACTGGTGTTTTCTCACGGTCGTAGCTGCACCAACAAGTGGACTACATCTATCAGTACAGACTAACCGTTTTGCGTCCACGTGTCTGTACCTCAACTCTGATCTGCTGCCTACGGGCGGAATTACCATTAATGGCTTGCTCTTGACACATGTACTTGAAGGTACTAACCAACCTGGAAACGAACTACTCCTAATAGCTATGATTATTAGTTTTATGCCGCCGGGTTAGCCGCGCAATCTCAGGTGTCTTGCCACGGTTCGTACGACTGCTCCCCGTCGGAGGTTCGAGTCCTCCCTCGGGCAAGGGTGTGCGTGTTTTCCGTAGCGTAAGTTAGTTTAAGTTAGATTAAGTAGTGTGTAACCCTAGGGACCGATGACCGCAGCAGTTTGGTCCCATAGGAACTTACCACCATCACAAAATTAGTCTGATGATGAAGTAAATACTGATGTAATGTTATTCAGTACATTCTCCTCAGTGGACTATAAAAATATCTGTACTTATACCCCTAACGCCGAAAAATTAATGCAACACCCTCAAGGACAACGTCATGTTATTGACAAGTTATGTGACAGGTGGTACATCACTGTAAGAGTGTATGGTAAAAATTCAAACCAAATCAAACATACATCTCACAGTAAAAGTTGCATGCAGACGCTTGTAAAGGTACCGTACGACATCATGCAATAGACTGTCTTAAGCATTGTGCATTCTTTGTTGCAATTAGCAATTCTTCTTGCAGGCTCTGGAGAATGTATAAATATAGGCATGCGTATTCAAATATGGAGATATGTAAACAGGAAGAATAAGGCGTTGCGCTCGGAAACGCCTACATAGGGCAACAAGTGTCTGGCGCAGTTGTTAGATCGGTTACCGCTGCTGCAGTGGCAAATTATCAAAATTTAAGTGAGTTTGAACGTGGTGTCATAGTCGGCGCACGAGCGACGGGACACAGTATCTCCATGGTAGCGATGAAGTGGGTATTTTCCCGTACGACCATTTCACGAGTGTACCGTATCAGAAACCCGGTAAAACATCAAATCTCTGTCATCGCTGCGGCCGGAAAAAAGATCCTGCAGGAATGGGAGCAACGACGACTGAAGTAAATCGTTCAGAGTGGTAGAAGTGCAACACTTTCGCAAATTGCTGCAGACTTCAGTGCTGGGCTATCAACAAATGTCAGCGTGCGAACCATTCAACGAAACATCATCGATATGGCCTCTCGAAGCCGAAGGTCCACTTGTGTATCCTTGAGCACTGCACGACAAAAAAAATTTATACCTCTCCTGCGCCGGTCAGCACCGACATCAAAAATGGTTCAAATGGCTCTGAGCACTATGGGGCTCAACTGATGAGGTCATTAGTCCCCAAGAACTTAGAACTAGTTAAACCTAAGTAACCTAAGGACATCACAAACATCCATGCCCGAGGCAGGATTCGAACCTGCGACCGTAGCGGTCTTGTGGTTCCAGACTGCAGCGCCTTTAACCGCACGGCCACTTCGGTCGGCGCACCGACATCAGAATGTTGTTGTCGGGAACCATGTTGCCTGATCGGATGAACCTCGCTTCATACTGTATCGAACGGATACGGGAATGGAGATAACCTCATGAATCCATGGACCCATCATGTCAGCAGGGACTGTTCGAGCTGGGGGCGACCCTGTAATGGTGTGGGGCGTGTGCAGTTGGAATGATATGGGACCCCTGATACGTCTAGATACGACTCTGACAGGTGACACGTACAGAAGCATCCTGTCTGATCACCTGAATCCATTCTTGTCCGTTGTACATTCCGACGGACTTGGGCAATCCCAGCAGGACAATATGACATCCCGCAAGTCTAGAATTGCTACAGAGCGGCTCCAGTGACACTCTTGTGAGTTGAAACACTTCCCCCGGCCACCAAACTCCCCAGACATGAGCATTATTGAGCATATATGGGATGCCTTGCAACGTGCTGTTCAGAACAGATCTCCACCCCCTCGTATTGTTCATGGTGTCTGTTCCGTCCAGTACTACTTCAGACGTTAGTCGAGTCCATGTCAAGTTGTGTTGCAGCACTTCCGCGTTCTCGCGGGGGCCCTACACGATATTAGGCAGGTGTAACAGTTTCTTTGGCCCTTCAGTGAATCACGTTCAGTATAACACGGGATCTCATTTATCTTGGCACCCATGTGACACATGCATACGAGGGCGATGCTGAGCGCAAATAGTTGTTCTTAACTTCCCTTTTACTTGTTCCATTTAAGAACAGAAGCAAGTGCGATTAGTAAAACTTGACAGGACACTCGTTACCACCAAGGTAGGAGTGCAGACGATGCTGAACGGGGTCTCGGCCTCTGAGATACTGAGAAGCAGAGGGCGAGGAACACGGGACGCGTGATCCATCTTTACATTAGGAGCAATTTGTCTGTGCCCATTCCCGCTGATGGACACCCGGCAGCGAGCGGTCAGTGTTCGGCCGCCGAGGCCTCCCTTGCGGGCCGCGGTGCCCGCCTCTCCGCCACTGTGTGTGTTGTGCAGTTCTGCGCTGTGTTATGCTGTGCTGCAGCCGGTGATGCGATTTGTGGGCCCGCCTCGCGACAATCAGCGGCGGTTGTTCGCGGCAGCCGACGCCGCACTGGCGAGTGGCTGTCGCCTGCTTAGCAGTCCTGGCGCTCTCTCCTCGCGCCTACCGCAGCTTTCCTCGCCACACAGCCTGACTTTTGTGCTCAAAAGTCACGCGCCATTTATTTTTCCCCTTGTTACGCTCCGAAGGGAAACGTAGTTACTCGGAGACGCTTCAATAGCACAACCACACACCGCTCCTATAGACTTCTACAAACATCGCTTTTAGCTACACACATCCCTGATGCTCCTGTATGTTTCCTAACGTCATCCACCAACCACCCCGTAGACCTCGGTCTTTTCTTGTTCCATAGAAACCTACAAGAAATTCCTGGTCCGTCTATTATTAACTTGCCTGGTTGAAACTTGCCTGTCCCAGACCACTACTTCAAGTTTGTTACTGCAGACACGGATCCAAGGCTTGGTTCTGATGGGGTGGGATATCCACGGTTTGTTAACAGAGTCTCTCTCTCTCTCTCTCTCTCTCTCTCCCCGCACACCACACGCTCCCCTCCCCTCTCGGACAGAACTTATACCCCCGTTTGACGTGCCGCAAATGCCTAAGATGTAAATTGTGATGAAAGGTAAAAATAAATGTTTTAATATTGCAATAAATTTGGCCAAAATTATACTTAATAAGGAAAATACTAAGAGAAATTAAAGAAATTAAAAAGTATACTAAAATTTATTCGAATATGAAAAAAACCATGCTGAAATTACTTGATGAATGAAAAACGCCGTGCCGGTCGGAGTGGACAAGCGGTTCTAGGCGCTACAGTCTCGAACCGCGCGATCGCTACGCTCGTAGGTTCGAATCCTGCCTCGGGCATGGATATGTGTGTGATGTCCTTAGTTAGGTTTAAGTAGTTCTAAGTTCTAGGGGACTGATGATTTTAGAAGTTAAGTCCCATAGTTTTCAGAGCCATTTGAACCATTTGAAAAACACTGCGTGGGTCACTATTTTCTTTAATTGTGTCCAGCTTCAGTGTAGCTAGTAGGTCATCTTTTGGTAGGCGTCAAAAGGAAGAATAAGGCGCGACAAAATAAAAATTACATGCACAGTGTGATTCTTATTAACGTTTCAAAACCAACGAAGCGACGTAGATGATGTTGAGACAAGTAGTTTAATATAAGACACATGGGGCCGAAGATGTGGGGAGATACCGCAAAAGTGAATGAGACGTACCTCGCAGCACGTGCAGCAGTTGAGACTAATAATCTGCCACACCTGACCATCCCAGAGTACTCACGTCGGTGTGGCTCTGGGCCCACGATCGGGACTTGAGCGCGTGGGGCTTAGTGTTCGAGGCTTGAATCTGGTAGGCAGGTCTTTTTTCATAGACTTACAAAATTTTGTGTTTACACTGACGTAAGATTTATTATTTTTCCCGTGGTCTCCACTCGTTTATTGTAAAGTACTGTACAACAAAGACCTACCGTACTCCGTCACAAGTAAATGAGTGTAAGCTTCCGCACTCGTTACCAGTAAATAATGTCTCTAAACAAAGGAAAGAAAGCAAAGGAACAACTATTTGTTGATTACACCAAGGACATTAATTATGTAACTTCTACGTTTTCAGCGGATTACTTTTACAATAGCTGTTGGAAATTTGCACCGTTACCTCCAATGGAGGTATTGCGTCTCTCAAGCTTCCCTTCATGCCCAAGCCCAATCGCTGCATGTGCAGCGAGGTAAGGCATCTGGTGACATCACAAGTTCTACACTTCTCGTCCACTTTTGTGGTATTTCCCGACATAAGCGACTCCGTGGTACGTTAGAGTACTTGTCTCAGCGACATCTTCATCGCTTTGGGGGTTTAAACATTAATAAAAATCACCCTGTATACAGAAATGATACTACAAGTAGCGCTGAAACATAATGAACGATCCAAAGGGAAAGGCTACATAATCATTCACGTGACATGCGCACAAATCAGCGTCCTCACAACAATGACCAGTAAACATATTCATTGTAAAGAAGATTCTTCCATCATAATATCTACTTTTTCTTGTAAATTATAGAGTGCAGCAATCAGTCGTCCTTTTTTTTTAGAATTTATAAAGCAAATCCAGATTTGGGCTAGTAGCTAGCCATTCTCAATGCACTATTTTCTATTGTCCTTGTTGTTCGGGCGTCAGTCACAGTTCTTTCTCTCTTAGTTTTTTGTTGGCGCATCTGGATGTTACGGTAGTCAGTCTCACTACAAGGACCTAGAGGTCTATAATTCCTGTATCCGTCGTGACGGTCTCTATTTGCTCAGGATTGTTTGTTGCTAAGAGTTCTACTAGTTTGCTTAACTAACTGCTCAAAATAATTTACGGATAAAGCACTTAATACACTATCCAGCATATTAACGCGGCCCAAATATCCACCTTTTGTAGCGGCGGACCGCAGCGAGATTTGAAGGAAGAGAGTCTGTGAGGTTCTGGAAGATACCGACAGGGACGTGGAGCCACGCCGACTCCAATGACGTGGCCAGCTGTGCTACGTCTCTTAGTTGAGGAACCGTGGCGCGAACAGCCCGATCGAGATGGTCACACACATTCTCGATTAGGTTTAAATCCGGGGAATTTGTTGGCCAGGGGCGTATGGCCAGGGGAGAACGGTAAACTTATCGTGGTGTCCTTCAAACCATGCACGTACACTGCGAGCTTTTTGACACATTGCTGGTTGATGCCATCGTGCTGAGGAAAAACTGCATACAGGGGTGGACAAGATCTCCAAGGTTCAAAAAATGGTTCAAATTGCTCTGAACACTATGAGACTCAGCACCTGAGGTCATCAGCCCCCGCGTCCGGCCATCCTGATTTAGGTTTTCCGTGATTTCCCTAAATCACTCCAGGCAAATGCTGGGATGGTTCCTGTGAAAGGGCACGGCCGACTTCCTTCCCCATCCTTCCCTAATCCGTTGAGACCGATGACCTCGCTGTCTGGTCTCCTTCCCCAAACAACCCCAACCCCATTCAAACCAGCTCCAGCTTCATCAGTCCCCAAGAAATTAGAACTATTTAAACCTAACTAACCTAAGGACATCACACACATCCATGTCCGAGGCAAGATTCAAACCTATGATCGTAGCAGTCGCGCGGTTCCGGACTGAAGAGTGAAGAACCGCTCGGTCACAACGGCCGGCGATCTCCAAGGATAGATGATATTACAAGTTTGTTTGTGTGGCCATCCTCCGCAGCAAACATATAAATACCGGGTGATCAAAAAGTCGATATAAATTTGAAAACTGAATAAATCACGGAATAATGTAGATAGAGAGGTACAAATTGACACACATGCTGGGAATGACATGGGGTTTTATTACAACCAAAAACATACAACAGTCCAAAAAATGTCCGACAGATGGCGCTTCATCTGATCAGAACAGCAATAATTAGCATAACAAAGTAAGACAAAGCAAAGATGATGTTCTTTACAGGAAATGCTCAATATGTCCACCATCATTCCTCAACAATAGCTGTAGTCGAGGAATAATGTTGTGAACAGCACTGTGAAGCATGTCCGGAGTTATGGTGGGGCATTGGCGTCGGATGTTGTCTTTCAGCATCGCTAGAGATGTCGGTCGATCACGATACACTTGCGACTTCAGGTAACCCCAAAGCCAATAATCTCACGGACTGAGGTCTGGGGACCTGGGAGGCCAAGCATGACGAAAGTGGCGACTGAGCACACGATCATCACCAAACGACGCGCGCAAGAGATCTCTTTTTTGTCTCGCAATATTTACGCTGTGAAAAGAAGTGTACGACGAAATAGTTGTATCGAGTGGCAAAAGAACAATAGTCCACCACAAAAAAGAGTGGGAAACATGGTGAACAGTGTATCGAAAGCGAGAACACAAAGATGTGATTATATGGCAGTGATAAAAGTGGTAGTGCGACCTCCAGACCAGATGTGAGGAAATGCAGATCAGCAAATCGTAAGTAATTACTTTTTTTACAAAAAAACGCGAAGTGAACTGTTTGATAATCTATAAACAACAAAACTGTATCGTTATAGATCCCACCGATGACGCCTTAGAGCAGGAGAAGCCGAAACGCGTATGAGATAAATACAGTAACCAGCAGCAGGAATGGCAGTTTTATTTACAAAACAAGTATAGGTGATATTGTTGATCCACTGTTCCTTACAGAAGGGCTAGATCACCTAGGGAATGAAACGAAAATATTACGCAGCCCATGACGCTCCCTCCTTCGGTCTGGACCCTTCCCATGTCTCAAAAGCTACCTGTCCGACGGCCCGCAAAACGAGATTCATCTGAAAAGGTCACCTGTCGCCACTCGGCAGACGTCCAATTTCGGTACTGCCGCGCAAATTCTAGCCTACGTTGCTAATCGTCAGCTCTCAAAACGGATGCATGAACCGGGCACTTGCCGCAAAGGCTCATACGCAGCAGCGTTTACTGACCGGTCGTTGTGGAGGTAGTGCTGGTAGCTCTTTGGTTCATCAGGGCGGTCAGTTTCCAAGATGCTACTCCAGGCGCGTGTAAAAATGAATGTGCGCAACGGAAAATAATAAACGCTAAAATGAAGATTAGCTTAGATTAGATTAGTTTTTCGTTCCTTAGATCCGTGCTGAGGAGATCCTCGTGGATGTGGAACATCTCTTTTTTTTTTAAGCTGAAATAACAATACTAATAGTCTGAGTATATACAATACATAATTTTAAGCTGAAATAACGATACTAATGGTATGAATATATACAACACATCATGTTTTTCTATTAAACAATTCGTCAATGGAGTAGAAGGAGTTGGCCACTGGTAAGTCTTTCGGACTCCTTTTAAACTGATCTTTATTTGTAACTAAATTTTTTATGTGTGCTGGCAAATTATTGAAGATAAGTGTTCCTGAGTAGTGGACCCCTTTTTGAACTAAAGTAAGTGCCTTTAAGTCCTTGAGCAGATCATTTTTGTTCCTGGTATCTTATGTATGAACTGAGCTGTTTGTTGGAAAAAGAGTTATATTATTTAGGACAAATTTCATTAAGGAGTAAATATACTGAGAGGCAGTAGTTAGTATACCCAGTTCTTTGAAGAGATTTCTACAGGACGTCCGCGAAATTACTCCACAAATAATACGTATTACACGATTTTGGACTCTGAAAACTTCTGGTTGATTTGTAGAGTTACCCCAAAATATTATACCATATGACATTATGGAATGAAGGTAGGCAAAGTATGCAAGCTTTTTAATTTCTATGTCACCTATGTCTGCTAACACTGGAATTGCAAAGACAGATTTGTTAAGGCGTTTCTGCAGTTCTGTGGTGTGTCCTCCCAACTGAATTTATTATCAAATTGTAATCCCAGGAATTTAAAACTATCAACCTCTTCTATCTGCTCTTCTTCATACTTTATGCATATGCTGGGTGGAAACCTCTTACAGGTTCTGATTTGCATTTAGTGAGTCTTAGTTTAATGTCAGTGAGTTGGCTTTAAACCATTTATTAATATCCATGAAAATATCATTAGCAGATCTTTCTAGAACTGCACTCGACATACTATTTATTGCAGTACTTGTGTCATCTACGAACAAAACGAACTCTGCCTCTGGCAGTGTAACTGACGAGAGATCATTAATGTACACAAGAAAAAGCAATGGCCCTAAGATGGATCCTTGTGGGACACCACATGTAATTTCTTCCCATTCTGATGATGACTGAGGACTTAATTCACTAGTCCCTTGCACTGACACCCTTTGTTTCCTGTTAGCGAGGTATGAAGATTTGGCCCTGTCTGACTACCCCCTGAAGCAGATCTTAGGATATCTTAATTCCATAAATTACAATCTAAACATAAATGAATGATGAAGGAAACTAATACTACTAAACGATGTATGTTGTTTCTTATTATACGTTTATTCCAGATTAAAAAAAGAAAAACACCTATTTCTGACAAATGTCTGTATTTCCTAAGTAAAATTTTAATCAATTGCCCAACTCTGCCTCCTTTTATGGCCACGCGATCTAACATAAATAACGCGAAATGACTGACATTCTCTGCGTACCAAACACTAGAAGACACTACTTTCAAAGATGATCTACAGAGGTGAGGAGCCTAAGTGGAAACAAACTAACGTGATCACAACTGTTTAGCTTTATAGCCCTAATAATCCGAAGCAATTTGCGATATCACCGTGTGTACTGCCTCTGGTGCGTCGGCGTGCTGGTTCTCGTACACGTCTGCGTCGATGGAAGAGCTCCAGCCACAAAATAAAGCTCTTTCAAACACTAGGACGGCAGAAGGCGGTCCTCTGACTAATAAAATCTAATGCTGTCTTCTCTTCTCTGTGTTCTACAGACGAGAAACGCGAACTGCCAGCCACAAGAACGGAGTTCTAATAACGTCTCAACGTAAGTATAGGCACAAGAAGTGCTCTCAATCACTGAACGCAGCGTACTCAACGACGACTTTCAACCCGGAGGCGAAGTCCAGAATCGTATAAGTTCGAAACAGTACAGTAGCTAACTGTTCTAACTATAAAGTCTCCTGAGAGCAAAGACAGCAAGTCCGTCAGAACCAACAAAAGCTGATGCCGAGCGACCGTCACACACGGGCGCTCACAAGGGAAGACCTCGTCTCTCCAGCGCTGGCTTACCAGCAAGGCTTGGCTCCCCACCACGTAATTACGAAAACGAATCATATTCCCGAAACCACGGAATATTCTCCCTCTCTACACATTCTTCCGAACGCCGACCAACCATATTTTAGTCTTTTGTCGTCCAGCGCGGAAAATTTGCTAGGAAAAACCTTCTGAGTAAAATCGTTGGAAATAACCCAGCCTGTGTGATTTCCGAGGTGCCGCTTCTTCGTTCCTCTCACCTGCGTCCAAGATTTCAGCGTTCGGAAGTATTATCCGGTTATCCTTCCGGCCCCTACTACAATAGTGACCGGCCATCACTCTATAGTGCTCCACAGCTCAGGTGCCACGACGTATGTCTAGCTACTTCCTGTGTTTACGCAGGACCAACACCTGTGCGGGCCTTCGACCCAGAGCTTGAGTTCTGTCTGTCGTTCCATCTCCACTGGCATTCCAACCTCTACTAGTGTAGGCAATCATTCATTACGCCGTTTTTATAATAAAGACACTCCGTCACCTATCATGCAGTAAGCGTTAACAATTACTTACAAGACCTACGTGACAATGTCAGTCTCCTTCATATATACGATGTACAACCTACCACATGATACCTAATTGTTTTCGTAAATCACGGCAAAGTATGTGGATGAGTTCTTGTAAGGTGCGAAATTATAGCCACCTTACAAGTTGCTCAACAGTTGCACATAAACATCTCCGCAGCCGTCGTTCACCCGTGTTATCTATGGTCCCAGTTGTCAAAAAATGTTCAAATGTGTGTGAAATCTTTGGGACTTAACTGCTAAGGTGATCAGTCCCTAAGCTTACACACTACTTAACCTAAATTATCCTAAGGACAAACACACACACCCATGCCCGAGGGAGGACTCGAACCTCCGCCAGGACCAGCCGCACAGTCCGTGACTGCAGCGCCTCTGACCGCTCGGCTAATCCCACGCGGCCCACAGTTGTCTCTGAGCAGGTTTTGGATAGCGTCATTTTTCGTGCTTGATATACGTTAACTTCGGCGGAATGCGAACAGTTTACAAACTTAGCCGTTTCGGAAATGTTGCCACACATGGCCCGAAAGCCGATGATCATTCCATTTTGGACGTCCGATAAATCACTCCGTTTCCGCATTACTCACAACGACTATGTTGTTTTCCGCGTCCCCTTGACACACTCTATACATACTCTCCACGTCTAGTGATGCCACCTACCGTGCTATTGCACGTTGACATCGAACATAGGCGGTAATCACATTAATGTGACTGGAGCGTGCACAAAAATGTTCAAACGCGTGTGAAATCTTATGGGACTTAACTGCTAAGGTCATCAGTCCTTAAGCTTACACACTACTTAACCTAAATTATCCTAAGGATAAACACACACACCCATGCCCGAGGGAGGACTCGATCCTCCGCCAGGACCAGCCGCACAGTCCATAACTGCAGCGCCTAAGACCGCACGGCTAATCCCGCGCGGCCCGGAGCGTGCATAATTTTGGACATTGTTTTAGACTGCCAAAGACTTCAGTCATGCATTTTCGCCCACACACCGATTGCAGATTGAAGTCACAACCAACTGTAATTGCGTGAGTCAGGAACTTGTTCGAAATATCTTTCCGCTGAATGAACCATGGACTAGCCCCACCACAGCAGAACAGGTTACTTACGGAAAATTTCATTCTACCATACATGGGCCTAAGAAGCCAGTCTTATGTAAGTTTGGGCAGACGCTTGCCACAACTGTTTATCTCTGGAGATTCGGAGGAACAGGTGCATCTTGATGTGTGCGGAGGAAATAAGATGGCACGTGTTGCGCTCAAAGCCCCACACAGAAGAACTAGTGCGGCGGGCACTGTTAACTGGCCTTTCCAGGTGTTGCCTTCGCAAGGAAAGCGACGTAGGGCCCCAGTGGCAGCGCCGCGAGAATACTGCCACGTTCCGTGTTGGGAGCGATATCTCGCCGCTCTCGGAGAGGATATTCATGAGCCGGAGCCAGTGGCAGCCCGCGCCAAAGAGACCAGCACGCTGTACGGCTCGTTCTCTGTCTCGATGATATCTTCATCCTGTAGCCGCTGTAAGCTGACCTACGTGCAGTTTCCAGTTAGAAGCCGCATCCGTCATGCTGTCTGCTGCAGACACTCAAGGGGGCGCGTTTCATTTATTTCCTCCCCACCTAGGCGGCTACTCTGGGAGTCTGACTTCAGCGTCCTCTTCCCCGAACACTGCAAGGTCTGCAGTCGCAGTACGTGTGCAATAAAGTGCCACTATCAATTCTCGCGGCTGTGCTCTTCCGTGTGCCATGCGACGGTGTTGCGACTTTGACAAGATGCAAAGGTACGCATGAGAACTTGCGTGGGTTTGGAAGGTAGAAGAGGAGGCACTGGCGGAAGGAAAGGTGTGAGGGTGGATCGTTAGTTGCGATTTGGTAGCTCAGTCGGCGGAGCGCTTCCCCGCGAAGGGCAATTGTCCCAGGATCAGGTCGCAGTAAAGGAGACAGTAGGAAGTTTCAGATGCGCCATTTCCATTGGAAAGTTAAAATTCCGTTCTTGTATCAACATCTCAAACTACAGGTTCCAACATGTAAGGTTTTCGTGGAGAGGAAGTTAAATACAATTACTAGTAATTTAGACCACCGGAAAATCGTACCCGTCTTAGAAAATCACAAGACTAGACTTGAAACGTCATCTTAGAAATATTTATGAATGATTGTGCTGATAAACCTCTTGCGTTATTTGCTTTTCAAACAGCTGAGCAAAACTGAACGTACTCAGACATTTCTCTCTTTACTTATTCTGATCATCACTAAACTGACACACAATATTTTTAGCGCAACGCAATCTGACTTACAATAATCTCTACAAAAGAATGGCCCTGATTAACAATAACCTATACCTTTCATGAATCACTTACCTAACAAAAATATTCGTTACTCGAACTACTGCAATACAGCGAGCGCCAATACTGCCAGCTAAATAAAAGATTCTAACTACTGAAGTCACTAACTACTGATAGGCACAGTTAGCAAATGAAAGATTTTGATACAGAAGAAACAATGTATTTACCTTAATAGCGTACAAAAGTCATTATATATATATATATATATATATATATATATATATATAATATGTTCATGAGATCCAGTCTTACAAATTTACTCTCTCTGATGGACACATCCAGATCATCCGCTCTCAAAACTCCGCCATCTTTCTCCCCATATCCACCACTGCTGGCGGCTCACCTCATATATATATATATACCGAGCGCCTCCCCAGGTGGCGGATAGGGGAATGCCTCCTAGATATAGGTGGTACCGAGGAAATGAAATACTCGGGGCGGACCAAAACTACTAGTAGCGTCTGTTCCCACAGTGGGCGGCTACAAAAGGCGTCTGCTCCACATGTCAGTGGCGGCCTCAACCAACCTCCTGATCTGGAAAGTCAGGTTGTACTCGGCAGCATGCCATACATCCAACTACTAAACATCATGATGGTACAACGAGAAAAATCTCATTACTCCGGGCCCCAGTCAATAGACTGGGATTGTCGTGAGCATCGGATTCCGGGGGCTCACGGACATCATGAGAAGAATCGGAGCTTCTCAAACTCCCTCAAGACCAAACGCAAACACTACATCGGCACACTCAACGTGAACACACTGATGAAGACAGGAAAGATGAAACAACTGACAGACACTCTCGAAAAATTTCAAATCAAAATATGTGCACTGCAAGAAACACGATTCACAGACGAAGACCATTTCAACACGGAGAATTTCAGAATATACTAAGGAAAACCATCGAGACAACTGAAAAACCTAAGGCTTTTTGGCACAGGATTTGCAGTACACAGGTCCATCACGGACAGCATAATCGACTTTTCGTCACCAAACGAAAGAATCAGCACCATCACAGTGAAATCAGCCAATAAATCCTACACAATAATCAACGCACATGCACCGACTAATGACTACAACAGGAAAAACCCGGACGAAATTGATGACTTCTGGACGACAATGGAAGAAACTATCAGAAAAATTCCTGCACATAGAGTCAAAATAATACTGGGAGACTTCAACGCCAAACTCGGAAAAGAAAAGATATACAGACATATCACAGGAAAACATACTCCACACAAGGACACCAACAAAAACGGAAAACATCTGATAGACTTTTGCAAAAGCCACGACCTCGCCATTATGTCAACAAAATTCAAGAAACCAACACGAAAACTTACCACATGGAAATTCCCCAGCGGAAAGCAAGAACTACAAATCGACCACGTAATAGTGCAGAAAGACTCACAAAAAGAAATTTTGAACATAGACACCCGTAAAGGCTACTTCGACTCAGACCACCACCTACTACAGATCAGGATTCGTCTTTTGCCCAAGAAAAAGCTCCAGAAGAACAAAATTGTTAGACCATATCCAGAATACGTTACTTTAAACCAGACACAAATATTACACAAAATTAAAATGGAGAAAACGACGGACTGGACACAACTTTCACGAAGAATCCGAGAGGCCATGAAACTAGCACAAGCACTACGAACACGGAAACACCGTTGGTGGAACCACACATGTGACCAAGCTATTGACCAACGAATCAGTGCATGGAAAAAATTTAGTTGCCATAAATCCCAAGAGAATTGGATGAACTCCTTGAAAACACAGAAGCAATCAAGCAAAATCATTCGCAGTGAAAAACGACAGTATGACAAACGGCGACTGACAGAGATCGAATCGGACTTCATGAAGAACAATACAAGAAACTTCTACAGAACGTTCAGAGAAAATATGAGTGGATATCAACCACCCAACTTGTGCTTCAGAAGACTGGATGGAACCCTAGAAACCAATACCAAAAACAATTGTGACATTCTGGCAAAGTACTTTGAAAAACTGCTCAACACGGACCCACCCATGGAAGAAATGATGACAGAAACGAGCACATACAATCCAGATAGTGAACCTCCAATTCTAGAAGAAGTTAAAGAAATAATAAAGTCACTCAAGAATCGTAGAGCACCAGGAGAAGATGGCATCATCGCGGAAATCTGAAAGTTACAAGACCCAGAACTCACCAAAGACATCCACAGGATCTTGGAAGACATCTGGAAGACCATAAAAATTCCTGACGACTGGAAAACTGCCCTGATACACCCACTACACAAAAAAGGTGACAAGACTAACCCGAACAACTACAGAGGAATATCCCTACTACCGGTCACATACAAGATCCTCTCTAAAGCTTTACTGAACAGACTAGAATGCCAAACCGACCACTTGATTGGGGAATACCAAGCAGGCTTCCGTAAAGGGCGGTCTTGTGCGGAACAAATTTGGAACCTGAAAATGATTTTACAACACAAACAGAACCTGATCATTACCTTTGTTGACTTCAAAAAGGCGTACGACTCTATCGACCGGAAAACTCTCTTCAAAATTCTAGCAGAATACAAAGTAGACAACAAAACACGGGCTATCATAGAGCAAACTTTAACCAACACGACCTCCAAAGTAAAGTTCTGTGGGGAACTATCAGATCCCTTTGAAATTCGCACAGGTGTCCGACAAGGCGATGGCCTCTCACCTCTCCTTTTCAATCTGGTGTTAGATAAGGTCATAAAAGAATGGGAAACATCACAACAGGGGATAACCTTAGGAAACCTACAGATTAAATGCCTGGCTTTTGCAGACGATTTGGCGATTGTCACGAAAGGTATAAAGGAAACAAAAGACGCTATTGAAAAACTGCACGAAATCGCTTTCAAAACTGGACTACAGATCTCTTACGAACAGACACAGTTTATGAGCACAAAGAAACTCTCATCTCTGAACACAAAGTATGGCACGATTTACAAAACAGCAAACTTCAAATACCTCGGTGAAACACTACAAATGAGTGGACGTAGCAGAGACTCAAACGAAGAAAGAAAGACTAAACTGGACAAGGCATACAAAGTAGTGTGGAATCATTACAACAAGAAGTCTATCTCACAAAAAGCCAAATTACGCCATTACAACACGGTGGTGCACCCCGAGGCACTATATGCAGCAGAGACCACACTAATCCTAGGGCATACACGTATCAGACAATTAGAAAAAGTAGAATGGAAAATACTTAGGAAAATATTTGGCGCAACTAACAACAATGGAATATGGATCAAGAAACCCACACAGGAACTGTACAAACATACGGAGACAATCACAGAAAAGATTAGAAAACGCAGACTACAATTCTATGGACACCTATACAGAATGCCATCACACAGGCTGACCAAACAGATCTTTGACTGGGTAACCACTAGAAACAACAAATGGGTGGCAGAGGTAGAAAACGACCTGAACCAGCTCAACATAACAGCAGACACAATAAACGACAGAATAAAGTTCAGAAACATCATTAAGAAAAGTAAACTACATGAGATACAATGCGACAAACGACCAGGCATAAAATGGACCGAAGAACGCAAGCAAGATCACAGCCATAAGATGAAAGAAATATGGGCAACCAAAAAGGCAATCAAGATGAAGCCGAAGACACAAAGCCGACAAGAAGCATGGACAGAGGACCGGAAACAGAAACACAGCGAGCGAATGAGGGAAGTTTGGGCAGCAAGGAAGGCAGCAAAAGGAACTGGCCATGTAGTTTAGTCCAAATGCGCTCTTTAAGGGCAAAACACCAATAATAATAGTAATATATATACATATATATTATATGTTCATGAGATCCAGTCTTACAAATTTACTCTCTCTGATGGACACACATCCAGATCATCCGCTCTCAAAACTCCGCCATCTTTCTCCCCATATCCACCACTGCTGGCGGCTCACCTCCAACTGCGCAACGCTATGCGCTGTTCACATCCATCTGTCCAACACTACAATGGAGAATATTTCAACAATGCCAACCAGCCACAGACTTCACGCAGCACAGTCAGTGATTTTCATATAGAGCGCTACGTGGCGTTACCAACATAAAAACCTAAACAGCCTACTTACAGACTACTTTATAAATATTTTATATATTGACGACTTCGTCAAGCTATGTTACCACTAATCAATGGTCGTCACTATTCGTAGGTTTTAAATTACTAGGGCTATGACATGACTTACTGGTGACTGAGACAGAGATTACACGCTGCTGGTCTGGGCAACTGTGATGCCCAGGCATAGGTTAGTTACCAACAGTGTGCCTGAGAAGTGAACTGTTGTGTTTGTTAGTGGAATTACGAGACAGAGGCCCCATGATCGCCCTCCTGAACTGAAACCACGTTGTAAAAATGGTTCAAATGGCTCTGAGCACCATGGGACTTAACTTCTGAGGTCATCAGTCCCCTAGAACTTAGAACTACTTAAACCTAACTAACCTAAGGACATCACACACATCCATGCCCGAGGCAGGATTCGAACCTGCAACCGTAGCGGTCGTGCAGTTCCAGACTGTAGCGCCTAGAACCGGTCGGCCACCTCGGCCGGCCACGTTGTAAAGCTTTAAGATCGTGCACCCGTACTGACGATTTGTGGCGTTTATGCCACATTCCTGCCCATGTTTACTACATTTTGTAACTATGTTCTTATGGGAGGCTAGCGAGTAGGTAGGATCACAGGCAGACTCATCTGACGACGTGCCACATGTTCACATAGCGTGAGAACGGACGGGCAGACGAGAGCCGTATCGTACTGGAGCAGGGTGCGGCAGTGGGGATTCACCTACAACGCTGGGCGCAAAGTAGCCTCGGAAAACATATTTGTGCGATCTCATGTTGATTCTAAGATCGTGTGAATCATTTTGGTGACTTTTGCCGTCCTCGGGAGCTAATTATTAATGATGGAGAATCTTGTTATGAATATAACGATAGACTGGCTCTAGGATTCGTTTTACTAATTTTGCAGTTAATGAAAGAAAACAAAATTAGTTCGCATACTAATATTTTGCTGTTTTTATTACACTTAGCATCTAAACCTACCCACTTTTCACATTATTGTGCACGACTTATGGGACAAGCGTTAGAGCTCGCGACCGAAGAAGAAGAAATCAAGCGGGACAAAGGCTACGGCACATCTAAAGACGTGAGGTAAGCAAGCTGCGTCCAGTTGTGCTAGGGAAAATGATAGCATACATTTATTACTAAAATTCACCGTGTTTGTTAATGCCAGTATATCTTTACGGTGGGAAGTTTCATTTCCTGTAACCCACTGTGTAACTTAAGGGGTTAAATCCGCGTTTACCGTGAGACTAGGTTTTGCCACCGACCCTTATATTCGTTACAGTGTGTTAATTTGGGAAAAAACTATAATAAGAATGAGTTTCGCTTTAAGATTATTGAAAGAAGCTTTACAAAATGGGGGGGGGGAGGGGGGGGGGGAGTGTCACAGACATGATACGTGAATTGGAGTGGCAATCATTAAAACAAGGGCGTTTTTCGTTGCGACGGGATCTTCTCATGAAATTTCAATCACCAGTTTTCTCCTCCGATTGCGAAAACATACTGTTAGCACCCACCTACATAGGGAGAAATTGTCATCACGATAAAATAAGAGAAATCAGGGCTCGCATGGAAAAATTTAAGTGCTATTTTTTCCCGCGTGCCGTTCGAGAGTGGAACGGTAGAGAGACAGCATGAAGGTGGTTCATTGAACCCTCTGCCAGGCACTTTATTGTGAATAGCAGAGTAATCACGTAGATGTAGATGTAGACTGCCTTCTCCACACAGCATTACTCCTCCTCACCCTCTGGCCTTCAGTCTGTATTCCAACTATCCACTTTACCTCCCACGTGTCATTTCCTTAGTTTCCACACCTAAGAGGGCCCCCATCTTCTTACCTACAGCCTTCAACTTCTAAGGACCATATTCTCTCCTTCCACAGTACTTCTCACCACTGCAAGTTCTTCAGAAGTTAAGAGAAAGTGCAGTGCTCCAGTGTTTTCTCATTGAAGAATATCACAGATTAAACTGTAGGCTATAGTTTTTTCGTCCTTTCAGCTGACCATCATTAGTCTATATAATATGAAAACACTCCTCATATTTTTCTACCATCTTTGTTACATCTTCACGAATGCTCTTGGCTGAAGAGCGGAGTATTGTACCACCGACAGCCCCCCCCCCCCCGCCCCCCCTGTCCATACAGGGCGTGAGGGATTAAACAAGAGTAATGAGAAAAAAACTACTAGCAGGTAGGGGAAGCCTTCTGTAATAGGAAAAAAATTCCTTCCTTTAATCTGCTAGGTGCAGGCAACTACTGACGTTAATTACATAAATATTATGTGGCGCAATGTGCTTGCTGCAAATGCGTAACAGAGATTTATCAGTAAAATTAATATGACCTCCTTCCGACGCGATTGCGCTCTTGCGACATCTTTAAGAGGATTCATCACTCAGCGCAGATGCGGTCGCTACTGCAGTAATTAAAGAAACTCGAGGGTGCACCGGTTCTTAATTTCTCGATTTCACGCCGAGAGAGAAATAACAGTTGAGCGTCCATTTGCAGAGGCCGCGCGCCTGTAATTAGCGTTATGCGGAACAGATGAGCGGCGCGTTAAGTAAGTGCGCAGGGACATATCTCCGGCGCGGAGCTGCCTCATGCATAATTCACGAGCCGCTCTGGCCGCGGCGCGAGGTGTCGCCCGCGGAGCAAGACGGATGGTACTCACAGGCGCAGCAGGTTGGGCATGTTCCCGAAGAGCATGTCCGGTATGTGCCGCAGTCGGTTGTTGTTCAGCCGCCTGCAACAAGAAACAGAAACGCGCCGCGTCAGACAGGCACAGTGGAGAGAAGAGCGGCAGCTGTCAGCGGGGCACGCCCACGCGGCCAGCTGCGTAATAAGCGGCGCTGCAGCTACGGACCAAGTTCGTTACACAGCTGTCACAGGATGCAGCATGAGCTCACCAAGGTTTCGATCATTAAAGAAAAGGTAACTATACTGACGGAAAAAATCGCAACTCCAACAAATACACTGCTGGCCATTAAAATTGCTACACCAAGAAGAAATACAGATGATAAACGGATATTCATTGGACAAATATACTAGAACTGACGCAATTTGGGTGCATCGATCGTGAGAAATTAGTACCCAGAACAACCACCTCTGGCCGTAATAACTGCCTTGATACGCCTGGGCATTGAGACAAAAAGAGCTTGGATGGCGTGTACAGGTACAGCTGCCCATGCAGCTTCAATACGATACCACAGTTCATTAAGAGTAGTGACTGGCGTATTGTGACGAGCCAGTTTCTCGGCCACCATTGACCAGACGTTTTCAGTTGGTGAGAGATCTGGATAATGTGCCGGCCAGGGCAGCAGTCGAACATTTTCTGTATCCAGAAAGGCCCGTACAGCACCTGCAAGATGCGGTCGTGCATTATCCTGTTGAAATGTACGGTTTCGCAGGGATCGAATGAAGGGCAGAGCCACGGGTTGTAACACATCTGAAATGTAACGTCCACTGTTCAGAGTGCCGTCAATGCGAACAAGAGGTGACCGAGACGTGTAACAAATGGCACCCCACACCATCACGCCGGGCGATACGACAGTATGGCGATGACGAATACACGCTTCCAATGTGCGTTCACCGCGATGTTGCCAAACATGGATGTGACCATCATGATGCTGTAAACAGAACCTGGATTCATCCGAAAAATGACGTTTTGCCATTCGTGCACCCAGGTTCGTCGGTGAGTCGACCATCGCAGGCGCTCCTGTCTGTGATGCAGCGTCAAGGGTAACCGCAGCCGTGGTCTCCGAGCTGATAGTCCATGCTGCTGCAAACGTCTTCGAACTGTTCGTGCAGATGGTTGTTGTCTTGCAAACGTCCCCCCTCTGTTGACTCAGGGATCGACACGTGGCTGCACGATGCGTTGCAGCCATGCGGATAAGATGCCTGTTATCTCGACTGCTAGTGATGCGAGGCCGTTGGGATCCAGCACTGCGTTCCGTATTACCCTCCTGAACCCATCGATTCCATATGCTGCTAACAGTCATCAGATCTCGACCAACGCGAGCAGCAATGTCGCGATACAATAAACCACAATCGCGATAGGCTACAATCCGACCTTTATCAAAGTCGGAAACATGATGGTACGCATTTCTCCTCCTTACACGGGGGAATCACAACAACGTTTCACCAGGAAACTCCGGTCAACTGCTGTTTGTTCAAATGTGTGTGAAATCTTATGGGACCTAGCTGCTAAGGTCATCAGTCCCTAAGCATACACACTACTTAACCTAAATTATCCCAAGGACAAACACACACACCCATGCCCGAGGGAGGATTCGAACCTCCGCCGGGACCACCCGCACAGTCCATGACTGCAGCACCTTAGACCGCTCGGCTAATCGCCAACTGCTCTTTGTGTATGAGAATTCTGTTGGAAACTTTCCTCATGTCAGCATGTTGTAGGTGTCGCCACCGGCGTCAACCTTGTGTGAATGCTCTGAAAAGCTAATCATTTGCATATCACAGCATCTTCTTCCTGTCGGTTAAATTTCGCTTCTGTAGCACGTCGTCTTCGTGGTGTAGCAATTTTAATGGCCAGTAGTGTAACTAATATAGAGTAATGAAATTTCGGTGGTAGATTTGTCTAGTCAACATATTTAAATGATTAACATTGCAAGATGACGATTTGTAACATGCACGAGATAAGCCACTGCAAATGTGAAATGCTGGTACATAAATAACCGGTGTAACGGCCAAAATGTTAAATGCAAACATGCAATCGTGCATGTATTGTGTTGTACAGGTGGCGGAAGTCAGTTTGTTGGGAGGAGTTCCGTACTTGTTGCAATTGGTCGATCATACAGGGGCGATTAATGGTATTCGTGAATGGCGCTGGAGTTGCCGTCCGATGATGTCCCACGTAATGGAGACAGGGGTGGCGATCGAACAGACCAAGGGCACATGTCGACAATGTATGTTAGGTTGGAGTAACGGTATATGGGCGAATGTTATCCTGTTGGAATACTCTCCATGGAATGCTATTCATGAATGGCAACACAACAGGTCGAATCACCAGACTTACAAATTTGCAGTCAGGGCGGGTGGGATAAGTACGAAACTGCTCCTGCAGTCATACATAACCACGCCACAGACTATAACTCTAGATGTAGATCGAGTGCGTCTAGTAGGTATACAAGTCGGTTTCAGGCCCTAACAGGCCGGCTCCTAACCGATGCACCAGCATCACTGGCACCAAGGAAGAACCAGCTTTCATCAAGAAAACACAATAGACCTCCTCCCAGCCCTCCAATGAGCTGTCACTTGACGCCACTGAAGTCGAAAATGGCGGTGGTTTGGAGTCAGTGGAATGCACGTTACAGGGCACCTGTCTCCGAGCTGTCCTTGAAGTAACCGATTTCTAACATTTTGTTGTGTGCCAACTGGTGCGCAAATTGCTGCTGCAGATGCAGCTATGATGCGCCAGAGCCGTAAGCCAAACACGATTGTCTTCAATCTCGGTAGTGGCACGTGGTCGTCAGGAGCCCAGTCTTCTCGTGAACGTACATTCTCATGACCACCGCTGACAGCAGTCATGTACAGTGGCTACATTCCTGCCAAGTCTTTCTGGAGTATCGAAGAAGGAACATCCAGCTTCTGGTAGACTTATTACATGGCCTAACTCAGTGGAGTGTTGATAATGGCGTCTTTGACGCCTTAAAGGCATTCTGGAGCAACATCAACTCACCAAGTCCAATCTCAAAGATAACCAACGCTCACGACCGTTACAGCGTGTATTTTGAAAAAACCTGATTTGCATCCTCAAAGAGGCCCTATTAGCGCCACTCTTATGCGACTGGGGCAAAATTTGAATAGACATGAAATTTCAGATGATGAAACACAATTACCAGTTTTCGTTTCACATCTCATCTCATTCTTCGTTTGGAGATTCTATTTTCCGTTAGTGTATTTTCTTACGTGAGAGATTACAGACTTCATCAAACTGCGCCTTATTGATGTTGATTATTCATACTACATATAATAATAATAGATTTACACTCGCACGTTAATTTTAGTTCATTATATGCAAATAAGGTGGTGGAAATTATGGAGAGCCATTCTGGTGATTACGTGTCTCACCTCGATGCTTTCCTTTGTCCATTTTCAGTCAACGACGGCACCTGTACTGTAAAATTCTGGAAGTACAGTTTCTCATTTTTCCTTCAATGTTTTTAGAAAATTATCAGTGTTTCTGCATTCAGGCTGGGTCGCAATGGTAGACGTCAAACATCGGCAACTGAATGACTTTTTTGCTCAAATGACGCGTTTCGGAATGTATCCATCATCAGATATCCAGGAGCTATTTGCTGCACATAAATAAGGCGTTTTAAGTTGTACTCTGCGAATGTTTCGCATACAGCTTGGAAAGCAGTAACTACGAGCAGGGATCGCTCCTGGAATTCTGATGATGGATACATTCCGAAACGCGTCATTTGAGCAAAAAAGTCATTCCTTGCCTGATGTTTGACTTTAACAACAGCGTCCCCGTTAGTCTGAATGCAGAACTACTGATTATCATAATAATGGTCACCTACCTCCTGTGTGACTTTGTCAGATTTATATTGTTTTTAGTCGACTTTCCGAAACGCTGGTGCCGGGCAGCATCAAGATTATTCGTAGGTCTTCAATGAAAAAGGATTCTCTCGCCAGCAGGCAGGTGAGTCTGCACCGTGTTGTTTCGGATACGCCGATCGCTTTCCTTATAAAGGTCGCTTTTACTCTTTCCATTGTCGTTATGGTTTCGCTGTGAGATGTGGTCCGATTATTTCTATGCTGACGTCAGTATTGGTGAAAGTTTGGCTCCGAAAAGTGCCACTGCTTGCTGATGCTGTCCCCGAGTTGAGGGATTTAACGTGTTCTGTGTCATGGACAGCCATTACTGCTTCCAGTGCTTTCTCTGTTAACTGTTTTGTAAAACTTTGGCACTTGTTAATATTGTGGCGCCTAGATATTTAAAAATCTGGTACGATTTTCAGATTTTCAGCCGATACAGGTGCTCTCCCGCCATTTCTGGGCACTAACATTTCTGTTTTGCCTCATTTATTTCGTGATTGACGTACCAATCTTCCATATAGTTTATGCTTTCTTGTGGCTTGGTAATGTCCTTTCAGCCTATTACAATACTGACTGTATATGCCTATGAGATTACACCGTCCCGTTGAGTAGGGCAACAACATGTAATGAACTGACCACTAGACGTCACGAGAGGCGAGCCCGACCAGTACAAAATGACGCGGGAGGCCCTGTATTGTTATCAGAGAAGCAGTAACGGCAAAGTGAGACGGCCAGGGCGGCTCGGTACTTCGAACGGGGACTAGTCGCTGAAGGTCACCTGAATAACAAATCGGTGAGGGACATTTCAATCCTTCTAAACCCCCACCCCCACCCCCCCACCCCCCGTCCACGGTCGGTGAAGTGATCCTGAAGTGGTAAAGCAAAGGAACAATCGCAGCTAACACAAGACCAGCCAGACCTCTTGTACTGACGGACAAGGATCGTTAGGCTTTCCGGATGGTGGTTGTAAAAATCGTATGAAATTAGCGGGAGGAATCAATCGCGAGTTACAAAGTACTACCATAAGTCCAACAACGGTGCGTAGTGTGACGTCTCGTTTTGTCTCGGCCCGATGGTGATGGTTGTCCCAGTCGAGATGACGTGGAACGGCGTCCGTCGATCACGACAACGTCAATCTGTAACTATTATAAAAACAAACTCCTCGCGCAGTTTGGTTATTTTTCAGATACTGTCTGAAAACTGATATCAACGTCTCGATGGAGCAGCACGCCGGAGTGTGTGCGCCGCCCTTGCTTGTAATTAAAGCAATGGTGTTCGATGTCTATCGATCTTCTCCACTTATAAATATAGCGACTGCACGACTCGATAACGCGATGACTCCCTTGATCTGAAATGATAACCAAAAGTCCGTTGGGTATTCGCGACAGACTTTTCGGTAATTTCCAAAAATGATTGCCTATCGAAGTCGCGGTGTGCAAACGATACATATCGAACGTGCGATCCTAAATCGATCTCGCGACTCTTGTTGCGGGCGTTATGATCAATTATTTGCGATCTTCATTTTTATCTGTTTTCCGTCGCTCCCTTAGTTGCTCTTAGTTACATACTTTCGGGAGTTAATGGCAAAAAGGGAATAGTTCCCGTAGCGTACACCTCACATGGCCTTTCACATGACGACAACACCAACGACGAGTAAGGTAAGTCATCTCCCTTGTAATTACAAGTATTTTTGTAACGGTCTTCTTTTGTCATTGCTGCAGTGACAACCATAAACATACTCATAACGCCCACCACCAGAGACGCGTGATCGATTTAGGATCGCACGTTCGATATGTATCGTTTACACCCCGCGACTTCGATAGACAATCATTCTTGGAAATTACAGACTTTTCAGTTTACGCGAACTTCCTGACTGTAGTTCTTATGCCTGGTATTCAAACGTTGAAAACATAATGTCTTGAATCATCAAACCATCACTCAAGCCGATGTCACATCATGATTTTTGCGAGGGTATTGAGTTGTTAATTATCAATCCGTCGTCAAGGCGTCGCTACGTCGCGTATTCAACAACTACGCGACGTAATTCCAGAGATAACATACTCTTGAGCAATGTTCACTATGCGCCGTATTTCGGTGTAAACTTATTGCTGTTTACAGTGAAATTGTCACAAAATTATTTTTCACTTTTATGTTATCCGAAGAATCAGTTAATCCCACAAATACACTTTAAATGTCCATTAAATGATGTAAGCGACACGAAGAATTAAAGTTGAATTAAAGTTTATTGTTCTTCGTAATTATTTGTCCCTATACTGAGCACACACACCGATTTTTCATTCAGGGAATTGTGTCTATTAGTATCAGCAATTCTGTCTTTGACGATAGCTTCTGACAACACGGCGCAGTTTTAAGTTCTTCGTGATTGCGTTTATCTGTTGCCTACTAAAGTCTAATAATTGAGTTTATGTCGGCGATCAGTCTCTTTCTCTGTCCTTTGATGTTCGTGACTATTAAGTATCATGAAGGCTAAGTTCCATCACAAATCAACAATCACACGAGCTATTTTTCTGTCACATATAGCAACTATCCCGTTATCTGTCTAAACGGTAAAGATGATTTTACTTCAGTCCAATTCCTGACTAATACTTGCAACCGTAAAACTTTTAAACTTCAGATGGGTTTTAAAACAACCTAGCAGCGCTTAACATGCGTACTACTATTGCTAGGGTACAAGAGAGAAGTAAAGTTAACATCTCAATTAATGGTCTGAGCTTTAACCTTCTAATTAATAATTTTTTGAATTATTTCGTTAAAGTTTCTGTTTCGTATCATATAGTATTCTTTCATTCAGTCCTTTCTTTATGATTAGCATTAGTATTTACTTAACATTCTTGTTAATCAAACTGCCAAGAGTGTAAATTTTGTTGTTAGTAGCTGTCGTCACTGTCAGGATGACTCATTTTTCTATTTCTTTTTGCAACAAAAGAGTGTTCATTATGGGAGTTCAAAGAATGGGGTAAATGGGTCGAGATGCTCCTCAAACGTCTCACATTTCTGCAGTCGTCCGCAGCTCTTGGTCTAGTGGCTAGCGTTGCTGCCTCTGGATCACGGAGTCCCGTGTTCGATTCCCGACCAGCCAGGGATTTTCTCCGCCCGGGAACTGGGTGTTTGTGCTGTCCTCATCGTCATTCGAGAAGTGGCGAGACTGGAAATGGAAAGATTGGGAACTTGTAGGGGCGCTGATGACCACGATGTTGAGCGCCCCAGAAACCAACATAATCATTATAATTTGTGCAGTCACAGCTAAGCGAAGCTTAAGGTAGTGTAAAGAGCGACGACGGTGGACAGTGGATGACTGGAAACGAATGATTTAGAGCAAATAATTACGCTACATTCTGTTTCAATCCGTTGGAAGGTTTGGGTTTAGGCGAATGCATGGACAACGTTATCTCCCATCATTGGTAGTACCAACAGTGAAGCACAGAGGGCGATTTTCGAGGCTAGTATGGTACGCTTATTGCGCTCAAGAAAATTCTAAATGCTGGAGGATATAAACAAATTTTGTAGCACTGTGTATTGCGTACAGTAGAGGAACAGTCACAAGACAATGCTCGTTTATATCAGTACGGCAATGCACCCGGAGATAAAGCAGCATCTGTGAGGCAACAGTTTGTGCTCAATAACATTCCTGAAATGGACTGGACTTCCCAGAGTCCCAACCTGAACCCAGTGGAACACTTAAGGATGAGGTAGAACGTAGCCTCCGTTCCAGGCCCTAGCGTGCATCACTAACTTTCCTGGTTTCGACTCTTGCGGGAGATTGGACTGCCACCCCTCCAAGGCATTCAGATGCCTCATTGAAAGTGGCTCTAGCAGTGTTCAAGACGTCATAAATACGGAGGGTGAACACAACCCGCATTAATGTTCAATAGCAGGCGTGCGCATATCTTTGGTAAGGTAGTGTTCATGCTCGACTACGGAGTACACATTCCATCATCAGATGTATATCGGAAATTAATTACAGTTATATATATTCAATGAAAGACGTCCATGCATGGACGTCCTGCCACAACACTTTATGAAGTAGGCAAGACGATGTAAATTTATGCGAAAACTTTTTTAATTTAAAATTCATATATTTTGTATCATGTTCAGATTTTATTTAAACAAACAGTGTGAGTAATGGTTTGCTCGAGTGTGAATTTCTGCGTAATGAAGGGGGCACAATACCTGCAAGTACTGTAGGTGAACAAGACGTAGTGTTTCCAAAAATTAGCGTCTAAAAAGATTAAAGACTTCCGAGTTTACGATTCAAGTACAACCATAAAAAGAAGAGCACATGACAAGAGAAGCAGAACAACACAGGCAAACATCACATTCAGTACTGCTGTAAATGGAAAACATCACATTCAGTAGTAATGTAAACGGAAATAAATTCCTGAAACGTGTAGAGATATGAGTGATAAAAAAACACAACTGGTGCAGTGTTTAATTATTTGAAATGTTAAAGACACGGCTGTAAGCTTTCGGAAAACATAGATTACGATGAATGGGATTAACACGGACATGTGTTCTTCAGCATGTCAGAAGGATTCATACTAGACGAAACGTCATCCAACAAACATTAAATTACATCATATAACAAGATTAATTCTCAGGTGAAATGTCTAAACCTTTGTCCGATAAGAGGACACATTGTCCCACTGTTACTCAGTATGGTATAGGAAAAAGTAATCTGCATCTGGGAGAAGTAAGTTAGAGGAATACGTATTGGGAAGCTACATGTAAATAAAAATTATTTGCAATATTTGGCCTTCGTTGACCTAATAATTATCTCCAACAATAGAAAAGAAGCCATTATCTCCCAAGAAAACTTCCATGAAATTGCGACCAAAACTGGTCTGTAAACCAAACGTAAAAACTCGTCTTAGGCGATTTAGGTAAATTATGGAAAATCTTAATCTGACAGGTCAGACAAGAAATTGAAATGTCCATAAAGTATTTTGAAGAATTACGACTATGTCATACGAAATAAGGCGAAGAGATTTAAATTGATACGTGAAGTAATTTACAAAAATATATAAAAAAACACGAAAAGGTACCATTCACCGTTTTATGAAGAGGTCGATATTCCGAAACTGCAGTTTCGGAGTGAGTCATTGGTTTTGAATAGGAGGCAAGAAAAGAGGTATTTTTGGAAAAGAATTAAAAGATGTAAGGGTACGCAGAATCAGGATGTTGAGACAGAAAAAGGCATTATGTAGGAAACTGGAGGAAAATAGCGTAATATGGTACGAACACCGACAGAGCATGAATCCTTAGAGACTGTTAAAAAAAAAAAATGAAACCGGAACGCTGGAGACCAATAAACAAGGAACAGACTCGAAATGTAATGCGTAATCATCTGCCCAATACGTAACGTGAAGAAGATGCAGAAGAAACATTTCACATTCAATTACAGACGGAACTCTTGTCTTCTGTGATATGTAAAATCACATGAAATTTTGTCAAAATGTTCAGCAGGTGAATGGAAGATATCTCATAATTCCCCTAAAAGTTCGCTGTACAATGCCTGCATGCCTTGTGGTCTACCAAGTCGAGGTGTTCCTTGTACGGCCCTGCAGCGGCGCACCGTAGAACCAGGCTTGCGGCCAGAGAAAGTTTAAAGGTAGTAACAGTCGTTAGAGAAGGCCGTATTAGCACCGTAACGCCGCTTTCACACTATACGGTTTTGACCGTACGGCAAAAAGCCGTACGGCTGTAGGTGTGAAGAAATGTATGGCGCCTTTCACATTATACGGCGACGGCAAAATGCCGCTGCCGTGCCGTGCTGCAGCCGTGTCTTGCCACTACAACAGACGGTCGCCGTACGGCAAGTTCGACAACAGTGGCCTACGTGACTAAGTGCATGCTTTCACACTGGACGGTTTTGAGCCGTACGGCGTCGACTAGTTCGTTGTAGTGTCGTTTTATTCATTTGTGTTTATTCTTGTTTACTGAAAAGTGTAGAAGAATGGATGAAATTGATACTGAACTTTTGATAACCTTGGTGGAAGTAAGACCTGTTCTGTGGGACAAAACTCTAGATGCGTATAGAGATCGTATTGCTACAAAGAATGCTTGGCGGGAAGTTTGCGTAGCACTGAAGCAAGATTTTGATGAGATGGAAGACAAAGATAAAAATGCGTTTGGTAAGTATTTATTTAATATATTAATATTACATTTAATACGTTTTAAACAGTTTTTATTTAACGTTATAAATTTTATTCTAAAAGTAAATCGTTTGTTTATAAGTAAATTACTGCTACCAGTCACGTTTTTTTTGTTTTGTTTATATTTTGCACGACGCGTTTCGGGAAATAATTCCCATCCTTAAGTGCGTTTTTCTCTAAGTTTTCATCATGTGTGGTGTCTTTTTATGTGTCAGGTCTTGCATTCTGTTTTCTTTACTGTAATTTATAAGAGAAACACGCACAAGACCTCACAAATAAAAAAACACTACACATAATGAAAACTTAGAGAAAAAAACGCACTTGAAGATCGGAATTATTTCCCGAAACGCGTCGTACAAAATATAAACAAAACGATTAAAAACGTGAGTGGTAGCAGTAATTTATTTATAAAGAAAACTATTTACTATACAGTCGCAGGCTTTCACAAACAATCTACAAAAAGGAAAAGGCTTGTTAATTTATATCTTTGACATCTGCCATGACACGCTTCCAGCATTTGTCATAAAATATTTACAAAGAGTGTTCCTTATGGCGTTGGCTGTCAGTCCTCCTCTTATGTTGGCATCTTGGGCTAAGTCTTCCAAACCAGTGAAGGATGTGGTGTCTTCAATTATAAATCCATCTCTCTGACGTACAAAATTGTGTAAAACAATGCAAGCTTTAACCATTTTTACTGCAAAATCTGGATGAACATTTAAAGGTCGGTGAAACAACCGCCACTTATTGGTGAGGATGCCAAAAGCACATTCCACATACCTCCTTGCTCTGCACAAACGGTAATTAAATACACGTTTCTCAACTGTCAAGTTTGTTCCCCCAAAAGGCCGGAGCAAATGCGTGTGTAGGCCAAATGCTGCGTCTCCCACGAAGAAGTAGGGTACTTTTGGACCTTCCGTACCAGGCAGACATTGGACGTCTGGAAATTCCAGGGAATTACTTTCTATTGACTTCCATAAACTGGACCGTCTGAACACTGAAGAGTCACAGTCTTTGCCATAACTTCCTACGTCGACATAAATGAACCTGTAGTTGGAATCCGCTACAGCCATCAGAACCACAGAAAAGTATTCTTTGTAATTGAAGTACATTGATCCGCTATTAAATGGGGCAGTAAGACGGATATGTTTTCCATCCACCGCTCCTAAGCAGTGGGGGAAATTAGCAGTACGTTCAAATCCAGCCGCTATTGATTCCCATACCTCTTTGGTCGGTCTTTGTATACATTCTTCCCGCAGTGATGACCAAATTGCTGTGCATACATCATTAACCACTTTACTTGCTGTAGAAATCCCAATTCTGTACTGGAAATGTAAGTCAGTGAAGGAACAACCGCTTGCCAGATACCTGAACAAAACGAAAAAAAATCAGTGACATTTAGTTTGCAGTGGACATTTTTTGTTACAGTTTTGCTTTTTTCTATACAAAATTAAAATGTTTTCATACAGTTTTGTTTTCTTTTGATGTAGGTATAGAAGTAATACGGAGGTGGACCAATCTACGAGACTCCTTTGTGAAGTCAAACATAAAAATTCAAGCTGCGAAAAAAAGTGGCTCAGCAGCAAAGAAAATGAAAAAGTATGTATATTCTGATCAGCTGCAGTTTCTAAAAAAGCTGTATGATGCTCGAGAGACGGAGGACAGTTTTCAATCGGAACGCACCGCCAGACTGGAAGAAGATATAGAAACGCAGGGCTCCGTCGAAAATACTGAGAATGTTTCTGGGCCATTTGATACAGCACCCACACAACAAACATCCAAAAGCGAGTGCCATACAAACAGAAAACATAGAAAACCTGATGCAATCGAAATGAAAATATTACGAGCTCTGGAAGAAGACAAACCTTGCAGCAAAATGTCATTTTTACTTAGTCTGAAGCCTCATCTGGAAAAATTTGATGAACAGGATTATCTTCAGTTTCAGATGGGAGTCCTCAAAGTTATAGAAAATATATATGAAAGGAGAAATATATTGACAGCTCAACCTCCTCCATTTACCCATTACACACCTCCCATGCCCTATAATAATAGATTTCAAGCTTATTCTTATTCACCTATGGAAAATGCTGCTCCAATATCCTCTTACCATACGCATCAGATTCGTCCTCCTCCAGCTGCACCAAACCCAACTACTTTTCTCGAACAACCATTACAGACTTCTCAAGGTCGCAGTTCTTATCAACGAATTAATAAAGTGCCACCACCATACCCTTCGCCTTCCACAAGTAGCCATGAAGGCCCACCATCAACAACGCAGTTCTACAACGTTTTTGCAGAGAGCCTGTCGCCACAAAGTGACAGTACAGTCAGTCCTGCTACAAACTCTTTGGTTTCAACTGCTGATATTGATATTGACTTTTCTACTTCATAATCTGAGCGTAATAAAAATGTAAAACACAAATAAATAAGTAAATAAACAGAACTAGTTTTTATGTATTAAATTACCTTAACGTGATAGCCAGCATTTGAACAGGTTGGATGCAATTGCGGAATTGTGTGTTTTGTCGTTGTAACACATCCTTTAGTTTTCTATGTAATTCGTCAAACGAGGTAATAGACATTCGGAAATAGTTAAAGAATTTATTTCCGTCGTTCCTCAAATCTTCAAAGAGTGTATAAAATAAACCCACTTCGTCTCTTCTCTGGTTAATGGGGTGTACCCACAAAAGACGACCTTTTCTTTTGCGGCGACGATGAAGCAACCACAAAGCAACAACTCGTTTACGGTTCATCTTGATACACACATTAAGCAAACTGAATAGACACCAACAACTGGTCACGTCAAAAAGCCGTGTAATGTGAAAGCAACACAGGCACGGCTAAAACTCGTACGGCTTTTTGCCGTACGGTCAAAACCGTATAGTGTGAAAGCGGCGTAACAGCGCCATCTGGTGTATGAAACAGAACGACGAACGTAACAGCTGCAGGTGAGACTAACAAGGTTGTAAAATTGCGCTCAGTGCTAGGAAATTGCGAAATAGAGGTATGAAACTCCGGACCAAAAAACTAGACCGTTAGATACGTATCACCACTCACTCTCCGTTTCAACCGACTTACAACGTAACGGGCTAACATTGAGAGCAATGTCATACCCCGAGGTATGTGCTCCGTCATGCACGATCACGTCTACAAGAGTCGG
The DNA here is from genome assembly GCF_021461385.2 of Schistocerca piceifrons. NCBI lineage: Eukaryota > Metazoa > Arthropoda > Insecta > Orthoptera > Acrididae > Schistocerca > Schistocerca piceifrons. Next base: position 635,477,011 of record NC_060141.1, read on the forward strand.
CGTCCACGCCTCCAATGCCGGTCTGTCTCTTCCATTCACCAGTCAACACACACACACACACACACACACACACTAACTTATGTTTTGACGAAACCGCAAAGGTGAACCCTTGCACTTGGCAGAATTGTTTTTAGGAGTGATAGTCCTGCTTGTGTACAGTCACGGAAAAATTCTTAATATTAGCTCAGTTAAAATGTTTGTGGGATTACGGCGACTACTGAACGGTAACGAACTATTTCTTTTGGTTGTACTTATGAAAAAGCAGTCTATAAAGCTGTAATTACTCCATCTACGAAGTACGCGACGTTAGATTATTTTCTTCTTCTTTTCCAGGCATTGCGATGATACGGATGTAAGAGTACTCGCTCAGACATTTGCTAATAATAGGCGGAGTATTACATTAAAAACTTGTTTCATTTTGTAAAATGACCAACCTTTAAATTAAGCTGGAAGCGACTTGTTTGCTGATGCCTTAAGGACTCTATCGTTAGCTACTTAAGTACTACAAAATCGTATCTGCTTCTTAATTCGAAGTCTGATTAACTTCTTTTACAAAGTAATTCATTTTGTATCAACGTTAACTATATACGCGGTCACTCGTGACCAAGCGCTCCGTTAAGCCAACAATGATCATTTTGGCTTGAATTCAATTTTCATTCAGTCTATTGAAGTCAATGAACTTGATTTCATTTGAAGTAAAAATAATCATTGTTTATAAAAGTTTCAACTGAAGAAAGAGTAGCTGCACTTCTCCCTTTTTTACCGCATTTACAACGGATCCTCTTGTTTGAGACTTTATGATAATATCTGACACACACACACACACACACACACACACACACACACAGTTACATTCAAGACACCTGGCATGGAAGTGGTCAATACAGGCAAAATTTCTTGTTTCTGCTAATACTGGCAATATTACAATTTCTTTTCTTGCTCCACTACGTGTCTACTCGCGTTGAAAAAACTATTACAAGATTTTATTAGTGTTTAACAACATTACAAATAACTGTCAGTATAGGTTGAAAAACGAATTACATTTACGCTCTCTCTGCAGTAGCAGCCGTAACTAAAATCAAGAAGTGTACTATCTTTTATTTAGAAATTTCATTCAACTAATTAGCCAAAACTCTCAAAATCTACCGACTTTTATAAAACTTCATATAGGGTGCACCACAGCTCATATCGTATTCAACGTCAGTGAAAAAAATAAAATAAAATAAACTGATTTATTCACTATTAGAGGTGTTTATAAAATCACTTGCATTGACTGTAACAAACTGCCTACAGGTCAGTCAGATAGGGTCATAGCAACTAGACTGACTGAAACGGAACGTAGATGCAAATTACAGAAATCAGACTCCACTTTTGCTGAACATGTTCTAACGGAAGGTCATAGATACGAAGACAACACAGAACTGGTAGAGAATTAGCCTACTGGAGACCCTTCATATAAATAAGCATTTCGCACAAAACCCCCACGCAGTTCTAAATAATCAGTTACAGCTGGGAACATTCACCTTCTTAAGCTCTACATGATCCAGTCAACCAGATACACACACTCCCCGGCATGCTGCCCAATGACCACATTCATCTTCAGAGAATTACACCACAATATAAATGTCATTACGTCGTAATTTATTTTTAATTAGAACTTTAACTATTAGATTCTCACAACTTATAGACTATATTTTAAAACTGTGTGTTTTCGTCATGTGCTGATCTGATACTATCCATCTCACAAATTGTAGTTTAACGTATTTGGTGCAAGAGACGAGTCATGGGCGTTCGAATCTACATTTCTCGCCTAATGAAAGGACCAAAGATTCTGCTGTTTGGTTTCCAACGTACTAGTGTCTCTTGTGAACGCCAGTCGGTTGTTTCCTGACAATGGCCCAATAAGCCGAAAACCGGTTTGAAATAAAAAAAAAAAAATTATAATAGGATTAAAAACAGCCGACCAGTTGTAAAGGATAAAGTAATCTTTACCTAGGTTTCGATAGATTTAAATCTATCTTATACAGTCAGTAGAGATTGCCAGCGATTGGTTTTCTAATTCAGGTATTTACAAACTAACCTGTAATAACTGCCCCTCATACTACATTGGTCAAACAGGCAGAGCTGTGAAAACACGATATAAAGAACATCTATTAGGTAAAAAAGGAGCGAATATTCACAACTCTACTTTCGCTGAACACCTCTTGATAGCAGGCCATACGCCCAAACAGTTAGAAGACACGGTTATCCTACACAGACAAGTCAAAGGACGGAGACTAGATCTGTGGGAAGAGTTATTTATTTTTAAACATCTAGAGCTCAAAGACGGTAATATACTGAACGATCAGTTGAACCTTGCCTGTAGACAATTCTTCGAAGCTTTTAAACCCGTACTGTTTAATATATAACATTAATGTTGATAACCTCAGTGGTCTATTTCCTCAGGAAGCTACAATGCACTTTCAAATCTTTAAGCTCACTACCTTTTATGTAATGTGGTATTCTCACGATGTATGGCTGCCACTACATCGGCCCTCATGTAATTTTCTCTTATTCTAAAACCTTGGCTCCCTGAGAATGTATATTAACTGGATTGTTGACCAGGTTTCGTAATTTATGTCTTAAGAGCCATTACTGATTATTCTTAAAGTTTTGATTTATATACGATTTATGTGCTTCACTAATATGATAATATAACTTTTATATTCTGGCTGTATATGCCACTGCATGTAACTTATGGCGTAAGCGCCACCTGCCTTTTTGATGTATGTATCTACGTTATTGTTCCTAAGGCTCCCACAATGTCATAACGGGAGTGTTAAATGCTTTCCTTTTATTTATTGTCACTCTATCTAAGGACGCAATTAATATGGATATTTTACATGTTGCTTCAGTACGCCAATCGGCACATAGTTCGCGACCTGAGCGCCACCTGCCCTGGCTGCAGTGCTACTACGCTGGCCGATTTTACCCAGTCGCTTATGCGCTCTCCAACTTCCATGTACTTATTTTTATTTGTCTGACAAACCCTATTCTCAGGGCTACATTTTATTTTGACTAATGGAGCTATGCAGATGTTTGTAAAAACGACAATGACATATCACTCCATGTTAATATAATACTGCCACCTTCTGAAGAAGATAGATTTAAATCTATCGAAACCTAGGTAAAGATTACTTTATCCTTTGCAACTGGTCGGCTGTTTTTAATCCTATTACGTGGAACCGTTGCTGTTGCGCAGCTATGTTTAAAATAAAAAATATTATTAGTACAAGAACATTAAATAAAAAGTTGTTCTAGCAAAAAGTGACGGAAGAATCTATAAATATCTTTTACTGTGCAACGCAGGGAGAATACGTCGTACAGGAAGAGACTATAAGAGAACGGTGCCTCGCTAAGGCGGTCTCAGCGGGGCGGAGTCCAAGGTGCATTTGGAAGCTGTGTTTGTTTCCCAGAGCCGCTTGAGAAGCGATTTATGAATACAGGAGGTGCCGCTATTCCCGGGTTTTATAACAAGAACTGCGTGGCCACTTTGTTTTCGTGGATGGAGAGCAGGCGTCCGGCTTAGGCGAAAGAGTCCGCTATTTACGAGCTACAGTGGGGCGGGAATGTCAATAAACACAGTCTGTCTCCTCCAATATTTACGTATTCCAGCGCTGAGCGCGCGAGAGGCTGACTCAGCATTACGCCGTGATTCGGCGCGGGAACAGATGGCGGAGGATGCTAGAGCATGATCGCTGTTACACCGAAAGGGACCTGTACTTTGCTGGGAAAGATGTGTGGAAACAAGTTTCTGTAACGTGACTATTTATGCAATGTTTTCATTATACGTAGCTCCAGGGATGCAACGTAATGTGTTCCCAAGGAAGTTTGTTGAGATCCTTGATGTTCCTATTGTATATTAATGTCCTTGAGGACTTCTCGCAGTCTTCAGTACTATCCAGGAAAGCTGCACAAACATTCAGTCAGATCTTAGTAAGAGTTCAAAATGGTGTGAGCCTAGCAACTTGCTTTCAGCGTTTAGAACGGAAAATAGTGCATAAAACGAAGAAAGCTACAATATCAATGAATCAATACCTACAGGAGGGTGGGGGGAGGGGTGGCCAAAAATATGGAAACACTGCGAGAAGTACATGGTTAACCAGAAATGTACATGCTGACGAAGCCTGTAGGTTGCACTATTGTATTTGACCATGAGCGGTATCTGTGCAATGTCCTCAATACGTTGCAAGTTTCAGCTGCGGTCAGAACTGCGTTCTGTGTAGATGTGAGTGCATTACGTTGGAGCTGAGTGAATTCGAAGGCGGGAAAATTGTTCGTGCTCTTATTGTGGGTGTCTCCGTAGCCAAAGTGCCGAAATGTTTCGTTTTTCTGAAATCTATACCACTTGCATCATCCACCAAGTTACAACGCGAACAAAAGTGTGTGTTGAGTGATCGTGACGACTTGTCAATGAAGAGGATTCTGACGAAAAATTGCAAAAGTCATTGCAGAAATGAATGTCACGCTCGCGAAACCTATTTTGGAAATTTGTGGTAAGTTCTATGGGACCAAACTGCTGAGGTCATCGGTCTCTAGGCTTACACACTACTTAATATAACTTAAACCAACTTACGCTAAAGACAGCATACACACCCATGCCCGATGGAGGACGGACCTCCGCTCTTCAGTACGGAACCGAACTGCTGCTACGGTCGCAGGTTCGAATCCTGCCTCTGGCATGGACGTGTGTGATGTCCTTAGGTAAGTTAGGTTTAGGTACTTCCAAGTCTAGGGGACTGATGACCTCAGATGTTAAGTCCCATAGTGCTTAGAGCCATTTGAACCATCAGCCGTGCGAACCATGACAAGGCGCCGCAGACCACGCGGCTACCCCGCGCGGCTCGAAACCTATCAGCACCAACACAAGATGATGATGTGGGCAGCCATATCCTAGTATTCTGTGTGCACCGTGGTTATTCTGCAAAGTCGCATTACTGTCAAGGATTATGCGATTATTTTGGTTCGTTATGTCCATCTCGTGGTACAATGTTAGTTTTGCAGCCGTGATGCTCTGTCCCATGACGGCAGGGTCCCTGTTCACACAGCTCGCATTGTCCAGAACAGATATTTGTGAGCCCAAGAATGAATTGTCGCACCTATCCTGGACACCTCAGCCACCAGATCTCATTGTTATTGAGCCTTCATGGTCTAGTTTGGAGAGAAGAGCCTGTGATAGCTATCCACGTCCATCGCCGTTACCACTATTTTGCTGGAAGAATGGTTAAGATTCCCTTGAAAACGATACAGGATTCGTATTTATCCATTCCGAGAAGACTGTTAGCTGTTTTGAATGCCAAAGGTTTTCCTATATCGCACTGGAGAAGGTTATTTGTTGTGTTTTCCGTGATTCCAAATTTTAGTCGACCTCCTGTAGTTGTAAAAATTTTGAGGGATATGAAACGTAATGATCACATAGATCAGTCGTAGGTAAACCAGGTGGAAGATTTCGATTCGTTGATAGTATACTCACGTGATCCACTCTAGAATAACGCTCAACTTTGTGGGCCCCGAACCAAATACGACGAGCAGGGAATACGATGGTATGCGAGGAATGGCAAGACGAATGGTCACGGAGCTCATGGTACAGCGTGACAGATATGTTGAAGAAACTGAACTGGCAGATTTTTGAAGATAGGTGCAAATTAACCACTGAATGTCTGCTTACGAAGTTTCAAGATCCAGCATTAAGTGAGGAATTTACGCCTGTACTACAACCCCTTACGTATCGCTCTCATAGAAATCTTTGAAGACTTATTACAGTGCGGAAAGAGGCCTTGAAGCAGATATCCATCCTGTGCTCAGAAGGAACCACCCTCTACTGTGTACTGCACAGCGGTTTAGTGAATATAGAATAGGTGGATGTACAAGAGAAATTACAGTCTAATAAGGAGCCGGCACCAACTCGACCTCATATCTTAGAGAGGAAAGATAACACCCACAATCGAACCCCCGAAAATTTGGACCATAATCCTGACAGTGTGCACTTACATCTGCATCTAAATATAAGCTGTATAGATACTCTGAAAATCACACTTAAGCACCTGGCAGAGGGTTCATCGAACCACCTTCACTAAAGATCTCTGTTATTCCAATTTCGAACAGCGCGTGGAAAAAACGAACACTTATGTCTTTCCGTTCGAGCTCTTACTTCCTTTTATTGTTATTGTGATGATAGTTTCTCCCTATGCACGTCGAACTCAACAAAATATTTTCGCATTCGGGGGAGAAAGTGATTGAAATTTCGTGAGAAGGTCCCGCCGCGAAGAGAAACACTTGTATTTTAGTGATGTCCTCCCTAAATCCTGTACCATGTCCATTAGACACTCTCCCTATTTCTCGATAATACAAAACGTGCTGCTCTTCTTTGAACTTTCTGGATCTACTCCGTTAATAGTATCTGGTAAGGATCCCACACTGCGCACCAGCATTCTAAAAGAGGATGGACAAGCTTAGTGTAGACACTCTCTTTAGTAGATCTGTTGCATCTAAGTATTGTGCCCATAAAACGCAGTCTTTCATTCGCCTTCCCCACAACATTCTCTGTGTGTTCTTTCCAATTTAAGTTGTTCGTAATTGTAATCCCTAGGTATTTATTTGAATTTACGGTCTTTAGATTTGACTGATTTATTGTGTAACCGACGTTTAACGGATTCCTTTTAGAACTCATGTGGATGACCTCAACTGCCAATTATCGCATCACACAGATGTTTTTTTCCTAAATCATTTTGCAATTTCTTTTGATCTTCAGATGACTTTACTACACGATAAACAATAGCATCATCTGTAAACAACCTAACACGGCTGCTCAGATTGTCTCCTAAATCGTTTATTTACGCAACGAACAGCAGAGGGCCTGTAACACTACCTTGCGGAATGCCAGAAATCACTTCTGTTTTACTCGATGACTATCCGTCAGTTACTACGAACTATGACTTCTCTGACAGGAAATCACGAATTCAGTCTCATAACTGAGACGATACTCCATAAGCAAGCAATTTCACTGCAAGTCGCTCGTGTGGTACAGTGTCAAAAGGCTTCTGGAAATCTATAAATACGGAACCAATTTGAAATCTTTTAGATCCGTGTTGACTGTTTGTCAACAGACTGTTCTCTCTGAGGTAACTCATAATGTTTGACACAATATATTCCAAAAATCCTGCTGCATAACGACGTTAATGAAACTTCGCGCGCACTGTCTTTTTGTCAGTCGCCTACATCCCCGCCATGCCCTCTACTTCAGCCGCCTAATGCCGGAGTGCGAAGTACTATAAAGAGGAATGATAGCCAGAGTCCTCCTATTTCCCAGATGTTGAAAGTGAGGGAAGAGGGGAAGAGGAAGGGAGGGGAGAAGTTGTAGCACTTCTGCCCAACGTGTTTTGAAATCTTGTTCGAAACAGCCATATTATTCTACACGAAAAATAGTAAGTATGAATGAGAGAACGTAGTATGTCAACGCACAAAAACGTTCAATACTTTTTAACAATATTCTCGTATGGGTACTTTATAGCTATATATAGGTCTCAAAAACAAATTTAATAAACCTTTGTAACTGAAGAATAATTACGAAATGGAGTTAACGATTTTCCATTTATAATTTAATCATGCCAATCACGTTGAAGACTATAGCATCTCCTTCAGATTCATTTCATTTTAAGAGTTCCAGGTTTAAATTATAGCGAAAGTAACGCAGAACAGCGATGTTAATAATTATGTAGTGCTACGTTACATTTGTAATGACATTCCAGTTCGGCCGGCCGGAGTGGCCGAGCGGTTCTAGGCGCTAGAGTCTGGAACCGCGCGACCGCTACGGTCGCAGGTTCGAATCCTGCCTCGGGCATGGATGTGTGTGATGTCCTTAGGTTAGTTAGGTTTAAGTAGTTCTAAGTTCTAGGGGACTGATGACCACAGCAGTTAAGTCCCATAGTGCTCAGAGCCATTTGAACCTTTTTGAACTCCAGATCGCCGGCCAGAGTGGCCGAGCGGTTCTAGGCGCTAAAGTCTGGAACCGCGCGACCGCTACGGTCGCAGTTCGAATCCTGCCTCGGGCATGGATGTGTGTGATGTCCTTAGGTTAGTTAAGTTTAAGTAGTTCTAAGTTCAAGCGGACTGATGATCTCAGAAGTTAAGCCCCATAGTTCTCAGAATCATTTGAACACGACAGCTCATTACATTCATTGACGCTGCATCTGTGAATCGCAACATAAAAATGTTCAAAGCAAAAAGATCTCTGGCACCAGCTACAGGTGAGAAGCCGAGCAGTTTAACACAATGAACACAGCATGTTGCCTACGTCACGAACCTCTTACTCTCTGCGCTGTCTAAGTACTTTGCGCTCGGGCATTAAGCGGCTGCAGTGGGGCGGAGCGAGTGAAAAACAAAAGGCGGAAGCGAAAGTCTAAGAGCTGGACTGTCAGAGGGCCAGAACTGTTTACTACCAGAGTTATGGCCCCAATTTTGCGCTGGGGGCGTTTGCTGGGGCTGATATTTTCCAAATTTTTTGTTTTTTTTTTTACTTCTTAAAACGTGAGGTCGAGGTGGTGATGTTTCCTTGTATGACATTTACTTAAAATTTTGGTCCGTCTGTGGTCCCTGCGTTATAAGGAAAGCAGGAAATATTTAAGAAGTAATATTCTCGTCGTTAACTAACTAAATCGCGCATTCAGTGTTAGTTGCAAATACCATATTTCTTCTCTCTTTATTTTCTGCGTTTACCCCACCATGTGACAACGTACGCTAGCTTCAAATAGTCACCATATTCATAATTGGACTCAGTAACCATACTTTAATCTGTCGCAGTACCTATTAACACGTGCGTGAGTCATCCTGAGGGAGGAAAGTCACATGTACAGTCCACCTGTAAATCGTGTACACTTTTATTTGTGTGTTTTCATATTTTAACTACATTTCTGAAGCAGAGATGTGATACTAGCCTGGCACTAGCCTAGATTAATATGGAAAACTAAGGCGAGGGTACGAGGCAAGCAGTCACTCTCAACGAACAATAATAAAGTGTAGAAAAAAATGGTTCAAATGGCTCTGAGCACTATGGGACTTAGCTTCTGAGGTCATCAGTCCCCTAGAACTTAGAACTACTTAAAACTAACTAACCTAAGGACAACACACATATCCATGCCCGAGGCAGGAATCGAACCTGCGACCGTAGCGGTCGCGCGCTTCCAGACTGTAGTGCCTAGAACCGCTCGGCCACCCCGGCCGGCAAAGTGTAGAAAAGCCGAAGTTGTTAGGCATACTGATTCATGAGAGACCGGAAGACACATACAGTACACCTGCTACAACATTTATGTTAAGCTGCATCTACATCTACGTCTATACTCCGCAAATCACCTTACGGTGTGTAGGGGAGAGCACCTATGGTACCACTACCATTTTACACCTTCTCTGTTCTATCAGCAAATAGTGCGTGGTAACATCTACTGTCTGTAAACTTCCGTATGAGCACGACTTTCGCTGATTTGCGGAACATGGCCGTTTAGTGAGTCGTATGACGAGGTAAATAATTAGTTGCCTGATTATTGTTGCGTCGTGAACTCTCGGAATTTGAACAGTAACTCTGCCCGTGATACATCACACTTCTCTTGTAATGGCTGCCGCTGGAGTTTGTCGAGCACACTCTGTAACGCTCTCGCACCGAGTTCTCGATCGGGTGAGGAAACATGCCGTTCTTCGTAACGTTCTCTACCTCTTCTGTTACTCCTAGTTGGTAAGGTTCCCAGACTGATGAACAGTACTCCAGAATCTGTCTAAAATTTCTCAGTAAACCACTACTTTCGTGGATGAATTAAAGTATATCCTACCTTCCATAATTCACTGAAGTTCACCTGCACACGTTTCCATGTAGCACTGCTAGAAGGAAGGGTACTGCGGAGACACGACTTAGCTACAGACTGAGCGATTGTCTCCAGAACGAATTTTGACTCTCCAGCGCAATGTGCGTTGACTCGAAACTTTCCAGGTTAGGCACACAGTTGTAATCCGCCAGGAAGTTTCGAATCAGCGCACTCTCCGCTGCAAGAGAGAAAATTCATTCTGAAGCATCATGTACAATATATTGTACAATCTCAGGGGGCTTCTGACATCATCCACAAGATCACTTGTGAATATGGCACTGGGCACTATGGGACTCAACATCTGAGGTCATCAGTCCCCTAGAACTTAGAACTAATTAAACCTAACTAACCTAAGGACATCACACACATCCATGCCCGAGGCAGGATTCGAACCTGTGACCGTAGCGGTCGCGCGGTCCCAGACTGTAGCGCCTAGAACCGCTCGGCCACCCCGGCCGGCACTTATGAATATTGTGGACGGTAATTGCACTATGACACTTTCTTGGCATACGTCCGAAGTTCACGTATAACGATTTCGTCCAGTTAAGAACAGGTCGTTGAGATCTATCCAGAATGGAATCAGAAAGACGGCCCGATATTTTGCAAGCTCGTATATTTTATCGAAAGCCTTTCGTTAGTCTATAAACACGTGTTTAACCTCTTTTTGAATTTCGTGTACGAAGAGATCTTGATGAGTTTCACAGGGCCGCTGTCTGGTGAATTCTTATTGATACCCACAAGTGATATTTAAGGTTTCCAGGAAGGCCATAAGTCGTGAGTACTAAACGTAAACCGTAATTATTTCTACAACAGACTGACTTTAGTGATATACAAACTGCCTACTGGCTTCTGCCTCGGGTTCTTCGGCCGACGTTCATCTAATGATTTTTCTGGCGTTTCGCCAGCACGAGTGGCTGGCATTATCAAAGCTTCACCCTCCATTGCCGGTGGTGAACTCCCTGGAGGGTGAAGCTTTGACAATGCCAGCCACTCGTGCTGCCGAAACGTCAGAAAAATCATTAGATGAACGTCGGTCGAAGAACCCGAGACAGAAGCCAGTAGGCAGTTTGTCAACAAGTGGCCACGAAAGCCTCAACAATTTTGTTTCAGTGATATAGTTTTATGCCCATCTATCAGTCACCTTTCTTGAAAACAGAAACGAGTTAAGACCTTACCACTCGTCTTCCAGCCGAAATCCACCTTCGGTTTTGATTCACTGAACACCGTTATGCTTCACTGCCGAACCTCAGTGCTGGGGGAAAGGCATTTTGTCCCTCGTCAGTCACTAGTTACGAGGAGGGCGCTACGCTTTTACGGCCGTGCATGAAACAAGGCAGCAAAGCGCTTTGTGAAGCAGGAGAGAGAGAGAGAGAGAGAGAGAGAGTTGGATCGCCCGACCCTGCGGAGGACATCCGCCTAGGGCGTAGGGCGGAGGGCGAAAGGGCTGGCAACAGCGGACCGGCCCCTCGTCCTCATCATCATTCCACCTCCCACATAATCTGGCTTACATATTTAATCGCACTTATTTGTCTCGCGTACGTGCTCTCACAATAATACTTCGCCCCATGTCCACAGCTGCGGTATGGGATAAACGCAGGGGCGTTTTAATTCGTGTCACTGCCATACGGGACAAGGGGAAAGCACGACAAAAAAGGGAAGAGCTTGTACCAGTCGCCGGAGTCCTCGCGGCCCTACTTGTTGGACTCGTCTTTGTTGCCTGACGCTTGCATTATCGTCGTCTTCCTTCTCTCAGAAGAGCTGTTTCCATAGAAAATCCACACGTCTCTCCGCCACTTCCTGCTACTCGCTCCCTTATGACTGTAACGTATCACACTTATTATTATACCAATAAAGCTAGAATAGAGAAACCAGATAACACCTTATCAACAACTAAGCAACGAAATGCAAATCGTTGCTGTCAGGTTAAATTTGTTACTAATGTGTCTAAATTTGAGTACATGATGATCTCTCCGCAACTTCCACATTTGCTGACTGCAGAAGCATTCTGTCTGAGCGATCAAGAAAATGTATCATAGTTATACAATGAATTCTTCATTTGTGTGGCCATATTGTCCATAGTTTACAATTTCTGAGGGTATATTCGTTCTGTTGTGCAACTACAAGAAAGTGCGTGCTACGCGTTTCGCTTTATTGAGATAAAACATCGTGGTAACAGAGGCCAACTGGAAATGCTTGGCAAGGTGTCATTAAATTCTTCATTTGTGTGGACGTAATGATGTTGTATCCCAATAAAGCGAAACGCGTCTGGTGAAAAAAAAACACCCACTTTTTTTGTAGTTGCAGCGATAGAACGAAAATACCCTCAGGAGTTATACAACGATGCAAAGAAATTGATTAGGCGATCGAAAATCCTCACAGAGGACAAAAAATATAATTTGCGAAAATGGAACTCATGTCCTGCAGTGCAGTACAGACGTACTGGCTTTCTCCGCAACATACAAAGGATATTGATTAGTAACATGCGTAGGCAGAGCCGTTTGTCGTAAAATCTCAGAACTATTCCTCCGCTATTCTTCTTGCAACTGAAAATTCAAGATGACTATATATGAACTATACTTGTCGAATTATGTAGTAACGTATATAGATACTGTGTATCTATTAGCGAGTAGTAACACTCGTATGTTTGGATACTAATAAACACAATAGCTTTTAATTATATGTGAAATCGTATTTTGTTTCCTTCCTTCCCAATCCGGGCTTGTCCTAACGACTTTATTGTCGACGGGACCTTATTCTCTTCCTTCGAATACCCAGAAGAAGTAACAGGAAACTGTAACGACTGGCAATCACTCGACAACCCACAGATTGGTCTCTACTAGACGCTTCTATGGATTCCAGTCTCCAGCGTTAAATATACGCGTTGCTCCTGCATGTTATCAGAAGATGGGGTAATGTCGCTGGAAAACAAAATTCTGACAGTCGACTTACGTTACAATTAAAAAAAAAGACCTTTAAGACAGTGACCAAAAGAACGGAAAACACACGCTCTTCTTGACAACACGATGCAACCAAATGTTCAAGAAACTGTTCTACAAATATTTCGCGACCAAATTAAGTCACGGATATTATAAGAAGAACTTGTTGCGCATAAGCATGGCTGATAGGCCAAGCTGTTAATGTGGCGAAGAAAGACACGTACGTCACATCTTATTCGGGAGTAAAATATGATGAATCGTTATTCATAAACTATACATCATCTTGAATCGTAAACTACTAAATTTCCCGAGTACAATGTTCATTTCCAAAGACATAGAAACTTCCAGAGCAATGCATAAACAATTCACCAACAGTGGAAATAGCAGAGAAAATGCTTTATATTATGTATTACAAAGTAATAGAAATATTTAATGACACCGAAAAATCGATGACGATTCAGTGTTGCGATATGTTATGCAAGGATGAAAATCAGACTTTGCCTGGGAGTTCAGTGCATGTGTGAAGCTTTAGAAAGTATTATAATCAAGAAATGAAAATGTGCATTATGTGGTCTTGGTTTCCATGTGAAACATATAAATCCTTTCACTACGAAGACGAACCTTTTTCAGTACTTTACCATACAAACAAAGTCATAATTATTAACAATAGAAAGTAGATTAACCCCTACATTTTTTAATGTTTGCAAACATGACATAATTAGCGACTGGAAGCTCAGAGGAAGACCAGGAATCAGGATAAATGGAAGAATGTACCTAAATAAAATGCAATTTGCCGATGAACAAGCTCTTATTCAACAAACTGAGGATGCCTTTCGTAGATCAGATACTGTTTTTAATCATTTTCGTTGTCAACATACACACAAATGCTCCGGCTATGTAGGGAGGGAGCTTTTAAATACTATAGTGTCATCGATCCCTGTGAAACGTAATGAAAGTGGGGTCATGAATGAATGAATCTTTAACGTTCGGTCACGCATGAGCCGATTTGTACGCTACAGTTGAAAGTCAACTGTTGTCTTTATTTATTTTAACTAATGTATTTGCTTGAAACTGATTACAGCCGTTTTTCCGGCAAGCCATAGTGAAAGAGCACCTGACTATGATTTTTGTTGCAACGGTTAACCTTCGTAAGCGCAACAGGAAACAGCCTTATGAGTCTCAGAAGGAAACTATCAGTTAGTACTACAAGTGGAACTAAGGACTACTACTCTTAGCCTCTTCTAAAGGATCGTCCGCGCACAGCACGTGTATATGCTCCTTGTACGATATGAAACAACTTTGAGCCCTACTAAACACAAAAACAGTAATCTCTGAACACAACGAAATTCTGTTTAAGCATCTGGTGAGAGCGGACTGTAAGGTCTTTTGGCTGCACTGTTGCATTTACCATCAGTCTGCTGCAAGACTAACTACCTAGAAACGCCGAAAAATAACCGAGTATATAACAACGTACTGTTGTGAAATGTGCAAAATATTTTTGAGTGGCGGTACAAGGAAACAGAGGAGACGTACGCCACTGTTGAATAGGTCGCTAGAGTAGCTGGTCACTTGCTGTTGAAAAATTTTTACTTATTGACGCGTTTCGGGCACATTCGAGTTCCTGATGCTGACAGATGTGACTCCATATTTAGTATGAAGACTTACTTTTCATGTTCTGATGATGGGCTGTACACGTAACGCGTCAGTAAATACGAATATTTCAACAGCAAGTGACCAGTTATTCTAGTGACCAACTCAGCAGCTACATATTCAGCAGGAATCATGGTGCCGCCTGTCGCAGTTCGTCATCTTACATAAGCACGTGGCTGCGGAAAATGAAAATACGGAAAAACAGGCACATTGGCACCGGATCTGTTAATAAGTTGCTGTAACAGAAAACCGCTCCTTTTACAGAATAAGCGGATGTACAATGGCCGCCATTAATCAACGTCGGAGACAGGTCAACGACAAACTCGCAAGCAACGGTCCGCCAACGCCCTCTCGACCGCAAGTATTTAGATCGCCGCCGCTGACTGCAGGGCCCAGTCAGTCATTAGCAGTCACAGCCCCAGTCAGTCACAGACAGTCAGCCCAGTCACATACAGAGTCAGGGTCCAGTCTCCAGCTTAGTCAGTACCTAGCGACCAGAGTAGTGTACATAGCGGGACTTGTACTTCACCAGCAATGAGCTAAAGTTGACTATTATGGAAGAGCAACTTCTTGTTCTTATGGATAAAGAACCGTGTTAACACATAGTGCGCAGTTGTGTAGAGGGAAGAGGGTACCAGCCACCAAACAACATCCTCTCCTTGCGTCCCATAGTACAAGCCTATAGCGGCAACGAGACGACACAAAACATATAATTCTTGAAGCGTTTCCTTTCGATACTTGTTTTAAATTTCACAACTATGTTAATAGCTAACTACAGCACGAAAGAACGCAAAGGTCACACCGCCGGTGATGCACTGGCCAGCCCAAAAAAATACGCAGCTTTCCTCCCATGCGAACACGTTCAGTACTCACGAAATAATAACCATGAAAAAATGACAGAGACTAGAACAGTACTGCGTAGCGGTGTGTGTCAGTAATGATACACAAATTTTTATTCATTGAAATTTCATTTGTTTATTAAATGTACACGAAAAAATAGAACCTCTTTAGTATTTTTACCATTTTTCGTCTTGCAATAGCACGCTCTTGTTGCTCTAAATTTTCTGTTTCAAAGTCACACTGATGATTGAGCGAGGATGGGAACGACGAATATTGTTCTATTTTTCTTTAAATTCAGCATTCTCTCTCCTACAGTCAAAATGGTTACCATTCGCGCCTTGACGTTTAGCCTGAAAACACGGGCGAGCCATTTGAATGTCTTGTAGAGGCCAAAGAAGTCCCTTTACTTATTCTCCTAAGCAGTAGTACCAACGCTTGCACTCTCGTTTTTCCCGTATTTTTGGTGCTGCAAAGAGGTCTCCCTGAATGAACTTTAGTGGACCACTAGCCGTCGCACTTCGTTAGTGCTTTTTGCGGATTTTCTGCCCATTGTCATTGGCTAGTGGAGCGGGCGCCGCGTCGTTCGTTCGTCTATAAAATTTGGTCTCCGCACTGAACTAGGGACAGATTGTCATGAGATACCTCCTAATACCGTGTCGGACCTCTTCTTGCACGGCGTAATACAGTAGCTCAACAAGTTGTTGGAAGTCTCCTGCAGAAATACTGAGTCATGCTGTCTGTATAGCCATCCATAATTGCGAAAGTCTTGCCAGTGCATAATTTTGTATACGAAATGACCTCTAGATTACGCCCCATAAAAGTTGGATTTGATTCATGTCGGGCGATCAGGGTGGCCGAATTATTCGCTCGACGTGTCCAGAATGTTTTTCAAACCAGACGCGAACATCTGTCGCCCGGCCACATGACACTGTTGTTTGAGAACATGACGTCCATGAATAGCCGTAAATGATCCCCTGGTAACCAAACGAGTCAAGTCAATGATCGGTTCAGTTGGACCACACGACCCAGTCCATTCCATGTAAACACATCCTTTGGAGCCGCCACCAGCTTGCAGAGCACCTTGTTGACAATCTGAGTCCATGGCTTCGTATGATCTGCGCCACAATCGAATCGTATCACCAAAACGCATCTGACCAGGCCTGACGGTTTTCTAGTTGTCTAGGGTGCAGCCGACATGGTCCCGAGCCCAGCGACACCGTGCTGTTAGCAAAGGCACTCGAATCGGTCGTCTGCTGCCATAGCCCATTAACGCCAAATATCGCTATACTGTCCTAACAGATACGTTTGTCGTACGTCCCACATTGATTTCTGCAGTTATTTCACACAGTGTTGCTTGTCTGTTACCACGCCGCTGCTATCGGTCGTTAAATGAAGGCCGTCAGCCACTGCGTTGCCCGTGGAGAAAGGTAATATCTGAAATTTGGTGCCGGCCGGAGTGGCCGAGCGATTCTAGGCGCTACAGTCTGGTACTGCGCGACCGCTACGATCGCAGTTTCGAATCTTGCCTCAGGCATGGATGAGTGCGATGTCCTTAGGTTAGGTAGGTTTAACTAATCTTGCCTCAGGCATGGATGTGTGTGATGTCCTCAGGTTAGGTAGATTTAAGTAGTTCTAAGTTCTAGGCGACTGATGACCTTAGTTGAGTCCCATAGTGCTAATAGCCATTTGAACCATTTTTTTTTTAAATTTGGTATTTTGGCACTGCGTGAAGAGTTTGACAGAGCACTGAAAGACCTGAGTCGAAACAAGGCCTCCGGTGTAGACAACATTCCATTAGAACTACTGACAGCCTTGGGAGAACCAGTCCTGACAAAACTCTACCATCTGGTTAGCAAGATGTATGAGACAGGCAAAATACCTCAGACTTCAAGAAGAATGTAATAATTCAAATCCTAAAGAAAGCAGGTGTTGACAGATGTGAAAATTACGGAACCGTCAGTTTAATAAGTCACAGCTGGAAAATAGTAACGCGAATTCTTTACAGACGAATGGAAAAACTGATAGAAGCCGACCTCGGGGAAGATCAGTTTGGATTCCGTAGAAATGTTGGAACACGTGAGGCAATACGGACCCTACGACTTATCTTAGAAGAAAGATTAAGGAAAGGCAAATCTACGTTTCTAGCATTTGTAGACTTAGAGAAAGCTTTTCACAATGTTGATTGGAATACTCTCAAATTCTGAAGTTGGTAGGGGTAAAATACAGGGAGCGAAAGGCTACTTACAATTTGTACAGAAACCAGATGGCAGTTATAAGAGTTGAAGGGTACGAAAGGGAAGCAGTGGTTGGGAAGGGAGTGAGACAGGATTGTAGCCTATTGCCGATGTTAGTCAATCTGTATATTGAGCAAGCAGTAAAGGAAACAAAAGTTCGGAGTAGGTATTAAAATCCATGGACAAGAAATAAAAACTTTGAGGTTCGCCGATGACATTATAATTCTGTCAGAGACAGCAAAGGACTTGGAAGAGCAGTTGAAGAGAATGGACAGTGCCTTGAAAGGAGGATATAAAATGAACATCAACAAAAGCAAAACGAGGATAATGGAATGTAGTCGAATTAAGTCGGGTGATGCTGAGGGAATTAGATTAGGAAATGAGACACTTAAAGTAGTAAAGGAGTTTTGCTATTTGCGGAGCAAAATAACTGATGATGGTAGAAGTAGAGAGGATATAAAATGTAGACTGGCAATGGGAAGGAAAGCGTTTCTGAAGAAGAGAAATTTGTTAATATCGAGTATAGATTTGTGTCAGGAAGTCATTTCTGAAAGTATTTGTATGCAGTGTAGCCATGTATGGAAGTGAAACATGGACGATAACTAGTTTGGACAAAAAGAGAATAGAAGCTTTCGAAATGTGGTGCTACAGAAGAATGCTGAAGATTTGATGGGAAGATCACATAACTAATGAGGAAGTACTGAATAGGGTTGGGGAGAAGAGAAGTTTGTGGCACAACTTGACTAGAAGAAGGGATCGGTTGGTAGGACATGTTCTGAGGCATCGAGGGATCACCAATTTAGTATTGGAGGGCAGCGTGGAGGGTAAAAATCGAAGAGGGAGACCAAGAGATGAATACACTAAGCAGATGCAGAAGGATGTGGGCTGCAGTAGGTACTGGGAGATGAAGAAGCTTGCACAGGATATAGTAGCATGGAGAGCTGCATCAAACCAGTCTCAGGACTGAAGACCACAACAACAACAACAACAACAACATTTCGGCACACTCTTGACACTGTGGATATCGGAATACTGAATTCCCTAGTGGTTTCCGGGATGGAATGTCCCATGCATCTAGCTCCAAGTACCATTATCCGCTTTCAAAGTCTGTTAATTCCAGTCGTGCGGCCATAATCACGTCAGAAACCTTTTCACATGAATCGCCTGAGCACAAATGACAGCCGTGCCAATGCACCGCCCATTTATATCTTGTGCACGGGATACTACCGCCAACTGTATATGTGCATATAGCGACTTTGTTCACCTCAGTGTATTAATGATTGCCACTGTCTAATGGTGTTATGGTTCCGCCATTTATGAAATATGAGCAGCGTCTACATTACTTGGGAATTCCTATACATGCATATAGTTACGAGTTTGTCATTGAGATTGGTGACGAACTACTGCACCCCGCGGCCCGCGAGAGGTGCCTGCAGATAAACGGCGTCCGCTGGGGCCCCGTGGCTGGTGGCAGGAGACGCCGACCGGCCAGCCCTCTGGTGCCGTGGCTGGGAGTTAATTGCTGTGAAATTAAGACCGGGCCACGAGCCAGCTGCTCTGGCGCCTGCATTGTCCGTCTATAATTTACGGCGCGCCACAAACATCGCGAAATGGCCCACCCGGCCCTACGGCTGTGTGCGCTGCTGAAAAATTCATACTACTTAACTAACTCACTCTTAATTAGGAATTTCCCTCCGCTTCCCCAAGAGTGGCTACAAACTTTGGCACAAATATCCCAACTTTCACTAACTGTGTTCGGCTCTTAATGGACTACTTCCATCAATTTGGTTTTAATATTATTGATGTTATATAGGGACAAGCGGGAAATATACATAAGAACCAAGAGAGAACAAAAAGAAACAACGAAACACTCCGATTAAAAATGGTGTGAGACAGGGATGCAGTCGTTTGTCCACAGTCGTCAGTCCACGCCTAAAAGCTGTGACGGGAACAAAAGAAAGGTTGAGGGTGAAAGGACATCAATGACAATATTCGCTGATGACACGCAGCGGAAGCGAGAAAGAATTCCACGACACAATGAACGAAATGAACAATATACTGAGCACAGAATATGGATTAAGTATATGCCGAACAATACCGAAAGTAATGTGGAATGGCAGAAAAGAGATAAACTACAAACTTAACCTCATGACTGCGGACCATGAACTAGGCGAAGTTAAGGCATCTGCTAACTTGGAAGCAAAACAATACATGACGGAAGAAGCAATGAACACAGGTAATGAGGGTGCTCTTTGTAAGTAGGCTGTTTAGGTTTTCATATTGGTAACGCCACGTAGCGCTCTGTATGAAAATCACTGACTGTGCTGTGTGCAGTCTGTGGCTGGTGGGCATTGTTGAAATAGTCGCTATTGTAGTGTTGGGCAGTTGGCTGTTAACAGCGCGTAGCGTTGCGCAGTTGGAGGTGAGCCGCCAGCAGTGGTGGATGTGGGGAGAGAGATGGCGAAATTTTGAGAGCGGATGATATGGACGTGTGTCCATCAGAGACAGTAAATTTATAAGACTGGATTTCATGAACTGATATATATATTATATATTATTTTTGAACACTATTAAGGTAAATACATTGTTTGTTCTCTATCAAAATCTTTCATTTGCTAGCTATGCCTATCAGTAGTTAGTGACTTCAGTAGTTAGAATCTTTTATTTAGCTGGCAGTATTGGCGCTCGCTGTGTTGCAGTAGTTCGAGTAACGAAGATTTTTGTGAGGTAAGTGATTCATGAAAGGTATAGATTATTGTTAGTCAGGGCCATTCTTTTGTAGAGATTATTGAAAGTCAGACTGCGTTGCGCTAAAAATATCGTGTTCAGTGATGATCAGAATAAGTAAAGAGAGAAAAGTCTGAGTACGTTCAGTTCAGCTCAGCTGTTTGAAAATCAAATAACGTAAGGGGTTTACCAGCACAATCATTCATAAATTTTTCTAAGGGGACGTTTCATCTTTGTCAAAAGAATTCTACTAGTATCGAACAGTTTGATGAACAAAGGAACAGGACTCAACAGTGAAGACAATTCCACTCCAGTCAATGAGATTCCAAGCCAAATGTGGCCCAAATCACTGCAAACGGGCTTGTTCGTGTACAAATGTCTATGCTTCGTACTCCGCAATCTTTTCTTGTACGTAATTATAAAAAAAAATAAAAAAAACTGTACCACAAATCGTAGTTCAGCAGAAAGGTCACACTAACATGCGCCCTGCTACAGCAAACGTAAATGTAAACATGTAACTCGGATGTGATACAGTTCAAGTGTTTGTTTTTGTGACCGCAGCGGAGGCAACCAGGTGTTGCATGTGAAGTGTGCACAAATTTACGTCTATGGGATTGTACCTGTTTACGTTTGTGCAAAGTTATCTTCCGAGCCTTTTGCGATAGCCTGAACAGAGTTTGCAGACGAATATTCAGAAATCGCTTTAGTTTTATTCTTAATTTATATTTAAGTCCACAGTGCGTTGCAGAAGCAACAGTTAACCAGATAATGTCGGAAAAATGAGCACCTCTATTTTCGGAAAACGGTTGTACCTGGACGAGTGCGCCTGTTGGTGACAGCGTGGAGACGTGTCTGTGACGTCACCGTTGTCTGGTTTAACGGCGAGAGCCCCGTAGAGCCGCAATCACGGGACAAAAGTATCGCCTGCTCACTAATTAATGAGGCCGGCTGCTAATTATGGAATTAGCAGCTGGTGCGCGCGCTGCGCGATTGCAGTATTTGCCGCTAGAAGGAAGAGTTGCCGGAAGTGCGTCTGGGCGTGCTCATTAATTATACGGCACGCCGTACGCTCGCTGCCGCTGCAAGTAGACACGAGCGAAAATCGCTGTTCTTCCTCGTACCCGCCGCAGCTGAGGTCTTTGAACGGCTTGATGCTCATTGGAGAGGAGGAGTAAAGGAACGAGACCTTCCTCATGTGTCCCGAGGTCAAAAAGAGGCATCGAATATGTGTTTGTTTAGGAGAACTTTTCCAACTTCGCTTGCCGCGCGGGAATAACCGAGCGGTCTCAAGCGCTACAGTCATGGACTGGCGGAGGTTCGAGTCCTCCTTCGGGCATGGGTATGTGTGTTTGACTTTAGGATAATTTAGGTTAAGTAGTTTGTAAGCTTAGGGACTGATGGCCTTAGCAGTTAAGTCAAATAAGATTTCACATACAAACACACCAACTTCGCTTTTGGTTTTCCTTCAGTTCTTCATGCTGAAGCGTGCTGAGCTATCATTTTATCTAAATCGTAGTACATAATGCACAGGACGGAAGGAAGATTCGGGTTTAATGTCCCATAGGCAACGAGGTCATTATCGTCGAAACACAAACACGGGTTAGGGGAAGGATAGAGAAGGAAGTTGGCCGTACTCCTACAAAGGAAACATCCTGGCAGAATACGTAGGGCGCAAGTTCGCAGTAGCACCGTACTTTTCGGTCCTAACAAATTAATTTCTGTGCTTAATCTGTTTACCACACAACGAATCGTATTTTCATTCTTGAAGTATTCGTTGACTCATTGCTCATTTCTTCTTTCTAGTGTTCTATTAGTCATAACTAGGAAAATATAATATTGTAGTTATGGTGGCTTGTTATGGCGTCAGCTGTGGCAGTCTCATGACTGAAAAATTAAATGGTAAAATCTTCTATTGTTTTCTTCAGCTAATTTTATAAGCCAGCATACACTTTGAATCACCATCTCACCTTAAGGGTTTTCAGTTGACTATTTGAGACTTACATTGTGACGCCATTTAAACGAAGAGATGCCGGAAAGAAAAAGAAAACAGTAAAACAAATGGAAAACTTTTAGACCTACTCTGTGCGTCGGATAGATTATCTTTTGGCGCAGTTGTTAGTTCGGTTAATGCTGCTACAATAGCAGGTTATCAAGATTTAAGTGAGTTTGAACGTGGTGTTATAGACGGCGCACTAGCGATGGGACACAGCATCTCTGAGGTACCGATGAAGTGGGGATTTTCCCCTACGACCATTTCACGAGTGTATCGTAAATATCAGGAATCCGGTAAAACATCAACTCTCCGACGTCTTTCAACGTGACACAAGTGCAAACATTCCACAAACTGCTGCAGATTTCAATGCTGCTCTATCGACAAGTGTCAGCGTGCGAAACAGTCCACGAAACATCATCGATATGGGCTTCCGAAGCCGAAGTTCCACTCGTGTACCCTTGATGAGTGCATGACACAAAGCTTTGCGCCTCGTGTGGGCCCGTTAACACCGAACATTGGACTGTTGATGACTGGAAACATGTTGCCTGGTCGGACGTGTCTCGTTTCAGATTGTATCGAGCAGATGGACGTATATGGGTATGGAGACAACCTCATGAATCCATGGACCCTGCATGTCAACAGGGGACTGTTCAAGCCTGTGGAGGCTCTGTAATGATTGAGGCATGTGCAGTTGGAGTGATATGGGACCCCTGATATGTCTAGATACGACTCTGACAGATGACACGTACGTAAGCACCCTGTCTGATCACCTGCATTCATTCATGTCCATTGTGCATTCCGACGGACTTGGGCAATTCTAGCAGGATAATGCGACACCCCACATGTCCAGAGTTGCTATAGAATGGCTCCAGGAAAACTCTTCTGAGTTTAAACATTCCCACTGGCCACCAAACTCCCCAGACATGAACATTATTGAGCATATCTGGGGTGCCTAACAACGTGCTGTTCGGAAGAGACCGCCACTCCATCGTACTCTTACGGCTTTATGGACAGCCCTCAGAATTCATGACCGCGTTTGCCTCCTGCACTACTACAGACATTAGTTGAGTCCATGCCACGTCGTGCTGCGGCACTTCTGAGTGTCACGGGGGCCCTACACCATATTAGGTAAGTGCACCAGTTTCTTTGGCTCTTCAGTGTATGATGTATTTGATGACCTCAGAAGTAAACTACTACTACTACTACTACTACTACTACTACTACTGCTACAGGCCCAGTGGACAGCACGCATCTACAAGTTTCCTCCTCCACTGTATTCTGTCCATTGCTGCTATCCGCCATCCGTTCACATCTTTTGACACTTGGTTTAAATCTTCATGGAGTCCATCCCTCCAACGCTTCTTGTGTCTCCCTGGCGGTCTCTTTCCTGTAGGTGTGAAATCCAGGAGCTTCCGAGGCCATGAAGCGATGTATTTTGTCTGATTATTCACGTAAAATGTCGAATCAAAGCACATTCAGCCATTTACATTTGCAGTTGTTATTTTATTGATCAGCTAGTTTCGGCGCCACATTACGCTGTCTTCAGGCCCTTGACAGACAAGCAGAAAGAATCGCACGTCTGGACAAGTAAAAATAGGGTTCAGCATTCAGTGACTGAGTCGGAAAGTGTGTCAAAAATCTATGGATACCAGTCACTGAATGCTGGCCCCTGTTTTGACTAGACCTGGGATTCTTCCTACACGCCTGTCAGGGGGCCTGAATATGGCGTAATGTAGCGCCGAAACTGGTTGCTCGATAAAATAACTGCAAATGAAGACGGCTGAAGACGCTGTGATTTGACATTTTGTATTGACCAGCCGAGATCCCACAGTCATCTTTATAATGATGGACTTACAAAAATTGTTCACGTGGTTTACATTTCCGATGATGCCCTTAATTATTACCACAGGTCCTCTGGGAGTCCACGTGGGTGTCCCCCATATCCACATACTGGCCCACCTGCCAGCGTCCCTGGCGTTGAATGATGTTGATCACCGCCTGCCCTGCTTTACAAAGCATGCAAGCCTTTGACCTTCATAGTCCATGACGAGGCGTGGACGTCCAACATCTTACAGATGACTTGTGGTTTCACTGCCCTCTATCACATTTCATAGAAGTTCACGAAGTCAGAACGACAACAGCCGAACATCTTAGCCGTTAGTAATATGCCTGTTCCCTCGTGCGGAGTCGTAGCAATATGCCCTTTGTCACAGTCATTTATGTCAGTGGATTTTTCGGCCACATCGTCGACAGAATGAATCCTTATTCGTCTCTGCCCCGCTCATACACTTTTCTCACCGCGTAGCTTTACGCGTCCGCAACTCCAAGAGGTTTAGTTCGATCTCGCGGTGTGCATTTGTGGTAATATTTTAGCTCTTCGCTGTATGCATCTATGTTAAACACTATTTATTCTCTTCTACAATTTCTAGAGAACTGTGTTAGGTATTGTGCGCACAGCGTCCCGAGAGGAACAGTCAACGCGCAGGGACATGACAGGAACGATCATTCGAAGCAAAAATGACAAATGTGGGCTATAAAGCGCCTTTCTTAAAAACTGTGAGCACTTGTTCAGTAGAAGAGATGAGCTTCACAGTAGCGAAGATGAACAAGTGTCCGTAGGTCTTACGGCATGCACTTGAAAGCCCATGTTTACTCGACTTTTAGCGTAGAATTATTGTTTCTTTCATATCCTTGAATACCGACCATTAGTCATGGGACACCCTGTACAGCCACCAGTAATGGACGGTCAATGGGCAGAAAAATAATAAAAACACCAGCTGAAGGATCTGTGGAGAACGCCAAGAATCGGCACATAAAGAAAAGAGACATTGATGTCAGATCGTTTTAAGGATTGCGAGTCCCGTGAATTTCTTAGCACCTCAGCTGTCTAATACTGCGTGAAGTGGAATCTCCGTGCTTATCTCGGAACAATACGCACAGTCTCGCAAGTTCGTCGCAGTACTGCATTTGTGACAGCAAGCGCGAGACGAAGCCTTCAGAACAAGGGAAAGTTCACGCATTACACGTAGGTATTACGGTTCGGAACACCATCTGCTCGCAAGCTGTGCGCCGTTACGATGACTTAGGCCGTGCCGGCGTGCCCTGTTCTTCTTCCGTCCCTCCCCACTCCATCCTCTCCCACCCCTCCCACTCTTCCCCCTCTCCCGGCGCTAATTACGGCCTAAATTATTAGCCCGGACGGGGAGCGCACCAGCTCTCCACATGACTGCTCCAGCTGCCTGTCATCTCACACTCGCCCCTCCCTATCTCTCAACTTTTGCTCTTGCATACAAGTTCACTCTCACTCAGTATGGATTCGTGTTGAACGTTTACTAGACCTGAGGTACGAAATATTCTATCTTAATTTTTTACATTTCAGTATGTGCCTAATTATTATTGTTTGAAATGTGAGACTAATTACGTTGACTTCTTTTCAGCTCTTCTGAGGGCTGGAGTCAGTCGAACAGTAATGTTTAGGACAGCGTTATTCAGTAGAAAAATAAAGTAAAACTTTTTGGCACTGAAATGAAATGAAATGATCGTATGGCACCGTTGGCCGGTAGACCCCGTTCGAGGAAGTTCGGCCGCCGTATTGCGAGTGCATTTTAGTTGACGCCACTTCGGCGACTTGCGAGTCAATGATGATGAAAATGATGATGAAGGACACACAACACCCAGTTCCCTGCCGGGAATCGAACCCATGCCCCCTTCGTGGTAGGCGCTAACGCTACCGCTATGCTACGGAGGCGGACTGATTTGTGGACACTATAGTGCTACAACGATGAAAAATAATATTACGACAATGTCAAACCTTATTTTCGATATAAAGAAGAATTGACGATATTAAAAATGTAATTATAATTTTATTATTTTAATTTCTGTGCTCAGTGAATCAAAGACTTTCTAGTGCACGGAATAAACTAGCATTGTTTGTACTACGAAACTATATATGACTGTTAAGTGAGAACTGATACTATGTAAGACATTTTGTCGGGGCGGATTATGTTGTCGTACTGGTCGGTAGAGAAAGAAAAGTTTCTTAATCGATGTATGTAATGTGAATGTATAAAGGCTATAAAAAGGAGAGAGAGATAATCCTTGCGGACAATCAGGATATTGTATAAGAAAAGGTAATACAAGTTATTCAAAACAAATATCTCTAAAGTGTATCGTCTTGTGATTTCTAAAGGCTGAAAATTGCGGTGTTTAATCTAAACCTGTCCTGAATAACAGCGCAGAAGATTTATGTCATCATATATTTTCTTGGTTTGACCACGGTTGTGATTCGCATGTTACTTTTTGTTACGCGACGTGTTAGGAATATTTTCATTATTTGCGCAAAAGTGCACACAGCTTTAATCGAACCTGCATCTTTCGGAAACGATAACTCTTGAACAGTACAGTTACGCGAATACCGTCTAAATCGCAACCGTGATCACAAGAGTGTTTCCTGGACCTGACTTTTATAAATGTGTAGACTTGAAAGCGAACAGCATTGCACCATCGCTGGCTCGCAACAATTGAAAGAAAACAAAACAGGGACGGAACAACTTTAAATTTTAACGCCGTCAGCGTTACGAAATCTGAACGACGTAAGTTAATTAATTAAATATTAACAGGAAGAGAATTATTAAATTTTAAAGATTAAACCATAGCAAGAATTTAAAGCATTTTAGAATCATTGTGTTTCTTTGCATTAGTACTTGAGTATCAGATACCATCATATCTATTTAAAAGTCAGTGCGTAAATAAAATTGCCACCTTTTATAATTATTATTATAGCAATTCAACACAAGAAGAATTCTACTGAATCAAGGTGCAGTGTTGAATAGGAGTGTTAACCAAGTGGAGTCTGATCAGAATACCGCAGCCAGTAGATCTGCAGATGGCAGGACACGCTAGTGGAGAGCGGTAGTGGGGGAGGGGAGGAGGGGGGGGGGCAGTGAGGAGGCGCTGTAGGGGAAATGCTGAGCGCTGGAGGGAAAGTGTCATTCTAAACTGAAGCCTTCACTCACTTTTTTGTAAATATTAAGCAGGGCCCCGCCAGGTCCATATTTGCACGGTGACTATTCAAAAAGATCTGTCACATCTGCTTTGGTTAGTATGTAAAAAGAATTCAGTCGAAAATGCGGCGATTTAGTTTCGCCTGGTTGCGTCACGAGTGACGAATTTTGAGAGAAACCCACACATTTCTCTTGTTGCCATCTTAAAATTTGCTTCTTTTGCCAAAACAGACTGGAGTTTATACAGTTTCACCACAATAACATGTTGTGCAAGACAATTGCGAGAGAATTCTGAAACAGTGGTTTAGTAAGCCTGTTAAGAGAGGAAATGAGGAAAAGTATGGTCAGTATCTTATGGTCCATGGTACAAAATAAGTGTGTAATGTCTTCACGTATGTTGTCCCAAAATCAATAGCATTTCTCGTTTCACCAGCTATCGATGGCCCTTAAAAATTACATTCGCTCATCGAAAAAGTCCGTAGTTAATGGAATAACATGACAGATAACGAAGTTTTGCATAATAACCACACGGAAAAAATACCCTCCTCTTTGTGTGCTATCATTTGCCAAAATCTCGTTTTGATATCTGAAACAGTTTATGAAATATGATTAATGTTGTGGGTATTTCACTCTGGCTTTACGGCGCGGCGCGATCGCAAGTGAATGTGCTACATTGTATCAATTTTCTCGAGTCTGGTGACAGATAAGAGAGTCCACCCAAGTCTAAAGAAAAATCCAACATGTTAGCTAAATTTCACAAGCAGTATAATATTATGTAATATGCACCAGACATAAAATCATAGCGAACCCTATTTTTCATTGCAAACTTTTTCGAATTTCGTGCAATATCTTACTTCCATGTAAATATCACAGTATCTATGACCGTTAACGAAATGATGGGCACATCGTAGTGTATGTGACATATAAACTTACAAGAAAACCAAAAATGATTTTTTTTACCGAATAGTTTCCGTAAAACAGTTACAGGAAGATTCCAGGGCGTGCTCCTCGATTCTCCCGCTGACCGGTCGAAAGGTGGCAGACAGTTTCAGCCTCCCCTTCCGAACAAACGAATGAACTCGTTCAGCGCTTTGGACGAAAACTGGTCACTGCGCACATCGGCTACGGTAATATGCGCTGAGTCTAAGCACTCCTGATTACTTGTAGTGTACAGAAGCTGCAGCTGAAGTACTTTTCTCTCTGCTACAGAATTCTTACTTCCAACGGCCTTCATTCGTTACTCTATTGTAAAAGCTAAGAAAAAGTTGGTTCTGTTACGCTACACTTTAACAGCCAGCAGTGCAATATCTGCGAGAGATAGACCAAAAGTAACCAGAACTCCTTTCTTGTGGAAACGGTTTCGAAACTGTGTGCGCTGGACTCGGTTGGTGTGAGGTGCACAATATCCCTAATTTCTGTATGGAACCCGCAGTCCACCCTGTTGCAGAGCTTAATCACAGATAAATTTTACCATTTGTCTAGAAGAAAACCGTGTGGACTTTCGAGGTCGTAGAGACGTTCCCTTCAGGAGTTGGGGCCTTCTCAAAATTTGTACGGTCAAACACAGAGCAACATGCAGTTATAGAACTCTACAGTCCAGTTGACGCGATTGCACATGACGTGTCAAACTGGACAAATGCTGCAGTACTAAGAACGCGACCATTAAGAGTCGTCTCCAATGAGTAATTTGGGCGTTTTTCTGGGAGGTTATAAAGCTAGCCATGGGTTACATTTTGCGCAAATAGTCCAAAAGGTAGCTTTCAAAACAAATTTTGATCAATTCTAATTATATCAGCCAGTATTAAAAAGGTAAATCCATGAACATGGCTATGCGTGAAGATTTCTGAGTAAGCAGTGGTAAAGATTGGAAGTTGAATAAACGTTTTTACTTTTATTTCCGGTTTTTCCGCTTTTTGCAGAAGTAGTTCTTCGAATCAACATACAGAAAACGCAGTATGTCACCACTAGAGATCTGGATACTATCAAAATCGATGGCGTTGACTTCTCAATAAAGAGAACTTTTAAGTACCTAGGTTCGGCAACAGCTGCTGACGGAAATCTCGACGCAGAAATTTCTAATTTGCTGAGCAGCACATGGCTCAAACGGCGGTCTGTGACTGGCGTACAGTTTTCCGATCACTAATCCATTGAGTTGCATTGGATAGTGCCGAATGCTGTTCTTCAACAGAAGACGCTCAGGTGGACATCTGAATTACGTCTACACGATTATGTCACGCACAAATGATGAAGTTAGAAAGTTATATGGAGTAGAACAAATAGTAGGTAAGATGAAACGCACTTACGATGGTATGGGCATGCTCTTATAGCATACACAACGACAGTGGCGAAGACTGGTTTTAGTTTAAAAATGGTAAAAGGTCAGTAGGATGACCTAGGCAGCGGTGGCTTGACATCTTGCGCGAAGTCTGAAGATCTCGGGCCTGCACCCTGATCAGACCAAGACTGGGTAAAATGATGACAGAGAACCAAAACAGCGAAAACTACCAGCATGCGGGACAAGCGCTAAGGAAGGAGAAGAAGAAATGTCGACTCAGCACTATTGGTGAGTTATGTAGCTATATTTCCCAGCTCACATACTGGATTTATTAATATGAACGCGTCACTTAAGATCATTAAATCGAAAAGAAGCATCCATATTAAAAAAAGTACTGTTATAAAAGGATCTATCTAGCATATTCTAAGGAAACATGCTTATCTTTTGTGTGTCAAAACATTCCTGCTTTTCAAAAATACATTATATAAATAAATATGCACGGATCCACAGTCTCAGTGTGATTTCTAAATGATGGAATCATTTCAGACTACAGTGGTTAAAATGTTTCCATAATTTAGACGGTAAATATCTACTTTCTGAGACAAAATAATTTTCATTCACTTCTTGGTAAGTTTCGTTCTTGGGTTATAGCACGTCCTCAAACTCACCTAATCAGTTAAACAAGAAAATGACAATTTAAGAATCTTGCTTCGTCTGGGACAAATTTCTGCGGACTCCTGTATATGAGATGGTCAAAGCAATGGTTATATATTGATCACAGAATCAGGAAGATGCAACTTGCGTAGAGTTCTTGTTGACGTATATTGTTTGCCTCAACTCACAGTTCCCCTCGAGCCACGGTGCTGGGTCAGCGCAGATCTCGCGTGTTTAAAAGCGATATGTGAAAATTTAAGTGCAAATAATCCGTTCCGAACTACAGAGTAAACAACAGCGGGCCATAATATCTCGTACAAACGAAAATCTGTGGCTCGATATGAATTTAACCGATATCGGCATTTACGCTCGTGCCCGCTGTAGCCGATTGCGGATCTTTGATCTGTATTCGACGTGGAATATACGCAAAGCGGCGTCCTCGGCTCATCCCAGAATCCTGTTTTCCACATGTCCGCCGCGAACCGTACGCGCTCGCACCGATTCGGCCGTTTGTGAGCGCCCGCTTTTAAAAGCGGCGTTCTTTTGTAGTCTGTCAGCGCGGTAGCGAACGCTGGTTGCGGCAAATCCTCGTGTGCGATGCGCGGGCACGTGGTGGATTAAAGCGTCCCATTCTGCCCTTCCTTTCACCGCACAGCTCCACGAGATTTCTTCGGCTGTCGCGCTCCTTGGCACTGGATAATATTTCAGAAAGGCATTACGACTCCCCAGCTATTTGTCCGAAGAAGGTAGTTCAGCAGTTGAAAGAGAAATCGCTACGTGACTTTATCGGGATGCCAAGGATTTTCTGTGGATGACACGCAGGTCTTTCGTGCTCACCAGAACTCGTTCGTGGACCAGTGTCTGACGGGGACACAGGGTCACAGATTAACGTCTGCAGCTGACGAAACTGTACAGAATAAAGTCGCGCTGGTATGCCGTTTGGGAAAGATTTTCAGTCCTTTAAGCCAACTTCAATATTTATGCACAGATTTTTTCTCTTCACAGCCAACTGAATGGTCAAGGATCTCTTAATTTTTCCTGTGAATGTTATTGTATATGCTCTGTGTGATGTTGCGGATATCGAGAAAACGCCCGACTTTCTCCTACAGTACCTGAACCATTGAAATGGGGCTGCCTAATCCAGTTACATCTTTTATCGCATGGGACTGTTTGGTAACCTCGTTTAAAAAAAAGTAACGACGCGCCACGGAGGTATTTCCGAATGGGACGGAAATTGGTACATGTGATGTACATGTACAGACAAATAAATGATTACTGTTTCAAGAAAATTTCATGATTTATTGGAGAGAAAGAGCTAAACAAATTGAGCAAGTCCCACTTCTGTCCGTCGCGCAAGCAGTTATACGGTTTGGCATTGATCGGATGTCCTCCTCAGGGATATCTACATCTACATCGACATCCATACTCCGCAAGCCACCTGACGGTGTGTGGCGGAGGGTACCTTGAGTACCTCTATCGGTTCTCCCTTCTATTCCAGTCTCGTACTGTTCGTGGAAAGAAAGATTGTCGGTATGACTCTGTGTGGGCTCTAATCTCTCTGATTTTATCCTCATGGTCTCTTCGTGAGAGCCGGCCGAAGTGGCCGAGCGGTTCTAGGCGCTGCAGTCTGTAACCGCACGACCGCTACGGTCGCAGGTTCGAATCCTGCCTCGGGCATGGATGTGTGTGGTGTCCTTAGGTTAGTTAGGTTTAAGTAGTTCTAAGTTCTAGGAGACTGATGACCTCAGAAGTTACGTCCCATAATGCTCAGAGCCATTTGAACCATCTTCGCGAGATACACGTAGGATGGAGCAATATACTGACTGACTCCTCGGTGAAGGTATGTTCCCGAAACTTCAACAAAAGCCCGTACCGAGCTACTAAGCGTCTCTCTTGCAGAGTCTTCCACTGGAGTATATCTATCACCACCGTAACACTTTCGCGATCACTAAATGATCCTGTAGCGAATTATCAACCCTATCTGGTACGGATCCCACCGGTGAGCAGTATTCAAGCAGTATGGCGAACAAGTGTACTCTAACCTACTTCCTTTGTTTTCGGACAGCATTTCCTTAGGATTCTTCCAATGTATCTCAGTCTGGCATCTGCTTTATCGACGATTAGTTTTACATGGTCATTCCGTTTTAAATCACTCCTAATGCCTACTCCCAGATAATTTATGGAATTAACTGCTTCCAGTTGCTGACGTGCTATATTATAGCTAAACGATAAAGGATCTTTCTTTCTATGTATTCGCAGCACATTACACTTGTCTACATTGAGATTCAACTGCCACTTCCTGCACCATGCGTCAATTCGTTGCAGATCCTCCTGTATTTCACTGCAATTTTCCATTGTTACAACCTCTCGATATACCACAGCATCATCCGCAAAAAGCCTCAGTGAACTTCCGATGTTATCCACTAGGTCATCGATATATACTGTGAATAGCAACGGTCCTATGACACTCCCCTGCGGCACACCTGAAATCACTCTTACATCGGAAGACCTCTCCCCATTGAGAATGACATGCTGCGTTCTGTTATCTAGGAACTCTTCAATCCGATTGCACAATTGGTCTGATAGTCCATATGCTCTTACTTTGTTCATTAAACGACTGTGGGGAACTGTATCAAACGCCTTGCGGAAGTCAAGAAACACGGCACCTACCTGGGAACCCGTGTCTATGGCTCTCGGAGTCTCGTGGACGAATAGCGCGAGCTGGGTTTCACACGATCGTCTTTTTCGAAGCCCATGCTGATTCCTACAGAGTAGATTTCTAGTCTCCAGAAAAGTCATTATACTCGAACATACTCGTGCCAAATTGCCCAACTGGCACATTAGATCGTCAAAATCCTGAGCTTTTTGGAGGGCCCTAGGGCCCTGTCCAAATGCTCCAAACTTTCTCAGTTGGGGAGAGATCTGGCAACCTTGCTACCCATGGCCGAGTTTGGAAAGCACGAAGACGAGTAGTAGAAACGCTGTCCGTGTGCGGGCGGGGGTTATCTTGCTGAAATGCAAACCTAGGACGGTTTGCCGTGCAAGATAACAAAACCGGGCGTAAATTATCGTCGACGTACCGCTGTGCTGTAAGGATACCGAGGATGACAAAGAAAGAGCTCCTGCTACGAAAAGAAATAGAACTCAAGACCATCACTCCTGGTTGTCGGGCAGTATGGCAGGCGACAGTTAGGTTCGTATTCCACCATAGTCCGGGGCGTCACCAGACACGTCTTCGACGTAGATCACATTGATTGGAGTATAATTGGCTTCAGTGATGAGTCCTGCTTCGAATGGTTCAAATGGCTCTGAGCACTATGGGACTTAACATCTGAGGTTATCAGTCCCCTAGAACTTAGAACTACTTAAACCTAACTAACCTAAGGACATCACACACATCCATGCCGGAGGCAGGATCCAATGACTGTTAGCAGAATATGGAATCGGTGGGTTCAGGAGGGTAATACGGAACGCCGTGCTGGATCCCAACGGCCTCGTATCACCAGCAGTCGAGATGACAGGCATCTCATCCGCATGGCTGTAACGGATCATGCAGCCACGTCTCGATCCCTGAGTCAACAGATGGGGACGTTTGCAAGACAACAACCATCGGCACGAACAGTTCGACGCAGTTCGACGCAGCATGGACTATCAGCTCGGAGACCATGGCTGCGGTTATCCCTGACGCTGCATCACAGACAGGAGCGCCTGCGATGGTGTACTCAACGACGAACCTGGGTGCACGAATGGCAAAGCATTTTTTCGGATGAATCCAGGTTCTGTTTACAGCATCACGATGGTCGCATCCGTGTTTGCCGACATCGCGGTGAACGCACATTGGAAGGGTGTATTCGTCATCGCCATACTGGCACATCACCCGGCGTGATGGTATGAGGTGCCATTGGTTACACGTCTCGGTCACCTTTTGTTCGCATCGACGGCAGTTTGAACAGTGGACGTTACATTTCAGATGTGTTACGACCCGTGGCTCTACCCTTCATTCGATCCCTACGAAACCCAACATTTCAGCAGCATAATGCACGACCGCATGTTGCAGGTCCTGTACGGGCCTTTCTGGATACAGGAAATGTTCGACTGGTGCTCTGTCCAGCACATTCTCCAGATCTCTCACCAATTGAAAATGTCTGGTCAATGGTGGCCGAGCAACTGGATCGTCGCAATACGCCAGTCACTACTATTGATGAATTGTAGTATCGTGTTGAAGCTGCATGGGCAGCTGTACCTGTACACGCCATCCAAGCTCTGTTTGACTCAACGCCCAGGCGTATCAAGGCCGTTCTTATGGCCAGAGGTGGTTGTTCTGGTTACTGATTTCTCAGGATCTATGCACCAAAATTGCGTGAAAATGTAATCATATGTCAGTTTTAGTATAATATATTTGTCCAATGAATCTCCGTTTATCATCTGCATTTCTTCTAGGTGTAGCAATTTTAATGGCCAGTAGTGTAAATAAATAATTTGTAGAAGTAACACAGAGGTGTGTCTTCTCGGGACCTCACAAGCACCAGATTAAGAAAGACCATCTCGACAATTTGGAGAGTGAGCAGTCGACGTCCTTTGTGAGACCGATATATGAAGGAGGAAGACGGCAGTACTTGGTGCGAGGGAGTTACGCAAGACAGGGGGCTGAACAGCTGGCTGGCGACGTCACGGTTACGAGCGGCGGTCCAGCGCCGCCAGCGACGCCGGGGGAAATTAATTTAATTACGCCGCATCCTGAGCGTCGCCGCCCCGCACAAAGGCGGCCGCGGGCGGCGGCACGTATAATGGCAGGCCGCGTCGCCACAGTGCGGGGTCCGCCCGGCCGTCTCACGCGCCGCATGGATGGCCGCGTATCCCGGTCCCTGACGCCCTGAAGATCTTCGCAATCGACCGGCCCAAATGTTCGTACAATTACAGCACTTCTTCTATGTCTAGGACAGCTTGCGACTGGCATCCAATAAGTAATGAACACATTTTTTTCTCTGTGAATTTCGTTTGAAAAAATAAATAAATAATGCGCAACTTATTGTGGCTCGAATTCAAAGATATAGTAGCAACAGCAATTGAGAGATTCATACCTCATAAATTGGTAAGAGATGGTACTGATCCCCCACGCTACACAAAACAGGTCCGAGCGCTGTTGCAGAGGCAACGGAAAAAGCATGCGAAATTCAGAAGAACGCGAAATCCCAAAGATTGGCTAAAATTTACAGACGCGCGAAATTTGGCACGGACTTCAATGCGAGATGCCTTTAATAGATTCCACAACGAAAGATTGTCCCGAAATTTGGTAGAAAATCCGAAGAAATTCTGGTCGTATGTAAAGTACACAAGCGGCAAGACTCAGTCAATACCTTCGCTGCGCAGTGACGATGGCACTGTTACCGACGACTGTGCCGCTAAAGCGGAGTTATTGAACGCAGTTTTCCGAAATTCCTTCACCAGGGAAGACGAATGGAATATTCCTGAATTTGAAACACGAACAGCTGCTAGCATGAGTTTCTTAGAAGTAGATACCTTAGGGGTTGCGAAGCAACTCAAATCGCTTGATACGGGCAAATCTTCAGGTCCAGATTGTATACCGATTGGGTTCCTTTCAGATTACGCTGATACAATAGCTCCCTACTCAGCAATCATATACAACCGCTCGCTCACCGATAGATATGTACCTACAGATTGGAAAATTGCGCAGGTCGCACCAGTGTTTAAGAAGGGTAGTAGGAGTAATCCATCGAACTACAGACCTATATCATTGACGTCGGTTTGCAGTAGGGTTTTGGAGCATATACTGTATTCAGACATTATGAATCACCTCGAAGGGAACGATCAATTGATACGTAATCAACATGGTTTCAGAAAACATCGTTCTTGTGCAAGGCAGCTAGCTCTTTATTCGCACGAAGTAATGGCCGCTATCGACAGGGGATCTCAAGTTGATTCCGTATTTCTAGATTTCCGGAAGGCTTTTGACACCGTTCCTCACAAGCGACTTCTAATCAAGTTGCGGGCCTACGGGGTATCGTCTCAGTTGTGCGGCTGGATTCGTGATTTCCTGTCAGGAAGTTCGCAGTTCGTAGTAATAGACGGCAAATCATCGAGTAAAACTGAAGTGATATCAGGTGATCCCCAGGGAAGCGTCCTGGGACCTCTGCTGTTCCTGATCTATATAAATGACCTGGGTGACAATCTGAGCAGTTCTCTTAGGTTGTTCACAGATGACGCTGTAATTTACCGTCTAGTAAGGTCATCCGAAGACCAGTATCAGTTGCAAAGCGATTTAGAAAAGATTGCTGTATGGTGTGTCAGGTAGCAGTTGACGCTAAATAACGAAAAGTGTGAGGTGATCCACATTAGTTCCAAAAGAAATCCGTTGGAATTCGATTACTCGATAAATAGTACAATTCTCAAGGCTGTCAATTCAACTATGTTAAATTTACGAACAACTTCAGTTGGAAAGACCACATAGATAATATTGTGGGAAAGGCGAGCCAAAGGTTGCGTTTCATTGGCAGGTCACTTAGAAGATGCAACAAGTCCACTAAAGAGACAGCTTACACTACACTCGTTTGTCCTCTGTTAGAGTATTTCTGCGCAGTGTGGGATCCTTACCAGGTGGGATTGACGGAGGACATCGAAAGGGTGCAAAAAAGGGCAGCTCGTTTTGTGTTATCACGTAATAGGGGAGAGAGTGTGGCAGATATGATACGCGAGTTGGGATGGAAGTCATTAAAGCAAAGACGTTTTTCGTCGCGGCGAGATGTATTTACGAAATTTCAGTCACCAACTTTCTCTTCCGAATGTGAAAATATTTTGTTGAGCCCAACCTACATAGGTAGGAATGATCATCAAAATAAAATAAGAGAAATCAGAGCTCGAACAGAAAGGTTTAGGTGTTCGTTTTTCCCGCGCGCTGTTCGGGAGTGGAATGGTAGAGAGATAGTATGATTGTGGTTCGATGAACTCTCTGCCAAGCACTTAAATGTGAATTGCAGAGTAATCATGTAGATGTAGATGTAGAACTTGTGGGGCGTCGTGGAATTTACGCGCTTCAGCTCCTGTGGTTTCATGAAGTACCAATAAGCGGCAGCGCTATACGTAGCCTTCAAAATGACGCCTGTAACAGAGGTGCGTTCCAAGCAGAGAGCTCTCATTGAGTTTATTTTGCCGGAAAACCAGAGCATCAAAGACATTCATAAGCGCTTGCACAATCTCTATGGTGACCTGGCAGCGAACAAAAGCACGGTGAGTCGTTGGGCGGGGCGTCTGTCATCATCGCAATGAGGCCGCGCAAACCTGTACCATCTCCCGAGTGCCGCCTGGTCGCACATAGCTGCGACTCCTGTAAGATTGGAACGTGCGGACACTCTCTATCGATACAATATTGCAGTACCTGTCTTATTCCGAATTACGATGCAATGTTCCTTCGGACATGCGTGCAATATCGTATTTATCCGCCGACATCGGGCAAACGAGTATCAAGTAAAATGTCTCGCCTCTACGGAAATACACCCTGGTGTCCAAAATTAAAGCAACAAACCGCTATTTCCCTACCCTGTGTCTAACCCGCGCTAGAATCGTACTGTCAATGCGGTCGTGTACTGCACGGAAGATGGCATTCCGATATACGGATAATCATGACAACGATTACGTCAGGGCGCCTATGAAACCAGGTAGTCTTTGCCGTGTACACAATTACAGACAGTGCAGTATGGCACAGAGAAAATGCCTACCAGACTCTCTGCGGTGGAGGACCACAGGAAGAAAGGGAGCAGGACAGCCGCAAACTGATTTGGTCCGATGGCTTTGTGTGAACCGTTCTGTTGTTTCTCGGATGTGGCGGCAGTTTATAGAGACCGAAACTGTATCCCGAGGACCTGGCCTGGGTTGACCGAATTTGACTTCAGAAGAATGGATCGTTATTTGACTGTAAGGGCACGACATTACCACCTTAGTACTGTATGGCAACTGGTACGTGAGCTCGCAACATCCATTGGATGTGTTGTATCGAGGCAAACGGTGTGCAGAAGGCTTCAGCAGAGTTGCCTTTATTGTCGGAGAAATGCTATATGTGTACCTCTGGCGCGTCTTTACAGAAAGTAATGTCTAGAATAGAGTCATCAACATGCCACCACCTCGGCTACTTTTGCTGTTTGTGCAATTGCTAGTCTTCGAAACATTTTTTGTATGTTTTCAGTCAATAATCTTTCATACTATAATTATTTAGAATGAGTCAACATTTAGAAAGAAAATATTGCTTGCAAAAAAGCGAGTAGTAAGAATAACATGTTGCGTTCATCTGCGGTCGTCATGTAGGTGCCTCTTCAAGGACTTTGGCATCTTAATTGTACCATCACAATTCATGTACTTGCTAATGAAATTGGTCATAAATAACCCTTCACAATTTGAGGACTATAGTGCTGTTCGCATCTACAACACTAGAGGAAAAAAATCACGTTTATTATCCATTATTAATATTGCCACTGACTCAGAAACGCGTTCACTATGCAGCAGCAATTTTTTTTTCTTATTTACCCAATAACATAAAATTTCTGACAGGTAGCAAGGCAAGTTTTAACTGTAACCTAAAATCATTTCTCCTGGTCAACTCCCCCTAGTCCGTGGACTGGCAACTTGTAAAAAGAATACTTTAATTGAAGTTGCGTGATTGTGCATATATATCCTGTAAACAGACTAATTCCACATTCTTTCGATATAAGAATCTCTCAAATGACCAGTGGAACATGTACCTGTCTAAATAATAAACTAACTCGCATTGATTAAGTGAAACCTCGGTCATCATTCAACTACACATAGTCAGCGTGTATTTTTAAGACAAGAATCTAGCCTCATTTACTTGCGTTTATACTGAAGGCTGCTAATGCGGCTTACACGGCACACCAGAAATATGTTGCTTAATGCTGTCGCTCGTGATTAGCGACCAAGTCAGACTCGGTGCTACAAAAGTGCCTCAACTGTGCTTTGTTACTGCTTCACGCGGTTATGAGACGCGTTCCCCAATCTCGGGCGGTCGCCTAGTCGTAAGGAGCTGTAAACGTAGGCGCACACGCGGAGGTCTTTACCCATACGCAACAGCGTCTGAAACGTGTTTTCCAGGCGAGGTGGCTGGTACTATTTCGCCAACCTGTCCCCCGGCTGCGATTTGTGGCTCGGGCTGACAATAAACGAGCGCGCAATCGTCGCATTGGGAGAGCTTAATTACGTGCGCATGCGTGTCCGAATGTACTTTATAATCCCGATACACGCCGCAGATACCGACATTATTTATCGTCCATACAATATCGTCCTGTTCCTTCACTCTCGCAGAAAAAACCGAGATTATTCAACTTGGCGGCGCAGGGACATTTTTGCAGTGCTGGATGACTTCGCCGGGTTCACAGCCTACGTGAGGCAATGAAATTGGTCTCTACTGCCGAAAAAAACACGCACAGGCACGACGAAGTGAAATGGCGGATTTCTCTTGCAGACCCGACGCAACTGACGCACAAAAGAAATTTCCAAATTGTTTCTTGAAGATTACAGGAGAAATTAGACGAAACTGTGTTTTAAGGAAGTGGCGATTTTCACCTTTTAAGTAGTGTTCCAGGAATCATTCAGAGGTAAGAAAAAAAAATGGCTCTGAGCACTATGGGACTTAACATCTGAGGTCATCAGTCCCATAGAACTAAGAACTACTTAAACCTAACTAACCTAAGGTCATCACACACATCCATGCCCGAGGCAGGATTCGAACCTGCGACCGTAGCGGTCGCGCGGTTCCAGACTGAAGCGCCTATAACCCCTCGGCCACACCGGCCGGCCTCAAAGGTAACTTAGTGTTTTTTATTGGAACTTCCAATTTCAGTCATACAACAGACAATGTACACTGAAGTGATGACAGAAGTCACGGCAATAAGCACATGTACAGATGGCGGTACAGCAGCGTACACAAGGTATAAAAGGGCAGTGCATTGTCGGAGCTGTCATTTGTGCACAGATGATTCATTTGAAAACGTTTCTGACGTGATTATGGCATCATGACAGGAATTAACATAATTTGAACGGGCAATGGAAGTTGGAGCTAGATGCATGGGACATTTCACTTCGGAAATTGTTGTTGTTGTTGTGGTCTTCAGTCCAGAGACTGGTTTGATGCAGCTGTCCATGCTACTCTATCCTGTGCAAGCTTTTTCTTCTCCCAGTACGTACTGCAGTCTACATCCTTCTGAATCTGTTTAATGTATTCATCTCTTGGTCTCCCTCTACGATTTTTTCCCTCCACGGTGCCATCCAATGCTAAATTTGTGATTCCTTGATGCCTCAGAACATGTCCTACCAACCGATCCTTTCTTCTAGTCAAGTTGTGCCACAAATTTCTCTTCTCCCCAGTTCTAGTCAATACCTCCTCATTAGTTATGTGATCTACATATCTAATTTCTGCTTTCTTCTGTAGCACCACATTTCGAGAGCTTCTATGCTCTTCTTGTCTAAACTATTTATCGTCCATGTTTCACTTCCATACATGGCTACACTTCATATAAATAATTTCAGAAACCACTTCTTACATTTTATATCTACTCTACCTCTACCATCATCAGTTATTTTGCTCTCCAAATACCAAATCTCATCTACTACTTTAAGTGTCTCATTTCCTAATCCAATGCCCTCAGAATCGCCCGACTTAATTCGACTACATTCCATTATTCTCGTTTTGCTTTTGTTGATGTTCATCTTATATCCTCCTTTCAAGACACTGCCCATTCCGTTCAACTGCTCTTCCAGGTCATTTGCTGTCTCTGACAACGAACCTCAAAGTTTTTATTTCTTCTCAATGGATTTTGATACCTACTCCGAATTTTTCTTTTGTTTCCTTTACTGCATGTTCAATATACAGATTGAATAACATCGTGTATAGGCTACATCCCCGTCTCACTCCCTTCCCAACCACTGCTTCCCTTTCATGTCCCTCGACTCTTATAACTGCCTTCCGGTTTCTGTACAAATTGTAAATAGCCTTTCGCTCCCTGCCACCTTCAGAATTTGAACGAGGGTATTCCAGTCAACACTGTCAAAAGCTTTCTCTAAGTCTACAAATGCTAGAAACGTAGGTTTGCCTTTCCTTAATCTATCTTCTAAGATAAGTCGTAGGGTCAGTATTGCCTCACGTGTTCCAATATTGATATGAAATCCAAACTGATCTTCCCCGAGGTCGGCTTCTACCACTTTTCCATTCGTCTGTAAAGAATTCGCGTTAGTGACTTATTAAACTCATAATTAGCTCAATATTCCAAGTTTCAAGGTGTCAAATGCGTGTCGAGAATACCAAACTTCAGGCATTACCTCTCACTACGAACAACGCAGTGGCCGACGGCATTTGCCTAACGACCGAGAGCATCGACGTTTGTGTAGAGTAGTCAGTAATAACGAACAACCAACGGTGAGTGAATAGCCAGAAAAATCAATGTCGGACGTACGAAGGACATATCCTTTAGGATAGTGCGGCGAAATTTGGCGTTAATGGTCTATGGCAGCAGACGACTGGCGCGAGTACCTTTGCTAACAGCACGACTCGCCTGCAGCGCCTCTACTGAGCTCGGTTGGACCCTAAACAACTGGAAGACTGTGGCCTGGTCAGATGGTTACAGTTGGTAAGAACTGACTGTAGGGTTCGTGTGTTGTGCAGACTCCATGAAGCCATGGACCCAAGTTACCAACAAGGCACTGTGCGAGCTGGTGGTGGCTCCATGACGGTGCGGGCTGTGTTTACAAGAATGGACTGGGTCCTATGATCCAACTGAATCGATCACTTACTCAAAATGATTATGTTCGGCTACTTGGAGACCGTATGCACTCATTCATGGACTTCATGTTCTCAAACAACGATGTCATGTTCCCCTGCCACAATTGTATGCATTGATGTGAAGAACATTCTGGACAATTCGAACGAATGATTTAGCCATACAGACCGCCCGACATGAATCGCATAGAACATTTATGAGACATAACGGAGAGGTCAATTCGTGCACAAAATCCTGCAGCGGCAACTCTTTGGCAATTATGGACGGCTAAGGAGGCAGCATGGCTCAGTATTTCTGCAAGGGATATCCAACGAATTGTTGAGGGCATGCCACGTCGAGCTGCTGCACTATGCCCAGCAGGAAAAGGTCTGACACGATATTAGGAGATATCCCTGACTATCGTCACCTCGGTGCACGTCAGCTTTGTAAACGTGACGATGGTACGTCGTACGACTAAAACAGAGGTCCAACAAGAATTATTGATTTACGACTGTTTGAAGGTTAGAGCAAGATTTTTTGGTAATTTGATGGCATATTTTAAAACTGGAGATTGTAAACAAAAGGGATTTCCTACCGTTCCTCGGCCCGACGTTGCATAATACTCAACAGGAACATCAAGTGCTTACAAAGAAGGTCTTCACGAATGATTGCAGCCTCCTTTCCAGGGGAGCAATGATTAAATAGCAGAGACTAGAAGATAGACGAATTACGTCGGGTGATGCTGAGGGAATTAGATTAGGAAATGAGAAACTTAAAGTAGTAAAGGAGTTTTGCTATTTGGGGAGCAAAATAACTGATGATGGTCGAAGTAGAGAGGATATAAAATGTAGACTGGCAATGGCAAGGAAAGCGTTTCTGAAGAAGAGAAATTTGTTAACATCGAGTATAGGTTTAAGTGTCAGGAAGTCATTTCTGAAAGTATTTGTATGGAGTGTTGCCATGTATGGAAGTGAAACATGGACGGTAAATAGTTTGGACAAGAAGAGAATAGAAGCTTTCGAAATGTGGTGCTACAGAAGAATGCTGAAGATTAGATGGGTAGATCACATAACTAATGAGGAAGTATTGAATAGAATTGGGGAGAAGAGAAATTTGTGGCACAACTTGACCAGTAGAAGCGATCGGTTGGTAGGACATGTTCTGAGGCATCAAGGGATCACCAATTTAGTATTGGAGGGCAGTGTGGAGGGTAAAAATCGTAGGGGGAGACCAA
The DNA here is from genome assembly GCF_021461385.2 of Schistocerca piceifrons. Classification (NCBI taxonomy): domain Eukaryota; kingdom Metazoa; phylum Arthropoda; class Insecta; order Orthoptera; family Acrididae; genus Schistocerca; species Schistocerca piceifrons. The sequence continues at coordinate 635,520,224 of NC_060141.1, forward strand.
GAGATGAATACACTAAGCAGATTCAGAAGGATGTAGGCTGCAGTAGGTACTGGGAGATGAAGAAGTTTGCACAGGATAGAGTAGCATGGAGAGCTGCATCAAACCAGTCTCAGGACTGAAGACCACAACAACGACAACAGAAGAAAGACGATAAATATCTCTTGAAAACCTGCTTGAAAAATTTAGCTACAGGTACTGAGGTTTCTGTAATTCCATTTGGTGTAAATGGAATAGGACTGCGGTTGGTCGAAGACTTGAAGAAAATACGTACCAACAGCCGTCATTTTATTAATAATTTTATTCAGCTACCACTTTCGGCGCCTCATTGTCACCATCTCAGGTACGTATACAGGAAACTAGGAAAGTCATCCAATCGTTTGTTTACTATAGGGACCGCTATATCCAAATGGTTTCCGTCAACTTCTAAATCCTTCTCAGTAGACGTGGACCCATCACACCTCTAACGGCAACTGTGGTGTATTAAAGGTCCACGTCGACCGGGAAGTTCTTAGAAGTCTACGGAAACCAGTCGCATATAGTGGTTCCTATACATTCCTGGCCAAGACAAGCCTGCTAGGCCTTAATTTGAGGAAGAACTTTCTGAGAATGTACGTTTGGAGCACAGCACTGTATGGTATTGATACATGGACTGTGGGAAAATCGGAACGGAAGAAAATCGAAGCATTTGAGACGGGGAGCTGCAGAAGAATGTTGAAACTTAGGTGGACTGATAAGGTAATGGCGCAGGATGTTCTCCGCAGATTTTTAGAGGAAAGAAATAGGTGTAAGAAACTGAGAAGAGGGGAGAGGAACCTAAGGCAAATGTTAAGACATGAGGGAATAACTTTCATGGTACTAGAGGGACATGTAGAGGAAGACAGAGAATGGAATACATTCAGCAAAAAATTGAGGCCGTAGGCTACAACTGCTATTCTGAGATGATGAGGTTGTCAGAGGAGAGGAATTCGTGGTGGGCCGCATCAAACCAGTCAGAAAAAAATCATCCGACATGTATACGTCGCAGGTTTTTAAGGTTTGAATCATGTTGAAGCAAAACCTACTGCAGTACCACTTGATAATGGCCTTTAGGCCGAAATTACGGTAGTGAAATAAACAATCTCTACAGTTAGCGGCGGATATGATGTTCTTTAAAAAAATCAGTATAAAGCATTAAGAAAATTTGTTTCATTTTGTCGCATGCCTCAAGACCGGCGATGACTAAGACGGTGAAGCAGGCGAATGCATCTCAATCAGGAGGGGTGTTGCGTAGCTGAGAGCCCCAGTGTAGCGGAAACGGCGGAGTGGTGGTGCAGTGGGTGGCGGTACCACTTGTTAGCTCGCGGGGGTCCCCCGCTGCAGTCCGGCGCTCGTGAAGAAGGGTGGCGGTTATTGATGAGGCGTGCGCCGCGCCGCAACAGCGTCGCATTCCTCGGCATAATCTGCGAGAGGGGTTCCGCTCTCCCTCCTAACAGATGCGCGGCCAAGAACCCCCGAGGGCATCCAGCAGCCACACAACAGCGCCAAGTCATCTGCACGTGCGGTCTGTATTCCACATCCAAGTACTTTTTGTATGATTTAAACCTTCAGCAGTATTTAAAGGTTGAATAAAATAATTTAACTTGCTTTCCGTCTAATAAAAGAAAGAAAGAGAATTGAACTTTTTGTGCCTTGCAGCTTTCCTGTCTGGACTTGCTTTGGACAACGTGTCTGATCTGATAAACTACACTATGTTGTACACCTTGTGCCTTTCTTGGTAACAATATTAATGTGACTAATCAAAAGGAGAAGTAGTAAAGCAATTTTGCTATTTGGGGAGCAAAATAACTGATGATGGTCGAAGTAGAGAGGATATAAAATGTAGACTGGCAATGGGCAAGGAAAGCGTTTCTGAAGAAGAGAAATTTGTTAACATCGAGTATAGATTTAAGTGTCAGGAAGTCGTTTCTGAAAGTATTTGTATGGAGTGTAGCCATGTATGGAAGTGAAACATGGACGATAAATAGTTTGGACAAGAAGAGAATAGAAGCCTTTGAAATGTGGTGCTACAGAAGAATGCTGAAGATTAGATGGGTAGATCACGTAACCAAGAGGAAGTATTGAATAGGATTGGGGAGAAGAGAACTTTGTGGCACAACTTGACTAGAAGGAAGGGATCGGTTGGTAGGACATGTGTTGAGGCATCAGGGGATCACCAATTTGGTATTGGAGGGCAGCGTGGAGCGTAAAAATCGTAGAGGGAGACCAAGAGATGAATACACAAGCAGATTCAGAAGGATGTAGGTTGTAGTAGGTACTGGGAGATGAAGAAGCTTGCACAGGATAGAGTAGCATGGAGAGCTGCATCAAACCAGTCTCAAGACTGTAGACCACAACAACAACAATCAAGAAGGAGATTATTTCGACGTGAACACATAAGCTTATGCCATGGTCCTTAGTACTTGTTATCTATGCAGTGAACCTGAAAACATACGTATATATTTCCTTTACCTTTTATTTTACTGGGTCGCCTCTGGATAACGCCATCTGACTGCAATGTCTGATATACTCACTCTGATCTATTGTTGACAATTATTTGGGTTGGCTTTTGCAAATATGTGAGCTAAAACTGTACTATTATTCATTTGCTTTTTTGACTGAATTTACTGGTGCAAATACGATGTCATTATTAAATAAAAAATCGAGAAAACTCAACAAAGTTAAATCTTGTGGTTACTGGGTTCAATGAAAAATAATACGATATTGACTGAGATATACTGATCTATTCAGAAAATGATTGAATATAAATTTTTAACTCTGTATAGTCATTCAATTTATAAAACTTTAGTTTGGGACGTTTACATAAAACAGATAAAAAAGGTACAACGAACTTACAATATGCAGTTAACGCTTAAATACCTTTGATGTCTTCGTGACCTCGATTTTTAATAATTCATAAATAATTACGAATTGTATAATTACAGTATTCTTCAAGTAGTATATAGCTGGTGGCGAACAGGCACACCGCTCTGTCCTCAACACACAACTTCACTGCACAAAGTTGACTCAAGAGTGTTCTATCGACAATGCTGCGCGAATCTCGCCACGCTCCCCTGTGTATCAATGAGCGGGCTCTCCCGCCAAGAAAGAGCTTGCTGTGGATACTTCACTATCACCATCGATATGCAAATAATTTAAATAAATTTTACAAAATATTTTTCTTATACACTATAAGTGTTATTTACATATTTCTTAGCTTATAAATATTTTTCATGGCCTGTTTGATTTTCTATTGACGTATTTCAAGGTCTCGCTTTATTTGCTATCGACGTCGCTGCAACTATGAAATAGCGAACACATTTTTGTTATATCTGTACATAAATGCAGTAGATACTATTGAAACAGACCGTATTTTAATTCCATCGAACTAAAACAGCTCCAGTTTCCATAGCTACCGCCCGGCCGCGGTGGTCTCGCGGTTCTAGGCGCTCAGTCCGGAACCGCGCGACTGCTACGGTCGCTGGTTCGAATCCTGCCTCGGGCATGGATGTGTGCGATGTCCTTGGGTTAGTTAGGTTTAAGTAATTCTAAGTTCTAGGGGACTGATTGACCACAGATGTTAAGTCCCATAGTGCTCAGAGCCATTTGAACCATTTTTCCATAGCTACCATGTGATAAGCAATGTGGATAAAACTTAACAAAAGGCGAAAGTTATGGTTTAGTGCCTACAATATAGCCCATTTAACAGTGGCCTGTACTTCTAAAGCCGTCGGCACTGTACGAGTTAGCTAACGTTGCCTGACGCTGAACAAGTTTTGTGGCGTCACTTCCTGTTATTTCTCTTTGAGAAGGCGTTTGTCTCGTGAAACAGATAATAACTCTACGATATTTCGGCAACGTGCCACGTAAAGTAGAACCGACAGGAAATAAGAACGTTCCCTACGTCACAAGCAGAAACCAAGACGCCATACTGTACTTGTCGTGTTCAGCAGAAGCACGTCTTCGATGGATTTTATCTAATACGTTACACTCTATGAATACATGCTGTTTCTAAGCACCAGCACGTTGAATGTCGCGAGATGAATCGTTATTGGTACGAGTTGTTGTATAAAATTACTGAAAAGTTATATTTCGTATGACTGCATGTGAGGGCAGACATACTCCTTGGACCACATCTGACCGCAAAACCTAGAAGATAGGCCGGGACTGTAAACGAAGCACTGCAGTGATCAGCCAACACATTATGACCACCTACCTACTAGCCGGCATGTCCACCTTTTTCACGGATAACAGCGGCGACGCTTCGTGGTATGGAAGCAGTGAGGCCTTTGTAGGTCTCAGGAGGGAGTTGGTACCACATCACCTAATCCCCGAAAATTCCAGGGAGAGAGACGATAAGCTCTGATGCCACGTTCAATCACATCCCAGATGTGATCAATCCGGGTTCATCTCTAGCAAGCTGGGGGGCCTGCACGTCAATTGGAACTCGCCACTGTGTTTCTCCAACCACTCCATCACATTCCTGGCCTCGTGACATGGCGCATTACTTGATGAAAAATGCAACTACCCTCGGGAAGCATGATCGTCATGAAGTGGCGTACTTGGTCCGTAACCAATGTACGATGCCTCCTTGGCCGTCATGGTACCTTGCACGAGCTCCACTCGACCCAAGTGCGCCATGTGAATGTTCCTCAGAGCATAATCAAGCCGCCGCCCAGCGACAATTGTGGTGGTGCCATGTTTGAACAGGAAACGCTATTCCAAACAGGGGGCGTGTCTGGAGGTACTCACCTGACCAGCAAGATTCCCAGGTCTGTTCCCAGTGGAAAGTGTGCGGTAGCATTTCGGACGTGTCCTCTGTTCCACAACCAGTATCGAGGATATCAAGCACTAGTTACAACAGTTGCCATTTCCCCCCAGGAGAGGATATAACTACTTTATGAAACCCTTCGCAAAAGAATCAATGAATGCGTCCGGGCAACAGGGGGTGCGAGTCTTACTGGTAAGTGGGCTCATAATGCAAAGTTCTTAGTAACTTTAACTCGACTTTGTATTCACTGAAGTAACATTACATACCCTCTCTTAAGAATCCGGTTTCCACGGTCCAATAAACACTATGAGTGCAACATTAGTTTTTTGGACATTTCTATCTGAATAAACCGGCGTAAACACGTGCGGTATTACAATTTGGGCCGGCCGAAGTGGCCGCGCGTTCTGGCGCTGCAGTCTGGAACCGCGAGACCGCTACGGTCGCAGGTTCGAATCCTGCCTCGGGCATGGATGTCTGTAATGTCCTTAGGTTAGTTAGGTTTAACTAGTTCTAAGTTCTAGGGGACTAATGACCTCAGCAGTTGAGTCCCATAGGACTCAGAGCCATTTGAACCATTTTTATTACAATTTGAGAACCAAAGTTGTAGGTAGGCAGCGCGTATATTTTTGTTGCAATAATCAGAAGTAAAAAAAACAAACTCATGTTGATTTCTCGTAGTCATAGATGTTGGCTCTGCTCGTCATTCTGTAAAAAATTCATGGTATGATCTCTATGGGGACCTAGGTCAAGAGGTGTTAAAGAGCATAACATTTTCCTACGTATGTAACTGATGACTGAAATCTATTTTGGAACAAAACAATTGCTGAATATAAACGTCTTCACACACGGTTTTAATAAGCAAACATTACATATTGTTACAATAAAGACAAGTCCCTGACTTGGCTCCCCACGTCAGATCTCCTCCATATCCTCGCATAGACTCTCTCCAAAAATTGTAAAGTAAACAAAGATGTTACATTTAAAGAGCACAAACAGTTTGTTAGATGGCATTGCAGCACGTCTGCGATAACTTATATACAGCTTAAGTAATCTTAAATACACTCCTGGAAATGGAAAAAAGAACACATTGACACCGGTGTGTCAGACCCACCATACTTGCTCCGGACACTGCGAGAGGGCTGTACAAGCAATGATCACACGCACGCCACAGCGGACACACCAGGAACCGCGGTGTTGGCCGTCGAATGGCGCTAGCTGCGCAGCATTTGTGCACCGCCGCCGTCAGTGTCAGCCAGTTTGCCGTGGCATACGGAGCTCCATCGCAGTCTTTAACACTGGTAGCATGCCGCGACAGCGTGGACGTGAACCGTATGTGCAGTTGACGGACTTTGAGCGAGGGCGTATAGTGGGCATGCGGGAGGCCGGGTGGACGTACCGCCGAATTGCTCAACACGTGGGGCGTGAGGTCTCCACAGTACATCGATGTTGTCGCCAGTGGTCGGCGGAAGGTAGACGTGCCCGTCGACCTGGGACCGGACCGCAGCGACGCACGGATGCACGCCAAGACCGTAGGATCCTACGCAGTGCCGTAGGGGACCGCACCGCCACTTCCCAGCAAATTAGGGACACTGTTGCTCCTGGGGTATCGGCGAGGACCATTCGCAACCGTCTCCATGAAGCTGGGCTACGGTCCCGCACACCGTTAGGCCGTCTTCCACTCACGCCCCAACATCGTGCAGCCCACCTCCAGTGGTGTCGCGACAGGCGTGAATGGAGGGACGAATGGAGACGTGTCGTCTTCAGCGATGAGAGTCACTTCTGCCTTGGTGCCAATGATGGTCGTATGCGTGTTTGGCGCCGTGCAGGTGAGCGCCACAATCAGGACTGCATACGACCGAGGCACACAGGGCCAACACCCGGCATCATGGTGTGGGGAGCGATCTCCTACACTGGCCGTACACCACTGGTGATCGTCGAAGGGACACTGAATAGTGCACGGTACATCCAAACCATCATCGAACCCATCGTTCTACCATTCCTAGACCGGCAAGGGAACTTGCTGTTCCAACAGGACAATGCACGTCCGCATGTATCCCGTGCCACCCAACGTGCTTTAGAAGGTTTAAGTCAACTACCCTGGCCAGCACGATCTCCGGATCTGTCCCCCATTGAGCATGTTTGGGACTGGATGAAGCGTCGTCTCACGCGGTCTGCACGTCCAGCACGAACGCTGGTCCATCTGAGGCGCCAGGTGGAAATGGCATGGCAAGCCGTTCCACAGGACTACATCCAGCATCTCTACGATCGTCTCCATGGGAGAATAGCAGCCTGCATTGCTGCGAAAGGTGGATATACACTGTACTAGTGCCGACATTGTGCATGCTCTGTTGCCTGTGTCTATGTGCCTGTGGTTCTGTCAGTGTGATCATGTGATGTATCTGACCCCAGGAATGTGTCAATAAAGTTTCCCCTTCCTGGGACATTGAATTCACGGTGTTCTTATTTCAATTTCCAGGAGTGTATAAGTTTAGCACCGGATTTTTAACAATTTGTGCATGGACAAAAGTAAGTTTATCTCTCGATAACTTGCAAAGGAAATAAAAAGGACATATTGGAGAGAAAGCGAAAATGTAAAGAAATGGATTTTCAAAATGTAATGGTAAAACTACAATATGATAAATAAAATTTCAAATAATAATCGCCATAAATATAATAGCCCCTAAAACTCCCATAATGAAAGCAAGATTTGCAATTTTCAAAGAAATGCGTTTCGAATATGAAAGGTATCGAACAGTTCATTTGTCACAGCTGTATTGTCATTTAGTACTGAACAAACGTCACAAAGATACAGATTCGTTTCACCTCTAAATCCGTGACTTTTCATTCCGTTTCCTCTTTTCCTTCTGGATACTTCACATTTTGGCAGGTTATTTACACTGACGGGAAAAAATGCAATACCAGAAAACAATTAATGTAGAGTAATGAAATTTCGGAAATACAGTTGTCTAGGTAGCATATTTAAGTGATTAACATTGCAAGATCACCGGTTAATGCAAACGCGAGGTAAGCTATTTGCAAATATGAAATGCTGGTACATTAATAAACGTCGTAATTGTCAGAATGTTGAATTCACGCATGCAAACGTGCATGTAATGTGTCGTACAGGTGCCAGATGTAAGTTGTGGGATGAAGTTCCATGTCTGGTTCACTTGGTCGGTCAATAGAGGGACGGTTAACTTTGTTTGTAGATGAGGCTGAAGTTGTGCGATGATGTGCCATATATGCTTGATTGGAGACAGATCAGGTGGTCGAACAGGCCAACGGAACATGTCGACATTTTGTGGAGTTGGTTGGGTTACAGTAGTGGTGTAACCTGTTGGACAAACACCCTCTGGAATGCTGCTTATGAATGGCAGCACAACAGGTCGAATCACCAAACTGACGTACAGATCTGCAGTCAGGGTGCGTGGAATAACCACGGGAGTGCTCTTGCTGTCATACGAAATCGCACCTCAGATTGTACCTCCAGGTTAGGTCCAATGTGCCTAGCACGCAGAAAGGTTGTAGCAAGCCTTCCCTCCTAACCAACACGTGGCCATCACTGGCACCGAGGCAGAACCAGCTTTCATCAGAAAAAAACAACACACCTTCACCCTGGCCCTCCAATGAGTTATCGCTTGACACCCCTGATGCCGCAAATGGCGATGGTTTGGTGTCAGTGGAACGCACGCTGCAGGGCGTCTGGCACGCAGCTGTCCTTGAAGTAACCGATTTGTAATATTTGGTTGTGCAACTGTGGTGCCAAGCACTGCTCATACTGCTGCTGCAGGTGCTGTGCGATGCGCCAGACCCAAACGGCATACACGATGGTCATGCTCGTGAGTCTGCCGAGTGGCCGAGCGGTTCTAGGCGCCACAGTCTGGAACCGCGCGACCGCTGCGGTCGTGGGTTCGAATCCTGCCTCGGGCATGGATGTGTGTGATGTCCTTAGGTTAGTTAGGTTTAAGTAGTTCTAAGTTCTAGGGGGCTGATGACCTCAGATGTTAAGTCCAATGGTGCTCAGAGCCATTTGAACCATGCTTGTGACCTATTCTGGAGTGTTGCTGTGCGGTGTGGGATCCGCATCAGGTGGGACTCATGGATGACATCGAAAAAGTACAAAGAAGGGCAGCTAGTTTTGTATTATCACGAAATAGGGGAGATAGTGTCACAGACATGATACGTGAATTGGAGTGGCAATTATTAAAACAAAGGCGTTTTTCGCTGCGACGGGATCTTCTCATGAAATTTCAAACACCAGTTTTCTCCTCCGATTGCGAAAACATTCTGTTGGCACCCACTTACATAGGGAGAAATGGTCATACGATAAAATAAGAGATATCAGGGCTCACACAGAAAAATTTAAGTGCTCGTTTATCCCGCGTGCAGTTCGAGAGTGGAACGGTAGAGAGACAGCTTGAAGGTGGTTCATTGAACCCTCTGCCAGGCACTTTATTATGAATAGCAGAGTAATCACGTAGATGTAGATGTAGACCACGGCGGTCGGCAATGACGTACAGTGGCTCCTACCAAGTCTTTCTGCAATATCGCAGCTCCAGATTCTCGTAGCCATCTTTCGCAGCCTCGTTCGAACTCAGTGAGGTGGGGATAGCGGCGTCTTTGTCACCTTAAAAGCATTCTTGACTAACATCAACTCACCACGTCCTATCTGAAAAGCAGCTAACGCCCACGACCGTTTTGAAGCTAGCCTGATTTTTCTTCCTGAAAGTGGTGTTAGTGGCACCTCTCTTACGCGACCGGCGCGAAATTTTGACACACACCATCTTTCAGGTGTAGAGACATGTCAACGGCTCCTTTACGGTGTTGCGATTGTTTCTCCGTCAGTGTATTTAACATGTAAGATTTTTTGCCAGGGTATGCTCAATGTATAAATTAACTGCACGCAGGTAAGTTGTAAGGTAGCAGATTTTGCACCTAACGTGACGCTAAATCAGTAATAATACACCGAATAATAATTGATAATTGGCCCACCGGTAGGAGAGAATGGACACAGAAAAGGAAGTTGTGTGTGACATGTCAGACTAAAGAGATGGGCTCAGAGGATGGAACACGGCCGGAACCCCTAAGGAAGGTCATGTCAAACTAACTGGATGGAAGCGGCCGGACCCCTTTGTCGGCTGACACTTCAGACCACCAAAGACGTTCGAAGAGGCTGGGCCATCACAACAAGAAGCGAGAAGGAGCTATATGCGAAAGAGAGAAAGACGATTTCGCACCACAGTGGAAAATTTGCGGAAGACTGTGACGGGATTGGCGCAGAGAGCGTAGAGATACGTGTTAAAAGTTTGGCGGCAACAGTAACGGTGGGAGAATTCTGTGTCATGGTTGGGTACAAACACGCACGGATACATGGAAGTCTGTGTCGTGACTGGCTACCAACGCGCACGGGTCGATGCGGCAAAGAACGGCCAGGTTTGCAAAAACTCTGAAGAGGGACTCTGGGGTGGGCTGTGGAGGAGAGCAGTCGCGGTGTCTGGCTGCCCTGCCGGGAGAGCGTGGAGAGAAGTTACCGGCATTGAGTCCAGTGGTTACTCTCCAAGTCTGAATAGTTTAGAGCATACGACTCCACATACGTAGCATTATCTGTTCCTCTGAGGAGAGAAACAGATTTGTACTAACTTGTGGTGTTCATATGCAATCTGAAGTGTACCTTTGCTGCCGCGCACTTGAGTCGACCAACTACTCTTGGCATATGTGCAAGTAGCTTAAGTAATGACTAGTGGCAGACTCAGCAATTGAACACTTGCGTACAGGAGTTTACGGACGCAAACCACGTCCACGTTGGAGATTAAAGCCAAGCTCGCTCATGGGAAGGACGGCATCACGACGTTGGCTGGGCCGACCGTCGTAATTATCACGGAGAATTACGGTGATATTAGCAATCATAAGCCAAAGTAGGGCACTGTAATTCTAAATGAGTTCGTATTCCGCTAGCTCTTTGACTGGTGCTCTCTGAGTCTGTGTCCGTTCAGGCAGAACTTCAATAGAGTCAGTTGCGGGTTCAGTGTTGACCTAAAGTAGTTAGGAAAAGAGGATGCATTGTGCCAATGATAGGCTAGTTGGATTGTCACGTTAGGCTACAAATATTGCTCATCCTGTTCTGAATAAATCTTAATTTGGTATCATATGCTAATCACCACATTATTGATTTCGTAGCTAGCAATCACCATATTTTTGTTTAATAATTAGAGTGTGAAACGTCCCCTTAGAAAAATTATACGTGACTGTGCTTAAACTGACACAATATTTTTTAGCACAACGCAATCTGACTTTCAATAATCCCTACAAGAGAATGGCCCTGACTAATTCAGAAATCACTTACCTCACAAAAATCTTCGTTACTCAAACTACTGCAATACTGCTAGCTAAATAAAAGATTCAAACTATGAAGGCACTAACTACTGATAGGCATACTTAGCAAATGAAAGATTTTGATAGAGAACAAACAATGTATTTACCTTAATAGTGTTCAAAAGTCATAATATATATAGCAGTTCATGACATCCATTCTTACCAATGTACTGTTTCTGATGGACACACGACCAGATCATCCGCTCTCAAAAATCCGCCATCTCACTTCCCCACATCCACCACTGCTGGCGGCTCACCTCCAGCTGCGCAACGCTACGCGCTGTTATCAGCCAACAGCCCAACACTACAATAGCGAATATTACAACAATGCCACCCAGCCACAGACTGCACATAGTACAGCCAGTGATTTCCATACAGAGCGCTACATGACGTTACCAATACAAAAACCTAAACAGCCTACTTACAAGTGTAATGACAATTTCGACGCAAATGATACTGGGGGCATCACCGCGCGTTTAAACAGAGCCAACTTAAGTCAGATAGCAACTCAAGGTCTTCTAAGACTACCAATAGAGATTTTTCAATATATCGATGATTTTACAATAAACCCCCTTACGGTGCAAAGTGTTGATTATTTGCTGCAGGTCACAACGAAAAGGAACTGGAGTTGTTTCAATAGTATGAGAGCCCGCGGTTTGCCACGGGCAGCATTTCGTTCTCACGCAGTGCCACCTTCGGTTCGGAGAGACGGTAATACTTTGGACAGCGAGGGAACAAAAGGAGCAGCTCGTGTAGTGGGAGGAACGCGGCAGCTGCCGTAAAGCAGGGCGGCCCAGGGCCTCCGGCTTGTCCCTTATTGCCGCGCCCAGTCCCGGGGCACCTGCGGCTGCGTCTGCGTTATTGGCGGCGCCTCTTTATTGCGGTCTGTGCCAACATTAATAATAAGCCGGCGAGGCGTGGTATTAAAAGAACGCGCTGTGCCGTGCCCTTCCAGGGCGGCCCGCGAGGCGCAATATGCCCGCCAGACAGTTAGCGCCGCGGCCTACACCGGCTGCGGCACCAGCGGGCGCTATACAGCTCTCGTCTCCGCGACCCGCGGTGCGCACCACTTTATTGCCGCCGTAACACTTTATCAATGCTCCTGAAACGGGCCGCGAAACTTTTGTACGGCTTACAGTTAACAAAGTCTAATTAACTAAATCTTGTTACTGCTTTACTGTCTCCTTTAGCTTCAGTCCCAAATGGCCTGCGTCTGGGATCGTTAACTGACAGGAGCGTCGTGAAGTCACACTTGGAGATAGCCACTTCCGACTTTTCCATTTTCCCAGGAAACGGAAGCTGAGATGACGACAGGCATTCGATTGCGGTATACGAGGTACCACTGGGCCAACTCGTCTGAATCATACTAAAGCTGCATAATAATTCAGACCATGTTGGATGGAGACAAAAGCTTAGTTACTGGCGAGAAATCACGAAAGGAGTCGCACGGGGTTCAATTTTGCGTCCATTACTATTTATGTATACGAATGACCTTAAATATCAAACAGATTTTGTGCCTTTTCTAGACGATATTAGTGTTAACAAGGAACACAACAGAAGAAATTGTTAATGGTGGCTCTTCAAAGAACTGTTACGTGGTTCTCTGGAAATGGTCTCTTCCTTAACTTTGACAAAGCAGACTTTATTTAGTTGTGTACAGCAAATAGTCGTAGCAGCAACTGAAGTACCACATGAATCGGAGCATTTCCAAATTTTTGAGTGTAGGGCCTACGTAGTGATGAAAATTTCAACTCGAGTAAAATATTACTTAGTTGTTCAAACAGGTAAGTTCAATTATGTTCCTGTTTTCGATATTACTATTCAATAATATCTTGTGGAATAACTTTCCGGGATAACTTAGAAAGAAAGCGAGCAATATATATATATATATATATATATATATATATATATATATAGAGAGAGAGAGAGAGAGAGAGAGAGAGAGAGCGTAGCATGTATGACGACAGTAAAGGCAATATAATGATATTTTCACTCTGCAACGGAGTGTGCGCTGATATGAAACTTCGTGGCAAATTAAAACTGTGTGCCGGACTGAGGCTCGGGACCTTTGCCTTTCGCGGGCAAGTGCTCTACTATCTGAGCTATCCAAGTTTGACTCACGACCTGTCCTCACAGCTTCAATTCTGCCAGTACCTCGTCTCCTATACTATGTGATCAAAAGTATCCGGATACCTGGCTCAAAATGACTTACAAGTTCGTGGCGCCCTCCATCGGTAATGCTGGAATTCAATGTGGTGTTGGCCCACCCTTAGCTTTGATGACAGCTTCCACTCTCGCAGGCATACGTTCAATCAGGTGATTATGGCAGCCCATTCTTCATGGAGTGCTGCCCTGAGGAGCGGTATCGATGTCGGTCGGTGAGGCCTGACACGAAGTCGGAGTTCCCAAACACCTCAAAGGTGTTAAATAGGTTTCAGGTCAGGCCTCTGTGCAGGCCAGTCCACTACATGGATGTTATTGTCGTGTAACCACTCCGCCACAGGCCGTGCATTATGAACAAGTGCTCGATCGTGTTGAAATATGCAGTCGCTATCCCTCAATTGCTCTACAACAGCGGGAGGCAAGAAGGTGCTTAAAACATCAATGTAGGCTTGTGCTGTGATAGTGCCATGCAAAAGAACAAGGGGTGCAAGCCCTCTCCATGAAAAACACTACCGCCTTCGAATTTTACGGTTGACACTACACAAAACGTTTCTCCACTGTTCAATCGTCCAATGTTTACGCTCCTTACACCAAGCAAGGCGTCGTTTGGCATTTACCGGCGTGATGTGTGGCTTATAAGCAGCCGCTCGACCATGAAATCCAAGCTTTCTCACCTCCAGCCTGTCATAGCATTTTCAGTGGGTTCTGATTCCTGTGTGATGGTTCCATAGATGTCTGCATATTACACATTACGACCCTCTTCAACTGCCGGCGGTCTCTGTCAGTCAACAGACGAGGTCGGCCTGTATGCTATTGTGCTGTACGTGTCCCTTCACGTTTCCAATTCACTATCACATCGGGAACAGTGGACCTAGGGATGTTTAGGAGTGTGGAAATCTGGCATACAGACGTATGACACAAGTGACACCCAATCACCTGACCACGTTAGAAGCCCGTGAGTTCCGTGAGGCGCCCCATTCTGTTCTCTCTCGATGTCTAATGACTTCTGAGGTCGCTGATATGGAGTACCTGGCAATAGGCGGCAGCACAATGCACCTAATATGAAAAACGTATGTTTTGGCGGGTGTCCGGATACTACTGATCACATAGTATACCTTCCAAACTTCACAGAAGCTCTTCTGCGAACCTTGCAGAACATTCTGGAAACATTCCCCAGGCTGTGGCTAAGTCATGTCTCCGCAGTATCCTTTCTTCCACAAGTGATAGTTTTCCAAGGTTCGCAGAAGAGCTTCTGTGAAGTTTGGAAGGTAGGAGACGAGGTACTGGCAGAATCTAAGCTGTGAGGACGGTTCGTGAGTCGTGCCTAGATAGCTCAGATGGTAGAGCACTTGCCCGCGAAAGGCAAAGGTAACGAGTTCGAGTCTCGGTCCGACACACAGTTTTAATCTGCCAGAAAGTTTCTGTAAATGCAATTACTCTGTAACTAGCCACCATAGACCACAGGTTCCTTATACGAAGAAATATCCCGAGCAATCTCCTAAATTTTATCGAAATAGTTCGGGTTCACCACCGTATAAGCACTAGAAAAGTTGATATTTTTAAAAACGTCCTGTATCCGTAATACCGGTATTTAAAGACATCATTATCGGCTCACGTTATATCGATGGCATGTATCGATACTTCGATATATGGGCGGAGACAAAATCGACGTACTGGCCAAAAAAATTACCAGCTGCACATTGTAAATATACTGCCAGTTTTCGACCTGTATATTTAAGTACTGATTTGTTATTAGATATTCTGTACATCAACAAACTAGCAGCCTGCTTATCCCCCTTAGAGCAAGAATTGAAAGAAAAACGATGCACGTTCACGTTTTCACGATACTAACAATGGTAACTGCATGTAAGTGGCACAATGAAAGGAGTCCAATAGATCCGTCGTTCGGTTTCGTCACGTATCGGAATTGTCCGGAGCACTTCATGTAGACTTCGGTGTTATTTTCGTTTCTGTATACGCTAACGATCTAGCAGTTGGAGTCTCAAAATTGCGTGGTGAAGCGCCGAGCACTGATTGCGCCAGCATTTCCTCTCACACGCCTCCGCCAATCGTACAGACCAGTCTTGTCATTTAGATTTTTGTTTATCAGTTTCAGCAACTGGTTTTGAAGAATACCGACCCGTGAAGAAATTGCTCACTAGTTGCGTTAAAAACTGTTTTTAACGCCGTCAGTGCAATTGGGCTGCGTCTTTATGCCACCTATACTTGCTTTACACAGTCAAAGAGAAAGACTGGATGTGATTAAAGCTCAAAAAGTAGTAAGACTGCTTCACACAGTGAAAGCAGAATCTTTTTCTGTTACAGTTTCAAAAGAACGATTTCAAATATTTACCGAAAATTGGAAAAAAATATGATATAAAATAAAGATATCGATTTTTGATTTTGACATTTCGATATTGATATGTCGACAAAAGGAATGTCGCCTACGCATTTTTGGGGAAAATATTGATATATCGATAAGTTATCAGAAGTCCTAAGAAATGAGCGTTTGGCGTCATTGGCCGAGAGGCCCCTTGCGGAGCAGGTCCGGCCGTCTTGGTGCAGGCCTTATTACATTCGACGCCACATTGGGCGACCTGCGCGCCTGATGGGGATTAAATGATGATGAAGACAACACAACACCCAGTCCCTGAGCGGAGAAAATACCCGACCCAGACGGGAATCGAAACCGGGCCCGTAGGACGGCAATCGGTCACGTTGACCACTCAGCTACCGGGGCGGACAGGAGCCCTAATAAGCACCTTTAATCGTTCGAGGGCACTGGTCTCTGTTAATATGTTGACACGAAAATCGCGCTCCTCCTGATGGAGTAGACATTGCATTTACACTCCGTTCCAAAATATTATCCGTATGCTTGTGATATTCAAGAACGGAAGTATTACTTAGCAGTAATGCCTATTGATTATTGAATGCAGTCTTAATTTATGTACTGATCAGTATGCTGCTAAATTTTCATCATAGTACAGAACATCGATTTTCGTTCAGAACGCTACCAATGGCCTACACAGTCCTAGGTTCACGTGGCTTAGCAATTTCTAGTTGTTTTCAATCGGTCGTATCATTGTCATTGAGGTACTGTTTATCTCAACCATGATGGAAATACATTTTGTCTACAGGAAACAAGCGTGGGAGTTTGATTTTCTTCATCTGGTTGGTACAAGTATCAACGATCTTCCTCTACAACAGTTCAACTTCAGATTTCTGTAAGCCAATAATAACCCTTTTCCGTGTCCCATCTTCAGAGATTTTAAGAACACTGTATACAAACTCTCTTCTCCGAGATCTGTCAATCGACTTTCTTCCGTAGCTGTCTGTATTCATTTAAAGCAATAATACAGTAGAAATTGTGCAGCGCATTCGCCGCCAATTCCTGTCCCTTGACAGCGAGAATGATTCCAGTATCCACCGCAGGTGAAGATATTCCAAACAGCTCATTTGTATCTTTGTTACTTAACAACAGGAAGGAGAAAGAAAACAGCACATCACCTTCATGCCCACAATTCTCTCAACGTCTATGGCCTAAATCCGAATCTGACATTCTTCGTAACCCTATATCTTACTTTGAACCAGCAATACCAGACCTTAGGACTCGAAAACACTACCATAACGTCATTGGTCATCTTGCCTCAGTAAACTTTTAGTGCAAGAAACATGTTTCTTTACAAATAGATGACGGCGTGAATAAGCTTTATTTTCTTCTGTTCTCCCTCTTCGCTAATTGTGCTGTACGAGCGACACATGTTATCTGGTAGTACCACTTCTGAAGGAACTCGACAGGGAAAACCAGTCCCAGAGTAACATTGCTGTAGTCACACCCCAAAACAAAGAAGAAAACAGTACTGTGTATCCCCAACACAGGGACCGAACAATAAAACACAAAACAAAAAGCGTCAGAGAGCCAAATGAATCCTACACCAAAACTAATTTTGAATACTATTCGTAGAGGTAATTCTGTTTGATTACGGTACACCCCATGTGGGATCAATAGGCAGACTGTTTTTGTTGGCTCTCCGTCCCGGCAGGCAGCGCGTCTAAAAAGGGGACTCTGTTTACCGATGGCTTTGTGCCGCGATAAAATATCCGTGGCGCGCTCTTGTGCCGGACGTCCCTACCTCCTTAATGCCCCCGGCCTTCTTTACGGCCGTCATTCTCTGTTTTCCTTTCCGCCCGCATCACCGCCGCCCCCGCCGGGGCCACCATCTCGTGGCGAAGCGGAGGTGCCAACCGCGGACAGTCTCACTGGACTTGGCATTGCGAAGGAGTTGTGGTGTTTCATGTATCAGTGATTCTCCACTTTCATTTTTCTTTTCTCCACTGGCATTTAACCATCGCCATACCGCCATTCATCACATTTACATTGTATCATTCTTACTGGTTATTCTACTATACACTTCGTTAATCGCTGTTTAAAAAGAGGGTATGAGTAAATGATGACATAAGTACAAACTATTCAGAGTAATTATACTGTAACTAGCTTAGCATCCGCTGCTTCGCTCGCATACACTGTACGGTCTGCAAAGGTTATTTCTTTTTGCTCTCTTTCAAATTCCGAAGGTGTCAGGGGTAAAATACAGGGAGCGAAAGGCTATTTACAATTTGTACAGAAACCAGATGGCAGTTATAAGAGTCGAGGGACATCAAAGGGAAGCAGTAGTTGGGAAGGGAGTGAGACAGGGTCGTAGCCTCTCCCCGATGTTATTCAATCTGTATATTGAGCAAGCAGTAAAGGAAACAAAAGAAAAATTCGGAGTTGGTATTAAAATCCATGGAGAAGAAATAAAAACTTTGAGGTTCGCCGATGACATTGTAATTCTGTCAGAGACAGCAAAGGACTTGGAAGAGCAGTTGAACGGAATGGATAGTGTCTTGAAAGGAGGATATAAGATGAACATCAACAAAAGCAAAACGAGGATAATGGAATGTAGTCGAATTAAGTCGGGTGATGCTGAGGGAATTAGATTGGGAAATGAGACACTTAAAGTAGTAAAGGAGTTTTGCCATTTGGGGAGCAAAATAACTGATGATGGTCGAAGTAGAGAGGATATAAAATGTAGACTGGCAATGGCAAGGAAAGGGTTTCTGAAGAAGAGAAATTTGTTAACATCGAGTATAGACTTAAGTGTCAGGAAGTCATTTCTGAAAGTATTTGTATGGAGTGTAGCCATGTATGGAAGTGAAACATGGACGATAAATAGTTTGGACAAGAAGAGAATAGTAGGCTTTTGAAATGTGGTGCTACAGAATAACGCTGAAGATTAGATGGGTAGATCACATAACTAATGAGGAAGTACTGAATAGGATTGGGGAGAAGAGAAGTTTGTGGCACAACTTGACTAGAAGAAGGGATCGGTTGGTAGGACATGTGTTGAGGCATCAAGGGATCACCAATTTAATATTGGAGGGCAGCGTGGAGGGTAAAAATCGTAGAGGGAGACCAAGAGATGAATACACTAAGCAGATTCAGAAGGATGTAGGTTGCAGTAGGTACTGGGAGATGAAGAAGCTTGCACAGGATAGAGTAGCATGGAGAGCTGCATCAAACCAGTCTCAGGACTGAAGACCACAACAACAACAACAACAATGAGTAAATGATGACATAACTACAAACTATTCAGAGTGATTATACTATAACTAGCATAGCATCCGCTGCTTCGCTCGCATACACTGTACGGTCTGCAAAGATTATTTCTTTTTGTTTTCTTTAATCGAATTTTTATGCAGTCGACTAATTGCAACACCTAAACTTTTCACAGTAATTAAGGCCTAGAAGCATGATTTTTCCGAATGTATTTCTGACCAAAAAGCGATTCTGGTAGGTGGAGCCCATGGTTTATGTCAGTCATGCCCGCGCAATCTTCTTTTGTTAGATGTACTAGAGCTTGCAATGATCCAAACACCTGCTATTTCAAGGTTAATAAAGCTAACTGAGTTACACAGCTGAACTCTCTATGCCTTTTTCTTAAACCCATCTGTTTCACACTAACAAACTTTCAGAATTCTGTTACCAAAAATAAGAAAAATCCTACTTCGGTACCATCGTCCGATGTCGCTTCAGAGGAGAAGGTGAAGGAACGGTAGGCCAGCAAAGCAATGACCTCTATAACGATAGCAGTGCGGAGTACTTTTCTTATACATACAACGCCCGTGCGCAGGACCATTTCTCAATTAAGGTTGAAACTTCGTCGATAGGAAGGCCATTAAGATACAGCGCTGACTCAAGGATGGTCATTTAGCTTACGGAGCCATTAATAGCTGTACTTGCATTCACCGGAAAACGTAGATCAACGTAACAAGGCTACGTAATTTGCCCAGCGAGATACCTTCTACCTCTAGGCTAGTTCAATAGCTTCGGAGTATTGCCTTTCACACACATTACTCTTACCGACTGAGTTATCAAGAAACGACTTGAAAGCTTCAAAACTACCAGTGTCACATTCCAAAGATTACAGAGCATCTACGTACTCTGGAAGATAGGACGTCGGAGAGTGACGGGTTAGACACAGCGTAAGGTCTCTCTGGGGAATAACTACCCTGTCTGGCACATACTTTTAATCCGTCAGCAAGTAAAGAAGAATCAACCAAAACATTTCTTTCTCTCACATACCTTTCACTAAAAGGCAAAAAGGAAAAATTCGGGAGATTCGAAATAACAAGGACATTACACAGACATTTGTTCATTCCACGCACCGTTAGCGATGGTAACACGAAAGGAGGGAAGTGTTTGTGTTGCATGAAGTACTCTCCGCCACACATCATTAAATAGCTTGCGAGTATGTGTCCACCATCAACACCCCGCATTCCCGATTCTTTAAGGAATCGAACTCTCTTGCATAAAGTAAAAGAAATAATAAATTAAAACTTGTTTGATATTCAAGTTTCACCGCATGAACAAGGAGCATTTAGTAATCAATAAACTACTATCCTTTCATTATTATGTGATGCAGTTAAACAGAAAAAGTTTACAAAAGATCTTAAATTATGTTTAAAGTTTGTTGGAAGTCGCTAAGCGTCTCATTATCAAAACATTGGACGAGTATAGTGTGGGCAACTTGCTCTTCGTTCCATGAAAAGCAAGTTTTCCACGCATTTCAATGCTTGTGACGTCACAGCTCCTGAACTATCAGTCGTGCGATTACATTGTTTTGCGAGTACATTCAATGGAATATGCAGAAACTGTCCAACACCCCGCTTTCCCGATTCTTTAAGGAATCGAACTCTCTTGCATAAAGTAAAAGAAATAATAAATTAAAACTTGTTTGACATTCAAGTTTCACCGCATGAACAAGGAGCATTTAGTAATCAATAAACTACTATCCTTTCATTATTATGTGATGCAGTTAAACAGAAAAAGTTTACAAAAGATCTTAAATTATGTTTAAAGTTTGTTGGAAGTCGCTAAGCGTCTCATTATCAAAACACTGGACGAGTATAGTGTGGGCAACTTGCTCTTCGTTCCATGAAAAGCAAGTTTTCCACGCATTTCAATGCTTGTGGCGTCACATCTCCTGAACTATCAGTCGTGCGATTACATTATTTTGCGAGTACATTCAATGGTATATGCAGAAACTGTCTGCAAAATGGGTTGCGAGTACAGTTAACAATAAAGGAATTACAAATTTAAATGTCATGCCTGTCGCTGAGTGAGTTCCTAACTGGATAGTTTTGCCTTAGCCGATCAATGCCAACCTAGATTGACCATTCACTGTCGCTGACACTGAGATCATAAAGTTTTCTGCGCCTGCGGCAGTATTTACTCGTCGTCGCGTGTCAAGATGGACGTAAGCTCAACTCAAGTCGTTCTACACAAGTCCAAAAACCAACTATGGTCCGCTATTAGCTGCATTAATTTGTGTCGTATGTCAAATCCGTCACAGTCCTAGCGTGAAATATTATCTCCTGGACTGATCCTGCAAATAATTTTTGTATTCTTTGGCTTGTGGGAATCTCGAACAACCACGTTTGCAGAAATAATGGCAAAAACGGTATCTTAATATGTCTACAAATAAGTGAATTACTTTACTTGATCTTGTCTCAGCAAGTCTTTAGTTCATTCCAGTTCTCAATGAACGTTTTCTTTTGGGTGCGCACGATAAATGAATGCACCAAAATATATTAACTGAGGAATGAAACAAAGGTCCATTTATGATGGCACAATTGTCTAAAACCTTTGGTCAAAATAATTAATGAGAATTTTTATTTATGAAAAAGCAAGTGGTGTGCTATATTTTCATAAAAGCTTTACACTACAAATCTTTAAGAACTGTTCCCGAAATTTCCCGGGATCTGCGACAGTCCTGACAACCAATAAGAACCATACAAAAGGTTATCGGCCTCGTATACGATCGAGCAATACCACCGTAGTTTTCAGGTTGTTTCAGCAGCTTGTAAACCAAGGAAAAATGAAACACACCACAATCACCAATGGATGAAGTTTTAAATTTGGTAAGTCTTGAGATTGCTCTCCCTAACTGACAGTAAAAAAAGTACAAGGAATTTGTTAGAATTTCTGCGCTCGCTTCTTGCTTGGTACGACTAACAATGAACACATTTTACGCAATGCCTACATAATGATAGCTGACTACAAAAGAAAAAAAAAGAATGTGGCATACTCATACGAGTATGGCCTTCGGAAACTTACTGATAGCTGAACCCCCAGAATAGTGCACACCTGTTTAAGGAAATATGATTGGAGTGCAAATCTTTTCTCCGTTTTCTTATCACTCATTGAGTACAGTAGTTTCTTTGGAATTTTGAATTATTCATGCGCATGTGGACACTTATTCCCAAATCCCATGAGACAGTACGTGTACTGAGATGCAGGATTTATAATTCTTTTTCTTTAGCCCAGATTTTCATATCATAGTAAAAAAAGTATGACAATCGTCTTATTCTTCTGCACTTTCTTCTTATGTATTGTATCTATCTGTTAATTTACAAGTAACGCTAATTTGGAAATTCGTATGCCCACAGCCTTTCGATGAAATCGCAACATGTCTTGGAATATTTAACTACTGCCTCTGCTGCCCTTTCAATACGACGATCCTGGTGGGCATCTATGCTGCGTGGGCGTTCAGAATCTCGTATGAGTGTGTGAGAATCTTCACTTAACCACTGATACCAGTATCGTTGCACAACAGACGATACACATCCAACTTCTGTGGCAGTTCTCCGAAAGGACCATCCCGCCTCTCAGCAGACCACAATTCGACTCTTTTAAAACTCGCATACTTGGCTGTAAGAAGCACGAGTGCGTCTCCGTAGCAAGGTTGCTGCTTGCTTCACCTATATATACATACAAGGTGGTCCATTGATAATGACGGGGCCAAATAACTCACGAAATAAGCATCAAACGAAAAAACTACAAACAACGAAACTGGCCTAGCTTGAAGGGGGAAACCAGATGGCGCTATGGTTGGCCCGCTAGATGGCGCTGTCATATGTCAAACGGATATCAATTGCGTTTTTTAAAAATAGGAACCCCCATTTTTATTACATATTCGTGCAATATGAATGTTTTAGTTGGACCACTTTTTTCGCTTTGTGATAGATGGCGCTGTAATAGTCACAAACGTACATGGTATCACGTAACATTCCGCCAGTGCGGACGGTATTTGCTTCGTGATACATTACCTGTGTTAAAATTAACCGTTTACCAATTGCGGAAAAGGTCGATATCGGGCGTGTACTATGTGTGCTGCTCGGTATCCTGGACGACATCATCCAAGTGTCCAGACCGTTTGCCGGATAGTTACGTTATTTAAGGCAACAGGAAGTGTTCAGCCACATGTGAAACGTCAGCCACGACCTGCAACAAATGATGATGCCCAAGTAGGTGTTTTAGCTGCTGTCGCGGCTAATCCGCACATCAGTAGCAGACAAATTGCGCGAGAATCGGGAATCTCAAAAACGTTGGTGTTTGAGAATGCTACATCAACATCGATTGCACACGTACCATATTTCTATGCACCAGGAATTGCATGGCGACGACTTTGAACGTCGTGTACAGCTCTGCCACTGGGCACAAGAGAAATTACAGGACGATGAAAGATTTTTTGCTAGCATTCTATTTAACGACGAAGCGTCATTCACCAACATAACCGGCATAATATGCACTATTGGGCACGGAAAATCCACGATGGCTGCGACAAGTGGAACATCAGCGACCTTGGCGGGTTAATGTATTGAGCGGCATTATGGGAGAAAGGATAATTGGCCCCCATTTTATCGATGGCAACCTAAATGGTGCAATGTATGCTGATTTCCTACGTAATGTTCTACCGATGTTACTACAAGATGTTGCACTGCATGACAGAATGGCGATGTACTTCCAACATGATGGATGTGCGACACATTGCTCACGTGCGGTTGAAGCGGTATTGAATAGCATATTTCATGACATGTGGATTGGTCGTCGAAGCACCATACCATGGCCCGCACGTTCACCGGATCTGACGTCCCCGGATTTCTTTCTGTGGGGGAAGTTGAAGGATATTTGCTGTCGTGATCCACCTACAACGCCTGACAACATGCGTCAGCGCATTGTCAATGCATGTGCGAACATTACGGAAGGCGAACTACTCGGTGTTGAGAGGAATCTCGTTACACGTATTGCCAAATGCATTGAGTTTGACGGACAACCTTTTTGAGCATTTATTGCATTAATGTGGTATTTACAGGTAATCACGCTGTAACAGCATGCGTTCTCAGAAATGATAATGTACAAAGGTACATGTATCATATTGGAACAACAAAAATAAAATGTTCATACGTACCTGCGTTCTGCATTTTAATTTAAAAAACCTACATATTACCAACTGTTCGTCTAAAATTGTGGGCCATATGTTTGTGACTATTACAGCGAAATAAGTGGTCCTATTAAAACATTCATATTTCTTTACGTACTACACGAATATGTAATAAAAAATGGGGGTTTCTATCTTAAAAAAACGTAGTTGATATCCGTTTGACCTATGGCAGCGCCATCTAGCCGGCCAACTTCAGCGCCATCTGGTTTCCCCCTTCAAGCTAGACAAGTTTCGTTCTTTGTCGCTTTTTCGTTTGACACTTATTTCGTGAGATATTTGACCCGGTCACGACCAATGGACCACCCTATATTTATATACAAGTGTGTGTGTGTGTGTGTGTGTGTGTGTGTGTGTGTGTGTGTGTGTGTGTGTGTGTGGGTGGGTGTGTGTGTGTGAGACAAATGAAGCGGTTCTAGGCGCTGCAGTCTGGAACCGCGAGACCGCTACGGGCGCAGGTTCGAATCCTGCCTCGGGCATGGATGAGTGTGATGTCCTTAGGTTAGTTAGGTTTAACTAGTTCTATGTTCTAGGGGACTAATGACCTCAGACGTTGAGTCGCACAGTGCTCAGAGCCATTCGATCCATTTTTTGACAAATGCATATGTGCGCAAAGCTTTGGGAAAAAGGTAAACAGTTTGTAGTGGTTATTTCTCAATCATGAAAATCAGAATTTGGACGCAGTTGGTCTTTTGGAAGTGGTGAGAGTTTTCGACTTCACGCCCACGATCTCGACGGCGCATAAGACGGCCGTATTACGCTCGCGGCGTTGGCAAGGAACCCCGCAGCTTTTACTCCCAGCACGGAGGCGCGGCACATTTTTGCGGCAGTGGCCCATCTGACGGCCGTCTTGCACGCCACGATTATAGTCGGCCGATTACATAAATCAGCGCCATAATTACTGGCGCCAGCAGCGGTAATGGGCTGGCGGCGCGGCCCGGCACTCTGCGGCTGATTTAACGTGCACGCCATGCCGTAATACGACACCAATTAAATTCACTCGGCGCCCGTGTGCGCGACACCAGCTGAGCGACTGCCCGCCATTAATACACATCCCGTGCGACGCCACAGCCCATCACCGGCCGGTCCTGACGGTGATCGATCGGTTCGCAACGACACGGCACTGCATACGGCGCTCCGGCGCATCGTGTGAAGGAGCCATTAAATGCTAACGTCCGATCAGACTGTATTTACTCGATATATCACGAAATTCGACACTGATTTACGTCGACGTGACGATAAGGTCGAAACGACACACCGGTAAATGCATTACTCCCAACCTCTATTCGGTCTCTTACACGAAACAGACATTAAACATTAACATCCGAGTGAATTCTCCGTATCTGTAGTACCAGTTCACATCACGGAAAGCGATACCGGATTTTGCCGTTGACTGTTTATCGGTCGTGTGCAAACGCAACAGCTCTCAATGCTCTTTTGCGACATACGCTCGTATTAAACAGTCATTAAAAATTTAAATGTCATGTAACTTTAATTACCTGATTTACAGTGTAATACCACGGAATAAACGACGGCTATTCAGATGATAAGATCCGGTCGCTCGCGAAACGGAAACTATTGCCAAAACCTAAAATGTTTTACACTACTGGCCATTAAAATTGCTACACCACGAAGATGACGTGCTATAGATGCAAAATTAACTCACAGGAAGAAGATGCTAAAAATGTAAATGTCGTGTGACGAGCGCCTCCCGTCGGGTAGACCGTTCGCCTGGTGCAAGTCTTTCGAATTGGCGCCACTTCGGCGACTTGCGCGTCGATAGGGATGAAATGATGATGATTAGGACAACACAACACCCAGTCCCTGAGCGGAGAAAATCTCCAACCCAGCCGGGATGTGAACCCGGGCCCTTAGGATTGACATTCTGTCGCGCTGACCACTATTTTTTTTATTTATTAATTTTTTTAAAAAAACCTCGTTTTGTCCGCTATTTTTCGTTGCATATGCTCGGGGCGGACGTCGAAAGACATCCGTTTAAATTCGTTGTTGATCGATTAGCTCAGTTTTTTTTATTACAGAGGGCTGTCAACCTTCTGACCGAAAACACTTATATATATATATACTGACCTACCGTGCCGGCAGCCACTCAGCTACCAGGGGCGGACGAAGAAGATGCTGTCATATGCAAATGACTAGCTTTTCAGAGCATTCACACAAGGCTGGCGCCGGTGGCAACACCTACAACGTGCTGACATGAGGAAAGTTTCCAACCGATTTCTCATACACAAATAGCAGCTGACCGGCGTTGCCTGGTCAAACGTTGCCTCGCGTAAGGAGGAGAAATGCGTAACATCACGTTTCCGACTTTGATAAAGGTCGGATTGTAGCCTATCGCGATTGCGGTTTATCGTATCGCGAGATTGCTGATCACGTTGGTCGAGATCCAATGACTGTTAGCAGAATATGGAATCGGTGGGTTCAGGCCTCGTATCACTAGCAGTCGAGATGACAGGCATCTTATCCGCATGGCTGTAACGGATCGTGCAGCCACGTCTCGATCCCTGAGTCAACAGATGGGGACGTTTGCAAGACAACAACCATCGGCACGAACAGTTCGACGCAGCATGGACTATCAGCTCGGAGACCATGGCTGCGGTTACCCTGACGCTGCATCACAGACAGGAGCGCCTGCGATGGTGTACTCAACGACGAACCTGGGTGCACGAATGGCAAAACGTCATTTTTTCGGATGAATCCAGGTTCTGTTTACAGCATCACGATGGTCGCATCCGTGTTTGGCGACACCGCGGTGAACGCACATTGGAAGGGTGTATTCGTCATCGCCATACTGGCGTATCACCCGGCGTGATGGTATGAGGTGCCATTGGTTACACGTCTCGGTCACCTTTTGTTCGCATCGACGGCACTTTGAACAGTGGACGTTACATTTCAGATGTGTTACGACCCGTGGCTCTTCCCTTCATTCGATCCCTGCGAAACCCTAAATTTCAGCAGGATAATGCACGACCGCATGTTGCAGGTCCTGTACGAACCTTTCCGGATACAGAAAATGTTCGACTGCTGCCCTGGCCAGCACATTCTCCAGATCTCTCACCAATTGAAAAGTCTAGTCAATGGTGGCCGAACAACTGGCTCGGCACAATACGCCAGTCAGTACTCTTGCTGAACTGTGGTATCGTGTTGAAACTGCATGGGCAGCTGTACCTGTACACGCCATCCAAGCTGTGGTTGACTCAATGCCCAGGCGTATCAAGGCCGTTCTTACGGCCAGAGGTGGTTGTTCTGGGTACTGATTTCTCAGGATCTATGCTCCCAAATTGCGTGAAAATGTAATCACATGTCAGTTGTAGTATAATATATTTGGCCAATGAATACCTGTTTATCATCAGTATTTCTGCATTTCTTCTTGGTGTAGCAATTTGAATGGCCAGTAGTGTAGTAAACCGCTCTGACTGAGACAACTTTACATTACCCTCGTCATAAAAGGAAGCTGCCTGTGCTATCCGCCTCTTTTCTATGCTGGTCTGCAGCTCGTTGTCTGTGCCAGTGGTTCATATGAGCATAGATGAAACTCAGAGTGAGCCAAATCCGGGCCGTAGGGTCGGCGGTCAACCACTTCCCTTCGAAAACGCTGCAGGCGCATTTACACTGAAGCCACGAAGAAACTGGTATTTTCGAAAAATGTTGCCTGGTCGGACGAGTCTCGTTTCAAATTATATCGAGAGGATGAAAGTGTACGGGTATATGTATATGGAGACACCTTCATGTATCCATGGACCCTTCATGTCAGCAGGGTGCTGTTCAAGCTGATGGAGGCTCTGTAAGGGTGTAGAGCGTGTTCAGCTGGAGTGATATGAGACCGCTGATACGTCTAGATACGACTCTGGCAGGTGACACGTACGTAAGCATCCTGTCTGATCACCTGCATCCATTCATGTCTATTGCTCATTCCGACGGACTTGGACAGTTTCAGCAGGAAAGTGCGACACCCCACATGTCCAGAATTGCTACAGAGGGGCCGGCCGAAGTGGCCGTGCGGTTAAAGGCGCTGCAGTCTGGAACAGCAAGACCGCTACGGTCGCACGTTCGAATCCTGCCTCGGGCATGGATGTTTGTGATGTCCTTAGGTTAGTTAGGTTTAACTAGTTCTAAGTTCTAGGGGACTAATGACCTCAGCAGTTGAGTCCCATAGTGCTCAGAGCCATTTTTTTGCTACAGAGGGTTTAAACACTTCCCCTGGCCGCCAAACTCACCAGATATGAACATTATTGAGCATATCTGGGATGTATTGCAGCTTTCTTTTCAGAAGTGACCTCCAGCCCCTCGTACTCTTATGGATTTATGGACTGTCTTGGAGGATTCATGGTGTCAATTCCCTCCTGCACTACTTCAGACATTAGTCGAGTCCATGCCACGTCTGTTGCAGCACTTCTGCGTGCTCTCGGGGGCCCTACACGATATTAGGCAGGTGTACCAATTTCTTTGGCTCTTCAGTGTACATTGCCTCTGCAGAGTGCGGCCGAGAATTGTCATGAAGAAGGAAACGCATGAAAGTTATGTGGGCTGTGTGACATCAGATGAAATTTCTCATCAAGCCCTCATCCTTGGCGGGAGACACCAATTTCCAGGTGCGCTAAGAACTGAAAAGAACGATGTGTCGCTATCGACGGGCGTACAAGAGACACTCCCCAACACATTTGTCCATAGATTCATCTGATTTTCATTGTGGTTTCCTTTTTCCGCCGGATCGGATCTCATTTTCCGAATAGCTCTCTTAAAACTGCATTTGAGCGCTTATGATTTATTTTACTTCACTTCTGAACCTGAAATCTTTAAATTATTGACCCAAGGTTCACACGAACAGGATTAATCTGTTCAGATCGCAGTGAAAGCACGGGATTAGAAGTGGAGTACTGTAACGTTTTTGGAAAGAGAAGTGCGCTGTTGTTGCGGTCTCAGTACGAAGACTGGTTTCCACACTGGTCTATCCTGTGCAAGCCTTTTCATCTCCGGATAACTGCTGCAGCCTACGTCCATCTGAACATGCTTACTGTATTCGAGACACTGTCTCCCTCTATAATTTTTACCCTCTACATCCCTCCCCCCCCCCCCCCACCCAACTCCCAAATCAGCAGACTGATGATTCCTTGATGCTTCGGGGTGGGTCCTATTAACCGATACCTTCGCTCAGTGAGATTGTGCCGTAAATACTTCCCTTTAATTCAACTCAATACCTCTTCATTAATTATTTGATTTGTCCACCTAATATACATTCTTCTGTAGAACTACATTTCAAAAGCTACTATTCTTTTCTGTTCTGAACTTATTTCACTTCCGCATAAAGCTATACTCCGTATACAAGTACCTTCAGAAAAAATTCGTAACGTTAAAATTTATAGTCAATAAATGCATTTGGCTTTGTGACCACATTGTTAATATGTAAAAACTACAGACATTTCAGTCACTGTTCCAAGTGACCTTCTGCAGGGTATTTTTGTTAATTGAACACTGAAGGAGGTCACTTGCAGCAGTGACCGAAACGTCCGTAGTTTTTACATATTGGCAATGTGGTCACAAACCCCCCCCCCCCCCAAAAAAAAATGTATTGACTGTGGCAATGGCCGCGGAAGCCTACGTTTATATTAAAATTTATATTCGACGTTCACAAGTTTCTCTTTAACAGAAATGTTTCTCTTGCCGTTGTCAGTCTCCGTTTTATATCCTCTCCAATTCGGCCATTGTCAATTGCTTAGCTGCCCAAATAGCAAAACTCGTCTATTACTTTTAGTGTTTCATTTTCTAATTCAATTTCTTGACATCACGTGATTGAATTCAACTACATTCCACCAGCCTTGTTTTACTTTTCTTAATGTTCATCTTCAACACACTTTCCATTCCGTTCTTCCAAGTCTTTGGCGCCTCTGACAGAGGGTCGACAGCAAACTTCAAACTTTTTCGTGTATCTTTACAAATTTATCCTTGATTTCATTCACAGCTTGCTCAATGTAAAGGCTGAATATCATCAGAGAAAGACCTAAACCCTGTCTGACTGTTTTCATAACTGCTGCTCCCCTTTCTTCTCCTTCGGCTCTTATAGCTGCAGTCAAATTTCTGTAAAATTTATAGTTAATTATTCGCTCCCTTTATTTGATGCTCGCTACCTTCA
This sequence comes from Schistocerca piceifrons, assembly GCF_021461385.2. Lineage (NCBI taxonomy): Eukaryota > Metazoa > Arthropoda > Insecta > Orthoptera > Acrididae > Schistocerca > Schistocerca piceifrons. The sequence goes on from NC_060141.1 coordinate 635,550,516, forward strand.
GACTTCTACAGAGTGAGGTCTAGTAAAAATTACCAGAATCACTAGACTAATATTGTTATCATCGTGTGCCCACCTAGGCTTGTAATACTTACGTGGATGTCTGAAAGAACATTCTATGATACGCATGTGTACTATGCACAGCTATGGGCGGTCAAGAAGGCACCGGAGCACATGAGTCTTGGAAGTTTCATATCTTCAAAGACTAAGCAGCAAATGTATCCAGCAAAAGCTCCCTGCACAGGCGGAATGAGGAGGAAACCTTCTGCCGGATCGCTGTACATAGGGAATCGAGAAGAATGAGGTAGCTGACAGAAGCGAGAGCTATGGGATGTGGAGTCGTGGGTGACAGTGTTTGGCTGAACAGGGAAGGCAGTATGATTTTCGGAAGATCTCCGCGAAGAGCTGTTGAAAGTGTTGTTTATTAAAACATCACTGGTTCACTGCTTGAAGCCGCATCATCAGGTGCAACAACGTTAAACTATCATAGGCATACCCATCGCTCCTACTCACAATTTTTTTTTCAGAGAATATGGTCAATTCTATGGCGAGCGAAAGGTAAAGAAGATGTGCTCCATTCTTTAAAACTTGCCTGCATCAATGTGACGAGTGGGCAGCTTGGTATATGGCAAAGAAAAAACGGTCCGCACGAACGACTGAGAGATTGGTATGCCTGTGATCTTTTAACGTTGTTGCACAAAGCCGCGAAACCAATCGTATTTTCACAAACAACAATTTCACCATCCGTTAGCGGAGTTCTTCCTAACATCACGCTTTCAACAAAAAAAAATGGTTCAAATGGCTCTAAGCACTATGCGACTTAACTTCTGAGGTCATCAGTCGCCTAGAACTTAGAACTAATTAAACCTAACTAACCTAAGGCCATCACACACATCCATGCCCGAGGCAGGATTCGAACCTGCGACCGTAGCGGTCGCCTGGTTCTAGACTGTAGCGCCTAGAACCTCACGGTCACTCCGGCCGGCACGCTTCCAACAGCTGTGGTTCCATGGAATACGTGGATAATACAGCGTGCATCAAAAAGAATCATCCAATTTGAGTCGTATATGTTTCTGAAACTAATAAACATATATAATGAATTTTCTTTTTTATGAAGGGGAATATCAAAAAGTTTCTTTTCCATACCTTTTCATAAGTATTCAATTCGCCTCCTTTGAGATGCACGGCATATGCAAATGTGGTATTCAAATCGTTCCCACAATGCAGAAATCATGTCTTGAGTTGCAGCTTCCACAGCTGCTGTTACGTGATGTCTCAGTTCATTCATTGTTGTCGGTAACAGAGGCATATTAACAGAGTTTTTTGTAAACCCCCACAAGAAATAATCACAAACAGTCAGGTCAACTGACCTTGGAGGCCAGTAGTGTAAAGCTGAATCATTTGGTAAAGTGCGACCGATCCATCGTTCAGTAATCCTTTGATCTAAAACCTCCCGCACTTCCAGATGCCAGTGTGGCAGTGCCCCATCCTGTTGGTAAATGATGTCGTTCGAATCTGTCTCCAACTGTGCGAAAAGAAAGTTCTCAAGCATAATGAGATATGTGCTTCCTGTAACAGTGTTCTCGGCAAAGAAAAATGGACCATACAACTTTTCCCGTAAAACTGCACGAGGCACATTAAATTTTGGAGACTCGATTTCATGTTGTACAACTTCATGTGGTTGTTCCGTACCCCATATTCTCACATTATGACGGTTCACTTTTCCACTTAAATGGAATGTTGTCTCGTCACTAAACACTAAGTGTGGAAGAAACCTGTTATCCTCCAGATTGCCAAGAACGAAATTACAGAACTCCACACGTTGTTGTTTCTCACCTTCAGCTTGCAGTAGCTGAATATTGTATGGTTTCATGTGCAAACGTCGATTCAACACATGCTAGACGGATATCTGGAACATGTTGAGCTGTCGAGCTGCACGACGAACTGATTTCTGCGGACTCCTTGTGAAACTACGGCGGATGCGTTCGACGTCTGTGTGAGACACTCGGGGACGGCCCGGCGATTTGCCTTTACACAAACAAACTGTTTCTTGGAATTGTTCAAGCCATCGTCTAATGCTCTGTGTTATAGGAGGATCCACACTATATGTAGAGTACGAAAGTCACGCTGAACAGTTATTACTGACCCGCATTGCGCAAAACTTATACCACAATATGCTTTCTGTTGGCCCGACGCCATTTTACGACAACTGAAGCGGGACCACACTGCTGCTTCCTAGCTGGAACCAGGTAAAACTCGACAGTTTGCTCTACCCAACAGTATGTTGTTCACCTATGTATCTCAAATACGAGTAACGTAGTGTTTTTTTTAATCGGGTGATTCTTTATGATACAGTTTGTGGGAAAGGCAGTGATTGTAAAACGTCAACAACAAACTTGCAGTCCGTCAAACCTACCAGTTCGCCCATTGTGCACTTCTTTTCGAAGTCCAAGAAGGGACGCAGTGGTCCTTACTCACCATCGTATCGGACACTGCCCAATGATGCATGATTATCTCTTGCGGCATGAGGGCCCACTGAAATACAATAATACAATATTTGCGATATCCCACTCGCGGCACACCGTGTTTTACCGTCGTGTGTATTTTATACTGATGGGAGGGAAGCCTTTGGTCTACAAGGGAATTTCCTTCAATTTTAGGTGATAGCAATAGCAAGAAAATTTTTGATATTTTGTGTGGCAACCGTACTTCTGCACAATTTAATTGGACGAATGTTTTAATACGTTTTAGGATGGACCGATCATCCGTTTAGTTCCGCGATCATCCAGCCATATGAATGTTATCCATTTTTACTAATACTATTAATATACCACAGCGATATGAACACATATCCTGAACATTGTACGTGAAGCTTTTTATTATTGTGGATGTACACCATACCACAATCTGAGAAACAGAGCTGACGAACGCACTGTTTAACGCTCAGCAATTCTGAATAAGCCTTCCCATGAAAAGTCGATGTCTCATTGACTTAAGTCAGATTTGGTAATATGTACTGCCTCTTTGTTTCGAATCTTAGAATTTCAGTTTTAAAATACTACCAATAGCTAAACGTCTGTTTATTTCCTTCGCTATTATCTACTCATTCATTGTCTTCTAGAGCCCCAAATAATAAAAAATTTAAAAAAATGCGCTGGTTCTACTATTTCAGTTCAACATATACTGCTTTCATTTCTTATTTTATATTTTATTTTTGATTTACAATACAATATTAAATTCTAATGGGGACGTGAATTTTTTTCTACGTTTCAGAAAATCTTGATGAAATTATGCTAACTAATTACAAATATTTTTACATTTGTAACATTCAGAACCCCCGTACCGGCTGTTGGAGGCCTCAAAACATTTGTATCAGAATACCTTACAAAGATACTTGTCAACTGTAAACACGTGATATAAAACCGCTCCTTACGTACACCGAAGAGAATGTACAGTCAATTGGCGTTATAAGATAAAAGAGCTTCAGCATCGAAACAGGATACTCGAAAACAGGACGAAGATCTTTTGTTAACGGGAATAAAGGACAAATGATTTCCGTGGCGTTCTAGGTGTGCCGCACTTCAAGGTATTTCAAATGGTTCAAATGGCTCTGAGCACTATGGGACTTTACATCTATGGTCATCAGTCCCCTAGAACTTAGAACTACTTAAACCTAACTAACCTAAAGACAGCACACAACACCCAGTCATCACGAGGCAGAGAAAATCCCTGACCCCGCCGGGAATCGAACCCGGGAACCCGGGCGCGGGAAGCGAGAACGCTACCGCACGACCACGCCACGAGCTGCGGACTTCAATGTCTTTAATCAACTTACCACTCATTTATCAGAGACTTTTCACTGATAGGCTGGTGCATCTTTTGGAATACGAGGTCGATGGGCGACTAAGCACTATACTAACTCGACAAAATTCTGAATTACGTTCTTGAGGAGCATCGTCTCAAATCGTCGTCCTTCGCTTCTGTTGTAGTATTACAGACGTTTCTTTGTATTAACGCAAACGCATGGCAGGATAGTTCATTCAACCTCGCTCACTCGTTTCTCCGACGAGGACACGATTTTTCTTCTGCAAATATGTGTTAGGTGAACCGTTTAACCGTATTTTTTGGTAAGAAAACAGGACTATGGTCTTTTTGCAAAACTTACCTTCGTGGATTCTGAAATATTAAAGCTGTGTGACAATGGTTGCAACATGTAATCTAATTCTGCTATTTCCAAGTGTGAGTCCATTGATCACTCTATGACCAGTAAACGTCTCAAAAAAATGGGAGAGGGTACAAATTAGGATAATACTGTAATTTTAGAATCCTAATCTGTCTTTTCATGAACTTTTTAAAAACATGAGAAACGTGAATGATTGTACATAAAAGGTGTCATCCATCATCTAAACAAAATATTTTCTAAGTGTGGAACGGCCGTGGTTTATTTACATTCCTTAGAAAAATTAATGATTTGCGCTACATAAAGGATCTTCACACACTTGCCGGCTGAATGTAAATAATTGTTAAGGGATACGCTTATCCATAAAGGAACGAATGAGAAGGTAAGAAAAGAGAACTACGATCATGGGGTTCTAGCTAAAACAGAATACGCCGGTGTTATATTAGCTGAACACCTGTGCCTCAAATTCTCACCTGGTTGCCTCGGTTCCTTTTTATTTCTTCTCTCGCCTGCTCCCAAGACGATTTTTTTCCGACCAGAGGAAAGCCATCCAAATCACAAAAAATGGCGCGCGGACGTGCCTAAGGAGACCAAGAGCGGAGCTTCCGGCTTTTCCTCACTGTCGCTCCGGACAGGTGTTTCACCCAACTCCCTCCTACGGGTATTCTTCCTATCACCGTGAGAAATGTGAGCAAATGAAGCGCTGCTCATCGTGTACGTGGGCGCGCATGTGTGAGTGGATGAGAGAGAGAGAGAGAGAGAGAGAGAGAGAGAGGGTGGGAGAGAGGGGGGGGGCAGAGGAAGAGAGAAGAGAGGGAGACCAGGAAAGCGGGGAGGAATGTGAGATGGTTGACTATTGCTAGCGAGCTGATTTCCCCAGGAATAGCCAGCCGCAGGTGTGGCTGAAGGCGACACGTGTGCACCAGATATTCCAGACACCTGCTAACAACACTATCTGGCCGGTGGCTTAGGCAGCACGCCATTAGGTCGTTGGACGACGCTGGAACGTAATCGATGACACACCTATTCAGCTGAAAACGTGCTGACGGTTATACTGATGTCACAGCTGTCCACGTAACAATTTGCTGATGTATACAGCTCTTCCTGGAAGCTTCTACAGGGAAAATAGCTCTTAATTACTTGAACAAATACAAATAGTGCAACATATTGCCACTTTATTTAACTCTATTACTGCCAAGATGAAAAGCGACGAAAGTAAAACAAAGATACTGAAGTGTAGTCGAAGCAGGCGATGCTGAGGGAATTTGATCAGTAAATTGGACACTAAAAGTACTAGATGAGTTTTGCTGTTTGGAATGCAAAATAACTGACGGCAGTCGAAGTAAAAAGGCTATAAATTGTAGAATGAGAAACTTGTTAACATCGAATATAAGTTCTGTAAGTGTTTGTCTGAACTGATGCCTTGCATGGAAATGAAACTTAGTTGACAAACATTACAGACAATTAGAGAACAGCAGCATTTTAAATATGGTATTACAGAGTAACGTAAAATATTAGATTGGTAGAACATGCAAATAACAAAGAACAGGGGAGAGAAAGCTATGTTGTACAACCCGACTGAAAGGAGGAGTAGGCTGATAGGGCAATCTTGAGGCATCGAGAACCTGATACTGGATGGAAGTGCGGGGAAAACCAAGCCCTCACCACAGAAATCTGGTCCAGCTAGATGTACGTTGCGGTAGCATGCAGAGGTGAAGAGGTTTACGGAGGGTAGTCCAATTTAGAGCTACCAAACCGGACTGAAAACAACGACAGCAACAAACACAGGAACAATGTCAGGTGTTCTTTCAGACTTACACTCATCTTCAGCTGGCTTCCTACAGTTACATATTAACCGCCACTGCACGTATGTTGACTGCATTTTAAATGACATAGTTCTGCTATGCAAAACAACGATTCTTTAGCCACCAGGCCATACAAGTCGTGAATTAGCGGGTATTTAAAATTAAGAAGCAATTGCTTTCTTTTAGCGCCAGCAGCTCTTTCTTCTAGTACTGAACACATGTCGGCGGAATTTTCACATACACTAGTACACAATTCCAACGCAGCAGTTACCATTTCGGCTGCTTTTTATGTTTGCGTAGTAAACTACACATGAAATCAAGTTAAGGTTTTGTTAAATGCTCAGAAATTTCTTCTGAATTCACTTGTGTTATTGGAACTAGTATTTTCGACATTCACGTGCTTGTATCTGAAGGGAAAACTGAAACATATTCATCGCTTGAGGTACTAAGTATGTACTATGGTGTATAACTGCCTTTAAAGACAGACTTCTTATTATTCAGAACATTGAATCAGTGATATTTGGAAAGGATGACAGAAATTGACTTACTTTATGGATTTTCGGCTGCTTTTGTCTACAGGCTTTGCTGTTGATGCAGCCTGTTTCATTCTGCTTGACATTCTCCATGCAGTGTGACGGATCATACGCTTTGGTGCTTAGTACGTTATGGTATGAATTCCGTGGCGACATTTGTTTATGACTATTATGTGACTGGAGCAGGAGAAAAGAAACACATTTAATTACAGGTATGAGAACTACTGCGCTAAAGAATGCTCTGCAATTTTTCAGTGTCTTGCTTTGTCATAGTAAACATATAAATATTAAAATATGCTTCTTTTATATCAATTTGTATGATCAGATATGAATATTCGCTTTTTATGCCCTTGTACATAATAATTCTCCATTAGTGTACTAGTGTTTTTTGTTGCTTTTTTCTTAAACTATTTTCCATTCAGTTCAGTTTCCTTTGGATTGGTGACTTTCTGTGTTAACAAGTTCTGGTAATATCGAGTGCCCAGATTCACAATTGTGTGATAAAGTTCTCGCTCCTCACATAAATGTACTCTGATTTGCATCCATTCCACCGCAGCAGGTGCATTTTGGAGTTAGAGTAGTTATCTTTGTTATTTGCTTTGACACAACACGTTATGTTGCTGAAGTTGACGATTTAACGCATTTCTGTTTCCTAAATTTATAATCACTAAGAAAAGTCTGTTTACGCTGACCACTTCAGTTTTCATCAGTAGTATGAAATGAATTTTATATACGTCTATTCCACCATATTTGGTGAAATACACAAATAAGAAATGCATTTAATTTAATTTATTGAAGCTGCGAAACAGCATACACAAAAATAACCATTTTCACTTACGACGATAAAACCTACTTGTGGACATTCTCACATCCTAGCTAGAGCTTCGAGATCACATACGAACCATAGATTCGATTACTGGTTTATACTCACGGATCTCACAGATTTTACGACGATTTTGTATTGCTGTTGTGTTTCGTGAATCGAAGATGAGAGTCATTGCCACACACTCCTACACTAGTGTCCATTCGATTCATCTTCTATTTGCAAACTAATGTTACTGACGTAAGTCACAACTGAAGCAAATGCTGTACATTGCCAGACTAGAACACAAATTCTCGGTCCTCAAATTGCAAGAGTTGCACAGCAGGTTGCCGGAATTCTTCAACGGAACTTATTTTCCGAATGACCTGTCATAAAATTCAGAACGAGGCAGCCTGTAGAAAAAACAGTGTATAACATGATAACATAGCTGAAGTCAAAACAGTTCCCTCGTTTTACAATTTTATGGATGTAAACATAGCGTCCCGGTTGTAAAACGATAGGAAATTGGCGATAAATTGTCGTGCATTATCGCTTTAGAAGCACCTTAAGAGAATATTCTGATGCAGAAGACCTCGTAAAATGTTTCTGCTCGTTGTCGGGAGATTCCACGCAACGACTGCGTTGGTGCGAGTAGCGAAAAAAAGGAAGCGCAAGAAATGAGAACACCTGCCCAGCTGAGTCGACCTTGGTCCTTTCCGCATTTCGCAACAGCGGCTGTCTCTTGTGTTCCTGCGCAATCTCCGGCTGTTGCCTCTGGGCGGTACGGGAGAGCATGGCAAAAAGTCGTCTGGTCCTGTATACTCGTCATTAAGTTCATAATATCCTCTAATTTTACCGTCATAGTTACTAATTAGGATCATAAAAGCACATGTAGCTAAGAAACAGTGCAAAGTTGTTCTGTTTTAGACATTTCTTTATATAATGCTCTTATAACAGTGGTACACAGTCATTTCAGAACAAAATTTCTCCGGAGGACAGACTTGCATAAAACAATCTCCGCTTTATTACCTCATCGAATCGGAGTAAAAACTCGAGTTTTCGACGATCTCTCCTCTGTCGTCTTTGTTGCTTCTGGCGAAGGCTATGAAAAAGCTCGAGCTTTTACTCGGATTTGATACCGCAATAAAACTGAATATACAGCTGGGCAGAGTGTGTATTTTACAGTGTCTTTATAGTTCGATGCAATATTCCTCTGGACAAGCATGCTTGGCCAAAGGAACACAGCGTCGAAGTATACTGACATTGTAAAATACACACTGCCCTACTGTATTTCATGCAAAAGCAAGGTAATCTAACGAGCAAAGCAGTGTCTCTGTGTGGGTGGGAATCATACGATTTGTATGCGACACTACGGGACGTAGGCATTAGGAGATACGGTAGTTTGGGTCGGCTCTGGCACAAAATTCTCATATGGTACAAGTAAATCGTATAGCCGTTGTACTATCGTATTCGCAATTTGCGATGCATTTCTTAAAACCGATAGTCTCTTATACACAAAGCCGGCCGGAGTGGCCGTGCGGTTCCAGGCGCTACAGTCTGGAGCCGAGCGACCGCTACGGTCGCAGGTTCGAATCCTGCCTCGGGCATGGATGTGTGTCATGTCCTTAAGTTAGTTAGGTTTAATTAGTTCTAAGTTCTAGGTGACTGATGACCTCAGAAGTTAAGTCACATAGTGCTCAGAGCCATTTTTCTTATACACATACTCATTCTTTTCCGAACTCCCCAATACACTGCTACCGTTGGTAACGTTTAATGCTATAGTAAGTTTTCACCTGTTGCCTAATTATGCCAGTTCCTGACATTGTCTTCTTTATGACGAATTACAGATTTTGGCGATGAATGCTTGCCAGTTCGATGCTAATGATAAGCCAGGCAATCATGTGCCATAATTAATCTTTCTGTTGCCATTGCTACGTTCCGTGGATATTTCGAAAAAACTTTTCTATTGTGAAACAGGTGTTCATTTCCTAGTTTCATTCTGAAGTGCAAAATATTCTAGACGACCCTTCGAAAATATTTATTTATTAGTTTTTTTTTTTCTTTTTAGAGCAATGTAACAGTGTTGGACGTTTCGTACCTTTCTCGGCTAGTTGCCCTGTCGTGCCAATACCATAAACTCCAAACTGAGATGAAATCCGTTGAATGATTAATTCTTTCTCATCCTTTATTGTCTGACGTTGCTTCACTGTTTTCGGATGTTCGTATGAAGATATTGCTTGAACCGCTGGTGCTGATTCCCTCAATAGTCACAAAAGTGGTGCAGTGCAACATCTATGGAATGAACGTCACCATTGCATCATTTTCTTTATGTAGTCCCACGTCGGCTATTGCTTAATTAATATGCACGTGCCTTATTTCTGTTCACATGACTGACCAATGGGACTTAACATCTGAGGTAATCAGTCCCCTACAACTTAGAACTACTTAAACCTAACTAACCTAAGGACATCACACACATCCATGCCTGAGGCAGGATTCGAACCTGCGACCGTAGCGGTCACCCGGTTCCAGACTGAAGCGCCTAGAACCGCTCGGCCACTACGTCCGGCTGGGAGGGCGTGTATGCTCTCATGGTACTGTTCTACTGAACGATGTCGGAGCCCCAATATCCACGTACTGCTTCCCGCGGAATGCATCCTTCATTGGGCAAAAGAGATGGATCTCCGACGTTACGAAATCCGGGCTGTAGGTAGGATGAGACAGAAGAGACCAACGAAGTTTTGTGAGCTTCTCTCGGGTGCTAAGACTTCTGTAAAGCATTGTGTTGTCATGGTTAGGACAAGTTCGTTTGCATTTTTGTGGCGACGAAAAATCAAATGGTTCAAATGGCTCTGAGCACTATGGGACTTAACTTCTGAGGTCATCAGTCCCCTAGAACTTAGAACTAGTTAAACCTAACTAACCTAAGGACATCACACACATCCATGCCCGAGGCAGGATTCGAACCTGCGACCGTAGCGGTCGCGCGGTTCCAGACTGTAGCGCCTAGAACCGCTCGGCCACCACGGCCGGCAACGAAAAATCCAAAGTAGTTTCTCCAATTTCATGTGGGTTGCATAATGTACTTCACAGTTGATCGTACCAGCACGAAGGAAGAAGTCAATCGCAAGAACCCCTTCAGAGTCCCAGGAGACCATCACATTGACTTTACCAGCTGACGGCTTTGAACTTTTTTTTTTCGGAGGAGAGAAGGTGTGGCGCCACTCTATGGACTGTCGTTTGGTTTCCAGCTAGAAGTGATAAACCCACGTTTCATTGCCAGTGATGACGTTCGACAAAAAATTGCCACAATCAGCCTCGTAACGCAAGGATGGTCCTTCGTTGTTCTTTATGGTCTTCTGTTAGGTGGTGAGCCCAGCGGGCACACATCTATGAATACCCCAGCTGGTGGATGAGTGTGTCAGCACTATCAACAGAAGTGTCCAGATGTGGAGCGATGTGTTTGATTGTGATACGTCTATCACCTCGAATGAGAGTGTCCGGACGTTCCAGCATCGCAGAAGTCAGACCTGCATGTGGTCTGTCGGCACATGGGAGATCGGACAGGTTTGCGCCACCTTGTTCCGATGATGACAGACACCTCGCTCAACGACCCATCAGGTCTTCGTAGACATTCTGCAAGAGCCTATAATATGTGCGATGCTCTGGTTCCAGCCAAAAGAAACTCAATGACAGCTCTCTGCTTGGTTTGCACCTCTGCTAGACACTCCATTTTGAAGGCTATGTATAGCGCTGCCACCAATCGGAACTTCATGAAACTATAAGAGCTGAAGCGTAAATATTCCAAGATGTTGCACAACAAAATTCCGCATTTTTCAACCGAACTTGGCCGAGAAAAAAAGGAAGGAAGATTGTTTGCAGCTGACGCTGTCGTTTATCGAGTAATAAAGTCATCAGAAGATCAATACAAACTGCAAAACGAGTTAGAAAAAATATCTGAACGGTGCGAAAAGTGGCAGTTGACCCTAAATAACGAAAAGTGTGAGGTCATCCACATGAGTGCTAAAAGGAACTCGTTAAACTTCGATTACACGATAAATCAGTCTAATCCAAAAGCCGTAAATTCAACTAAATACCTAGGTGTTACAATTACGAACAACTTAAATTGGAAAGAACTCATAGAAAATGTTTTGGAGAAGGCTAACCAAAGACTGTGTTTTATTGGCAGGACACTTAGAAAATGTAACAGACCTACTAAGGAGACTGCCTACACTACGCTTGTCCATCCTCTTTTAGAATACTGCTGCGCGGTGTGGGATCCTTACCAGATAGTACTGACGGAATATATCGAAAAAGTTCAAAGGAAGGCAGCACGTTTTGTATTATCGCGAAATATGGGTGAGAGTGTCACAGAAATGATTCAGGATTTGGGTTGGAAATCATAAAAAGAAAGGCGTTTTTGGTTGCTACGGAATCTTCTCACGAAATTGCAATCACCAACTTTCTCCTACGAATGCTAAAATATTTTGTTGACACCGACCTATATAGGGAGGAATGATCACTACGATAAAATACGGGAAATCAGAGCTCGTACGGAAAGATATAGGTGTTAATTACGTGCGCTATAGGAGATTGGAATAATAGAGAATTGTGAAGGTGGTTCGACGAACCCTCTGCCAGGCCATTAAACGTGATTTGCAGAGTATCCATGTAGATGTAGATGGAGATGGAGGGAATGAGAGAGAAAAAAAAGTGTTGCAATATTCATTGACTGCCCCTCGAACTTCCCGTGCCTATCCTGCAGACACAAAAAAGACTAGTATAGTACTAGAAGATATTCCAATGGAAAAACAGACACATTTAAAAAAAGAAAAAAGGCTCGGTGGCTATCTTCAGAATTGGTGGTAGATGTTAGGGGGGCGGGGGGCGACGGGGAGGGGGGGGGGCAGAGGTAGAAGGGTGAGAGGAGAGGCAGTGGTTATTAGACGCAACACTCTTTGGGAGCCTTGTTTGTTTCCGTGGATATATATAAGGCTGGAGCAGCAGTGGGAAAAAGCCTTGGAGTTTTTTGTAGTCGTGTGTTTCTACCTGTGGCCCCCCACATACACAGCAGAAGTGATACGGCTGTGAGGGCCCGCGAGGCGGACACTTGATATCGAGGCTCCAAGCAGGCGGCAGGTACAGGGACCACCCCCGCCGCTCACGGGCGACGCCTGGGTACGTGGCGTATTATGTCGCGGGGTGGCTGGTGTCGGGTGGACACAACCACCAATCTGTCCCCGCGCCATGCCACACACACACAGGGCACAGGCTTTGAGCGCTGTCCGTCAACAGGCGTGATTCGGTGCATCTCGTCACATTTACACACTACACTACTTGTCATTAAAATTGCTACACCAAGATGAAATGCAAAGGTAAACGGGTATTCATTGAACAAATATATTATACTAGAACTGACATGTGAACACATTTTCACGCAATTTGGGTGCATAGATCCTGAGGAATCAGTACCCAGAACAACCACCTCTGGCCGTAATAACGGCCTTGATACGCCTGGGCATTGAGTCAAACAGATCTTGGATGGCGGGTACAGGTACAGCTGCCCATGCAGCTTCAACACCATACCACAGTTCAGCAAGAGTACTGACTGGCGTATTGTGCCGAGCCAGTTGTTCGGCCACCATTGACCAAACTTTTCAATTGGTGAGAGATCTGGAGAATGTGCTGGCCAGGGCAGCAGTCGAACATTTTCTGTATCCGGAAAGGTTCGTACAGGACCTGCAACATGCGGTCGTGCATTATCCTGCTGAAATTTAGGGTTTCGCAGGGATCGAATGAAGGGAAGAGCCACGGGTCGTAACACATCTGACATGTAACGTCTACTGTTCAAAGTGTCGTCAATGCGAACAAGAGGTGACCGAGACGTGTAACCAATGGCACCCCATACCATCACGCCGGGTGATACGCCAGTATGGCGATGACGAATACACGCTTCCAATGTGCGTTCACCACGATGTCGCCAAACACGCATGTGACCATCATGCTGCTGTAAACAGAACCTGGATTCATCCGAAAAAATGACGTTTAACCATTCGTGCACGCAGGTTCCTCGTTGAGTACACCATCGCGGGTACTCCTGTCCGTGATGCAGCATCAAGGGTAACCACAGCCATGGTCTCCGAGCTGACAGTCCATGCTTCTGCAAACGTCGTCGAACTGCTCGTGGAGATGGTTGTTGTCTTGCAAACGTCCCCATCTGTTGACTCAGAGATCGAGACGTGGCTGCACTGTTCGCTACAGCCATGCGGATAAGATGCCTGTCATCTCGACTGCTAGTGATACGAGGCCGTTGGGATACAGCACGGCGTTCCGTATTACCCTCCTGAATCCACCGATTCCATATTCTGCTGTCCGCAACTCGTGGTCGTGCGGTAGCGTTCTCGCTTCCCGCGCCCGGGTTCCCGGGTTCGATTCCCGGCGGGGTCAGGGATTTTCTCTGCCTCGTGATGACTGGGTGTTCTGTGATGTCCTTAGGTTAGTTAGGTTTAAGTAGTTCTAAGGGACTGATGACCATAGATGTTAAGTCCCATAGTGTGCAGAGCCATTTGAACCATTTGATTTGAACCATATTCTGCTATAGTCATCGGATCTCGATCAACGCGAGCAGCAATGTCGCGATACGATAAACCGCAATCGCGATAGCCTACAATCCGACCTTTATCAAAGTCGGAAACGAGATGGTAGGCATTTCTCCTCCTTACACGAGGCAGCACAACAACGTTTCACCAGGCAACTCCGGTCAACTGCTGTTTGTGTATGAGGAATCGGTTGGAAATTATCCTCATGTCAGCACGTTGTAGGTGCAGCCACCGGCGCCAGCCTTGTGTGAATACTCTGAAAAGGTAATCATTGGCATATAACAGCATCTTCCTCCTGTCGGTTAAATTTCGCGTCTGTAGCACGTCATCTTTGTGGTGTAGCAATTTTAATGGCCAGTAGTGTAAGTAAGACTTCTCGTCCGACGCCAAGAACTTAACACAACAACACAAACAACAAGAATCCGATATATTTCAGTTACACATTAAATCAAACGAATTATAAGGCTGTAAACAGAGCTAAATACAAAGGATTACAATTACGAATAACTTAAACTGGAACGATCATGTAGATAATGCCGTGGAGGAAAGAAAGCCTAAGACTGCGATTTATTGGCAGAACACTTAGAAAATGTAACAGGTCTACTAAAGAGACTGCTTACATTACTCTCGTCCCCCCTGTTTTACATTATTACTGTGCGGTGTGGGATCAGCATCAGTTACAATTCACGGAGGACATCGAAAAAGCTCGAAGGCGGGCAACTCATTTTGTACACCAACTCGAAAAGAGGTCCCACTGACAAACATTTGCTTAAGTTACCCTTAAACGCTTTGCGCAAAAATCAGGAAATGAAATGAACATGTCATACCTTGTTCATGCGGAAATAAAGGTGAATCACAAAAGATGCTGGAAGTGACCGTCCTTGTAAACACAGTTGAAAACGACGCTGCAGATTCTCGATTGTTGCTGCCGGAACCTCTGGTGTTATTGCCTGGATTTCATGGATGATGTTCTCTCGTAAATCCTTCAAGTTTTGTGGTTTGTTCCTATAGACCTTGCCTCTTAGGCCATCCAGAGGAAAAAGTCAGGTGGTGTTAAGGGTGGTAAGACGTCAAACGGTCCGACTTGGAGCAGGAGAGGCACCACTGAACATTTTAATTTCCACAATCTATGCTTTTACAAATAAATTCATAAAACTTTGTCAGCATGACCAAGAAGTATTCAGGATTCACACTCTTAGGAGTGGAATTTCGAAAAAATACGAAATAATTTTTTTACATGTGAAATTTCTTCATTTTTTTCACTCACTAATGGCAGTATTTGTTTCTACAGGTACACTTTTCTTCATAAGTAAGAGAGATTCTTCGATGAATTTCGTACAGCATACAAACCATACTTAAAGGTGTATGAAACTCTAGAATTTTCCAAATCTATTAAAAACTGTGGTAAAAATTGAGGTAATTAACTATAAAATTTGTGTTTTTTCTAAACATGAATTTTATAATATAACAATTTATTCGTTTTTTCATAAATTAAATAAATTCTAGAGTTTCATACACCTGTGAGTATGGTATGTATTCAGTGCAAAATTCGTTGAAGAATCTCTCAAACTTATGAAGAAAAGTGTACCTATAGCAACAAATGCAGCCATCAGTAAGTGAAAAAATGATGAAATTTCGCACGTAAAAAAATTTATTTTGTTATGTTTTCGAACTTCCACTGCAGTGGGTGTGAATCCTGAATCCTTCCTGGTGATGCTGACAAAGTTTGATGAATTTATTTGTAAAAGTATAGACACCAGAAATTAAAATGTCCGGTGATGCCCACTGCTCCAAGTCGGCCCGTTTGACGTCCTACCCCCCTTAAACCAAGATGACTTTGGGGGCTGCAGTCCATTCGAAATCACTTTGCTGGGGAAAAATGACTCGACCTCAGCCATGGTCACTCGAGAGGTGTGACGTGTGGTGCCATCCTGTTGGTCCCAGCCAGGGTAGGTTGTTCATCGTCCAACTGGTTCACATATTCCCGAAACATTTCGAAAAAAATTGGTCTGTTGTTGCGACACTGTTATATTTCACAGAACACGCCTATCTTCTGTGAATGCAGGGTTGCTCGACCAGTGCACGTGCACTTTCATTACATCACAAACGTGTATTCTGAGAATTTATACAGGGTGGTCCACTGATCGTGACCGGGCCAAACATCTCACGAAATAAGCGTCAAACGAAAAAACTACAAAGTACGAAACTTGTCTAGCTTGAAGGGGGAAACCAGACGGCGCTATGGTTGGTCCGCTAGATGGCGCTGGCATAGGTCAAACGCATAACAACTGCGTTTTTTTAAAAATAGGAACCACCATTTTTATTACAAATTCGTGTAGTACGTAAAGAAGTATGAATGTTTAGTTGAACCACTTTTTTCGCTTTGTGACAGATGGCGCTGTAATAGTCACAAACGTATAACTACGTGGTAGCACGTAACATTCCACCAGTGCGGACGGTCTTTGCTCCGCGATACATTACCCGTGTTAAAATGGACCATTTACCAATTGCGGAAAAGGTCGATATCGTGTTGATGTATGGTTATTGTGATCAAAATGCCCAGCGGGCGTGTGCTATCTATGCTGCTCGGTATCCTGGACGACACCATCAAAGTGTCCGGACCGTTCGCCGGATAGTTACGTTATTTAAGGAACAGGAAGTGTTCAGCCACATGTGAAACGTCAACCACGACCTGCAACAAATGATGATGCCCAAGTAGGTGTTTTAGCTACTGTCACGGCTTACTACGCACCAAGTTTTCTTTATTAAGTAATGTAGTTTAGTCTAATGTAAATTTGTGGTAGTACAGCTGAGGTGGTTTTCATTATTCATTGATATTAGTGTCGTCAGTTCAGCTGTGGTGCTCAACATGATGAAAGTTATTTCTGTTCTAATACAACATCTCTTTGTAGTGTTGGCTGAAGAGCCAACATCGTGTTACTAATGAGAGGCCGAAATGCACGCGTTTTAGCTCACGCAGGCTGGCGTGAGGAGGGAAGGACTATACTGACGTGAGATCTGGAACATGACAAGGAATTAGAATTCAGAAAGCGGACGTAATTAGTTTGATATTTAACTTTAATCCAATAATCATGAACGTCGCTCTTGACAGTACATGATTCACAATATTAACTGTTCAGAATACATTCGTAGTAACTGAATATGGCGCCTTGCTAGGTCGTAGCACATGACGTAGCTGAATGCTATGCTAAACTGTCGTCTCTGTAAATGAAAGCGTATGTAGTCAGTGAACCATCGCTAGCAAAGTCGGCTGTACAACTGGGGCGAGTCCTAGGGAGTCTCTCTCGACTAGACCTGCCGTGTGGCGGCGCTCGGTCTGCAATCACTGATAGTGGCGACACGCGGGTCCGACGTATGCTAACGGACCGCGACCGATTTAAAGGCTACCACCCAGCAAGTGTGGTGTCTGGCGGAGACACCACACTCTCTATATCAATCTCGACCAAGATGTGGAACCAAAGCTTGTGTGAATAGTACCGAGATAAATTTCCTTTCTCTCAGTGGCAGTAAAACACTATATTCGAAACTGTTTGATAACAGTACGTCTTAGCGGTCGATTACAATATAATCTTACTACATGACATAGTATTTTAATTATTGAAGCATGTAAAAGCCAGTATACCCCCACCCCCTCCCCCTCTCCAATCACGCTGGCTACACCAGTGCCAGAAATGTGGTATCCTGTGTGATGTGACAATACAGGGTTACTACAAATGATTGAAGCGATTTCACAGCTCTACAATAACTTTATTATTTGAGATATTTTCACAATGCTTTGCACACACATACAAAAACTCAAAAAGTTTTTTTAGGCATTCACAAATGTTCGATATGCGCCCCTTTAGTGATTCGGCAGAGATCAAGCCGATAATCAAGTTCCTCCCATACTCGGCGCAGCATGTCCCCATCAATGAGTTCGATAGCATCGTTGATGCGAGCTCGTAGTTCTGGCACGTTTCTTGGTAGAGGAGGTTTAAACACTGAATCTTTCACATTACCCCACAGAAAGAAATCGCATGGGGTTAAGTCGGGAGAGCGTGGAAGCCATGACATGAATTGCTGATCATGATCTCCACCACGACCGATCCATCGGTTTTCCAATCTCCTGTATAAGAAATGCCGAACATCATGATGGAAGTGCGGTGGAGCACCACCCTGTTGAAAGATGAAGTCGGCGCTGTCGGACTCCAGTTGTGGCATGAGCCAATTTTCCAGCATGTCCAGATACACGTGTCCTGTAACTTTTTTTCGCAGAAGAAAAAGGGACCGTAAACATTAAACCGTGAGATTGCACAAAACACGTTAACTTTTGGTGAATTGCGAATTTGCTGCACGAATGCGTGGGGATTCTCTACCGCCCAGATTCGCACATTGTGTGTGTTCACTTCACCATTAAGAAAAAATGTTGCTTCGTCACTGAAAACAAGTTTCGCACTGAACGCATCCTCTTCCATGAGCTGTTGCACCCGGCCAAAAATTCAAAGCGTTTGACTTTGTCATCGGGTGTCAGGGCTTGTAGCAATTGTAAACGGTAAGGCTTCTGCTTTAGCCTTTTCCGTAAGATTTTCCAAACCGTCGGCTGTGGTACGTTTAGCTCCCTGCTTGCTTTATTCGTCGACTTCCGCGGGCTACGCGTGAAACTTGCCCGCAAGCGTTCAACTGTTTCTTCGCTCACTGCAGGCCGACCCGTTGATTTCCCCTTACAGAGGCATTCAGAAGCTTTAAACTGCGCATACCATCGCCGAATGGAGTTGGCAGTTGGTGGATCTTTGTTGAACTTCGTCCTGAAGTGTCGTTGCACTGTTATGACTGACTGAGGTGAGTGCATTTCAAGCACGACATACGCTTTCTCGGCTCCTGTCACCATTTTGTCTCACAGCGCTCTCGAGCGCTCTGACGGCAGAAACCTGAAGTGCGGCTTCAGCCGAACAAAACTTTATGAGTTTTTGTACATATCTGTAGTGTGTCGTAACCATATGTCAATGAATGGAGCTACAGTGAATTTCTGAAATCGCTTCAATCATTTGTAATAGCCCTGTATGTGCAGGACCAGTACATTATTCAGATGTGTACTGCAGAATGATATACCACTTCATGAAAAAGTAAGTTAGTTACAGGTCACTAAGTAATTAATTAAAGGTTATATAAGGCTATTTCAGCGTAACTGGAGAACGTGCAAAGTCAGCTAAAGGCAAGATATTTCTTCTGAATCGTAGTAGCAGCGTTATTAACTCCATGATTAACAAGCGCATATCAGCTCAATAACAAGGAAGTCCACACGAGGCGCGGCAGTTTCGGCGCACTGGCAGCAACGTGGGCGTTTCGAAACGTAAACAAAGCAGACGCGACGCACGGCTGCCCGACAGGGTACGGAAAAGTGGACAAATCCGCTAACAAGCTGTGACAACAAACAGCGCCAGTAGGGAAGCCCGCTTCGTTGTAATTTACTTGGTGTGAGCCTGTTTCGCACCAACGGATCACTCGGATTCCAATTAAATGTCGGGGCCTGTGATTGGGCTAAATGTTTGCCGAGCAGACCCGCCCAGGTCAATGCGCGAACTGCGACGAGATTAATCCGTCGCAGTGTGGTAGGAGCATACGTGGTAGTAAGGGGAAAACCAGCTGTCAGATTATTACTTATAACAGGAACGGAAAAACGGACAAATTTCGTGGTCTCGTTGCGGCAACTAGGTACTTCTGTAGTCTTACAGCTGCTACAGAGCTTTCAGCAGCAATTTTTCGCATTTACAAACAGTTTTCCCTGCATTTAACGGCGGAAATGATAATGGATCGGTCGTCTGTTTGAACAGAGTATTAAATAATCATCAGAGAGTGTATGCCGCCGGCCGGTGTGGCCGTGCGGTTAAAGGCGCTTCAGTCTGGAACCGCGTGACCGCTGCGGTCGCAGGTTCGAATCCTGCCTCGGGCATGGATGTGTGTGATGTCCTTAGGTTAGTTAGGTTTAATTAGTTCTAAGTTCTAGGCGACTGATGACCTCAGAAGTTAAGTCGCATAGTGCTCAGAGCCATTTGAACCATTTTTGAGTGTATGCCCATTAACAGGATCAACTGAGGCGCCAACATTAGGTGAAAAGTGTCGGTTATTTTGCATTTAAAACTATCACGTCTTTCTGTGCATTTGGGGTGTGAAAGGCTCATCGCATTGCTGGTGATACTTAACGATAATTAATTTTTAACTTTTTCCATTAGTTAATGTACTATGTACCTTTCAAACACATTATTATGATGTCATTTTCCTCTATTTGTCTGTCATAATCAGACAATAATAGACATATAGACATAATTACTTAAATTACACAAAATCTGTTGATTTCACTCTCATTCTTCAAAATGGTTGAAATGGCTCTGAGCACTATGGCACTTTATACCTGAGGTCATCAGTCCCCTAGAACTAAGAACTACTTAAACCTAACTAACCTAAGGACATCACACACATCGATGCCCGAGGCAGGATTCGAACCTGCGACCATAGCAGCAGCGCGGTTCCGGACTGAAGCGCCTAGAACCGATCGGCCACAGGGGCCGGCTCTCTTTCATCATTTTCGAGTCATCCTACAGATGGACAAAAAAACTTGTTACATGATTTCACTATCAGATCAACGACTATATGAGCGTTTGCAGATTTTAAACGCAAAATATATGTTTCGCAGTTTTTAAATACATTTATTTGGGTTTTATACTAGCACTTGCGTTTTTACATTCACTGTTTATGCATAATTATTTCATATAGTACAGATAGATCATATATTGGGACATCATGAAATCACCCTTGAGATTTACAATTCCTGCAGCGATTAGCCACCCTATACCTTCCACAGAAAATAAAGGCAGCAATCCCCAGACTTGCCACGGTCCTACCGTCACCCATAAACTACCCATGTCCTCTCCGATATGTACTTTCAGCATTTTTTCCTTCCTATCCCACATTATCGAAACTTCTACTAATATTACTTAAAACTTCCAAAATCATTACCTGCAGACAATCGATGGAACTCACATCACCGATATCGAGTCTTGAATTCATCACTGTTCATCTAATTTAAATTATTTTTATATTACTTTTATTTTTGTTAAACACAGGCTGAAGAGCATCGACTTGTCCACTGCCCCTCTGTCTGCTACAGAGGGAAAGCCCCGATGTAATTTTGAAATTAGGTGTACATTTCAGAATAATCTGCCTGTTTGTATACTTTTTTTTAATCACGTCGTTCAAGAGGTTTTATACTTTCCTCCGTGATTTCCTCTAATAACCATTAATTTCTGTTCATGGCATGTAACAAAAAGAAATGCTGCAGTGTTAATGTCTCGACTGTCTTTGTTTAGAATTACTCGAAAATGGTCACAGAGGCCGAAATCAGCTGACTGCCTAAAATTTATAGCACTTTTGTCAAATTGTTACAACAAAATAAAAGACAAAAGCTTTCACTTAAGACACGGTTCTCACTGAGGTGCAACGATTTGTAACACACGCGTTGCGGTAAAGGTCATATGAAATAACTCTTATCTGTCCGACTCCTGTCTTCGCACTGGAGCATCACGACAAACCACAAGACATAGCAGGTGGCAACAGCTTTGCGTGTAACATCGGTGTCAGCCACGTCATGGACAGTCTCCAGTTTTACGACGTAAACTATTTGGTCGTGGCTGGAAAAGAAGTATATCTCTCCTTCCAGTGGTAAAAACAATTTCGATGTGTTAGCTACATTTGATAAGCATCATTGTATGACCTAGCCAGCGACTACACGTTTTACTGCGAACTTTGCAAAATATACGCCATGTTTTACTTAATTTAGAAGTATCGCAATAACTATGGGCAACAGAGGAAAGAAAATCAGTTCATCATCAGACTGTGTAGATGTGATTATTTTACCAAATAGTTTCCTCAAAATCGAATGAGAAAAATAGCATAGCGAAGCACACATGTGAAACCCTGTGCAGTCGTCTTTAATTTTTCGCACGAAAAGTAAAAATTTTATTGAGAAACTGAGATGGATGTAGCTTTGCTTCATCCGCACAAAACTTTTCTTAGGCACATCAGATGATTTGAAATTTCCCTGCCCATGTATTAAAAGATGCTCTTGTGTTGAGCAACCAGCACTCCTGGTCTCGCGGGCTGATATGACAAAGAATCGCATTAAAGTTGTGTCACTGTCATCCAAGTGTAACCAGTGCTCCAACAACGAAGGTACTGTGACTCGCATATGTAATGTATCACACATCGTAACCTCAGTGAGAACCACGTCTACAGACTGTGGACCTCAATTTGAAGAATTACACTGTTAACGTCTACAGCTAGTGTCTACCTCAAGCACCAATTGGCTCATACAAAGGAGCAGAGGTGAAGTTAAGTAGTGTTGGGTCTACATTAGTATCTGAAACAGGACTAACTGCAGAGCTTGCCACGGCTGTTGGGGAGTGCACAGAATGATCAGTGTAGTTGAGATCCAAAACACTTAGCGGTTTCAGAAATTCATGTCTTGAATGTCCTCATTGAATTATTTTCCGTCAGACCGTGCGACGAAACACTTGTTTTGCTGGAACATTGTCATGGACGACGCTCATTGTATACGGCCAAGTGTACTCTCTGAGGATGAGTTTGTAACCACGCAGTTCTCGTGTGCATTACACTTTTACACACCTATACTCTGTTGTGCGGCAGGCGGTATTTTGTTGGCTGGTTGGTTGATTTGGAAGAGGGCCCAAACAGCGAGGTCATCGGTCCCATCGGATTAGGGAAGGATGGGGAAGGAAACAGGCCGCGCCCTTTCAACATCCCGGCATTTGCTTGAAGCTTTAGGTTGGTTGGTTGGTTTGGGGGATTCAAGGGACCAGACTGCGACGGTCATCGGTCCCTTGAAGCTTTAGGGAAATCACGGAAAACGACCGGACGGGGTTTTGAACCGTCATCCTCCCGAATGCGAGTCCAGTGTGCTAATCACTGCGCCACCTCGCTCAGTCGATATTTTGTGTGCCACAGTCATCTTCACCATTTACTGTTCCACTCGCTAGAAGTGTGTGGGAAGAAAGATTGTTGGTGAGCCTATGAACTCAAGTACCCCTGATTTGCCCGCCCGGTTAGCCGTTCGGTCTGACGCACTGCTTTCCTGGCCGTGCGCTTCTAGGCGCTACAGTCTGGAGCCGAGCAACCGCTACGGTCGCAGGTTCGAATCCTGCCTCGGGCATGAATGTGTGTAATGTCCTTAGGTTAGTTAGGTTTAATTGGTTCTAGGCGACTGATGACTTCAGAAGTTAAGTCGCATAGTGCTCAGAGCCGTTTGAACCACTGCTTTCCGGGCGGGAAGACGTGCCGTAGTGTCGAGGTCCGGTGTGCCGGCCAGTCTGTGGATGGTTTTTTAAGGCAGTTTTCCATCTGCCTCGGCGAATGCGGTCTGGTTCCCATTATTCCGCCTCAGTTACACAATGTCGGCGATTGGTGCACAAACACATTCTCCACATAAGCGTACACCGTAATTACTCAAACACACAAACATTGGGGCTACACTTGTCTGGTGTGAGACGTTCCCGTGGGGAGGGGGGGGGGGGGGGGGGTCCACTCCACTGGGGGCCGAACTGAACGATAGCCCTGGGTTCGGTGTGGGACGGCAGTGGGGTGAGTGGACTGCTGTAGCCTGTTGTGGGTTGTGAATCACTGAGGGCGACGGCGGGGACGAAGCCTCTCCGTCGTTTCTAGGTCCCCAGTTCCACACAATACAATACCACTAATCTTATCTCACACTCTATTCGTGAGACATACGTAGGAGAAGCATTATACTGGTTGTCTCTTCCAACTACATAGGCTCCCGGAATTTTAACAGTAAATGACCCCATGATGCAGAATTTTTTTGGAATACCATACACCTAGCCTGAAGTCCAATACGCGGAAATATTCCCTAAATTGTGTGCGACAGAAGTGGCTCTGTTTTGCGGCTGATTCACTTGGACGAAGAATTGTTCCACTATTATATTTTGGCTGGCTTTCATCCACTCTCGCAGCCGCTTCGGGCGTCATTAACAAGTGCAGATCCATAATTTCTACTTTGATTATTCAGACTGTCCCTTACATTATTATTTATTTTCGCCAAATATTCTAGAGAAGACTTCTCAAACTTCGTTCTTGTTTTTAGAAGTGCTGTCCGTCTTTTCCCGAAAACCGATGATCCCTTTCCGGACGTCTATTAAATTCCCAACAGCGATATGCGTATCGTAATCGTCTCAATATACCTTTCCATCGCAGGTACTCTTCACACTCGAATTATAGAGTAATAACAGCATGATTCATGAACAGGATGACGGATCTGTAATGCTTGATATCAAGCTGGGGCCAAAGTAACAAAACCACAAAATCTCTTTCTCAAAGAAACTATTAAAGCTGGTCATGGTTACCTCGAGTTGATACTTAAAGGTAATGAGCGACAAAGGATGCAATCTGATGTAGTTCGACAGCTGGATTTATTAGTGTCAGGTTGCTGGTTCCGTTTGTAACGTCCAAGGAAGTTGGAATAAGGGGAGTGCAGCCATCGACTGAAGCCCCAGGGGCAACATCTTTTTGGGACCAGGAAGTGAGTCTCTCCGTTAAATACTGTGTGACACTTACTCTCTTAGCCTTGACACGTCTAATAGGCAGTCATTTCTGAGTATGTATTTTGATACAGTATAAAGTATCACTGCAATGCAGTATGAATACTTACTGGCACCAGATATTAAGGACACACCAATATGGCGGTGGTGGCTTCACTTTTGTGGCATAAGGGTTTCTCCCTTTATACTCTGAAACGGCTGGTTAAATCCGCAGGACAGAGGAGGTAGTTGGAATTTTGGAAATGGGCGAAAAATGAGCGTCTATCAGTTACACTTGAACACAAATAACTTTATTTAGTTGCCCAAACATTACAGCGCAAATTTCCGAGTTTAACTATCGACTGAATATGTCACACAATCTTACGGCTTAAGGGCACAACCTCTTTAATTTTTAAAACGGCTAAAGGCCCATGATTTAAAACACAACTACAATAAATTTTCCGAAGCTTTATCCTTAAATAATTTTTAAAAAAGGAAGCTGAAGGCCCAAACAATCCAAGATTTACCAAGTAAGGAATTATAAATTTAAGACGGCTGAAGGACCATGATTGAAAAACACAACTAGAATAAATTTTCAAAAGGCAGGAGGCCCAAAGTTTTTTCCAAGAAAAGCTATTTTAAATGAGGCTGAAGGCCCGAACAATGCAAAACTTGACAAGTAATGAGTTTTCAGTTTTAAAGCGGCTGAAGGCCCATTATTTAAAACCCAACTAAAAGCATACAAATTCAAACTACTGGCTATGAGCCATTAAAATACACAATCAAACGCCAATAAGAAAAGGCAGTACAGCCAGAGGCGCTCAGAAGTTTCGGGGGGTCGGTCTGCACTTGAAATATTAACGTTCACTTAGGGGAGACAGGTAGCCGGCCCAACTATATCCAATCCGTCGGCAACCCAATCAAGAGACAGTCGACGGATCCACCGACAAGATGACTTGCTTTCCATCCGACCAGTACACAAGGAACTCCAAAGCCAAAACGTAAAAAGCGTCCCCGCCCATAACCAAGTATGCATAAGCTGCCAGAACTACACATACGTATTGGACAGCGACAACACGGTGAGGAAAGGACACTGCCTGAATTTTAAGTCAGCGGTCAGGGCAGGTAACCGGAACGGTAACGGCCACAAGGCAGAAAATTCCGCTGGTGCTCTTGAACTTCAAATAACCAAAATACAGTTAAATTCCACCGGATGTTGGCCAAACTTTCGCCAACTCGAACACTCACTGTTGCTCATGGGAATACACCCAACAACCAACAATGAAAACCAACGCCACAATGTGAACAGTCTGGCTTCGGTAATTAAATCACCACTCAACTTTGATGTCCTGGGTCGGTGAGCCACGAACCTCGTAGCAATCGCAACAGCTCCCACGCACTCAGACACTGCGTAGAGACCGCCAGCGGGCCCGGCCCACTGCGCCGCCCGGAGATTTCCTGGCTGATCCACACCAACCGACCGACTGCCGCACACCGGCTAGCCGGAAACTATAAGCACCAGACCAAAGATAGTACAAGGTGCGAACATCGATACACACCGCTGCTGCCACACGTAGAAAGAGGAAGAACCACGGCATAACCGCTATAACCGCGGGAAACCAAATGCAGAGTAACAGCCACGGTTTAAACCAACGCATATGCTGGGGCCAACACAGCTCACCCGCCTTGATGCCATCACTGGATGTCACAGTCCACGGTGATTTCAAGGGTCCCTCGACTAGACGGTGGCGGCGCCAGCTATGTAACACGAGAGCACTGGCATCTGGCGTGTCACTACTTCAGCGCCGTCCGCAGGCGAGGCCGTGCAGTGCTGCCGTTGAGATCATCGCGGAGGAGGTCACACCTCCGGGCGAAAGGGCTGGGTAGATCTGACTGCAGACCTGGACTTCCGCGGTTCCTCATCAGCCGTTGGAATGTATGTGTGCTGTGTGATATGTCGCAGTACTGCACGCCTGGTGCGGTTTGCTGTAGAGCAACAAGAGATGGTAGAGCAGTGCGGGAGTCTGCATAGCAGTGGGAGCCAGGAGACGCCATCGAGCGGGATGGATTTGGCGCAGTGCCTGGGTGGCTGTTGTATCCTTGGCGGTCGATGGTGTGTGCTGGTCGAGCTGTGGGGTTGTGGCATGTCAAGCATTTGCTGGTCACTTTTATTTTCACAAGTCCGTCTTGATCACATAGATTTCTTTACTCTTTATGACCAGTTTCGGCTTTTCGAAAACTTCAGATCTGTTGCAAATATAAATACTGTGTAAGCGACCAGGTTCAATTAGTTATGATTAAATCTATTCAAGTCCAAGTGATGCATGAAATATAAATTATAAAATATTTATAGCCATGTATGGCAGCCATACATACCGTTAAATATTCTGATATAAATCATCGTCAAGTTAAACATGTGTCTACTAATACTCAGATTGCGTCAGTATTTATACAAAAATCTAATGCCAGCAGAGGGCATTTTAACCAGAGTACATAGTAAACCAGTGTCGCCAATATAAAGATTAAAATGCGGTATGCATTGTCTTTAGGTAGAAAAGTTTCACCCTTGGCTAAACGAGCGTCTGTCAAAACATATACTGGTATACTATGTGTGAAATTAGACTCATACTTGAAATCCATAAAAAGTACAAATAATATACAATACAGCCATTAGTCTGGTTAGGTAACATACAACTTTTATGAATGCCAGTATAAAAAGTATAAAATAAAAAAAAATCACAAAGTCTTCTATCCTACGATCAGTAAACTGTGAACGAAATCATAAGACAGTTAATAAATCAGTGACCCTTAATTAAAAATAGAAAATTGATAATCGATATTATATTAGAGTGCAGTATCGATTGCGAATATGACGTGGCTTCTCTGCATGACTTCCATGTTTCCCTGTAGTTAAGCTCACAGAGCCGCGCGGGATTAGCCGAACGGTCAGGCGCTGCAGTCAAGGACTGTGCGGCTGGTCCCGACGGAGGTTCGAGTCCTCCCTCGGGCATGGTTGTGTGTGTTTGTCCTTAGGATAATTTAGGTTAAGTAATGTGTAAGCTTAGGGACTGATGACCTTAGCAGTTAAGTCCCATAAGATTTCACACACATTTGAACTTTTTTTTTTTTTTTTTTTCACAGCGGACAGCCCAGTCTCCTCGTCGCCGGCGGCCGGCACACGCCAATCCGCTGGGGTGCTCCACGCTACTCAAACTAGTAGGTCTCTGAATATATCAAAGTAAGCATTCAGGTTAAACTCGTTCTGTTAAACGTTTTGTAATGTGCTGATTTTTATCCACATGACATCTCGGCGTGAGGTCCAACGTAAAATGAAACGTCTCGTAGCAAAAAGATTTGTTAAGACCTGAAGATGACAGCAAAGTCTGTCGAAACTGGTTGCCTTAATTAAAGAAGTATTTATGCGATCTTCGCTGTTGAATGTTTTTGACACCTAAGCAGATCGCTCCTTCGATCTTCTCAAAATGAGAAAATTCAATCAGTTTTCATATAGAATAAAATGTTCTCCGGATTCCAACCGCGTCAATTGATTAATGCATTGAACTTCCTCGACGTCCACAGCGTCTACAGAAAACCCACCCACACAGACCTGTACCTGCACGCCACCAGCCATCACCATCCAGCACAGAAACGCACAGTATTACAGACATTGGTGCATCGTGCAAGAGTAATATCAGACGACGACAACCTGCCCCACGAACTGAGCCACCTACGCAAGGCTTTCAGGAATAACGGCTACAGCACCCATAAAGCGAAAGAAGTGATTTCTGGGAAATATCAGAATAAGACCACCGACGAAGAGCACGAAAAGAAACTTGCTTTGCTGCCATTCCGTGGCTCTGTGTCGGGCAAGATAAGCCGCCTGTTAAAAAGACACAATATCAAATCAATCTTCAGGCCTCCAACGAAAATCCGTCAATTACTGAGACCAGTTAAAGACGCTGTAGGTCTCAGAACACCTGTAGTCTACGAAATACCTTGTGAATGTGGCCAGAAGTACATCGGACAATCGCATTCGGGAGGACGACGGTTCAATCCCGCGTCCGGCCATCCTGATTTAGGTTTTCCGTGATTTCCCTAAATCATTCCAGGCCAATGCCGGGATGGTTCCTCTGTAGGGCACGGCCGACTTCCTTCCCTAATCCGATGAGACCGATGACCACGCTGTCTGGTCTCCTTCCCCAAACAACCAACCAACCAACATCGGACAAACGGTGCGCACTGTGGAACAACACAAGAAAGAACATGAGAGGTATTATCGCCTACGCTATCCAGAGAAATCTGCGTTAGCTGAGCATGCGCTAGAAAACGGCCACCACATAAAGTTTGGTGATACCTCTGTCGTGCCTCGCACTAACGGCTTCTGGGACAGTTTAATATAGGAAGCTACTGGAATAAAAATTACCACAAACACCCTGAATAGAGACGGTGGCTTGCAGCTCA
Organism: Schistocerca piceifrons; assembly: GCF_021461385.2. NCBI lineage: Eukaryota > Metazoa > Arthropoda > Insecta > Orthoptera > Acrididae > Schistocerca > Schistocerca piceifrons. Next base: position 635,579,491 of record NC_060141.1, read on the forward strand.
GCGCTGCGAGGGATCCAGCGATCGCGCGGTTGAAGAGGGCACATCGAACGCCGACTCAAAACATGCCCATATATGGCAATGTCACGGGCACCAGTGACGTCACAGCCGGCAGCTAGCGTATACAGGGTGCTACGAAAAGGTACGGCCAAACTTTCAGGAAAGAGAGAAAATATGTTATGTGGACATGTGTCCGGAAACGCTTACTTTCCATGTTAGAGGTCATTTTATTACCTCTCTTCAAATCATATTAATCATGGAATGGAAACACACAGCAACAGAACGCACCAGCGTGATTTCAAACACTTTGTTACAGGAAATGTTCAAAATGTCCTCCGTTAGCGAGGATACATGCATCCGCCCTCCGTCGCATGGAATCACTGATGGGCTGATGCAGCCCTGGAGAATGGCGTATTGTATCACAGCCGTCCACAATACGAGCACGAAGAGTCTCTACATTTGGTACCGGGTTTGCGTAGACAAGAGCTTTCAATTCCCCCCATAAATGAAAGTCAAGAGGGTTGAGGTCAGGAGAGCGTGAAGGCCATGGAATTGGTCCGCCTCTACCAATCCATCGGTCACCGAATCTGTTGTTGAGAAGCGTACGAACACTTCGACTGAAATGTGCAGGAGCTCCTTCGTGTATGAACCACATGTTGTGTCGTACTTGTAAAGGCACATGTTCTAACAGCACAGGTAGAGTATCCCGTATTTAATCATGATAGCGTGCTCCATTGAGCGTAGGTGGAAGAACATGGGGCCCAATCAAGACATCACCAACAATGCCTGCCCAAACGTTCACAGAAAATCTGTGTTGATGACGTGATTGCACAATTGCGTGCGGTTCTCGTCAGCCCACACATGTTGATTGTGAAAATTTACAATTTGATTATGTTGGAATGAAGCCTCATTCGTAAAGAGAACATTTGCACTGAAATGAGGATTGACACATTGTTGGATGAACCATTCGCAGAAGTGTACCGGTGGAGGCTAATCAGCTGCTGACAGTGCCTGCACACGCTGTACATGGTACGGAAACAACTGGTTCTCCCGTAGCACTCTCCACACAGTGACGTGGTCAACGTTACCTTGTACAGCAGCAAGTTCTCTGACGCTGACATTAGGGTTATCGTCAACTGCACGAAGAATTGCCTCGTCCATTGCAGGTGTCCTCGTCGTTCTAGGTCTTCCCCAGTCGCGAGTCATAGGCTGGAATGTTCCGTGCTCCCTAAGACGCCGATCAATTGCTTCGAACGTCTTCCTGTCGGGACACCTTCGTTCTGGAAATCTGTCTCGATACAAACGTACCGCGCCACGGCTGTTGCCCCGTGCTCATCCATACATCAAATGGGCATCTGCGAACCCCGCATTTGTAAACATTGCACTGACTGCAAAACCACGTTCGTGATGAACACTAACCTGTTGATGCTACACACTGATGTGCTTGATGCTAGTACTGTAGAGCAATGAGTCGCATGTCAACACAAGCACCGAAGTCAACATTACCTTCCTTCAATTGGGCCAATTGGCGGTGAATCGAGGAAGTACAGTACATACTGAAGAAACTAAAATGAGCTCTAACATGGAAATTAAGCGTTTTCGGACGCATGTCCACATAACATATTTTCTTTATTTGTGTGTGAGGAATGTTTCCTGAAAGTTTGGCCGTACCTTTTTGTAACACCCTGTATAAGGGCGGACCAACAACCCACTGGCAGTCACAGCACTTGACAATGGCCAAGGAGTGCTTGGCCGAAAGCTCAGTGGTTTTAACCAATTGACGCGGTTGGAAACCCGACAACATTTTATTCAATGTTATCGCCGCGAGACTCTGCATTCTTACAGTTTTCATATAATTAATGAGGAGGCATTTGTTCTCAACACGCCGTTCGTATACAACTCTGTTTCGGCTACCAGATCATGAGCTCATGTATCTACACCTAATAGGTAAAAGTAGCGTGGGCACAAGGCGTCAATGGGCGTATTAAGATTTCAAGTGCTCAGTTAGCGGTGGCGAAGCAGGCGCCGCCAAGCGGCATGTCAGAGAGTGGCAGTCGTTGGCGCCACTCGACATGGAGGGCGCCACGCGGATGCGGAAACAACCGCGCCGCGCCGGGCGCAGTCGACGCCCACTTGTCAACGCGTCGCTAGAGAGAGCCAGGCCGCCGTGTCAGCCAAGTCGATGGCCCCGCCATTGTTCCGCCATCTGGCAATCGTCGAAATAATAATGGCTTACAAAAGGCCAGCAATTAAGAGGGGGGAAACGCAGGGCGGCTGCTCATTTGGGATGCACGGCGCTGCCTGGTTGACGCCGCCGACAGATGTACGCACAAAGGCGGCCAAATCGCGACGTCGGGGAACGCTGCAAATACGGGGCGTGTCGAACTAGTGCAGGAACATCCGATTATACTGACAGCTGCCTCCGTAGTGGAGAGACAGAGCAGCAAACCAGAAATTCTTTATGAACAGCATCTTCTTAAAAGGGTTGCCCACAAAGTAATGCACCGCATTTTTTCTTCAACAATTCTTTATTGAACATAATAAGAATTACACACACGAAAGAATGTTGTGTTGTCTACTCACCCTATTATTCCATGTAATCTCCATCCCATTCTACGGTCTTCCTCCAGCACGAAACAAGGGCGTGTACGACCTATCGGTACCAATCCTTGTTCTGGTGGCGGAACCAGTGCTTCACTGTGAGAATCACCTACTCATCGTCCTCAAAATGTCTTCCACGTAATGCTTCTGTCCTCGCGAATGACAACACCAGCTCGCTTCAACATGTAAGTGGGACAGCCGTGGATAGTCTCCCGGGTGGTCGGGGTGGCCGAGCGGTTCTAGGCCCTACAGTCTGGAACCGCGCGACTGCTACGGTCGCAGGTTCGAATCCTGCACCGGGCATGGATTTGTGTGATGTCCTTAGGTTAGTTAGGTTTAAGTAGTTCTAAGTTATAGGGGGTTGATGACCTCAGAAGTTAAGTCCCATAGTGCTCAGAGCCATGTGAACCATTTGATGGTCTCCCCGATCGCTGCAAATCGTGGAGCTCCGCCGAACTGCCTTCTGATGACCTCACCCTCCGTGTGCCCGGCGACTAACTGTACTTCTGTCGACGGCAGATGCTCCATAGACCTTGCACAAGCGTTTGTGAATATTCCCCACAGTTTCTTTCTCTGCAGTGAGACAGTCAATCAATGACGGCATGTTCCTTGTAATATTTCATCACCAAAGCACTTTCGAAGCTAAATCTGTGAGGATTTGTATTTCGTTTTACAATTAGAAGTAAAACAAATAAGTGTTTCAGTGTTTTTGGGAAATTCAGCCCTAAGGGGGACCAAATGGGGATAAAAATTTTTACGAAAATATTTCGTTACATTAAAACGGTTATAAAGCTGAATCCTTGAAAATCTGTATTTGACTTCTAAAGAAGTATATCTCACGGAAAGAAAGTTTCTTTGAAATATCAGCACAAGTACTGAAAAGGCGGGATCAATAGAGACCTCCGACTGTAGCTGCCTGAATCGCTTTTTGGCCAGAGGTAAATTCGGAAAAGACCATGCTATTATGGTCGTAATTAGCATGCAAAGTTCAGAAGACGTTGCTTTTTCTGAACAAACAAAATTCGATTACAATAAAAATGTACATCACCTTCAGACGCCATTTTGAAACTGTCCTGCAGCTACGCTATCTGTCGGAAGAGACGGAAACTTGGCGTGTTCACTCATGAGACATCAATTAATACATACGCAACGTTTCCTATTCATACCATTGTTTTCGGCTGAGAAAAAAAAAGTGGTGCATTACCTTCTGGGCAACCCTCGTACACTATAAATTCTCTCTTTCCGGCTGAATGAAAGATTCATGCACGTAAACGTGCCTAACATCGTAATATTATGAACTGCAAATAAGAAAAACAAAACAATCACTAAACAAAGAAATTTCAAATTTTATGCAGAGGAAACTAACACAATGCTCTACTAATCCTCGATGAAGAACAATCAAGAAACGCGAAATTGTTGAAGTAATGCAATTCAGTGAATGAATCGGCCATTCTATCTAATCTCGTTACACGATGGGCGTTCAATAAGCAGTGCAATACATTTTTTTCTGAAATTATGTTGGTTGCCGTTAAGATTCCCCACTCTTTTGGCTACGAAACCCTCTATTTCAACATAATCTCCGTTCAATGCGACGGCCTTAAGCCACCTTACTTGTTTGACAGCTCTCTGTGTGGAACGCTCCTCTGTTACAGACGCCATTTTGAATGTTACATAATGCGTCCCACCTGTCGGCACTTCGTGGAACTATAGGGGCTGAAGCAGGAAATTCCTCGATGCCCCACAAGAAATGCCTCATTTTTTAACCGAAATTGGCCGAGGAAAAGAAATGTGTTGCATTACTTATTGAGTGCTCCTCATATCACACCTAATTCCGTGACCCTTTAACTTTGTGATAATATACTTAATTCCGTGATAGCTTTTCTTTGCATTGTTCCAGTTCAGTTCACTTACATATGTCACTCATTCATAGCGTCGGTGTTATTGGTATTAACATATTCACAGATCCATACTATAAATTATCACGTTTTACTCGACGCAGAAATGATTATTTGATGGTATCCTCAACGTATTGGAATAATGCTGTTTCATTATCCGCTTTAAAACGACACGTTTTGTAACAGGTTAGCTCAGCGCCCGCTGCTTCGCTCGCGTTGACATAAGGTCTGCACAGATTTTTTGATTTTTTTATTATAATGGATTCTTTTTTGTTCACAAATTGCGACGTCTTCTAAACTTTGTATGCTAATTATGACCATAAAAGCATGGTCTTTTCCGAATTTACCTCTGACCAAAAAGCGATTCAGGCAGCTACAGTTGGAGGTCTCTATAAATCCTGCCTTTTCAGTACTTGTGTTGATATTTCCAAAGAAACTTTCATTCCGTAATACATATTTCTTTAGAAGTCAAATACAGATTTTCAAGGATTCAGCTTTAAAACCGTTTTAATATAGCGAAATATTTTTGTAAACATTTTTATTCCCCATTTGAACTCCCTAAGTGCTGAATTTCCCAAAAACTCTGAAACACTTATTTGTTTTACTTCTAATTGTGAAACGAAATACAAATCCACATAGATTTAGCTTCGAAAGTTCTTTGATAATAAATATATTTCGATAAAACATCTAATAATGTGTTACTAAATGGTTCAAATGGCTCTGAGCACTAAGGGACTTAACTTCTGAGGTCATCAGTCCCCTAGAACTTAGAACTACTTAAACCTAACTAACCTAAGGACATCACACACATCCATGCCCGAGGCAGGATTCGAACCTGCGACCGTAGCAGTCGCGCGGTTCCAGACTGCAGCGCCTAGAACCGCTCGGCCACTCCGGCCGGCATAATGTGTTACTGATGGTGATTTTCGTCGCCGAAACTAATTTGGGAAAATAAATAAGTAAACAAATAACAAGGTTTTTTGCATCAAGGCGGACTCAATTTCTGATACTGTTGTTTTTGTATGCAAACACGGACCAAATGGAAGAGTCCCTAGTTAAAGGTATTGTAACTAAATATCAGTCTTCGTAGTTCTAGCTTCAAAATCGCATCAGCAGCAAAATATTTTCCAAAAAAACTTTTCATCGCCTGTTTCACCCCTTTAGAGGTGGAATTTCGAAAAGTTTCTTCTTAAACGATGCCTACAGTGTAAGATAAACACTCTCCCCAATTCTGATGTTTCTATCCTTGGCAGTACGGGCTGCGCATTGATGAGTCAGTCAGGACATTGGCTTTATATACCAGTATATTTATTGTTCACTAGCCTCAGACACGGCAGTAATGGGCAAATCGTGCTCACCACAAAAGGAGAGGAACAGAAATATTTGCTGAAGGCCTCTCGAATGCAACTTGCGCTGACCTCACGATAAAATCTAATAACACCGCAACTCAATTGCGAGCCATGGCTGTCAACTTGGGAAATAAGTGGGTAGATGTCTACGACTTTCCACGTGTTGCAGGGCCCACTTTCTTCTATATTGGTGAAACTTGACGGGATTTCCGAGACTCTGGTGCGTGACACCGTGCAGCAAGTGATGTCAAGTTGTCTATCGGAGAGCGGGATCGACTGGACGCGTGATCGACAGGCGAGGCTCGGAGGACGAGAAGCGACTGACCCCTTATCGAAGGGCTCGACTGCAGCCGTAGCCGTTCGGTTATGGGGCCCCGTAAAGCCGCGCCAGATAGGCGTGGGAGGACACGCCTAAGATAAATGGCAGGCCGGGCCGTAAAGGACAGATAGGCTGCACGGCGACTCCTCTGTGGCTGCCCAAGGACCGCCAGCGGTCAGACATCGGTACACAGGATTCCGGCTGCCCAACACTGCTGGCGCTAGCAGACTATCATCGGGACGTACGGGGGATAGGCAAAATAATGTGAACAGTGGTAGTACTGGGATGGTTGTGTTCGACGGTCAACAATGCAGGTAAGGCACGTGTCGCGCTGGACTGTGCGTCTTCAGTAAGCACTAGGGCATCAGTGCAGGTTGTTTATGAGTAGTGCAAGCTTCATGTTTGCGTTCAGAGACCGAGGTCGACGTGCAATGAAAGATCTAACAGAGTTCCAAAGAGGGCAGATAGTGGGGGCCCCTTGAGCTGGAGCATCAGTAACCATGACAGCCAACTTATTGAATGTTTCAAGAGAAGCGGTTGCAACAGTCATGACAGTCTACACAAAACATGGAAAGACGTCATTGTGTAAACGTAACAATGGACGCAAATCAAAACTAAATGACAACGATCGTCGTACGCTGACACAAATTGTGTCAGAACAACACAAAATCACGGCTGCTAAAGTAACTGCAGAGCCAATAGCCATCTTTGAGACCCCGCATCTATCGACACAATCCGCAGAGAACTCCATAAAGCGAATATTCATGGACGAGCTGTTATACCGAAACCATTAGTGACGACAACCACCTCAAAGAAGCGTAAAACATGGTGGCAGGAGCGTAAATCCTGGACGACTGATCAGTGGAAACACGTTATATGGTCCGACGTGTCAACGTTTTCGTTATTTCCGGGTTTACGTCTGGAGAACGCCAAAATAACCCTACAAAACTGATTCCTTGATTCCAACGGTTAAGCACGGAGTTGGAAGTGTGATGCTAGGGGCAGCCATATCATGTTATTCTGCTGGTCCAACCATTACTGTCAAAGGCCGTGTTACAGCAAACAAATATGTGAACGTTTTAGGTGATCAGGTGCAACCCATGATTCAAATGTTGTTTCCCAACAATGATGCCTTATTTCAGGACGGTAATGCACCCTTTCACACAGTACAATCGTGGTATGAGGAGCATGCGACTGAATTGCAGCGTCTTCCCTGTCCAGCACATTCCCCGAACTTGAACATTATCGAAGCTTGAGGGCCGTATTGGAGCGCAGACTCCGGAGCAGATTTCCATCTTCCTCGTCATTACAGGAATTAGAAGAGGTTCTGATCGAAGAGTGGCGTAACAACAGTCATGACAGCCAACAGAGCCATTTGCACCAAGGATAATCGTAACTGTATTACGGGAAAATGGGGTCCAATCCCTTATTAATAAACCTTTCAGAAGTAGGTACAGGTGTTTACATTATTTTCTCCATCCCCGTAAGTGTCCCACGATAGGTTATCAGAGAACCAGATAGAATTTCCTGCGTGTTTTTGCTGTTTATCAGTGCTCTACTCGTAAGGGAAGCCTGATACTGGTAATCAGACTACTTATACGTACAGATTGCAACTGTAGGTTGTGCTTTCCTAAAGTTTCATCGTTAACCACCGTCTCCGTATTGTCACATCGCATTAGTTCGCACCTGCAGATAGGCAACCGAGTTAGCAGATTCGCAAAGTGGACAGCCTCAGGCGGCCATTGTGACCGAGCGGTGCTAGGCGCTTCAGTCCGGAACCGCGCTGCTGCGGTCGGTCGGAGTGGCCGAGTGGTCCTAGGCGCTACAGTCTGGAACCGCGCTACCGCTACGGCCGCAGGTTCGAATCCTCCCTCGGGCATGGATGTGTGTGATGTCCTTAGGTTAGTTAGGTTTAAGTAGTTCTAAGTTCTAGGCGACTGATGACCTCAGAAGTTAAGTCCCATAGTGCTCAGAGCCATTTGAACCATTTGAACCGCGCTGCTGCTACGATCGCAGGTTCGGATCCTCCCTCGGGCATGGGTGTGTGTGACGTCCTTAGGTTAGTTAGGTTTAAGTAGTTCTAAGTCTAGGGGACTGATGACCTCTGATGTTAAGTCCCTTAGTGCTTAGAGCCATTTGGACAGCCTTGGCGCCTTCCCGGACACGTCATGTGAACGACTTGCACCCACAAATTGGCGCTTTCCACGTCACAGACGAAGCTCATATTGAGCACGTGTAGAGTGAGTTACGAACCTGGACTGATGCTCTGCCCAATGATGTGTACCTGTTTTCATTTTTCTTGTAGTTTTTGCGCAGTCTGTTCTCAAACCCTCGAGATATTTACATATAATCCTATACGTCATATCCCTCCATCTCCCAATCCAACCAACCCCATTGGACAGCGAATCGGCGGCAAATATTCTTTTCATATTGTTGCCTCCAAGACAGTAATTAAAATAACCATACATTCATATTTTTTTTAATAAAACAGATACTCAAAGGGTTAAGGCACTTCCAGAACTGAAAGCGGAACCTATCCTGACGTTGCCTTTACTGTTAAAGTTACTAAAAATTATATTTATTACCAGAAAAGAAGACAAAGTGCTCATACATCTCTTTTTTGAGTCGTCAGCTTTCATGTGGTTTAATGTGAATTCCTTTCCTGTGCCAATCTTTCAGTCTCAGAATAGCAGTTGCAAACTGCGTCCTCAATTATTTTCCGGATGTATTCCAATCTCTGGCTTCCTCTACACCTATTATACTCTGCAGCTCCCTCTGTTACCAGGAAATTGTTCCATGCTATATTAACATACGTCCTACCATCCTGTCACTTCTTCTTGTCAATGTTTTCCTTCTTCCTCGCCGATTCTGCGGAGAACTCTTTATTTCTTACCTTATGAATCCACCGAATTTTCAACATTCTTCTGCACCACCACATCTCAAGGGCTTCGATTCTCTTTTGTTCCGGTCTTCCCACAGTCCATGTTTCACTGCCACACAATGCTGTACTCCAAACGTGCATTCTCAGAAATTTCTCCCTCACTAATTACAGTTAGATGAATGATTTAAGAAAATCAGCCAACCTGTTGCAGGTACAAAGGGTTATTAACAACCACTTGTAACACCATAACTCTAGTGCTCTACTGATTTATTTTGCTTTTGTTTCATTTAATATTACATCGTTAAGCTTCTGTACATTTGTTTGATTGAATAGATAACACAAAATTGTATACTCCTTTCTTTGTACAAACTTTGATGTCGTGGTTTGGTTCTATGCAAAGTAGTATATCTGTCATTTAAATTCTTTGTCCCATTTGTAGGGAACAAAACTTACTGTATATAATTGTAATTTTGTGTGAATAATTTTGGTAGAAATGTCAATATGTGCAAATGTTCTGTTTTATTTATTGTATTTGTTTGCTGTTACGTAAACTGCTGACCTTCACCTAGGATTCTTAGTTATTCTGTGTGTAAAAGGTGCAGTGGTTCCCCACGGGAACGGAACTGTGTAGCGCGCGCAAATTGTGGTTGGCCTAGGTAGAAAAGGTGGAACCAAGAGTCAGTCGAGGACGAGCTACCAAACTGTGCACTGACATGTAAAGGTTTATATTATGCTGATTCCGAGAGAGGCTTTTTCTGCTACTTTCCAATGCCTCGGATGGACAGATAAATAGCTGGAACGATTCTGGAATTGGTATTCATCATCGCCACCAAGAAAGGCCAGAGTCCAGCAATTCTGTCCGCAGATCCGCCTACCAACATGCAGTTGCCACCACATTTCGCAATCACTGTAAAGGAGTACTATAATAATGTACAGTGAAGGATCAGCTTATTTGGTGATTTAGTGTGCACAAATATAAGGTATCTAAATTTATGTACCTACCTTGATTTTTCCCTATCACAACACCTTTCAGGTTCCTCTCCATTTAAATTATGATTACCGAGTATCCTAGTCTGTGGAAAAAAAAATGAAAGCCTCAGAACATTTAATAATGTTGTTCGATCTTTGGTACGAAGTGAGTGTTTAGATTTACTGTGGATTTAATGAAATTGTGGGAGGTAGTAAATGTAGTCTTGTGAAAGCCTTCCTGGGATGGAAACAGTCTAATTTAAAGTTTAGTGGAGTTTCAAAGTCACCAATTTAATCATTTACTTGAAAGTAGAATGTGGTAATAAAGACAATTTGCTGTTTCTTTTAAAAATTAAAGTTCTTAAAACTGAGGCTTATAAAGTTTTGCTTAGTTAATGATCATAGTGCTGCCTGTAGTAAATGTTAAAAGGTGATTCAGTTTCTTGTAAATGTGTCATCATAGTGTCTCACTGCAGCAAAAGTCGTGAATTTCATTTGTGGAAAGTTATACTGGCTTGCTAAGCACTTGTTTCTTTCGGGTATTGAAAGTGCATATTAATAGTGTAATAAGATCCACAGGTTATCCTTTACCACTATTTATGAAAACAATAATATCTTTATTCAAAAGACAGTGATAAGTAACCTGTTAGTGAATTCCAATTAACTTTCATTTTAAATAGTAAAGTATTTAACTGAGAGAGACTCAACCTATTACCAGCTCATAATTTTGCAGTGAACAACATTTATAATTCTATGTCAACTAGGAAAGTGTTTGAAAAATAATACTTAACCTGTGTCCAATTAATGATTCTGCAGTGAATATTAATAGTAATGTTATAAAGACCATTCAGTTTGAATAAGTCTTGAAAGTAATAGTGTGTTTCGGTATCTGTTATATTTCTGCAAATAGTTTGTGCTGCTCTAGTTGTTAGTTCCGACCCTAACGTTAACATAGGCAGGTGTCAGAGTTCATTGCACTCGCGTGTGGTAAATTATAGGTTGCGTTATCCGTTAAAGTTACTCATACCTAATGTCTTAAACAAGAATGTTAATAATTCTCTTGCCTAATTAGGCTGGCGACCGTTTTCTTTACTCTCTAAACAGTATAGCTAAGTAAAATATTATTTGTTACTGTTTAAATGTTTACGTAATTCTTTCACTTCCGATAAGCCACTTCCATTAGGTACAATACGGTCAACATAACAAACTTCCTCTCAGAGGGTAACACTGCTCTGTTGCTTTATACCATAATTACCCTAACAAAATAATTCTGTTTTGCAAACTGCCTCCAGCTTCGAGTTTATGGTATAGCAGTAGCGGACAGGAGTGTTATACACTGACTATGGTCTCAGCAATAGTAACATCGTCTTTCTCAGAAGTACACGGACACGTAATATCACACATTTGCGAGGACAAATTTCAGAGCGAAGAAACTCGTATCTAGTAACATAGAAGGTGTGACCATCAGTAAAATCAAATAAAAGCGATTAAAAACATTCTCACTGGAGATAAAAAGCGTAAAAGTCTTCACATTAAAATGCGCACCGAATTAAACGGCAGCGCAATAGCCCGTAGGTGGCTGATGCCATGCGGCGACTGACAAAGTTGTCGCAGTGCACGGAATAGGAAACATCGGTAGGTGAAGTATTTGCGCGAAAACATACGCGCATAGCAAACAGACAAAGTTAAACTATCGATCGCCACGTTATACCAAAAAGAAACTGAGAAAAGTTTTTAGGCAGAAAAATCGGGGGAGGGTGGGAGGTGGGGAGAAGGAAGGAAAAAGAGGAGGGAAAACTTTAAAAGTGAAAGTGAATTATACCAGTAAAAAGTAGGGTAAATAGAACGAAAGAAAATACTTTACAATGAAAATAGAAATTTTATGAGAATGGATGACCATTGGACGACACCAACGAACTGTAACTACATTAACTAGTGTGAAGTACCATCTTCAAGAAACTGTCGACTCGCAAGTAACAGCTGGTCAATTTAGCGTGTTATCATCACTAATGAGTGTGCACTTAAAAACTTCTAGTTCTTCACAGGCGTCAAATTTTCGCCCTTTAACCTCCTCATAAAAAATTACGGTTCACCCACATCTTTAGGGGAATGATTAATAATCAGTAAATTTTCCGTCGATTTTTTATAGAATACTTTATACATAAGAAGGAAACACGCACAACAGTGGAGTAATATTCTACAATATTTATAGAATATGACACCATTGTTGTGTGTGTTCCATTCATAAGGAGTAAATGTTCAGGAAATGTGGAGTGGTACACATTACAACCCATCTTTTCTAGTAAAGGTTCTTTATAACTAACTTGGATCGCTCTGTCAGTTTGACCTACACAGTAATAGGAGCAGGTATTACAAATCATTTTATAAACCGCCTATTATCAACGCTCCTTACCCCCATTAATGTACAGGAAGTTCAAAACAACCTTCAGTGACATTAAAAGCAAGGGTTGTAACATCAAGAGTGCAATAGGACTGCCACTGTTAAATGCAGCGGAGAGAATGAGGTGGAAAGGGCTCTGTAAGAGGAGGACTAACCTGATTACGTCACAGAAGGAGAAACAGGAGTCAATAGGTAAGAGATAGGGAATCCAATATTAAAATCAGAATTTAGGAGAGCTTTGCAAGACTTAAAATCAAATAAGACAGAAGGGGTGAATAACATTCCAGCGAAATTTCTAAAATAATTTGGAGAACTGGCTACAAACCGATTATTCATGTTAGTGTGCAGGCTGTATGAGACGCAATATACGTCAGACGTCCGGAAAAAACATCATCCACACAATTCCCAAGATTGCAAGAGCCCACAAGTGTGAGAATTATTGCACAATCAGCCTAACAGCTAATGGATCCAAGCTACTGACAAGAATGATATACAGATGAATGGAAAACAGAACTAAGGATGTGTTAGATGACAATCAGTTTGGCTTTACGAAAGGTAAAGGCGCCAGAGAGGCAATTCTGACACTGCGATTGACAACGAAAGCAAGACTAAAGAAAAATCAAGACACTTTAGTCGACCTGGAAATAGCGTTCGACAGTGAAAATGGTGCAAGGTTTTCGAAATTCTGAGAAAAATAGGGGTAAGCTACACGGAAAGACGGGTAATATTCAAAATGCACAAGAACCAAGAGGGAAGCCTTAGTAGGACTCTGAAGCTGACTGTGTATCGTACAGAAGTGAGATCTGTGATGATGTATGATTCGGAGACTTGGACAATTACACAAAATCATGAGTTGCCACAGAGATGGAAAAGGTAGATACTTAGGTTCTACGGTCCAGTGAATAATAGGTAGCTTTGGTGAATCAGAAATAATAAGGAGATCAGAGGGTAGTATAAGAAACCATTTATCATAACGAAATCAGAGAGTTGTGTAACAAACCAGATATTATTACAGAAATATAGAGTAATCGATTGCTTTGGTTGGGACATGTAGAAAGAATGGTGGAGAGCGGCACAATAAGAAAGTTTTCAAAGGAAAACCAGGTGGACGCCGTATATGGAGTAGACCAAGGACCAGACGGCTAGAAAACGTGGAGAACTTGAGAAGCATGGGAGTTAGAAGATAAAGAGCCACGGTAGCCAGCAGAGAAAAGTGGGCAGAGATGGTCCAGGAAGCCAAGACCCTACACAGATTGTAGCGCCAACAAGTATGTATGTATGTATGTTAGTAAATAAGGTGTGTTCTCAGAGACTTTACACTCATGGTCCTGCTGTCGATAGAATGCAGTCAGCGAACCTCATTAGGAGAGGCGATCTTCCCCAGGGAGGCGGGCAGTTTTCGTGGAAGTGAGGCTGCGGCATGCTTTATGCTTTTGTTGGCAGAGCCGACACCTGGTCAAACTGAGGGTAGGGGATGACATGCTGCCCCCAGAGAATAACTGAGTACGACATTTTTTGCCTTCTCTGCACGAATATCAAAGATCGAGACACTGAAGCACCGCGAGTCCGGCATGAGAAAGACCACTGTTGGTGTTCCCAAAGTTTGGCCATCCGATCGAATTGACTCACCTTGCCACCATGCTTGGCGGAAAGAGACGAACTAATCGAGGAGACATTTCCCTAGGCCAGCACCAATCTCATGTATTTATAAATGTGTGTTTTGTATGCCAAGAACAGAAACTTTCTACTGCATTTCTCCGTTCTTTTATGAAATGATGGTCTTGTCCATCACATTAGCAACAGCAATGAATCGTCCCGAGAGTGGACGAGGGAGACATAAGCTTCGTGGCATTTGTGTTTCGGCTACAGAACCGTTGTCCTCCCGGCCTTTATCTGGTGCTGATGGTCACACGCTTTGCTGATTTTGGGGAAATTTAAGTTTTGCAATTTGTGGTAGCACGATCCGTACTCTGAGCAGCTCACTATTTACTTGTTCTGCCACACAACTTGAGTTGTCCATTTGATTGTAATTTATGATTTTATCTCAGTAAAGTCGTATTCCAGAGCTGCACAAATCAGGATAATTTCTTGGGTTTTCCCTATGCAGTTTTCCAATTTGATGCCTCCCGATATTGCTAGCGTCATTTTGTGTGAATTCAGTCCAGATTTTTTTAAAAAAACTTTGCTCTCTGGTAACTACTTGTATGGTATATCCGATAATTAGAGGAAATAAAAATCTGTTACACTCAGACCCGATTTCATTTACAAGATCCTTTAAATTTTGCTACAACTTTTCCATGGCTAGGCAACCGACTAATAATAAACACAACCTGCTGCACACCTAAGCTTATTGTTCTCACTTTGACAATGTTATGGTTGCGCACAGTGGCCAAACTCAACGATCAGTCCCTTACTATTCAATGAGGGTAACGAGCATTTCAATCGCTCGTTTTATTTGTTTGTAAGTCTGTTATTTATGGGTTCTTCCGTTTCTTCTTGGTAGAATAATTCCGTATTTAAGGTTCACTAAGAAGTACACTTATCCGTCCTACACAGAAGGTTACTCAAGCAAAGACTGAACCAAAAGACAACTGAACACATTGCTTAAACATCTAAACTCACAACACAGTAACATACAGGTCACCACGGAGATTGGTGAAACATCTATTAATTCTTAAATCTCAACACAGATGTCACTAAAAATACACACAGTTTCAAAATTTACAGGAAACCGACCACAACAGACACTGTAATATGGTTCAAATGGATCTGAGCACTATGGGACTTAACTTCTGAGGTCATCAGTCCCCTAGATCTTAGAACTACTTAAACCTAACTAACCTAAGGACATCACACACATCCATGCACGAGGCACTATTCGAACCTGTGACCGTAGCGGTCGCGCGGTTCCAGACTGTAGCGCCTAGAACCTCTCGGCCACTCCGGCCGGCAGACATTGTAATACCGTGACGTTCAAAGCACCCACTACGTAATCTACATCTACATCTACATCGATACTCTGCAAATCATATTTAAGTGCTTGGCAGAGGGTTCATCGAACCACCTTCACAATTCTCTATTATTCCAATCTGGTACAGCGCGCGGAAAGAACCTATATCTTTCCGTACGAGCTCTGATTTCCCTTATTTTATCGTGGTCATCGTTTCTCCCTATGTAGGTCGGTGTTAACAAAATATTTTCGCATTCGGAGGAGAAAGTTGGTGATTGAATTTCGTGAGAAGATTCCGTCGCAACGAAAAACGCCTTTCTTTTAATGATGTCCAGCCGAAATCGTGTATCATTTCTGTGACACTCTCCCTCATATTTCACGATAATACAAATCGCGCTGCCCTTCTTTGAACCAGTGTCCCTTCCACATGCTAATCAGTTGATTTCTGAAGATGGTCGAATAAGCCGAAAACTAGTCCGAGATTAATAAAAAAAATGGCTCTGAGCACTATGGGACTTAACTTCTGAGGTCATTAGTCCCCTAGAACTTAGAACTGCTTAAACCTAACTAACCTAAGGACATCACACACATCCATGCCCGAGGCAGGATACGAATCTGCGACCGTAGCGGTCGCGCGGTTCCAGACTGTAGCGCTTAGAACCGCTCGGCCACTCCGGCCGGCTGATTAATAAAAGTCAGTAGAACAATACAGTATACTTGCTGTTATAAATCTGTTTATTGACTAGGAAGGGCTGTGTCAATTCCCCTACAGTTATAAGTTTGCTGTTTGTCGTTTTACGACTATTTGTTTAACGACCATGCAGTTTTCAGACGTAATTAGCAACAGCGTTTTATAACATCATCATACTGTAACGTAGGTCCGACGTCACTGTCCATACAAACAGCTTAAACTGTCAAGTTTTTGGTTTAGTTGAGCAAGGGAGAGGAAAGAAGACCGGTTGTGCAGATTGCTCGATTCGGCCGCCATTTAGCCGCGGCTCGGAGTGCAGCGAGGTGCTTCTGATGGCGGTGCCGCCTGCCCAGGAGCGTCGGTTAGCGCTCAGAGTGTCGCCGCCGAGATAACGAGCCGGTCAATATTTGGAGAGCGGCGCCGACTGCCTGCCTGCCTGCCTGACCTCCAGGGACAGGCCACTGGGCCGTCCGTCCGGCCACTGGCCACTGCCCACCGCAGACTGCTGCTCGCTGCCTCACGCCACCGTAGGCCTTCCGCGCTCGTGCACTGTGTACAGCTTCCAATGCCTTTTTATTCCGCTTTTCTAAAATGAATTTAGAGAAAAGCTAACCTAAATGACTGTCAGTACAGCTGCCAGTCTGACATCGACGTCTTTCGCGCCGTTATCCTAGTATATTACACTATTGGCCATTAAACATTGCTACACCAAGAAGAAATACAGATGATAAACGGTTATTTATTGGACAAATATCTTATACTGACATGTGATTACATTTTCACGCAATTTGGGTGCATAGATCCTGAGAAATCAGTACCCAGAACAACCACCTCTGGCCGTAATAACGGCCTTGATACGCCTGGGCATTGAATCAAACAGAGCTAGGATGGCGTCTACAGGTACAGCTGACAATGCAGCTTCAACACGATACCACAGTTCATCAGGAGTAGTCACTGGCGTATTGTAACGAGCTAGTCGCTCGGCCACCATTGACCAGCCTTTTTCAATTGGTGAGAGATCTGGAGAATGTGCTGGCCAGGGCAGCAGTCGAACATTTTCTGTATCCAGAAAGGCCCGTACAGGACCTGCAACATGCGGTCGTGCGTTATCCTGCTGAAATGTAGGGTTACGTAGGGATCGAATGAAGAGTAGAGCCACGGGTCTGAAATGTAACGTCCACTGTTCAAAGTGCCGTCAGCGCGAACAAGAGGTGATCGAGACGTGTAACCAATGGCACCCCATACCATCACGCCGGGTGATACGCCACGCGATGACGAATACACGCTTCCAATGTGCGTTCACCACGATGTCGCCAAACTCTGACGCGACCATCATGATGCTGTGAACAGAAACTGGATTTATCCGAAAAAATGACGTTCTGCCATTCGCGCACCCAGGTTCGTCATTGAGTACACCATCGCAGGCGCTCCTGTTTGTGATGCAGCGTCAAGGGTAACCGCAGCCATGGTCTCCGAGCTGATAGTCCATGCTGCTGCAAACTTTGTCGAACTGTTCGTGCAGATGGTTGTTGTCTTGCAAATGTCCCCCTCCGTTATCTCAGGGATCGAGACGTGGCTACACTATCCGTTAAAGACATGCGGATAAGATGCCTGTCATCTCGACTGCTAGTGATTCGAGGCCGTTTGGATACATTCTGCTAACAGTCATTGGATCTCGACCAACGCGATCAGCAATCTCGCGATACGATAAACCGTAATCGCGATAGGCTACAATTCGACCTTTATCAAAGTCGGAAACGTGATGATAGGCATTTCTCCTCCTTACGCGAGGCATCACAACAACGTTTCACCAAGCAACGCCGGTCAACTACTGTTTGTGTATGAGAAATCGGTTGGAAACTTTCCTCATGTCAGCACGTCGTAGGTGCCGCCACCGGCGCCAACCTTGTGTGAATGCTCTGAAAAGCTAATCCTTTGCATATCACAGCATCGTCTTCCTGTCGGTTAAATTTCGCGTCTGTAGCACGTCATCTTCGTGGTGTAGCAATTTTAATGGCCAATAGTGTATCTTCTGTACTCTGTTCACCATAACAATAAAGCTGATGTAAACAAACACGATTACTGATCAGCAGCCGTAGCTCACGTACACTGGTGTTGTTCCGCGCGTGGAAGTAGCTCAGACTTATTTATTAGATACCTCTGTAAGCCCTTCTCGTCCGCTGTCTCGCTGTTCACTTGCACCGCGAAAATGGATGACAGTGCTTCCTGCTTCGTACTAAAAAATGTGCGCGCAACGCCGTTAATGGTTGGAAACAAGTTGTTGTTAATATTTTTCACAGCATTACAGAGAAAAATCAGCTTTGACATTTTTCGAGGAACATAATGTAACAAATTTTAGGGATGGTATTTCGGTTACATTCGTGGCGTGACCGTAGTGCCGGGACGGTAGCTCAGCGTGTTCGGTCAGAGAGGCAGTGGCCCTCAGAAAAAAAAAAAAAAAAGAAACGGATGTCATGTGACGTCCGCCCAGACCAAACGCAACGAACAACACGGAACAAAAAAAGTGTCGTAGACTGATAATCGGGCGGGCTGGTGGGTGCATGTTCGCAACCCGTTATGATCTACATTTTTTTTTGTTCGGTTTGAAGACGAAAATCATTTAAATGTGAAATTTATCAAATATTTCTTAATTAACTCGTACTTAATCACCATTTTTTCTAGTTTCTAATAACATACCACACACAGAATTCTAGTTTTCATTGTAAATACACATTCGTAATTATGGATATATTATAAAAAATCGTTAAAGATTTTGAAGTTAAGAAAACATTACACGATTAAAATTTTTGGAGAAAAACTAAAAATCGGGTACTCTTTGCCTGAATATGCCCATTGTTTTATAAGACAGATGTGGTCACACACGAGCCAGATTAATAAGCGTCGTAGAAACACGGAAAACAATTTTCACTGCATTTTTACACTTCTCAACACTGCAATCTGAACCCAACAGAATGCATCTGGAGCCAAGTTAAGAGATTTGTCGCGAGAAATAACAAGAAATTTAAGCTGCCAAACTTCTGGAACTAATGCACGAAGCTTTGTGAGACGTCACTGGTGAACGAAGGCGACATGCAGAACAGCACGTCACAAAAGAGGAGGAGAAAATGTGGACCTTTTCGTGGCTTGGGATTCTGTTGCTGATCGCCTCATTATCAACGTAATAATACTGAAATGTACCGCATTCCTCGGAGACCGATATGGAAGAAGTTCAGAGATTACTAACGACTGACTGTAATAATTTCAGTGGCTTCAATATTTAACTCCATGGTGAAATCCCAGCAGTGCGCTTTTGCGCCGCACATAGCTCACACTGAAAAATTACCCTTGTTGAAGGAGTTTTCATCACTCTCGGTTTTAATTACAGTACTATGTTAGCTAACCTCGAGAGCATGTTATGTTTTCCATGAGGTCACCTGAGAAGCGCATCGCCTCAATTTTACCAATAATTCTTTCTGTTCAAAAATTAAACGCCATTCAAGGCCATGTTGTTCACTACCCGTCTCTTTTTGCGTCTTTACTACAACTTTTCACATCACTGCAGGTTAGTTGGACCAGGTGGCTGGCCAGTGCTTTCTAGGTCAAATGCGCCGGCAAAGCTGTTGTCCCGTATTGTCGCTGAGTCGATGTACGCGTAACGCAGGGCGTAAAACGTATCCTCATTATCGTACTTGTCTAGGGGCTGGCGTTGCTGTCTCTGGATCACGGGGTCCCGGATTCGATTCCCGGCTGGGGTGGGGATTTTCTTTGTCCGGGAACTGGGTGTTTGTGGTGTTCTCATCATTTCATCATTATCATCATTTCATCATCATCATTTGTGAGAGTGACTACAGTGGATTGTGAAAAGAAAATGGACTGTGTAAAAGTTGGGACTTTGTACGGGCACTGATGACCGCGTAGTTGAACGCTCCACAAATCAAACATCATCATTATCGTACTTGACTGTACTCGAGACATCTTGACTTCTGCTCCACGTGAACCGAAATCCAATGAGGTTCCAGCAAACGCGGAAGAATACATAGTGTAAAGTTTACATGAGGTTTATTCGTACGATGAACGGAGTACAGTTCGGACCGCATGAGCTCGGCTTTATAACTCGAATTTTCGAAGATTAACACCGTCTTCTTCATCAGGAGATAACTGACTGCCGCTAACGGAGTCTGCTTCCTTTTTAGTGGCATTGAAGCTTGTCATTGGTAGGCTGATGTCGCTTGAAATTATTTTATTAGCAGTGACGTCATCTGAAGAGCAGAATTCTCATGCAGTCAGCAAAGTGGTGGTATGGTCTCCTTCCCCACCACGCTGTGGCTGAGGAGCGGAAGAGGGTTGGAAACCACCTTCAGCATCAGCTGTTCTCTTAAGGCGCCATTCTCACTGAGTCAGAGTATAATGCTACTCACCATGTTGCAATAAAGGTTATGTGGCGCGACAGTTATCCGTGTGACATTACTGTTCACATAGCAGCGATACGACAAGCAACAAGACACAGCAGGCGTCAATAGGCTCGTATGTGACGCATCACTGCCAACCTCGTCTCAGACAACTTCCAAATATTTAACAAAGAAATTCGCGAAACAGCCGTGCAAATACAGAAGTTCTTTTATTTTCGCTAACAGTTTCGGCAGTTCAATATGTCATCTTCAGGCGCTATGTGCGCCTCTTAAAAATTATCGATATTGCCTACTGTGTGCCGGCCGGAGTGGCCGAGCGGTTAAAGACGCTACAGTCTGGAACCGCACGACCGCTACGGTCGCAGGTTCGAATCCTGCCTCGGGCATGGATGTGTGTGATGTCCTTAGGTTAGTTAGGTTTAAGTAGTTCTAAGTTCTAGGGGACTTATGACCACAGCAGTTGAGTTCCATAGTGCTCAGAGCCATTTTTGCCTACTGTCGCCACCCGTTTCTGTATGTCGTGAATTATAAAGTGCTTCCTTCGAAGACTTGACTGAGTTTCGTAGTGGAGAACACGCACGAGCCCCAAAACAGTGGTTTTTAATTTTCTTACGTGAAAAGTAAAATTTTTACTGAGGAAGTAACTGCAGAGACGGTTTGGCGCCGTTTGGTCTGCATAAAACAATTTTTGTAGTCACACTAGATGACCTGAAATTTCCTTCCCCGTGTATTGTACGATGCACTTGAGTAGAGCACCTACCTAGCACACTGATTATTGCACCGGGCAATACGGCAGAGAATCAGATAGATGCTGTATTGCTGTCTTCCCAGTGTGAACCAGTTAAGTCGTTTCAACAACGTTTCTACGCACTCCACCAATGCGGGTTGCTTCTGTGTCGAATCATGGTTCATATCGTATCGCCTCAGTGAGAAGAGCGCCTAAGGTTTAGGATTTATTCTTTAATTTCTTTTGACATAATGCTTCTCAGCTTCTCGTCTACAGGCACCACTCAGATTGCAACCTTCATTTCTGTTAAAGTTTTTACTGCTCATGTGAATTTCTATCGCTTCTTATGTTACAGAATCCCAGCAGGTCGATACATAGAAGAGAACTTTTATTATTGCAAAGTTGATTTTATGTCCTCCCGCAATACTCTGTCCCTCTAGCGCCGATTTCTCAAGATTTATGTACTTAGATCTGTTATGAGGTGAGGTTTTACAGCTGTCAAATATTGTCATCTGCAATGAAGTTACACAATTTATGTAATTTACGTGCCATGTGAGTTCAGTGTAGCGGTCAACGGATTGTCTGCCCTACGTAATTTTTGCCACCTTCATAAGACACAGTGTAGACACCAGATACTCTGCAATCCAGGTTGTCTTGCGCTCGACGTAACAATCATTTAATTTTCTGTGGAGGCAAGAATACTGGTCTAATACCATATTTACACAATATGTTCCCAATTTTGCTTGAGGCCGCCTTGCAGAATCGGAGTAATGTTGTGGGTTTGTGTTCTTATTTTGGCTGAACGGGTCTGCCGTCTACGTTTACCAGCAAATGCAGCTCTGATTTGATGACGCTTGTATGCGTTTTCCCTGATCACATTCTGAAGGTGTTCCAACTCAGAACTCGGGTGACCATGGTCTTCAATTCTGTGTGCTCTGTATATCGATTCCTGTGTTTGCGCATTCGAATTCTGCCCTCTAAGTTGCGCCACCGCCAATAGAAGTTGGAATTTCAAGCGGGGTCACCCGACCAATGACCAGCTTGAATACCACAATAAAGGAAGCAGACTTCGACTCCAGCAGTCATCTCCTGGAGAAGACGATAGTGTTATCCTCCAAAGCTCGAGTTTTAATTTGTTTTGACACGGTCTGAACTTTGAAAAATTTGATATAAACTACCAATCTGTTACGCACATTTAGAAGGATATATAATTCTTATAGTAAACAGCAGCTTTCATAACAATGTCAGCTAAAACTTACATTTACCTTGAAAAACGAACAATAAACGTTTTGTACAGGGCAATAAAACTGTGTAATAAACTGTCCAAGGAAATTAAGGAGCCGGCCGGTGTGGCCAAGCGGTTCTAGGCGCTACAGTCTGGAACCGCGCGACCGCTACGTAGCAGGTTCGAATCGTGCCTCGGGTATGGATGTGTGTGATGTCCTTAGATTAGTTAGGTTTAAGTAGTTCTAAGTTCTAGGAGACTGATGACCTCAGAAGTTAAGTCCCATAGTGCTCAGAGCCATTTGAACCTTTTTTTTTTTTTTTTTTTTACATTAAAGAGAGAACTAAAATCTCTATATTTGCAAAGTCCGTTAAAGTATACAATTACTTCCTTACTAATGAATACTACATAGTCCAGGATTGTTTAGAGAACACAGTATCAATTGGTGAAACAGTGACATAAATTAACAATGAATACTTCTATCCTCCCACAATATACAGTCAAAGTATACAGGAGATGGAAACATCAAAAACACAATACGTTACCAATTTCTGAGAACATTTCTCGTGAAGGATATCAGAGGTCTTGATACAATATTTTAAAATTGACTTAAAAACAGCGTCCACCGCAATAAAATATTATTGGTAACTGTAACCGGTTTCGTTTAAAATGTGAACATCTTCAGACCATATTACAGCATGATGGCTGGCGGTGGCAGTCAACGGAACATGTATCCTGAATCCAAAAACTTCAAATGCTCAGCAGGAAACTGTAGCAGGATACAAAAGACCTACATCTACATTCTACATCTACATTTATATTCCGCAAGCCACCCAACGGTGTGTGGCGGAGGGCACTTTACGTGCCACTGTCATTACCTCCCTTTCCTGTTCCAGTCGCGTATGGTTCGCGGGAAGAACGACTGTCTGAAAGCCTCCGTGCGCGCTCTAATCTCTCTAATTTTACATTCGTGATCTCCTCGTGAGGTATAAGTAGGGGGAAGCAATATATTCGATACCTCATCGAAACCTGGCGAGCAAGCTACACGGCGATGCAGAGCGCCTCTCTTGCAGAGTCTGCCACTTGAGTTTGTTAAACATCTCCGTAACGCTATCATGGTTACCAAATAACCCTGTGACGAAACGCGCCGCTCTTCTTTGGATATTCTCTATCTCCTCCGTCAACCCGATCTGGTACGTATCCCACACTGATGAGCAATACTCAAGTATAGGTCGAACGAGTGTTTTGTAAGCCACCTCCTTTGTTGATGGATTACATTTTCTAAGGACTCTCCCAATGAATCTCAACCTGGTAACCGCCTTACCAACAATCAATTTTATATGATCATTCCACTTCAAATCGTTCCGTACGCATACTCCCAGATATTTTAAAGAAGTAACTGCTACCAGTGTTTGTTCCGCTATGATACAATTATACAACAGAGGATCCCTCTGTATACTACAACATCATCCGCGAAAAGCCGCGTGGAACTTCTGACACTATCTACTAGGTCGTTTATATATATTGTGAAAAGCAGAACAACAGCTCTACTGCTGTTTGTCAAACCGACTCACGAGCTTACCAAGACCTCAAAGAATTCGCTTGTCCTCTGACGTAACCTACATCTACGCCTGTTTCCCTAATTTTAACGTTGTATCGGATATGTAACATAGTTTATAACGTGTTCTAGCATACAACCGTGTATTACAGTTCATCACCCGTATTATTCTCGTAAAAAGATGATAATCCCTGCCGTCTGGCATCACCAAACCGAGAGTGGCGTGTTGTCGGAAGCTGTGTGTTGGCAGCCAGGCTGGGAAGACGTCTCTGCCCACCCCTCCCTTTGAAATGAATTCTTCCCTGCCCCCCCCCACCATTTTTCCCACCACCCCTCTCACCATCTACCTTCTTCGGCCTCCCACCCAGCCTTTTATTCTCCAGCATCTTTCACGCGTCAACACACTTGGAGCTTCCGCGTCAATTCGTTATAGCCATTGTGTTCCCTCATCTTGCTTCACAGAACGCTATCTAATTTAATTTGACAGGCTTGCTTCCTCGTGACTAACTTCTTATTTTAAAAAAGACTGACTTTAATTGAATCGTTCCAACTTATTTCAATAACAAACTCAGGATGGCATCCGTCTGATAGCTGCAAGTTTGAATAACGGAGGCTTCCTTTCGAGCACCCTTCCTGCCGTACCTCTTGAATATTCTTATTCTTTATATAGTCAAGTGTTTTCAGAGTGCGTGGTGCTACCAAACTGTAGGAGGTGAAAATTCGACAGGTGCATTGCACGTAAAATTATCATGATGGATTCTTCCTTCATTTGTTCGTAGAACAAATTCATGCTTATGAACGTTGAATGCTACTTATGAAAATATGATATAGGGTGGTTCTACAACCTATATATAATTATTAAAGATGGTTGCCCTATTGCGGCTGTCAAATAATTTATTTTTTATTTATTGCGACTGTAATTTGAAGCATTACCCTCATCTTGTGTGTACGATGGAGAAATGGAGTACTCTGCTAGATTCTGACAGTCAGGAAAAGATCTGAGTAACGACCAAAAGGAGTGTCGGTAGATTACATTAGAAAATACGCATGAAAGAACGTGGACGCGTATGGCTGAAGACCGTAATGTATGCAAAAGTTTGAAAGAAAACTTAATCCAGTAGTGGATGTCGAACGGCTTATGACGAATATATTCTGTTAGAACTATTGCTATCTACACTCCCTTCACTTACTAAATCATTTTCAGAAGTTCTGTCTTGAGGTGAACAAATTTCGCTATCTTTTAAGTCATTCAGATGAACAACTGTTTGAAACCTATTATTTATTGTCACTTAAAATGCATAGCTGCTCACGGCTCATTCTTCTATCTATTTGTATCGATAACTATTTCAGTCACGAACACTTTATTGTTGAAGTGATAGTTAAGACCCTAAGCTGTCGGCAGGCCTTGATATACATCAACGGGGACAGTTGAAAATGTGTGCCCCGAATGGGGAACGAACCCGGGACTCCTGCTTACATGGCCGACCCCCTATCCATCTTTCTTTCTTTTTTATTTTTGCATTTTGTTCGTTGTTGATCGTTGGATTTGGTCGTTGCGGACGGCACATGACATCCGGTGAAGTTAGTTTGTTGATCCTTCCACTCAGTATTTTATTACAGAGGCCAACCAGATCTCTGACCGAACACGCTCACCTACCGTGCCGGCTATACATCTGAGCTACCGAGGGCACAGAGGATAGTGCGACTGCAGGGATTTATTCCTTGCACGCTCCCCGTGAGACCCACATTCCCAACGTCCACACATTACATTCGAAGCGCCCCTGCCCATTACACTCATTACTCACGGCGGACAATCTTACCGAGTCCCGTAAGAGTTCGGGCAATGCGTGTGCATCCAGCACAGAAGAAGAAGGTCAATGGCCGCTTAGCCTTAACTATATCAAGATGGTATCTGTAACCGGCCATTGACCTTCTTCTTCTTCTGTGCTGGATTCACACGCATTGCCCGAACTCTTCGGGACTCGGTAAGATTGTCTGCCGCGTGTCATGAGTGTAATGGGCAGGGGCACTACGAATGTAGTGTATGGACATTACTTTGGGAATGTGGGTCTCACGGGGAGCGTGCAAGGGATAAATCCCTACAGTCGCACCATCCTCCGTGCCCTCGGTGCCTCAGATGGATGCCGGCACGGTAGCTCAGCGTGTTCGGTCAGAGGGTTAGCTGAGTCAAAGGCTGAACACTGAACTGGAACGAGTGTCCTCGGACATCCGCACTGAACAAATGCAACGAACAACATCGAACAAAATTAGAACAAAAAACAGCAGGAGATCCCAGGTTCGAGTCCCGATCGGGGCACACATTTTCAACTATCCCCGTTGATGTATATCAACGCCTGTCGAAAGCTTAGGGTCTTGATTTAATTATTATTTCAAGCTAAGAGTGCTGCATGGTCTATGATGGTATCTGTTCTTTCGGACATGTCCGTAAGAACAAATACCATCTTCATTTACTTTATTGCTGAGGCTCCTCGTCCTATGAATGAGCTGATACGAATACTGTATACGTGCGAGCTTGATTCAATATCAGCGACTGTACGTCTCTCATAATTGTTATAGGTGCTGTAAGCTACATTTTAACCGACGTTGTGAACATCATCCCTGTGTGGCAGTGCATTTGTTTCATGTTTAAGATTGCTTTTGTTAGAATACGGGGAATAGTAGTTACTTATGCACTACGGTATGTATCTGTATGTTTTCTTCAGATACATAGCTTTGAGTTCGGTGATGACCACTAATAGGAATTCAACTTTGCTGTATGCATAGAATTTTAACTGATATAGCCCGATGTCTGTATTGGACGCTATCTTGGCTGCTTACAGGCGAGCTAAGCTACAGGTTCAAATGGTTCAAATGGCTCTGAGCACTTTGGGACTTAACAGCTGAGGTCATCATTCCCCTAGAACTTAGAACTACTTAAACCGAACTAACCTAAGGACATCACACATTCATGCCCGAGGCAGGATTCGAACCTGCGACCGTAGCGGCCGCGCCGTTCCAGACTGAAGCGCCTAGAACCGCTCGGCCACTCCGGCCCGCGCTAAGCTACAGGTTTGACTCTAGAGCTCTGCAGGTTAGAAACTGTAGCACGAATTATAGTGTCAACATTCCACTCAGATTTGTAGGATTACTCCCGATATCAGATTACGACGGCTGTATTAAATTAATATTCCGAATTGTTGTATAACATGTGTTTTATCTAATCTAGTTTCTGTGCTCGATCATTATGTGTGAGAATTTGCTGATAACTTGTATTTTCTGATGGAAATATGCTTAGTGGTGTGATTCAACATCCATTAATCCACAGCTATGAACACTCTAAGGTCGGCAGTAAACACATGATTGATATCTGTTAGATTACTTTCGGGATAAAAGTTCCAACGTAAGTTTTCGATTATTAACCCTGTAATACTCCGATAAATTTCTACACGAAGGAGAGGAAAAAAAATCAAAAATCGTGTCGCTCTAGAACTACCCGAAACATTCAAGAGATGGCAGCATTTGTCACAAGCGTTGGTAGCGTTGTGCAGACCTGCTGTGACTGGCGCTTAAAAACAGTTAAGCTTCCATTTCTTAACGTCGCATTGGTATGATGCGAATTCGTGGCACTCGGCAATAAGGGGTTAAAAGTTGGTTCTGACGAACCTTAAAGTACACTTTCGACTATAACGTAACACTGCTTGCAATTTCCTGTTTCTTTTCATAACAATCAGTTTTCATATACTAATTCAATTGGCTGTCAACATATGATTCATACATTCACTACTGGTCTCGTTTTTTGAAATTAAACATATGTTGCTAATACTTACTGACAGAACCAATTTTTTATCATTTGAGTCTTACTTATTCTGGGGGGACGGCTCCCATGACGTAAAGCCCTGAAACCGTATACAAACGCACTACATTAGTTTTTGGGTACCTTTTAGAAATTACTTCTTGTAATAATCGATGTCAAATTACCTCGATTCTAACACTTTATGTTCCACGCAAGCCGACATTGCAACTAATACGAAATAAGTAAGACGTTGACATAAAAGCAGAATGCTTTTCATACACTGCTTTTAGATATTGTATTGTTGTTGTTGTGGTCTTCAGTCCTGAGACTGGTTTGATGCAGCTCTCCATGCTACTCTATCCTGTGCAAGCTTCTTCATCTCCCAGTACCTACTGCAACCTACATCCTCCTGAATCTGCTTAGTGTATTCATCTCTTGATCTCCCTCTACGATTTTTACCCTCCACGCTGCCCTACAATACTAAATTGGTGATCCCTTGATGGTGCCTCAGAACTTGCCCTACCAACCGGTCCCTTCTTCTTGTCAAGTTGAGCCACAAACTCCTCTTCTCCCCAATTCTATTCAATACCTCCTCATTAGTTATGTGATCTACCCATCTAATCTTCAGCATTCTTCTGTAGCACCACATTTCGAAAGCTTCTATTCTCTTTTTGTCCAAACTATTTATCCTCCACGTTTCACTGCCATACATGGCTACACTCCATAGAAATACTTTCAGAAACGACTTCCTGACACTTAAATCTATACTCGATGTTAACAAATTTCTCTTCGTCAGATACGCTTTCCTTGCCATTGCCAGTCTACATTTTATATCCTCTCTACTTCGACCATCATCAGTTATTTTGCTCCCCAAATAGCAAAACTCCTTTACGACTTTAAGTGTCTCATTTCCTAATCTAATACCCTCAACATCACCCGACTTAATTCGACTACATTCCATTATCCTCGTTTTGCTTTTGTTGATGTTCATCTTATATTCTCCCTTCAAGACACCATCCATTCCGTTCAACTGCTCTTCCAAGTCCTTTGCTGTCTCTGACAGAATTACAATGTCATCGGCGAACCTCAAAGTTTTTATTTCTACTCCATAGATTTTAATACCTACTCCGAATTTTTCTTTTATTTCCTTCACTGCTTACTCAATATACAGATTGACTAACATCGGGGACAGGCTACAACCCTGTCTTACTCCCTTCCCAACCACTGCTTCCCTTTCATGTCCCTCGTCTCTTATAACTGCCATCTGATTTCTGTACAAATTGTAAATAGCCTTTCGCTCCCTGTATTTTACCCCTGCCACCTTTAGAATTTGAAAGAGAGTATTCCAGTCAACATTGTCAAAAGCTTCCTCTAAGTCTACAAATGCTAGAAACGTCGGTTTGCCTTTCCTTAATCTTTCTTCTAAGATAAGTCGTAAGGTCAGTATTGCCTCACGTGTTCCAGTATTTCTACGGAATCCAAACTGATCTTCCCCGAGGTCGGCTTCTACTAGTTTTTCCATTCGTCTGTAAAGAATTCGTGTTAGTATTTTGCAGCTGTGGCTTATTAAACTGATTGTTCGGTAATTCTCACATCTGTCAACACCTGCTTTCTTTGGGATTGGAATTATTAAATTCTTCTTGAAGTCTGAGGGTATTTCGCCTGTTTCATACATCTTGCTCACCAGATGGTAGAGTTTTGTCAGGACTGGCTCTCCCAATGCCGTCAGTAGTTCCAATGGAATGTTGTCTACTCCGGGGGCCTTGTTTCGACTCAGGTCTTTCAGTGCCCTGTCAAACTCTTCACGCAGTATCGTATCTCCCATTTCATCTTCATCTACATCCTCTTCCATTTTCATAATATTGTCCTCAAGTACATCGCCCTTGTATAGACCCTCTATATACTCCTTCCACCTTTCTGGTTTCCCTTCTTTGCTTAGAACTGGGTTTCCATCTGAGCTCTTGATGTTCATACAAGTGGTTCTCTTATCTCCAAAGGTCTCTTTAATTTTCCTGTCGGTAGTATCTATCTTACTCCTAGTGAGATAAGCCTCTACATCCTTACATTTGTCCTCTAGCCATCCCTGCTTAGCCATTTTGCACTTCCTGTCGATTTCATTTTTGAGGCGTTTGTATTCCTTTTTGCCTGCTTCATTTGCTGCATTTTTATATTTTCTCCTATCATCAATTAAATTCAATATTTCGTCTGTTACCCAAGGATTTCTACTAGCCCTCGTCTTTTTACCTACTTGATCCTCTGCTGCCTTCACTACTTCATCCCTCAAAGCTACCCATTCTTCTTCTACTGTATTTCTTTCCCCCATTCCTGTCAATTGTTCCCTTACGCTCTCCCTGAAACTCTGTACAACCTCTGGTTCTTTCAGTTTATCCAGGTCCCATCTCCTTAAATTCCCACCTTTTTGCAGTTTCTTCAGTTTTAATCTACAGGTCATAACCAATAGATTGTGGTCAGAGTCCGCATCTGCCCCTGGAAATGTCTTACAATTTAAAACCTGGTTCCTAAATCTCTGTCTTACCATTATATAATCTATCTGATACCTTTTAGTATCTCCAGGGTTCTTCCATGTATACAACCTTCTATCATGATTCTTAAACCAAGTGTTAGCTATGATTAAGTTGTGCTCTGTGCAAAATTCTACCAGGCGGCTTCCTCTTTCATTTCTTAGCCCCAATCCATATTCACCTACTACGTTTCCTTCTCTCCCTTTTCCTACACTCGAATTCCAGTCACCCATGACTATTAAATTTTCGTCTCCCTTCACTATCTGAATAATTTCTTTTATTTCATCATACATTTCTTCAATTTCTTCGTCATCTACAGAGCTAGTTGGCATATAAACTTGTACTACTGTAGTAGGTGTGGGCTTCGTATCTATCTTGGCCACAATAATGCGTTCACTAAGCTGTTTGTAGTAGCTTACCCGCGTTCCTATTTTCCTATTCATTATTAAACCTACTCCTGCATTACCCCTATTTGACTTTGTGTTTATAACCCTGTAGTCACCTGACCAGAAGTCTTGTTCCTCTTGCCACCGGACTTCACTAATTCCCACTATATCTAACTTTAACCTATCCATTTCCCTTTTCAAATTTTCTAACCTACCTGCCCGATTAAGGGACCTGACATTCCACGCTCCGATCCGTAGAACGCCAGTTTTCTTTCTCCTGATAACGACATCCTCTTGAGTAGTTCCCGCCCGGAGATCCGAATGGGGGACTATTTTACCTCCGGAATATTTTACCCAAGAGGACGCCATCATCCTTTAATCATACAGTAAAGCTGCATGCCCTCGGGAAAAATTACGGCCGTAGTTTCCCCTTGCTTTCAGCCGTTCGCAGTACCAGCACAGCAAGGCCGTTTTGGTTATTGTTACAAGGCCAGATCAATCAATCATTCAGACTGTTGTCCCTGCAACTACTGAAAAGGCTGCTGCCCCTCTTCAGGAACCACACGTTTGTATGGCCTCTCAACAGATACCCCTCCGTTGTGGTTGTACCTACGGTACGGCTATCTGTATCGCTGAGGCACGCAAGCCTCCCCACCAACGGCAAGGTCCATGGTTCATGGTTCGCAGTTAAAATGCGATCATCTGATATGATTGGTGATAACAAACCTTTCATTTCTGACTTGCTAATAATACTGGATTTGTTTATGATTCTCGCGTCATGATCCTCATTTCAGCTCAGTTCATTCTACATTTTACAAATGAATTTCCTTCGTAAATAGCCTGCAGTGTAAAGGACTGCCTTTTTACATCACGAATGATTCAATTATAGTGTTGGTTTACCCTCAATCTAAATTAACGATACATAAAATATCATACGATTCTAGAGATGCCATTATGACGTACAGTTCCTTTGACGATCTGTCAGTGACTTCATGAGCCACAAGATAAAAGAAGCTGCTTAAGTAGCGTCAGGGACCGTGGGAGGAGAGGGGGCGGAGGGGGGGGGGGGGGGGTAGGGCACTTGCGATAGATACATGACGTGTGTCTGCCGTCAGTACGTTCCTGTGGCAGCTCTTTTTATCTTTGAAATTTTCCTCATTGTGGTGGAATGCACTGCTGGATGCGAAACTCCGTTGTCCATTGCATAAATCTGTTTATTTGCACATCGGTGTTATGAAAATGTTATAACACTCCGAAACCGGTACGTATCAAAATAAAATTTAGTATTTGGTCGGTATTAACAAGCCCTTTCTAAATCAGTTTTTTATGTTATCAACACTGATTTCAGCCACTTTTTAATTCTGATAAAACGTTTTATCGTCTGTTTTGTTTTGGAGTGAGAAACGGACATACAGATTGTGGTAAAGGGTAAGTGTATTTTGCTCCGTGAGCCCAGTTAGGCTTCCCTGTAGGTAAGAGGACGTTCTTTTCCCGAAACACTACTGAAATATTTTAGAGAACTAGTATTTGCATCACATTACAGAAAGATCCTACTGTCACCAATATAAATCTCATGTAAGAAACGCGAAGACATTATAAGAGGAACCAGGACTCGTACGGTGCTATACATAGATCCGTTTTTCTCTGGCTCCGTTACGAATGGGGCACGGAAGAGATTGACTAACAGTGGTACAAAAATGTTCAAATGTGTGTGACTTCCTAAGGAACCAAACTGCTGAGGTTATTGGTGCCTAGCCGCGCGGGATTAGCCGAGCGGTCTCAGGCGCTGCAGTCATGGAGTGTGCGGCTGGTCCCGGCGGAGGTTCGAGTCATCCTTCGGGCATGGGTGCGTGTATTTGTCCTTAGGATAATTTAGGTTAAGTAGTGTGTAAGCTTAGGGACTGATGACCTTAGCAGTTA
This sequence comes from Schistocerca piceifrons, assembly GCF_021461385.2. Taxonomy (NCBI): domain Eukaryota; kingdom Metazoa; phylum Arthropoda; class Insecta; order Orthoptera; family Acrididae; genus Schistocerca; species Schistocerca piceifrons. The sequence goes on from NC_060141.1 coordinate 635,612,084, forward strand.
AGTCCCATAAGATTTCACACACATTTGAGCATTTTGAACATCGGTGCCTAGACCTACCCACTACTTAAACTAACTTATGCTAAGAACAATACACCCACCCATGTCCGAGGGATGACTCGAACCTCTGGCGGGAGGAGCCGCGCAATCCGCGTCATGGCGCCTCTAACCGCGCGGCCACTCCGCGCAGCAGTGGTACAAATACCCTCCGCCACGTTTCGTATGGTAGGGTGCGGTGCATGTACATCGATGTAGATGTTGATTATACCAGCGAAAGTCAGTTGGCGTCCAAACACAGAGTGATTTAAAAAGGAGGATTAGATTTTAGCTCTTTGTTTCAGACAAACTATAAAAGCTAGAAACACATTAGATGTGTTACTGGATACAGAAAGTTTCAAAGTTTTGACACAGCTGCGCTGTTGTTTGTTTGTAGCAACATGGCGACCACACCACAAGCGAAATCACCTTGCGTGTTGGAATTAGCGCGAAATAATCCATTGTTCAAGTACAACGTGCATTCCACCGTCGATTCGGCAGGAAGCCGTCTCTGAACAAGCAGATTTATGACTGGCATACAAAATTATTGGAAGCAGGTTGCACATGCAAAGGGAAGAGCACTGGTCAGTCACGCACGTCTCGCGAAAATGTTGAGCGAATCCGAGATGCGTTCCCACGGAGCCCTAGCAAGTCCACAAGACGGGCAGGCCAGCAACTCCAACTTCCTCAAACAACGGTGTGGCGCGCTCTGAAACTATGTCTGCATATGAAGCCTTACAAGTTCCAGTTACTACTGCAATTGCGTCCTGGCGATCGTAACAGAAGGTACGAATTTTGCATTACAGTTCTCCAGGAAAATATATGTTCAACACAGCGTCAGTTTGAAGGCGATTTGGAAGTTACATTTTTCTTGAAGAATCTAATTTGCCAAGATCAAAAACTATTCTTTTTATTACTATGACCCGTTTCAGTTGATCTATGCTGTCAGCATCGGGTCTTGTAACATTATTAGTTGGATATGGCACAGGATACTTTTTCCGAACCGAGCGAGGTGGCGCAGTGGTTAGCACACTGGACTCGCAATCGGGAGGACGACGGTTCAATCCCGTCTCCAACCATCCTGATTTAGGTTTTCCGTGATTTCCCTAAATCGTTTCAGGCAAATGCCGGGATGGTTCCTTTGAAAGGGCACGGCCGATTTCCTTCCCAATCCTTCCCTAATCCGAGCTTGGGCTCCGTCTCTAATGACCTCGTTGTCGACGGGACGTTAAACACTAACCACCTACCTACCTACTTTTTCCGAACGACTCATCTTTTTGGACGAATCTACGTTTCATCTGTCGAGTAAAGTAAACCGCCATAATGTAAGAATCTGGCGGTCACAAAATCCTGGCGTAATTGTTGAACATGAGATTCACCGAAACTCTACGTGTATTTTGGCGTTTCTGTTCACAGAGTTTACGGATTGTTCTTTTCCGTGGAGGGAACTGTGAAAGGACGCGCTGCAAAATTGGTTGTTTCATCATGTTCACGAATATTGCAGTGATTTCATTTTTGCGCGATGGCGCTCCGTGTCACTTTCACCTTGCGGTGCAGTGTTTTCTTAACACTGTCCCGCAAAGTGGATTGGAAGAGGTGGACAACAAGATTTTGCTCATTGTTTCCCGCCTCCAAGACGACCAGACATCACTCCTTGTGATTTTTTTCTGTGGGGATAAAGACAGTCTTTGTCCCACCGATGGCAGCTACTCTTCAAGAGCTGAGAAATCGAATTGTTGAAGCTGTCGATTCAATAAACAGGGATCTGTTGATCCGTGTGTGTGGAATGAAATGGACTATCGTTTCATGTTTTCTTGCAACGCAGGGTGCTAATGTTGTGCGTGTAGTATAGTGTCTACGCGAACGCAGAACTTCGAACCTTTCTCTATCCAGTGACATGCGCTTTGTCTTCCGTTGTTTGTCTATCATAAACAATAGAAATATGCTCTTTCTTTTTGAATCATTCTATATGTACATTCCTGGGAGATCGAAAAATCTGCTGGTAAACAGTACGCAGTCGACAGAACGGTTGGTGGACGAATTTTTTTTCATGGAGACTGGTTGAGTTATTTGTCCTCATTCCGCGTGAAGAATTGCTGCTGCGCGTCACGTTACAAATTACGCCTTTCTACATCTGCATCTACATCTACACACATACTTCGCAATCCACCATATGGTGCGTGGCGGAGGGTACCTCATACCACAACTAGCATCTTCTCTCCCTGTTCCACTTCCAAACAGAACGAGGGAAAAATGACTGCCTATATGCCTCTGTGCGAGCCCTAATCTCTCTTACTTTGTCTTTGTCGTCTTTCCGCGAAATGTAATTTGGCGGCAGTAAAATTGTACTGCAGTCAGCCTCAAATGCTGGTTCTCTAAATTTCCACAGTAGCGATTCACGAAAAGAACGCCTCCTTTCCTCTAGAGACTCCCACCCGAGTTCCTGAAGCATTTCCTTAACACTCACGTGATGATCAAACCTACCGGTAACAAATCTAGCAGCCCGCCTCTGAATTGCTTCTATGTCCTCCCTCAATCCGATCTGATAGGGATCCCAAACGCTCGAGCAGTACTTAAGAATAGGTCGTATTAGTGTTTTATAAGCGGTCTCCTTTACAGATGAACCGCATCTTCCCAAAATTCTACCAATGAACCGAAGACGACTATCCGCCTTCCCCACAACTGCCATTACATGCTTGTCCCACTTCATATCGCTCTGCAGTGTTACGCCCAAATATTTAATCGACGTGACTGTGTCAAGCGCTACACTACTAATGGAGTATTCAAACATTACGGGATTCTTTTTCCTTTTCACTGCATTAATTTACATTTATCTATATTTAGAGCTAGCTGCCATTCTTTACACCAATCACAAATCCTGTCCAAGTCATCTTGTATCCTCCTACAGTCATTCAACGACGACACCTTCCCGTACACCTTCGGAATTAAACACGTTCCCCGTGACAGCCACCCGCGTATGGCGCTGCTACTGACATCACGAACGTCCCGGTTTGGAGGTGTTGCTGCAACAGCGTCGCTGGTTGGAGTAAGGGTGGAGTGCTGGTGGTGGGGGTGGGGGGGGGGGGGGCATCTGGAGACGGTCCGGATGAAGCCATAGCGGAGGACGGCACGGCACAGCATAGTCGGGCCAGCGATGCGCAGATAGCGTTTGCCATGCCGGCCCACGTAATGGCTGTGCTCCTGCTCGCCCCATTACAACAGCGCGACACGGCCTGTATCCCGGAACACTCAGGCCTCTACTGCTTCCGCCACAGCGCGGGTACGGCCAGACGTTATCACCATCTCTGCACTGCCGACAACTGCTCTGATAGCAGGTGTAATCACCACGCCGTTTATGTCCCTTCAAGTCAGCCGGTTTGCAAATTTTGTAAGTGCTCTTCTTCGACTAAGGGCTGGATTGTTCGTCGTTTCTGTTACGTTCCCTCACTTGTCGAACAAAGGTGTTGCATTTTTTGTGATTCCCTCATAGCATCGCTTTGTGTCCGTCCTTCTCTCTGCGTGTCTGTCCGACCGTTAAGAAACCTTTTTGTGAGGAATGGGCAGATGTATCAAATTCAAATTTATGTCACATATTGAGGTATATGATGCCATGGCAGTGTAAAAATTTTAAGCTTTTAAGTCAATTCAGTCAAAATATAACGTCAGTATTATCACGTTTTTGGTACTCCACACCCCATTCATCAAAACCTGTAAGATACTTCCGTCCGCGCGGGATTAGCCGAGCGGTCTGGGACGCTGCAGTCTTGGACTGTGCGGCTGGTCCCGGCGGAGGTTCGAGTCCTCCTTCGGGCATGGGTGTGTGTGTGTGTGTTTGTCCTTAGGATAATTTAGGTTAAGTAGTGTGTAAGCTTAGGGACTGATGACCTTAGCAGTTAAGTCCCATAAGATTTCACACACATTTGAACATTTGTAAGGCACTTCCAATTGACCTAGAATCATGAAGTTTCCGAAATCCTACAGTTTCACACTACAAGTAAAGGAAAAAAAAATACGAAAGTTCCTAATTTGTAATTATACCGCACGAAAAAATATTTGTTCATTATTTTGATGCATCTATCTGTTCCTCTGTTAATACCCCTTTCCCTCTTGAACCGGTTGGTGTATTAAATTTATGTCACGTACTATGGTCTATGATCCCTTGCCGGTGTAAAAATTTTAAGCTTCTAAGTCAATCCTGTCGGCCGGCCGGTGTGGACGAGCGTTTCTAGGCGCTTCAGTCTGGAACCGCGCGGCCGCTACGATCGCAGGTTCGAATCCTGCCTCGGGCATGGATGTGTGTGCTGTCCTTAGGTTAGTTACGTTTAAGTAGTTCTAAGTTCTAGGCACTGCTGACCTCAGAAGTTAAGTCCCATAGTGCTCAGAGCCATTTGAACCATTTCAATCCTGTCAAAATATTCCGCTATTTATGTCACGCAGTTTGATACTCGATAACTACGTCATCAGAACCTGTAGCGTTCTTCCCGTTGACATACGGTCACGAAATTTTCAAAGACCCACAGTTTCATAATACACATAAATGAAAAATCCGAAAATTGTTAATTTGAATCATATCACACAAAAAGAATGTTTATCAATTTTTTGCATCTCTCTGTCCGTCTGTTAAGATGGCTTCTTCTCTGGAACAGGGTTGGCGTATCAAGTTCAAATTTCTCATATCCGTAAGTCCATGACCCTTTGGTTGTCTAAAACATTTAAGCTTCTAAGTCGATCCAATCAAAAGATTCCGCCTATTATGTCACATATTTTGAAACTCGCAAACCGATTCATCAAAACCTATAGATTACTTCTAGCTGAGGCAGAATCATGATATTTGACAAGAAGCAAGGTTTCACATTACAAGTAAAGTGAAAAAAATCTGAAAATTGTTAACTTGTAATTATATCACGTAAAAATATGATTATTGCTATTAGGACATACATTTCCTTCATTGTCCGTGAAAAGCACAGTAGATGAACACTATTATTTTTGCACGCAAACATAAAATGTAAGTTGTAGTTATGCTTTAGCAATCAAATAAAAAATGTTTTATTAAATCTTCTATATCTACATTTATAAACTGAAGTCCCCCCACTTCTTCTTTTTGCCTGTCCAGGCTAGTCTGAGGAACTGCTATAGAGATTTTAATACGGTCTTGGAATTCCCGGGACTGATATCATGCCAGTATCTGTATCGAAGGTAGGTCTGCATTGAAACTTGAGTCCTACTCGCATTTGGCAATGTTTTTTTTTCCAATATGTTCTGCCATCATGCCTTGAGACAATAGATCCTTGAGACATTCTCTTACCGGTGTCAGTTAGCCACTGACAACTGGTTCCGCATGCTCTGTTTACTTCGTAAAGACGTGTTTATACCCCATACTTGACATTGGTACAAATGCGCACCACACTGGGCTCCGATTACGAATAAAGCTTTACAATTTAGTCCCTGAATTGATACTATATTCAACGCAGGGTCCCACTTGGCCTAATGTTGCTTATTTGTCGTTTTCGGTAGAGCACATTGGTAACAACTGCTAATCTTGAGCCGGCCGAAGTGGCCGTGCGGTTACAGGCGCTGCAGTCTGGAACCGCAAGACCGCTACGGTCGCAGGTTCGAATCCTGCCTCGGGCATGGATGTTTGTGATGTCCTTAGGTTAGTTAGGTTTAACTAGTTCTAAGTTCTAGGGGACTAATGACATCAGCAGTTGAGTCCCATAGTGCTCAGAGCCATCTTTTTTTTTTTTTTGCTAATCTTGTTCAAGGACCATTAAAGGTCTCACAAGGAGATATAAGTTTCGGATTAATGAATCACATTTCCTTCGTCATTCAGTGGCATTAACTGATATTAAATACACTACCTAGCAATTTAAATAATCCTGTCAGTTTGTATAGTGAGAAAAACTTCTCATTTCAGACAAACAGTTTGATGCGACACATTCCGGAACACCAAGAAATTCCAAAGTTGAGGTTTCGCGATGGCATTCTAATTGTCAGTCTATCAAAAGGGCTGTATGATAAATACAAAAAACGTACAACAAAGTAATGGAAAACATATCTGCAGATTTTCGTAACTTTTGTCTTGTTACCTCTCTGCTGGGATCTTAATCAGGATCTTCTGGTGTCCGCGGTCATCTGACTAGAAACACAAGGAAATCCTCGTGAAGATTCCAGAAAGTATCTAGGAATATTGACTGTGAGGAAGAAATCTGAAGCGGCATTGGAAAATCTCAGGAAGTGTGTATAGTTTGGCCTAGTACCAAAGTGAACCCTGCGCAATAAACAGCTCAGAGAAGAACAGCAGCTTTTGAAATGTGTTTCTAGCGAAGAATGCTTAGACCGGTTAACTAGTGAGAAGGTGATGAATAGAAATGGAGAGGAAACAACTGCACGGGACAATCTGACAACAGAACGGATCAGCTGATGTGACAAATTCAGAGGAATCACGGAATCGTCATTATGGCAATGGTGAGAGGACGCATATAAACTGCAGAGGAAAGGCAAATGCTTGTTGGCCACATTAAGCAGGTTCATATAGTTGTAGGTTACAGTAATTTTGGACGATCGAGATGCAGCATCCATGAAATAAAAATAATGAATTACGTTATCGTCACAAAATTGCTCAGTTAAATACGAATAATTTAATAAACGTTTGAATAATTGTGAATGAAAATAATGAAGAGCTTGAAATGTAAATCACATTAAAATCGTGTTTTATAGGCAATTTTATCAGTGGAACAATCAGGGCAGTCTGCAGGTATAAAATGTTGCATCAGCTTACCCGTAGTTATTTTCTCTCGTAGTAGCGTAGAAAGCAAACTTGTGGAACGTCACAGTACTAAGAAAGAACAGTAGCTTCAAAAGAAAGAGACATCTTTTAGCAATAGAACATTCAGATGTAAATGAGAAATGCGTATAAGTTCATTTACGTTAATTTTAATAAGTCCATTGTGTTACGCGTATCGCTACGTCCTTCAGCATTGGGCACCGCTCTGATATACATATACATGGCCGTCAGAAACAGTTTGAAAAGGTTGTGAATCTACTGCAGGATAGGTTGTACTGAGAAATAATTGTTAAGTGAGAAAATAGAATTCTTTACGCCGTTTCCGAGTTAACTACCAATCAGGTAGTTGCGCGAGAAAATTCAAGTAGCCAGTCGGAGACGGCGTCGCCAACGTGCCTTTCGTTTGGTTCCCTAAACCCGAACAAGAGAGTGATACATAAACTGAACAGGGAAAGGTAGTAACGATCGAACCAGAACCAAAGGCTGAGCAGTCCCGTGCACTATCGTTTACGCTGAGAGAACAACCTAACACTAATCGTATCTGGTGGGCAGCTTGAAACTGCGCGTGCAGCGGTCTCTATGGCTAAATTCAATGCTAAATAGCTCGAAAACTATGCAACAAACTGAAGTTTTTTTCTTAACAAATATGTCTCAGCACAACGTCCCCTGCAACACCCTTTCCAACTTTTCATACTGTTTCTGATCACCCTATATAATGCAAACAATGAGTACTTAAGGGGAGCAGTTGAAAATTGCGTCTTGCTTCTACCAGTGCTGGGACCAAGAAAGTGAATGAAGACAGGAGACTAAAAGCTCGCACATTGGCAGCAGACATATGATACACGAAATTAAATCAGCGAGGTAACGTTAAAAATTCTTCACCGTCTGTGCTTGAAAAGCTAACCCTTTCGCTGCTGCGGACGTATATACACGTCCTGCTATGCCATTTCTCATGTGCTGTGGACGTGTACATATACGCCGATTGGATTTTCCTACAGCGCTATTGACGTCTTTGCGTGTCCTGAGCTGCTGCAGACGAGTTAATTCCATATCTCGCGGAATAAAAAAGTTTGGAGTATTTACTATAACACATATGTGGCTCTTTGTGTGCTATGATTTTCAGATAAACTCAACATACTGAATCGTTTATGGAATATGACTGTTATGACCACATAATTCCTGATGTACGGTACAGAAATGGGCAAGTCCTTCGGATATAAAAGTCGACAACTCGTGGACGAAATGACATATTGTTCCGCTTTCAATGTTAAATAAAAATGGCTCAAATGGCTCTGAGCACTATGGGACTTAACAACTGAGGTCATCAGTCCCTTAGAACTTAAAACTACTTAAACCTAACTAACCTAAAGACATCACACGCATCCATGCCCGAGGCAGGATTCAAACTTGCGACCGTAACGGTCGCGCGGTTCCAGACTGAAGCGCCTAGAATCGCTCGGCCACTCCGGCCGGCAGTTAAATAAAAATTTCGGTATCTTATTCACATTTCATACAGAGCAGTGTATCAGCTAAAATCAACCACAAGCAATGTTTACGCAATGCATTTTTACCTTTGCATATTCTTTAAAATTTCCTGCACTGTTCCACTTAATTTGATGAGCGCAGTAAGTAGGAGAAATAAAGACAATAAGTTCAGCCCTTTATTGAGCGAAGATATCAGACTATACATGTGCAAAAAAACAATTTTTTTAGCGAACTGTTTTCTTCAAATCGAATGAAAGTTTTCCATATCGGCTGGAATGCTGTCTCTCAACATTGGCACCAGCATGTTGCAAGCAATGCAGCTGTAACAAATCATCACTTAGCATGGAATGCAGAGAGCATGTATATTGCAGCGAAAGAGTTAATTACGGAATAAAAGAAATATTCGACAAAGATAGTAAATTACGCGTTAAGGCTTTCGACTCCGTTCCTCACAAGCGTCTTCTAACCAAACTGCGTGCCTACGGAGTATGCCTCAGTTGTGCGACTGGATTCGTGATTTCCTGTCAGAAAGGTCGCAGTTCGTAGTAATAGACGGAAAGTCATCGAGTAAAACTGAAGTAATACCCGGCGTTCCCCACGAAAGTGTTATAGGCGCTCTAATGTTCCTGATCTATATTAAAGACATAGGAGACAATCTGAGTAGCCGTCTTAGATTGTTTGCAGATGATGTAGTCATTTACCGTCTTGTAAAGTCATCAGATGATCAAAACGACTTGCAAAATGATTTCGATAAGATGTCTGTATGGTGCGAAAAGTGGCATTTGACCCTAAACAAAGAAAAGTGTGAAGTTATTCACCTGAGTACTAAAGAAATCAGCTAAATTTCGATTACGCGATAAGTCACACAAATCTGAGGGCTGTAAATTCAACTAAATACTTAGGGATTACAATTACAAATAGCCTAAACTGGAACGATCACATAGATAATATTGTGGATAGAGCAGACAAAAGACTGCGATTCACTGGCAGAACATTTAGAAGGTGCCACAGGTCTACTACAGAGACTGATTACACCACGCTTGTCCGTCCTATTCTGGAGTTTTGCTGTGCGGTTTGATATCAGCATCAGGTGGGACTGACGAATGACATCGAAAAAGTACAAAGAAGGGCAGCTCGTTTTGTATTATCGCGAAATAGGGGAGATAGTATCACAGACATGATACGTGAATTGGAGTGGCAATCATTAAAACAAAGGAGTTTTTCGTTGCGACGGGATCTTCTCATGAAATTTCAATCACCAGTTTTTTCCTTCGATTGCGAAAACATTCTGTTGGCACCCACTTACATAGGGAGAAATGATCATACGATAAAATAAGAGAAATCAGGGCTCGCACAGAAAAATTTAAGTGCTCGTTTTTCCCGCGTGCCGTTCGAGAGTGGAACGGTAGAGAGACAGCTTGAAGGTGGTTCATTGAACCCCATGCCAGGCACTTTATTGTGAATAGCAGAGTAATCACGTAGATGTAGACAAGATTTGCACAGTATAGACTACTGTGAACAGCAGCATCGAGCCATTCTTTAGACTGAGTGAGCAGTGGTAAAAATTGCTGTTTTGAAGAGCGCGCCTTGCGCGTAGTGTGAAGCAGTCGCCCTCCGTTTCTGGCAGTGGCGCCGCTGTAGTAATGGCAGCTTTGGTGTCTCCCTCTGGTGGGAAAGGGGGAAGGGTTGCTGTTCACGTGCATTTAAGTGGCGCTATGAGCTCCCCAGTGGGTCAATCTGGGTCAGTCTCTCGTCCCCAGCTTGCTAGTCTGTCTCTCGTCCGCATTGTGAGGCAGTTGGTGTCTGTCTGTCTGTCGTCCGGAGTGCTAGTATGCTTTCGTTCGGATCAATCTTTAAAGCCGGATAAATGAGAGTCTTTCCACTCCGCCAGTAAGAGAACTCAGCGAATGGTCGCCCGGTCGGGGCTTAGTTCCTGCATCTGAGTCTGCGCGTTAGGCCGCCGGTCTGCTCGAGTTGCTCAGTCAATGGTCATTGGCGGTTGGATCGATCGGCTGGTCGGTCGCGCACTGAGACACAAGATGACTTGTCCGCCTTGAGCGTCGGCGCATGTGAGGTCGCCACTTGAGTCCAGTGGGCCGCGCCATATAACGAAGGGTAGTGACTCCGCGGTCGACACGAGAGCAACAGGAGTCAACCCACGACATCGGTCTGGCCGGTGGGAGCTGCGACGCCGTGAGACGGGAGATCGGCGCGCCTTCCTGCGTCCGTTGAAGCGACTGGCAGCGGACGGTTCGCGAGAGCGATTTGGGGGTGCTGCGCCAGGTCTTCTCCAGAAGTCGCAGTTTATTAGATGTTAAGTGACTGGTGATATGTTGTTTCATTTACTTGTTAATTTCTACTTGTTTTCTTGGTGAAGTCACCAGCCGCTTTGTTTTGGGGTCGTCCCACCATTCTTCTCCCTTTGCCCACCCGCGGGAAGGTGGTTATTTATGAATTGGGTGATCCGTTTTTCCCTTGTGGAGTAGGGGCGGGTTAGAGCAATCTGCGGTTCAGGTTGTTCGGTAATCTCCCTATCAATCTATCAATCTGCCGTACGTTAGTAGCTGCCTCTGTCATGTTTGTCGGATTCGGTGAGTTAACGAATTTATTGCTTGGAGTGTAACGGCCTAATTCCTGAAATATGTTTTGATCTTGCCTATCATCTTGAGAGGCGGTGTCTGTGTACTGTAGAGCATGGTAACTTGTTGAGCCAACCTTGTATAATTTTATGTAAGATTGCATTTCATGGGCTTTTATTTAAATGATCATTTTAGTATATAAAGCTGCCACCCTTTCACCGTAAGACTTTTCTTAGAAGTTAAAATCAAGTTGCACCTTCGGTGGCAAGGTTAATATTTTAACTGCTAGTGTTTTGTACCATTTCCATCCCTCCAATGGGGGGGGGGGGGGTGCATAGTTTGTGTGCTTGTGTAAATTGTTAAGACTCTTAGTTTAAAGTAATCTGGTGTGTTGCAGATTTGCACCAGTGTAGTCTTTCAGAGGCTGTTGCGAGCGGTCGTAACTACGGCCGTGTCAAAAGGGAGCGGCGAGGTTTTCTGCCCGAAAGCTCATACAGTCAAAACTCATTTCTTTCTGCCTCTGAATAAATTGTAACTTTGATATTTAGTGGGTGCTTTCTGATTATAATTATAAATCTGTTTCTTTTAAAAAACGCTTTAGGCACCATTAAAGTTGATAAATGACCATTTGTTAAAAAGGAATTTCCTTATGATTTCATCAGTTACTCCCTGGCAACTACTTCTACGCTCACGTAGTGTGATTAAATGTGTTAATGTTCTTGATGAATCGCTAGTAAGTAGAAGAAATTCTCAGAAAAATTCTTTGAAAAAAAATCACGGTTTACTGAGGACAACAAGATTAACAACAGAACGTGCCGTAAGTCATTTTTTACCGAATGCAACCTTCTAATATAATATGCGAAGAAAGTGAATATGTTACACCTTTGAACCCTCTGTTGCTTACCGTTCGTTGGCTGCACGACTTAAAGTACCATTGTTAATGTGAGTCAAGTTCGTAGGAAAGACGCAGCTTGCTCTTTCGCTTGGCCGTAATTTGCAGCCGCATATTCAGAAGGATCGCTACGTGCCGAACCTGCTCGTATTTCTGTATCCCAATACGAACCACCTCCTGGTGCGGTGGCGCTGCCGCTTTGTTCACGACGCGACGGCATCCGGAGCGCCGGCGGGCATTCCGCGGAAGACGAGCGGCCGGAGGTAGTCCGCGCCCGACAAATGGTCTCTGAACACACAGCTGGGCGGCGTGCGGAGCTGACGCGACGAGCAAAAGGAGCCGCGGACGTGGCGGTGGCGGTCGCGCGGACAGCAGGTGCATTCCGGGCCGGACCATCTGATAGCCCGGCCTGGATTCCGGGCTCCGGCCGGCGGTTAATCGGCCCGCCTCGCCCCACCGCGATTGTTCCGGCGTGCCTCGGCCGCGGTCCTGGCCGAACACGGCGCCGGTTACGCCCGTCGTCTATTATCCTGCTGCTGGACCGGGCTGAGCAGGGCTCGGTCAGTGACGCGCGCGGCTCCGTCGCAACCAGAGGCGACTGCTGTCTTCGAGTGAACGACGCTCTACTGACCACGCTTTTTAGAGCTAGTCAACGAATACAACGAGGACACCGAAGATTTCGACTAGTGGGTTCCCTAAAGTCGTCTGTAGTGCTGTCATACGCGACGAGGAAAGCGATTGGATGGTCTTTTGACAAAAGACAGAGGGCAGATATTGACGTTGTCTCTTCTCTAAGTGCCGACTAAAAAATTTTATTTCGCAGTCCACGCAGCCCAGAATCGGTATGCCAATCAGGCATAATCGCGGTGATGATTGAGGCAATACCAACGACGGTTCAAATGGCTCTGAACACTATGGGACTTAACATGTGAGGTCATCAGACCCCTAGAACTTAGAACTACTTAAACCTAACTAACCTAAGGACATCACACACATCCATGCCCGAGGCAGGATTCGAACCTGCGATCGTAGCGGACGCGCGGTTCCAGACTGAAGCGCCTAGAACCGCTAGGCTACTTCGGCCGGCTGCACATCTTCTTCTGACAGAAGTCGATGCCCCTTCAAGACTTTTTGTGTAGGACCGAAGGTATGATAAGCCGGGTCCTTGAGTGTCTCCCATTTGAGCTGCCGTAACTTTTGCTTTACATCAGCAATATGGGGGCGTACATTATCATGAGGCAGCACACTTCTTGTCGCAGTTTTCCCAGACATGGTTTCGGACAGACATGCTGCCCCATATTCATTTTTCTTTCTCCTATGTACGTGTACCGGTTTTTATCCTTCGACAGGCAAGAATAGAATAACAGCACGTTGGTCGTCTTTTAGACACATTTAATAATAACGTCGCATTTCTTCGCGTTTCCATATTTACCGCACGCACGTCTGGGACCTTGCCTACATATCGGTGATTGTATACACTGCTGGCCATTAAAATTGCTACACCAAGAAGAAATGCAGATAATAAACGGGTTCTAAGCGCTTCAGTCCGGAACCGCGCGACTGCTACGGTCGCAGGTTCGAATCCTGCATCGGGCATGGATGTGTGTGATGTCCTTAGTTAGTTAGGTTTAAGTTCAAATGGTTCAAATGGCTCTGAGCACCATGGGACTTAACATCTATGGTGATCAGTCCCATAGAACTTACAACTACTTAAACCTAACTAAGCTAAGGACAGCACACAACACCCAGTCATCACGAGGCAGAGAAAATCCCAGACCCCGCCGGGAATCGAACCCGGGAAGCCGGCGTGGGAAGCGAGAACGCTACCGCACGACCACGAGCTGCGGACTAGGTTTAAGTAGTTCTAAGTTCTAGGGGACTCATGACCTCAGATGTTAAGTCGCATAGCGCTCAGAGCCATTTGAACCATTTGATAAACGGGTACTCATTGGACAAATGTATTATACTAGAAATGACATGTGATTACATTTTCACGCAATTTGGGTACATAGAGCCTCAGGACTCAGTACCAAGAACAACCACCTCCGGCCGTAATAACGGGCTTGATACGCCTGGCGACTGAGCCAGACAGAGCTTGGATGGCGTTTACAGGTACAGCTGCCGATGCAGCTTCAACACATTACCACAGTTCATCAAGAGTAGTGACTGGCGTATTGTGACGAGCCAGTTGCTCTGTCACCACTGACCAGACGTTTTCAATTGGTGAGAGATCTACAAAATGTGCTGGTCAGGGCAGCTGTAGAACATTTTCTGCACCCAGAAAGGCCCTGCAACATGCGGTCGTGCATTATGCTGCTGAAATGAAGGGTTTCGCAGGGATCGAATGAAGGGTAGAGCCACGGGTCGTAACACATCTGAAATGTAACGTCCACTGTTCAAAGTGCCGTCAGTGCGAACAAGACGTGAGCGAGACGTGTAACCGATGGCACCCAATAATCACGCCGGGTGATACGCCAGTGTGGCGATGACGAATACACGCTTCCAATGTGCGTTCACCGCGATGTCGCAAACACGGATGCGACCATTATGATGCTGTAAACAGAACCTAGATTTATCCGAAAAAATGACGTTTTGCCATTCGTGCACCCAGGTTCGTCGTTGAGTACACCATCGCACGCGCTCCTGTCTGTGATGCAGCGTCAAGAGTAACCGCAGCGATGGTCTCCGAGCTGATATTCCATGCTGCTACAAACGTCGTCGAACTGTTCGTGCAGATGGTTGTTGTCTCGCAAACGTCCCCATCTGTTAACTCAGGGATCAAGACGTGGCTGCACGATCCGTTACAGCCATGCGGATAAGATGCCTGTCATCTCGACTGCTAGTGATACGAGGCCGTTGGGATCCAGCACGGCTTTCCGTATTACCCCCTGAACCCACCGATTCCATATTCTGCTAACAGTCATTGAATCTCGACCAATGGGAGCAGAAATGTCGCGATGCGATAAACCGCTATCGCGATAGGCTACAATCCGACTTTTATCAAAGTGGGAAATCTGATGGTACGCATTTCTCCTCCTCACACGAGGCATCACAACAACGTTTCACCAAGCAACGCCGGTCAACTACTGTTTGTGTATGAGAAATCGGTTGGAAACTTTCCTCATGTCAGCACGTTGTAGGTATCGCCACCGGCGCCAACCTTATGTGAATGCTCTGAAATGTTAATCATCTGGATATCCCAGCATCTTCATCCTGTCGCTTAAATTTCGCGTCTGTAGCACGTCATCTTCGTGGTGTAGCAATTTTAGTGGCCAGTAGTGTAGTTGTAAGTTCTAGGGGACTGATCACCTCAGATGTTAAGTCCCATAGTGCTCAGAGCCATTCGATCCATTTTGTCTACCAGTTTTCGACCTTCGGCAGGTAAGAATAGAATAATAGCGCGTTGGTCCTCATCAGACACAGTTTTCGACCTTCGGCAGGTAAGAATAGAATAATAGCGCGTTGGTCCTCATCAGACACATTTAATAATAACGTCGCCACACTTCGCGTTTCCATATTTACCGCACGCACGTCTGGGACACACAAATACCACATTAATCCCTTGCCTACATGTCGGTGCTTATATAACCGCATCGGCGTTGCAATACGTTGCATAAACGCTGCAGCAACGCCCTCAAACGGAAACTATTCGATCGCCCGTCTTAATATATTTCAGGTGTCATGCAGAGAAGCAGGAGTAGCAACGAAGTTTCTATAGATTTACGAGTTTTTGAAAGAGCAGAGAATCGAAAATAAGCAATGCGTAGCTTACGTCGGAGATTCTCTGTCATAGGGGGACGCCAAATTTTTAATTTTTTAGCCATCAGTCTTCTCAATGATTTGGTACAGTCACTACTATTTCCTCTCCTGCGCAGTACTTCCACGCTTTGTGCTCAATTATTTCTTGGTTGCATTCCAATCTCTATCTTTCCTTACCCACTACAGATGTCCATCTCTAAAATCACTGAAACCACAAAATTATTAGAATGACAAGGACAATAAAGGAAGAGTTGCGGTACCAAAAGGAAAGCACACAAATGAGAAATTTTCGAGATACAATCATTTGAAAAATTTCTAGTAAAGAAGGGATACGTCTATTTTTAGATATATACTCTCTGACTAAAGGTATCCGGATACCCTTACACAATGCGTAATCGCCCACCAGGTGTCACGACAGGCATACCCGCTAGTATTAAAGGGGGCGGGAGTATTGTGTTGTCAACAGAGAAGCGTAACAGCATAATGGGTTGATCAGTGGCGCCCAGTGGCTCCGAACGTGGACTGGTCACTGGATGTCGCCTGAGTAACATCTCGATCAGGGACATTTCAAACCTGCTGAGGCTTCTAAAGTCGACTGTTGGTGAGGTGATAGTGAAGTGGAAACGCGAAGAAACAAAGACAGTTAAACCAAAACCGCGCATACATCATGTACTTGCTGACAGACGCAGTCGAGTATTGCAGAGGGAGGTCGTAATCAATCACGTGAAATCAACGGAAGGGATCACTCTTGACTTCCATAGTGCTACCAGCACTCCAGTTAGCACGGTGACTGAGCCTAGAGAGTTAAAAAGAACAAGGTACAATGGTCGAATAGCTTCTCATAAGCCACACGTTGCCGTAGTGCATGCTAAACGCCGCTGGGGTGGAGTAAAGAGCGGCACCATTGGACAGCGGACGATTGGAAACAAGTGATTTGGAGAGGTGAATCACGCTCTATCCTGTGGCAATCCCATGGACGTGTTTCGGTTTGGGTAATGCCAGGGTAACGTTAGCTACCATCATCTGTAATGCCAACAGTGTATTATGGAGAAGGAGGTGTTACGGTATGGGGGTGTTTCTCGTGATTATGGTATGGTCCCCTTATTGCGCTCAAATGCTACATGTGGAAGGATATGCAATATTCTGCACTGCGTGCAGTAGAGAAAAAGCTCAGAGACGATTATTGTATAATAATGACTAGGCATCTTATCATAAAGCAGCATCTGTGGATAACAATATTCCTGACATGAATCTTTGCTTTACTTCAATATTCGTCACAGTTGCGACAAGACTCATTTTCTCACACATTCATTTATGTTTTGTTTTCCTATCAATGGTACCAACACTACCGGTAATCCTACCATTTACTACGTCATTTATGTATTGTACCAAAACTACCGAACCGTAGCTTTGGTAGACTGTATCTCTAGACATGATACATCCTGTGGTGTCACCGCCAGACACCACACTTGCTAGGTGGTAGCCTTTAAATCGGCCGCGGTCCATTAGTATACGTCGCCACTGTCAGTGATCGCAGACCGAGCGCCACCACACGGCAGGTCTAGAGAGACGTCCTGGCACTCGCCCCAGTTGCACAGCCGACTTTGCTAGCGAAGCTACACTGACCGATACGCTCTCATTTGCCGAGACGATAGTTAGCATAGCCTTCAGCTACGTCATTTGCTACGACCTAGCAAGGCGCCGTATTCAATTGATATTTATTATGGGAAGCATGTATCATCAAGAGAGATGTTCTACATTGTGGATTAAAGTTAAGTATTACATCATCTAAGTACCTTATTTGCAATTCTCAAGATATTGTCCTGTTCCAGACCTCACGCCAGTCAGCGTGTAATTAAACGCGTGCATTTCGGCCTCCTCTAGAAACACAGTGTTGGCTCTTCTGCCAACACTACACATCCATTCTACGACCAACAACTTTTTATTCACTGTTAGTGTCGTAGCACTTATTAGCGATTCAAATCTGACGGTATTTTGTCAGGAAGAAAATTAGACGGACGAGAGAATAGAGTATTTTATGACAAAGAAAATTCGAAGCACGAGCGAATAAACGTTTTCACGAGATCGTGACAAAAAATAAAAACACCTACAGCCGTCCTTATGATTTTATTTCCTTTTGTCGCTACCAGTTTCAACGCTTCATTGCGTCATCTTCAGGCTGTTTTTGATGCGGTACAGGTTGATATGATCCCCATGCATAACCCATCAGTTGCCAGCATTGCTGGATTCGCAGATAATGCGTCAGCACTCCAACCATCAACTGCCATCATATCAACCTGTACCGCATCAGGAACAGCCCGAAGATGACGCAATGAAGAGTTGAAACCGGTAGCGACACAATAAAATAAAATCATAGGGACGGCTGTAGGTGTTTGTGAAACGTCCCCTTTGAAAAATTAATGAATTACTGTGCTGATAAACCTCTTACATTATTTGATTTTCAAACAGCTCAGCAAAACTGAACGTACTCAGACATTTCGCTCTTTGCCTATTCTGATCAACACTAAACTGACACACAATATTTTTAGCGCAACGCAATCTGACTTTCAAAAATCCCTACAAAAGAATGGCCCTGACTAACAATAATCTGTACCTTTCATCAATCACTTACCTCACAAAAATCTTCGTTAGTCGAACTACTGCAATACTGCGAGCGCCACTACTGCCAGCTAAATAAAAGATTCTAACTACTGAAGGCACTAACTACTGATAGGCATACTTAGCAAATGAAAGATTTTGATAGAGAACAAACAATGTATTTACCTTAATAGTGTTCAAAAGTCATAATATCTATATCAGTCCATGATATCCAATATTACAAATTTACTGTCTCTGTCCAGATCATCCGCTCTCAAAACTCCGCCATCCCACTCCCCACATCCACCACTGCTGGCGGCTCACCTCCAACTGCGCAACGCTACGCGCTGTTAACAGCCAACTGCCCAACACTACAATAGCATATACTCCAACAATGCAAACCAACCACAGCGTTCACACAGCACAATCAGTGATGTTCATATAGAGTGCTACGTGGCGTTACCAACATAAAAACCTAAACAGCCTACTTACATTTGTATTTTTTTATCACGATAGTAAGTGACCGTCGCCTCAGAGACCTCCTGCTAAAAGGATGGACATACAAAAGTTTTCACTAGATGTCTACCACACGTGAATTTTAAATTTTTTACGGGATTTTCGTAGGAAATAAGGTGTGCTAAAAAGGATTCTCTAGCGTTGCGGAGAGCAGCGTCTATGTCGGCTTCTTGGTTACTTGTCGTGACAGCGTCACAACTTCGAACCTTAAACGTCAGATGTCGACTAATTTATGTCGCAATACAGGACTTATTGTTATTGATTTGTAATTAAAATATTCGACACAGTCATAAGAAGCTGAGTTCTTCAGATGATCCACCACATTTTTC
Organism: Schistocerca piceifrons; assembly: GCF_021461385.2. Lineage (NCBI taxonomy): Eukaryota > Metazoa > Arthropoda > Insecta > Orthoptera > Acrididae > Schistocerca > Schistocerca piceifrons. Next base: position 635,631,059 of record NC_060141.1, read on the forward strand.
GTCTTCTAATTCTGCCAGTCCAGCGCAGCAGTGTGTTTATTTTCTCCACACTTGGCGTTTCAGGTAACCACTCACAGAATGCCAGAACGCTGCAGCGGATGTATTGCGCCGACGAAACCGCTCCCTCGGGCAGGGGCCGTGTGTGGTCTCGAATGGCGGAGGACATTCCAAGGCGCAGGTCCTGAGATGATCCGCCAAGGACAGCAGGCACGCAGTCTGAGGCTCAAGGGCGCGCCCTGAGGGCCTGTAAACGAGAGCGGCCGCGATATTGCGAGAGCTCTCCGCCGTCCCCAGCCCTTATCCGCCCCTCCTTCCCAGCCCTTTTTAACTTCTCCGTTCGTCAGCCCTGGGGCGGGCGCGGAATGCAGGCAGGATCCCCTTCCATTATCTATTGATTAACCCTCTGGAGAGCGGGCGGGCGGCCGGGGAACCGAAATAATATTACTGTGGCCGGGAGGCGCGCCCCGAGTGCAGACGGACAAATTCCATTACGGCAAGGCCGCGACTGAGTGCCGCGGCGACAGCGAATGTGTGGGTGTGAGCACGCGCTCTCATGTGGGAGGGGGGGGGGACTGCGTGTCTCCGGGCCCCTTCTTCCGCGCACGCTCAGCGAAAAACGCGTTTTCACTGATAGCTTTCCCGCCATCGCTATTGACTGGCCTCCAGTCCATCTGCTTTTATTGTTGTGATTTACTTTTCGGACAACATCGAAATCGTTGGCCACAGACCTCTACGTAGACAAGGGTGGGAAACGTAATAGTCCGCGTCACTGTTGAAGGTATGCCGTAACAAACGTCCGGTGCAATTTTAAGAAATGGTGACATCGTCATTGGGCTGTAGCAACCGCAACACTGTTGGTAATACAAGTTTTTTTCTGTCTCAACTGCAAAGTTTTCATTAACATGAAACTGATTTCAATACCTCACGTACCATCATCCGATATACACTGCTGGCCATTAAAATTGCTACACCAAGAACAAATGCAGATGATAAACGGTTATTCATTGGACAAATATATTATACTAGAACTGCATGTGATTACATTTTCACGCAAGTTGGGTGCATAGATCCTGAGAAATCAGTACCCAGAACAATCACCTGGGCATTGAGACAAACAGAGCTTGGATGGCGTGTACAGGTACAGCTGCCCATGCAGCTTCAACACGACACCACAGTTCATCAAGAGTAGTGACTGGCGTATTGTGACGAGCCAGTTGCTCGGCCACCATCGACCAGACGTTTTCAATAGGTGAGAGATCTGGAGAATGTGCTCGCCAGGGCAGCAGTCGAACATTTTCTGTATCCAGAAAGGCCCGTAGAGGACATGCAACATGCGGCCGTGCATTGTCCTGCTGAAACGTAGGGTTTCGCAGGGATCGAATGAAGGGTAGAGCCACGGGTCGTAACACATCTGAAATGTAACGTCCACTGTTCAAAGTGCCGTCAGTGCGAACAAGACGTGACCGAGACGTGTAACCGATGGCACCCAATACCATCACGCCGGGTGATACGCCAGTGTGGCGATGACGAATACACGCTTCCAATGTGCGTTCACCGCGATGTCGCAAACACGGATGCGACCATTATGATGCTGTAAACAGAACCTAGGTTTATCCGAAAAAATGACGTTTTGCCATTCGTGCACCCAGGTTCGTCGTTGAGTACACCATCGCACGCGCTCCTGTCTGTGATGCAGCGTCAACAGTAACCGCAGCCCTGGTCTCCGAGCTGATATTCCATGCTGCTGCAAACGTCGTCGAACTGTTCGTGCAGCTGGTTGTTGTCTTGCAAACGACCCCATCTGTTGACTCAGGGATCGAGACGTGGCTGCACGATCCGTTACAGCCATGCGAATAAGATGCCTGTCATCTCGACTGCTAGTGATACGAGGCCGTTGGGATACAGCACGGCGTTCCCTATTACCCCCCTGAACCCACCGATTCCATATTCTGTTAGCAGTCATTGGATCTCGACCAACGCGAGTAGCAATGTCGCGATACGATAAACCGCAATCGCGATAGGCTACAATCCGACCTTTATGAAAATCGGAAACGTGATGGTACGCATTTGTCCTCCTTACACGAGGCATCACAACAACGTTTCACCAGGCAACGCCGGTCAACTGCTGTTTGTGTATGAGAAATCGGTTGGAAACTTTCCTCGGCCCGCATCTCGTGGTCGTGCGGTAGCGTTCTCGCTTCCCACGCCCGGGTTCGATTCCCGGCGGGGTCAGGGATTTTCTCTGCCTCGTGATGGCTGGGTGTTGTGTGCTGTCCTTAGGTTAGTTAGGTTTAAGTAGTTCTAAGTTCTAGGGGACTGATGACCATAGATGTTAAGTCCCATAGTGCTCAGAGCCATTTGAACCATTTTGAAACTTTCCTCGTGTCAGCACGTTGTAGGTCTCGCCACCGGCGCCAACCATGTGTAATGCTCTGGAAAGCTCATCGTTCGCATATCACAGCATCTTCTTCCTGTCGGTTAAATTTCTAGTCTGTAGCACGTCATCTTCGTGGTGTAGCAATTTTAATGGCCAGTAGCGTAGCAGTCATTTCTCGCCAGGTGACGCTGCTATCGCCTGAACGGGTTTGTATCGATCGTAGGTCGGTGGTCATAATGTTCTGACTGTTCAGTGTATAACTTAAACGGTTTAAACAGTGCAGGGCAGAAAAATTCTCAGGAGACAAGAACATTGTGTGTTCCATATTTCATTGACGTTTGGTGTGACATATCGTGACAATGATGGGTGCTCGGAGCTACCGTGCCATCCAGTTCTCAACTTAATATCTGATACGTCTTGCATCGCAGATCATTTAGGAAATGGGTATTGGTAGTTTCCGCCGGCCTGATGCTACAGTCGAGCGACATTACGCCTGTGTGCGGATAATTCTAGGAAGTTCTGCCATTCACCGCTAGATGACAATGGAATCATTTTCACCATGGCGGTGGACCTTAATCTATCGTAGTTCAGACAATTAGCACGAAATATTTATATATTATATACATAAACCTTACTCGAGAATCCATCCGTCCATTAGTGAAAACCGTATCAAAATCTCCACAGTAGTTCCCGAGATTAGCCTGAACATACCGGCAGAAACCGCGGTGGGAGACTTTATAATGTGTGTAGGACAGATAGAAGATGATGATACAAAATCTGTCGGCTGAAGAGCGGCGTACTAAGCTGCAATTGAAATTCAATAACTGAAAAAAAAAATAGAAGATGGTGGTGTATAAGGCACCGAAACTGATCGTATGTCACAAAAAATACTTTTCGACCTATACAAAACAATTTTATGTTTCTACTACCTGTGGAACCTGACGCTGCGCAGGTATTTATTTGTAGGTCTGCCTGAGACTCCGTAAGCGTGAAATCTGACTTATAAAGCTCCTCTGTACACTAAGTTTGAAGTAGTACGGTTTAGGACATGAACGAAGAGCTTGTGTGCTTCGCTAATACAGGAGATCGCCACGTACGGCTGGCCACGAGAAAAGGAACTGATGCTAATACTCACGGCTGAAACACGCACCGTCTGGCCTTGTGCTTTGTTTAAGCTCATGGCATATACACGTTTAACGTAAAATGATAGGAATAATCGGGATTCGGGGTACAAAAACTCGAAGGGTTCTGAGGAGCGCTATAATGCATCAAAGTTACGTCGCGCTTCGCTTTCGAAAGGAGTAGCAAAAGAGCAAGTTAAAACCTGATGTAATCGAGCCGCAATAAGTCTCTCCTCAAGATCTTCATTGGCTTCTTGAGGCCGCATCGTAGTCCTCTGTCTGTTGGCCATTCTTGTGTATTAAGATGAACTCGACCCTTTTCTACGCAGTTTGATTTGTAAACAAAATTAAATAAAAACGTAATCAGTAGGCTCCCAAATCACAAAGCAAACTCGATAAATTCGTTTTTCCTACCAAAGAATATAAATAAAACCTATCCAAAGAAGCAAGGCAATGTCGTTTTTTAATACGCAGAGCGAAATCAGTGAATCCGTATATATAAATGATTGAGCGCAGCAATCAGTCGAACTTTTTTGCAGGTTTTTTAATGCAAATCCAGATTTAGGCTAGTGCGTAGCCATTATCAATGCACTATTTTTTAATCTCGAGGTATGTTAGTTCCTTGTTGTTCGGGCATCAGTCACAGTTCTTTGAATATTGTGACTGTGACTTCTTTGAATACTGTAACTGTGACTGACGCCCGATCAACAGGGAACTAGCATGAAACGAGATTAAAACATAGTGCATCGATAATGCCTAGGCACTAGCCGAAATCTAGATTTGCATAATAAAACCTGCAAAAAAAAAGGACGACTGATTGCTGCGCTTTATCATTTATAAATTACGTAACAGTCGCTGAGTGCACCCACTTTCCTAATAGAAGGCAGCCTGATGAAAATCCGTATATCCTAGGCAAGTAAATTCTCTGTGTGGCACCTACTTCTGTCACTGATGTAAACTTCCGAAAATATATCCGTCACTGAATCAAAAAATAAACAGCGCCATCCATTGGTTTTTTGATGTACTACGATGTGATGTTTGAACATCCAGACTACTAAGCTGAGCAGACGATTTTAGGTAAATCTTCAAATTATAATAACTTCTTCCCCGTGTTCCGATTTTGATGAAATAAAGCCCATATGGCCAAGGTACGCTAAAGTTACGCACCATGAAAATTCGTCCTGTAGTTTTGGAGATTAGGGCGTTCAATCAAACGTAGACACGACGATTTTACAGTTTTATTATTAGCATAGATAATTATAAGAAATGTAATTTAAATTATAGGAAAGCTAAATTAGTTTATCAACTGTACAGGATAGAGGAAAACACCGCTAATAACGTGAGAGCAGGGCGGGGTACGTTGAATCTGACAATATTTCCCAGATAACCATGGTTTGAAATGCACCGTTGTGGAGCTACAGCGATAAGACGACAGCCATCAGCGACGAAATTGTGGAAGAGTATGCATTCAAATTAACTTGCCCCAGCTAATAAAAGCTAAACATAGTAGTTACTAACGAAACTAGCTAAATACAGTATAATGGTTTCAATTGAAGGTATGCAAAATTTGAATTCCTCTTCATGGTTAGTTTCGCTACCCGCCAATTTTCTGTTACGTTTTCTGTGTGCAGCTTGACTACTCAATCGACTATGCTGATGGTACCTTAATGCCATTGATTTGTTAAGCTGCACTGCAAGAACATTGTAAGCTGAAATGTTAATAACAATGGAATCTAGATAGCACGTCTCTAAAATTTTGGTAATTTACAGAGAGCATGAATGAACTTTTATCCTAGCAAGCACTGTGCAACAATAAGTGTAAAGTAAAACAACGATGAAAAATAAAACAGAAATTAAATTTTATACACACTCTTTTTCCTAAATCACAGTTGTCTACAGGAAATGGTGGAACTGTTGACTCCAATACCGTTACAAAGTTGGCACCACCAAAGCAATGATTGGCACATCTTCTCGAAATTTCCGTGATGTCACGGTTTTAGAAATCGTTGTGACCAAAATCTTTACGAGTACTGACTACTTCTTGCTCGTCGCTGATTGGGTGTTGTTTTGTGGCCGATCTAGGGTTTTCTGGAAAATCCTGATTCCACCTTCTCTGCCCTACTATGACCATACTTTTTTCAGGTTGCTTTTCTCCACTCTGAACACTGCCGAATGAGGAGTATGAAGCCACTCACCGTATAAAGAAATGAGAGGCGCCCGTAATGGTGATGGTATTTCAATATAAATGGTAAAAGCTGGAAGTAAACTAAGCTTCATAAATTTTGAACGGAGTATTTGGAGAAGAATATGATTTCCAAAATTTGTCAGTGCTATAAACGTTGTACGTTGCTAGAAGGGAAATAGCAGCAGATCCATGTCTCGTCTTCGTAAAAATCAAGATATTCACTAAAATTACCACCACCTACACAGAAGAAATTTTGGATTTTAATCAAAAATTGTTCAAAAGGCTCTGAGCACTATGGGACTTAACATCTGTGGTCAATAGTCGCCTAGAACTTAGAACTACTTAAACCTAGACTAACCTAAGGACATCACACACATCCATGCCCAAGGCAGGATTCGAACCTGCGACCATAGTGGTTACGCGGTTCCAGACTGAAGCGCCTAGAACCGCACGGCCACACCGGCCGCCGGATTTTAATCAAGGAAAGCAACAAGCGGGACTTTGGAGAGGATATATCGCAATGTGACATATGCTAGTCATATGTGATAATACAGAAAGGAGAAAGGACTGAATTACTCCTCTTCTTTTAGGATTCCAAAAAAACGGAGAGATGTTATGAAGCCATTGCAACTTTTTGCTCCACGTTCATTGATAATGTCACCCACATTTGGTCGAAGAAAGTTCAGTTCATTTCAGCAGTATCGATGACTAATCATCCTTACAGTGATACTTTCCTTTTGAAAAAGAAAGAAAATGGGGACCCAACACATCATACATAGAACTTGCACACCGCACTGTCACTTTACAGCTACGGAGTGAATGCTGTTGGGCAACGTTCCAAAGTATGTCTTGACTCAACCTTGTCTGGCTTCCAATACCTCCGTCACTAAGATCATGTGTGATGAATAATTTACGAGGTGTAATTTCGGAGAATTCTTGGAACCCTTTGGTCCGATGACTGTAAGGCAGACCCGTATCTCAAAGCGTTACGAGAATTACTCCTCTGATGTTCTCATAGCAATCACGTATTTGGTCCCACGGTTATTTGACGGCAACAAAGTTTTCCATTTCGTTGCAGAACCTGTGTGCTTGAGATCTAAAGTGAAAATTGTTTACTCATCTGGGACGGGATCCAGACGGCCGAATACATAGCGGAAGTGCAATGTTCGCTTTGTTTCTATCGGCGACCCATCTTTTCAATGGTATCTTAGACAAGGAAAGCGAGATGATCGTCTGACCAAGTCCTTGCTGTCACAGAAACACGTACACAACAGTTCACTCTTACTAGATTCTAATTTCTCTTCCCTCCCGATGAGAATATGAGAAATGGATAGTTTATTACGTTGTTTGCGGTATTTGTTTTTTGATCCGAGTTTGTGACATCGTTGTAAACATTGCTAATTATAATGAAAATCGATTTTGATCCAAATAAATTATTTTCCTGGGAAAGTGGAAGACTGTTTAAAAACTGCGACGTTTGCTGATGTCACGTGGATAAAAGGGAAACCACATAGACATCAGACAAAGCCAGGAGAATTATTGCAGAGGCTCATGACTGGTACACTGGGAACAGCTTGACGCTTAGTATATATTATTATGCAATTTCAAACAAATAATTGCAGACAGTAAAAGTACAGATCACAATAGGCACAAGTTGGATGTAACGCCAAGTGCGACTTTTTTGGGGGCATCTAGATGGATAAAAAACTGAGGTGGTGCCGGCATGTGAATAAATTAACCAAAAAGCTTAGCTCTATTTGCTTTGCACTTAGATATCACTCCCAGTATGTTAACTAGCTGTTTGTCTCATTGCCCAGGCGTATCAAGGCCGTTATTACGGCCAGAGGTGGTTGTTCTGGGTACTGATTTCTCAGGATCTATGCACCCAAAATGAGTGAAAATGTAATCACATGTCATTTCCAGTATAATTTATTTGTCCAATGAATAACCGTTTATCATCTGCATTTCTTCTTGGTGTAGCAATTTTAATGGTCAGTAGTGTAGAAGTAGCCTGGAGTGGTCGTTTCTGTCTGCTAATGTTTAAGTTGTTCCACATCCCTGGTAGCTCACCCTCTTGATGGGATTTACGGAATGTATCATGAATGAATGAGAGTACTGAATGAATAAATGAATGAATGAATGATATTAATGCAATGGGTACTGTAAACTTGTCGCCTACACACTCACCAAATCTTACAGCTAACCGTATTTTTCTGGAACGAGAATGAAATGAAATGCTCTTTCATGCATTAGAATGCTGCCAGAAATTCCATCTGTCGTCGCTGAGAAGAAATGCGTGCGGGCGCTGACGTTTATATCAGCCTTCTAATGCAGTTAGCTGCAGTCCCCTGAGAGAATGTTTCCATTATTTGTGCCGGGACGTGCGCACAAAACACGGGAAGGACGCGCCGCTGCCGGCTGCCGCTCACGTAGGCCGTAACGAGATTTGTCGCCCAGTTGCTCGGCCGCTGATGAGCGCTTCTTCTGCTCGACGCGCCCCTGCCAATTGGCGAGACGCGGCCCGCATAGCACAGAGCACGACCGTCGTGAATATTTATTGCCCTCTTTTCTCCAAACAATATTACTCCGGATCATTTGTTCCCTCCTCTCATACAGCCGACATTATCTGCAAACAGGCTTGCATAGTGGACTTTCCTGAATTAAGAAGTCTTTATTTTATCTGTAACTGTAGCAACGGTCAAGTTCTTGCCAACACACTGTTACGTAATTATTTAAATAAAAATGACATTTTATGCAACACGTTTTTATATCGGACTAAAAAGTATAAAATAATTTCTCCTAGCACTATACGGATACCTAGTCCCACATAGACAGTCATGAAATTTTTTGTTTGTGAATTTTTAACAGCTAAGACAACACTTGTAAGACGTACTATAACAAAAAACAAGGGATGTATGTAATACATGATTGGTGCATCAGTAGCTCACCTCCTAACCATTATACGAGGGCAGTTCAATAAGTAATGCAACACATTTTTTTTCTGAAACAGGGGTTGTTTTATTCAGCATTGAAATACACCAGGTTATTCCCCAATCTTTTAGCTACACAACACTATTTTTCAACGTATTCTCCATTCAATGCTACGGCCTTACGCCACCTTGAAATGAGGGCCTGTATGCCTGCACGGTACCATTCCACTGGTCGATGTCGGAGCCAACGTCGTACTGCATCAATAACTTCTTCATCATCCGCGTAGTGCCTCCCACGGATTGCGTCCTTCATTGGGCCAAACATATGGAAATCCGACGGTGCGAGATCGGGGCTGTAGGGTGCATGAGGAAGAACAGTCCACTAAAGTTTTGTGAGCTCCTCTCGGGTGCGAAGACTTGTGTGAGGTCTTGCGTTGTCATGAAGAAGGAGAAGTTCGTTCAGATTTTTGTGCCTACGAACACGCTAAAGTCGTTTCTTCAATTTCTGAAGATTAGCACAATACACTTCAGAGTTGATCGTTTGACCATGGGGAAGGACATCGAACAGAATAACCCCTTCAGCGTCCCAGAAGACTGTAACCATGACTTTACCGGCTGAGGGTATGGCTTTAAACTTTTTCTTGGTAGGGGAGTGGGTGTGGCGCCACTCCATTGATTGCCGTTTTGTTTCAGGTTAGAAGTGATGAACCCATGTTTCATCGCCTGTAACAATCTTTGACAAGAAATTGTCACCCTCAGCCACATGACGAGCAAGCAATTCCGCACAGATGGTTCTCCTTTGCTCTTTATGGTGTTCGGTTAGACAACGAGGGACCCAGCGGGAACAAACCTTTGAATATCCCAACTGGTGAACAATTGTGACAGCACTACCAACAGAGATGTCAAGTTGAGCACTGAGTTGTTTGATGGTGATCCGTCGATCATCTCGAACGAGTGTGTTCGCACGCTCCGTCATTGCAGGAGTCACAGCTGTGCACGGCCGGCCCGCACGCGGGAGATCAGACAGTCTTGCTTGACCTCGCGGCGATGATGACACACGCTTTGCCCAACGACTCACCGTACTTTTGTCCACTGCCAGATCACCGTAGACATTCTGCAAGCGCCTATGAATATCTGAGATGCCCTGGTTTTCCGCCAAAAGAAACTCGATCACTGCCCGTTGTTTGCAACGCACATCCGTTACAGACGCCATTTTAACAGCTCCGTACAGCGCTGCCACCTGTCGGAAGTCAATGAAACTATACGAGACGAAGCGGGAATGTTTGAAAATATTCCACAAGAAATTTCCGGTTTTTTCAACCAAAATTGGCCGAGAAAAAAAATGTGTTGCATTACTTATTGAACTGCCCTCGTACTTTGCATGCGTGTCATATTTTCCATGGGGTAAGTCTTACAAGTACGAGGGTATTTCGGAAAGTAAAGATACACAGTACGCCAGAGGAACAGAAGAGTTTTGGCGAGCAAGTTGGCAACACTAGTGTTAAGCTTGAACCGTTAGCTTTCTCCTCGCAGTCGTTCGGCAGTTGAACGTTGCTTCTGGTTGGAGTAGGTCGTGTTTAAAATGGCTGCGCCTATTCAGAATCCCGCCAAATGCGAAGTGGGATCCTTCATACGTTTTCTTCATGCAAAAGGTCAGGGACCAGCGAATATTCACAAAGAAATTGTTTCTGTTTATGGGAACTTTATGAATCGACAAAATGTAACGAAATGGTGTCGTCATTTCTCTGAAGGTAGGACCGATGTTCATGACGAAAAAAGAACAGGTCGGCCATCTGTGATCTTTGATGCCCTTTTTCGGAGAACGGAGGAAGCAATTCGTGCGAATAGACGTCTCACATTGAAAGAATTGCATCAGATCATACCGGACGTGTCAATGACAACTCTTTATGACGTTGCGACTGTCAAGTTAGGGTACAGGAAATTGTGTGCGCGCTGGGTTCCAAAACTGTTAACGGAAGAACACAAAAAAAAAAGGATGGGCTTTGCACTCGACTTCCTCACATGTTATGCTGAAGCAGGTTCAAAAATGGCTCTGAGCACTATGGGACTCAACTGCTGAGGTCATTAGTCCCCTAGAACTTAGAACTAGTTAAACCTAACTAACCTAAGGACATCACAAACATCCATGCCCGAGGCAGGATTCGAACCTGCGACCGTAGCGGTCTTGCGGTTCCAGACTGCAGCGCCTTTAACCGCACGGCCACTTCGGCCGGCCGCTGAAGCAGGTGATGAGTTCCTTGATCACATTGTGACAGGCGACGAGACGTGGGTTTATCACCATACCCCTGATCCAAGCAACAATCAATGCAATGGCGCCATTCGCACTCATCAAAAGCCAAGAAATGCAAAATGTGGATTTCAGCGAAGAAAATCATGGCTTTTGTTTTTTGGGACAGACAAGGCCGTCTTCTGTTGGAATTTATGCCTCCTGGGACGACAGTTAACGCTACTGCATATTGCCAGACTTTGAAACGTCTTCGAAGGGCAATTAAAAACAAACGCAGGGGAATGCTGACAAGTGGAGTCCGCTTGCTTCGTGACAACGCTCGGCCTCACACAGCGCTCGTAACCAAAGCACTACTCAAACAATTCAAATGGGACGTACTGGACTATTCGCCATACAGCCCGGACCTTGCGCCCACCGACTTCATGTCTTCCGATACCTGAAGTCACATCTTGGTGGAAAATCATTCCACGACGATGAAGAGATCAAAGATAAAGTTGAAATGTGGTTCCGACAACAGGCGGCAACCTTCTACGACTGTGGGATGCAAAAGCTTGTGCACCGACTTAACAAATGTTTGGATAACGGGGGAGATTAGGTCGAAAAATAACAAATAATCCAGTTAATAAGATGTAACTGACGTTTTATAAATAAATGCTCTATTTAAGGACTGCGAGTCATTGTATCTTTACTTTTCGAAATGCCCTCGTATTATCATAACTACTAAAAATTCGCAAGCACAAGTTTTCATGACTGATTGTACGGGTGTCAGTAAAATAAATACTTTTTGCTCTGATCTAAAAAACATGTTACATTAAAACTGTAATTTTATTCAAATAATTATTTTCTGCTTTTTAGTATTGTGTGTGCGAAATTTTGTAATGGATTTTGTTGATGAAATCTTTTTTTGTTTAATTAATTATATATATTCCCTAGCATTTTACCAATTGCTCTTTGTCCGTACTTGCATATGTCACGTATATTGCATCATACATCATCTCCTTACTCCCTTTTCCCATCCTCTCTTCCAACCTCTCTCTTCTCAGCTGTGCCTGTCCACTGACTAGAACATATTCAGATACTACATGTAGAATCTGCCGGTCTTGCATGGCAACCGAGATGACAGGTGTTACTTAACTTTTTCACTCCCACCACCGACCCTACTGAACAGACCGACAAGAGAGTGAGTCAATATTGTATTGGCGTCCTGTTCTGAGCGATGTTTTAAGTGTCATACCTCTAACTCATCGAGAACTTAATTTAAAATAAATTGCGAAATTTATACCAAAGAGAGAGACAAACAGGAAATTGATCTAATAAGACGTGCTAAAAAGACATCTTCGGAGATTACACTGCTTTTCTTCCTCTTACTTCCTGACTGAATCTTCCGTCAGTCTATCAGTTAACGACGAAACAATTTTGAGATGGCACTGGGTACATTTATTACCAACGAATAGCCATTTTTTTTTTTCAAATATACTGATTTAATAATCCGTCCTTTGGGGTATGATGGGAGCTTGAGTTGTTTTTGGTGGGAACATAGGCGGGGGACGGTACAAGCTGCTCTTCCATACTCACTCGCTGGGTGCCACCTCACCATTACTACTATGGCGTGGCCAGAGATGATATGACGCGTTGGAACGTCGCAGTGTCTTAATGCTGCTATCCAGCTGTAAAACCGAGAGCTTTTCATCAGAAGAGTATGCCGGAAAGCCTACATTCACATACAGTGTTGCATTTAATGAAACAATCATACAAATTAATTCAAAACTTCTGCATTTGAAAAGCCATATTTCAGCAGTGGGAGAAAGTCGGAAGGTCTTAGTCTCATCAAGTTAGAGAAATAATTGAAAAGTAAATCTAAAACTAAACAACTGACGACGAGGCGTGCTGTGGAATTTTTTTAAACATTGCAACAACCTGTCGCGTTTCACCAGAAACCTAGATTTTAAGGCCGAAAATAAAGGAAAAAAAAGAAAGTACAGGGAGTGTATGTTAAAGTTGATTCTCAATTGCTTGCAGAAGGTGAGGTGGAGAGCAGGGATTTACTATTCCTTTTTTTTTTTTTTTAAAGAAAAAAAAAGAAAAGACGCAGTATTAAGAGGAGTACTCCATTACGATTCCATGTGAGTATATTCCGCAGCGTGAATGAAAGTACGTATTTCTGTATCGGTGTCATGTTTTTATGCGGCAGGGCGACAAAAGTGTTCCTATAATATTTAGGTTTGTTTATGGGCAGAGGCATTAATATAGCTAGTAAAGACGGAAAACGGAAGATTATGGCCCGTTAGCTGTGTTTCGGAACGTGTTCGAAAAACACAACTCGTTAATAAACGTAGATCCTGTCAATAATTTTGGCTTTTTAGATACCATGAATGTCGGGGGTACTGGAGAAAGGACTTGTCTCATAAATGGGTCAGTCTGACATGGCAACGGACCTTGTTTCTCATAATGACTCCCCAAGCGACGCTGTAGTTTCCCTGGAGTGGGAAACTCGCTCAGTAATCAACTAAATTCAAATTTCTCCAAACATTCGCTAGTACAGACAGAGACAGACAAAGACGGCCGACAGTTGAAGAAAGTCTTAATGTGTAATTGGCAGACATCTACCCAGACCATCATACAGGGATTCCAAACTGCAAGTAATATGACAGTTAGGAGTGAGGTGAGAAAACTTGGATTTCATGGTCGAGCGGCTGCGTATAAGCCACACATCACGCTGGTAAATGATAAACGACGCCTCGCTTGGTGTAAGGAGCGTAAACATTACGTAGGAAATTATCATACATTGCAGCATTTAGATTGCCATCGATAAGATGGGGGCCAATTATCCTTCCTCCCATAATGACGCACCATATATTAACCCGCCAATGTCTCCGATGATCCACTTGTCGCAGCCATCGTGGATTTTCCGTTGCCCAATAGTGCATATTATGCCGGTTTACGTTACCGCTGTTGGTGAATGACGCTTCGTCGCTAAATAGAACGCGTACAAAAAATCTGTCATCGTCCCGTAATTTCTCTTGTGCCCAGTGGCAGAACTGTACACGACGTTCAAAGTCGTCGCCATGCAATTCCTGGTGCATAGAAATATGGTACGAGTGCAGTCGATGTTGATGTAGTATTCTCAACACCGACGTTTTCGAGATTCCCCATTCTCGCGCAGTTTGTCTGCTACTGATGTGCGGATTAGCCGCGACAGCAGCTAAAACACCTACTTTGGCATCATCATTCGTTGCAGGTCGTGGTTGACGTTTCGCATGTGGCTCAACACTTCCTGTTTCCTTAAATAACGTAACTATCCAGCGGACGGTCCGGACACTTGGTTGATGTCGTCCAGGATACCGAGCGGCATTCATAGCACACGCCCGTTGGGCATTTTAATCGCAATACCTATACATCAACACGATATCGACCTTTTCCGCAATTGGTAAACGGTCCGTTTTAACACGGGTAACATATCACGAAGCAAATACCGTCCGCACTGGCGGAGTGTTACGTGATACCACGTACTTATACGTTTGTGACGATTACAGTCCCATCTATCACAAAGCGAAAAAAGTGGTCCAACTAAAACATTCATATTTGTTTACGTACTGCACGAATATGTAATAAAAATAGGGGTTCCTATTTAAAAAACGCAGTTGATATCCGTTTGACCTATGGCAGCGCCATCTAGCGGGCCAACCATAGTGCCATCTGGTTTCCCCCTTCAAGCTAGTAGTTTTTTCGTTTGATGCTTATTTCGTGAGATGTTTGGCCCGGTCACTATCTCTGGACCACCCTGTATACAGGGAGTTACAAAAAGGTACGGCCAAACTTTCAGGAAACATTCCTCACACATAAAGAAAGAAAACATATTATATGGACGTGTGTCCGGAAACGCTTACTGTCCATGTTAGAGCTCATTTTATTACTTCTCTTCAAATCACATTAATCATGGAATGGAAACACACAGAAACAGAACGTACACTTTGTTACAGGAAATGTATGATACATGCATCCCCCCTCCGTCGCATGGAATCCCTGATGCGCTGATGCAGCCCTGGAGAATGGCGTATTGTATCACAGCCGTCCACAATACGAGCACGAAGAGTCTCTACATTTGGTACCGGGGTTGCGTAGACAAGAGCTTTCAAATGACCCCACAAATGAAAGTCAAGAGGGTTGAGGTCAGGAGAGCGTGGAGCCATGGACTTGGTCCGCCTCTACCAATCCATCGGTCACCTAATCTGTTGTTGAGAAGCGTACGAACACTTCGACTGAAATGTGCAGGAGCTCCATCGTGCATGAACCAAATGTTGAATCGTACTTGTAAAGATACATGTTCTAGCAGCACAGGTAGAGTGTCCCGTATGAAATCACGATAAAGTGCTCCATTGAGCTTAGGTGGCAGAACATGGGACCCAAACGAGACATCACCAACAATGCCTGCCCAAACGTTCACAGAAAATCTGTGTTGATGACGTGATTGCACAATTGCGTGCGGATTCTCGTCAGCCCACAAATGTTGGTTGTGAAAATTTACACTTTGATCACGTTGGAATGAAGCCTCATCCGTAAAGAGAACATTTCCACTGAAATGAGGATTGACACATTGTTGGATGAACCATTCGCAGAAGTGTACCCGTGGAGGCCAATCAGCTGCTGATAAAGCCTGCACACGCTGTACATGGTACGGAAACAACTGGTTCTCCCGTAGCACTCTCCATACAGTGACGTGGTCAACGTTACCTTGTACAGCAGCAAGTTCTCTGACGCTGACATTAGGGTTATCGTCAACTGCACGAAGAATTGCCTCGTCCATTGCAGGTGTCCTCGTCGTTCTAGGTCTTCCCCAGTCGCGAGTCATAGGCTGGAATGTTCCGTGCTCCCTAAGACGCCGATCAATTGCTTCGAACGTCTTCCTGTCGGGACACCTTCGTCTGGAAATCTGTCTCGATACAAACGTACCGCGCCACGGCTATTGCCCCGTGCTAATCCATACATCAAATGGGCATCTGCCAACTCCGCATTTGTAAACATTGCACTGACTGCAAAACCACGTTCGTGATGTACACTAAGCTGTTGATGCTGTTGTGGACTGGCAAGACCGCCAATCCACAGAGACGGGTAGCCGAAAGGCACACGTTTAAGCTCACGCAGGCTGGCGTGAGGTCTGGACTGGACAAGGTAATTAATATAGCCAATAACGTACGTAGCTGCTGGAATACTGAACTTTAATCCGTAATTGGTGAACATCGGTCTGACGGTACATGCATCACAAGATAAATAGCAAATGATAATGTCGCCTTGCTAGGTCGTAGCAAATGACGTAGCTGAAGGCTATGCTAACTATCGTCTCGGCAAATGAGAGCGTAATTTGTCAGTGAACCATCGCTAGCAAAGTCGGCTGTACAAGTGGGGCGAGTACTAGGAAATCTCTCTAGATCTGCCGTGTGGCGGCGCTCGGTCTGCAATCACTGACAGTGGCGACACGCGGGTCCGACGTATACTAACGGACCGCGGCCGATTTAAAGGCTACCACCTAGCAAGTGTGGTGTCTGACGGTGACACCACTGATGTGCTTGATGCTAGTACTGTAGAGCAATGAGTCGCATGTCAAGACAAGCACCGAAGTCAACATTACCTTCCTTCAATTGGGCCAACTGGCTGTGAATCTAGGAAGTACAGTACATACTGACGAAACTAAAATGAGCTCTAACATGGAAATTAAGCGTTTCTTTATTTGTGTGTGAGGAATGTTTCCTGAAAGTTTGGCCGTACCGTTTTGTAACACCCTGTATATCAACTGTTGGTTTACGTATTACTGATCATGTGAATTCTACTGGTTGTGGAGACAGAAGGGCCCTCACTCAGCGACGCCAAGCTGAACTGCTGGCGAGTCGAGCAGGCCGCAAGCTCCGCGGGGATTCTCCGTCCTTGCCTGGCTGTCAGAGCCGGTAGGTGGTGAGCTGGGGCTAGCCGGGCAGCGCAGCACACCTGTTGCCTTACGTAAGCGCGGCCTGCCGTGCCGGGCCTCGGGCTGCGGCCCGCGGCTGCATCGCCGCTCGCTCACAGCAGCCGCGTCAAGGCCGGTCGCTACTCCCACCCGCTCGCTGCACGCCGCTGGCCGTTTGTGGCTCTCCACATCGTAACGTCACTCCACAGTGCTGTCGCCTAAGATGTATGTTGCGGCAAAGAGTCCGAGATGCTGTAACTGTGTTGTGCTAGAGCGCGCAGATGCCGCAACGTATGGAATCCAGCGGACGGGGATCAATTTCGTAATGAGAGTCTCAAATAAAACAACTTTCAACCGTCTAAATCGTTATTTTATTGGGCTACCAGTTTCGGCGATATACAGGGTGTAACAAAAAGAACCATCTGATTTGGCACGTCTATATTTCTGAATGGAAAAACTGGTAGAAGCCGACCTCGGGGAAGATCAGTTTGGATTCCGTAGAAACGTTGGAACGCGTGAGGCAATACTGACCCTACGACTTAACTTAGAAGAAAGATTAAGGAAACGCAAACCTACGTTTCTAGCATTTGTAGACTTGGAGAAAGCTTTTGACAATGTTTACTGGACTACTCTCTTTCAAATACTAAAAGTTGCAGGAGTAAAATACAGGGAGCGAAAGGCTATTTACAATTTGTACAGAAACCAGATGGCAGTTATAGGAGTCGAGGGGCGCGAAAGGGAAGCAGTGGTTGGGAAGGGAGTGAGACTGGGTAGTAGCCTCTCCCCGATGTTATTCAATCTGTATATTGAGCAAGCAGTGAAGGAAACAAAAGAAAAATTCGGAGTAGGTATTAAAATCCATGGAGAAGAAATAAAAACTTTGAGGTTCGCCGATGAGATTGTAATTCTGTCAGAGACAGCAAAGGACTTGGAAGAGCAGTTGAACGGAATGGACAGTGTCTTGAAAGGAGGATGTAAAATGAACATCAACAAAAGCAAAACAAGGATAATGGAATGTAGTCGAATTAAAGTCGGGTGATGCTGAGGGAATTAGATTAGCAAATGAGACACTTAAAGTAGTAAAGGAGTTTTGCTATTTGGGGAGCAAAATAACTGATGATGGTCGAAGTAGAGAGGATATAAAATGTAAACTGGCAATGGTAAGGAAAGCGTTTCTGAAGGAGAGAAATTTGTTAACATCGAGTGTAGATTTAAGTGTCAGGAAGTAGTTTCTGAAAGTATTTGTATGAAGTGTAGCCTTGTATGGAAGTGAAACGTGGACGATAAATAGATCAGACAAGAAGAGAATAGAATCTTTCGAAATGTGGTGCTGCAGAAGAATGCTGAAGATTAGATGGGTAGATCACGTAACTAATGAGAAGGTATTGAATAGAACTGGGGAGAAGAGGAGTTTGTTGCACAACTTGACTAGAAGAAGGGGCCGGTTGGTAGGACATGTTCTGAGGCATCAGGGGATCACAAATTTAGCTTTGGAGGACAGCGTGGAGGGTAAAAATCGTAGAGGAAGATCAAGAGATGAATACACTAAGCAGATTCAGAAGGATGTAGGTTGCAGTAAGTACTGGGAGATGAAGAAGCTTGCACAGGATTGGGTAGCATGGAGAGCTGCATCAAACCAGTCTCAGGACTGAAGACCACAACAACAACATATTTCTGAAACTAACAATCATATACAATGAAATTTTTTTCATGGACGGGAAACTCGTACCTTTTTCATACCTTTTCATAGGTGTTCATATTGCCCCCTTTGAGATGCACGGTATCTCTCTACGCGATATTCACGGTTTGGGGATGCGTTCGAAGTCTGTGACAGACACTCGGGGACGGCCCGGCGATTTGCCTTCATACAAACTACCTATTTTTCGGAATTGTTCATCCCATCTTCTAATGCTCTGTGCTGTAGGAGGATCCACACCATACCTAGTACGAAAGTCACGGTGAACAGTTGTTACTGACCCGCACTGCGCAGAACTTTGGAACACAAAACGCTTTCTGTTGTCCCGACACCACTTTTACAATAACTGAAGCGGGCGCATACTGCTGCTACCTAGCGGGAACCATGTAAAACTCGAGAGTTTGCTCTATCCGACAGCACATTGTTCACTCACATATCTCAAATAACATAACTGTTTTGTTTTTTTTAATCAGATGATTCTTTTTGATACACCCTGAATTATGCCATATTCAAGCTCCTTGCCCGGCGTGTAGGAGGATTCTCAACTTTGGTTCAATCAAAATAGGGGCCAGCATCAGCTGCCTACAGGTGATGTTCGAAGTGATCACTGTCTCAAGTACAAATGTACGAATACCAGGCATTGAATGTTGGCTCCCATTTTGACTGAACCAAAGGTGGGGATCCCCCTACACGCCGATGAGGGGGCCTTAAAATGGCGTAATATATCACCGAAATTGTTAGCCCAATAAAATAACAATTTAGATGGCCGAAGGATGTTTGATTTGACATTCTGTACTGAACATCCGAGGTCCCACAACAGTCTCTGAAAAGATGGACATACAGAGACTGTTTTGTATTAAAAAACCAGAAACCCGCCTCGATTGCGAAAAAAGCACCGATGTTGAAGGTTCTTAGACTGTTTTGTAATAGTCTGTCGGTCCATTATGGCCAGGGGGATATCGGCTGGTACGTATTTCGTGGTTCAAAAACATTACCAATAGCCGTATGTCTTGGTTTATTTCAGATATAAAATAAAATAAACCAAAACATACGCCTGTTAGTAAAGTTTTTCAATCAAGAAATATTTTGTAATACTCCAGCACTAGTTTTCTCGAAGCATACATTCTCCTCTGTGTCCTGTCGTACAACGTATACACCTTACTCCTTGCATACAGCATGTGCAAAATACTTCAGAAGGAATTAAAAAGAAGCCAAGGTCGCCACCGGCTCCCGGCCCACAGGCTGATAGCAAATATGTAAAACCTAGTGTTGCATTCTATCAAAGCAGCAATTTGGTAGTTTCAACAATGGTTCAAAAGGCTCTAAGCACTACGGGACTTAACATCTAAGGTCATCAGTCCCATAGAACTTAGAACTACTTAAACCTAACTAACCTAAGGATCTCACACATAACCATGCCCGAGGCAGGATTCGAACCTGCGACCGTAGCAGCAGCGCGGTTCCGGACTGAAGCGCCTAGAACCGCTCGGCCACAGCGGCCGGCTCGGTAGTTTCAGTGCACTACATAAATGACATAGCGAATGGTAAGGTTAACGGTGTTAGTGGTAGGATTAGTAAAGAAAGAATGAATGTATAAGCGAGCAGGTGGGAGCCGACGATTCCTTGTTTGTTTGTTTTCCACTTAACTAGAACCGCGCATCACCCAGTGTTAAACCAGTGTGTATTTTATATCAAATGGCTTGGTTCAAATGGCTCTGAGCACTATGGGACTTAACTTCTGAGGTCATGAGTCCCCTAGAACTTAGAACTACTTAAACCTAACTAACCTAAGGACATCACACACAACCATGCCCGAGGCAGGATGCGAACCTGCGACCGTAGCGGTCGCGCGGTTCCAGACTGTAGCGCCCAGAACCGCTCGGCCACTCTGACCGGCGTGTATTTTTTATCCTTAAAAAATTAAATTGCACTTCATAAGTAATAAAAAAATTAGATGCTCGCGCAATTCTGCACTTTCATGTAACCAAAGCAATTAGTTTTGATGCAAGTCCAGTTTACATACACAAACATAAAAAACTTATATAATTATTATTGTTCTTTCTTATTCAATGGAATGTTCTTCATCATGGTCAAAGACAAGAGTTTTCCGTGATTACTGATAAGCGTGAAAGTTGTTACGAGTAACAGAAGCATGTTTCATTTATGTTCTACGAAGTATTGAAGCAATTTGTTGTTTTAGTTATGCGTTTAGTTCACTTTTTTTTAAGGGAAATGCATTAAATGCATTTACTAACGCTACGAGATAAATCTGTATTGCTTCTTTTCAATTTTCCTACAACATCCCACTGCTTCATATTACAAATCAACAATTTTCGAATAAAAGCTGAACTAAACATTCACAATTTTAATTTTGCTGTAAATAATGTTTACTTTTAAGTAGCAGACAGGACGATAGGTATGTTGAACAAAAATATTCCGTACGTTACGCAGCCCTTTATGTATCCTCACTCGCTTTCAAGACGGTTCACTGCTTCCGGCTTCTAGGGGAATCTAGTACGACACTGATCCCATACGTTAACAAAGCGATAGTACCTAACACATCTAACGTACACTAACGCCTTTACGACCTTAGCTGACCAAGGCTTCGAGGAAACCTACTGTAGTGTATGCTTGCTTATGACTGTTTACGGCAGCCTATGGTACTTTTACAACGCTAGCAAAAACGCAAAGGAAATCGAGGAAAAATTAATTTTCATTATCGCAAAAAATACGATTTTCTTTACCGCAAAAGATAAATTTTCATTACGGAAACTTAAATTCCTAACTATATCCTACGTAAGTTTTCGAGCTACGGGTTTATTCTATCCAATCCTGCACACATATTGATCCTTGTAGATGGCACCACATCGAGGATTGTGTGTTGAATCTATGGGCAGAAGCTAAAGTTGGGGAATGCGTTCTCCAATTTTCATAGTAATTTTTTTCTAGATATGTACTTGAAAACTGTGAGTAAAGGTGCTAAATTTCGCCCTAATTTATGAGCTAGTATTTCAACAGAAGAAATCAGAATTACAAACGGTACGGAGTCTTTTCATCGACATTTAAAACAACAATTTTACAAACCCCAGCCTTCTATCCATGACTTTACGAAAGCTTTAAAGCAATTGCTAAGTGAAATTTATCTGCCCGTTATAAAAGGAAATGAAGTACAAGTGGCTGAAAAAATCATGGTGTTGCTGCTGAATTGTGGGAGAAGTATCAACGTGGTATATCATCGTTATTGGATTACGTAAAAAGAGCTACGCATCAGATCCAGCCTGTCCCTTTCTACGACAACTGTTTCACCGGAGCAAGCAGTGTGCTGCGATGTCAGTGTTAAAGGCAAGCTGTTGCACACTTCATATTTCCTGTAGTGATATCGAACATTTTGCGGTAAAGATATGTGCAGTTTTGCGGTAGTGAAAATAGGAAAATTTGCGATAGATCTAGGCTCTTTTACGGAAATGCGATCCGCCGAACTCATAATATACAAAACAAAATTAGGATAAGAATGGACTTTATTACGATAGTCACGCACCATTTACAACAGTGTGGGTTAGCTTTTAGGAAGCAAAATTAACTCTTACTTTCATTATTTACAGCAATAAAGCTAGGCCATTAATTGAGCCAGAATAGACAAAACCAAAGACAATGTAGCGAAGTAATTGATACAAACCAACTCACCAACATTATCGATCATTATACTAAAAGCTACCTACCAAGTCAATAGTGTCGATGCAGAAGTATTGGCTCATGACGGCCCAGGAACAAATATTAATATTATTTTGTAGTACTACAGTATGAAAAATTAATCAATATCCACAGACGATTTGGTGCGAGTCACACCCTTTTCATGTGTTGCACATTTTTTCTTGACAGTAAATACGATATCCACAATTTATAGAGGGCTATGAAATAAAAATTTGCCGAACAGTCAGGATCTACAATCCAGATGGATGGATGACAATCTACGCTCGGGAAAAACGTGTCGCATTGAATGTTTAAACCGCAGAAAAGGACCAATCATCATCTCCAAGACATGTACTCGCAGACTGATTTTCTTCGGGGTGATAATTTAAATCTTATGACTACATACAGACCTAAAGTTTTCTGTATCACTTGGAACCTTAAAAGAGAATTTGAACGACACAAAATCTATGATGCTAGATCGTATAGTTAGAAGATAGCAAGACTGAAAATCGTTGTCTCTGAGGAATAGACATACGTTAATCTGAATTTTTCTGTTAGTTACGAAGCGACGAATAATTTCCCTACACATGGGAATCGTATTTTCAAATTTTCTTAAGCTCTAATCCAGTACCGTAGCAAAATTTTTGAGAGACTGATCAGTATTTCTAAAAACTGTGTAAGTTAGTGATTCGAACAAGTATAAAGTGATAATTGATGGGTCTTTGGTAATTTTTATACTTTTTTAGGTCATTGTTTGATGTATCTCGCCACAGTTTTCTCTGCTGTGCCAACCTTTTCACCACACAACAACACTTACCCAACGTCCTCAACCATTTGTTGAATACGTTAATGTCTCTGCGTTTCCTACAACGTTGCCACTTCGCAACGTATTGTCGTTGGCGAGAGCCGTTTGATCCATGTTCTGAGAGGGACTGGTAGAGACCAAAGAAGAAAAGAAAAGTCAGTAAGTAGACGCTCTAAAATGTATACTTAAGGGCTATGGGCACTTGTTCATTTTTTCCACTGTGAAGCACACATCTTCTACTGAACAAGTACTCATAGTGTTTAAGATATGTATTTTAGAGCCCATATTTTCTTTACTCTCTTCTTGTTTTAATCAAAACTACGTCATTCAAAAGTATGGAAACCCGAGGTCTCGCAGCAGGATTGTTCCACAGTATCAAAGAAAGAGAAGTGCTCATAGTTCTCAAGGTGTGCAGGATTGTTCCACAGTATCAAAGAAAGAGGAGTGCTCATAGTTCTCAAGGTGTGCATTTTAGAACTCACGTTTACCTGTCTTTTTTTTCTTGTCTTGGTCCATACTACCACCTTTGAAAGTCGTCGGTGGAGTTCTGGATCACCTCGCGTACTCCATCAAGGGATTTGTCATTGACTTTTCAGGAGAAGCTACAACATTTATTTAGTGCACACTAGACAGAAAAAGACATATATAACATTTCCTTGGGTGTTGTGCAGGAGAGAGAACACTAATTAGTAGATTTCGTTTCCAATAAACTCCCAGCAGAACAGGAAAACTGAGTGATATATCACAAGCATTTTATATATGTAAGTTCCATGAGTTCGGCACGTCTCCACGACTTAGTTTGGTGAAATTAGTAAAAAGCTACAACACGTCCAATAAATAATACGGGTAACTCCCGACAATAGCGACAACGTAGTTGAAAGCTTGAGTTTACCAACTAATTTGATGCGGCAAGAAGTTTCTTGTCGTTTTTGGAGAATGACAACTTTCAAACACTTTTATATTTACTCCAAGCAATTCTATTAATACAACTAGACGCCATGGTGATTCATAGATCGCAGCCCGTTGGCTGTATTTCAGAGTGTAGTGGAAACGTATGCCCCTTCAAGAAATGGGAGTCTTGCAATAATTTCCACTTTTTTAAATTAACAGATCGCAGCCCGCTGGCTATATTTCAGAGTGTACTGGAAATGTATGCCCCTTCAAGAAATGTGGAGACTTGCATAATTTCCGCTTTTTTAGGTGCCATGAATGTCAGCGGTGGTGAAGAAGAAGCTATTTACATACGCGGAACAGTTTGATAGACTAATAAACTACAGCCCTCATTAACGCGGGTTTTAGCTTCCCTGCGCTTTCTCCGGAGTGGCAAACTCATTTAAAAGTCATCTAAACAGAACTCTTCGCAAAAAGAATAAGTCAAAGGTAGGAATTATTGCGAGAACGAAATTTCTTAAGAAGTACGTGTGCCGCACAATATTTTACGGATGGGAATCACAGACTGTGGAAAAACCAGACAATAAGAGAATCGAAGAGTTTGAGATGCACTGTTGCACAAGAATACTAAAAATTAAGTGGACTCATAGATTAAGAAATGGGGAAGTTCTCCAAGGAATCGACGACACAGAAATATGTCGAAATCATTAACCATGAGAAGGAACAGAATGGTAAGATAAGGGTTACGGCATCGGGGGATAATTTTCATGGTCAACATTTTTACCACAAGTCGGTAGTGGGAGCGAGAATTGTGTTAATAAAGGGCAGATGAATTCTTAACGTTTATTAATTAAAAGTCCTACAATGGCCAAAAATCGAATTTAAATAATTGTCTGCCTCAGGAATTAAATATTGGACAGTTTCCAATGAAAGTCTTGTTTCACTCCTTTGAAGGATCGTTTCTTCGCCGATTACCGTCAGTAACCACTCACAAAATGTCTGCAACGGATAATCTGATGAGCTGCAAAAGATGTTACATTAAGATTTGGTTAAGACAAATGCGTACATAATGCGTAGCTCCACTAAATCTTCACACGTATGCCAAAATTCAGTCTGCCCTGATAATTGAAATAGTTAGTACCTTAATAATAAACTTCAGGCTCGGACGTTTGAGGGAAGATAGCACGCTACTTAGCAATAAATTAATAATTCACAAAAAGATTAGCATGTGCAGAAGAAAAATGCTTTAAAAAACAGACTAATGCCTCACAGAGTAACTGGCACACAGAAGGAAAATAACTTAAAATAAAACTACATGAAATACCTGCCAAGTGGAGCTTCTGTTAACTTCAGAAATCCCAAGGCAATATCATACATCACATAATCCGCCACATTTTGAAACGGTATAGGATGCGGAGATTCGGCTGCGGTAAACTTGTGATCGCAGACTCAATAGAAAAATAACAAATTTATTGCATCACAAAACAGTTCACACAAGGCACACGCTGGTACCCTTAACACATTTCTTCTTTAAGTCAAACACTCAAACTATAATAATAAGAGATCACGAAGCATTCATTAAAAGCGCCATTCAAACCAAGTGAAAGAGAACGTAATTCCAAAAAATGGGCACTAAGGATTAAATTTAAAAAGGGCTGAACTTCGAAATAGAAGGCGGCAATAAATCAAATTAAACACTAACACAGTTTGAAAGGCACCCCTTAACATTAAAATGAAAATTATTTTTTAAAGAAGTACCAATAATTTAACATAATTTAACAAAAATTCATTTAAAAGCCTCAAGGACTAACTTAATTCCAACAGGTTTCCACCGAAGCAGATTAAATTGCAAGTGCACGGATTAAAAAGGGTCTATGCAGAGGTCTAGTCTTTCGCTCCTACCGTTCATTCTATACATCGAAGAAGTAATGATGGAAAGAAAAGAAAGGTTCAAGAGTATAAAATTCAAGATGAAAGGATGTCATCGCTATTCTCAGTGAAAGTGAAGGAGCATTACTTGGTATAACGAATGGAGTAAACCGTCTCATTAATACAGAATAAGGATTCAGAATAAATCAAAGAAAGACGAAAACCATGAATAGTAGCAGATATGAGAACAGCGAGACACTTTACATCAGTATTGATGGTCACGAAGGAAATGAAGTTCAGTAATTCTGCTACCTAGGCAGCAAAATAACCTATGACGGACGTAGAAAGGAGGACATCCAAAAGCAGACTAGTACTGGCAAAATGTCATTCCTCGCCAACAGAAGTATACTAGTATCAAACGTAGGCCTTAGTTTGAGGAAGAAATTTCTGAGACTGTACGTTTGGAGCATAGCATGTATAGTAGTGAAACATGGACTGTCGGAAAACCTGAACAGAATAGAATCGAAGCATTTGAGATGTGGTGCTACAGACGAATGTCGAAAGTAAGTTGCACTGATTAGGTAAAGAATGGAGAGGTTCTTTGTAAAATCGGAGAGGCTCTGAGCACTATGGGACTTAACATCTAAGGTCATCAATCCCCTAGGACTTAGAACTACTTAAACCTAGCTAACCTAAGGACATCACACACATCCATGCCCGAGGCAGGTTTCGAACCTGCGACCGTAGCGATCGCGCGGTTCCAAGACTGAAGCGCTTGAACCGCTCGGCCACTTCGGCCGGCTAGAATCGGAGAGGAAAGGACAGGATAATAGGACATCTGTTGAGACATCGAAGAACGACTTCCATGGTACTAGAGGGAACTGTAGAGGGCAAAAACTGTAGAGGAAGTCGGAGATTGGAATTCATACAGCAAATAGTTGAGAACGTAGGCTGTTGAGTGCTACTGTGAGGTGAAGAGGTTGGTACAGGAGAGGAATTCGTGGTGGGCCGCATCAAAGCAATCAGAATACTGATGACGCTAGGCGGTCAGCGTTAACTACCCTTAAATGCTTGTGATACTTGCCACACAGAATCGCAGTTCCATAACGGCAACGGGGATGACCTGAAAGAGGCGACGTCTTTACATGTAGCTACCACAACTTAGCCGCTTCCAAAAAGGAAAACCTGCCGCCTTTCAGAATCAACTTTCTCCTCTGTCCTGCGCCATCTTCAGGTATTGCTGTCTGCTAGCAGAGTGGTCCCTTCCGTACTGCCCAAGCCCTACTCCTCCTTTCGCGCTTGCGCGGCGTCTCCTACATGAAAGTCAGAAGCAGCGCGATCTCGCGGCATGCCGAAGAGCTCGAAGTGAAAGGACCATCGCTGCTTACCCAAAATACATCAATTCGAACATATCATATATGAATTAACAGCAAGTACTTGTATTAATTAAATACTAAGTTCTAATATAACGCCTCCTGGCCACCCCAGAGGTTTATTGTTTCCATACAGGAAGCACTAGGTTAAGTGTTCGGCCAATAGAGCTCTTCTTACGAATTAGTCGTGACCTATTCACACCCGGAGCAGTAACAAGCTCAGTGTCTACTTAGTTGTGCCCGTAATGGCTATAAGAAAGTTGGAATGGCGCCGGCTGCGATCCGATCTAGTTCATTTGCTCAAGCCAAATCACCAGGAGCCTGGAAACAAATCATCGGAACACCGTGGCAGTTGCAAGACCACAAGGTATGGGAAGTTTATCTGTCGGAAGCATAGCCTACAATTAAGGAGTCCACAGTAGACAACACTGAGAATGTACTGCTTGCATTCTTCATTTAGTCGAATATCCACAACATATTCACTCCTGAACATTCGAGTATTCTCAAATTGACGGTCATGGTGTTACTGTTGGCGTCATGATGTGGCGAGGAATCGGGGATAAATTCAGGTACGTCAACCTATCCTGCATCCTCATGTGTTCCCTCTCGTGTAATATTTCTCAACAGGGGAATGCTCGTCCGCACATGGCATGTTTCTCTACGAACTGTCTGCGTGATGACCGGCCGCTGTGGCCGAGCGGTTCTAGGCGCTTTAGTCCGGAATCGCGTTGCTGCTACGGTCGCAGGTTCGAATCCTGCCTCGGGCATGGATGTGTGTGATGTCCTTAGGTTAGTTACGCTTAAGTATTTCTCAGTTCTAGGGGACTGATGACCTCAGATGTTAAGTCCCGTAGTGCTCAGAGCCATCTTTTTGGTCTGCGTGATGACGAGGTACTCTTGTGGCCAACAGGATCCCCAGACCCTAGGATTTTAAACATGGTTCCGCTTCAGCAACTGTGTATACAAGAGCTCCAACGGATTGGAAATAACAGCCAACCAGCTGCCAAACATAGGTTTATTGAACCTTGAGCATGGTTTCGACAGCTTCAAAACTGTACGCAGAATCACACGTCATCAATGGTAATTAAGCGTATAACAAGTAGATGTACTAGACATAATCAACGACTCTCCCATCAGATGTAGATAATATGTGATTCTACGTACAATGAATCTGAAAAAGACAGTTTCAAAACCGGGAAAGACTCACAGTTTCAAAACCGTCGAAACCATGGTCAAGTTTTAAAGTTTTAATAAACCTATATTTTGCAACTGGTGGTCTGTTATTTCCAATCCATTCGATCCCCAGATCTGTCCCCGGCTGAACATGTGTGGGAGCAGTGCAGACGCCAGTTCCGCCCCGGCGCCACTATAGAGGATATCGAGGGCAGCTACAATAGTATTTGGCCAGTCTGCCTCAGGAGAGGATACAATAGCTTTGACACCCTTACCAACCACATCAGGACATGCATCGGCCAGGGGTGGTGAACTCATAGACTGTCGAGTTCTCTGTAAAGTTGACTCGAAAGTTGAATCAGTGAAGTAACATTGCACTCTCTCCCCATCCGTGAAGTTTCATTTCGTTTCCTCCTCCCTTTCTGGATGCTTGCCTGTTTTTAGTCAGGCAGCGTATTTACAGTGACCTTTCTATGAACGAATATATTAATTTTGAATGGCTTTGGTATTGCTAAATATTTAGTAACCTGTTTATTTTACTTATTTATCCTACCCGATCTGATTAGACCAGTGGTTCCGAAATTGTCTTAGACCATTGCTCCTGAGTGCAATTAAACATGAACTAGAGTCTGTTGCCCCCGGCCCTCCCCCAGCTCCCGCACGTTATCACCAGCTTTAACACCTAAATAAACTGTAGAATGAAACACTTTTCTTGGAACGCTTTTATTTTTAAACTGATGAAGGATGACTGATATTTAGTTAGTTTGTGTGTGTGTGTGTGTGTGTGTGTGTGTGTGTGAGAGAGAGAGAGAGAGAGAGAGAGAGAGAGAGAGAGAGAGAGAATGATGACGAAGGAATTCGTGATGCATCACAAGTGCTGCTCACCACTCTCAGCACTTCTTCTTAGATAAAAAAGCCAACTGCCCACAGTGAGGGTAAACAGTTGTTACAACACATTATTCTCCTGCGTTACTCCTCTCCACTGCGGCACTAGCTTGACCTGCACACTACAACACCGTTTAAAACCAACCAAGTTAAGATGTATGCCATATATTTACTGTTCGTAAATCACTTTATTACTGCACTCCTTATTTCTGAATTTGCAGAAATTGCAAGACTTCAGGCTGTTAATCCTTTGTGTTTGACCACAGCCACTAACAGTAGTAATAATAATAATAATAATAATAATACTGTGTACAACGCTGTGTCGTGCTGTGGATTAATTATCTGTTTCGAAGCGAATAGTGAAGGAATTTCTGGACTACTGCAGCTACTGTCTACAATTTGGAGAAGATATTTTCTTGCGATATTCAGCATTTGTTACGCATATGTCTCACTTTTATCATCAGCGTAGTACGGGCCAAATGTGGAATCTTATGGGACTGAACTGCTAAGGTCATCAGTCCCTATGCTTACACACTACTTAACCTAAATGATCCTAATGACAAACACACACACCCATGCCCGAGGGAGGACTCGAACCTCCGCCGGGACCAGCCGCACAGTCCATGACTGCAGCGCCCGAGACCGCTCGGCTAATCCCGCGCGGCTGTAAAGGGCCAAAGCACAACATATGTGCGTAGTGGTGGACTATGTGAGGAACCTGTAACCTTCATTGCATTAATGCTACTAATTGAGAAAAAGTAATTACTGATAACTTAGCCGGCCGCGGTGGTCTAGCGGTTCTAGGCGCGCAGTCCGGAACCGCGCGACTGCTACGGTCGCAGGTTCGAATCCTGCCTCGGGCATGGATGCTTGTGGTGTCCTTAGGTTAGTTAGGTTTAAGTAGTTCTAAGTTCTAGGGGACTGATGACCACAGATGTTAAGTCCCATAGTGCTCAGAACCATTTTGAACTGATAACTTATATAATCAGTATTAGAGTCTTACAAAATTGTGATAATAGTAATGATGTCTGGAAAATAATTTAGTTTCGGAACTGAAATAAAAACGAATGATTTAGTTCTCACCTCTAAGAAAACTTCATTTTACCCCGCAGGGGTAATTACCCACAGGCTGGGAACCACTGGGTTAGAGCCATCAGGTGCTCTCTCACATCGGACCAGAGTTTCAGACATACACTAGCTTTTTTTAATTATAGTTTCCTAAGAAATAACAATTTTACTATGACAAATATTACTAAAATGATTTGAGTGCCTGGAGTAGCATTTTGTGGACGAAACTGAGACGAATAATCTTTTTCTTTCTGGCACGGAAGTTTCGTAGTTTTCTGTTCCGACGTCTCAGCAGGGGAGATGGAGGCGCGCCAAATGGCCCGGTTCCTTAACGAACGGGGAGGAGCAGAGCTGAGGCGCGCGGCGGAATTAGCGCGACGCAGACCGGCGCTCTCCTGAGGCCGCGGCAACTTTACGGAAAAACGAAATAAAAGTGCAGAAGCGCGAGTGTAATGGAGGCCGGCATTAGCGAGCGCGAGGCCGCAAGACTGTGGGCCATTAGCATGGAGGCAGGCGCGGCCCCCAGCCAACAAACGCCAGCCCGCACCCGGCTCATTACAGCAGGTGCAGGTGTGGGGGCGGCTGCGGCGGTGGGGGGTTCTGCTGTCTCACAACAAAGGAGTCCGACACCACACCGAAGTTACGTCGCACTAGGTGAATACTTGTACTAACTGTATGTACCTAAGTTTCTAGTCTAGAGCACCCAATTTTGTGTAAAATACGAGGGTCGATCTGAAAGTAAATATTGTTATTGTTTCTCACATGAAAACTTTATTGCAAAAAAAAATAAAGTGTATCACGGCTGCGGACCCGAAAGAACAGACACCTTGCATTCATATAAATGGGCAATGAATCCAAAACCTTCAATGCGGATACACATTTACGTACTACCTACAGCGGGAATCTTTATTTGTTTAGCGTATGGCAGTGTACATCATTTTACTCTTCTTACAAATGTTTAAACAAAGACATACATAAAAAACACAATAAAACATACAGATAATGGGCAATACAATTAAATAGAGACATCAAGATTATACAGGGTGTTACAAAAAGGTACGGCCAAACTTTCAGGAAACATTCCTCACACACAAATAAAGAAAAGATGTTATGTGGACATGTGCCCGGAAACGCTTAATTTCCATGTTTCCAGTTTCGTCAGTATGTACTGTACTTCCTCGATTCACCGCCGTGATTTCTACCTGTGCTGCTAGAACATGTGCCTTTACAAGTACGACACAACATGGGGTTCATGCACAATGGAGCTCCTGCACATTTCAGACGAAGTGTTCGTACGCTTCTCAATAACAGATTCGGTGACCGATGGATTGGTAGAGGCGGACCAATTCCATGGCCTCCACGCTCTCCTGACCTCAACCCTCTTGACTTTCATTTATGGGGGCATTTGAAAGCTCTTGTCTACGCAACCCCGGTGCCAAATGTAGAGACTCTTCGCGCTCGTATTGTGGACGGCTGTGATACAATACGCCATTCTCCGGGGCTGCATCAGCGCATCAGGGATTCCATGCGACGGAGGGTGGATGCATGTATCTTCGCTAACGGAGGACATTTTGAACATTTCCTTTAACAAAGTGTTTGAAGTCACGCTGGTACGTTCTGTTGCTGTGTGTTTCAATTCCATGATTAATGTGGTTTGAAGAGAAGTAATAAAATGAGCTCTAACATGGAAAGTAAGCGTTTCCAGACACATGTCCACATGACATATTTTCTTTCTTTGTGTGTGAGGAATGTTTCCTGTAAGTTTGGCGGTACCTTTTTGTAACACCCAGTATATTGTGGTGTCACCGCCAGACACCACACTTGCTATGTGGTAGCCTTTCAATCGGCCGCGGTCCGTTAGTATACGTCGGACCCGCGTGTCGCCACTGTCAGTGAATTGCAGACCGAGCGCCGCCACACGGCAGGTCTAGTCTAGAGAGACTTCCTAGCACTCGCCCCAGTTGTACAGCCGACTTTGCTAGCGATGGTTCACTGCCTACATACGCTCTCATTTGCAGAGACGACAGTTTAGCATAGCCTTCAGCTACGTCATTTGCTACGACCTAGCAAGGCGCCATATTCAGTTACTATGTACTCTGAACAGATAATATTGTGAATCATGTACCGTCAAGAGCGACGTTCATCATTAATGGTAAAGTGAAGTATCAAACTAATTACGTCCGCTTTTTGAATTCTCATTCCTTGTCATGTTCTAGACTTCACGTCAGTATAGTTCTTCCCTCCTCACGCCAGCCTGCGTGAGCTAAAACGCGTGCATTTAGGCCTCCATTCGTAACACGGTGTTGGCTCTTCTGCCAACACAACATATATGGTCAATACAAACATCAAAATTATATATAAAGTCTTTTGCAGCGTCTGTTGCCATCAGAAAATCACTGAACTCGCCACTGTATACTCTTCTGTGGCACTCTTGGACGATGTGGCGGATGGTCTGTCTGCTGGCTCCGCAGTCAGAGTTGGGAGTTTGTGTTTTTCCCCATTTATGAAGAGCATTTGCACATCTTCCGTGATTTGTCCGTATTCTGTTAAGGGGTGACCAAATTTTACGTAGTCGTTCATATCCGGGCGGTCTCTAAGTGATGCAGGGGAGGGCTTGACAATGCTCAGGGCACACCTCTCGCCGTTGTTCCCTCCAGTTCTTTATTGCATCGAAGTTGATACTTTGCAATTCCTTGGCTGTTATCATTGTTCGATGTCTAGACCGAACTTTGTTTATTTCCAGGTCACGCATGTCGAAGTGTGTAGGGAGCTGGGCGTTGTCGAGTTTCTTCCTATATTCCCGGAAAAGAGCATTTTTCCAGCGTAGGTCCGCAGATGGTATGTGGCTTAGAATTGGCAGCCAATGTGTTGGGGTTGATCTCATGGTTCCGCTGACAAATTGCATCGTGCTATTCAGCAGCTGCACGTCGATTTTTTTAATTTTTTTTATTTTTTTGTGTGAACACTGTTCACCCAGACCGGAGCGCAGTACTCCGTGGCCGAGTAGACCAATCCGAGTGCCGACGTGTGTAGCGTGTCAGCCGAGGAGCCCCAAGTAGTGCCGCACAGCTTTTGGAGAATATTATTCCTCGTCTTTAGTTTGGCTGCAGTATTTTCCAGATGTCGTTTATAAGTGAGCGCTCTGTCCAAAGTGACTCCAAGGTACTTTGGATGCTCAGTAGATCGGAGCCGATATCCCTCGAGACGAACGTCAAGTTGTTTGCTTGCCAATTTATTACTGAGATGGAAACATGTAGTTTCGGTTTTTGTAGGATTTACTAACTGGCAGCCAGACAATCATATTGATCTCCTGGCTATTTAATAGCACATCCTAATCGAAATGGGAACTTAAATTTAGCAAGCTTGGAGAGGACTTGGACAGGGACTGTCGATAGGTGGCTCTAGGTGGAAATGCGATCCAGCCGGGTAGCTGCTGAGATGGTCCGCGCATTTGCTAAAAATACTGTGTTCGGTTGGAGCAGTGGTTAACGCAGTGACTAATAAGCAGGAGATACCAGGTTCGAGTCCCGGCCTGGCACACATTTTCACTCATCGCCGCTGATTACGTTCAAAGTCCTGACGCAGCTAGTCTTAATTCCTTCCCTTTCTTTCCTCTTTCCTCCCTCCCCTTTTAGTTTTCATAAAAAATACACCACGTCATCACGAAATATACACCTTGCACTATTTTTCGATGTAGTCGCCACCGGCATTGAGAAATCTGTCGTAGCATGCAGTCACTTTGAAGAAACTAGTCCGATAAAACTCGGTGTCCAGTGATGCAAGGAATTGTCGCGCAGTCTGCTACACCTCAGCATTGTTTTGGTGGTGACATCCCGACAGCGTTTCTCTCAATGCAATAAACAGGTGAAAGTCCGATAGGGTAAGATTGGGGCTTCAGGCCGGGTGATCCAACATCTCCCATCGGAAGTGACCAACCTGATCCTGTGTGAGCCTTGATTTGTGTGGTTTTGCGATGCCGTCCACGAGCACAACACCTTCTCTCAAGAGCCCTGTTCTCTTCCGTCGAATGGTTGACCTGAGTTTGGTGAGGGTGTTGAAGTAGCGTGCTCACTGATAGTCCCTTGCTGATGAAGGTCAGGGAAAATCACACCTTCCATGTACCAGTATACTTTGGCTTTTTTCCTCACTGGTGAACTGCTATGCTTTCACCTCACTGAGGCGGCCTTGGATTCTCTCGTAAAGTAGTGTACCCATGTCTCATCACCTGTGATGATCTTGAACAGGAACTCATTCCTCTTTTGGGTGTAGCCCATCGAGTCATCGAGGCTGATTCCCATTCTTGTACCCTTCTGATTTGGGGGTCACATTTTTTGGCACCACTTTGTAGACACTTTTCGGTAATCCTACACAATATGAAGCACCTGATGGGCCTCAGCACAGACAATGTACATCTGACACCGTCACGCTAGGCGCTCAGTCCGGAACCGCTAGACTGCTACGGTCGCAGGTTCGAATCCTGCCTCGGGAATAGATGTGTGTGATGTCCTTAGGTTAGTTAGGTTTAAGTAGTTCTAAGTTCTAGGGGACTAATGACCACAGATGTTAAGTCCCATAGTGCTCAGAGCCATTTGAACCATTTGAAAACCGTCACGAGCCTGTCCGCTAACACCATGTACTCCAGCAATGTTGTTTTCATTTGTGGAAGTGGAGGAACGCCCACTTCGACCTTCATCCTCCACTCTCTGCCTTCCTTGTGTGAACGTGCAACCATATGAGGACACAAGACCTCTTCACCATAAACGGTCTGTCGGCGCTCACGCATGACGAACCCACTAATCTCACATGCCCATTCATACCGGACAACATCACGCACTTCCATTGGCGCCCACGTTTTCAGTACGTCCGTCTGCCATCGTCATGTGTACCATGAGCACGGCGGTCTGCTGCTACTCTCTCTTCTTCGGTACTCTGCGCTTGTGTCATTCATACTTTGCTGACACCCTTTCCATCGTTGAAGCAGCAACGGGTTTGGACTTATAAGGCGTTTGTTTGTGTCACCTGCTGCGTTATTTTGTCTTTCAAAACCAATGACCAAACTTACCTTTAGATTGGTCCCCCGTACATTGACGGAAATTGGAGATATTACACCTTGAAAATCTTGGCAGACTGCTACCAAATGGACACTTCAGTATGCCTACGAGATATATGTGGACTAAACTGTCATCTTTATGCGAGCCTGTTTTCAGTATAGAAATAAACTATTTCTACTAAATAGGATGTCAAATTAAACACTTTTCAGCAGTCTCTTTTCCAACCTTACTTTATTTGCCAACCAGTTTCAACGTTTTACTGCGTCATTTTAGGAAGATTCTACCTTGGTTGTGATCAAAACAGGGGCAAGCAATACTGGTATTAGTAGATTTTTGCTACGGCGATCACTTCAACCATCATCTGCCCAGTTCCCACCGAAGTTGATTCGGTGGTGTCGTGTTACTTCTTGTGTTCAAATGGTTCAAATAGCTCTGAGCACTATGGGACTTAACATCTATGGTCATCAGTCCCCTAGAACTTAGAACTACTTAAACCTAACTAACCTAAGGACATCACACAACACCCAGTCATCACGAGGCAGAGAAAATCCCTGACCCCGCCGGGAATCGAACCCGGGAACCCGGGCGTGGGAAGCGAGAACGCTACCGCACGACCACGAGCTGCGGACACTTCTTGTGTCGGGATGGTTCGCGGCTGAGGTTTGTGGCAATGATACTGGCCTTAGGGGCTTCAGTGAAACAGTGTTAACATGTTCCTTATTATGACTCATGTAGCTACAGATGGACGCTGTGGTGCATCGACCACACCACATCTTAACAAGTGGTCGTACACTGCGTGTGGTGTGTTGACAGCGCCGCCGGCCGGTGTGACTTAGGTTAGTTAGGTTTGAACCATAGTGATCAGAACCATTTGTGTTGACAGAGGCTGCCTGACCTGCAGCTCCAACATGCGCCCAGGATTACTGACACCAGCGCCCAGCTTAGAAACACGTGACCCATTATGGAAAACCAAGCAGAAAACTGACGGTGTCAGTGGCGCTGCCGATGGCCGGAATACTGGCAGGGGAAACCAGCTCCTCAGTGAGAATTTCTGCCTCGATGAACAGGTGCCGCAGCGATAACAGGTGAGCAGTGACTCTGCCCTGTAGCTGAGCTGCTGTCCTCATAGCAGGAGCTTGCTGCTGCTGCTGCTGCTGCTGCAGTGAGCCAGGAAGAGGCCCCTTCAGTAGTACGGTACTGTCCCAGGATAGGTGCCAGTACCAAGAGATGCCTTGCAATGGCGAAGGCCCGAACTGATGGCGGCTGCTGGCTGGTACATGTTCCCTGCTCACCTAGTGTAGCTCTCACGTCCCAATAGACCCTGCTGGGTTGTTCGTCCGTCAACTAAAATCTGCAAGTTTATATACAAGCCAGTATATCAGCTACTAAAATTTAGACTTTCACGGCCGGAAATGTCATGTCCATTATAATTATCCGGGCTGTTATGCCGTGGTAGGTTGATGAATTCTGTGTCAATTCCCAACGTTTCGTCCCCGTCTGCGGAGGACATCTTCAAGGCGGTCTGTACTCGATGGAAGGTCCAACACACCCACCTGTTCGCTGACCAGCGAGCCATACAGAAAATAGGCTTTTCTGATCAGCGAGCCAGTGGGTGTGTTGGACCTACCATCGAGTACAGACCCCCTTGAAGATGTCCTCCGCAGACGGGGACGAAACGTTGGGAATTGACACAGAATTCATCAACCGACCACGGCATAACAGCCCGGACAATATAATGGACATGACAGTATATCAGCTGTTGTGATATTTTACTGCTTCGGGCCAGGATACCACTGTGTCTCAAGGAATGCGGCGCCTAGCCTGGCCCCTCTCGGAATGAATAAACAGCCTTGTTGCTGCATATGGCATGCCCTCGCCCTCTGAAATGCTTTGCTATAAGGCTTTGGGGACGCTACACTACAAATGAATAGTGTGAGTATATAACGTGTATTTAATGTTACTGGATCTTTTTACGTCGAGATTGCCAATAGCATGTCCAGAGGACTTCCAGAAAGATCAAGTCATTGGCTTGACAGACATGGATGCCTCTTATCGCCAGATTGCAGTGCAGAGCGAGTGGCTACAAGATGTTCTCAGGAGAACAGTGTGGCAGGAAGACTAGGCAAGAGTCCACCCACAAGGACTACACCAAGACCAGGATAGAACAGGACTAAGTCTAGGACAGGACTGTTCGACTGCATCTGAAGAATATACACATGTTACGGTTATAGAGTCAGCACGATCCGTCGAGGATTACTGCAAGCGCCAGCCGGGGTGGCCGAGCGGTTCTAGGCGCTACAGTGTGAAACTGCGCGACCGCTACGGTCGCAGGTTCAAATCCTGCCTCGGGCATGGTTGTGTGTGATGTCAGTAGGTTAGTTAGGTTTAATTAGTTCTGAATTCTAGGGGACTGATGACCATAGAAGTTAAGTCCCATAGTGCTCAGAGCCATTAAGGTTACTGCAAGCTGAGATCTCGAGTTGCCCCACATTGCTACTTCTGACACGACACCACAGAATGGTGTAAACCAGAGAGAAAATGGGACACTCGCTGGCATTCTGTCGTGTTCAGAGAAAACCCTATTTTCTGTCTGTGGTGGTCAGACGGATGTCTGTATGCCTATAGATACCCTGGTGAAAGGTCAGAGGAAGCAGTGATCCTCTCGTTCCAAACCCCTATAACTTCTTGAATAGTGCTGTGGAGAGCCGTGACAACAGCACTGGTTTCGACAGGACTGGAATCCGGCCACCCTCTACCATAAGATCGCAGAATCCAGTTTAACATGACTAACCTGTGAAGATACGGGACAACGTCGGGAAAGAAGATAATTGTCTTGTGGCGAATACTGAGTTAAAATTATTTTATTGAGGTCTATCGCCCAGCGTACTTTTATATAAAAATTAAGATTTGAGCTACATATACTCATCCTGCTTTCTCAAAATCCAAGTTTCTGCTCCATACAAGGGCACGCTCCATATTAAGCACTTAAACAGTCGTTTCCTTAATTCCTTGTTTAAACAACTAGTTAGGAGTCTTCTCTGCTTTCGAAATGCCTCTCTCGCCAGAACCATTCCCACTTTGATATCTTGTTGGCAATCCATGTCTTCTTTAATCCAAATTCGCAAATTCTCGAATGCTCTTACCTTTTCTATGATTTCTGACCCCAAATTAATTTTCACTTTACTTTTCTCTAGGCCTCTGGCTATGCTTTTGGTTTTCTTTTTATTAATTTTCTTACCATATGCTGCACAGGCTTCATTCAGGTCATTTAGCATTTGAGTCAGCGTCTCTTGACTTTGTGTGAGGATCGCCATGTCATCTGCAAATCATCTACATTCAATTTTCCGCCCACCTATCCTGACGCCTCTTGTTCCATCCAAACAGCTTTCCAGTACTTCCTCCAGATAGATGTTAAATAGGATCGGCAAGACACAACTGCCCTGTCTACCACCTCTCCCAATCTTACTGTCTTCAGAGATCCCATTACCTATTCGTACCCGAGCTTTCTGATTTAGGTACAGATTTGCGATCAGTCTTCTCTCCTTCCACTTTAGTCCCTTCTTTTTCAAGATATCTAATAGCTTATCCCACTAAACTCTATCAAAGGCTTGTGAAATGTGGATATGCCGTAGATTGGAAAAGATCAGCTGGATTGATAAAGTCATGAATGAAGAAGTACTGAGAAGAGCTGCTGAAGAACGGAAGATTCTGCTGACGGTGAAAAACAGGAAACTAAACTGGATAGGCCACAATCTAAGAAGAGACTGCCTTTTAGTAGAGGCTATGGAAGGTTTCGTTCCGGGAAAGAGAGAGAAGGACAGAAGAAGGTTCCAGGTGCTGGATGATGTCAGCAGGCCACAAGGAGGGTACCAAAGAATGAAGATGAACGCAGAAGACAGAGAAGCATGGAGACCTATGCAGTCAAAATCTGCAATATGAGCTACATATTCTTGTCTCGTAAATCAAAATGCCAATTCCGTGAAATTTTTTATTTATTCAA
This sequence comes from Schistocerca piceifrons, assembly GCF_021461385.2. Taxonomy (NCBI): domain Eukaryota; kingdom Metazoa; phylum Arthropoda; class Insecta; order Orthoptera; family Acrididae; genus Schistocerca; species Schistocerca piceifrons. Next base: position 635,670,359 of record NC_060141.1, read on the forward strand.
TTTTTCTGACAATTGTTTAGCTAATACGTTTTACATATTCTCCGCACTAAATTCCACAAGCTCAACAGAGTCCATTGTGGCTCAGACTAGCCATTGTCCTGTACTCAACAATTTAACAACCGTTTTTTAATGAGTTTTGGTGACATGGTTGGAAAACAGCGATATAAATCAAGTTTCAGTAAAGTGGAGCAGTCGACGAATGTGCCTTTTGGCATAGGTTTGGCTCCGCTTGCTGCCTCTGTCGACCGTTAAAGGAGAATCTCAGTGCTTCTATGATGATGGTTACTATGAATTAAATATTTTGCAATCAAGACCGAACCTTTTTCGAACTTTACAGATTAGTTTTTTTATAAAATTGATTTGCCTAGTTTTCCTACCATGAAGGTTCACAGTAAAGCACTAATCGAATTTCAATACAAAAACTATAAAATATCGATTTTCATAATTCGACGTTAATCACAGTAGTATTGCCTACAAACACCGAAAATGACAATATTTTCATCTAGTTTTGCAATACAAATTCTTATTATGTTATGTAATAGGCATTCGTTTACTTTGCAAACAAAATGGATTAATTAACAAAGATAAATCATAATACAGATCCTTAGTATGGTATGAACATTTAAATTTGTATGAAGGTTCTTACAGTAGTCGATGGAACATTGGCTCTAGTTACCTATCCGATCCACTGTTCCACGTCACAAGTAACTTTATATTTATTTTTCATGGTCTGACATCTGAATAGCTTCAGAACTTTCAATTTATGAAACATTATTTTTTTTTAAAAACTGGTATTACCGTTTCCATGCAATAAAACATACCAGAGTAGGGACTGCGACTCCACGTTCCCCAAATTCCCTAGCGTCAGCCTCAATCCAGTATTTAAATTCTTACACTTGGGTTTCTTATTTAGCACAGTGAGGGTCAGTGACTGGATATAATTAAGTTACTTTTTCTAAGTGAGGTGGGAGCTCGGTTTAATGTTTTTCTGCGCAAACAGACGAAGCGCGCTAATGAACTGACGAGTTTTCTCGACTATCTCTGACATTCAGGCAATGTACCAGTAATTGCAATTCTCACCTGTTATCTGCATGGTGATATAAGGGAATTAAGCACCGTGTAGCAGAGGTCCTGATAACAGTGCCTCGCTGAGCCATTTCTTTTCCCGGGTGTGCGAAGCTCTGTGTTTTGTCGGCTGTGAGGTATAAAGATAAAGTGTACGGCACGTACCTTAGACTACGCGACTTCAGCTCCAATTTACATACGGGCCTATTTCACATTAATTTCGCCTCAGAACAGCTTCCGCTAATCTTCGTGCTGCACTTATTTCAAATACCGGGTATTCCTTTCTGCTATTTATCAGTTCCGACTTCCAAATATTGATACACGTCTCATCAAAAAAAAAATTATTTTCTTGTTCTCTCGTCATCCTACAGTTTTCGAAATTACGGACAGTTTTCGGTTATTTATACCTGTTTACATGGAAAGTCTGTGGCAGGCTGGGTATTGCCTGGGATTACAATCTGAAAACAGACAATTGTAGGGAATATGAACGACACAGGTTTCTACTTCGTCTTTGATGTGAAAAATCAGGCAAGAAAGATAGGAAGTACACAGTCAAACCTAAGATAACAAGCCCGTGGATGAAACACTGATACAGAATACAGTATGACGCAGTCTACAACCTAGGAGTACAAACAGTCCTATCGGGGGTACATCCGTAACTGAACATTATATTAGAGATTGAAAATATCGCTACAGTTGTAAGGTTTTTTTTCTTTTCCAATGCTAAGACCACAACCGGTTTCGAGCTATTACAGCCCATGATCAGGTGTGATACTGAAAATAAACAAGGGACCGATGCTAATAATAATTTTTACACTGAGTACTACACACGAGAAAAGAAAAACAAGGTACCATATAGCATTTTTCGGAAGTAGCGCTCGGGCTAGGTACAGTAAAACATAGGTCAATGCAAAAGCGACACCAGACAATATAACGGACGACTGTGTGGGTAAAGAAGTATGAAGTGAACACCAGGACACTATCGTTTTGTGCTGCGACTCCTAGCGCTACGATGGATAGTAGAGGACGCAATATACCACCAGCGAGCACAGAACAAGCACTAGAATAAACGGAGGAGAAAGTAAACTGGTAAACCAGATTGGCAGAAGTAATGTCATCTATTGATGGGAAGAACAACTCGGGACCAACCAGCCAGGCCGTTCACAGTTTGAGTTATTGATTTTCAAGCAAAAAAAATTACAAAAAAATTCCTTGGCAATGGTTAAGAGTACATTAGAGTGGTAAAGAGCATTCTGAAACAGGGGCAGTACAGAACTATAGTGAAACTCCTAACTGGTATCTCGTTATATTTCTCCTATTCTCAATGTGTCCCTTTATTGCTAACTATTAAATAGTATAGGGGTTTATGACAATGAGGACTATAAGATTTAGGTACCTCTCATTTTGCTTAGTAGCAATATGTTTTTTAATAGGAGTGGCACTTGTGTATGTTCCCTCAGTTCGTCATTATTGGCACGTTATTCCACGTCACGATATGTGTTCCCCATTACATTTAAATACGAATGCCACTCACGGAAAAGAAACAGTTTCATTGTATAAACTTGTTGTAGCTGGGATTCAAAATCATAAAATTTTTTTGAAGGACATCATCTTTACGCCAGTGACTGTTATAAGTTTTTATTACACTATTGCAATTTCGGCCTTAGGCCATTATCAAGTGCTGCTGAAAAATACAGAATGTTTCGTTCGTTGAAAGTTCAGCAACATCCCTTATGCCTCGCTAGGCAAACAATGAATGTTGCTCAACTTTCAACGAACGAAACATTCTGTATTTTTCAGCAGCACTTGATAATGGCCTAAGGCCGAAATTGCAATAGTGTAATAAAAACTTATAACAGTCACTGGCGTAAAGATGATGTCCTTCAAAAATAAGTTTCATTTTGTTTTACGGTTTATGCAGAAGCTTTAAGCTGCCGGCTACCACTTAAACCTTTAACTACAGTTCTTTACTGCCCGTTTCAATATGTTTCTATTCCACTCAAGTATCCTCAACACTTTTCGTGCAACTTTTTTGTAATTTTTTTTTTCATGTGAATCACCAAATTGTGAACTGCCGTGCTAGTTGGTTCCGCGTTATTCTTTCCGTCAAAAATGGCAGAATTTTTGCCAATGTGGTTTACCAGTTTGCTTCCTCCTTCGTGTACGCTAGTCCGTGCTCTGCGCTCGCTGGTGGTACTCCGCGTCCTGTACTCTCCATCGCAGCGCTAGGGGTCGCAGCACAAAAAGTAAGTGTCCTGGTGTTCATCTCATACTTCTTCATCCACGCAGTCATCAGTTGTGTTGTCTGATGTCGCTCTGCCACTAGCCCATGTTTTACTGTACCTAGCCCGACCTCTGTTTCTGAAAATGTTGTTGTTGTGGTCTTCAGTCCTGAGACTGGTTTGCTGCAGCTCTCCATGCTACTCTATCCTGTGCAAGCTTCTTCATCTCCCAGTACCTACTGCAACCTACATCCTTCTGAATCTGCTTAGTGTATTCGTCTCTTGGTCTCCATCTACTATTTTTACCCTCCACGCTGCCCTCCAGTACTAAATTGGTGATCCCTTGATGATGCCTCAGAACATGCCCTACCAACCGGTCCCTTCTTCTAGTCAAGTTGTGCCACAAACTCCTCTTCTCCCCAATTCTATTCAATACCTCCTCATTAGTTATGTGATCTACCCATCTAATCTTCAGCATTCTTCTGAAGCACCACATTTCGAAAGCTTCTATTCTCTTTTTGTCCAAACTATTTATCCTCCACGTTTCACTGCCATACATGGCTACACTCTATACAAATACTTTCAGAAACGACTTCCTGACACTTAAATCTATACTCGATGTTAACAAATTTCTCTTCTTCAGATACGCTTTCCTTGCCATTGCCAGTCTACATTTTATATCCTCTCTACTTCTACCATCATCAGTTATTTTGCTCCCCAAATAGCAAAACTCCTTTACTACTTTAAGTGTCTCATTTCCTAATGTAATTCCCTCAGCATCACCTGACTTAATTCGACTACATTCCATTATCCTCGTTTTGCTTTTGTCGATGTTCATCTTATATCCTCCTTTCAAGACACTGTCCTTTCCGTTCAACTGCTCTTCCAAGTCCTTTGCCGTCTCTGACAGAATTACAATGTCATCGACGAACCTCAAAGTTTTTATTTCTTCTCCATGGATATCTACTAAGAACTTTTCTTTTGTTTCCTTTACTTCTTGCTCAATATACAGATCGAATAACATCGGGGAGAGGCTACAACCCTGTCTGACTCCCTTCCCAACCGCTGCTTCCCTTTCATGTCCCTCGACTCTTATAACTGCCATCTGCTTTCTATACAAGTTGTAAATAGCCTTTCGCTCCCTGTATTTTACCCCTGCCACCTTCAAAATCAGAAAAAGTGATATGGTACTTCTTTTTTGTTTCCTCGTGTGTAATACAGTGTGTAAAACTCCCATTAGCTTCGGTCTCCTGTTTATTTTCAGTATCACCCCTGATGAGGGTCTATAATAGCCCAAAACAGTTCGTGGTCTACGAATTGGAAAATATAAAAAAACCTTACAATTGAATTGGTATTTTCAAACTCTTCTTTAACTCAGAAGTACTGTATGGAAATTGACTGCTGCATCGAAAACCTGAGGACTATATTTAATTTGTTGCCGACACACCATTTCTACATCAGCGCATCACTCATCCTCGACTCTTGCTTCAGTTTGGATTAGGCAGTGTGTGCAGCGTTGATGTCATCACCGTAGGCAACTGTTCTATCCACTGTTCTCGCCTCATCTAATAATTCCGAGACAAGTCCTTATTGACCCCGAAGGACAGCCTTCGATAAGGTCAGTAGCATGCGTAAAACAAGTTTACGACGGCATCCATTCTCGTAGCTTCTATACGAGCGCGGTCTCCGGTCTTAAGCCATAAAACTGCACAAAGCCGATACACGAGGAGTGTACAACTACAGCGCTGCTTTGTCCTGTCCATATCTTTTGTGCCGACTGGCCGCCTCTTCCCCCAGCGTCCAGTTCGTCGGGCGGTCTCCCTTAATTCATAGCGTCGCGTCGCGTCCATTGTGACGATAATTGCGTTTACGTCGTACCGCGCGACACTCGCAGAAGCCCGCCACTCGCGTAATCTCATTCCGGAAAGCCAGCTTCATCAGCGGCGGAATGGAAAAAGACCCCCGCTGATTACACGGCCGCTAACAACTCGTCGAGCGCAACAAGTCATGAAACGCACTCAACTTTTACGACCGATGGCGCGCGGTTATGTCGTCAACCGTTACACTGCCGTGGCGCGTGTAGGTATTCAGCTGACAAATGGAAGGGAACGGCCGACATCCGGTCGCCGACCAATTCTTACTCGTACGTCCAATATGTCGTTGGCACAGTACGACAAAAACGAAAGGTTTAGAGGAATTTCGGAGCTGGAGGGTTGCGGGTAGGGAAGAGGTAGTGATGTGTCAATGTCCTGCCGTTCGACTGCCTTGATATCGTTTCCCCTCCGCGTATCTGCTAAACCCAACGCCGAAAGGCTATCTTGCTGCTGCCATACTGTTCGTAGAGGTGTGAACGTCAGCTGCTAGAGGTCTTATTTGAAGAGTACTGCATACTCCCTTTCATTATTAATTTTATGTCGAACCAGCTGCATTTATTGTTTTTCACTAATTGAAATCGACTTAGAAGCACGAAAGGCTTCATCGTCAGGGATATAGCGTAGTAATCTATTTATTACACTTCCTTAAGTCAGTGCGGTTCTGGTGCGGCAGCAGCTCTGCATAATTGAGAAGCCGCGGTGTAGCCGTATTCGATTATACACGGATCTTGTCTTTGGATGAGCTGATACCGTTGCGAATTAGTAAAACGTCTATTACCACGATATGTGTCTTTGAAACGCAGTATCGGCCGCTATCCTGTCGGCCACACTTTCAAATACTAGCGCCACCCCGCCGGCGTTTCCTACAGCCGCCACCGCGACACTAGGGCACTACGCCGTTGCCAATTAGGTGCAAGCATCCCCTCTCTGGAGCTTCAGCGGTGGGCGTACTTACGTTCTAACATTCACGCACTGGCCCCATTTTGTGTGTGTGCCAGGTGAATAACATTCACAGACTTTCGTAGTGGCCAGGGCTCGACTACTTCTGAATAGACTTAGTATTGAAGAATGACAGATTTATAAATCTTTTGTATCTGTATATATTTCTACATCCAAATCTAGTGTTCCAGAATGAGATTTTCACTCTGCAGCGGAGTGTGCCCTGATATGAAACTTCCTGCCAGATTAAAACTGTGTGCCCGACCGAGACTCCAACTCGAGACCTTTGCCTGCCGCGGGCAAGTGATCTACCAATTGAGCTACCCAGCACGACTCACGACCCGTCCCCACAGCTTCAATTCTGCCAGTATCTCGTCTCCTACCTTCCAAACTTCACTCCTGGAAGAAAGGATATTGCGGAGACATGGCTTAGCCACAGCCTAGGGGATGCTTCCAGAATGAGATTTTCACTCTGCAGCGGAGTGTGCGCTGATATGAAACTTCCTGACAGATTAAAACTGTGTGCTGGACCGAGACTCGACCTGGGGCCTTTGCATAAGCAAAGGTCCCGAGTTCGAGTCTTGGTCCGCCACACAATTTTAATCTGTCAGGAAGTTTAAAATCTAGTGTTATCAACTGATGCTGCAACTACAGCAACAAAGTTATGTATTATTTTTACTATTTGACATGACATGTAGAATAAATCATCATCTGATTTCTCAGTTCGTTAACAGCATCTGTACTCGCCTCTGTATCAAAAATGGCTCTAAGCACTATGGGACTTAACATCTGAGGTCATCAGTCCCCTAGACTTAGAACTACTTAAACCTAACTAACTTAAGGACATCACACACACCCGTGTCCAAGGCAGGATCCGAATCTGTGACCGTAGCAGCAGCGCGGTTCCGAACTCAAGCGCCTAGAGCCGCTCGGTCACAGCTGTCGGCGCTACTGTACCCACTAAAGAGCTACGTAGCGTGCAAGGAAGTTATAACATGAAATATATTGCAATTAGTGAAAAAATACAGTACTTTGTAAATGTAAAATAATAACAAAAGGGAATCAATAAGCTATTTCTTTATTCCAAAATTTCCCGAAGTTACTAAACCGGAAATTTCTCATTAAGATTTTTGGGAGATTTTTTATGACTTTCATAAAGCCGTAACTCAAAAACGTTAACTCGAATCGTAATTAACCACATTCAGGGAAAGTTCATAGTTGATTTTTAAAATTTCGTTTTCGTCGATGTTCCGTTAGCGATGAGTGTCATGAACGTCTAGCAGAATCGGTTGTTCTCGCAGAACTCATCGATGCTGTCCGCTGCATGATTGAACGGTATCGGTAAGAGAATTAGCGTGAGAAATACGTGTCCTTACGAACACTGAAGGCTGCAGTACATTCGAAAAAAATTGGAAATTTGTGGTAGGGTCTTATGGGACCAAACTGCCGAGGTCATCGGTCCCTAAGCTTGCACACTACTCAATCTAGCTTAAACTAACTTACGCTAGGGACAACACACTCCCATACCAGAGGGAGGAATCGAACTTCCGACGGGGGAGCCGCGCGGCAGTACATTCGATTTTGCATGAACTTTTAGCTGTGAGAAAGATCTGTTCCCGGTGGATTCCACACCATCTGTCCGCCGCTCGAAGACAGGTTTGTGTCAAATGATATAAGTGGTATAATGAAACGATCAACAAATTCGATAGAGGTCACGGAAAATCGTATACACACTGCAACAGGAGACACAATTAGATGTATTCGCACGAGGGGAAATCAAACAGCAGTCAGCTGTTTAGTTATTCTAAGATGCAAGATGAAACGAAACCATATGCCTCTTTTGGAGATGATGTGAGATTTCGAGTGCTCCGAAGCTCCAATGAAGTGTTTAGATCTCAGCTTGTGGCGGGTGTAGTTCAGATCGAAGATAGTTCTGTGATGTTTCGGGAGTGTTCTTCGTATCGCGACTTAAGTTCACTCGTTCAAGCTACCACGAACATCAGCCATGTTTGTTTCAACGTTATAGGTGACCAAGCCCTCTTGTTCTACATATTGATGAGGTGACAACATCACAAGGCTGCACGCGTACTTTCCTCATTGAATACTTAGATAACCTACAGCACCTCGATTAGCCAGTAGAAGTACCCTATCTTTATAAATCTTATTAATTGAAATCACTCGCCACGTTTTGCTGTATGAATGTAAAGGCTAATCTCACGAACAATGGCAGGCATTTTCATACTGTTTTCACTAACAGACAGTCGATTCACGAGGACAGCTTGTGTATATAAGTTATAGTAACTATGAATATGCTATATACGTTTCGCTATTTGCTCCATGTCTAATTGGCGTCTGGAGTGACATTTCGCGGTAATGATGGGAGCTTTGAGCTGCTCGGCTACAGAGGAGGCGATAACCGGCGGGAAAATCAGTAAAGCAAACAGCCGCTGTAACTCTAGACAGAAGCGAAGCTTGACCAGAGATTATACATATCTATCACAACATTTATTAATTAAAGCCCTCGCCACTTTTTTTGTATGTAAAGGCTTATCACAGGAACTACTGTAGGGATTTTGATACGGTTGCCACTCTAAACAGAGTTGCACCAGGCGACCGATCTACCCGACGGGAGGCCCTAGCCATACGCATACTCATTCACTCACTAACAGACGATTCACTAAGATAGCTTGTAGCTTGTGTGGACAGTGTTATTCCGCGATGATGTTACAAACTTTCAGGGGTGATGGAGCGGAGTAACTGTATCAATTTGAAGTAAGTGACATTGGTCTGGGACCGCCCCAGTCGTCTGACAACGGAATACATGTACCGGTACTGTTGTTGTTACAACAGTAGGGTACGCAACTTTCAGAGGTGGGTAGTGCGGAGGACCACAACAAGAAAAAAAGTCTAGGAAGCGTGGGATCTAAAATGCAAAAGAAGTTTGAATACCTGTTCATTTTAGCTACTGTGAAATATCTATTCTACTAAACAAGAGCCCATATATCTTAACGTATGCATTTTAGAGCCCACATGTACTAGGAATTTCTTCTTCTTTTGGTCCACACAGCCTCCTCCAAAAATCTGGAAACCAATTAGCTTACAGAAGAAAAGGTGTGTTTCACAGTATCGATGACGAGCAATTGCTCACAGCTCTTAAGGTAAGCATTTTGAAGTCTTTACTTACTACACTTTTTTCCTTGTTTTGGTCCATATACAACCTCTGAATGTTGCCTACTCAACAGTCTTAGAACAGTACCGATACATGTGTCCCACTGTCAGAGGTATATCGGGCATGGATGTGTGTCATATCGTTAGGTTAGTTAGGTTTAAGTAGTTCTAAGTTCTAGGGGTCTGATGACCTCAGAAGTTGAGTCCCATAGTGCTCAGAGCCATTTGTCAGAGGTATGAGAAGGGATTTCGCTCACACCTTTCGATTCGGTCGTTTCCGCACTAGGGCCCCTTACGTCAAATTGAAACATTTACCTTTCTCCAGCATCCTTGAAAGTTGGAAACCTCATCACGGAATCACCGCGTATAATTTATTACCGCTACGTCACAGAAATTGTCCAGCCGCAGCTAGTGCTACCCGTGCAAAATGTTTGAGACCATCTGGAACAGCGGATGAAACGTAGATTGTACCATCCCGGAAATTTGATGGATCTACGAGATTTAATGATTTCAAAAATGGCTCTGAGCACTATGGGACTTAACATCTATGGTCATCAGTCCCCTAGAACTTAGAACTACTTAAACCTAACTAACCTAAGGACATCACACAACACCCAGTCATCACGAGGCGGAGAAGGATTTAATGATGAATGAGTGTTTTCAGTTGGATATTTCGTACATGAAGTAACTTGCGGACTCTCTGCATCATCTTTTGGAGTCGGGTACTTTGCGGAAGGCCGTTGCTCACTGCGAAACATACATGATGTAACCCTCAATGACTTCTGCAGTGACGACCGGTGTGGCCGAGCGGTTCTAGGCGCTTCAGCCTAGAAACGCGCGACCGCTACGGTCGCAGGTTCGAGTCCTGCCTCGGGCATGGCTGTGTGTGATGTCCTTAGGTTAGTTAGGTTTAAGTAGTTCTAAGTTCTAGGGGACTGATGACCTCAGATGTTAAGTCCCATAGTGTTCAGAGCCATTTGATCCAACTTCTGCATCTATAAATGGCCTAGCTGAAGAATTCGTCGCCGAAATGAGACCATTATTATAGCTAGAGACAAAAAGCGTTCAGTAACCAAGACCGCATATTTTCGTTTTTATTTTTGAAAACCGGTTTCGACAGATATAATTGTCATCTTCTGCTGAAACCGATTGTCAAAAAGACGAAATTATGCGATCCTGGCTACTGAAAGTTTTTTACCAAGTAAAACACGAGAAAATTCGAAGCTAGAGGTGACGTTATACAGTCTTAGAGTGACGTCTTCTGTGGGTGACTAGCTTTCTACATCTACATTCTACATTTATACTCCGCAAGCCACCCAACGGTGTGTGGTGGAGGGCACTTTACGTGCCACTGTCATTACCTCCCTTTCCTGTTCCAGACGCGTATGGTTCGCGGGAAGAACGACTGCCGGAAAGGCTCCGTGCGCGCTCGAATCTCTCTAATTTTACATTCGTGATCTCCTCGGGAGGTATAAGTAGGGGGAAGTAATATATTCGATACCTCATCCAGAAACGCACCCTCTCGAAACCTGGACAGCAAGTTACACCGAGATACAGAGCGCCTCTCTTGCAGAGTCTGCCACTTGAGTTTGCTAAATATCCCCCCGTAACGCTATCACGCTTACCAAATAATCCTGTGACGAAACGCGCCGCTCTTCTTTGGATCTTCTCAATCTCCTCTGTCAAACCGACCTGGTACGGATCCCACACTGATGAGCAATACTCAAGTATAGGTCGAATGAGTGTTTTGTAAGCCACCTCCTTTCGATCCGGTGTACTTATAGGATTCGAATGCGGTCCAACAATTGTTCGCCAGTTGGCGTGCCGCATTAAGACGTGCTTCCGTCGACTCTTAAGTTGGCGGCAGTGTGAAGTTCCGCACGCTGCGGCTGCCCCCGGCTGCTAAGCGGACCGCAGAGGGTGCTGGCCGCGGTGCGGTTGTAAGGAGCGCTCGAGAGGCCGCCTCATCACCATTAGGTCGCCCACACGCCACGCCCCACTCCCCGCCAGACTCGATTACTCTAATTGCGGTCTCCGCCGCTCGCTTTTACAACATAATCCCGCGTCCGAGCAGGCGGCCCACGCGCAATTGTATTCGCGGCCGCGAGGCGGCGAGCACCAACTACACGCTGCCGGCTTTGTCCTCGCCTCGTGTGGCGGCGCTATCTGCGCCACTGCCGGCTGTGGCGGCTCCCCAGGAATCTGGTAATTCATTTCCCCGCGCACGACGGCCAGTTCTCTTTTTTTCCACTAGACTACTGCCTGGCGGGTAATGCTCCCCTCTTAGTGTAAACATAGTTTAATGAACTGCGCCGGCAGCGTCAATATTTGCGGACGCGGCAGGGCCAGCAATAAATCTGCGATATTAATCAGACGGGCGCGGTGTGTTTTCGCAAGGCGCCGCCCGGCGCGCTGCGGTGCGGCGGCGCTGACTCACGGCCGGCGGCAGCAACGGTCCATCCATCACCGCGGCGCGAATCCCGTGTGTCGCTGCCGCGTCCTCCACTCCCCGGGGTGTACACAAGCGGAACAACGTTGCCGAGCCGCGTCATTCCGACAGCTTACACGGTTTTAGAATAACCGCCACAGCAGCTTACAATGGAATTGGTGAGTGACTCACTATATTTAGTATACAACTCGACACGCTCATTGAAGCTACTACCCAATCCGATAACATTTTTCATGCAACACAAAATTCTGATCTTCAGTTACGCTTAAACAGATGGTAAACGTGGTATCATAGATCCTCCCCGGCGTCTGACAGATGGCAACGGAAACGGACGTTTCTGACAGACGCCGATAGCTATTGGACAGGGACCCGGCGGATCCAATAATGCACGCCCGCTGATCACGGCTTCAGCAGGCGACAAAGAGCACCCTCTGTCGCTACGACATAGTATGGATGGCGACAACTAAACGGCTCAGTGACAGTCTTCGGTCTTGGGCAGCCTTCGACGGTTCGCTCGTGCATTAGTAACGAGAGCCTCACACAGCACAATGCTCTTTGGCTTCTTGTGATTGCTGGCCTTTATTGCTGATTATTGTTTTGTAAAGTTTCTTTGCAACGCGTAGCGAAAGGTGCAAGTTATTTATACGTCAAGTTCCGTAAGACCAAATTGAGGAGCAAATCTCGAAGGTCATGGAACGTGTCAGTACATGAACTTACAACATAAAAGTAATAACACATATAAATAAAATGTTTATGAACCCGAAAAAGTCAGTCCATAAGTTTTAGTAAACGCAGTCAACAATACAACAAGAATCACTTCAATTTTTCAAGGAACTCCTCGACGGAATAGATGAAGTGACCCATGAGGAAACTCTTCAGTTTCGATTTGAAAGCGCGTGGATTACTGCTGAAATTGTTGAACTGGAGTGGTAGCTTATTGAAAATGGATGCACCAGTATACGGCACATCTCTCTGCACAAGAGTGAAGGAAGTCTTACCCAGATGCAGGTTGGATTTCTGCCGAGTATTAACTGAGTGAAAGCTGCTTATTCTTGGGAATAAGCTAATATTGTTAACAAGAAATGACAGTAAGGGATATATATTGAGAGGCCAATGTCAGACTCGTGAACAGGGGTCGACAAGAGGGTCGTGAACTTATACCATTTGTTGCCCGAACCGCCCGTTTCTGATCCAAAAATATCCTTTTACAATGCGAAGAGTTTCCCCAAAATATAATGCCATACGACATAAGCGAACGAAATAAAAAAAAGCAGACTAATTTACGTGTCGAACGATTTCTCACTTTCAGATACAGTTCGAATAGTAGAAATAGCAGCATCAAGTCTTTGAACAAGATCTTGAACGTGGGCTTTCAACGACAGTTTACTATCCATCAGAATACCTAAAAATTTGAACTGTTTACTTTCGCTAATCATATGCCCATTCTGTGAAATTAAAACGTCAGGTTTTGTTGAATTGTGTATTACAAACTGTAAAAATTGAGTCTTACTGTGATTTAGCGTTTGTTTATTTTCTACAAGCCATGAACTTAGGTCATGTACTGAACTATTTGAAACCGAGCCAATGTTGCACACAACATCCTTTACTATCAAGCCAGTGTCATCAGCAAATAGAAATATGTTAGAGTTACCCGTAATAATACAGGGCATATCATTCATATAAATAAGGAACAAGAATGGCCCCAACACTGATCCCTGGGTCACCCCCCCCCCCCCCCCCCCCACTTGACCATACTGCACTCAGACTCCACATCACAGCCGTTCTCAACATTGTGAATAATGACCTTTTGCTGTCTGTTGCTAAAGTAAGTGGTGACCCTATTGTGAGCTACTCCCCGTATTCCGTAATGTTCCAACTTCTAGAGCAATATTTTGTGATCAACACAATTAAACGCCTTAGTTAAATAAAAAAATATGCCTTGCGTAAAATCTCTGTTTACTGTATTTAGATGTTCGCTAATCATTTCTGCCGCTGTCCCGCTTCCGTACAACAGCTGCTGCACCACTCTATAGCCCACTTATTGTTGTGTATGAAGTACTACAAAACATTACAATATAATTTGTTCATACTCATATGTAAAACAAACAATGAAAAGTTGTTTCAGGCTAAAAGTTGTAATACTAAAAATCTATCTAAAATATTTTATATATTTTGAGAAACATTTATAATGACTAAAATAATTTTGGGTATGAGGCCGCATCATTATAAATCAATAAAGCAACTAAATTGCTGATGCGTCGACTGAAGAAGGCAGTGAAGAGGACCGTTACAAAGTCGGTCGAAATATCGGAAATTTAGTTGCCTTTAGTATTTTATAAGGATGTAACTGAATAAAATTATTTTATTCAAAATGACACTGACTGTGGAAGCGTATGAGCTCATATCAACATACGTAATGATGATTTTTTAATATTACTATCTCTACATTTTTATGATCATTAACAGTATTTATAGAGTCGGGTGAATACCACAAAGAAGCCACCAAGCAACTCAGCCACTGTTATCAATGCTATTTACACTCCTGGAAATTGAAATAAGAACACCGTGAATTCATTGTCCCAGGAAGGGGAAACTTTATTGACACATTCCTGGGGTCAGATACATCACATGATCACACTGACAGAACCACAGGCACATAGACACAGGCAACAGAGCATGCACAATGTCGGCACTAGTACAGTGTATATCCACCTTTCGCAGCAATGCAGGCTGCTATTCTCCCATGGAGACGATCGTAGAGATGCTGGATGTAGTCCTGTGGAACGGCTTGCCATGCCATTTCCACCTGGCGCCTCAGTTGGACCAGCGTTCGTGCTGGACGTGCAGACCGCGTGAGACGACACTTCATCCAGTCCCAAACATGCTCAATGGGGGACAGATCCGGAGATCCTGCTGGCCAGGGTAGTTGACTTACACCTTCTAGAGCACGTTGGGTGGCACGGGATACATGCGGACGTGCATTGTCCTGTTGGAACAGCAAGTTCCCTTGCCGGTCTAGGAATGGTAGAACGATGGGTTCGATGACGGTTTGGATGTACCGTGCACTATTCAGTGTCCCCTCGACGATCACCAGTGGTGTACGGCCAGTGTAGGAGATCGCTCCCCACACCATGATGCCGGGTGTTGGCCCTGTGTGCCTCGGTCGTATCCAGTCCTGATTGTGGCGCTCACCTGCACGGCGCCAAACACGCATACGACCATCATTGGCACCAAGGCAGAAGCGACTCTCATCGCTGAAGACGACACGTCTCCATTCGTCCCTCCATTCACGCCTGTCGCGACACCACTGGAGGCGGGCTGCACGATGTTGGGGCGTGAGCGGAAGACGGCCTAACGGTGTGCGGGACCGTAGCCCAGCTTCATGGAGACGGTTGCGAATGGTCCTCGCCGATACCCCAGGAGCAACAGTGTCCCTAATTTGCTGGGAAGTGGCGGTGCGGTCCCCTACGGCACTGCGTAGGATCCTACGGTCTTAGCGTGCATCCGTGCGTCGCTGCGGTCCGGTCCCAGGTCGACGGGCACGTGCACCTTCCGCCGACCACTGGCGACAACATCGATGTACTGTGGAGACCTCACGCCCCACGTGTTGAGCAATTCGGCGGTACGTCCACCCGGCCTCCCGCATGCCCACTATACGCCCTCGCTCAAAGTCCGTCAACTGCACATACGGTTCACGTCCACGCTGTCGCGGCATGCTACCAGTGTTAAAGACTGCGATGGAGCTCCGTATGCCACGGCAAACTGGCCGACACTGACGGCGGCGGTGCACAAATGCTGCGCAGCTAGCGCCATTCGACGGCCAACACCGCGGTTCCTGGTGTGTCCGCTGTGCCGTGCGTGTGATCATTGCTTGTACAGCCCTCTCGCAGTGTCCGGAGCAAGTATGGTGGGTCTGACACACCGGTGTCAATGTGTTCTTTTTTCCATTTCCAGGAGTGTATTTACACAAACGGCGCCGTTCCCGGTTTAGAATCGACAGGTTCAACTTTTAGACACACACTTGCCAAGGAACCTGGCATTGCCTGTATATTTATTTATTCCAATCTTCTGTTAGTCCATATTCTCCTCTCTCTGAATATCTCCTGCTTCCCCCTCACGATTTTCATTTACTGCTTCCCCCTCTCTCTAAACACCACCTCCTCAGCCGGACGCTGTGGCCGAGCGGTTCTAGACGCTTCAAACTGGTTCAGGTGGCTCTGAGCACTTAACTTCTGGGGTCATCAGTCCCCTAGAACGTAGAACTACTTAAACCTAATTAACGTAAGGACATCACACACATCCATGGCCGAGGCAGGATTCCAACCTGTGACCGTAGCGGTGGCGCGGTTCCGGACTGTAGTGCCTGGAACCGATCGGCCACTTCGGCCGGCTCTAGGCGCTTCAGTCCGGAAACATGCTGCTGCTGCAGTCGCAGGTTCGAATCCTGCCTCGGTCATGGATGTGTGTGATGTCCTTAGGTTAGTTAGGTTTAAGTAGTTCTAAGTTCTAGGGGACTTATGACCTCAGATTTAAGTCCCATAGTGCTTAGAGCCATTTGAGCCATTTTTGAACCACCTCCTCCCCACTCTCTCTAACGACCCCTTATGTCTTTATCCACCCATCATCTCTCTATTTATCCCCCCATCCCTGTTCATCAACTTATCCTCTTCATTTGTCCATCTCCACCAACCCCTCCTCTGTCCACATTCTCCAGTCCCCCTTCATTGTCCATCTCTTCCTCCTCTGTCTCTGTAAATCTCCTTTTCCCACTTTCTCCAAGAATCTGCTCTCCCTCAGCCGGACGCTGTGGCTGAGCGGTTCTAGGCGCTTCAAACTGGTTCAGATGGCTCTGAGCACTATGGGACTTAACTTCTGAGGTCATCAGTCGCCTAGAACTTGGAACTACTTAAACCTAACTAACCTAAGGACATCACACACATCCATGCCCGGGGCAGGATTCGAACCTGCGACCGTATCGGTCACGCGGTTCCAGACTGAAGCGCCCAGAACCGCCGCTCTGTGTCCATCTTCTCGTTCTCCCTCCTCTCTCTTAGTTATCACACTCACCCCAATAGGAGGCTGTTAGTTCTTAGCCTTACAATATTTATTTCCATGTTGTAATTAATATGCGTACCAAATTTGAATGAAATCGTTCCAAAGGCTTAGGATGAGATTTTTATATGTGTTTTTGCTCCCATACGCACATGTCAAACATATTTGTATCGTATTTCACGCGTTTTTTGTACACACATTTCACCTGAATGTCCAGCTTATGTTGCTCTCCAGTATGACGTCGTATCTCCTGAACCAAGTTCTCTACAATGATACAATTTTGCAGGTACATCCAGTTTTATATGTGCCTACTGTCTGCGACATGTGTTGCGGACAGAGTTAGTAGCAAAGAAGTAATAAAATGTCATGCATGATACGCCAGTTTTTCATGCATCTCAGTATTTGACGTCATATCTCCTGAATCATGTGTCGTACAATGACATATTTTTGCAGGTACATTTAGCGGCAAATGTAGATATTGTCTGAGAGAAGTATTACTACTCGAGTTAAGAGCAACGAATTAATAAATTTAAAAGTCTTGCATGATTTGCTAGTTTTCGGTGTTTATGACGTCATATCTCCTGAACTTAATGACGTACAATGATGCAATTTTTCTGGTACATTCAATGGCACATGTGTCATGCTCCATGTGGCAGTTAGGTTACTAGCAAGCGATAAACTTTTTTCGTTTCGTCATTTTATGGAGGTCGTCAGCGAGAAAGAGTTCAGTAAAGGTTTTAAATTACGAGCAACGTCGGTCCAAGTTGGAGATAACCGTTTGCCGGCCGGTGTGGCCGACCGGTTCTAGGCGATTCAGTCTGGAACCGCGTGACCGCTACGGTCGCAGGTTCGAATCCTGCCTCGGGCATCGATGTGTGTGTTGTCCTTAGGTTAGTTAGGTTTAAGTAGTTCTAAGTTTTAGGGGACTGATGACCTCAGAAGTTAAGTCCCATAGTGCTCAGAGCCATCTGAAGCATTTTGAAGATAACCGTTTGGTAAAACACCGTGTCGTGATGCGTGAAGAAGTCCGTAACTTCATTGATTGGTTTGGGGGAGGGGACCATAGTCAGTTTGTGTCGCCTGGCCACCAAGAGCTATTGCATGACGATTTGATTCACGGATCCAGTTATATGGCTCCTTCCGTGTGTAGCGATTTTACGACTATGACGTGTGGGGCCTGAAGATGGCATCAATGTAATGCCGAAACTGGTAGCACATAGAAGTTCATAAAATAAAATAAATTTCTACAATACATACGGCTGTTGGTAAATTACTGCATCAAGAAGTTCATGCCAGCCGTTGTCCACGGTCCAAAATGGATCAACGAAGACAGTACACTTGGGTGCACGAATCAGGCGTCTGCTGCGGAGGCCCGTATGCAGTGACGTTCACTGAACGGTCGTTGATGAGACACTGTTGGTAGCCACCTTAATTCATCTAGGTGGTCTTTCTGCTTGTGCACATCTCCGCAGTCATCGTTTCACTCCTGTCATTTATGGCCTGCGCTGCACCACAGTTGTCTCACCGGTTTCGGATAGCGCATGTTGCCACGCGTAAACTTAACCACGACGGCACGCGAACAGCTTACAGATTTATCCCTTACGCAAATACTTTCAGCCTTGGTCCGAAAGCCAATGATCTTGTCCTCCTGTACGTACCCATTTGCACATTACGACAACGACTGCACTGTTTCTCGTGTCCCCTCTACAACCCTTATGCAGGGTGTTACAAAAAGGTAAGGCCAAACTTTCAGGAAACATTTCTCACACACAAAGAAGGAAAATATGTTATGTGGACATGTGTCCGGAAACGCTTACTTTCCATGTTAGAGCTCATTTTATTACTTCTCTTCAAATCACATTAATCGTGGAATGGAAACACACAGCATGAGGATTGACACATTGTTGGATGAACCATTCGCAGAAGTGTACCCGTGGAGGCCAATCAGATGCTGATAGTGCCTGCACACGCTGTACATTGTACGGAAACAACTGGTTCTCCCGTAGCACTCTCCATACAGTGACGTGGTCAACGTTACCTTGTACAGCAGCAACTTCTCTGACGCTGACATTAGGGTTATCGTCAACTGCACGAAGAATTGCCTCGTCCATTGCAGGTGTCCTCGTCGTTCTAGGTCTTCCCCAGTCGCGAGTCATAGGCTGGAATGTTCCGTGCTCCCTAAGACGCCGATCAATTGCTTCGAACGTCTTCGTGTCGGGACACCTTCGTCTGGAAATCTGTCTCGATACAAACGTACCGCGCCACGGCTATTGCCCCGTGCTAATCCATACATCAAATGGGCATCTGCCAACTCCGCATTTGTAAACGTTGCACTGGCTGCAAAACCACGTTCGTGATGAACACTAACCTGTTGATGCTACGTACTGACGTGCTTGATGCTAGTACTGTAGAGCAATGAATCGCATGTCAACACAAGCACCGAAGTCAACATTACCTTCCTTCAATTGGGCCAACTGGTGGTGAATCGAGGAAGTACAGTACATACTGACGAAACTAAAATGAGCTCTAACATGGAAATTAAGCGTTTCCGGACACAAGTCCACATAACATCTTGTCTTTATTTGTGTGTGAGGAATGTTTCCTGAAAGTTTGGCCGTACCTTTTTGTAACACCCTGTATACTTTCCATTACTGGTGCTGGCATCTGCCGTCTGTGAGTGGTTATGCCACGTTCACGTAGAACATAGGTGATCATCTCATAAATGTGATCGGACCGTGTATTACATTAAAACAGCAAACCTCTCCACGGTATAGAGCGCCTCTTTTGTACCATCTGCCAGTGAAGGTTGTTCAGCATCGCTCTCACGCTTACTAAACGGTCCCGTGACGAAATGTGCCACCCTTCATTGGACCTTCTCTGTATATGGCCGGCCGGAGTGGCCGAGCGGTTAAAGGCGCTACAGTCTGGAACCGCACGACCGCTACGGTCGCAGGTTCGAATCCTGCCTCGGGCATGGATGTGAGTGATGTCCTTAGGTTAGTTAGGTTTAAGTATTTCTAAGTTCTAGGGGACTTATGACCACAGCAGTTGAGTCCCATAGTGCTCAGTGCCATTTGAACCATTTCTCTGTATATGGTAAAAGTCGCAGACTGATGAGAAATACTTGACACACGTTTGATGAAGATGATGATGATGACTGGTTTGGGGGGGGGGGGGGGGGGGTTCAACTGCGCGGTTATCAGCGCCCGTAAAAATTTCCAGCCTATGCTCAGCCCAATCTCGCCACTTTCATGAATGAGGATGAAATGATGAGGACAACACAAACACCCAGTCATCTCGAGGCAGGTGAAAAATCTCTGGCCCCACCGGGAATCGAACCCGGGACGCGAGAACGCGACCGCGAGACCACGAACTACGGATGACACACGTTCGAACTCTATGTAAATCACAAGTACGAAAATGTTTGGTTTCCATATTGATTTAGATCTTACAAAATGCAATATGTCCATGGGAATTGGCAACCATTGAGACTGCACGTGTTTGTAAGGAAGTAATACTGTCGGCGGTAGGGATGTTGTGCGACGTGTGTGGTGTGTTGCCGGAGGACGGAATGAGGCTGGGGAGCGTGACAGGGGTGGGTTTGGAAGGGGGGGGGGGGGGGGGTTCGTGGCTGTCGGCGACGGTTGCAGCAGCAGCGGCAGCGAGGGATGCAATCAGCGGTCCGCTGAGAGCCTACCGGCACTCCGCCGCTTAATCGCCCGGAAACTTGTCGGCTCGCTGCCGCCACCCCGCGTCGCTAGCCGCGGGGAATGTGCGGAACTACTCTCGCCCTGCTCTCAGACTGCTCCTCGTGACTCGCCTACAAACGCCAACTCCGGCGGCAAGCAAGGCGATTGGGCGGCAGGTTGCCTGCCGAAATGCGAGCACGTCATTGGCATAACAGCTGGTAGGCTCGATAGTGTGTGTTTCGGCAGTACCTGTGAAACAATGGAGCCGCGCTCAGTGCGTCAGTGAAGTGGATTATTTGCCCGAAGACGCGGCGGCAGAATTGAGATCGTCAACTACCAATGCTTCGCAACGATTATGCCAAGCAGCAGTCGTTGTGGTAGAACTGGGTAACTCTAGGAACAGCTCCCGTCAGTCTGTCATAGATGTAGACCCTTTGGTTGTTATCATCATGAACATTTTCAGAATTGACATCTTTAGCTGTTTCGAAACCAAGCGATTTAAAGCTTGAAAGATTCCCGTCAAGACTTTTGGCGTAGGGACGCCAGATGAAAGTTAACCGTTTTGTTGTGGAGAAAACTATGCTTTTTCCCGTACTTGCTTAAAACCCTCTGGCAACGCTCGTATTTCTGCTTTACGCAGCCCTCGTGATTTTTGTGGATTTTCTTGTTTCTGTACTGATCCACAACCAGGGGAAAACCGACATCTGACATCGGCATTATTAGAAAAGTGGTTCAAATGGCTCTGAACACTATGGGACTTAACTTCTGAGGTCATCAGTGCCCTAGAACTTAGAACTACTTAAACCTAACTAACCTAAGGACATCACACACATCCATGCCCGAGGTAGGATTCGAACCTGCGACCGTAGCGGTCGCACGGTTCCAGACTGTAGCGCCTAGATCCGCTCGGTCACTCCGACCGGCTCATTATTAAAAAAGGTAGACATTGCAACTAGCCCTGAATGAAAATGGGGCAACGGATAACTGGAGAGGGGCGCTTGATAGGGCTACCTAGAGAACAGGGCGTGCCCTATTTTGCACGTTACTTGGCACAGGGCTGGAGGGCTCACATGCTGATGTGTGGGTCCCTACGTTCTATATCTTTTGTTTTAAATGAATTCTTTTAACTTGACTCCTTTGTGACTTTTACGGTATGTTAAAGATTGATGACCATTCATAATCCATTTATTTTAAACATAATCATCGGCTTTACAGCGATTACAGTAAGTATTCCAGTTTACAGGGATTACAAAAATGGTTCAGATGGCTCTGAGAACTATGGGACTCAACTGCTGAGATCATTAGTCCCCTAGAACTTAGAACTAGTTAAACCTAACTAACCTAAGGACATCACTCACATCCATGCCCGAGGCAGTATTCGAACCTGCGACCGTAGCGGTCTCGCGGTTCCAGACTGCAGCGCCTAGAACCGCACGGCCACTTCGGCCGGCCAGGGATTACATTTTAACAACTTATAGCTCGGCTATATTGTCTGCTAATCTGGACGCACATTATTGTTTTACGATCAAGATGGAACTGCGTTTGGCCAAATGTGTACAACCAAATTCTACCATTGCTTTACATAGAACATCCACTATGTGAGAGGAGGATAATGGGCGAACTGGGGACCAGATACATTAACACAGGGGGGCGAAGAAGTTTAGCGGAGCGATGTCTATTTTGTCGCTACTTGAAACTTGTGCCCTCCGGAAACGAACGATAGACCAAAGAAACTACAGTACATCCAGCTACAAAGGGAGTGAAGACAACTAATTTAACTATGCCGTAAGGCGGCGAATTAGTGTGACCGTTCGATGTTATAATTTGGCTACCCAATGCTCAATCACGTTCACTATTACTAGCATGAGGCAGACCACGTGTTCTAAGACCCCCTTCACACACAGAAACATTTTTACAGTTCAGTTTTTCGACCAAAATAAATCACTCGCGTTTGAGTATACTGCTTTGCACTCGATTTGCGCGATAGAATTTATACATTGGAACTTTTGTAGAGACTTTGCAGCTTGCGACACCACGTGGCTTTGTGCAAAGGATGGGAGCCTACTCTGTTTCCACACAGAATTTCCGAAATAAACGAGAAAGCAATCATTGTGTACATTCATTTCCCTACATAATCTGAAACTGGAAATAAAAGAATTAGTTCAAATATTCAAATACCTTTCTTCCTGTGAACATCGAGACAGACACACTGAGGACAAGTCTGCTCACTTACGCGTTTTCTGTAGAGCTCCTAGCATATAGCGTTCACCCGGAAGTTTTCCTGGGCCCCGGTGGAGGGCATGGTCGAACCACTTGGCCGTGACCAACTTCTCCACCCCAAATCTTATGATACTGGAACGTCTTTGACTTCGACCTGCCTGTGCTTTATCTCTGATCCCCTACCCAGGAGTAAGGTTGGCACTGCTATACTACAAAACTACTTCAGCTGTTTCCCATCTAGTATTTGGCCACGCTTTATGGAAAGGTGGGAGGAGGATTAGGAAAGTTCACGTTCAGATCCACATTCAAGTACAAGAAATACATGACACGCGACATTTATAAATATGTATAATGAAGCCTAACGCATTCTCTATCCGTCCACATGGGGTTCCGTTGCACCCGCGGCCGGCCTCCGTTTGTACTTCCCGGTGCGAGCGAGCAGCGAATCCTACTGCTTATGGAGTGGAAACTACTGTACCGTTTCAAGCTGATGGTACCATCTTCTCGTGGTTGTCCTATCCTTCTACCCTGGGCTCCGCAGTCATAAGTTTGCCTTGGGATCGATATGTAGTAGTCATGCCATTGCTTTTATACTGTTGGATATTTTCTACTATTCCCAGAACATAGACCTGTACGATATTAGGTTTCGGGGCACGAGGGTGTCTTTCATATTACATGGCGAGACGGGAAAAGGCGATAACGTCGTTATAGTCTCATTATCACTGGTGCTGCGAGAAGGTAGTGATGAATACGGTATTGCAGAGCCTGTGTTATTCAGAATTACGATGGAAAGTTCCTCTGGACATCCATGCATGTCTAAAGGAACTTTGCATAGTAATTCTGAACAACACAGGCACTGCAATATACGAGGGTCACTCCAAAAGAAATACACCCTATTTTCTTTCAAATCCATCTTTTATTCTACATGTTTGAAAGTTTTACAGTGTGTAGATACATCCTTTAGGAACAATATTTTCACTTCTCCACATAATTTCCATCCCTCTCAACTGCCTTACGCCATCTTGGAACCAGCTCCTGTATACCCGCACGGTAAATCAACCTGTTGGAGCCACTATTTGGCAGCGTACACAAGGGAGTCATCATCTTCAAACCTTGTTCCACGAAGAGAGTCTTTCAGTTTTCCAAAGAGATGATAGTCACTTGGAGCCAGGTCAGGACTGTTTAAGCGGGTTTTTCGGTGTTGTCCATCCAAGTTTTGTGATCGCTTCCATCGTTTTTTAACTGACATGTGGCCTTGCATTGTCATACAACAGCAAAACATCCTGCTTTTGACGATGTGGTCGAACGCGACTCAGTCGAGCTTGAAGTTTCTTCAGTGTCGTCACATATGCATCAGAATTTATGGTGGTTCTATTTGGCATTATGTCCACAAGCAAAAGTCTTTCGGAATCGAAAAACACCTTACCCATAACTTTTCCAGCAGAAGTTGTGGTTCTGAATTTTTTTTTTTTTTTTTCCTCTTGGGTGAATTTGCATGATGGCAGTCCATTGATTGCCTCTTCGTCTCTGGGGAAAAATGATGGACCCATGTTTCATCACCTGCCACAATTATTCCAAGAAATTCATCCCCACCATTCTCGTACTGTTCCAAAATTTCGCTGCATACCGTTTTTCTTGTTTCTTTGTGAGCCACTGTCAACATCCTGGGAACCTACCTGGCACAAACCTTTTTTAACGCCAACACTTTCAGTATTCTGCAAACACATCCTTCCCCCATCCCAAAGTAGCGTGACAATTCGTTCACTGTGATGCGTCTGTCAGCAGTCACCAATTCGTTAACTCTCTGCACATTGTCTGGAGTGTGTGCAGTACGAGGCCTGCCGCTGCGAGGACAATCCTCAGTATTGCCGTGCCCGCTTTCATCACGTAACCTACTTGCCCACCGACTAACTGTACTGCGATCGACAGCAGCATCTCCATACACCTTTTCCAACCTCTTGTGGATGTTTCCCACTGTCTAGTTTTCACAGTGCAGGAATTCTATGACAGCACGTTGCTTCTGACGAACGTCAAGTGTAGCAGCCATCTTGAAGACATGCTGTGACGGCGTCACTCACGGGAACCGGTTGAACTAAGTTTGACAACAAGCGGGAAGGATGTATCTACACACTGTAAAACTTTCACACATGCAGAACGAAAACCGTATTTTTACAAAAATAGTGTCCATTTCTTTCGGAGTGACCCTCATGTTTATACGCCGACACCAGGCATGCGACTTTCAAGTAAAATGTCTCCCCTGTACGGGAATAAACGTAATGGATGTTCGAGTATTGCTATAGACATATGGTTGACGACATGAAAGTGTGTGCCTCACCGTGAGTCGTGCTCGGATAGCGGGAAATCCGAGTGCGTGCCCTGATCCGGCACAAATTTTCACTGTCGTCATTCCTTTCTGCAGCTAATGATTGTCTATATTCCCAATTGCGAATATGTTTAATGTATTTAGCGATGAATTTCAGAAACTATGGTATAAGTATGTAGCCAGTGTGACATACGCGAGTTTTGGTCGGCTCAGGAGGCGTGCACGGATAACCTAATGGTTAAGTCGACATCCCGCGGCAAACGGGGGATCTAGCTTCGAGTCCCGGTCTGGCACACATTTTCATATTCCACCAATAGGTACTACACCTATACCTAACACAGATAAAGCCAAGTTACTCGTATTCAGCAAATTTATATCCAGGAAATTTCGGACGGCTGCCCGTCGTCAACAATGTCTGCTCCTCGAGACATACGAGCCAAAAATGAAGAAGAGATCCGCATGATTTTAAGCGTGTAAAGAGTTAATGCGAAACCGGGCCAGGAGATAAAATATATCCAGATTAAACTGCTTTGTGTGTCTTATCTGGTGGTGGCGTTTTTGTTTCAATGTGGCCATTCAAAACTAGAATCAATCCACACCACCAAATTCCTTGCTCCTACGCGATAACCTTTACACGAACGTACAAGCCTTCAGTCAAAAATAAGAGTGTAAAATATACTATTATTTCAGAAGGTTGAGTGTAATCGCTGTTTGATTGTGTAACAGCCACACTGCGTGCTTTCTTATACCTACGTCCAGCCGGAAGCCTTCCAATCCAATACAGATGCGACGCCGCAGTGTGTGGACTCGAACAATTTCTGGCGCTGCGATCTCGTTACGAAGGAAGACTGTTGTGATGGTTCCGGTGTTAATTTGTTGAACTACAGTGGCCCCTGACACGAGATCACTTTCCGTGCATCGTTAGTTCATGCATCCGACACATCTTTATCTAGACTTGTTCTGTCTAGCGTAACGATAATATACAAAAGCTCATTTGAACTTCGACTGATAAACATAATAGTGAAATAAAAATCTGAAAAAAAAGCGAAGTGCAGGCTCCGCTAGGTTAGCCTGCATCTTGTACTCGCAAACTGCAAGAGTCGTCGTTGTGTTGCAGTATTTTGAAGTATGTTTTATGCTCACGTTCTATGACAGTTTTGGAAAACCAATATCTCATCTATAAAAAAATCAACACCGATTATCTAAGCAGTGATCGTGCAACACACAACTCGCTCTGTTTATCCATGAAATCCAAAGCGCCGTATGCAAAGGGGCCCAGGTTAACTCTGCTCCATACTTTCCGGAATACATGCGATACAACTCCGCATTGTCGTTTACTCAGTAAACTGCGATCTTACCGAACATCCGACTACATTTGCGACTCGATTTAGAGCTTCCTAGTACACGCAACTCAACACTACTTCTTAACGAGATGAAATCGACATGGGAGTGTTAGGCACATAACGTCTGGAGCATCAACAGACTGTTCGTAGACGATCTGTGAGTATAAATATCTTTTCGCATTTCATTTACTTACGCAACCAGATTCAGTATTTTATTACACCACCTTCAGGCCCCTTGAAAAATATAGATTGTGAGGGATCTAGTCTTGTGTGCAGTTGTAAGAGGAGCCAATACTAAACAATCCTTGTCCGTGTATCTTTGGTTTACAGAACACTATCCCTTCGTTCATCAACCAACGATTCGTCGGTTCTATGTTCCTTTGACTTGTCGGTTACGAGCTACAGAAAAGTAACGACAGCTGCGATAGATTTTTTGTAAACAATGATACATAAATTATCTGTTACTTTCAGCATTAACTGAAAGTAAACCTAAGGTAAAATGAATACGTCGTATAGCTAACGAAGTGGTCCTGAATCGAAAAGGCAAGAAAAGAAAATTACGCTAGAACCTGAGTAAAAGAAGGGATCGTTTTGAAGCATTGTTCACACTTCCCAACCCCAGCGAATCAACGGCTCACAAAAATATATTCGGGAAATGTGAGAGTGAGGTGGAAGCAGTGTGTAGGTGGTCAAGGGGGCAGCAAAGTGAAAGTTTGTTTGGACTTTTGGGACAAGGAGTGTGTATGGATTACGTAGCTTTTTTCGTATTTATGTGAACAATGCAGCGAAGAAAATTCATTAACTATGATGTCAAACATTAAAATCGTTATTAACTGTCGCCCTTTGTCTCTGCGTGAGCTCTCTTCCACTACTGCGTGTTTCTGGCAATGCCGAGCGACAGAAATGTGAGACAGCAACGAAAAGTTTATCTTCAATTTGTCGACGATGTGACGCAAAAAACTATAGGTAAGTGTTTTTGGCAACTGTCGGACGGTTTATATATGGATCAGGAGCATCTCCTGTGGGCTGTGATTTTTTTTTTTTTTGTCATCAGTCTACTGACCGGTTTGATGCGGCCCGCCACGAATTCCTTTCCTGTGCTAACCTCTTCATCTCAGAGTAGCACTTGCAACCTACGTCCTCAATTATTTGCTTGCCATATTCCAATCTCTGCCTTCCTCTACAGTTTTTGCCCTCTACAGCTCCCTCTAGTACCATGGAAGTCATTCCCTCATGTCTTAGCAGATGTCCTATCATCCTGTCCCTTCTCCTTATCAGTGTTTCCACATATTCCTTTCCTCTCCGATTCTGCGTAGAACCTCCTCACTTATCAGTCCACCTAATTTTCAACATTCGTCTATAGCGCCACATCTCAAATGCTTCGATTCCCTTCTGTTCCGGTTTTCCCACAGTCCATGTTTCACTACCATACAATGCTGTACTCCAGACGTACATCCTCAGAAATTTCTTCCTCAAATTAAGGCCGGTATTTGATATTAGTAGACTTCTCTTGGCCAGAAATGCCTTTTTTGCCATAGCGAGTCTGCTTTTGATGTCCTCCTTGCTCCGTCCGTCATTGGTTATTTTATTGCCTAGGTAGCAGAATTCCTTAACTTCATTGACTTCAGAACCATCAATCCTGATGTTAAGTTTCTCGCTGTTCTCATTTCTACTACTTCTCATTACCTTCGTCTTTCTCCGATTTACTCTCAAACCATACTGTGTACTCATTAGACTGTTCATTCCGTTCAGCAGATCATAATTCTTCTTCACTTTCACTCAGGACAGCAATGTCATCAGCGAATCGTATCATTGATATCCTTTCACCTGGTATTTTAATTCCACTCCTGAACCTTTCTTTTATTTCCATCATTGCTTCCTCGATGTACAGATTGAAGAGTAGGGGCGAAAGGCTACAGCCTTGTCTTACACCCTTCTTAATACGAGCACTTGTCAGCTCTTGCCGTCTTCGGAATTGTGTGGATGATGCTTTTCCGAAAGTCAGATGGTATGTCGCCAGACTCATATACTCTACACACCAACGTTAATAGTCGTTTTGTTGCCACTTCCCCCAATGATTTTAGAAATTCTGATGGAATGTTATCTATCCCTTCTGCCTTATTTGACCGTAAGTCCTCCAAAGCTCTTTTAAATTCCGATTCTAATACTGGATCCCCTATCTCTTCTAAATTGACTCCTGTTTCTTCTTCTATCACATCAGACAAATCTTCACCCTCATAGAGGCTTTCAATGTATTCTTTCCACCTATCTGCTCTCTCCTCTGCATTTAACAGTGGAATTCCCGTTGCACTCTTAATGTTACCACCGCTGCTTTTAATGTCACCAAAGGTTGTTTTGACTTTCCTGTATGCTGAGTCTGTCCTTCCGACAATCATATCTTTTTCGATGTCTTCACATTTTACCTGCAGCCATTTCGTCTTAGCTTCCCTGCACTTCCTATTTATTTCATTCCTCAGCGACTTGTATTTCTGTATTCCTGATTTTCCCGGAACATGTTTGTACTTCCTCCTTTCATCAATCAACTGCAGTATTTCTTCTGTTACCCATGGTTTCTTCGCAGCTACCTTCTTTGTACCTACGTTTTCCTTCCCAACTTCTGTGATGGCCCTTTTTAGAGATGTCCATTCCTCTTCAACTGTACCGCCTACTGCGCTATTCCTTATTGCTGTATCTATAGCGTCAGAGAACTTCAAACGTATCTCGTCATTCCTTAGTACTTCCGTCTCCCACTTCTTTGCATTACGCGCTGCCAAATTTCACTGTCAGACTGAGTATTTAAATTAAACTTTAGTAAAAATCCGGCCGTGGTGGCCGAGCGGTTCTAGGCGCTTCAGTCTAGAACCACGCGGCTACTACGGTCGCAGCTTCGAATCTTGCCTCGGGCAAGGATGTGTGTGATGTCCTTAGTTAGGTTTAAGTAGTTCTAAGTTCTAGGGGACCGATGACCTTAGAAGTTAAGTCCCATAGTGCTCAGAGCCATTTGAACCATTCTTTTTTTTTTTAAGTTTAGGGGACTGACGAGCTCAGAAGTCAAGTCCCATAGTGCTTGGAGCCATTTCAACCATTTAGTAACAAGCTCACGAAAGTGAACATATAGACTCAGCGTAATACAGATGTCATCTGATATAGAAGTACCGTTCTCTATTGGAAGAGAACCTATGCCAGTAGACAATGGCACTGTCGAATATGGCTATATGAGATGAGATGTGTATTATGTTGAGTCTATGTGCCCACTTTCGTAACCTTTTTACGAATGTTTGATGTAAATTTTTAGTGTGATGATGAAATTTTGTTCTTTCTATTTTTACTTAGCAGACTTTGAATTATAAAGCCAGGATTAAATTGGAAATTGCAAAGCCACCGCATACGTGAGGAACAGACAGTGTCGAAATTCTGATTACTTTTTACGCATGGATGCGTCACTGCCAGCAAGATATAATGTCATTTTTTTCAACAATTTTTTCAGTCGAGGTGTGAGCCGGCTGCCGTACAAGCACATGTCTGCTACGGAGGGCTGAGAAGTGGAGGGAATTTAATAAGGCGATGGAAATTTCGCCGGTCGGCGGGCAGCGTAGCAAATCGTGAAAAATTGCGTCGCGTGTGGCGGCGCAGTCTGTTTCCCGCTAATCGGCTGTCCAGATGGGCAGCGCGAGATACTGACCCAGAGAGCGGGCGCAGCCAAGTGACGCGGGCAGCGGGCAACCGGCAGGCGCGGAGCGGCGCAGGTCCGGAGCTGAGCCCTGCGGCTGGCCAGGGCATGCGTGCGCGCACCCGGGGGCTGATGCACCGCACGCACGGTTCAAATCAAATGGCTCTGAGCACTATGGGACTTAACATCTGAGGTCATCAGTCCCCTAGAACTTAGAACTACTTAAACCTAACTAACCCAAGGACATCACACACATCCATGCCCCAGGTAGGATTCGAACCTGCGATCGTAGCGGTATCGCGATTCCAGACTGAAGTGCCTAGAACCGCTCGGCTACAACAGCCGGCCGCACGCACGGGGGGCACCACAGTCTCTACTCGGCAACCTACGAGCGAGGACATCTCGCGGTTTTACGACAGACGCGTGTTCACTTCGGTACCTCCTAGGAGAGGCGTGTACACACTGTGCTAACGAAGGCCAACGAATGACAGCCAGTGGATTCGGTCGAACGTTGCTCGCCAATACATTCGCGTTCGGCCTCTCATCCTCACCAAATAGAGGATTCGGATCAACGGATTCGGTCGTGCAGGATCGCAGCTGGCTCTGATAACTTGTCGTGGTTGCTCTCATTTCGATATTATCATAAAATAACGCTTTAATTACAGTTCTAAGGTAGAGGACGATTTATCAGTCGACGCACGTGCACCATTTATTTTACTGCAAGAAGCTGATCGTCAGAAACGGATAAATGACACTGGTGGACGATCTCTCTTTTAAAAGGTAGGGAGCAGTGTGGTGAGACAAATTAGTCTGACCTTGCAGCTGATTTGGAATACGGGGAATTTCATATTTTATCCGAATGAAAGCTACAGATTTCGAAATCTTATTTAATTATGTACGCCCTGGAATTTCAAAGATGACAACTTTTCAGGACAAATGTACAAATGGTTCAAATGGCTCTGAGCACTATGGGACTTAACATATGAGGTCATCAGTCCCCTAGAACTTAGAACTACTTAAACCTAACTAACCTAAAGACATCACACACATCCATGCTTGAGTAAGGATTCGAACCTGCGACCGTAGCGGTCGCGTGATTCCAGACTGAAGCTCCTAGAAACGCTCGGCCACATCGGCCGGCTACAAATGTACCTGCAGCAGATAGGATAAAGATTACACTGAGATATTTAGCTACTGGGCGAAGACACGTCAATAAAGAATCCATTTTCTTTGTCGCAGTCTTCACATTACTTTCTAACAGTCACCCTACTTCGCTCCAAGATAGTCTTTTCAGTTTATTGCTATAATCGCACTTCGCTGGGTCCCATAAACATTTCCGTTCCTGATAAAATTGTCAGCTTTAATGCTGTCTCCGTATTCCGCTCCATAGTCCAGCATTTTTAATCTCATTAACACACACACGTTCAACAGACACAGCAAACTGCAACAAACCAACGAAGATTCGACCCGGCGTCCACACTGAGATGCGTCTCAAGACAAACGTGCCGCCAACGCTTTGACTTTAACCGTCGGCAGTCCGACCCGTTAACCAACGCCAACCGCTTGGTTGGCTCCGATTTGACGCCTGTACATACTAAGCAAATCACGGCGGTTGGTTGGCGTTACGGTGTACTGCGTATCATTATAAAGTGTATATCCAGTGTCGCATCAAATACTGTATGTGATATGTGTAGAAGACAGATACAGCGAAGAGGCGCTGCTGAGTCACAATCGCAAAAAAATGGCGCTGAGCACTATGCGACTTAACTTCTGAGGTCATCAGTCGCCTAGAACTTAGAACTAATTAAACCTAACTAACCTAAGGACATCACACACATCCATGCCCGAAGCAGGATTCGAACCTGCGACCGTAGCAGTTGCTCGGTTCCAGATTGTAGCGCCTAGAACCCCACGGCCACTCCGGCCGGCCACAATGGCAAACAAGACGCACAACTATAAAAGTATTGTAAGTCTTTATGAACGAAAAAAAAGTTCTTTTATGACAAGTAACTCTGTGCACTGCATCCAGGTAAGCAATCCTGAGAGAATTATTAAGAAAATCATCATCGCCTGCAGAAGATACAGCGGCGGTTAAGAATTAATGTACAGATGAACCGCCGTGGTCCGCATATTATTTCATTTACTACTACTTTCATTCATCAGGCTCAAGTATCTTCAGATATTTATTGCCGTTTATTAACATGAACGTATTGCCATCAGGGCAATGGATAAACCAATTAACACTGCCACCTATGGTGATTTATGTCTACACTACGAAAAACATGGTGTGGCCAACTGCGAATCGAAGCTCAAACCCGTGTGCACCGATAATTTCTCTCGTTTTTTTTTCCCCTCGAGAATATTTGTTTAATACAATCTGAGCAGCAAAGCAATGTTTTTACTTGAAACTGATTATACCGGAACTTGGAGAAAACCGTCAATTTCAAGTTATAACCGCAACACATGTCCAGAAAATTCCCTTTCACAAAGAGAGTAGTGCTGAATGACAAGTGGCACTTGTCCGTATGGTACGAAGCTGCAGAGTACTTTACTTACAGCCGCTCCAGCGCCATCAGGTCCTGGAAGGCGCCGCGCTCCACCGTGTGGATCTGGTTGTCCTGCAGCTGCCTGCAACACAACGAAACGCACATGTCACACGCGTTTACTTCTAGCCTTCCGTAAAACACATCAACTCAGTAACGTAATTAACTCAAGTGAGATACCTTCACAAGTTGTTAAGTATGCTTGTAGACTGATTACACACTTTCCTTCCAATAAGTTCCGGTACTCACTTTTTTTATTACTGGCGAATAAGCGACTCTAGCGCAGTAACTACGGTGGCAGCTGGCGATAACAACTGTAAACAACAGATGTGCATTCGAACAGTCAGTTTTGAGCAAGGAGTTTTAAACAGTGGTTGTGTGGCAGTAGTGTGTCAAAATTGTTCTGTCACAAATCGCAATAGAGGAACATCTCTAGATCAAATGTTGAAGAAGAAACAAATGTGTCTATAGTTTTTACCGCTCGCCCTGGCTCGCGAACCAAAACAATGACTCCAGGACGCCTGCTGCGACTTGATTCAAATGCAAAACACGGACAATTCTTTTCTGGAAAAAATCACCACCGGTGACGAGACTTGGCGCTATCAATACGAACCAACCACAAAACGACGAAGCACACATGGGGTACGTATTTTATCTATGATCTACACAATTGCATTTCTCTTTACAAATAGGTAAATGCAAAATAAAGGCTGTAACGAGGAAAAGAAGCCGCGCGGGATTAGCCGAGCGGTCTGAGGCGCTGCAGTCATGGACTGTGTGGCTGGTCCCGGCTGAGGTTCGAGTCCTCCCTCGGGCATGAGTGTGTGTGTTCGTCCTCAGGATAATTTAGGTTCCTCACAAGCGACTTCTAATCAAGCGGGCCTATGGGGTATCGTCTCAGTTGTGCGACTGGATTCGTGATTTCCTGTCAGGAAGGTCGCAGTTTCGTAGTAATAGACGGCAAATCATCGAGTAAAACTGAAGTGATATCAGGTGTTCCCCAGGGAAGCGTCCTGGGACATCTGCTGTTCCTGATCTATATAAATGACCTGGGTGACAATCTGAGCAGTTCTCTTAGGTTGTTCGCAGATGATGCTGTAATTTACCGTCTAGTAAGGTCATCCGAAGACCAGTATCAGTTGCAAAGCGATTTAGAAAAGATTGCTGTATGGTGTGGTAGGTGGCAGTTGACGCTAAATAACGAAAAGTGTGAGGTGTCCCACATGAGTTCCAAAAGAAATCCGTTGGAATTCGATTACTCGATAAATAGTAAAATTCTCAAGGCTGTCAATTCAACTAAGTACCTGGGTGTTAAAATTACTTCAGTTGGAAAGACCACATAGATAATATTGTGGGGAAGGCGAGCCAAAGGTTGCGTTTCATTGGCAGGACACTTAGAAGATTCAACAAGTTCACTAAAGAGACAGCTTACACTACACTCGTTCGTCCTCTGCTAGAATATTGCTGCGCGGTGTGGGATCCTTACCAGGTGGGATTGACGGAGGACATCGAAAGGGTGCAAAAAAGGGCAGCTCGTTTTGTATTATCACGTAACAGGGGAGAGAGTGTGACAGATATGATACGAGAGTTGGGATGGAAGTCATTAAAGCAAAGACGTTTTTCGTCGCGGCGAGATCTATTTACGAAATTTCAGTCACCAACTTTCTCTTCCGAATGCGAAAATATTTTGTTGAGCCCAACCTACATAGGTAGGAATGATCATCAAAATAAAATAAGAGAAATCAGAGCTCGAACAGAAAGGTTTAGGTGTTCGTTTTTCCCGCGCGCTGTTCGGGAGTGGAATGGTAGAGAGATAGTATGATTGTGATTCGATGAACCTCTGCTAAGCACTTAAATGTGAATTGCAGATTAGTCATGAAGATGTAGATGTAGATGTAGTGTGTAAGCTTAGGGACTGATGACCTACGCAGTTAAGTCCCATAAGAATTCACACACATTTGAACATTTTTTAGAGAAAAAGAAACCGACATTTCACGATTACAAGATCAGTGGTAAACAGCGGCAATGGACAAAGGAGAAGCGTTAAATTTTTTGACACATAATGTGCTCACAAAACAGAGTCACCCACTTAACAAAGTTCATCTGGAGTTATTGTGTTTGGACAGACCAACTTATCAGCTGATTCTAATTGACCACTGGGAATGAGCGTACGGCATTGTGGGCCGGGAGTCCCCCATTCGGGGAAGTTCGGCCGCCGAGGGCAAGTACTTATTGCATACTACTTATTGCATACGACGCTACTTTGGGCGACTTGCGCGTTGGAGATGAGGATCAAATGATGATGAGGAC
The DNA here is from genome assembly GCF_021461385.2 of Schistocerca piceifrons. Lineage (NCBI taxonomy): Eukaryota > Metazoa > Arthropoda > Insecta > Orthoptera > Acrididae > Schistocerca > Schistocerca piceifrons. The sequence goes on from NC_060141.1 coordinate 635,705,226, forward strand.
AACACAACACCCACTCCCTGAGCGGTGAAAATCTCCTGCCCCAGCCGGGAATCGAAACCGGGCCCCTTGGCGTGGCATTCCACCGCGCTGACCACTCAGCTAACGGGGAGGACTAACTCACCACTATGATCACTACATAGCCTCTTAAAATGTTGATTTCATAACAAGATTGTAACACATAATTTCTCGGGCGAAAATGTGTGCTAACCTTTTTGGATACTGCAGTCACCTTGGCCACTTTCCGGCTGCAGGAGGAAAGGGTTTTTTGTTCGGCCTGAAAATGATTGCTCAGTAATTCCCTATTCCTCCTACATGTGTGGTGGTCGGAGCCGACTAGGTTGACTTCAAGGACGAGTAAATAAATGTTCCTCGAGAGACTGTGTTTTCTCAAACATGTTTCAGAAAAAAATTATGAAAGCGCTGCAAGGAAGCAGCACCCTACAAAATCTTTCTTACTGGGAGCAGGAAATGGTCACTGGAAACGCCTACATTCAGCTACCGATTATTCTTGGCTTAAGGCCTATCCGTTAAATAAACCCGTGGAGCCAGTCCTCGTGGTGTAGAGCTGGTGTTTTCGCATTTCGGATGTCGGAAGAGGGTGGTTCTTCGAAGCTAACCAAGTTATTTCATGCAGTAAGTGAAACTGAGAGACACCTATAATGCACAGCAGTGTGCAGGTGTGGATTTCGTGCTGAACTTTCCGGTGCTCCGGAAGAGTCTTGCTTTTAAGTGATAGGGCTGGTGCTTGGCTGGCAGAGAGAGCTCTTACATAATGTCGCGGAGACAGTAGCTAGCTAGAAGATTCCGTGAAGCAATGGAGACGGAGTTAGCGCGGTTGAGTAGATGCCAGCAAATTATACTCGGGTCCGTGGGAATCTGAGAGTGGTTTGTTTGTGTGTCTCTTCCTGTACTAACTTTGAACTGTATTCTCGTTGTGCTGTTGCGGTGAGTATTGGCGAGACTTGCTAGTATCCAGTCGGAGGTAGTTTGTTGAACTGCATGCGTTGAACACATTCCGATCCACAAGATCTCGGAATCTTCCCTGAAAGTAATTAGAAAGCTACAAGGCTTTTAATTATTGACTTTGAGAGCAAAGCTGGCGACCCTTGTCTACAGGGGAACGGGAACTCGACCGACAAACTTTCAGACGAGGTAGTGTGGAGCAAACAAGGGAAAAATTGTAGACAATATAGGATCTATCATGTATATCTTAAATATTAGTGCTTTTTCATCTTCGTTACTGTGAAACACATCTCTACTACTGGCAGCTCTTTGCTTTTCATAATTTCAGAAGAGGTATTATTGACCATGAACAAGAAAAAACGGGTCCAGTAAACATGGTCTCTAAAGCGCATACTTTAAGAGCTATTAGCAGTTGGTCATCTTCGCTACTGTGAAACACGTCCTTTCTTCTAAATAGCTCTTAAGGTATGCAACTTAGGGCTCAGGTTTACTGAACATTCTTTCTTTTTTTGATCCGCTTTACCTCCAACCAAAATATAGAAAGAAAAAGCTAGCAGCAGAAGAAATGTGTTTCACAGTATCGCAGATGGACTAGTCCTAATAGCTCTTAAGGTTTTTCAAATACCACATTTACTAGCTTTTTTTCCCTTGTCTTAGTCCAAACTATCATCTGTGAAAGTCGAGTTCTGGCTCATTCTCAATATTACTAAACCGTGTCACGGAACCTAATACCAATTCCAGGTTGTCTAACGGCTTTCGGGGGCAACGAATATTTGATTTTCAATATTTCGCGTAATTATTGACCACATTTAAAATTTTGTCACTACCTATTCATTAAGAGATATAATCTTATGTTAAATGTTGTAAGAAGTGTATATTTCTATTGTCTATTGTCAAACCACAATTTACGAATGATGTTTATATTTTATTAATTGGATTAAGTCGGAATATTAATATTTGTCATGCTGGAAATAACTGTGGTAGCAGGGAATGTCTGCACCAAAGTATTGTTGGCAGGAGAGACCGCACATTGATATAATTTTAAAAAGGTTATGAGAGACCGCGTATGGACACATTTAAGAAAAGAGCGGGAAAGACCGCGCATTGATACATTTTGTAATGGTAGCAGGGATTGTCTGCACTAGAAAGCATTGTTGGCGGGAGAGACCGCACTTTAGCGTTCGTAGGAAGTCAGTAGTAAGCGAGATGTGAAGTGAGTCGGTAGCAGGTCTGAAGCGAGAGGTTGAGAGGAGCGGTGTGCCTGCCAGCCACCAGCTATGATTTACAAGAGATTATAAACGGATGTACAGAGACATCAGCTAACTATAATCATAAGAGGAACTAATATTATCGAATTATTTTTTTTGAGAAACTCAAGACGACTGAAGGTATGTTTGCGCAATGCTAGTTGTATGATTATTGTAAAAAGTAAGTCCCATTTGAATGTTTGTAAAATCATTTCATTCATAATATAATTAATTTTTGGCAGCAATATTGCATTATGATTATAATCCATCCCAAAAACCATCAACGTAAAACTTTGCAAAATTTTATTGTTGTCAAGAAAAAGTTTTACTATGAATTACGTAACTTCAGTCAAATTAATTAAAGAATAACGTCAGCTTTGGGAATAAATACAGCCACTTATTATGACAACCCACTAGCAGCTAACAGAGTATAGTAAAACAGAGTAAGTATAGTCATGTCGCAGTTCGATGTAGCAGTCATATGGCGATCCAGTAACAGTAAAAAAAGGTAAGGAACAGTTTTGGATTATTGCAGGTAACGACTGAGGGCCACGACGACGACACATTCTATGTTTCGTCGAAATAATCAGAAAATCACTTTTAATAAGCAGCATTTAAATTTGTAAGCGAAGATTGAGAAAGAGAATTAATTTCAGAGGGAAGATTTCATTTGTTATTATTAAGCAAAAGATAGAAATCCTAAGGGATAGTTTCATAGGTTATTGTAGAAGGGAAGGTTGCGTAACAAAAGAGATATAGAGGAGACGGGAAGGTTTCAATGTTTAGCGCAATAAGACACTTAGAAACTGTGTGAAAGTCTTGAGGCAGCGTCACTGATTACTCGCAAACACCCGAACTTTATCCTACCAGTATTTGAGAATGACAGCACTGAGCGACTATCGATAAACTTTGCACATATTTCAAACCTTTACAAAACTCTTTCTCGCTTACACGCTCAAAGCCAAATATCTGACACATTGACTCATTTTTAAAGCAATCAGACACGTGAAGATGGGAATTAGATTCTTTAAAAGACTCGCGAGTTTAATGGTTTAAACTGAATGGGTAGTGTGGCACCGCAGAAAAGTAATCGGGATACGCCAGTAAACACTTGCTATTAAATAAGTGGAGTAGTATATCGTGTAACTTTTTCCGCTAACTTTTCGAAAATAATGCTTGGATTTAGGCTTATGCTGATTCGCGCGACACCACAGAAGCTCCGAAGTACGACGAAAGGAACGTTTCTAGCAGTTCTCGTGCCGTTGCTGCATCACAGTCGAAACCGGTAAACTATCGAGCCCCCTAAATGCGATCGAGACAATTTAGGAGGAGGAGATTAGTGTTTAACGTCCCGTCGACGAAGAGGTCATTAGAGACGGAGCACAAGCGCGGATTAGGGAAGAATGGGGAATAAGCGGCAGTGCCCTTTCAAAGGAATCATCCCGGCATTTGCCTGAAGCGATTTAGAGAAATCACGGAAAACCTAAATCTGGATGGTCAGACGCAGGTTGGAACCGTCGTCCTCCCGAATGCGAATCCAGTGTGCTAACCACTGCACCACCTTGTTCGGTCCGAGACAATTGTCAATAAAAGAAGTTCAGTGGTAAGATCGTTGCCTTGCGACCGCGCCGGGTCACCACACGGATTTAGTCTGCCACTGCACTTCAAAAAACTCACTCTGTGCTGTCAAAATTCGTTCCGTTATTTAATTATTACTTAACGTGAGTTATTTAATTATTACTTAACGTGAGTTTTCCTTGTCTACTCCTATACACATAACATTATAGCCCTCAGAGCGTAATGATTTGCTGACTTGATTTGTCGATGAAACGAAACTGAAGATATCCCAATTGTACGAGAACCATTCAACAGACCGCGAACAATTATCGGGTGATCCAAGGACCACCTGAAGAAGTAGGATATCGGGAGAGTTGTTTTGTGAAGTGTAGTGCGGCTGCGTTTTCGTTTCGGTTTGCAACTGAATTTTGCCGGCCGCGGTGGTCTCGCGGTTCTAGGCGCTCAGTCCGGAGCCGTGCAACTGCTACGGTCGCAGGTTCGAATCCTGCCTCGGGCATGGATGTGTGTGATGTCCTTAGGTTAGTTAGGTTTAAGTAGTTCTAAGTTCTAGGGGACTGATGACCACAGTTGTTAAGTCCCATAGTGCTCAGAGACATTTTTTGAACTGCATTTTGTTGTTGCTACGTAAGGATTGGCAACATTAAAGGAGCAACTCACACATTTTCTGCCAGCAACTGAGAAAATCGCGTAAAACGTAATGGGAGAATCAGAGAGAATACGAATTGTGTCCTCGGAGACTTTCGCGGCGGCATGTCTGAATAAAATATTTCGATTTTCAAGTCGCGTCAGTTTTAATAAAACTCCCAAGGTTTCGATGACTATCTCCGCCATCGTCATCAGGAGTAAAACTATTCGCATTAACGTGGCTTTAAAACCAAGAAGATTTTATTGAGAATTCGAACTACTCTCCTTTATACTCGAGTTCAGCCTCAACCTCAAACGTGTCGTTGCTTACTGTAGTGAGCGATATCGTAAGGAATTATTTGTGGTACATAATCTTTAGCATCATCTTTGTAGTACATCGAAATTCCTCTCTTCATCAAAGTTTTACTACAGGCTTGCAATGCATATTTGACAACACACGACGCAGCGGTGATTATTATTCAACAACTGAAGCTATGTTCGATTGTCCACGATGACGAGGCGGTGGCTTTTCCTCATAAAGAGAATATGCTATGCGGCATACAGACAGATCATTAGTGGCGAATTTCATGCACCTATATTCCTTCCCTTTGACGGATGTTAATGAGGCATCGGTCGGCGTTGGAACGTTTGTACCACACCAATGAGCCAAATAATGTCTACTGTATTCGTGGATTGGTTTCAAAATAGTCAGAAGCAAAACTATAAACATTTTTTTGCGTTATGTTACACAACAGCCCAGACTAACGGCCGCAGTATGAAGTAAGTACATCGTTATTCTTACTGTTCATCTTACCCTTATTCTTTTAGTTATTATCAGTACTAATTTAAAAATATTAAATAACTATAATTTACATATAAAGAAATTGATACAGAGAAAGAGGGACGACCATTCTTGCGAATGACTTGCAGAAAGATTTATCAGACCTGAGGCATGCATATTCTTGTACATGCTAGTTTAAAATTACAAGGAAAAAAAAAGATACTACTTCCCGTTGAAATATGAAAATCGTCAGTTCGAGTGTCAATAATGTCACTGCACTAAAATCTACTGCTCGTCGGATAAGAAAAACAAGAAAGATTACTGCATTTTTTTAAAATAATGAGAACTGTAACAGAGTCATAACTAACATTAATGGTTTCGTTTACAAATAACTTCTGCCACCTGTCAGGATTTTCTGTTATTTATACTTTGCATACCACGTTTCGCTAAATGATTCCAATTTTTAACCAATTTTTAAGTGAGTTTTCTGTGTGTTATGTCATTTATTCGTGATCTTTTCGATGTGTAAGGTGCTGCATAGTTATACTGTCTGTAAGTTTTGTTGTGGCGCACTTGTGCAGAAGCTCACACGTATTAAACATCGCATACAATTTTCTGTGCACAGTACACGAAATAGCAAACGTACATAAACAAACAGGGTCACAGTCAGCATGCAGTCACTGAGGTACCACATACGGCGGGTCATTTGTGTTGACTATAGTTTTATTGTGTTTTCAATATAGGTTAAGAGTTCTTTTTTACATTTTGTTTACTAATTCTGAAAGACTAACACATATGATGATTATCATATCTGGTCACAAAATAAAGGAAAAAAATGCAATCAAAGGCTGTTTTGAATTACAACAAACTTTAAACGTCGGGTCGCTGTATATCTTCACGTGATTATTCAGTGTAATTGCCCATCTTGAGCGCTATTTATATTTCATGTTTTAAAAATGTAAACCTTAACGACTTTCGGCCACAATCATTATCAGAATCATATTTCAGACCTTGATACACTGTATCTCGTCGATTTACATGTACACATGTACCTTTACTAGTCAAGAAATAGGAATCTGAATATGTCACACTTCGAAAAAATATGGCTCTGATTACTGTGGGACTTAACATCTGAGGTCATCAGTCCCCTAGACTTAGAACTACTTAAACCAAACTAACCTAAGGACATCACACACATCCATGCTCGAGGCAGGATTCGAACTTGCGGCCGCAGCACAGCGCGGTTCCGGCCTGAAGCGCCTAGAAACGCTCGGTCACAGCGGCCGGCTCATACTTCATCAATACAAATTTCTCCTAAAATTATAAAGACGATCATGAATATCCACTACCGTCATAATTAACCCACCTAAGTGCTTAAGGTGGGTCTATTTTGACCACTTGGCCGCTACGACCGGTGTGCGGACTCTGATGTAGTTGATGAAACTCACACCAGTTCCCGCATCCGGTTGCACCGTTGCCCGTGTCCCGCCACGTGGAGGCGGGTCTGTGCTTTTTTTTTTTTTTTTTTTTTTTTTTTTTTAGTATAATTTGACATCTTCTGCCCACAAGATCGAGTGGAAAACCACCAGCTCCCCCGCCCCTCCCACCTGTTTGCCTTAGCTCAGGTGCCGGCCGGTGTGGCCGAGCGGTTCTAGGCGCTTCAGTCTGGAACCGCGCGATCGCTACGGTCGCAGGTTCGAATCCTGCTTCGGGCATGGATATGTGTGATGTCTGTAGGTTAGTTAGGTTTAAGTAGCTCTAAGTTCTAGGGGACTGATGACCTGAGATGTTAAGTCCCACAGTGCTCAGAGCCATTTGAACCATTTTTTTGGGTTTTCATCCAACCTTTTTTGTTGATGCCCTTCCAATGCACCTTGTGGACGGGGAATTAAAAACGTATAAATGTTCTCTTAACAAAGTTCTTTCAGCAACTGAAAATCTTACATACTTTAACGGCCTACGTTTCCTAGGTTTGGAGCGAATAACTGCTTCCAGTAGTTTGCCAATATTTTCGATATGCCCTGTAGCGGTCGAACAGGATGATACATTAAAAGAAACCGAAAAGCTATGGCAATGTTACACGCCGACCAACAAGATGCTGTGGAATCGGCGGGAGCGGCTTCGGCAGTATTAACATGAGGCACAGCACACAGCAGCAAGTCCTGATGGGGGTAGGGCGCGCCAGCAAGTGTCCGACAGTCAGCTGTTTATGGATGCGGACAGGCCGGCTACAGAAGGAATACATTAGCGGCCCCAGTAGCCGGTAGCCGGTAGCCGGCCGACCTAATGCATTCGACAGGGCCGGGCCGCCGCTTCCGATGCGGGCCGGCGGCGGAGAGCTGTCGGCGTGCCGGCCTTTCCGGGTAATAAAATCACGCCCCCTGTCGCCGCGGAGCATCCGACCGACTGCCGCCTCGCGCTCCGGTAAAGCCACGGATTCCATTACTCCACCTGACAAGGCTTCGCTTCCCCTGTCTTTCCGCCGCTGTCGATAAGAAGGAGGCGTCGGACAAAGTGGTTTCCGGGACTGACCTGAGTGTCAACACGAACGACTGGCGTTATATTCTGTGAAATAAAGAGCAAGCAGCACTATTGTTCAATTCTTTTATCTCCCGCCCAGTCGCGGGAGATTGCTGCGTTGCCAGTTGCACGCGCGAAGCAAACTTAGGTTTAGTGAGGAGCGCGCAGCTTATGAAGTAAAGCCACCACGGCCGCATTAACCCTTTCGCTGCTACAGAGACTTGCTCCCCGCATTCCACGCTGTGCGCGATTTTGTCATCACTGCACTGCTCGCCTGTGCAGACACATGGTGTTCCGACTGCTTTGACACACTTATCATTCGATTTCACAAAAACTATTTGGCCAAAAAATTTGATTTTTACACATATTCTTGACTGATACCTTCCCCCCATAAATGACTTAATTTTGTTTCGATGTTCAACGCAGTTATTGTGCAGCATTAAATGGAGTAAACCACTGCACGAAATTTTGAAGAGTTTGCAGAGGTAAAGGTCCATAGCGTATACTTTCCGTATGGTCGATTTTAGTTGCCACTAGAAATTTCAAAAAATTACATTCAAATGAATAAAATTAATGAAGTAAGACACTTCGACATTGTTTTCAAATAAAGAAAATATTAAGCACTGAACAAGGTTCGAACTCGGAGCCTTTGGCTTTGCAGTCAATCACTTGAACTATTACGCTTACGCAGCCCATCGCTCAACAATCTTCATGGAGGACTTTAAACGAGGACGCAAAATACCGACAAACACTGTTAGTATGACTATCAATTACTCACGTTTCGTCGAAGTACAATAGGAAATAAACAATTACCGCTGTTCTTTATTGCGAAAAAGCGGTTAGTGAGAATGATACAAACATCTTTCCTTGCTATCGCCTGAATTAGGAGGCTTATTGCTTGTTTGGTTTAATTAAATAATAGACTATGAAGCTACTGGTATAAAGAATACTTTTTTCGAAACTTTCTATAAAAAATTTCTGCTATCAAGACATTGCTTTCGTTCAGTTACTTTATTTATGACTGAACGTTTCTAAAACTGAAGACACTCGTCCGTGCTCTGTACTGCAGTCGAGTTCTGGCAACGTCGTTCTCTGTTCATTGGCTGACTGTGTTTTGTGACGTCAGATGTGCAGAACGAACCTAAACTCGGCCGTCGTCATAAATGACGCGCACTTTAGTTGTCTCCTGTTCAGCAGCTAAAAAAAAGGTTGAAGAATGATCCACACACTTTTGCTTTTGGACCGCTTTCACCAGTCGTAAGTCTCTGTGTGGCCTGAAGCGTTGTCTCCAAAAGATTGAATGTTAGGTGTGTTTCTGCACTGGTTTTTCCAAGCTTAAAACAAAATTTTACACAGATACGTTTCTATTTCGTGTCGCAAAACAGCAACCTCACAGAAACATTACAACTGACATATTCTCACAAAAAACTAACCAAATCAATCAGTCGCAGCCACCTGCCACACCAATTCAAGCAGGATTCCTCTCCTGGGCTGACCTTTTCATCTCAGAGGCAAATTTAAATTTACGTCCTCCATTATTTGCTGGATTAATTCCAATCTATGTCTCGCTCTACAGTTTTTATCCTCTACATCTGTGTCGGGTACCATGGAACTTATTGCCTGATGTCTTAGCAAATGTTCTACATCCTGTCCCTTCTGCTTGTTAGTGTTTTCCATACATTCCCATCTCGGAAACGGAGCAAGATATCGAGAAAATTTTCGAGGTTGTTCGAAATCGGGGTCTTAGAAATACACCATAAAAATTTCAGGAATATACCATAAAAGTTGCTGTGCATAGCGGTCTTGGAATCCACAGCTCGATTTTGGTACGAAAAATGTCAAAAATACCCTTTTTTGGGATTTTCTAAGGAACGGTTCATGAACTGATGGTGGTTCCATAATCCTCTTAAGACTCAACGCAGATCACATCAAAGGCAAAACGAACCGACAGATTTGATGACGATGATGGTTTGTGGGGCGCTCAACATCGTGGTCATCAGCGCCCGTGCAAGCTCCAAATCTTTCTATGTCCAGTCTCGGCACTTTCCGAATGAGGATGAGATGATGAGGATAACACAAACATCCAGTCCCCAGGGGGAGAAAATCACCGGCCGGGAATCGAACTCGGGACCCAGTGATCCAGAGGCAGCAACTGGACCACGAACTGCGGACCCGATCGATTTGCACCATTTGTTTAAGCAGGAGGAAATGCGTAATATTCACACTTTGAACTTTTCTGTAGGATAATGGCACTAAGACGACTATGCAAATGGTCCCTGGCCAAAGGCCTGCCAAACTCACTAACCACTACCTTTCTATTACTGACAAAACCCGAGGTAGAGCTCCAAAAGAATCTCCTTTTTATGCGAGGAGTTTTGGAACATACTAGGTGGCGCATCCTGTCTCATGCGTACCAATAACTAAGGACGTTGAATGTAAGTGCTAATCTTCAGAGGTGGTCTTTTTTAAGTCATCGGTCATCTGACTGGTTTGATGCAGCCCGCTACGAATTACTCTCCTATGCCAACCTATTAATCTCAGAGTAGCATTTGCCTGAATTATTTGCTGGATTTATTCCAGTCCCTATCTTCCTCTGCAGTATTTTCTCTCTACAGCTCCCTCTAGTTCCATGGACGTTATTCCGTGATGTCTTAATAGATGTCCTACCATCCTGTCCTCTCTTCTTGTCAGAGTTTTCCGTATGTTCCTTTCCTCGCCGATCCTGCAGAGAGCTTGTTCATTCCTTACCTTAATACTTCAACTAAGTTTCAACATTCTGCCGTAGTACCACATCACAAACATTTCGATTCTTCTATCTCGCAGTTTTTCCACACTCCATGTTTCACTTCCACACAATGCTGTGCTCCAAACGTACATTCTCAGAAATTTATTCCCCAATTTAAGTCCTATATTTCTCTTGGCCAGCAATGCGCTCCTTGCCACTGCTAGCCTGCTTTTTATGTCCTCCTGGCTTCATCCGTCAGGGGTTATTTTGCTGTCTAGGTAGCAGAATTGCTTAACTTGCTCTACTTCGTGATCCCCAGTTCCGACGCTAAGTTTCTCTCTGTTTTCATTTCTGTTACTTCTCGGTACTTTCGTCTTTATTCGATTTACTCTCAATTCATATTCTGTACTCTTTAGACTGTTTGTTGCATTCATTTCCAAAATTTTTGATAATCATACTTAAAATTTTTTTGAATCACAGTTTATGACAGCACCATATTTTCAATTGTGTGATTTAAAGATAACAGTGTGAAGAACTTACAGGAAAAAAATAAACGTTCTTTGTAGACTTGGCCACTGTTTCTATGTTTCGATACAGTGTATCGATACGTGGAACTGTTTCAGTGTTTCGGAACGGCTGTGGTTCACTGTTTCGAAACAGTTGTGTTTCATTCCGCCCCTGTCTCGGATAACGGACCAGATTCGATCTCGAGCCAGACACAGAAACTGTATCGTTGTTTCAAAATAAGGCTGTTTCAGTCCACCTGTGCTTGGAACGGACTGATTGTATCGAAACAGTGATGTTTCATTCCGCTCTGTGTCCGACGAGATTCGGGCTCAGCACAGGTACTGAAACACAACATACCACTTCGTGAAACACTTTCTAGAGTGTCGAAATCTTTTTCAGAAGCAATAGCATGAAGCTCAAGTTATCCGAAAATAAAGCTTCGTTTCTAGCTGACTTTCCTATTTCGAAATGGCGTAACATCTGCTTTATGAACACTAACCAAACAATAAAACAACACATACTATTCACATTCAAAATAATGAATATGTGAAAATCATTCAGTTAAATTACACTTTTTTTAAAAATACGTAATCATATTAAGAAACGCAAGTAAGCCTACAACATTTTGAATAAAAAAAGGCGTAGAGTGACAGTTATTAGACATACACATAAATTTGATGTAGGTATCATTGCAAGCAATCTGTTTGACATATCACTGATAGTGTAATGGTGAACGGGAAGGGCTGGGAGGCATGGTGAATTTATAGTAACGGTTCGAAACACCTTGAAAGACAAAAATTTTTCTGTTATATTTTGTTATTTATTCGAATTATTTGGCGTTATTTGTGAGTCTATAGTCACTGTGGCTATTATCCGCAATGATTCCCTTGTGTGCATGGAAATTAGCAGGTTGGGTATATTACCCATACTAACGGAATGTGGGAATCCCAGTAGCATATTCGTTGTTTCTGCAGTTTACTCCCACCTCTAGCTCCGTTCGTGGTCGTTCTTCTGTCTTCAGCTATGGTTGTCCTCAGCCAATTGAAAAGTATGAAAGTCACACGACACGAAAGCAGCGCATTTGCTGCAGGAAATACGAAACTGCCAAGATACCTAAGTGATAGTTTCATACTTTCTGCTACATGATTATCGCTCTCGCACCTCATTTGTGCTTATATGGACATACTTTTACAGTAGAAATTCAAGATGATAAAATGTGTTGGTTTATTAGATTACAAAATACGAACTGTTTCACTGTTTCGAAACATGACATTGTACTGTTTCATTTGTTTCGAAACAGTTACGTGTTTCAGTTTGCCCATCTCTAGTACTTTGTATTTTGAGTAGTGTGTACCTATGATGTATATAAATAACTAGCATGGTTTATTTCACTTGCAAGAAAAAAATACAATTTAAAAAAGGCGTGAGCCGGCCGGGATGCCCGAGCGGTTCTAGGCGCTACAGTCTGGAACCGCGCGACCGCTACGGCCGCAGGTTCGAATCTTGTCTCGGGCATGGATGTGTGTGATGTCCTTAGACTAGTTAGGTTTAAGTAGTTCTAAGTTCTAGGGGACTGATGACCTCAGAAGTTAAGTCCCATAGTGCTCAGAGCCATTTGAACCCAAAAAAGGCGTGAGAGCTAAAGCTGTGGTTCAAACATAAAAATGTCCCATGAAGACGTCTTAAAAGATGGTAAGCGTTATATGGGTTTGAGTTACACTGCATATAAAAAAAAGATGGTAAGCACCATATGGGCTGAGTTACACAGTATAGAAAACTGACAATTTTTTCAAGGTTTCACGGACCAGGTTCGTTAACCTGTCTCCTAAGATATGTCGTAGGGTTACTATCGCTTTACATGCTCCCACGTTTCTCCGGAAATCAAACTGATCTTCCCCAAGGTCGGATTCTACCAGTTTTCCCATTCTTCTGCAAAGATTCCGTGTTAGTATTTTGCAACCGTGACTTAAAAAACTTATACTTGGCTATTAATCACGTCTATCTTGCAGGATGTTAATATCGTTACTTTTACTCAATAAGCTTTAAGAATGCAAAAATAAAAAATTCGGTGTCATTATTTTTCAGCATTCACTCGTAATTTAACTGTATCTGCCTGTAGCTTACTTCGGTTTTTTCCGTGAATTACAATCATCTTGCACTATTTTGCACTATCGAACCCTTTGTAGTTTGTATTTTTTCTTTTACACAGGGTGTTACAAAAAGGTACGGCCAAACTTTCAGGAAACATTCCTCACACACAAAGAAAGAAAATATGTTATGTGGACATGTGTCCGGAAACGCTTACTTTCCATGTTAAATCTCATTTTATTACTTTTCTTCATATCACATTAATAATGGAATGGAAACACACAGCAACAGAACGTACCAGCGTGACTTCAAACACTTTGTTACAGGAAATGTTCAAAATGTCCTCTGTTAGCGAGGATACATGCATCCACCCTCCGTCGCATGGAATCCCTGATGCGCTGATGCAGCCCTGGAGAATGGCGTATTCTATCACAGCCGTCCACAATACGAGCACGAAGAGTCTCTACATTTGGCATCGGGGTTGTGTAGACAAGAGCTTTCAAATGCCCCCATAAATGAAAGTCAGGAGGGTTGAGGTCAGGAGAGCGTGGAGGCCATGGAATTGGTCCGCCTCTACCAATCCATCGGTCACCGAATCTGTTGTTGACAAGCGTACGAACACTTCGACTGAAATGTGCAGGAGCTCCATCGTGCATGAACCAAATGTTGAATCGTACTTGTAAAGATACATGTTCTAGCAGCACAGGTAGAGTGTCCCGTATGAAATCACGATAAAGTGCTCCATTGAGCTTAGGTGGCAGAACATGGGACCCAAACGAGACATCACCAACAATGCCTGCCCAAACGTTCACAGAAAATCTGTGTTGATGACGTGATTGCACAATTGCGTGCGGATTCTCGTCAGCCCACAAACATTGGTTGTGAAAATTTACACTTTGATCACGTTGGAATGAAGCTTCATTTCCACTGAAATGAGGATTGACACATTGTTGGATGAGCCATTCGCAGAAGTGTACCCGTGGAGGCCAATCAGCTGCTGATAGTGCCTGCACACGCTGTACATGGTACGGAAACAACTGGTTCTCCCGTAGCACTCTCCATACAGTGACGTGGTCAACGTTACCTTGTACAGCAGAAACTTCTCTGACGCTGACATTAGGGTTATCGTCAACTGAACGAAGAATTGCCTCGTCCATTGCAGGTGTCCTCGTAGTTCTAGGTCTTCCCCAGTCGCGAGTCATAAGCTGAAATGTTCCGTGCTCCCTAAGACGCCGATCAATTGCTTCGAACGTCTTCGTGTCGGGACACCTTCGTTCTGGAAATCTGTCTCGATACAAACGTACCGTGCCACGGCTATTGCCCCGTGCTAATCCATACATCAAATGGGCATCTGCAAACTCCTCATTTGTAACCATTGCACTGACCGCAAAACCACGTTCGTGATGAACACTAACCTGTTGATGCTACGTACTTGTGTGCTTGATGCTAGTACTGTAGAGCAATGAGTCGCATGTCAACACAAGCACCGAAGTCAACATTACCTTCCTTCAATTGGGCCAACTGGCGGTGAATCGAGGAAGTACAGTACATACTGACGAAACTGAAATGAGCTCTAACATGGAAATTATGCGTTTCCGGACACATGTCCACATAACATCTTTTCTTTATTTGTGTGTGAGGAATGTTTCCTGAAAGTTTGGCCGTACCTTTTTTTGTAACACCCTGTATAGTCAAATCCAGCATCGATTGAAAGCCGTTGTATGTGAACTCGCCGACAAGGGAGTTTGTTACACTGGCCGCTGGGGCAGGAATCAACCCTCGCTGCAGTATCCCGCCACCCCAGATCGCCGCGGGGCCATTTCCGCTTCTCCGGACGGGGCTCAATTGACAGTTATTTGTGACCTGGTGGGACAGAGAGTAGTGGTGCGCTGAGGGAGGGGGTGGTGGGGGTGGGAGAGGCTGTGCACGGCCAACCCCTTCGCTCTGAGTCAGTGGCGGGCGACTCGTTGCCGGCCACGGTCACGAACGGCCCGCGCGCACTCAGGCGGAACCTGCCTCCACTAATGGCTCGCGATGAATAATTAAAACGGGGACCGAACGCGGGAATTTATCGTGGCGGGGCCCTGCGAGGCGCGCGCGCTGCGCCCAGAATAAATCAGACGGACGGGATACTTGTTTCCTACCAGGCTCTGCTACAGGTGGCCCGGCCTGAATGGAGAACACAGCTGCCCCAAAGAAAACCACTCTCCGGTATGCAGTCGCACGTCCGGCGAGTCTACGGTCCGTATAGGCGTATACCTACCTCATTTTCCAGAAGCTAACTCCCATGTACAACATAAAGTAAATTTTTTTGTAACAAATTTATTTAATATCCAAGATTGCAAGTGAATAAAATTAAATTATGACTAGTTTCAACAAGACCCAAGAGGGACCAAGAAGAAAGTGCTCGGATTAAAAAGGGTGTAAGACAGGGATACTTTCTCTCGCTCCTGCTGTTCAATCTGCTCATCGAAGAGACAGTGATGGCAATAAAAGAAAGGTTCAGCAGTGGAATTAAAATTCAAGGTGTAAGCATATCAGTGGTACGATTTGCTGATGACTTTGCTAGTAGTGGCATTTGTAGCGCAATTTTGATATCAAATAGATATTTAAGTTATTTAAATTGATCAATTAACCACCCCCATCCCACCCCCGACCACGCTCACCCCCGCCCCCGATGACATCACGTGTTTTCTCAGTTACACGTGTGCCCCAGCCACTCTTCCCCTCCCCCACCCCCAACCTAACCTATTGGCGGGAATTTCGAATTTTGAGGGGTAATTAAAATTGGCGGTATCCTTTCTGGGACTCGAACCCTGGTCCTCCTGGGCAGAAAGCCCAAGTGTACCCCGCTAGCGGAATTAAACAACCAGAGGCGCTTGGAACTGACAGGAAATTAAAAATGGCTGCGCCCTTTTCGGGACTCGAACCCTGATTCTACTGGATGGAAAACCCAAGTGCGACCCTTAATACATGGGAACTGTTCAGATGTGGGAGTGGAAGATTAGGTTAGTGTACTTTGTTTATTTTGGTCGGGAAACTGACGCAAAGATCGATCCTATTTACCTAATTAATCGCAAAGATCGGGCGTAGTTAGACGACAACTATATGCATAGCGTTACACAAGGATGGTATAAAAGCGCAATACAGCTCAAAAACTGACGATACCATACAACTGTTGTTGTCGAATGCAAAATGATTGTGATTTTCTTATTTAATAGTTGCTTTATTATAGGAGTCGAGTTGATGTTAAATAGTCCAGCGCAGAACAGCGGGCGACTTCCCTATGAGGCCATGGCTCTCCCTTGGTCGGGATAGCGGTTGTTTATCACGCTTCTGAGTGATGCCGACATCGCGCTTTGTACTGAACGCACTGCAGAAGGGGCTTTCTATTTCGCAAACAGCCGACTATTGAAATAGCCATCTGGAGCATCCTCCGGATGGACAGTGTTATGGTACTTAATTTCCCTTTTGTTGTCTAGCACCATCGTCTGAAGGTATGCAGCGTATCGATAAGTGGTGCAAAGCAGTCGCCGAACAAAGCTGCTCTCTGTCTAGGGGAGGCAGTGCATGGGGGCTCTGTCGCTATATTTTGGAGTGAACAAGCTGCACTTGAGGCGGTCGTCCTTTTATCTCCTATTGTTGACTATACAGGCTACTGTGTTGCCGTAGGAGCGTCGCCTTAAGGCGGCCCATCATACTCAAGCAGGAGATCCCGGGTTCGAGTCCCGGTCGGGGCACACATTTTCAACATGTCCCCAATGAAGTACATCAACGCCTGCTTGCAGCTAGGGTGTCCATTTAATTATCATTTCATTTCTAGTAACGCTGCATGGTCATCCACGGTAACTGTTCTTTCGGGAACAGATACTACCGTCGTATATAATTTGAAAGAGTATGTGTCCCCCCGTAGGTGGAGGGAGGGAGGGAGGGAGGGAAAAAGGGGGCCTCGATTTTCGGCAGTTTGTGGACGCCTATAGAGGAGAATGCACATTCAACTACCGCCTCCTGTGCAGTCTTGACGACGATTTTCCCCATTAGATGTGCATTATAACCCGTTCGTTACGAGTGCTGGTTGTTTCACGACGAAGTGTTATTAGAACTGTGACGCATTTTTTCCCCTCAGTTGTGGTAGCGTGTATTGGCTTCGATTACCTGAGCTGCAGGATGGTTTTTGAGCAGGCATCTGTAGCGTCAAACAGGGAAGGATATTGTATGCTTACAGGTAATACACTTTTTAAACTGTCCAACACCAGCATCTCGTCAGTTGAACGTGTTTCCCACCAAAAAGAATAAAGATAGTACCTTACACGCCAGCCTTTTTCCCACCAGCTTGTAGGTGTAGGGCAGAGTTTGAGTGTGTGTTTCGCTAGTTTCGAGTGGTATTGCGAAATTTTTTATCAGCAGGCTAACACCAGTTGTATGGTGTCGTCAGGTTTTACGGTGTATTGCGCTTTTATGGCGTCCTTGTATAGTGCTATACATATAGTTGTGTAATTAGGACCGATCTTTGTGATTAATTAAGTAATTAAGATCGATCTTGGGGTCGGTTTCCTGACCAAAATAAGTAAAGTACACTAACCTAACCGTCATCTCCCGCATCTGAACAGTTCCCATGTGTTAGGGGGTGCACTTGGGCTTTCCACCCAGAAGGACCAGGGTTCTAGCCCTGGAAAGGGCATCACCATTTTATATTTCCTGTCGATTCCAAGTGCCTCTGGTGGTTTAATTGTGTTCGGGGGGGGGGGGGGGGCGGTGCATTTGGGCTTTCCGTCCAGGAGGATCAAGTTAGTCCACTTCGAAGTCACCAGACTGGTTACAGTGAAAGAACAGACGCCCATTGTGCTATCGAACAAGTGTGAATTGAGTGAATGATGGAAATAACGTCGTGACGCAAAAGTCTAAGGCCTTTTTTCCTTAATGTATCATTTCGAATAGGACTAGTCGTCCTCTGCAGAAACACACTTTTTGACCATGCTCTCAGATTAGGGGACTTTTAGGGTTTGTAAGGGTTGATCTTTATTTGCGTAAGGAAATTGCCTACCATATCCCCTGCAATTGTGGCAGATGATGAGATGGTCAGTCCCTTAGGGACTGTGTACTGACACCACCAGTGACTCTATGGAATACAACAACATAGAGGGTCTTATATGCACTTCTTGCTATTGGGATAATGTTATTGAGGAAGCAGTTGTAATGAAATTAGAAAGTGTGCTTATAAATAGAAATGTGAGTTTTTGCTTCAATTTTGTTTAGAATCACGGACTCTCCCTGGTCATACAACGGTCAGAGTTAATACTACTTGCTCACCCGCTGGTTACTAATATTCACAACCGATAACTTCTGATGCTGGTCATATACAGTGATGTGCCACAACATTGTGACCACCTGCTTAACATCTTGTTTGCCCGAATTTTGAACGAAAAACGTCACTGATTCCTTGTATCAGGGATCCGACAGTTCGTCGGTAGGTTTGTGGAGGTATGTGGCATTCGATGTCTACGCACACGTCATGTAATTCATGTAAATAACAGGCCGCTCGTTTGAGTACGCCACGATGGATCATGTTAGCGACCCAGATGGGTTCCATAGAATTTACAACAGGCCAATTTAGTCACCGAAACTTCATAGTGAGTTTACTATAGTGCTCTCCAAGCCACTGTACTACGTTTCTACGTCTGGGTTCCCGGGTTCGATTCCCGGCGGGGTCGGGGATTTTCTCTGCCTCGTGATGGCTGGGTGTTGTGTGATGTCCTTAGGTTAGTTAGGTTTAAGTAGTTCTAAGTTCTAGGGGACTGATGACCATAGCTGTTAAGTCCCATAGTGCTCAGAGCCATTTGAACCATTTGAACTACGTTTCTGGCTCCGAGACATGGACAATTATATTGCTGAAAGATGACACCGCCTTCGGAGAAGACATCAAACATGAAAGAATGTAGGTAGTTCCCAGCTGTTAGGTGTCTTCGATTACTACCAAGAGTCCCATGCAAGAGCAGGAGAATGTCTCCAATTACATAATACGGCTCCCACCAGGCTGCATTCGTGATGCGCTGCACATTCTGAGCCGCTGTTCCCCTCGATAACGGCGTTTGCGGAGACGACCAGTGACCTAGTGTAGAAATAATGAGACTCAACCGAAGACTCGACACGCTTCCACTGATCGACAATCGAATCCCGATGGTCCCGTGCTCACAGCAATCGTAATTGATGATGTCGTTAAGTCGACATGTGAACACGTAGGGGATGGCCTGCTGCGGAGGTCCATGTTCAACGATGTACGATGAACGGTGCGTGCGCCAGCATTGTGCTTCTACTTTAAAGAGCAGACAAACCTCCGAACTCCACGATCTGTGAAGAGTCGTGGACGTGCAACGATTTAGCGCCTAGTGGTAGTTTCATTCTCTTTCTACCTTTTTCCGCAAATGCTCACGGCAGTAGCACGTGAACATTCTACCAGCTTCGCCGTTTTCAGACACTCGTTCACAGACTCTGCGTAATCTGCCCTTTGTCAAAAGTCGCTTATCTCAATAGATTTTGTCATTTGCAGCTCATATCTTCGCTAAGGTGATTCCCCGTCCGTGTCTGCTCCGCTTATAAATTCTGTTACCGCGTCATGTGCCCGTAACGCCACCAGACGCATTCAGCTCCGCGGTGAGCAGTGGTCATAATGTTTTCGCTTATTAGTGCATGTTTTTTGTCATGGCGCTAGTTGTTTACGGCGTTTGTGTGTTGCCTTCGTGTATATGTCGTATTATGGATTTTGGTCAGTGTAGCCCCGCCTACCGAAGTTTTCAATATCTTTACACAGAGGTTTCTACATCTGCATCTACATGGATACTCTGTAAATCACATTTAAGTGCCTGGCAGAGGGTTGATCGAACCACCTTCACAATTCTATGTTATTCCAATCTCGTATAGGTCGCATTTGTACCTTGAAAATAACGGGGTGTGCATCTGTCGAAATATAGGAAGTTGCCGAAGACACCGCCCGGCTGCATACCTATAAGCTGTTTGAAAATCCGTCTCCATCTGTACTGACGTTGTACACCGCACGCTAAACCTTAATTCTTTTTCCATCCTTGCCAACCTTGCTGTAAATGTGAAATACGCTATAACAGCATATTATAGCTTTTTATCGTAAACGGGGCTGCAGGAAACGCAATCGATTGTTTAATTACGTAAAATAAACTTTGCCTCAGACTGTAGTTAAATAATCTTCATTTTATTTTGTCATTGTCCATATCGACACATCCAATAACATCTTCAGATGTATGTGATGATTAACATCAAATTGACTTGTAATATGTACGCCACATGACCACATTTGTGGACATCAATCGTCCTACAAAAGTACGCAGCATCAGACAAGAGGCCCTCAACACATTTTGCGAATCAACTACCTCAGCAACCAGGCACTGTGAGAGTCGCTTAGTGAGGAGTGCTAAGGAGCGCTGGTCTGTCACTTGAAAGACTGGTTTAGTAAGCTATCTGTGTAATAAAACAGTCAGCTCCGTTATACTTATCGACAATCACAGTCCTCGCGTTACCATACTTTAAGGACGAAATATTCAAGCTATCTGTGTCCTTGGACTACAAAGAATTGTATTTGGGGTTGAGTCGATGTCTAGCATTGGGAGTTGGATAGGGTGATTGAAGTTGTAAAAGCAGCGACAGTACTAAGTATATGAGAAAGGGAAGGCATATGCGTGTATCAATCACTGAATTTAACTGTTGTATCCTATAAGTTTTTGGTTCCGATTATTCAAGTAGCAGGGACGCCCACCATTCCCCGCCCCCCCCCCCCCCCCCCCAAACCACAGACAAAGTGGCGGCCGTGGCAAGACACAAACTTGGAACTTTGGGATTGTCCTGTTACGGTTGCCACTCGTAAGGTATCGGTGTAGGGGAGCAGGAACGGAATCGTTTTGCATCACACCACTCATACTAATCTGATAATTGAAACCATAAAATTTTAGAACACAACAATTAAACCAGAACATTTTACTTCATTTAGCACTTCTTTACGACCACAAATGATTAGTACACTGATCACTGGATGTTTTCATAATTTGAAACAATCATCTTTGTCCAGTCATCACGCTAGCCACGGTACAGCTCCCAACAAAATCCAAATAACTCTAAAGACACAGGTAAATTACTACTAGACAGTTGTGTAGCACAATTGATGTTTACAAGAAATGGTCCCGTAACGGTCAGAGCCTACCACATATTAATTTGAGGTACGTATAGCAGACTCACCTCATGACAAGGGTGGATCACTCTTGAGGGCCAGACGGGTCTGGCCCCACCAGGAATTTTGTGGTATAATTTTATTCTGTGTGTCTTTTCAGTACCATATGAAACAGGATGAGTGCGACATGATTTTGATGTAGTACATGTGACAGAGACTAAAGGTAATCAGGTCTGTTGCAGTTACACACAACGTTACTCGAGCTGCGAGTAGCCTCGCCATGCGTTTACGCTAATTCTCCCTCACCCTCCACGCAAAGCATTCATCAAAGTGACGAAATGCCGAGGGAATAGCCGGCACGGTAGCTCAGCGTGTTCGGTCAGAGAACTGGTTGGCCTCTATAATAAAAAAAACTGAGTGGAAGCATCAACAAACGAACTTTAACAGATGTCATGTGACGTCCGCAACGACCACACCCAACGATCGACAACGAACAAAAATACAAAAAAAAAGAAAAAAAGGGGGCAGTAACAGATAGCCCTTACATGAACTACAACGCCGGCTGCGAAAACTGGAATCACAGTGATAGAGCTATTTCTCTCTCTCTGCTTTGCCTCTTGACATGGCATAGTTTAGGGTCACCTCCTGCGCACCTGGTGGACGGCCCAGTTGGCGCACAGCCCTCTTTCTCCCCTTCTGTCTGTCACGTTACCACTCTCCCATCTGAGTGTAAGTCTACAGTGTTTGCGGACAGCTAGCTTGGGCCTGTAGCCCGAATTTTCACCCACATCGTTTACCGCACCTGCCAGCAGTCGCTGTCATGTGCATTACTGCATCCCTCAGGCCCCTACCCCGCTCCCCTATTGCCATTCTTCAATGGAAAACGTCGCAAATAGGAAACCGTTCTATCTCTCAACAGTGTTCCATATTCTGGAGCTGTGCTTGAAACTTAAGTGTTCTTATAGTGATTTCAAAATGAGTAAAGCAAATTGTCCGCTAAAAACACACTTTATTAAGTAAGAAAGAAAATCTAGAAATTATGTGGCTAGATAGACATCAACCAAAAGATTTCTTGATGTCTCAACTCAGTATAAAGAAGAACAGAACTTACAGCAATATATCATCGTTAACACTGTTTCTATTGTGTGTCGCTTGATGGAGGATTGTGGACAACAGATGGCTGTCAGGATCTAAATCATTTACGTAAACGAATTAAGAAACATGAGGAAAGTGAATAACATTAAGAAAATTCTTGTAAATACAAAATGTTCTGCACCATTAATATTGCTGCTCAGATTGAGTCAGCGTATGAAATGTAGGTTCAGAAACATAATCAATTAGTTATGACGAATAGAAACATGTTAAACACAATAGCAAAGTGCTTAACGTTTTATGGAACTGATGAGTTGGCACTAAGAGTTCCCAATGGTAAACGGGAGTCAGCTAACAGTGTTAATTTCTTGGATTTGCTTGCTCTTCTTGAAAGACTTGAGACAGTGTTAGATAAGCTCTAGTTCTTCCATCTGTAAATATACATCACACACTATACAAAATGAACTTTTAGACTGTATGTATCACGATTACATTGAAGAACTGATTAAAGATATTCATGCTGCCACTTCTGTTTCTGTACGCTCAAGCGAAACGACTAATATTATCTGCAAAAGTGTGGTTGTCAGTATATTGTCGTGTATGAATCGAAAGGGCTGGCCGCTGTGGTCGAGTGGTTCTAGGCGCTTCAGTCCGGAACCACGCGGCTGCTACGGTCGCAGGTTCAAATCCTGCTTGGCATGGATGTGTGTGATGTCCTTATCTTAGTTCGGTTTAAGTAGTTCTAATTTCTAGGGGACTGATGACCTCAGATGTTAAGTCCCATAGTGCTTAGAGCCATTTGAACCATTTTGAAGAGAAAGAAACCTGCTGAAAGGTTCATTTCCTTTGCCATAAATGATACAAATGAAAGTTATATTACAACAGTTAGGAACAATTCAGTTATAAAGTTATTGATTTTTTTATCTGGGCCGCACCAACGAAAGTGAGCACCAGCCACCACCGTCTCATGATGAGGCTGCACACCAAACAGGAAACAGGGGCTAAGTTAATTTCCTCAATAAACGCCGTAAACGTAATATACACTACTGGCCATTAAAATTGCTACATCAAGAAGAAATGCAGATGATAAACGAGTATTCATTGGACAAATATATTGTACTAGAACTGACATGTCATTACATTTTCACGCAATTTGGGTGCATAGATACTGAGAAATCAGCACCCAGAACAAACACCTCTGGCCGTAATAACGGCCTTGATACCCCTGGTCATTGAGTCAAACAGAGCTTGAATGGCGTGTACAGTTACAGCTGCCCAAGCAGCTTCAACACGATACCACACTTCATCAAGAGTAGTGACTGGCGTATTGTGACGAGCCACTTGCTCGGCCACCATTGACCAGACGTTTTCAATTGATGAGAGATCTGGAGAGTGTGCTGGTCAGGGCAGCAGTCGAATATTTTCTGTATCCAGAAAGGCCACTACAGGACCTGCAACATGTGGTCGTGCATTATCCTGCTGAAATGTAGGGTTTCGCAGGGATCGAATGAAGGGTAGAGCCACGGGTCGTAACACCTCTGAAATGTTACGCCCACTGTTCAAAGTGCCGTCAATGCGAACAAGAGGTGACCGAGGCGTGTAACCAATGGCACCCCATACCATCACGCCGGGTGATACGCCAGTATGGCGATGACGAATACACGCTTCCAATGTGGGTTCACCGCGATGTCGAAAAACACGGATGCTACCATCATAATGCTGTAAACAGAACCTGGATTCATCCGAAAAAATTCCTTTTCGCCATTCGTGCACCCACGTTCGTCGTTGAGTACACCATCGCAGGCGTTCCTGTTTGTGATGCAGTGTCAACGGTAACCGCAGGCATGGTCTCCGAGCTGATAGTCCATGCTGCTGCAAACGTCGTCGAACTGTTCGTGCAGATAGTTGTTGTCTTGCAAACGTCCCCATCTGTTGACTCAGGGATCGAGACGTGGCTGCACGATCCGTTACAGCCATACGGATAAGATGCCTGTCATCTCGACTGCTAGTGATGCGAGGCCGTTGGGATCCAGCACGGCGTTCCTCCTGAACCCACCGATTCCATATTCTGCTAACAGTCATTGGAACTCGACCAACGCGAGCAGCAATGTCGCGATACGATAAACCGCAATCGCGATAGGCTACAATCTGAACTTTATCAAAGTCGGAAACGTTATGGTACCCATTTCTCCTCCTTACACGAGGCATCACAACAACGTTTCACCAGGCAACGCCGGTTAACTGCTGTTTGTGTATGAGAAATCGGTTGGAAACTTTCCTCATGTCAGCATGTTGTAGGTGTCGCCACCGGCGCCGACCTTGTGTGAATGCTCTGAAAAGCTAATCATTAGCATATCACAGCATCTTCTTCCTGTCGGTTAAATTTCGCGTCTGTAGCACGTCATCTTCGTGGTGTAGCAATTTTAATGGCCAGTAGTGTACAACAGTTCGGAACAATCCCGTTATAAAGTTATTCATTTTTTATCTGGGCCATACCAACGAAAATGAGCACCAGCCACCACCGTCTCATGATGAGGCTCCACACCAAACAGGAATCCGGGGCTAAGTTAATTTCCTCAATAATCGCCGTAAAAGTAATATAGTCCGTTTTTATTTACGTGCGGATTGTGCAGATGTGTAACCCAATCTGTTTCGTATTGGATGCCAGCGGGGGCAATTAACGTTTCTCGTCATTTCTGGAGAGCAATGGGCAGCCGTTAATTGCGCGGAAAGTGCGGCGCGGGGCAGCCAAAGTCACCGCCGCGGCTTCCCTCGCTAGGGCGGGCCGTGCCGCGATGCTAGCTGTCGCCGGCAGAGGCGCTGTATTTCAGCTCACCGGCACCCGCCGCCAGCGCCGCCACTGTGTCATTAATTGGCCAGCTTCAGCCGCAGAACGCCGCCTCGCCGCTTTCAGCGCGCGCCCTCGCCTGTGAGAATTTAATAGAGCCTTTCCCCGCTACGGCTGCTGCGTCTTGCGCGCCCCTCCCCCTTTGTCCCCAGGGAACGTTCCCGGGACAGCCGGGCCACCTCCGCGACGCACCGTGTCCCCGGCGCTTTCCTTTCCTTGGCTCCTCTCACTCGGAGCGCGCGAGCACAAAGCACAGGACGTGGGCTTTTTGCATTTGCCAATGCCGAGTGGTCGCTCTTGAGTGCTCGAAAGAAAAGACGAAAACGGTTCCCCTATGCTTCTTCGCGAGACTCTGTCGCCCCCGGGGTCTGCGCGGAACGTGCATGCCATACATCCACCCCTCCCCCCCCCCCCCCCCCCCCTCACTCTCTCTCAGAGCAATCCGTTTCCTGTGGTGCCCCACGATTGTCTCTCCTATGCCCAGAACGAAGTGATTGGATTAAAAAGCGTGTAAAAAAGGGATGTAGCCGTTCGCCCCTACCGTTCAGTCAATAGGGTGTTCGGAAATTCCCGATACCAACTTTTAGGATTTGTAGACGGGACTGAGTGCATCCTATTCTGAACAGGAACGCATCTCCTGAAATGTACCCTTTCCGTTCTACGACGGCTTCACTTCAGATGTGTAACGCTGAAAGGGTCCTGTAGCCACCATTCATTAGTCCGGTAGCCCATTTTCACTAGCATTTCTCTTTCCTTTCCTTGTTGATCTTTTCTCATAACTCTCATAGTGGTGTGATTGAATGAATGTGGTTGTGTGTCACGCTGCTAGACGGTGGCGTAGTCTGCTGCAGAAAGTCTGCGATAGTGATACAGATTCAACAGCAATTGTACGCCTACAGAATAGCCAACTCTCGTAGTGGTCAGGGCAAAGAGGTTTGCGCTACTTGTGAGAAATCCGCCTGCGTTAGGTTGGTGGCGTAAATGGCACCTTTGGGTTTCCCGGGCCACGCGGAGCGTGGAGGAGGCTGGAGATGAAAAAGGGAGGCAGTCTGCCGCCGGTACGGGAAGCGTCCACAGCTGTGTTCCAGTCGAAGGAGGGTGAGTTAGACTGACCGCGTGGCGCGTTGTTACTTGGCGAGGGGAGAGTTGTTAGCTTTCGGTCTCGCTTTTCAACTCAGAAAGATTGCGTGCCTTGTCGCAGCAAGGGATGCAAAACTTTGGCAGATTTTTCTTTTAGTGAATTTCTATAGCAGACTGGGATCCACCGGAAGAACGCCACACAAAGGTGTCGATAAGATAAGCTTTCATTTTTCTAAATATTAATAGCTTTGTCTTCTCGTAAATTTTCCTTGCTTTATGTCTCTTTCGTCCTTGGGGAACCGACCACGTGGTTGAACATTAAAGTTTGTTGGGCTACCGTCATCACTAACTGTCCGGTCTCATGTTTGTTTTAAAGAATGTTAACTGTTCATGATTGTGTGATGTGATATTGTTGCAACTTGGCCACGATAACTAGAAATTGCGTCTCCACAAACCACGTCGGCACGCGGGTGTACTGCGAAACGTGTACCGTTTCACGAGTTATTGCGATCAGGCAACAGCAGTTGTATGAATGATTCAAAACTATGATTTTAAGTGAAGATTATAACGGTGTATGTATCGATGCTTTTCTTTAATGTTTTAGGAATTAATGTTATCAGGAATTGTGTACATGTCTCACATCCACATCTTAGGAATAAATGATTTTATACACAATTTTCTCTTGCATTCCGAAGTTATGTTTTCGCACCTAAGCCACTCGTCTCGTAGCTTTCCTGTTAGAACATCCAAAACGTTTCCTTTCGCACAGGTCCAGTGATTAGTTTCCCCTTTTATTTTAAAGAAAATGCTTTAGATTAAGTATTATTTTCCGGTTTGTTGCTGAGAGCTGATCTTCTGCACAGTGTTCATGCATGTGCTATT
Source organism: Schistocerca piceifrons (assembly GCF_021461385.2). Taxonomy (NCBI): domain Eukaryota; kingdom Metazoa; phylum Arthropoda; class Insecta; order Orthoptera; family Acrididae; genus Schistocerca; species Schistocerca piceifrons. The sequence goes on from NC_060141.1 coordinate 635,732,352, forward strand.
TTATTTTAAATGGTCGATTCTCGTGGACAGTGCAGAGGAAATACTATTAATTACATCGCATCCCCTATGAGCGATATCACGACGTACGTATTTTTATGGTTTTTGGTCTGTGATCAAATTAATTTATTTTCCGACTCGGCCAAACCTTTGATTAGTTGCATGGTTAGAGTCGGTGGCGACCCTGATCTTCTCACGTTAATTTCACAATCAATAAGCATTTCCATTCCCACTCTTAACGTAATAACCCGTAGAAACAGGTTAGTTACAACGCGTCCACGTCTTCTCAGTGAAAGAAAAAAGTCTCAGAGCTGTTTGACCTGGTGTGCAATAGGGTAGTCAGGATAACGTGTACTATTTCCTCTGGGGTCGTATGCAAAGTTTAATTTACAAAGTTCCTGTAGAGACAGAATGGACGTACTGGCACGAGTTCTGGCCGCTGCACTAGAAACTGAAGAGATACCAGGTTGGATGGAGAGTGTGTACCAGAAGTTCGTAGGTACAATGTCTGTAACAACGTCGGTGGTCGCCAATCCAGCCACTTTTGTAATGCATCAGTACTGTTCTGTACGTAGTCTGTGTTCTTTTCTGTTTCGGAATAATATGAAAACATAATGTTTAAGTGTTAATACAAACAAATGTATTTAAGTGATAAAAGAATATTTCATTATGTTTCTTTTAGTATTATTATATTATAACGATACTGCGTCACGCCTAATACAATTTCTCAATCTGAAATGGATGAGCTAAACATTTGAATTGAACCCGTCGTAGAACGGAAGCGGTACGTTTCCAGACGTTGGTTCCTACACAAAGTTCAAAATTGGTTCAAAATGTTGAAATGTGTGTGAAATCTTATGGGACTTAACTGCTAAGGTCATCAGTCCCTAAGTTTACACACTACTTAACCTAAATTATCCTAAGAACAAACACACACACCCATGCCCGAGCGAGGACTCGAACCTCCGCCGGGACCACCCGCACACTCCATGACTGCAGCCTCTTAGACCGCTCGGCTAATCCCGCGCGGCTCAAAATTGGTTCAAATGGCTCTAAGCACTATGGGTCTTAACATCTGAGGTCATCAGTCCCCTAGAACTACTTAAACCTAACTAACCTAAGGACATCACACACATCCATGCCCGAGGCAGGATTCGAAACTGCGACCGTAGCAGCAGCGCGGTTCCGGACTGAAGCGCCTAGAACCACTCGGCCACAGCGGCCGGCCTACACAAAGTATTCCATAATTACTCCCCTCTACACATCCTAGAAGTCTGTAATAGGAATTTACGAACAACATGTATACGTCGAAGAAGCAACGACGGAAATAAATATTCCACAGTGGGATTAAAATTCAAGGTAAAAGTATGTCATGACAAGATTCGCTGATGACATTGCTACACTCTGTGAAAGTGAGGAAGAGTACAGGGTCTGTTGAGTGGAATGAATTCGTTAATGATCACAGAATATGTAGTGAGAGTAAATCAAAGAAAGACGTAAGTAATGAGAATTAGCAGAAATAACAGCGAGAAACTTAACATCAGGACTGAACTTAAGGAATTCTGCTACATAGCGAGCAAAATAACCCATGATGGACGGAGCAAGAAGGAAAGAAAAAGCAGACTAGCTTTGGCAGAAAGGGCATTCCTGGCCAAGAGAAGTTTACTGGTATCAAATATAGGCCCTAATTCGAGAAAGAACTTCCCGAGAATATACATTTTGGAGCACAGCAATGTATGGCTGTAAAACATGGACTGTGAGAAAACGCGGAAAGAAGATAATCGAAGCCTCTGAGAGGCGGTGCTACAAAAAAAATGTTGAAAATTAGGTGGACTGATAACGTAAGGAATGAGGAGGTTCTCCGCAAAATCGTCGGGGTAAAGAATAGATGGAAAACACTGACAAGAAGAAAGGAAGGGATGGTAGGACATCTGTCAAGACATCACCGAATAACTTCCATGGTACTAGAGGAAACAGCAGAGGAACACAGGGAATGGAATACATCCCGCAAGTAATTCAGGGCGTAGGTTGTAAATGCTACTCTGAGGTGAACACGTTGGTACACGAGAGGAATTCGTGGCGGGCTGCATCAAACCCGTCAGAAGACTGATAACTTGAAAAAAATGCCCTCTATGTTAGATTAGCACTTGCACTCAACATCCTCAGTTATCGGAACGCGTAAGAGAGCATGCTACACAAAATACACACATCAAAGAAAGTTTTCCATCACCCCTGTTCCCAGAACTCCTGAAGATAGACTTTGACTGTGGATACTGTATCAGAGACACAGACCCTTTGACTGTTCAGAGATGTCACTAAACCCGCCCAAAGATGTTAACAACCATGCATGAGCAGCGCCTATTAGACGGAGGGGGTCCGACAGCCGATCACTTCCAGTCATTCCACCAGGAAGGAGGTACACGGCTCGTGTTGTCTATAGTTCAACCATGCCTAGATGGTCAATACCGCGGTTCGATCGCGTCCGCATTTTTACTTTGTGCCAGGAAGGGCTCTCAATCAAGGAAGTGTTGAGACATCTCGGAGTGAACCAAAGCGATGTTGTTCAGACATGGAGAAGATAGAGAGATTCAGGAACTGTCAATGGCATGCCTCGCTCAGGCCGTCCAAGGGCTACTACTGCAGTGGATGATCGCTACCTACGGATTATGGCTCGAAGGAACCCTGACAGCAACGCCACCATGTTGAATAATGCTTTTCGTGCAGACACAGGACGTCGTGTTACTACTCAAACTGTGCAAAATAGGCTGCATGACGCCCAACTTCACTCCCGACGTCCATGGCGAGGTCCATCTTTGCAACCATGACACCATGCAGCGCGGTACAAATGGTCCCAACAACATGCCGAATGGACAGCTCAGGATTGGCATTGAGTTTTCTTCACCGATGAGTGTCGCATATGCCTTCAACCAATCGTCGGAGACGTGTTTGGAGGTAGCCGAGTCGGGTGAACGCCTTAGGCACACTGTCCAGCGAGTACAGCAAGGTGGAGGTTCCGGGCTGTTTTGGGGTGGCATTCTGTGGGGCCTACGTACGCCGCCGCTGGTCATCGAAGGCGCCGTAACGGCTGTACGATATGTGAATGCCATCCTCCGACCGATAGTGCAAACATATCGGCAGCATATTGGCGAGGCTTTCTTCTTCATGGACGACAATTCGTAGCCCCATCGTGCACATGTGAATGACTTCCTTCAGGACAACGACATCGCTCGACTAGAGTTGCCAGCATATTCTCCAGACATTAACCGTATCGACATGCCTGGGATATTTCCTGAATGAGATTTTCACTCTGCAACGGAGTGTGCGCTGATATGAAACTTCCTGGCAGATTAAAACTGTGTGCCGGACCGAGACTCGAACTCGGGACCTTTGCCTTTCGCGGGCAAGTGCTCTGCCAGGAAGTTTCATATCAGCGCACACTCCGCTGCAGAGTGAAAATCTCATCCTGGAAACATCCCCTAGGCTGTGGCTAAGCCATTTCTCCGCAATATCCTTTCTTTCAGGAGTGCTAGTTCTGCAAGGTTCGCAGGAGAGCTTCTGTAAAGGTTGGAAGGCAGGAGACGAGGTACTGGCAGAAGTAAAGTTGTGAGGACTGGGCGTGAGTCGTGCTTGGGTAGCTCAGTTGGTAGAGCACTTGCCCGCGAAAGGCAAAGCTCCCGAGTTCGAGTCTCGGTCCGGCACACAGTTTTAATCTGCCAGGAAGTTTCATGCCTGGGATAGATTGAAAAGGGCTGTTTATGGACGACGTGACCCACTAACCACTCTGAGGGATCTACGCCGAATCGCCGTTGAGGAGTGGGACAATCTGGATCAACTTGATGAACTTATGGATAGTATGCCACGATGAATACAGGCATGCATCAGTGCAAGAGGACATGCTACTGGGCATTAGAGGTACCGGTGTGTACAGCAATCTGGACCACCACCTCTGAAGGTCTCGCTGTATGGTGGTACAACATGCAATGTGTGGTTTTCATGATCAATACAAAGGGCGGAAATGATGTTTATGTCGATTTCTATTCCAATTTGCTGTACAGGTTCCGGAACTCTCGGAACCGAGGCGATGCAAAACTTCTTTTGAGGTGTGATTACTATAGAGATGGTAGACGCTGATCTCAGGCGTTTTCAATTGAAGCGGCCACAAACATCGATAAATGAACCTCAGTAGAGAACGCCTCGTAGATGCAGTCCCAGAACATAAATGTAGCCCTTAATGTATGCCTCGATATGTTGTAAATAGTTCTTGATCGTAATTTGCTAGCAAATAACAACAACAGCGTTATGCGAGGCTAGCAGTAGTAAAGAAAAATATGTGCCCATATTACGAAAATATATTAAGTTGTAACTAGTGAAAAAATAAGTAACGTCAAAAATTAAGATAACTTCATGACGAACAAGTATAAATTAAAAATACCGTGCTGTGACCTAACGTGCCAATTATTTATACAATGTAAACACACAGTACAAATGTAAGAAGATAATATGAAACATTAAAATGTCACTATCCACTTAATGTGAATAAAATATCGTGAAGCACAACAATAATAAGGGTCACAATAAAAATCAGTGTGAAGAAGGATATAAAATCATTTATTTCCTTTTCTAAAGTTCTCTGTATATTTATTTGACAACAGCTGCATTAACAAGCTGTTTCTGCTTTATTGTAAAATTATTATACTCAACTCTGATATTCAATTTACTAAAGAGTACGGCTTTTACTACACAATAATCTCGACTTATATCTGACTGGCTAACTGACATCATGCTGTTAGCTGCAGGCGCAGCCTTCAATATTTAAGAAATAGCTGCGCTGCTCTCTCCAGCAGCTGACTGTCGTCATTTAGCGGTTCCTTCTCCGTGTACAGCCATTCTCAACATTGTATATCCATGTATTGTAATTTTATAGCTAATTTTAAGTTCTTTCTGTGTATCTCTCTAATTCATATCTTGTATCATATTACAGGTTTTTTTTTTGGAGATAATCGTCTGATGCTCGAAACCGGTCACCCTGTAGTAAAGGTGCCTTTGCGATCTAGACTGTTTTGTAATTAATTTCAAATATTCTGTTTGGATTGCTGACTTTCTCCAGCAAAGTTTTCAACAATAATTAACCTAAAAAGTCTACAGTTTCATATTATTCTTACCATAGTACTGCTGTTGTCAATGCGATGTGTCCCACCTCTCGGACAATTAATACTCAAAAATTTCACGGTAATCATTTTATTCAGAGGGATACAGTAAAATGTTCACTGTGTTGTTGAAACTGTATTCAATTTGACTACGTTTAATTATTAGATTCCGTACAATAAAACTGCATTTTGAAATCGATGACAGTATGTTGATTTTAATTTCTCATTACTCTGGAGACGTTAGATATAATGTGGTGTATCATGCTATGAAGATACAGAGCATGGAAATATTCTGAAAGGTAACCTTCATTGTTATTTTTAAACCGGGCAATCTTTTACCACCTTGCTACAGCAAGCTTCTACATATGCACATATGACTACTTTGTGTTGCGGTTTCCGGCGCTCATGGAGAACAAAAATCAGGCGGTATTTATCCTCCCACATTAATTAATATGAACGTGAAAGAGTAATTTCAGAATGAAAATTATGACTCGCACTTAATTTTGGTAATTCACGGACGAAACATTGTTTTTGTTTCAAAAAGTGGAGGAACTGGCGGTTCAGGCTCGTAAATATGGCCCACTTAATTAGCGGAGGAGAAATTGCGCCGCGTCCACGGCGCTGTCAGAAAGCCAACTCTGGCGAGCACCGCACGGCCAGAAGTTTCGGCCCCAACGGTTTTTACAGAACAATTTCGCTAACTATGGCTCGGCTCTCTGCGAGTCAGGGAAGTTTCGCGATATATGCGGAGATTAAATCTGGCTGCTAGAGAATTTTTCTTTTCCTGTTTTATGTATCAGCCCAGGACGTATATACGCGATACGGAAATGCTTTTTTGACTCCATTATTTCGTGTTGGCGACGCTACTGAGACTCCAGTGATCATACAATGGAATGAAGAGCAATAGAGGGAACACAGTGGTTGAGGGGTATCGTAAATTATAAAAAGGTTGGTGAAATACTTGGTGGTCCAGGTTGAACTTTCAGTACTGAATTGAAATCTGGGTAATTTTTTTCCTATCAAAGATAGTTTCTGAGTTATTGCAACTTCGTTTCTTTATATTTCTGATAAGTTTCAAGATATATCAAATACAATTTTAAAAATCTTTTTATTAGGTAAAAAAAATAAATGTCGTGTGACTAGGGTCTCCTGTCGGGTAGGCCGTTAGCCGGGTGCAAGTCTTCCGATTTGACGCCACTTCGGCGACTTGCGCGTCGATGGGGATGAAATGATGATGATTAGGACAACACAACACCCAGTCCCTGAGCAGAGAAAATCTCCGACTCAGCCGGGAATCGAACCCGAGCCCTTAGGATTGACGTTCTGTCACGCTGACGACATTTTTTTTTTTTTTTTCAAATCTCATTTTGTTCTCTTTTGTTCGTTGCATCTGCTCGGGGCGGACGTCGTAAGATATCCGTTTAAGTTCGTTATTGGTCGATTAACTCAGTTTTTTTTTTTTTTATTACGGAGGGCAGCTAACCCTCTGACCGAACACGCTGAGCTACCGTGCCGACACCACTCAGCTACCGGGGGCGGACTTTTATTAGGTTATCATACAGTATTATCATAGTATCTGCTTCGTATCGTTTAATTTAAATGAACATTCCCAGAACACTGTGTGACTTTTTTGTCTCAAATCATAATGCAAGATTAATTCGGTAACTTTATATAATATCGTCTTTTAATAGCAAAAATGTCCTTATTCGATCTTTAGCAATGTTTATCTGATAGGGCCATACAACCCTGGGGAAGTAGTCCGGGGAGCCCATCACTTGTATCTTCAGAGAATGATGGCACCGCATATCCTGCTGATTTTCTTCAACCCTGACACTCAACATGCTTTATTTTTGGTACTGGTAGCTCGTTTTCTTTCGAGGAAGTTTTCTGTCGTCTTCCGGAAATATACCCAAATTCTCATTTGTGTTTAATGTCCAACGTGCTTCGAAATGTTCATTGTCCTAAAGCTATGGCAGCACGAATATCGAGCGAGGTGGAGGAGTGGTTAGCACACTGGACTCGCGTTCGGGAGGACGACGGTTCAACCACCGTCCGGCAATTCTGATTTAGGTTTTCCGTGATTTCCCTAAATCGCTGCAGGCAAACACCGGGATGGTTCCTTTGAAAGGGCACGGCTGGCTTCCTTCCCTAATCCGATGAGACCAATGAACTCGCTGTTTGGTCTCCTTCCCCCTAACAACCCAACCCACGAATGCTTCTTCTTTTATCTTTGCTGCTGGAAGGCGCTACCACTTTGTGCCAAGTGGCGGCAATAGAATATTTTCCCAAAATACCAGCCTAACGGAGTGGCCGAGCGGTTTTACGCGCTTCAATCTGGAACCGCGCGTTCGCTACGGTCGCAGGATCGAATCCTGCCTCGGACATCGATGTGTGTGATGTCCTTAGGTTAGTTAGGTTTAAGTAGTTCTAAGTTATAGATGACTGATGACCTCATATATTAAGTCCCATAGTGCTCAGAGCCATTTGAACAATTTGAACCCAAAATACCAGATTTTTCACATTACATTTTTTTTTCTTTGCGTTTTCAGCCTCCGCTCAGTCCATTCCTCTTCCTTGTAAAGAAATTTCCTGCCTTACTTAACTCATCGCGAAAGGAAACATTCATCCTTCATATTGCCTTATTTGCTCCCCCGATAACTATAATTAGTTTAAATCTGCCTCACAGTTTCCAGTTGTGTTCATTCAACTTCACTGAACTTAGCATACCACCTAAAACCTTATAACAGTCTCTAGTAAAAGTAGATGGAGTACAATACTAGAGCTGAGGGCATTTTATTTGCTTTGTGGATAAAAACGTCGTCGAAGCTTATTCATGACGCATCCATTAAAAATCTTCAACCCTATGAACTGCTCTCAAACGTAGCCCCAATAACGAAATTCTATTTCCAAACTTGAGTTTCCCGTGGAAAACGTGTTCGGAATCACCACTTTCATACCAGAAGTAAGACCTTCGTAAATAATATTATTATTTTATAGATATAGAAGTAATATTGTATCATTATTGTTCTGAAGATGGTACGCAATCCTTACATATTTATTTTCTGTTTGCTTTTAGCCTTTCATATAGGCAGAAGCGCCAAAGAAACTGGTATAGGCATGCGTATTCAAATACAGATATACGTAAACGGGCAAAATACGGCGCTGAGGTCGGCAACGCCTATGGAAGACAACAAGCGTCTGGCGCAGTTGTTACTAGGGCTATTCGGAAAGTAAGTTCCGATTGATCGCGTAATGGAACCCACTTTGAAAATCAGAAATATTTTATCTGCAACAGTTAGCTACAGCTTCCAGCCACTGCTCTACGAGGTCACCAGTCAGACTTAGACATTTGTCATAGCGTTGTACCAACTTCCAATACCCTCGTCATAGAAGGCAGCCGCCTGTTCTTCCCGCCAATTCTCTACGCTCATCTATAGCTCGTTTTCTGTGCGAAAATGTTGTCTTCATCAGGCGAAATCTCTCGACTGGATCTCATTCTTGGCGGGAGACACTATTTTCCACGCATCTTGATGTGCTCACCATGCACTCAGAACTGAAAAGAGCGAAGTGATGCAACCGACAGGCATACTAGAGACACTGTCGAACACATATGTACAAAGCTTTATTAGATTTTTACAGTGGTTTCCATATCTTGACTGATCGGAACTAACTTTCCGAATATCCCTCGTAGATCGGCTACTGCTGCTACAACGTCAGGTTGTCAGGTTTTAAGTGAGTTTGAACGTGGTGTTATAGTCGACACCCGAGCGGTGGGACACAGCATCTCCGATGTAGCGAAGAAGCCCTCGTATTCATGTAATATATTCTCAGGCAACTGGCCACGGCAACTCGAGCTTTCTACGATTACCTCCATTATATTCAAGAGGAACTGAAGAAAAGTTGGAGGTATTCACCAAAAGCTTGACTTTTATTTGTAATTTGTCCTGGCCAAAGATTCGAGAATATTCAACATGGAGATATCATCATAATCTTCAAATCAAAATATTTGGAACAAAAACTTGGTAAAAATGAAATAAACTTGCAAAGAAAATTAATGAACATTAGTAATACTCAGTAAAATGTTCTGAGGATATAAAGAAAAATTACCACTTATAGTGATAAGAACAATCCATCAACGAAAGTATCTCAGAAGACCTAATGAGCAACAAAATACATTGGGCTGTTTCTCAATGGGATAATAAAATCAAAATAATGACCAAATATTCAAGAAAAGTGTAATCTCATAACTGTACTTCCTGGAAAAGAAATGAGAGTGACTGCAAGCCCCTGGTGTATCTTCTTTCAGTAATTTTCTCAGTTCATCGACAAATGTTGTATTGAGATTGTTATACAGTGTAGCGATATAACTTAATGACAGGGAAACGGTTCTCTCTGCAAGGATAGTGAAATTACTGAAGCTGAATACCAAAAATATTTATGACTTGTCACGTCACTTCAGTCGCTTAGCCGTATACTTCTACACCGAAAATGCACACATATCACTATGCAATTTAGTGCAGATCACTGAAAGAAAGTCTGTTATTTCTGATTATCTTTCTTACAAAATTGATTTGTAAGCCCTACTAATTAGCAGCTGTTCCTTCTTTCTTGGTGAACGCATATGTTCATTATAACGATGTAGAGAGATGAGGAAACATGATTATAAGCTCGTCGGATAGCTATCACAAATATAAACGTATTTGTAAGTTCCTCATATTCATCGCAAGAGCGACGTGCGGGACTACTGAAAGGCATCTTCTCTGTATCGACAAAATTTCTTAGTGCTTTCTTATTAAGAATATCTAGTAAATATTCTTAACAGCTGTACAGTTTATTATAAGATAGTCTAGAAAATAATTCGAGTTTTACTTACAAGATCCGAAGCTTCCCCATGTCCTCGAAGTCCGTCTCGAAGATGACCGTCAAGTTGTTTCCTTGAAGATCTCTGAAACACAAATAACAAAAAACTCAGTATACAAATTGTAATAAATCCGTTTATGTTAACAAAAACAGGATGAATTTGGCGATTATTGCTGAATGACGCAGCTTTTCATGGAAATAAGGTAGTATCAAATAGTTCAGACTAGAGACGCTTTGTCACCGAGAATATGAAAAAGCAAAGATATGAATGAGATGACACAATGGACTATTTATAGTACTGAAGTAGTTCTTTCATGCATATCGTAAGTATTAACGAGAAAATCGAAATATAATCATCAGCGGAAGCTTATGAAACTTACGACTTAGTAAGTAATTGAGTTATCGATCTCCTGCTTTGGTTTTTGTACGACGTCCAAGCAGAGGTACGAATCTCTGACATGAGAGAACCGAGATGTCAACTTCGAGCTAATGGTAGAAAATAATTTAAGCAAATAAATCAGTGTCAACAAGTGTGCGTAGTGTTATTTCACGAAACAAAAGCCCACTAATCACGTTGGTTATGAGGGGCAATGAACTCAAACAATGACAATTTAGAAAGCCTTTTTGTCGTATAAATAGCGACCCGGCCCGGCTAAGCGAGGGTAGAGTTAAGTGTCTACAGCTAGAAGACTTATTAGGCGTAGCTTTATGAATAAATTTCACGTTAAGCAGCTGAATATCATCCTTTCATGTAACTTACAGGATATAAGCAGCATAGAGCAGGAAATCTGTCTAAAGACTTGAATGTAATATGTTCCATACGGAACCGCCGTTTGGAGTGACACCCGATGGCAATGATGGGAGCACACAATGACGTAAGTAGTATATGTTTACAGCCAGCATAAATTGTACGTGAATCATGGGCGCATGTGTGTGAGTGATTCAATATGTATCGTAGGCTGGCTGTTACGACACAAATAAAATAAAAAATAAGAAACACACGTGTTGTACATGTTTAGCTCGTGTTACAGCAGTCCTCTTGTGAAGCTTAGTATGCACTGTTGACACTCACTGGAGCAATTCTTTGTCGTGGACTTTCTCGCCGTGCCATGCAAAGAATCGTTTCCACATCTTGGTTTGATTCACGGAAGGGAGGAAGCTAAAGTTGAACCATCTGCTGCACTGATGATAGAACGTACTGCCGATATACGAAACAAAGTTGCTGAAGTAGTTTCTCGAAATAGGTTTTACTTTCAGCATCAAAAAGAAAACACCATAAGTTTTGGATTCGCCTATTTCTCAATACACAGTTTTTCTCAATCAGTTGAGGGAAACTATTGGTTAAAATATTTGATTAATTCAAATTGTAAGATTCCCATGTCTGCCTGATGATGAGGCGTTATGTTTTCGTTATTGGTCGTATTTATTACGACACTTCAAAACTGGGTAACTCCCTGCCTGTTGTTCAAAGAATCTGCAGAGGATTAAGAGTGCGAATTAAGATTGCTTATCTGAGACAAGCAGAAATCGGCAGACTGAAATTGACATCATATTTCGAAATAAACACTGAAGAGCCAAGGAAACTGCTACACCTGCCTAATATCGTGTGGGTCCCCCGCGAGCTCGCCACGCGGAAGTGCGGCAACACGACGTGACATGGACTCGACTAATGTCTGAAGTAGTGCCGGAGAGAACTGATACCACGAATCCTGCAGGGTTGTCTATAAATCCGTTAGAGTACGAAGGGGTGGAGATGTCTTCTGAACAGCACCATGCAAGGCACCCCAGATATGCTCAATAACGCTCGTGTCTGGGGAGTTTGGTGGCCAGCGGAAGTGTTTAAATGCAGAAGAGTGTTCCTGGAGCCGCTGTGTAACAATTCTGGACGCATGGGGTGTCGCGTTGTCCTGCTGGAATTTCCCAACTCCGTCGGAATGCACAGTGGACATGAATGGATACAAGTGATCAGACATAATGCTTACGTACGTGTCACCTGCCAGAGTCATATATAGACGTATCAGGGGTCCCTATCACCCCAACTACATACGCTCCATACTATTACAGAGCCTGCACCAGCTTGAACAGTCCCCTGCTGACAAGCAGGGTTCATGTACTCATGAGGTTGTCTCCATACCCGTACACGTTCATACTCTCTATACAATTTGAAACGACACTCGACCAACCAGTCAACATGTTTCCAGTCATCAACAGTCCAATGTCGGTGCTGACGGGCCCAGGCGCGGCGTAAAGCATTGTGTCGTGCAGTCATCAAGGGTACACGAGTGAGCCTTCTACTCCAAAAGCCCATATCGATGATGTTTCGTTGAATGGTTCGCACGCTGACACTTGTTGATGGCCCAGCATTGAAACCTACGGCAATTTACGGAAGGGTTGCACTTCAGTCGTCGTTGATCCCATTCTTGCACGATCATTTTCCGGCCGCAGCGATGTCGGAGATTTGATGTTTTAGAGGATTCCTGATATTCACAGTACACTCGTGAAATGGTCGTACGGGAAAATCCCCACTTCATCGCTACGTCGAAGATGATGTATCCCATCGCTCGTGCGCCGACTATAACACCACGTTCAAACTTAAATCTTGATAACCTGCCACTGTAGCAGCAGCAAACAATGCAACAACAGCGCCATACACTTGTTGTCTAATGTAGCCGTTGCCGACCGCAGTGCCGTTTACAAATCTCTGTATTTGAATACGCATGCCTATACCAGTCTCTTTGGCGTTCAGTGTGTACCTCCACATAACTGAGAGGTGAATAGAAGGCAAAGTGAAAAAAAAAAAAAACAGCCGAGGTAGACCCCACCATCTTTCGGTTTCCAGCCACGCACTATACCGCTCGACCACATTCCCCTTTTTGCGTTCTCAGGCACTGCTGATCTTTCGGGTTAGGCCGGCTGTTCATTAGGCGGCAATGGCATCGTTTTCACAACTTCATTTGAATTCTTCGTTTACGGCAGGAATTGAAAACCCATGAAGTCTAAATCGCAAATGATCTTTATTTGAGTTTAATTTCGGCCAACAATCTAGACGTCTTCAGATCTAATGTTAGCAACGTACAACAGCTGATAGAACTGCAAAGAATATTGTAGCTTCGAGAGCATATACACGAATTAATTACAGAAAGCATATCTTCTTTACTGTACTGCAACAGCTTTCTCTATGTATGCTCCAAGTTTCATCGAGCTATGTTACATAGCAGTGACACATTACGCTAAAGTTAATTTCATCCTTAAATTTTGTGTGATAGTATATATTAAAAATATTGGAATGGACCTACTTTTAAGAGGGAACGTTCATGTTTTATTTATTTATTTATTAGTAGAACTCGTGGACAATAAGTTAGCAAAGTTTCAATGATTAAACAGCATCCGAAGTGCCTGAAAAATAATGAAATGTGTGACATGACCTTTATGCACGCCCTCTTTTTGAAGCACCATTTCAATACCAGCTGTGTGAACGACGGTTCCACGAATTACTTTCAGAAAGTACGCATATCAAAAAAGTTTTACATTACCTCGGTTCCGAGAGTTCCGGTACCTGTACAGAAAATTGGAGTAGAGATCAACATAAACCATCAATTCCGCCCTTTTTATTGACCATGAAAACCACACATTGCATGTTGTACCACCACACAGCGAGACTTTCAGGGGTGGTGATCCAGATTGCTGTACACACCGGTACCTCTAATACTCAGTAGCACGTCCTCTTGCAGTGATGCATGCCTGCATTCGTCGTGACATACTGACCACAAGTTCAGCAAGGCACTGTTGGTCCAAATTGTCCCACTCCACAACGGCGATTCGGCGTAGATCCCTCACAGTGGTTGGTGGGTCACGTCGCCCATAAACATCCCTTTTCAATCTATCCCAGGCATGTCCGATAGCGTGCATGTCTGGCGAACATGCTGGCCACTCTAGTCGAGTGATGTTGTTCTCCTGAAGGAAGCAATTCACAAGATGTGCACGATGGGGGCGCGAATTGTCGTCCATGAAGACGAATGCCTCGCCAATATGCTACCAATATGGTTGCACTATCAGTCGGAGGTTGGCATTCACGTATCGTACAGCCGTTATGGCGCCTTCGATGACCACCAGCGGCGTACGTCGGCCACACATAATGCCACCCCAAAACAGCAGGGAACCTCCACCTTGTTGCACTCGCTGGACAGTGTGTCTAAGGCGTCAGCCGGACTGGGTTGCCTCCAAACACGTCTCGGACGATCGTCTGCATTAAGGCATATGCGACACTCATCGGTGAAGAGAACGTATGCCAATCCTGACCGGTCTATTCGACATGTTGTTGCGCCCATCCGTACCGCGCTGCATGGTGTCGTGGTTGCAAAGATGGACCTCGAGATGGACGTCGGGAGTTAAGTTCGCATCATCCAGCCTATTGCGCTCAGTTTGAGTTGAACATGACGTTTTGTGGCTGCACGAAAAGCATTATTCAACATGGTGGGGTTGCTGTCAGGGTTCCTCCGAGCCATAATCCGTAGGTGGTGGTCATCCACTGCAGTAGTAGCCCTTGGGCGGCCTGAGCGAGGCATGTCATCGACATTTCCTGTCTCTCTGTATTTCCTCCACGTCCGAACAACACGCTTTGGTTCACTCCGAGACGCCTGGACCCTCCCTTTGTTGAGAGACCTTCCTGGCACAAAGTAACAATGCGGATGCGATCGAACCGCGATATTGACCGTCTAGGCATGGTTGAACTACAGACAACGCGAGCCGTGTACTTACTTACTGGTGGAATGACGAAGTGATCGGCTGTCGGACCCCCTCTGTCTAATAGGCGCTGCTCGTGCATGGTTGTTAACATCTTTGGGCGGGTTTAGTGACACCTCTCCTCTGAGCAGTGAAAGGGATTGTGTCTGTGATATAACATCCACAGTCAGCGTCTGTCTTCAGTTCTGGAAACCGGGGTGATGCAAAACTTTTTTTGATGTGTGTAGAAGACTGTGATACATACTCATTAGTTCGACAGATCGTCTGTGACTCTGTTCCGTAAATTAGAAACAATAACAAACAAGTTGCTTTGTTTAAGAAGAAGCAAATCTTGTTTTGTCTTGAGCTAGTGAAGGAGATTTACTAAAGTGTTCGATTCTTTCACCGTTCAATGACGCCACGGTCACAAAGAGTGTATAGAAAACTGAATAAACCGCATTTGCAAAAGTTAGTGAATTCAAGATGTGAGAAACAGCAACAAACCAGCAATGATGTGACGTCCCTAGTAACAACATCTGACGAAACTGTGACCTCGACTTCTAGCGACTCAGAGGGGTAAAAACCACATATATTCGTAAGAACAGGCTTCCAAATTGTACCCTGGATATTGTCAAGCTCACTTACAGGTTTCCAGCCGATATTCGAAGTCCAAAAAAGTTTTTTCAAGACAAAACCCAGAATCCAAATGAGTCTCTAAATTCTCTCATATGGAAACCATGTCCTAAACCCACATTTTCGTACGCTACATTTGTGTGATTACAACTTATTGTGCATTTCTTGTATTTAATGGATGAAAAGTAGGGAGGATGAATATTTGAGAGAGAATGAGCTTTGAGACAGGAAATTTCACTCAAGACATTTCAGCAGAATAGATTTCCAGCACCTCTCTACAGCTGAAAAATTAGTTGAAGACCTGGTACAGGAAAGAAGGCAGAACGCAAGAAACCAGAACAGAAGCCTTGAAGGGAAAGAGGAATCTGATTACAAATCCAGGGTGTTTTGAAAAGGTGACATAAGAAAAAACTTTAGGTTGCACTTTAAATTGCATTTCCTGAAGATTATATGTTATAGAGTTTACATACCTTTTTCTCAGAATCTATGCAGACTAGAATTATGAGATTTTGTACATTTATTTCTGTAAACCCAATAAATGATGTCTCTTTGGTATATTTTGACAAACTGAGTGCTAGCTGAGATATGGTGTTAAGTGCTTGGAATTTTGCATGAATTTTATAATATACTTACAGAATCATAATTAAAAAATATTCAAATTCTTCTGTTCGATACATTCAAAAAAGCTCATGAGAGAACCTTAGCATATACAATGAGATTAAATGGAGAAAATTCCGTTTCCGAAAAAAAAGTATACACAAAATTTTTGTAAGATAAAAATTTTAATTCCACAAAAAGATTCGCAGGAACTGAACAGTAAATATGTTGATTTCACTTAAGGAGGGGGGGGGGGGGGGGGGGAGGGGGTAGGACGTCAAACGGGCCGACTTGGAGCAGGAGAGGCATCTCAGGACATTTTAATTTGCAGTGTCTATATTTTTACAAATAAATTCATAAAACTTTGTCAGCATCACCAGGAAGGATTCAGGATTCACACTCATTGCAGTGGAAGTTCGAAAACATAACAAAATAATTTTTTATACGTGCGAAATTTCATCATTTTTTCACTTACTAATGATTGCATTTGTTGCTATAGGTACACTTTTCTTCATAAGTTAGAGAGATTGTTCGATGAATTTTGCACAGCATAGATACCGTACTCACAGGTGTATGAAACTCTAGAATTTATTTAATTTGTGAAAAAACGAATGAACTGTTATATTTTAAACTTCCATGTTTAGAAAAAACACAAATTTTATAGTTGTTAATAGATTTGGAAAATTCTAGAGTTTCATACTCCTTTAAGTGTGCCGGCCGGTGTGGCCGTGCGGTTAAAGGCGCTTCAGTCTGGAACCGCGTGACCGCTGCGGTCGCAGGTTCGAATCCTGCGTCGGGCATGGATGTGTGTGATGTCCTTAGGTTAGTTAGGTTTAATTAGTTCTAAGTTCTAGGCGACTGATGACCTCAGAAGTTAAGTCGCATAGTGCTCAGAGCCATTTGAACCATTTGCACCTTTAAGTGTGGTTTGTATGCTGTGCAAAATTCATCGAAGAATCTCTCTTACTTATGAAGAAAAGTGTACCTATAGTAACAAATGCTGCCATTAGTAAGTGAAAAAAATATGAAATTTCACACGTAAAAAAAAATTACTTCGTTATGTTTTAGAACTTCCACTGCTATGACTGTAAATTCTGAATCCTCCCTGGTCATGCTGACAAAGTTCTATAAATTTATTTGTAAAAGTATAGACAGTGGAAACTGAAATGTCCTGTGGTGCCTCTCCTGCTCCAAGTCGGCCCGTTTGGCGTCCTACCACCCTTAAAGCATTGTACAAAATTTCATTGCCATATCTTCAGAATTGTAGATTTGGTTCGTCTTTTAGTATGTGTTTTTCATGAACACACCACTTAAAACAATACCACTAACAGATTGCGGAACCAGAAGATAACTAATGCACAAATAAATATTTCAAGGGAAAAAAGTCGTGTGTGTTTCTCTTCCCGAATGAGTTACTGTGAAAGAAAACATCGTATGTGACGCACAAGTGTAAAGGAATGGTCTGTGGAATGAATAATACCGGCTTATTTCGACTGTAAAATTCAGAGCGGTTATTCGGTTGATCCGACAGCCCGTTGGACGTGCTCCACATTGCGTACGAGCAGTTGCGGCCGCCTGCGAGCAATAAGCTGTCGGCCCTCGCCAGTGGGCGTTCCGCTTGGACGCACTTACGAGCGCGATGCCAGCACGCACGGATGGCCTGTTTAATATCGGACGCAGCTGCAGATATTGTGTGGCCGAGAGTTCGCTAACGAGACGGGGGCGGCAGCAACAGGCCGCACTGTTACGCCAAACTACGCGCCAGTAACAGGCCGCAGCGCAACGCCAAACTCCGCCGCCCGTGGAGGCTAATTGCGCCTCTGCCACAGCCCTGTCCCTGTTGGCTTCTCGCAGCGACGAGCAGGTGGCTGTTAGGACAACAACGCGAGGCCGCCCACGCACTAATGTGGCGCTTCGCTTCATTATGGTCTCAGGAGGCGTCGTCTCCTAGTACAGCACTATATTACTGATATGATAACCCTACCAGTCACAAAATTTGTCGACTACCAAATTGTTTATTTAGCGACATATTTCGAGGTGATACCTCACCAGCAGGCTGTGCTCATCCTGTGGAGAGAGAGAAAAATAACATACACTATTGGCCATTAAAATTGCTACACCACGAAGAAATGCAGATGATAAACGGGTATTCATTGGACAAATATATTATACTAGAACTGAGATGTGAATACATTTTCACGCAATTTGGGTGCATAGATCCTGAGAAATCACTACCCAGAACAACCACCTCTGGGCGTAATAACGGCCTTGATACGCCCGGGCATTGAGTCAAACAGAGCTTGGATGGGGTGTACAGGTACAGCTGCCCATGCAGCTTCAACACGATACCACACTTCATCAAGAGTAGTGACTGGCGTATTGTGACGAGCCAGTTGCTCAGCCACCATTGACCAGACGTTTTCAATTGGTGGGAGATCTGGAGAATGTGCTCGCCGGGGTAGCAGTCGAACAATTTCTGTATACAGAAAGGCCCGTAGAGGACCTGCAACATGCGGTCGTGCACTATCCTGCTGCAATGTGGGGTTTCGCAGGGATCGAATGAAGAGTAGAGCCACGGATCTTAACGCATCTGAAATGTAGCGTCCACTGTTCAAAGTGCCGTCAATGCGAACAAGAGGTGACCGAGACGTGTAATCGTTGGCGCCCCATACCATCACGCCGGGTGATACGCCAGTATGGCGATGACGAATACAAGCTTCCAATGTGCGTTCACCGCGATGTCGCCAAACACGGATGCGACCATCATGATGCTGTAAGCAGAACCTGGATTCATCCGAAAACATGTTTTGCCACTCGTGCACCCAGGTTCGGCGTTGAGTATACCATCGCAGGCGTTCCTGTTTGTGATGCAGTGTCAACGGTAACCGCAGCCATGGTCTCCGAGCTGATAGTCCATGCTGCTGCAAACGTTGTCGAACTGTTCATGTAGATAGTTGTTGTCTTGCAAACGTCCCCATCTGTTGACTCGGGGATCGAGACGTGGCTGCACGATCCGTTACAGCCATGCCGATAAGAAGCCTGTCATCTCGACTGCTAGTGATGCGAGGCCGTTGGGATCCAGCACGGCGTTCCGTATTACCCTCCTGAACCCACCGATTCAATATTCTACTAACAGTCATTGGAACTCGACCAACGCGAGCAGCAATGTCGCGATACGATAAACCGCAATCGCGATAGGCTACAATCTGACCTTTATCAAAGTCGGAAACTTGATGGTACACATTTCTTCTCCTTACACGAGGCATCACAACAACGTTTCACCAGGCAACGCCGGTCAACTGCTGTTTGTGTATGAGAAATCGGTTGGAAACTTTCTTCATGTCAGCACGTTGTAGGTGTCGCCACCGGCGCCAGCCTTGTATGAATGCTCTGAAAAGCTAATCATTTGCATATCACAGCATCTTCTTCCTGTTGGTTAAATTTCGCTCCTGTAGCACGTCATCTTCGTGGTGTAATGGCCAGTAGTGAAGTAATTGTGTATGTCATTTTGTGTACTTGTCTGCTGTTCACATGAAAATTTTTAGAAAGTGATCACTCACTTCGTTCGTGTAGCGTGGCAATCTTGTGATGTTCTGAGGTACCGCTATTTCCACATCTCTCTTGGACTACTTCACCACTGTTCACAAACTTCACAGGGGTGACTTTAAGACACGCTAACACAAAACAGATCAGCAATGAAGAAAACAATAACGCGGTTAAAACAAGACTAACTTTAAATACGAACATTTTAGGTTAGACTTTGCCGTGACTGTTATTGACATTAAATTAAACAATTTCACTGTTACCAGTCACTGTTTATTTATTTACAGGATGCATTTCAAAGGCTTAAACCTCAGTAATCAAGTGGATTTACATTTATTAATATGAAGTTTGTGAACATTGTATTACTATTTTTTGGAGGAACTTAAGGCATTTTCTCCAGTGGTCACAGGTTCCTTTCACTGTCGTAACGCATCACATATATACTGTCATATTTTGTAATCAAATACGGCCAATGAACTTCTCTTAGTTCTTTTGGTCCAGTGGAGCTTGTACGTTGTGTTTTAATTCTTTGCAGAGTAGTGCCCCTTCTTCTGCGCGACCGTTACGGTCGCAGGTTCGAATCCTGCCTCGGGCATGGATGTGTGTGATGTCCTTAGGTTAGTTAGGTTTAAGTAGTTCTACGTTCTGGGGGACTGATGACCTCAGCTGTTAAGTCTCATAGTGCTCAGAGCCATCTGAACCTTCTTCTGCAGTATTACGTTCGATGTTGTTGTGGAAAGGTGTGTAGAATGTGTGTTCCCTTCGGTTGTTTTGGTTCAGTTTGGGAGGTAACTGTTGTCTTACACGATTAGCTATTTTTTTCTTCCTTGTGGCGTTTTTAATTGTACGACGAAGTCTGTGAACTATCTGGTATTTGTTACAAAATATGACAGTACACATGTGAACTGTTACGACAGTGAAAGGAACCTGTGACCACTGGAGAAAGTGCCATAAGTTCCTCCAAAAAAATCGTAACACAACACACACACACACACACACACACACACGTCTCATATTAAGAAATGTAAATCTAAACAGTGACTGGTAACAGTAAGTTTGTTTCATTTGAAACGAGGCTAGTTTCGATTTGACTATCGATATGTCAATCTTAATGTCAGTAGAAATGTCTTCTGCATGTCTTGCGATCGTATCGCTGATCTTGGTTGACGTAATATACGACAGTGTATTTTTATATAGTATATTTTTATACTGTCATTTGTATTATAAAAGTGTCATAGTCGCTCATTTTGTAATATACTACGCCAACCAACTTCAGCGGTACGCTTCGACCATAGGTACTAGTAGACTGGCCTTACTGTGCAGAACATATAGGGCTGGTGTGGCTCCAACATATACCAAGTGACTGTTGGCAAAACGTGGCGGGATTTCAAATCAGCGGCTGCCATCCTATTGTTTGTATCGTATTTTCCCCACATTTCTCAATTGACTGCCAAACGCTTCCACCAAAAATTACTTTTTTATTTGCGAAAAATTATTCCAGAACTACATTTGACCTGGATTTGTTCACAGTACCATTTACAAAATCTAACAAATACGTCGAACACCACCCTGCTTGGCAGTGGGACGAAATTACTATAAACTATCAGTTAAAATAAAATGTCGTTAAAATTCTTTTACACAGTAAGAGTGGGCTCGTGTCAAAACTTTAAACATTGGATCGCCACGTGTTGAGCTCTGGTCACTTATAAAAGAAAATGGGATAAGGGAATTATGTCAACGATAGGTGCCAAAATTGTCGACTTTAGGAGCAGGTCCATTTTACAGTATCAATTTTAGGTGCACTTCAAAGGTTCAGTTCCCACTATTTTTACAAAAGTTTAAACTATCAGTTAAAAAAATGATTTTTTAGATGAAAGGTAAGACTTTGAAGTTTTTCCGTTTCAGGGCCTGTATCCAAAGCTGCTTTCGTTTTTATTTTTTTTTCTTCCTTATCCTTAGGGAACCTATGAGTACGAACGAGAAACAGTTATACTTACTTCTGTAACCGAATTATCACAGATACTTTCCAAAATGTAATGAGTCTGACTCTACAGGCCTCACTTTCAACACTTTAATTTACGTGGTACTCTATTTCAAGTGTAAAAAACGCTAGAGCAACATTTAGCAACTTTTTGCTGTTTTCGCCTTGCAACAAATCAAGCTTCTTGCGTAACGTTTTCACCGTTAATAGGCAGTGATTGCAGTGGCAGTAATTTTGAACACATAATAAGCTGCCGACCGTTAAGTTTCTTTAATTCTTTTGTATCCCGCCTGGAAGGCGGCGCGTGGGTCTGCTTCTGAGATCTGTAAACTGGACCGAATGAAGGAAGCGAGTAGGAACAGGTGAGGTAAAGCACTTCGGTACTACACGTAAAGTTAAAGCACCTTCACTGGTGTATAAATATACAGAAACACATTACTTAACGTTTGGTACTGATGAGCACGTAGGTGCGAAGCCGTTCATGTATCAAAGCTAACAGTTACTAGAAGTTACAAAGGCGAAGTCTATAATGGCAAGCCCCCTACAAGTAGAAGCTAAGTCGATACGTCAACTGGGCAGAAAGTAGAGAGGCTCTCATTGAGCTCCACAGCGTCGGCTAGAGAGCGCTGGGATCGGCTTATTTCGTCCGCTCTCGTAGTGCCAACTTACGAGCGTGCACATACGCTGTGGCATCGGAACTATCGATACCACAAATTCTTTGTAATATTTTTCAGATAGGCGAAATACCCTCAGATTTCAAGAAGAATATAATAATTCCAATACCAAAGAAAGCAGGTGTTGACTGATGTGAAAATTACCGAACTATCAGTTTAATAAGTCACGGCTGCAAAATACTAACGCGAATTCTTTACAGACGAATTGAAAAACTGGTAGAAGCCGACCTCGGGGAAGATCAGTTTGGATTCCATAGAAATGTTGGAACACGCGAGGCAATACTGACCCTACGACTTATCTTAGAAGCTAGATTAAGGAAAGGCAAACCTACGTTTTTAGCAATTGTAGACTTAGAGAAAGCTTTTGACAATGTTGACTGGAATACTCTCTTTCAAATACTGAAGGTGGCAGGGGTAAAATACAGGGAGCGAAAGGCTATTTACAATTTGTTCAGAAACCAGATGGCAGTTATAAGAGTCGAGGGACACGAAAGGGAAGCAGTGGTTGGGAAGGGAGTGAGACAGGGTTGTAGCCTCTCCCCGATGCTATTCAATCTGTATATTGAGCAAGCAGTGAAGGAAACAAAAGAAAAATTCAGAGTAGGTATTAAAATCCATGGAGAAGAAATAAAAACTTTGAGGTTCGCCGATGACATTGTAATTCTGTCAGAAACAGCAAAGGACTTGGAAAAGCAGTTGAACGGAATGGACAGTGTCTTGGAAGGAGGATATAAGTTGAACATCAACAAAAGCAAAACGAGGAGAATGGAATGTAGTCGAATTAAGTCGGGTAATGCTGAGGGAGTTAGATTAGGAAATAAGACACTTAAAGTAGTAAAGGAGTTTTGGTATTTGGAGAGCAAAATAACTGATGATGGACGAAGTAGAGAGGATATAAAATGTAGACTGACAATGGCAAGGAAAGCATTTCTGAAGAAGAGAAATTTGTTAACATCGACTATAGATTTAAGTGCCAGCTAGTCGTTTCTGAAAGTATTTGTATGGAGTGTAGCCATGCATGGAAGTGAAACATGGACGATAAATAGTTTGGACAAGAAGAGAATAGAAGCTTTCGAAATGTGGTGCTACAGAAGAATGCTGAAGATTAGATGGGTAGATCACATAACTAATGAGGAGGTATTGAATAGAATTGGAGAGAAGAGAAGTTGTGGCACAACTTGACAAGAAGAAGGGACCGGTTGATAGGATATGTTCTGAGGCATTAAGGGATCACCAATTTAGTATTGGAGGGCAGCGTGGAGGGTAAAAATCGTAGAGGGAGATCAAGAGATGAATACACTAAACAGATTCAGAAGGCTGTAGGTTGCAGTAGGTACTGGGAGATGAAGAAGCTTGCACAGGATAGAGTAGCATGGAGATCTGCATCAAAGCAGTCTCAGGACTGAAGACCACAACAACAACAACTAACTAACTACAGTAATTCCATCCAGCCAAATGTTATATTGACATAATCAGAGTTCCCCAACGGATCTGCACAGCCAGAAGGAGAACTAACTGATTTCTGACTGTCCTGTACGATACCGGAGGCTTGTAAAGTTTGTAAAGGCATGGGCGTGAGCGCGTACTCACTAAACGGCGAGGTGTCGCCCACCTGCTACTACGGCAAGCGAGAGTTCGGGAGCACGGCGTAGGCACGCGCAGGGCCGCCTGCAGGTGTAATTGGGCCCCGGGGAGCGGCGTAATGAGCAAACACGGGGCGGCCTGGCTGCACGCCGGCGCTTGGCGTGGCTGCCGCACCGCTGCGTGGCGCGTTTCACGCTAGGATCGCAACTCCCGACGTTCAGACGCCGGTTACGCCGCAGCTTGCTGTGCGACCTGCGACCTGCCGAACGTGAGGTTAACGAGCCGTCTTAAGAGACCTTTAGATAAAGATTTTAATAATACTGCAAGAGGGCTTAGTATCGTACGGCAGGGTCGGCTATTTGTAAAAGGGCTACTAAATGGAATGCAGCCCTAGTCGTTGAATATGCAGAAACGGGGATCAACATGAATCATTCGCTCGACGAAAGTTCCGTACCCAGAGACTGGAAAGTTGCACAGGTCACACCAATATTCAAGAAAGGTAGGAGTAATCCACTAAATTGCAGGCCCATATCGTTTACGTCGATACGCAGCAAGATTTTGGAACAAATATTGTGTTCGAACATTGTGAATTACCTCGAAGAAGACGGTGTGCCGGCCGGAGTGGCCGAGCGGTTCTAGGCGCTACAGTCTGGTCGCAGGTTCGAATCCTGCCTCGGGCATGGTTGTGTGTGATGTCCTTAGGTTAGTTAGGTTTAAGTAGTTCTAAGTTCTAGGGGACTGATGACTTCAGATGTTAAGTCCCATAGCGCTCAGAGCCATATGAACCATTTTTAGAGTTATGAATCATGAATTATTACGGAAAGACTGATAAATAAATAACGTAATAGTCACTCCGATTTCCCCTCTCCTCTCTCGGAGGCTGTATACGACACAGAAGAAACGCGAATTAATGCCAGTGATAACAAGACTGAACAAAAAAACAGCTGGTGTTGGGATAGGACCGTAGACTAGTGGCGACTACAAACACGATGTCAAGCACACTGAAACTGCGATTTCTTAATAAGACTGATTGTTGCCGCAAACTCTGCTGTAATGTAACAATGGAAAGGAAACTGATAACTGTACTGCAACAAGGCCATTAATTGGGTTAAAGGAGCGAGCGAGGTGTTGCAGTGGTTAACACACTGGACTCGCATATAACCTGCCCTCCATGTGTTGCGATGGAGTACTATTGGCCTGCTTTATTGACTTGCTTTCCATGGCAGCTTCCTATCAGGGGAACTGTACTGCTGGAGCTACATGTGCTGATGAGCATGGCTGTGGACAAAAAAAATTGTTCAAATGGCTCTGAGCACTATGTGACTTAACTGCTGAGGTCATAAGTCGCCTAGAACTTAGAACTAATTAAACCTAACTAACCTAAGGACATCACACACATCCATGCCCGAGGCAGGATTCGAACCTGCGACCGTAGCGGTCGCTCGGTTCCCGACTGGCTGTGGACAGGCTGAGATGGATAGAGCAGGGAATGGACAGAGCAAAGGGGAGAAAGAAATGGACAGAGAGAGGAAGGGGAGATGTGTATGGCAAGTGCAAGGTGTAGAGGGTGGTGGGCATTTTGAGATGGATAGAGCAGGGGACTGATAGAATATGGAGGAGGAAAAAATGGACAGCGATGAAAGGAGGGGCTATGCATGAGACAATTGGAAAGTGTAGAGGAGTGCTAATCACACGGAAAAGGAAGAGGACGAAGGAGAGACAGAAAGAAAAACGGGCAGGAGGATATGATGAGAGGAAGAGGTGGTGGAGGAAATAAACAAAGAGAGGGGGAAGGAGGAGATGAATAGACAGAGAGAGTGTGGAGGAGCAGATAGCCAGACAGAGATTGGGGGGGGGGGGGGGATGAGATGGACACTGAGAGAGGAGGAGGAAGGGTGTTCAGTATAAATGTCGAATGCAAAAAATAATTCAAATGTGTGTGGTGTGTGAAATCTTATGGGACTTAACTGCTAAGGCCATCAGTCCCTAAGCTTACACACTACTTAACCTAAATCATCCTAAGGACAAACACACACATCCATGCCCGAGGGAGGACTCGAACCTCCGCCGGGACCAGCCGTACAGTCCATGACTGCAGCGCCTAAGACCGCTTAGTTAATCCCGCGCCGCTGTCGAATGCATATGCAGGCAAAGCAGTGGGAAAATGCTAGTAAAAAATAAAACCAATGTTTCGACAGTATCACAACAGTCTCCCTCAAGGCAAGACTTGTTTTACTGAATGAAAGGTGCCCCTTTTCACAAAAAAAAAAAAAAAAAAATTAACAATGCTTCACGGCAGCCTTAAATAAGGGCACCTTTCTCCAGTAAAACTACTCTTGCCCTGAGGAATGTCGGTACACGGCCGAAATGTCCTGTTTATGGTTCACACATTTAAAGTACTTTACATTTTATACAATGACCCATAAAAATTTTAATTATCCTTTGAGATACTCCGTTCTAACCGTTGACACTGCACCAAGTACTCAGAATTTCTAGCTCAATTGCTTTTCATCTTGTCCTGAAGCTATGTGAAGGGAGATTGGGAATTACCAATCTGTTGGGGCCGTTAGGTATGGAGCACAAACTCCTACATTACAAGAATGGGAAGGAAACATGCAGTGTTTTGTTGAAAGGTGTCATTCTTTCACTAGCGTTATGCAGAAGCTAGATGGCCGAACGTGGATCTGGAAGTAGATCTCGAATTTCGCATCTGCGCCACCTCGACCCAAGTTAGTTGATACTGATTTTTCACATCCACTGCAAAATGCCACATTATAGCCGACAAGGTCTAAATGGAGATGCCGTGTCAGCATAACAGCGAGTAGCGATAGCGTTTCCATCAATTCTATGACCCTTCGGGTGTGTTAGAAAACCGCAGAATCTGTTCAAGCTGGTCAGCATTAAATGGATCACGACCGAGCCATTTGCAGAGCGTGAGCCTTTCTCCTGCCTGACTTGCGATATGACCTGCTACAGGTGCATTTTCATCCGTGGCCCTTACATAAAATATAAAGCGATTTTTCATTGGAGCTAGTGTACCTTGGGCTACAAGCGTTTGTAACTTGCATTATAATAGCTGATTTCAACGTAGATAGAGAGCAGTTTAGCATGAAGTTATCACAAATTAGATTGTCGTGCAATTCAGTCCAAGGATAACGATACCGTTTGTGAAGATTTAAGCATTAAAGCGAGAGATACTTCGCGTCGTGCACAGCACCACATAAGAAAACAATACCAGGGTCTCACGGCAGCCTTCTCAGAGATATCTGCACCCCTAAGTCAGGCTCATGAATCTCTGTGCTAACAATTATTTTTTCAGGAAACACCTTGTGTGAGAAATGCGTTGATATATATATATATATATATTCATCACCCCCTGACTCTATTTAAACAACTGTTCTAGTGTCCCGCGACAATAAATAAGTGTAAACCAAAAGAATCCTTGCCTATTTTTATATACTAAGATGTCCGAAAGAAACAGATACCATCTTAGTGTATATGTATATATATATATATATATATATATATATATATATATATATATATAGTTAAGGCTCACCGGCCACTTGACCATCTTCTTCTTCTGTGCGAATGCACAAACAGTGCCCAAACTCTTACGGGAATCGGCAGCGCGCCGCGAGTAATGAGTATAATGGGCGGGGGCACTACGAATGTAGTGCGGGACAATACGTTGAGAATGTGGGCTTCGCGGGAGGCGTGCCAGAGATAAATCCCTACAGTCGCGCTGTCCTCTGTGTCCTCGGTGGCTCAGATGGACCGCCGGCATGGTAGCTCAGCGTGTTCGGTCAGAGAGCCGGTTGGCCTCTGTAGTAAAAAACTGAGTGGAAGGATCAACCACCGAACTTGAACAGGATATCTTGCGACGTCAGCAACAACCAAACACAAAGATTTAAAAAAAAATTAAAAAAAGATGGATAGAGCGTCTGCCATGTAAGCGGGAGATCCCGGGTTCGAGTCCCGGTCGGGGCACACATTTTCATCTGTCCCCGTTGACGTATGTCAACGCCTGTAAGCAGTTAAGGATGTTCATTTCATTGTAATTTCATTCTTGCCTATTTTTACTGCTGCATATCGCGAACATAGATCGTGAGGTTCTCCAGCTTCCAGTAAGCCTCTTGTTACTACTATAGATTGCTTTGGAAAGCTCTGTTTCTAGATCCAATTTCTTTTATTATGTCGACTTCCTGTTGCAGAACGTTAATAGTTAGGGAAAGGATGCTGTAAACAGGTTCGCAACCGTACTACTCCCACTCATTACTTTCGCTAATCTAGTTTCATCCGCCTGCATTTCTCCACTCTGCAAGTAACTCATGCCCTTCTTTCTCTTCTGTAGACTTTATTAATAGACTTTCGTTTTCAGAAGCTTAAGCCTTATCTGGCCTCTATTTCAATAATTTAACAGTTTTCTATGCCTAGCTCTAAGAACGTGCGCTCTGTGTAACACGGGACAGCTCATTTGCGATGATGGGTGTTGCTGAACTGGAACTCGGTAGATGTAGGACAAGATATACACCTTCTGTTAAACTGCCACTTGCTTGAGAAAGAAGTAGTAAGGGGAACAGAGACAGGAGGAAAAACTAGAAGGCAAGAAAACACAGAAAAGAGAGAAAGGAAGAGACTTAGCTGCATATTTAACTCAGCAGAAGACTGTAAACTGCTTCGAAGCTTCCTGGTGCGAGTCCCGATTAAGCAATAAGTTGTAATATGCCAGGAAGGTTCAAAACAGCGCATATTCCGCTGCGGAGTTAAGGATTCAATCTGGAAACTGAGATGTGGCTAACCCAATTCTCCGCTATAGCTTTCTTCCAGCAGTACGGGCCCCGCAAGGTATGCAGGATGTAGGAAAGACAGACCGGTAGAAGCGAAGCTGTGGGGACAGGTCGGGAGTCATACCTGGCTAGCTCAGCCGGTAAGAGCATTGCCTATGATTGGCAGGGTTCTGGGTTCAGTCCAGGTCCGGCACACAGTTTTTATCTGTCACGAAGTTTCAAGAGGAGTACTTCGATATGTCACGGGTAAGCTAGTCGAGCGATGACACGGCAGATGCAGTTCCAGTGACGGTCTCCTGCTCCTACCCACCTCCCCCTTTCCACAAATAAAACTTACGGTCACCCACACTTAACGTCCCACATAAAAGCCAACAATTTTATACTACTAACTTTAGTACCGCCACGGGACTCTAGCATCGAGATCGCGATGGCCATCGAAAATTGTTGGTTTCGCGTCCTCTCAGTGGGTGGCGTGGACTCTGCGTCAGTTGGCAAGACCCTCTGGCGGCCCAAGCTGGTAGGAAAGTGTTAACATTTTCCTGGTTCGGTTATTATGAGGTTGCCGAAGCTTTCCGATCGCCGACGTCATTTTCGAGCACGCTCATTCACTTGCTCTTGGTTTTTTCCCCTTCATTTGTTATTAGTGCTTTGTTTCTACACTGTTGACGTTCCTTGGATTTCACGTTTCGGTTTGTCCTTTCGGATTTGTGAATTGTTTTAGCCGTCGACCAATCCGTCCTTGCTGCCACATGCCGTTCCTCAGACTCGCTGCACTCGTATACCAGGGTAAAGCATACTACAAAAATGGTTCAAATGGCTCTGAGCACTATTGGACTTAACTTCTAAGGTCATCAGTCCCCTAGAACTTAGAACTAGTTAAACCTAACTAACCTAAGGACATCACAAACATCCATGCCCGAGGCAGGATTCGAACCTGCGACCGTAGCGGTCGCGCGGTTCCAGACTGTAGCGCCTTTAACCGCTTGGCCACCCCGGCCGGCAAAGCATACTACAGTAATGATAAAACACATACAGTGTTTTAACGTAATAATACTAGTGTGTTTATATCAGTACTTCGTACATAGCTCTAGCATAACAAACAAGAAATCCCACTTCATAGAAATGTGATTTTCGAAAAGCATTTGTCCGAAACTTTGAGAACATGGTTCATGCAGTTAATTTAAGAACGATAGTAATAATAATAAACCCTCACAAATTTGACAACGTCATAATTTTCACGACAGCTCCACCCTTAGCAATCATATACAACCGACGATAGGTGCGTACCTAAAGATGGTAAATTGGCACAGGTCACCAAGCCAGGAAGGAAAGAGTAATCCGCTGTATTACAGACCCATATCAATAAAGTCGGTCTGCTGCACATTTTGGAACATATAGTGTGCTGAAACATTAGGAATTATCTCGAACAAAACGATTTATTGACACACAGTCAGCACGGATTCTGAAAACGTCGTACTTGTGCAGGGGATATCAAATTAAATCCACGCTGTTTCTAATCTATGTAAATGATTTAGGAGACAAACTGAGCAGCCTTTTAGATTGTTTACAGATTATACTGCTATTCACCGTCTAGTAACGTCATCAGATAGAAACCAATTGCAAAGTAATGTAGACAAGATATCTGTATGATGCGAAAGGAGGCAATTTAAATCATGAAAAGTATACGATCATCCACATAAGGACACAAAAGTAAAAGCTGTCAGTTCAACTAAACATCTTGGAATAACAATCACTAACAACTTAAATCGTATGGCCAAATGCAGATCATCTCCGATGTGTTTTTTTTTTTTCAGCTGCCACGTAGTGGCGAATATGAACAGTGATCCAATACTGTCAAATGTTTTTTATTCCAGTCTATGATCACAATATAAATTCCTTTAACGATGACCGGTTTCAGTCAGTAATGACCATCTCCAGATCTACACTATAACAAATGTATATCTAGTGGGCTGTCTATCTTTCAAAACAATATAGAATTTCATATCACAATATACTCTCATACAAACTGGGAAATGTACAGATAAAATAAGGTGAAGCGTACCTGTTCTACACCGTGTCCTAATGAGATAAAGCAGTAATGGCATCGTCAAAACATATAAATACACTCAGCAAAGCATCGTCACGTAGAACACAAATCTGGTGTAAAATAGGCCACATCGTCCACAGAGTGATTTTGCAACTGGTGTTACTGGACAAAACCTACTGAAGTGCCGTAGCTACCACAAATCTGTTTGCCTACATGATTCATATATGTCGCTACTGTGGGCTTAGATGTATTCTTCATTTACCTAAGAACCATAATGTGATAAAAACACATTAGGTATAATACATGTAGCAGACTTTTAAATTTTGATAACTATTATAGAAACCAATTGTGATAATGTAAAAGACGAATACAGTTAACCATATAAAATTATTAAAAAGAAATATATAAAGATATTAGATCTGAGACTTTTGTGGTGAATTTACGGTCAAAAATAAAATATACGTAATACACTGCCTATAGTAACCCATAAATTAGCTATAAAAGATAAAATGTCTATACGACAACATAACTGAAGAAACGACCGATCAATGATCAGCGCCTTCTGTTGGCTAGGCAACCAAGATGTTGCGTAGGTGTGCAGGGATCATAAGAACTTAACCACAGGAGGGCTTTTCGTACATCTTGATATGCCTCCCACAGAAAACCTTTATACAACATATTAACCGTCAATTAATAAAATTATATTGTCTGGCCATACAATCCATGAATAGGTAGCGTATAATAAGTTACAGGATTAGAGCGATGAATGTATGGAAGTAAGGCAAATGCATACTGTTCTCGACATAAATCAGCGAGAAGGCTGGATATAAATAAGCGAGGCATTAAGTGGGTATCGTTGTATGTTATCAAACAAAGCAAAGTAGGCGCTAGGCACAAAACTGCTTTGTCCATTGAATACCCTTGGGGGCTTATGCTTTTTGGCCTTTTCAATCTCCAACTCTTCCAACAAGTCGGACATATCAGGAAAAGACAAGCCTGTTCTTCAGACACATCCTTAAATGGACGAAAGGAGGTTGACAAATCAAGTAATACAGTTTCTTGTGAGCAAAACAACAAAAGCAAGCTGGATCGAATAGGTCCAAAGAGATCTGAAGGAAAAGAAGAAAGGAAATATAAGAACCACGGATTTACAGCAGAGTGATCTTCGTATAAAAAATTAAGCCTTTCACAGGTTTCTAGGACATAATTAGACCCCGTGGAAAATTATCACGAGCAGAGGAGAGAAAAAGGTTGCGAAATATCAAAGAATATTGGGCAAGTATAAAGACGAGAAGAATCGAAGCTGACGCGAATTAACACTATCCTCAGATGGCCAAGAGGAGAAGAAAAGATTATATTAGAATTTCGGCGGAAGTAGTGGCGGAGTAGTTCGTCCATGTAGTACTAAGGGGAGACTGTTGGTTTGCAGGTGAAATGCAGCGCGCAGTTCCCGCTGGCTCCGCGTGTGTGAGTGGAGAAGGGAACAGGCGGTAGAGAAGTGAGTCACACCTGTGGGGGCCGTTTACATCTCGGCTGCGGAGGGGCGCTACCTGCTCGCTCTAAAGGGCGAGCCATCAACCCAAAGGCCCTAAAATGTCAACCTGCGACCTTTATTTTTCCGGAAATGGGTTTATTACCGCTAAGGAGCCCCCGGAGAGCGGACGATTACGGCGGGGGCGTGCCTGCGCGGCGGCGGCGGAATTCTGCTGTTCGCAGCTGGCTGACGCGTTGCGGACTCTGAACCTTTCCCTGACGCCCAAAGAGCGACACTCGTTACGTAAGACGCATGCAGCCTACGTGCGTGCAATAGATTTTGGCTGGAGAAAGTGCAACGCAAGCCGTTTGTAGTGCTTTTTATTTCCGACAGTCATCAAATACACTGTATAAAAAAATTAGGGGAACACGTTTATCAACGTCGGGCATGTTGAATCTAAGATGAGCAACTTTTCAAAATGCATTATGTCCACTGGTGGACAAACTTGAGTATGATACGAAATCCGGTATTTTATTACCCGCTCTACACACTCCTGCAATCAGATTATGTCCAAACGCATTTTAACACCTTCAAAAAGAGCGCTGGAAAGTAGCAGATGCAACAAATAGCATTTTGTCCTCTAGTATGATTGAATCAAACTACATTAATTCCAACTGTTGCCTTTACTTTGTTTTATCACGCTATGTTGGCTACAATGTAAGACTGGTGGACTAAAGCGAAACCCTTTAACTGAGCAACAATGACCAGTTAATATTAGTTTTCAGTATTACAGCATTGTTGTGTATGAAGTTTATCATTCTGTCTGTTAGACTTACAGAAGTCAGACGTAAAAACGTTGTTGTGCTAAGATGGAGAGCATTACAGCGAGTGAATTTATACCAAATAAATTAACAAACGACGGAGCTGATCCTTCTTGGTACACACAATGGGTTAGAACACTGTTGCAGAAACAACGAAACAAACATGCCAAATTTAAACAGACGCAAAATACCCAAGATTGCCGATATTTTACAGAAGCTCGAAATTTAGAGCGGACTTCGATGCGAGATGCCTATAACAGTTTTCACAACGAGACTTGGTCTCGAAACCTGGCAGAAAATCCAAAGAGATCCTGGTCTTATGTGAAGTATCTTAGCAGCAAGAAACAATCAATCCCTTCCCTGCGTGATAGCAATGGAGATACTATCGAAGACAGTGCTGCCAAAGCAGAGTTACTAAACACAGCCTTCCGATATGCCTTCACAAGAGAAGACGAAGTAAATATTCCAGAATTCGAATCAAGAACAGCTGACAGCAATAGTAACGTAGAAGTAAATATCCTCAGAGTAGTGAAGCAACTTAAATCGCTTAATAAAAGCAAGTCTTCTGGTCCAGACTGTATACCAATTAGATTCATTTCGGAGTATGCTGATGCATTAGCTCCATACTTAACAATCATATACAACCGTTCGCTCGACGAAAGATCCATACACAAAGACTGGAAAGTTGCACAGGTCACACCAATATTCAAGAAAGGTAGTAGGAGTGATCCTCTAAATTACAGGCCCATGTCGTTAACGTCGATATGATGCAGGATTTTGGAACATATATTGTGTTCGAACATTATGAATTACCTCGAAGAAAACGGTCTGTTGACACACAGTCAACATGGGTTTAGAAAACATCGTTCCTGTGGAACACAACTAGCTCTTTATTCACATGAAGTGTTGAGCGCTATTGACGAGGGATTTCAGATCGATTCCGTATTTCTGGATTTCCTGAAGGTTTTTGATACTGTACGACACAAGCGGCTCGTAGTGAAATTGCGTGCTTATGGAATATCGTCTCAGTTATGTGACTGGATTTGTGATTTCCTGTCAGAGAGGTCACAGTTCGTAGTAATTGACGGAAAGTCATCGAGTAAAACAGAAGTGATTTCTGGCGTTCCCCAAGGTAGTGTTATAGGCCCTTTGTTGTTCGTTATCTATATAAACGATTTGGGAGACAATACGAGCAGCCGTCTTCGGTTGTTTGCAGATGACGCTGTCGTTTATCGACTAATAAAGTCATCAGAAGATCAAAACAAACTGCAAAACGATTTAGAAAAAATATCTGAATGGTGCGAAAGGTGGCAGTTGACCCTAAATAACGAAAAGTGTGTGAGGTCATCCAAATGAGTGCTACAAGGAACTCGTTAAACTTCGGTTACGCGATAAATCAGTCTAATCTAAAAGCCGTAAATTCAACTAAATACCTAGGTATTACAATTACGAACAACTTAAATTGGAAGAAACACATAGAAAATGTTGTGGGGAAGGCTAACCAAAGACTGCGTTTTATTGGCAGGACACTTAGAAAATGTAACAGACCTATTAAGGAGACTGCCTACACTACGCTTGTCCGTTCTCTTTTAGAATGCTGCTGTGCAGTGTGGGATCCTTACCACACAGGATTGACGAAGTACATCGAAAAAATTCAAAGAAGGGCAGCACGTATTGCGTTATCGCGAAATACGGAGAGAGTGTCAGTGAAATGATACAGCCTTTGGGCTGGACATCATTAAAAGAAAGGCGTTTTTCGTTGCAACGGAATCTTCTCACGAAATTCCAATCACCAACTTTCTCCTCCGAATGCGTAAATATTTTGTTGACACCGACCTACATAGGGACGAACGATCACCACGTTAAAATAAGGGAAATCAGAGCTCGCACGGAAGGATGTAGTTGTTCGTTCTTTCCGTGCGCTATAAGAGATTGGAATAATAGAGAAATGTGAAGGCGGTTAGATGAACCCTCTACCACGCACTTAAATGTGATTTGTAGAGTACCCATGTAGATGTAGATGTAGAATGTGTGACTGTTGGAGAGGAAGTGAATCGTGGAACGAGATAACGAATGAAGGCCAAATCAAAAAGGGAATTAGAGTTTGATTACAGGTAAGAGTGAAGAGTAATAAAATTACTGTTATTGCAAATCTATACACATTAATCTATTCGTACTTACCTGTATAATTATTTCTCTTGTAATTTTTTATTGTCAGGTATCGGGATATGGTTCCTCATCTCATGAGCTTAGAACCTCCTTGCCAACATAAAGTAGGACGCTTTTGCTGTTGTAGATTTCTGTTAACAGTCTACACAAAACTAAAAGTGTAGTGTTTGCTGAACCAGACAAAAAGGAACAAGATAAAAGGCTTTCCTTCTTTCTCAATGTGAGCAGTCCTAACCGCAGGAGAGTACGGAATGATCCGAAAAATAAACCAACTGCTCTAACAGTGCAGTATCACGTAAGTAAAGACACGTCAAACTTACGATTTATTACTCTGATAAAACGTGTTAGAGGAATAATATTGTAATTGCTACCTTTAATGCTTTTCAGGTTTATTCAAATGTGGTAGGGTTCCTGTGTGTGCTGCTTTCTTCAGGAACCCTTTTGACGTTGGTCAAAGAAGAGTGCATACCATCGCTTACGGCCTTAAAACAGGTGAAGGAGTGCTTGACACGAGAGGAGGAGACCATAAAGCTGGAAAGTACGGTACAAAAAGGAAAAAGGTAACTGAATTCATTTCACATCTTCACGCAAGGGAGAGTCACTACTCCAGAAGTATAGCAATTCAGTCACATCTGATCTGAAAGTGAAGAAAACATTTTATACGAAAATATTTAATACTAAATTTAATCTAGGTTTTGGAATGCCAGCAAGTGATACCTGTAGCTTCTGCCATACAATGTATCACCAAATGAAAACCGCTACAGACATCAACACAAAGAATAAGCTAATGATTGAACTTGGGTCACAAATTAAAAGCTCTAGCTTTCCACAAATTAATGAAGCAAATGTATGACTATAGCCTGACATTTGCCTTTGATTTACAGCAGGTACAACCTCTCCCAAAATTATCTACTGATGAGGCATACTATGCAAGACATATATCTCTGTACTTCTTTTGTGTAACAAATGTGGCAGGTACAGAACCTACATTTTTCACTTGGAATGAAACGCAGGCAGACAAAGGGCCACAAGAAAATTCCTCGGCCATCACCGATTTCTTAAAAAAATTGGCATACCTGTCACATTTCTCAGATCGTTCGCAGATGGATGTGCTGGCCAAAACAAAACTGATCACGTTATTCATGTAATTGCCTTCTGGCTATTCAAAGAATCTCCAGTGCGTGTGACTGATGTACTTCTCTGCTTTCCAGTTCGAGGATATTCCCTTTTACCTCTGGACGAGTAGAAAAGAAACTTCGTAAAATTTCAGAAATATTGAATCCAAACACAAACCAGGATGTTTATGCAGAAGTCGGCGAAACAAGGATTTTAGGGAAAGACTGGGAAATATTTGATTTCAAGGAACTAAAGAAAAGCGATTGGCGTCTGCTCCAAATAAGACTTTTACAGTGGCAAAAGATTGAATAACTTCGATTTTATTATTGCAAACAAGAGGAACTCCAGCACTGGTCGTAAATTTGAAAGAGTTTTTTTTTAACATTTCGATTTTAATCACAGAGTGATCATCTTCATTGCTAAAATAAAATAAGAACACTCAAAGACAAACCTAAATGACCAATACACAAACATATTTGTTATTTTACGGTAGAGAACATTGTTCAAATGGCTCTGAGCACTATGCGACTTAACTTCTGAGGTCATCAGTCGCCTAGAACTTAGAACTAATTAAACCTAACTAACCTAAGGACATCACACACATCCATGCCCGAGGCAGGATTCGAACCTGCGACCGTAGCGGTCACGCGGTTCCAGACTGAAGCGCCTTTAACCGCACGGCCACACCGGCCGGCAGAGAACATTGTTACGAGGTAAAATGATACCAAGACTATCTTCAGTGGACTCATATAATCATGCACAAAAAATAACTTCAAACATAGGCATTTATCGTGAAGGAAATGCCTACGAACAGGTACATCCATACTCAGCCAGCTGCTTACAAAAGACCTACGCATCTAAGATCCATGTTTGTGGTAGACCCCATCAGTGCCCTCTTTATTGAATGCATTTATGATACAAAGTAATCGTCTCTACAGAAGAAGAGAACAGGTTGTACAGAGATTTACGTTAAATAAAATACCGAATAATCGAGCTAAAAGTGTATTGCCATAAGGACATAGTGCAAGATAACAAGAACGCTACTAGCGCTAACTAGGTTGTTGAATGGAATTACAAGCAACTCCCAATTGCGTATGTACCAATAGAATTGTGTTTTCTAGAAATACGTGAATGAAACCATGATACCATCAATTAAACTGTAGCAGACGCATATTTCTTATTAGAACATCTTGTTTACCTAGAACTGAAAGTCAGAAAAGTCATACAATTGTGACCTCTGGCTTGCCGACTTCAAATAAATCTACCTCATTGTCATTTTAAAAACTATTTACACGATAGTGTAAAAAGTTACAGATGCAAGACTTTCTATTCTTCCAATAAACCAATATTTTCTTCTTTCTTCTTCGCGGATGGATCACTTAGGACCACGCGTAATCAACATTTGTTGGCCTTCCTTTTCGCCCAGTATTCCTTCATAAGCAACGAATGGGCTAGCTTTCGTTGCGTAGACCACGTATGTCGTTTAGTTTTTCTCTCTTCTTCCTCAAAACCCCGTGTGTTTGTGAGTTTTCTGATTTCATTTCTGTCATGTAGATTTGGACTCTAATTGTCTCAGGTCTTTTTCCGTCTATTTGTACCATTTCGGTATTGTAGTTTTGTTCTTTAAAAATGCATGGATTTTGTGCGTTAACCTGTCAGTCCATTCTTTCTAAATGCCCCATGAATTGGATTCTTCTCATGCGCATTGTGTCTGTTATTTTGGAGATATTTTTATATATTTCTGCATTGGATTTTGGATAATGCACACCATCTTTAGTTCTTGGTCCTAGGATTTTCCTCATTATTTTACGTTCTTTCACTTCTAATTCCCTCTTTAGTGTTCTATGTTGAAGGTTTAGTGTCTCAGATGCTTAGAGAGCTTCTGGTTTAATTTCTGTTGTGTAGTGTCTTATTTTGCAGTTCCACGAGAGAGACCTTTTGTTGTAAACGTTTTTTGCTAACTGAAACGCCGTCTCCATTTTCTGGACTCTTGATCTGACAGATTTCTTTTCATTACAATTTTCTGCAATCCATTCACCTAAATATTTAAATTTTTTTACTCGAGAGATGTAGTTATTACCAATTTTGAGATCAGAAGGTGCATCTTTGATGTCAGTCATAAATTTTGTTTTTTCGAATGAAATTTGCAATCCTATTTTTGCTGCCTGCTCTTGTAATAATTCTAGCTGTTTATACACTCCTGGAAATTGAAATAAGAACACCGTGAATTCATTGTCCCAGGAAGGGGAAACTTTATTGACACATTCCTGGGGTCAGATACATCACGTGATCACACTGACAGAACCACAGGCACATAGACACAGGCAACAGAGCATGCACAATGTCGGCACTAGTACAGTGTATATCCACCTTTCGCAGCAATGCAGGCTGCTATTCTCCCATGGAGACGATCGTAGAGATGCTGGATGTAGTCCTGTGGAACGGCTTGCCATGCCATTTCCACCTGGCGCCTCAGTTGGACCAGCGTTCGTGCTGGACGTGCAGACCGCGTGAGACGACGCTTCATCCAGTGCCAAACATGCTCAATGGGGGACAGATCCGGAGATCTTGCTGGCCAGGGTAGTTGACTTACACCTTCCAGAGCACGTTGGGTGGCACGTGATACATGCGGACGTGCATTGTCCTGTTGGAACAGCAAGTTGCCCTGCCGGTCTAGGTAGAACGATGGGTTCGATGACGGTTTGGATGTACCGTGCACTATTCAGTGTCCCCTCGACGATCACCAGTGGTGTACGGCCAGTGTAGGAGATCGCTCCCCACACCATGATGCCGGGTGTTGGCCCTGTGTGCCTCGGTCGTATGCAGTCCTGATTGTGGCGCTCACCAGCACGGCGCCAAACACGCATACGACCATCATTGGCACCAAGGCAGAAGCGACTCTCATCGCTGAAGACGACACGTCTCCATTCGTCCCTCCATTCACGCCTGTCGCGACACCACTGGAGGCGGGCTGCACGATGTTGGGGCGTGAGCGGAAGACGGCCTAACGGTGTGCGGCACCGTAGCCCAGCTTCATGGAGACGGTTGCGAATGGTCCTCGCCGATACCCCAGGAGCAACAGTGTCCCTAATTTGCTGGGAAGTGGCGGTGCGGTCCCCTACGGCACTGCGTAGGATCCTACGGTCTTGGCGTGCATCCGTGCGTCGCTGCGGTCCGGTCCCAGGTCGACGGGCACGTGCACCTTCCGCCGACCACTGGCGACAACATCGATGTACTGTGGAGACCTCACGCCCCACGTGTTGAGCAATTCGGCGGTACGTCCACCCGGCCTCCCGCATGCCCACTATACGCCCTCGCTCAAAGTCCGTCAACTGCACATACGGTTCACGTCCACGCTGTCGCGACATGCTACCAGTGTTAAAGACTGCGATGGAGCTCCGTATGCCACGGCAAACCGGCTGACACTGACGGCGGCGGTGCACAAATGCTGCGCAGCTAGCGCCATTCGACGGCCAACACCGCGATTCCTGGTGTGTCCGCTGTGCCGTGCGTGTGATCATTGCTTGTACAGCCCTCTCGCAGTGTCCGGAGCAAGTATGGTGGGTCTGACACACCGGTGTCAATGTGTTCTTTTTTCCATTTCCAGGAGTGTATTTATATTATAGACAAACTGTTTTAAAAATATTCACTTGCAGAAGGCGACCTCTAGACGTATTGATACAGTGTGCTTTTCCATTTTACTTGTGAAACTGCTACGGTGGACAAGACGTCTCTAAAAGAGAAAAGCTGAGACATGCAACACACATGAGCTCGGCTTTTGGAGTAGCAGCGCGGATGAAGGTAGGACCGCTCGCGTGTCGTGGGCGCCACGTGGGCTAACAGGTGCGCCAGCGATGGTAATTAGCGCGCGCGCCGCTTTAAGAGCCTCCATAAAGCAACCGGAGGATGGATTGCGCCTCCTAATTGTCCCCGCCTCGCCGGCTGTATGCAAACAACGGCCACGTCATTACTCAGCTTAACGCAATCTGCGAGAGGCCCTTGCCGGCTCCTTCCCGCTTTCTCTCGCGAGATGAGATTGCTCGCAGCGCCCGCCTCTTCCTCCTGCAGCGAGAAAGTTATCTCGACTCGCGCTTGTCGTCTTTCGTCCTGTTCCTAGTATTATTCCCTTAATTGGCCCATCTAGCTTTACGTAAGCATTTTTCATTGTTAGTGCTCCTTCTTTGCGTTCTACTTTAGGTCGTCAATCGACCTGTCACAAAGTTGGAGCTGCAGTGCGTTTGTCTACCAGTGGCACAGAACAATGCGACTTTCTTTTTTTTTCACTAGCTGCTTATATTTTATGACCCACCGTCTAATTTCTTATGGTGGGTCGTATGTTGCCACTTAGCCGCTGTGACTGGGTCCGGGGTCCGGTGTGACTGAGAGTGACACCACACCGGCTCCCGTCCCCACTCACACCGTTGCCCGTGTCCCGCCACGTGGAGGGGGGCTCTAGTTGTTTACATCCATTTGATATCTCTTTTTGTGCAGCACTAGAAAAACTTATAACTAATACAAAATCAAGTGAGATATTAATAAACAAAACGAAATTAAATATTTAGAAAGAAGGAAGTAAGAGAATTGAATAGAGAAGAGATAGGTATAATATTGCCCGTCACTTGGTTGTGGGCGCCGGCCCGGGTCTTGGAATGACCCTCAAGACGCTGGCCGTCGCTCACCATGCCTTTAACATCTGCCATCCTAAAAATTAACTTAACTAGAA
Source organism: Schistocerca piceifrons (assembly GCF_021461385.2). Classification (NCBI taxonomy): domain Eukaryota; kingdom Metazoa; phylum Arthropoda; class Insecta; order Orthoptera; family Acrididae; genus Schistocerca; species Schistocerca piceifrons. The sequence continues at coordinate 635,773,230 of NC_060141.1, forward strand.
GAGATTACGGTACGTTAAAGCTAGAAACTAAGACTAAGACCCCCATGTCCAGCCTGCTAAACTATTTACGATATACAACAGAGAGGTAATTGATTTTGTGCTTGGCTCAAAGTTGCTAATGAAAGGGTACTTGCGGTAAAAGTAATAAGGTAATAATGCTAACGGTTTGTGTTGAGCCTACAAAGCTCCTAGTAGAGTACATCAGGCGCAAGCACCTCCCGGCCCCGCCGACAACACGACCTGAACGGTGGTTTTCCCCGATCTACCATAGGTATCCGTCGGGTTGGGCTCCAAAGAGAGGAACCACAATTAAGATCCTTCCATCCAGGCGGTGCGCCGCCTCTTACCAGGGAGCGTAAGTCCCCTGAAGAGGTGCCTAACTTTAAGTTTCAGATCAGAAGTTATTAGTGTAGTGGAGGTTTAGGTATAGGCTGTGTAGGTTGGTTGTACAAACAATTTACGCTGAGGCAATGAGACTTACAATGATACGTGGTGTGGCAGTAATGCGACTCAAAGCTCAAGACAAAGCGCAAAATGTTCATATCCCGATTCGACTATGATATTTGCTGTTCCATAAAGTCATACATCAACTTCCCGCCAGGTCAGCCAAGAGCGCTAATGCGCTGCTTCCTGAACTCGGGTAGGCGCACCGGCCCCAGATCGAATCCGCCTGGCGGCTTAACGACGGAGGCCGGTGTGCGGGCCAGCCGGGATGTGGGTTTTAGGCCGTTTTCCACATCCCACTAGGTGAATACCGGACTGGTCCCCGCTTTCCGCCTCAGTTCCACGGCTCGCAGACATCTGAACACATTTGCCCTATTCCATGGATTACACTAGACACACAGTTGGGATGCACTAATCCCGTCCCGGGGGATACGGGGTGGCGGCAGGAAGGTCATCCGGCCACCCCTCAAATTAACCTTGCCAATTCCGATTAATTGTGCCGACCCTGCGTCATTGCGGGAAAAAGGCACCAGCAAAAGAAAGAAAGAAAGAAAGCAAAGTCATACATCAATTTAGGTGAAACCTCAGACAGTTACACTGTGGAGTCATGTAATAGAGGTACGCCCCTACACAGACGGCGGTAGTTTCGCATACACAAGATATAAACTGCAGAACATTAGCAGAGCTGTCATTTGTATTCAGTTGATGCATTTGAAAATGGGTTCGAAGTGTTTACGGCCGCACGACGAGAATTAACAGACTTCGAACGCAAGAATGGTAATTGGAGCTAGTCACATGGGACATACCATTTACAAAATCGTTAGCGAATTCAATATTTCGGAATCCACAGTGTCAAGCGTGTGCCGAGAATACCTCATTTCAGGGATTACCTCTCCAGTGGGCAACGACCGTCACTTAACGACCGAGAGCAGCGGCGTTTGCGTAGAGTTGTCAGTGCTAACAGACAAGCAACAGTGCGTGAGACAACCGCAAAAATCAAAGTGGGGCGTACGATGGAAGTATCCGATAGGACAGAGCAACGAAATTTGGCGTTAGTGGGCAATGGCCGCAGACCGACGCGAGAGCTGTTGTTAGCAGTATGACATCGCCTGCAGCGCCTCTCTTGGGCTCATGACCATCACGATTAGACCTTAGACGACTGGAATACCGTTGCCTAGTTTGATGAGTCCCGATTTCAGTTGGTAAGAGCTGAAGGCAGGGTTCAAGGGTGGCACTGTGCATGCTGGTGGTGGCTCCATAAGGGCATGGGCTGTGTTTACATCGAATGGACTGGATCCTCTGGTCCAACTGAACCGATCATAGACTAAAAATTGCAACCATTTGCAGCTATTCATGGATTTCATGTTCCCTAACGGCGATGGAATTTTTATGCATGACAATGCTCCATGTCACTGGGCTGCAATGGTTCGCGATTGGTTTGAAGAACATTCTGGGCAATTCTAGCGAATGATTTGGCCACCCAGGTCGCCGATATGAATCCCGTCGAACATTTATAGAACATAATCGAGAGGTCAGTCGTGTACAAAATCCGCAGTTATGGACGCCTATAGAGGCAGCATGGCTTATTATCGCTATAGGGGACTTCAAACGACTTTTTGAGTCCGTGCCACGTCGAGATACCGCACGACTTTTGTTTCCTCCGTGTAAGAACGGCCACATCTGACTCCTTCCCCATCCATGTCTATTTCTACGAACCCCCGCCCCCAGCTTCTACTCTCCTCCATCCCCCGTGTCTCAGCAGACGCAGGACCCAGAAGGAATGGCCAATATTCAGGGATAAGACAGAAACGATCATTCGAAGCGAAAACGTCCAGAACACATCAGCTCTAAAACGCATACCTTAATCCTTTGAGTAACACTGGTTTATTCCCGAAACCACCTTTTAACTGATTTTTTTTAGGTACCTCAAACCATCAACGGTGTTGCAAGACAGACATCTAGTGGTACACTGAGGTACTTCTACACATACAGTGCATTGTTGCATTCGGTTATAGCAAACAAAAGCGACAGCTGGCGTGGAGATTGTGCTACGTGATTGTAGGAGATTTTGATATGACTTTTTTGTGGTGGCGATGTTGAGGAGATCACAGACAGTGAAAGCAATACATCCAAAGTTATTGTAACGTAAATTTCAGTCTGTGCAACCGCTTTTATCAGCGGTTGCGAGGAAAAATTGCCTAATAAAAATGATCAAAGCAAAAAAGTTCAGCATCAAGCAAGACGTTTTAATTTATTACTTTTTTTACTACTGATTCTATTCGCATAACATTTTGAAGACGATGTCCGCATATACGACCGAATGTACCTGCAAAATTGTATCTTTGTAGGAAATGAAGTTCAGGAGATATGACGTCATAAATATTGAGATGCTTGGAAAACTAGCTTTTTGGAGAACACCATGTTAGCGGCTTTTGACATTATTTGTATTCATCTTTATTACAGCTTGTGTCGGTGTGATTATGGAATTCTGCTTGAAATGGTGTTGCTGTTTGTCACTAAGATGCTTTGTCGTTCTTGTGACTATATCAGTATTTCATGCAAAAGCTAAAAATGCAGCAGTAGTTAATCGAATATGTTCACACGCTGTTAACAGATACTGTAGGTTAAGAGAACACCATGCGACGAAAGCAGCATCTTTTTCTGTGAAACAGTAACAAATATGGAAACATTTACTCCAATCAAGCAAAAATTGTGAGCAAAAATCAAGCAGATTACGAGCAACCTACTTACAAGGCAAATCAAAGAGTACAATACACGCAAGAATTCGTAATCAAGAAGACAGTGCTATGAAACCATGTCGGACGATTTTTAGGTTTTAGCGTGTGCTAAATCGCAATTATTTCCACTTGACAATTGCCATATGGTCGAAATTCAAAATTAAGTTTTACAAATAAGTAATTTTACAGCCAAAAGGCGACCACGACGTCATTTACAAAATATTACATGAGCGTGAATCCCTGTTACGAGAAAGTAATTTCAGTGTTTGATTGTAACCTTACAAAGTTTCGAGTATTCTCAAACACATTTCAAGCCAGGCTCTTTGCCACTAGCTTACGAGGCCCACCCACAAAGCATAAATGAAAAGATGTTGTCATCTAATATTCGTATTTCTAAAAGCGGGAATACGCATTTTGCCACCATATTTTCCGGCGTACGAAGTTCATTGCCAGACCACTAGGAGCGCTGCTGTCGTTCTCTACTTCCGCATCATAATACGGGCAGTGCATTTCTTATACTGTGATGTTTTGTGGCATCCACGGAAGGAGGGAGGGAGAGAGAGAGAGAGAGAGAGAGAGAGAGAGAGAGAGTTGCAAGTTCGTGTGGCAGCCTTGTGCAGTTAGAGCAGAAGGAACTCGTTATCAGCAAGCAGACATCAGTTCCCGTTACGGATGGATGGACGGACGGACACGCGTCTCGACTCCAGGAGAGGTCGTGCTGACGATACCCGTGGTGTACGCTCTTCACCGGCGGTGCGTAAGCGGAGTGTCTTGTTGGTGGTGCGTGAAGAAGACAGCCATTGTGCAGTCGCTAGCATTCTGGGGGGGATTCGCTGGCAGTTGGAGGGTTCAGTGCTCTCTTGGTACTATTATCCTAACTGCTGCGCCACTGCAAGACGTAACTGTGTCGGTAGAAAAACATTTCGGTTAATGAGAATTTACGGAAATAGAGGCTGGGGGTGCGCTTTCATATTGTTGATCAGTTGTGTTGAAATGGGTGCTCTCATATTTAGTCGGTAGGCCTAGTGTTTGATTTTGCTGGACCTCTCTATCGTGGCTATATTCCAACACAACGTAGGACTTATTCTGTATTGTTTAAGTTGTCTACGTTTCGCTGCCTTTAGTTTATTGGTAGAATTAATACTAGCTTAATTGTTTTGTGTCAGTTCTCATTTGTATTTTACGTATAAGAGGCGACCAAAAAGATTCCACTTGAGGACACTGCTGAGACGTATATGCAACGTAGCGATATTCCGAGGCGGTTAAATAATCACCGACACGTAGGCACGGAATTAGTGTGGTATTCGTGTCTTTCCGACGTGCGTTTGGTAAATGCGGATACCTGAACTTTGGCCAGGTTATTACCAGATGTGCGCAAACAGGACCAATGTACTGTTATTCTTTTCGTGGCTGCTGAAGGACAAACACCGGTAGATACCCAACGGAGAACGAAGAATGTACATGGGGTATCACGTTCATCTAAAAACCACCGTTATGGAAGGGTGTACCACCGTGTGCTCCCGCTTCAAAATAACGCACCTCCCCATACCGCAAATGTCGTAACGTAGAAGTGATGCCAACTTAAGTGTGCGATAGTTGAGCACTCGTCCTATAGTCCTGGTCTCTCCATGCGTTTATTACACCTTCAGTCCTTAAAAAAAAAAAAAAAAAAAAAAAAAAAAAAAAAAAAAAAAAAAAAAAAAAAAAAAAAAAGACCTTGAAAGGTCGTCCGACTGGAGTGGCCGAGAGGTTCTAGGCGCTACAGTCGGGAGCCGCGTAACCGCTACGGTCGCAGGTTCGAATCCTGCCTCGGGCATGGATGTGTGTGATGTCCTTAGGTTAGTTAGGTTTAAGAAGTTTTAAGTTCTAGGGGACTGATGACCTCAGAAGTTAAGTCCCATAGTGCTCAGAGCCATTTGACCCATTTTTGAACCTTGAAAGATCGGACGGCGATGTGCAACAGACAGTTACGGACTACTTCGCGCAGCACGGTACCATGTTTTACCAAACTGGTACCTTCAACCTGGTGCTTCGGTGGGATGATGGCTTCAATATTCACGGCGATTTTGCCTGACTGGCATTTTGTGTAAGATATTCAGTTCATGTGTACTTGTTGAATTTGAGCACAAGTAAACTTTCTTTATGTTTTTATTACGTTCATTAGCTCTGACTTGCTGAATTACATTATTAATGAATCTTTTTAAGCTTGATAAGTATTTATAGCCCCACATGCCCCAGTCACTTACCACTAACAATGTATTCCTGCGTCACAACTTCAATGGCATTACAAACATAGCGTAAGTCCTTTCTGACAGCACCTTCCGCAGAATTGTCAATATCTGTGATCGCAGATTTTTGATCATCAAACAGCTGACTAATGTATCTAGTTAGACATTTCATTTGGCGTGGTTTATGTTCTGCTCAGTCACTGTTTTTAACTTAAACTAACAAAAATTACTTGCCGAATATGGGACATCGTTTCTGTAAAACAGTTTTTAACAGTGTGATTGAAAAAGTTGTGAAGTCGAAATCGTTCCATAGTACGAAAATAAACCAAAACTTAACAACTGCAGGCGCCATGTACTTACTCAAAGAATTCTTAGCAACTGTGGACCTAGGTTCACAGAAAATCTTCTTAAACTAATTTCAGATGGGGAACCAATGGTAAGAAATTGTATCACGTAGTACGAGCCACTGAGTTAGCAATGCCAGTGTGATATATGCTTTTGAACGTTTTATGCTTCGTAACAACTGTCTGCCGCACCGACATTGTGATGCTACCTTAGGAAACAACACAGTTGTTTATGTCCCGGGTGGAGATGACTAGCGTTTACAGCCCATGTTTGGCTGTAGAAGATGGAACATTGTATTGTATTGTGTTGTATTGTATGGAACTGGAGACCTAGATACGACGTAGAGGCTTCGTCCCCGCCGTAACACACAATGGTACACAATCCCACCACAGGCTACAGCAGTCCACTCACCCCACCGCCGCCCCACACCGAACCCATGGTTATTGTGGGGTTCGGCCTCCCAGTGGACCCCCCCCCCCCCCCCCCCCAGGGAACGTCTCACACCAAACGAGTGTAACCTCAATGTCTGCGTGGTAGAGTAATTATGGTGTACGTGTACGTGGAGAAAGAGATGGAACATTATTCGTTGCAGGAATTTAACAGGTACGAGTTTCAAGTACGGTGTAGGCAGCATGAAGAACAGGGAGACCCGAAAGAATTTACAGAGAAAAATTTCTCAACCGACTTGATCGTTTTTTGACGTACAAGTTCTAGAGCACTGTTGTTGTTGTGGTCTTCAGTCCTGAGAGTGGTTTGATGCAGCTCTCCACGCTACTCTATCCTGTGCAAGCTCCTTCATCTCCCAGTACCTACTGCAACCTACATGCTTCTGAATCTGCTTAGTGTATTCATCTCTTGGTCTCCCTCTACGATTTTTACCCTCCACGCTGCGCTCCAATGCTAAATTTGTGATCCCTTGATGCCTCAGAACATGTCCTACCAACCGATCCCTTCTTATAGTCAAATTGTGCCACAAACTTCTCTTCTCCCCAATCCTATTCAATACCTCCTCATTAGTTATGTGATCTACCCATCTAATCTTCAGCATTCTTCTGTAGCACCACATTTCGAAAGCTTCTATTCTCTTCTTGTCCAAACTATTGATCGTCCATGTTTCACTTCCATACATGGCTACATACAAATACTTTCAGAAACGACCTCCTGACACTTAAATCTATACTCGATGTTAACAAATTTACCTTCTTCTGAAACGCTTTCCTTGCCATTGCCAGTCTACATTTTATATCCTCTCTACTTCGACCATCATCAGTTATTTTGCTCCCCAAATAGCAGAACTCCTATACTACTTTAAGTGTCTCATTTCCTAATCTAATTCCCTCAGCATCACCCGCCTTAATTCGACTACATTCCATTATCCTCGTTTTGCTTTTGTTGATGTTCATCTTATATCCTCCTTTCAAGACACTGTCCATTCCGTTGAACTGCTCTACACATGGTAAAACCTGTATGCAGTACTGTGACTTCCAGAGCGCTGAGGGCGACGGAAATACTTCCGTTTTCGAGTGCGCCGCTACGGCACGTACAGTTCGAGACCACTGCAGATTTTTGGATGGCGGCGCGTTTAATATTCTTTTGGCGTGAAGCGGGCGGAATAAAATGATGGCACTTTTTTATTGTCCGCCCCTATTGACTCTAAAAGAGACGGTAATTAATGGCAGACGGAGACACGGGAGGAGGGTGTGGCAGAAGTGCAGATAAAAGCGGCCTGCGGTGCGAAACAAGCGCCGACCTGCGCTGCGCTAAGTTAATTAATGGCGCCGTCACGCGTGATATTAATTACCAATCAAACGGCGTGCCAATTACCGCTGCCACTGCGGGCACCTCCCCCCCCTCTCCCCCCCCCCCCCCCCCCGACACGCGTGACAGCCACGCCCTGGCCCCTGACGAGATAAAACGCCGCTGCAAATCCCCTGTCGCCACTGAATCATGCCGGCTGCTCTTCAAACACTGGCTCGGCAAATAACTGTCCACTCTGAACGTGATCCCGGTCCCGCCGAGCCGAGTTTGAGCTGCCCTTTTGAGGAATGTCCAGCGCTGCTCAGCAACGCTAAATGTGGGAAAGTTCCATACGTGTGCACCAGTAGTTCATATAATTAATACTCAAACGATAGAGCACGATTGCGGGATAGTGCAAAATAATAATAACAATAATAATAATGGAGCACTGTTCTAATTCATTCACTACATAAAAAAGTCAACAAATCATTAAAATAACTACAGATGGATCTCCATTTTACCGACCACTTACAAAATCTTACCAGTTTGTCTCTTGTACAGAGCACAAAAGCAATGAGAAGCCAAATTAGCAGAATATCAAGCACGATTCAGACAGAACAGGTAGTGTCCAGAGCAGATTTTTAGCCTCAAAATCTTACTCAAAATGCGAGCCCTTAGACAAAAACCTCTAGTAAGCACATTTGTAGATTACAAACACGCATATGACTCGGTAGATAGACTCTCGCTATTCCAAATTTTAGAAGAGAGGGGACTAGGTCCCTAAACACGAGAACTTGTAAAACAAACACAACTGGCACGAAATCTTAAGTAAAATTTACAGGGGAAATCTCAGAACCTTTTGACATTGAAACAATTCTCCAAACTATCCTCTCCAATTCCCTTCAACGTTGTCTTACACGAGGTTATAGGAGAATGGGAAAAAGAACTCAACAAACGTGGATTTTGAAAGCCAATCTTAATGGGCTTTCCCAAAAATAACGTCTACATACCGTACCTCGCATTTAGGGACAACCTGACGATACGTGCAGGCGACGAAGAGACCACCGTCAAACAGCTCGAGACAAACATTGTAGAAATAGTAGGGTTACAAATTTCATTTGAGAAAACCGAGTTTTTATGTTCTAAGACAGAAATCACCAACCTGAAAAGAAAATACAGTAAATTCAACAGGCTCCCATAATTGAAATACTTCGGAGAACTCATCGAAATACTTCGGAGAACTCATCGAACCGACAGGTTCAAATGGTTCAAATGGCTCTGAGCACTATGGGACTCAACTGCTGAGGTCGTAAGTCCCCTAGAACTTAGAACTACTTAAACCTAACTAACCTAAGGGCAACACACACATCCATGCCCGAGGCAGGATTCGAACCTGCGACCGTAGCGGTTGCGCGGTTCCAGACTGTAACGCCAGAACCGCTCGGCCACCAGCGGCCGGCGAACCGACAGGCCTTGAGCAAATCACACAGACAAAAGTTCGGCACTACAGTCATAAAAGCAAACGAACGTTGACGATTAAAAGAAAACTTAACTTGAAAGAATCAAAAAAGGAGAGAGAAAGATCATGGAGAAAATTTTAGGAGCAAGACCTACCGAAGACGGTTACAGACTGTAATCAAACAACACAACAGAAGAGTTTTCAAGCATCAAAATTGACATTAAGGAACGGCAAATGAAATTGTTTGGTCATCTCAACAAACAACCAGGAAAGCGACTGACTAAAGAATAATAGACTATGTAACATCACTTAGGAACTCAACACCTTGGCTAAACGAAATTCGAAAGGATCTCAAAAATGTAAACGTAAGACCAAACGACGTTTTAGAAAGAGACTCCTTCAGACGCAAAGTAGACAAATGGGAAATTACATCAGAGCAACCAAAACAAAAACAGTACAGACCAAAGTGGTCGGAAAAAAGTAAACAAGCCTTCTCGCAAACAATGAAAGCGTATTGGAGGAACAAAAAGAGCCTCAAGAAAAGATGACTGAGTTGTTTAACATCTTCCATTGACTAAGAGAAGTCGCCAATTGAAAATGATTGCTTAGCTTTTCCAGATGTTATGGCATTCTTAACAGAGAACCTAGAAGATGCAACGAAACAGATAAACACACTCCAAGAGGTACCAGAAAATTCTTTTTTTTTTGTGAAATCTTATGGGACTTAACTGCTAAGGTCATCAGTCCCTAAGCTTACACACTACTTCACCTAAATTATCCTAAGGACAAACACACACACCCATGCCAGAGGGAGGACTCGAACCTCCAGTCGCACAGTCCAGGACTGCAGCGCCTTACACCGCTAGGCTAGATACCAGGAAAAAATAGGTCAAATATTACGTCCGAAAAAACCGTCTACATGACGTACTATAAAGTTGTACCAAATTACGTGGAAAAAAGTATGGAAAAATAAAGAAGGTTTCAGAATTTAAATACTTGCGGGATGTAATTCAGCCAAATCCTCTGGACAAAACAGCTAACGTAGATATACTCATAAAAATTGAAATGGCATCCCACATAACAAAGACCACATAACAAAGACCACATACACGGAAAATTCTTTGTCTTTTAATACAAAATTGAAGCATTGTAGTGTGACGATTAAAATCGCTTTATTTACGGCTTAGAATGTCTCGAAATGTACACAGCCCAACAGTTAAATAATAATAACAGTTAAATAAGAAAGAAAGAAGAATAATAAAAGGTGTTTCAGAGACCGTTACTGATCACAAGACTTGTTGAGTTACTTAAACTATTTAATGATGCAACATGTTCCGCAGAACAAACGTCATCTTCAGGCTACAATGCAAATACAGAAATAGGTATTCAAGTTGTTCTTTACAATATTGGCACGATGGCCTTAAAAAGAAGTATAATTAGAAAATTGTTGCGTCCAAGGAATGAAAATGGGTTTTGGAAATTGAGAAGCAACAGGCAGGTTTACGAAAAATCTGAGAATGTAATAGGTACATTGCGAAAGTGAACTAAGAATTAAATTGAAATGAACACAAAGAAAATGTTGTGGGGAAGGCAAACGAAAGACAGCATTTGATTGGTAGGACACTTAGAAAATGTAACAGATTTACTGAAGAGACTGCATACCCTACGCCTGTCCGTCTTCTTTTGGAATACTTCTGCGCGATGAGAGATCCTTGCCAGTTAGGATTCACGGAGTACATCGAGAAAGTTCAAGGAAGGTGAGGACGTTTTGTATTATTGCGAAATAGGGGAGGGAGTGTCATTGGAGTGATGCAGGATTTGGGGTGGACATAATTAAAACAAAGGCGTTTTTCGTTGCGGCGTAATCTTCTCGCGAAATTTGAATCACCAACTTTCTCCTCCGAATGCAAAAATATTTTGTTGACGCCGACCTACATAGGGAGAAACGATCATGATAATAAAATAAGGGAAATCAGAGCTCACGAGAAAAGATACAGATGTTCGTTTTTTCCGCTCGCTGTACGAAATTGGAATAATAGAGAATTATTGTGAAGATGGTTCGATGAACGCTCTGCCAGGCACTTAAATGTGATTTGCAGAGTATACATGTAGAATTAGTAGAAGAGGCTGACTAAAAAAAATATTCAACTGTTTTCACAGAAACGTCAAACACCAAATTTCATGAGTTATAGAAGTTAATAAAGATCTACATGAGTTGGAAATAACAGGCAAATACATAGACCTAAATTCAGGGAAAAATACAAAAGGGAATGGTCCCCGGAAGGACACACACATAAGAAGAGAGGAGGGACATAGACAGAAGAAATAAGAGAAAGAGAGCAAGAATGAATGAGTATTGGGAAGACAAACAAAAAGTTTAAAAAAGTCAAATGAGCTGTTTCACGCGCTCTTGGGTAGCCCAAATTCGAATAATAATAAAATAATAACATTTATTTTTATCTATAAACACTACTATATATATTTCCTCATCTGTAGGTTATGTACTGGGAGCAATTCTGTTTCATAAAAGAATTTTAAAATAAAATATTATCTGCAAAAGTATGTGGTTCAAATCCGTTCCATTAACCCTTAATTCTTCTTTTCGCTACTTCACATATTCATCCTGAAACTTCGCACCCTGCGCAGCAAAAGCGTAGGGAGAAATGGCGTATTATATTCTGATACTGCAAGTTGGCAAACGTTATTTAAGAGAACTGCACTAACATGTTCATGAGTTTTTGGAGGATTAGTGGACTGTGGGTTAAGCTAAAGTGACTATAGCAGGTCGTGAATGGGGCTGTGGTTTAGGGCTAAGAAAGCAGGGAGGTATAGATAGCCTTGATGGGTCGGAGGAGCGTGAGAAGGGGGAGAGGCTCAGGGTGCGACGGGGAGGGAACTCCGTTCTAATAGGAGAGGAGATATCAAGTGAGGGTTGAAGCTGCTTAGTGATGCGAGAAGATAGGTTGTTGGTACTGGCTTCGGAGCTTACAAATATTACAAAACTAGCTGACCCGGCGAACTCTGTTCCGCCTTAAAGCCAATAAATAATCAGATTTTGGATGTTAAGCTCAATTTTTTATTAGGACAAATAAAAATTAAGTATTTTAATGATTCTTTATGTTTTTTGGTGCATAGCTTCCACTCTTCAATTCAGTACCTTGTGATACACGACATTTTTTGTTTTATTATCAGGCGCAAGAACAAACAACGCATATGGTCTTCCGACCCGTGAACATGCCACATATAATTGACCATTTGAAAAATATGGATATTCCAGATTTAAACCACAAACTTTCAAGGATTGGCCTTGTGATTTGTGAATGGTCATGGCGAATGCAAGACGGATTGGAAATTGAAGTCTTTTAAACTCAAACGGCACATCGGTTGGGACCATCGGGATCCTCTGAATGAGAACTTCCTCACCCTCGAATTTTCCTTTGAGTATCGTCGCGTTAATAACATTGGTCATCAATTTACTTACCTCAAAACGTTTACCGTTGCACAGTTTTGGTTGGTTTATGTTTCGAAGCATGATTACTACGGAGCCAACTTTTAGGCGTAAATTGTGCGGTGGTATGTCAGGCACATCCTAAGAGTTTAAAAATTCAATTGGATAGTTGGTAGCTTCATCTTCATTTGTTACACAGTCAATAGATTTGAATGAATGCATTTTACCAATGATCTCATTCTGAATTATGTAGTTTAGGTCATCTACATCTTTATTCTTAGCCGCTAAAATTGCTCCTCACTCAACCATTCATTACTTTTGTAGTTAGTAATGATGTTTGGGAATACTTTGTTGATAAGTTCGTCTTTCGATGAGACAAAGTTACAGAAATTATGAGGAAATGAAATCAATCCGCTCGATTCTTCGACGGGTACTCGACCATTACCGATAGTCAGCAATTGCTCAAAGAAATCTTCAGCAGATGTATCATTAAGCAATGCAACTCTCATGTTTGTTGTCAGTTAAAGTTTCTTCACAAAGCGCCATAGATTCGATGATTTGAGGCAAGCATTTATTTCATCTGCAGCCATTGATCTTGGAACTACTGGCAGTGTTTGGCGGAATTCGCCAGACAGTAAAATCATTGCTCCTCCAAAACATCTCGAGTCATTGCGTAGATCTTTCAATGTTCGGTTAAGTGCCTCTAATGCACGTTTATGAGCCGTTGTGCGTTCGTCCCAGATCTTGGATGCTGATAAAACTTCGGCCACTGCTGAGTTTTTTGTAATATTACATGTTGGTTATTCAATAGCTTGAAGATTTAACGGTAATTTTAATGCTGACTGAGCCGTACGGCATCTTTCTAACAATGTGTCTGCTATTCCGGAAGAACCAACTGCAACCGCAATGTTGGATCTCGCACGAACAGTGGCTAAAACTACTGACATGAGGAATGTCTTGCCAGTTCCACCAGGGGCATCCAGGAAATATAAACCACTATTTCCATCATCAATTGCCTTCATTAATGTATCATAAACTTCCTTTTGTTGGGGGTTCAACAGGGGTACATTCGTTTGAACTACTAAATCTAATTTACGTTTTGTTATTCCACGCCAGATGCGTTTCTGTTATACTACGTTTTATAGCGGTCGAACGGGATAAAAAGTATCCTATGCCCGTCTCCTGGTTCTAAGCTACCTCTCCACCAATTTTCAGCCAAATCGGTCCAGCCGTTCTTCAGTTATAAATAGTGTAACTAACACGACTCTCTTTTATATATATAGATTAAGTATTCATTACACATTTCTGAACGCACGCGTAATATTTTTCAATCTTTTTCAAAAAAAATACACATAATAGTTTATTCATCCATTTTAAATAGTTTATGAACGCATGCATAAATGTCAATAATTACTTACAGATTTTGACAAAAAAATTTGACAGCTCCGAAACTAAAGAACTTTTAGGGAAAATAACGCATTTTTCATTATTTTTAAGATGTATTCTGCTATTCGGGGCGGAGACAAATCCAACAAATCAAAAACCATGAAAATTGGTCCAGCAGATCTCGAGTTATAAGTGTTGTAACAAACCCGACTTTGTTTTATATACACTCCTGGAAATGGAAAAAAGAACACATTGACACCGGTGTGTCAGACCCACCATACTTGCTCCGGACACTGCGAGAGGGCTGTACAAGCAATGATCACACGCACGGCACAGCGGACACACCAGGAACCGCGGTGTTGGCCGTCGAATGGCGCTAGCTGCGCAGCATTTGTGCACCGCCGCCGTCAGTGTCAGCCAGTTTGCCGTGGCATACGGAGCTCCATCGCAGTCTTTAACACTGGTAGCATGCCGCGACAGCGTGGACGTGAACCGTATGTGCAGTTGACGGACTTTGAGCGAGGGCGTATAGTGGGCATGCGGGAGGCCGGGTGGACGTACCGCCGAATTGCTCAACACGTGGGGCGTGAGGTCTCCACAGTACATCGATGTTGTCGCCAGTGGTCGGCGGAAGGTGCACGTGCCCGTCGACCTGGGACCGGACCGCAGCGACGCACGGATGCACGCCAAGACCGTAGGATCCTACGCAGTGCCGTAGGGGACCGCACCGCCACTTCCCAGCAAATTAGGGACACTGTTGCTCCTGGGGTATCGGCGAGGACCATTCACAACCGTCTCCATGAAGCTGGGCTACGGTCCCGCACACCGTTAGGCCGTCTTCCGCTCACGCCCCAACATCGTGCAGCCCGCCTCCAGTGGTGTCGCGACAGGCGTGAATGGAGGGACGAATGGAGACGTGTCGTCTTCAGCGATGAGAGTCGCTTCTGCCTTGGTGCCAATGATGGTCGTATGTGTGTTTGGCGCCGTGCAGGTGAGCGCCACAATCAGGACTGCATACGACCGAGGCACACAGGGCCAACACCCGGCATCATGGTGTGGGGAGCGATCTCCTACACTGGCCGTACACCACTGGTGATCGTCGAGGGGACACTGAATAGTGCACGGTACATCCAAACCGTCATCGAACCCATCGTTCTACCATTCCTAGACCGGCAAGGGAACTTGCTGTTCCAACAGGACAATGCACGTCCGCATGTATCCCGTGCCACCCAACGTGCTCTAGAAGGTGTAAGTCAACTACCCTGGCCAGCAAGATCTCCGGATCTGTCCCCCATTGAGCATGTTTGGGACTGGATGAAGCGTCGTCTCACGCGGTCTGCACGTCCAGCACGAACGCTGGTCCAACTGAGGCGCCAGGTGGAAATGGCATGGCAAGCCGTTCCACAGGACTACATCCAGCATCTCTACGATCGTCTCCGTGGGAGAATAGCAGCCTGCATTGCTGCGAAAGGTGGATATACACTGTACTAGTGCCGACATTGTGCATGCTCTGTTGCCTGTGTCTATGTGCCTGTGGTTCTGTCAGTGTGATCATGTGATGTATCTGACCCCAGGAATGTGTCAATAAAGTTTCCCCTTCCTGGGACAATGAATTCACGGTGTTCTTATTTCAATTTCCAGGAGTGTATATATATATATATATATATATATATATATATATATATATATATATATATATATATTAAGAACACCGTGAATTCATTGTCCCAGGAAAGGGGAAACTTTATTGACACATTCCTGGGGTCAGATACATCACATGATCACACTGACAGAACCACAGGCACATAGACACAGGCAACAGAGCATGCACAATGTCGGCACTAGTACAGTGTATATCCACCTTTCGCAGCAATGCAGGCTGCTATTCTCCCATGGAGACGATCGTAGAGATGCTGGATGTAGTCCTGTGGAACGGCTTGCCATGCCATTTCCACCTGGCGCCTCAGTTGGACCAGCGTTCGTGCTGGACGTGCAGACCGCGTGAGACGACGCTTCATCCAGTCCCAAACATGCTCAATGGGGGACAGATCCGGAGATCTTGCTGGCCAGGGTAGTTGACTTACACCTTCTAGAGCACGTTGGGTGGCACGGGATACATGCGGATGTACATTGTCCTGTTGGAACAGCAAGTTCCCTTGCCGGTCTAGGAATGGTAGAACGATGGGTTCGATGACGGTTTGGATGTACCGTGCACTATTCAGTGTCCCCTCGACGATTACCAGTGGTGTACGGCCAGTGTAGGAGATCGCTCCCCACACCATGATGCCGGGTGTTGGCCCTGTGTGCCTCGGTCGTATGCAGTCCTGATTGTGGCGCTCACCTGCACGGCGCCAAACACGCATACGACCATCATTGGCACCAAGGCAGAAGCGACTCTCATCGCTGAAGACGACACGTCTCCATTCGTCCCTCCATTCACGCCTGTCGCGACACCACTGGAGGCGGGCTGCACGATGTTGGGGCGTGGGCGGAAGACGGCCTAACGGTGTGCGGGACCGTAGCCCAGCTTCATGGAGACGGTTGCGAATGGTCCTCGCCGATACCCCAGGAGCAACAGTGTCCCTAATTTGCTGGGAAGTGGCGGTGCGGTCCCCTACGGCACTGCGTAGGATCCTACGGTCTTGGCGTACATCCGTGCTTCGCTGCGGTCCGGTCCCAGGTCGACGGGCACGTGCACCTTCCGCCGACCACTGGCGACAACATCGATGTACTGTGGAGACCTCACGCCCCACATGTTGAGAAATTCGGCGGTACGTCCACCCGGCCTCCCGCATGCCCACTATACGCCCTCGCTCAAAGTCCGTCAACTGCACATATGGTTCACGTCCACGCTGTCGCGGCATGCTACCAGTGTTAAAGACTGCGATGGAGCTCCGTATGCCACGGCAAACTGGCTGACACTGACGGCGGCGGTGCACAAATGCTGCGCAGCTAGCGCCATTCGACGGCCAACACCGCGGTTCCTGGTGTGTCCGCTGTGCCGTGCGTGTGATCATTGCTTGTACAGCCCTCTCGCAGTGTCCGGAGCAAGTATGGTGGGTCTGACACACCGGTGTCAATGTGTTCTTTTTTCCATTTCCAGGAGTGTATATATATAGAAGATAGATATATAGATAGGGGTGATGTTGAGAGTGATGGTATCGAATTAGGGGCATACGTAGGTACCCGTTCTTGGGGAGGAGTCAAAAGAATTTATTGAATGGTAGAAGATTGGTGTTGGGGAGAATACGACGTCCCAGAAAGACAGGCGAAGACCATGACTTTCAAGGAATTTAAGTCACTCTGCATACGCTGTCTCGGACCTAATGGTTTGTAACACGCTTACTTGCTGTCGCAACATATTCTGTAGAACCCAAAAGGTAATAGCGTAGGCAACTAATTTCCCATAGACCAGGGGTCTCCAAACATTTTAGTCCGCGGGCCGCATTGACTCCTCCACGAAGTCATAAGGGCCAATATCTACCTAGTGGGATTAAAGCACCATAGCACTCCACGATCACCGTAATGTAAGGCTAAAGGAAAGATGAAATCGCAAAAAATCTAAGGTTGTGGGAATAGCTAGCACTGAAACGAAATACGATTTTTATTTAATTACATAATTTTGATTGGTGGACGTACCTGACCGAAATTCTGGCGTATTTTATTCTGGAGAATTTCACCGACAAAAAAGTATGTCACTGCACATTCTTCACGAAAGCGTCGTACAAAGCTAACGAAATCTCAAAATCATTGTTAGCAACACTATTACTGCAAGACGTAACAGAGGTAGAGTATGTCAACGCATTGTTATTTCAAGCGGCGCAACAATACGTTTAGTTATGTAGTCTTGTTGCGAGTAGCAGAGCCAATGTCGCGGTGTATTGGTCGCGATAGGCCTCGAAACTCAATTGTTGCCAGTATAGGTACCACCTCAAATATTTGGCGGATCGGATACCGTGGATGTCCGGCAGGTTTGCCGGCCCTCGCGGGCCGGTTTCGGCCCGTGGGCCGTAGTTTGGAGACCCCTGCCATAGACCAGGCATTCCGCTCTGTCCTAGCTCATGCTAACAATGCGTCTTATGCATCTCATACGATTACACTGCATATTTTTGTAAACCTGGTGTGTCCGTCCAAAAAAAATACGTAATCTAAGGCAACCCCCGCATTATGTTATCACTGATTATTGATACTCTACTGCAGAGATCCTGTTCATGGATATTTTCTGAGTAATCTGGTAGAAGCGACCCGTGCTATCCGGGGACTCGTTACAGAGCAGTAATGTAATAACAATTTATTTAGTTGCTATAGCAAATACCTTTTTCTGTGAAAATATCCTCAGAACAGTGTAGAAGCCCGGAATACGCAGTAATCAAAATGAAGAATTTAAATCACAAACGCCTATGCACAGATACAAAAGTACTGTGGTATGATTGTCGTCGTCACGGTAACTGCTCGGCATAGTGTAGTCATGCCGCTGTTCCATTGCAGACAGTGAACCCTTACAAGAAGTGGATATCGGGCATCTCTTCAACAATAAACCTATATGTACAGATACAGGGGAAGGCCGGAAATATGACAACACCGCGGAAAATGCACGCTTGAACATAAATGCAAACGCTAGCCACGACTGGATATTGCGCTGTGTATTTGAAGGGTTTATTTCAGTAGTGGTACAAGTCCATTTTTGTTCATTTTGAGATACAGAGATCTGAAGTTAAATGAGCGCTGAAAAATCTGCAGTTGAGATACCAGAAATATTCAAACATGTGGCTTCTTGCTAGACATGAACATTTGATTCTGTTTGTTTGGATCATTAATTTCAGAAGCATTGTTGCTGTTGTGGTCTTCAGTCCTGAGACTGGTTTGATGCAGCTCTCCTTGCTACTCTAACCTGTGCAAGCTTCTTCATCTCCCAGTACCTACCGCAGCCTACATCCTTCTAAATCTGTTTAGTGTATTCATCTCTTGGTCTCCCTCTACGATTTTTACCCTCCACGCTGCCCTCCAATACTAAATTGGTGATCCCTTGATGCCTCAGAATATGCCCCACCAACCGATCCCTTCTCCTAGTCAAGTTGTGCCACAAATTTCTCTTCTCTCCAATTGTATTCAATAGCTCCTCATTAGTTATGTGATCTACCCATCTACAGCATTCTTCTGTAGCACCACATTTCGAAAGCTTCTATTCTCTTCTTGTCCAAACTGGTTATCGTCCATGTTTCACTTCCATACATGGCTACACTCCATATAAATACTTTCAGAAACGACTTCCTGACACTTAAATTTATACTCGATGTTAACAAATTTCTCTCCTTCAGAAACTCTTTCCTTGCCATTGCCAGTCTACATTTTATATCCTCTCTACTTCGAGCATCATCAGTTATTGTGCTCCCCAAATAGCAAAACTCTTTTACTACTTTAAGCGTACCATTTCCTAATCTAATTCCCGCAGCATCACCCGATTTAATTCGACTACATTCCATTATCCTCGTTATCCCAGAAGCATTACAGGCAGAAAAGTGGAGGTAATGGACTTGTACCACTATTGAAATAAGCCCTTCACATGATCACGATCGCAACCTTTGCAATGTCCTCGATATGTTGCAAGCGTCAGTCTTGGTCACAATAGTGTTCCGTGTAGTTGTGAGTGCGCTGTGTCCGAGCTAAGTGCATTCGAACGTGGGCATATTGTTGGTGCACGTCTGGTGCGTTCTTCCGTAACCATGGTAGCCGAAGTGTTTGGTGTGTCAAGAGACACCGTATCGAGGATTCATACCGCATACAGGAAAAGCGAAAAAAACGTTATCCGTCACGACGCACACGAAAGGTTTTGTCGGGTGCTAACTGAGAAGGATTGTGTCTCACTGCAGACTTTAATGTCGCACTCGCGGACACTGTTAGCGACAAACCAATGCGAAGGGAGCTCCATAAGCAGGGAGTTGCGAGCTGGAATTCCAGAACCACTTGTCAGTGACGTAAATGACCAATACAGAAACACGTGGTGCTGAAGTCATAAAACTTGGTCTGTGGAGCAATTGATGAAACTCATTTGGTCGGATGAGTCTTGTTTGACACCGTGCCCAACTTCTGGCTGGATTAAATTCCCAAGATTGAAACACTGCTGGCGTTCGTAGATCATTTGGGCAGCCGTACTGTGATATTCCATGGGCCTCATGGTTACTCTGCAAGGTCGCTTTACTGTCAAGGACTATATCACCATTTTGGCTGATCAAGTAGGGTACAACGTTTTTTCCCCAATGGTGATGCTGTGTTCCCCAAGACGTCTGGACCCCTGTTCATACAGCTCGCATAGTCCAGCACTGGTTTTGTCGGCACGAGGATGAATTGTCACATCTTCTCTTGCCAAAACAATCACCATATCTCAATATTCTTGTGTCTTTGTGGTCTTCTTTGGAGAGAGCGGTGCGAGATAGCTACCAGTCTCCATCAACGTTACATAAACTTGTCATTGTTTTGCATAAATAATAAAAGAACGCTTGAAAACCATACAGGACCAGTATTTATCCATCCCGAAGCGACTGGGAGCTGTTTCAAACGCAAACGGGTTTCTGCACCGCATTAGGCACGTTAATGTTATACGTCTTTTCATTTTGTCCACCCCCTGTATTTTTTACTGTTAAAGTACAGAGAACACTGCCTAATAAATAAACCCAAGACAGAATCGAGCATTAGTGAATGCAGGCTTGGGAGCTAAGAGTGAAATGGCAATTACTGTTGTCAACAGGAAGTACCGTGAGTGAATGGAATGTTTTCTACATCTACATGGATACTCAGCAAATCATATTTAAGTGCCTGGCAGAGGGTTCATCGAACCACCTTCACAATTCTCTATTATTCCAATCTCGTATAGCGCGCGGAAAGAATGAACACCTATATCTTTCCGTACGAGCTCTGATTTCCCTTATTTTATCGTGGTGATCGTTCCTCCCTATGTAGGTCGGCGTCAACAAATATTTTCGCATTCGGAAGAGAAAGTTAGTCATTGGAATTTCGTGATAAGATTCAGTCGCAACGAAAAACGCCTTTCTTTTAATGATGTCCAGACCAAATTCTGTATCATTTCTGTGACACTCTCTCCCATATTTCATGATAATACAAAACGTGCTGCCTTTCTTTGAATTTTTTCGATATATTCCGTCAGTCCTATCTGGTAAAGATCCCACACCGCACAGCAGTATTTTAAAAGAGGACGGACAAGCGTAGTGTAGGCAGTCTCCTTAATAGGTCTGTTACATTTTCTAAGTGTCCTGCCAATAAAACGCAGTCTTCGGTTAGCCTTCCCCACAACGCTTTCTATGTGTTCCTTCCAATTTAAGTTTTTCGTAATTGTAATACCTAGGTATTTAGTTGAATTTACGGCTTTTAGATTAGACTGATTTATCGTGTAACCGAAGTTTAACGAGTTCCTTTTAGCACTCACGTGGATGACCTCACACTTGTCGTTATTTAGGGTCAACTGCCACTTTTTGCACCATTCAGATATCTTTTCTAAACCGTATTGTAGTTTGTTTTGATCTTCTGATGACTTTATTAGTCTTTTTTGTTGTCAAACAACACAGACAGCGCTCACCTTCGTCATTTGCATTCTTGTGCAAATATGTTCAGTGCAATACGGATACAAAGATAACAGTGAAGAAAAAATAAAATGAAATTTAGTTAATCGAAACGAGTCACCGAAGACCACGGGTCCGTTGTACCAAAATTCAAGATCCACTCAATAAATAAGCGTAAAAGTTGTATAAAAAATACGAAACTTCGACAAAATCTGTGCTTCTTCTTTATCTTTCGTTGGTGTCCTGGAAACTTTATCAGATTTGGTTGGCACGCTTGCCTCGCGAACCGGATGCTGGGAATCAGTGAAACTAGATGGCAGCATTCTGGCTGGTTGGCACCAACGTGGAGCAGCGGAGTGTCATTACATTTCTGTTAGCTGTAGGGTTGAAGCCAATGGAAATTCGGCGTCGGATGACAGAGAAATTTGGTGAAGGTTGTTTGAGCTGAACCCAAGCGTACGACTGGGCAGAAACGTTTAATGGGGTGCAACAAGTGTTGAAGAATCACCACAACCAGGACGCTCTACCTGTGCATTCACGGGGAACAACACTGCCATAGTTGAGGAGTTGGAATGGAAAACGGGCGTACTACGGTGCGTGATTTTGCAGCAGTGTGAACATTAGTGTCGGATCAGCCCACCATATTGTTCATGACGTGATGATGTTCGAGGAAGCGTGTGCGAGGGGGTTTCCAAAATATCTGACATCAGAATTGAAAGAAAAGCGCATTGATGTGTGCAGGCTGACTTGAAGTTCGTTTGCTTCCTCGAACCCCGTATTCCCCTTCAGATAGTCAGGGGGAAAAAATGGTTCATATGGCTCTAAGCAGTATGGGACTTAACACCTGACGTCATCACTCCCCTAGACTTAGAACTACTTAAACCTAACTGACCTAGGGACATCACACACACCCATGCCGAGGCAGGATTCTAACCTGCGACCGTAGCAGCAGCGCGGTTCCGGACTGAAGCGCCTAGAACCGTGAAACGTCCCCTTTGAAAAATTTATAAAGGACTGTGCTGGTAAACTTCTACGTTATTTGATTTTCAAACAGCTGAGCAGCACTGAACGTACTCAGACATTTCTCTTTTTACTTATTCTGATCAACACTAAATGGACACACAATATTTTTAGCGCAACGCAAGCTGACTTTCAATAATCCCTACAAAAGAATGACCCTGACTAACAATAACCTATACCTTTCATGAATCACTTACCTCACAAAAATCTTCGTTACTCGAACTACTGAAATACAGCGAGCGCCAATACTGCCAGCTAAATAAAAGATTCTAACAACTGAAGGCACTAACTACTGATAGCATAGTTCGCAGATGAAAGATTTTGATAGAGAATAAACAATGTATTTACCTTAATAGCGGTAAAAAGTCATTTTATATATAATTTTGTGACATCCAATTAAACAAATTTCCTTTTTCTGATGGACACACGTCAAGATCATCCGCTCTCAAAACTCTGCCATCTCTCTCCCCACATCCACCACTGCTGGCGGCTCACCTCCAACTGCGCAACGCTACGCGCAGTTCACATCCAACTGCCCAACACTACAACAGCAAATATTCCAACAATACAAACCAGCCACCGACTGCACACAGCACAGTCAGTGATTTTCATACAGAGCGCTACGTGGCGTTACCAACATAAAAACCTAAGCTGCCTACTTACAACCGCTCGGACACAGCGGACCGCAGATAGTCACATTTTGTACCCACTCACAGAAGCTCTTGATGGCTAGAGGTTCGCTGATGAAGTCCAGGCAGTAGTGCGTAAGTGGTTACACGCACGCCCCCAAGAATTCTTTGCACGTGGAACAGAGAAGTTCGTCCAGCGCTGTCACAACTGCATAGCGCTCGAGGTGGATTCAGCTGAAAAATTCATGTGTTGCATTCCATTCTCGTAACAGATTCGTTTAAAAAACTCCGGCTTTTACTAAACGATCCTTTACTCGAATATACCCCCGAGCAGCCTTCAAAACTTGGTGGAGTTCAGGCTCACCTTGTACGTGCTATGTCTATCGATTCAGAAGAAGACACTGTGTGTTAGATCTCACTGTTTCTTTTCCGTTTACCGTTTCACGATTTTAGCTGGTTGTCAGTTTACCGTGGTTACTGCTCTGATGTCGTGTGTGGTCTCTGTGTCCACAGGCCGGTGGACGGAAACGGAGCCGTTCCGCCGCCCGTCAGGTTTACAGAAGGATTGGTCTCGCCTAATGGCACGTCTCACTTGTTTGTTTGGCTGTCCTGTCGGCAGCGCCGCGGGCCGCCCGTCTGTCTCACACATGCCACTGATCCGTCTGTGCGAGAGCGCAGCGACTGATTTGACCATCTTGCCACCGCCGATTGTGCTGTAATATTAAGTACACAACTGTGAAATTTCCCGCAGTTAGTCCTGTGTTCAGAATGAGATGATATTGGCTTCGTGTCTACCTTGGTTGCGATAGTGCGTTCTCTATGCCGTACATAGCACTTTATCTGAATTCCTATTTTCTTGCCGGCCGGAATGGCCGTGCGGTTCTGGGCGCTACAGTGTGGAGCTGAGCGCCCGCTACGGTCGCAGGTTCGAATCCTGCCTCGGGCACGGATGTGTGTGATGTCCTTAGGTTAGTTAGGTTCAAGTAGTTCTAAGTTCTAGGCGACTGATGACCTCAGAGGTTAAGTCGCATAGTGCTCGAGCCATTTGAACCTATTTTCTTATTCATTATTAGACCAGTTCGGTAGAGCACTTGCCCGCGAATTGCAAAGTTCCTGGTTCTACTCCCGGTTCGGCACACAGGTTTAATCTGGGAATAAGTTTCGTATTCAGGCGCTCTCTGCTGCAGAGTTAAAATTCAATCTGGGAAAATCCAACAGGGTGTGGCAAAGCCATGTCTCCGCAAAAATATTTCTTCCCGCCAGTTATGCAGCAGAACTTCTTTGAAGTTTGGAAGGCGGCAGACGAGGTGCTGGAGGACGTAAAACTGCGAGCAGGGCCGGTGAGTCGTGGTTGGTTAGCTCAGATGGTGGAGCACATGTCCGCGAAAGGCAAAGGTCCCGAGTTGGAGTCTCTATCCGCCTCATGGCCTTAATCTGCCAAGAAGTCTCCGCCTGGAGATCCGAATGGAGGACTAGTTTTGCGCAAGAGCAAGCCATCATCAGCCGCACAGGTGAACTAACCCCCCGCCCCCTGGAAATATAACACCTTTCATCTGTTCGCAGTAGCAACATGGCAAGGCCATGTTGGCTAACGTTACGACGCGAGATCAGCCAATCAGAAGATAGTTGCCCCTGAAAGTACTGAAACATCGGCTGCCATTTCCCATATACATATGATTGTCTGATCTCTCCTCAGATATCCTTCCGATGTGAACGAGCCTGCAGTGCGCTTATCTGATCATTGAGGCGCACAAGCCACCCCACCTCGGCTCATGGGGATACTGGCGCAGGAGCAACTTATCCATTGTAATTATGATACATGGCAATAATAAAAGAACTGTTTTCAGGTATCAAACCCTTCGCAATAAGTATCCAGATTTCTTTTATACAAGGTGGTCCATTGATGGCGACCGGGCCAAATATCTCACGAAATAAGCATCAAACGAAAAAACTACAAAGAACGAAACTTGTCTAGCTTGAAGGGGGAAACCAGATGGCGCTATGGTTGGCCCGCTAGATGGCGCTGCCATAGGTCAAATGGATATGAACTGCATTTTTAAAAATAGGAACCCCAATTTTTTATTACACATTCGTGATAGTCACAAACGTACAAGTACGTGGTATCACGTAACATTCCGCCAGTACGGACGGCATTTGCTTCGTGATACATTACCCGTGTTAAATTGGACCGTTTACCAATTGCGGAAAAGGTCGATATCTTGTTGGTGTATGCCTATCGTGATCAAAATGCCCAACGGGCGTGTGTTATGTATGCTGCTCGGTATCCTGGACGACATCATCCAAGTGTCCGGACCGTTCGTCGGATAGTTACGTTATTTAAGGAAACAGGAAGTGTTCAGCCACATGTGAAACGTCAACCACGACCTGCAACAAATGATGATTCCCAAGTAGGTGTTTAGCTGCTGTCGCGGCTAATCCGCACTTCAGTAGCAGACAAACTGCGCGAGAATCGGTAATCTCAAAAACCTCGGTATTGAGAATGCTACATTAATATCGATTGCACCCGTACCATATTTCTATGCAACAGGAATTGCATGGCGACGACTTTTAACGTCGTGTACAGTTCTGCCACTGGGCACAAGAGAAATTACGGGACGATGACAGATTTTTTGCAAGCGTTCTATTTAGCGACGAAGCGTCAATCACCAACAGCGGTAACGTAAACCCGCATAATATGCACTATTGGGCAACGGAAATTCCACGATGGCAGTGACAAGTGGAACATCAGCTACCTCGGCGGCACTACGGGAGGAAGGATAATTGGCCCCCATTTTATGGCAATCTAAATGGTACAATGTATGCGGATTTTCTACGTAATGTTCTACCGATGTTACTGCAAAATGTTTCACTGCATGACAGAATGGCGATGTACTTCCAACATGATGGATGTCCGGCACATAGCTCGCGTGCGGTTGAAGCGGTATTGAATAGCATATTTCATGACAAGTGGATTGGTAGTCGAAGCACCATACCATGGCCCGCACGTTTACCGGATATGACGTCCCAGGATTTTTGTCTGCGGGGAAAGTTGAAGGATATTTGCTATCGTGATCCACCGACAACGCCTGACAACATGTGTCAGTGTATTGTCAATGGATGTGCGAACATTACGGAAGGCGAACGACTCGCTGTAGAGAGGAATGTCGTTACACGTATTGCCAAATGCATTGACGTTGACGGACATAATTTTGAGCATTTATTGCAGTAATGTGGTGTTTACAGGTAATCACGCTGTAACAGCATGCGTTCTCAGAAATGATAAGTTCACAAAGGCATATGTACACTCCTGGAAATTGAAATAAGAACACCGTGAATTAATTGTCCCAGGAAGGGGATACTTTATTGACACATTGCTGGGGTCAGATACATCACATGATCACACTGACAGAACCACAGGCACATAGACACAGGCAACAGAGCATGCACAATGTCGGCACTAGTACAGTGTATATCCACCTTTCGCAGCAATGCAGGCTGCTATTCTCCCATGGAGACGATCGTAGAGATGCTGGATGTAGTCCTGTGGAACGGCTTGCCATGCCATTTCCACCTGGCGCCTCAGTTGGACCAGCGTTCGTGCTGGACGTGCAGACCGCGTGAGACGACGCTTCATCCAGTCCCAAACATGCTCAATGGGGGACAGATCCGGAGATCTTGCTGGCCAGGGTAGTTGACTTACACCTTCTAGAGCACGTTGAGTGGCACGGGATACATGGGGACGTGCAGTGTCCTGTTGGAACAGCAAGTTCCCTTGCCGGTCTAGGAATGGTAGAACGATGGGTTCGATGACGGTTTGGATGTATCGTGCACTATTCAGTGTCCCCTTGACGATCACCAGTGGTGTACGGCCAGTGTAGGAGATCGCTCCCCACACCATGATGCCGGGTGTTGGCCCTGTGTGCCTCGGTCGTATGCAGTCCTGATTGTGGCGCTCACCTGCACGGCGCCAAACACGCATACGACCATCATTGGCACCAAGGCAGAAGCGACTCTCATCGCTGAAGACGACACGTCTCCATTCGTCCCTCCATTCACGCCTGTCGTGACACCACTGGAGGCGGGCTGCACGATGTTGGGGCGTGAGCGGAAGACGGCCTAACGGTGTGCGGGACCGTAGCCCAGCTTCATGGAGACGGTTGCGAATGGTCCTCGCCGATACCCCAGGAGCAACAGTGTCCCTAATTTGCTGTGAAGTGGCGGTGCGGTCCCCTACGGCACTGCGTAGGATCCTACGGTCTTGGCGTGCATCCGTGCGTCGCTGCGGTCCGGTCCCAGGTCGACGGGCACGTGCACCTTCCGCCGACCACTGGCGACAACATCGATGTACTGTGGAGACCTCACGCCCCACGTGTTGAGCAATTCGGCGGTACGTCCACCCGGCCTCCCGCATGCCCACTATACGCCCTCGCTCAAAGTCCGTCAACTGCACATACGGTTCACGTCCACG
Source organism: Schistocerca piceifrons (assembly GCF_021461385.2). Lineage (NCBI taxonomy): Eukaryota > Metazoa > Arthropoda > Insecta > Orthoptera > Acrididae > Schistocerca > Schistocerca piceifrons. The sequence continues at coordinate 635,800,706 of NC_060141.1, forward strand.
CTGTCGCGGCATGCTACCAGTGTTAAAGACTGCGATGGAGCTCCGTATGCCACGGCAAACTGGCTGACACTGACGGCGGCGGTGCACAAATGCTGCGCAGCTAGCGCCATTCGACGGCCAACACCGCGGTTCCTGGTGTGTCCGCTGTGCCGTGCGTGTGATCATTGCTTGTACAGCCCTCTCGCAGTGTCCGGAGCAAGTATGGTGGGTCTGACACACCGGTGTCAATGTGTTCTTTTTTCCATTTCCAGGAGTGTATCAAACTGGAACAACCGAAATAAAATGTTCAAACGTACTTGCGTTCTGTATTTTAATTTAAAAAGCCTATTTGTTATCAACTGTTCGTCTTAAATTGTGAGCCATATGTTTGTGACTATTAAAGCGCCATCTATCACAAAACGAAAAAAGTAGTCCAACTAAAACATTCATATTTCTTTACATACTACGCGAATATGTAATAAAACGCAGTTGATATCCGTTTCACCTATGGCAGCGCCATCTAATGGGCCAACTATAGCGCCATCTGGTTTCTCCCTTCAAGCTAGACAAGTTTAGTTCTTTTTAGTTTTTTTGTTTGACGCTTATTTAGTGAGATATTTGGCCTGGTCACGATCAATGGACCACACTGTACAAACTAAATGGGAGGATACAGATAAAAGAAAAGGCAGGACACCTGTTGTGAAAAGACTGGTTTCTAAAATCGATGCAGTCCTTACTGTTACACTTCATCATTTGAACCAAACTGTTCTCACTTCACTGCTAGAACAGCAGCGCCACTGAAGTACTGGTCTATGCATCCAAGAACGCTCGCCATCACATGGTAGGTGACGCGAGATTGTCATGCGACGACAGATGACGTTAAATACTGCAACACGCCCTAGCACCATAGGAAAGACTCCTGCAATGTGGAAGCACTGGAGAAAAGTGTGCAACCAAACTGAAATTGACGAAGATATCAGATTCCTTCACAATGTCTTCTGTCATGCCCATGGAGCTGGCAGTAAACCTACGGCACGGGAGGGAACTGAGTTACTGCGAGCAATCAATGATTCAAAACCTGTTAAATTGACACTTTTCTGTGAGTGGTTTCACGTCATAAAACTAGTAGAGTTAATTGTGGTGGTTGTGGTGGTGGTAGTAGTAATAGTAGTTGTAATACTGACGGTGGTGGTTATGATGGTGGTATCACCAGTAATAACAGTGGCAGTAATAGTAATAATAATAATAATAATAATAATAATAATAATAATATTTGCTATATTTTTAACCATATCATTATTTTCCTTAAAGTGTATATGGAAATCTGCAGAAAGATAATACCATCTAGTAAAAGGCTATAATGTAGAGTAAATAAACTAAATAAAAGAAGTCATTGTGTTAAGCTGATGCTCTATGTCTTTAGTCTAGCTGTTCTGACTATGTCCAATTGTAGCTTCTAGAAGCAAGAAGTTCATTGTTATCCCTGAATGGCTGGTAGCATTACACGAAAGCTTAACGCTTTCTTGGTTCCAGTTTATTCTGAAATAAAGTATATGTATTTTAATGATTATTCCAACCGAGAGAGTTTTCCGTCTACATCGAAATATTGCATCTGCAGATATGTTAGTTAAGATATTACTACAAGTCACTGCACAGGTATGTTCACGTAACACAAATTTTACCTATCGATCATTGTACCTGATCGTCCAGTTCCTCATGAATGTGTTTCGCACAGTTATCGCTTCCTCCTAATAAATTTCATGAATGCAGCTTGGTGCACCATGTTGACTGGATGCTACATCGCTGCAACAAGTGTGAAGCTGTATGTGTCGACGACTTCTGCTGACTGCCGAGATGTCAGTTTTGTGTGGTATTGTACATAATGAGTGTACAACACCACAAATGGTGAACAAATTGTTGAGTTGTTGTGATAGAAAGCTATGCTCACGTGGAAGTCACGGTTAGATGTATGTGTTACAAGGAGCATCTGGAGCTGCGGCTGGTAGACGCGAAATCGCTACTCCAACAAAGAAACTGAAAATCATCCCTGCAGCCAGAGGCTAATTTATTTATCAATACACGAAGGAATTACGAGACGTAGCTGCTAGTGGGCATTGATTTACATCAATGAGGAAAGTTGAAAATTTATGCTGTATCAGGATTCGAACCATGGTCTCTTGCTTACTAGGCAAATAGTCTGACCACTGAGCCATTTGGACACAGTGATCATCGCATCGCAACGCTCCTCCCATCAGATCCGAATTCTCAACTTATCCGAAAACTACTCACATGATGCCCTTGCCCTTTATCCTCATTAGTCTAGGCGTTTGGCCGATCGCTGTAAGAGTTGGCGTGTGTTGTGCATCTGCACTGAAGGGGTCACTGGCCAGTCTCGCCTTAATTATATACAGGGTGTCCCATTTATCTTGACCACCCTAAATTACTATTTGTCCCGGTGCAAATTACAAAATGTTTCAAGTAAATGGTCTTTAGTCGTCAGGGTGCCATCAATCAGCATGATTGCCTTTGTCGTAGCTTTGTTTTTTACAAAGATATGAACAGCAGTATGACTTTTTTAAATGGCACCCTGTATTTTTTATTCGGTAATTTATTTCTTCTCCTAAAGACCTACTCAAAAATGTATCACAGTGTACCATTCATTGAAACACGACGTTATTAATTACATAACACAACCCTGACTTTGAGCCTGGGATCACAAACTCGTCCACTTGCTGGAGTTGTCAGAAAACAAATGAAAACCAAGTAAAAACATAAAACAAAATTGACTTTAACTCCCCTGTACCATTGCCCAGGAGTAGAACATTAAGAAGTGCTCAAAGTGGTGACCCTGGACACCGATACACTGGTGCACTCGTTTAGTGAAAGAATTTTTTACTGCTTCCAGTGTTGCCTGCTGAAGAGTATTACAAGCAAGCACGATACGTTCCTGCATGTCCTCTGGTGTTGTTGGAATGTAGCGATAGACAACGTATTTAATGCATCCCCAAAGAAAAAAGACCAGAGTATTTAAATCAGGAGACCTAGCAGGCCAAGTAACTGTTCCCCTCGACCAATGCATCTGGCAGGATACCTTCGGTTCAGAACACGACGTGCACGCAAGGTATTATGTGCTGGGCATCCATCGTGTTGAAACCACATAAGCGTTCTGGTTTTTAGCGGCACTTCATCCAGAAGAGGACGAAGAATTCGTCTGAGGAAGTTTGCGTATGCTGTGCCGTTTAGACTGCCATTGATGAAATAAGGGCCAATAATTGTAGTACCAAGCATCCCACACCAGACGTAAACTCTACATTGACGCTGATGTTCCACCTGTAGCTGGACTAATAATGCGCAAAGCACTCTGCCATCAGGCCACAAGTGGCCCATCGGGACCATCCGACCGCCGTATCATCCTCAGCTGAGGATGCTGATAGAAGAGGCGTGTGGTCAGCACACCGCTCTCCCGGCCGTTATGATGGTTTTCTTTGACCGGAGCCGCTACTGTTCGGTCGAGTGGCTCCTCAATTGGCATCACGAGGCTGAGTGCAGCCTGAAAAATGGCAGCAGCGCATGGCGGTCCGGATGGTCACCCATCCAAATGCCGGCCACGTCCGACAGCGCTTAACTTCGGTGATCTGACGGGAACCGGTGTTACCACTGCGGCAAGGCCGTTGCCACTAATAATGCATGTTCCTTGTGTTTACCTGTCCTTTGTTTGAGAAGGAACATTCATCGGTAAATAGAACATTGGAGAAGAAGTTCGGGTTGGCGAGGATTTGTTGCTGTGCCCACTGACAGAACTGTACACTATTCTGGAAATCATTCCCATGGAATTATTGATATAGGTGTACATGGTAAGGATGGAACCGGTGACGTGTAAGAATAAGATGAACACTGGTTTTAGGAATGCCAATCTCTTGTTGAAGCTGTCGTGTGCTCACATGAGAATTCATAGCAACGGAAGCGGTGGTGTGGTGGTGGTGTGTTGGGGCTTATGGGCGCTCAACATCGAGGTCATCAGCGCCCTGACACACATTAAAAGGAACGAATGTGGACAGACCTAAGAAAACTAAAGAACACACTCAAACAAAGCAGGAAAAGAAGGAAAATGCTACCTAAGAAAGTAAAACCTAAGGAAAGGGGAAACATAGCAACAAGAATGTCACAGGAAATTGTTATTGGCTGGCCACTTACATAAAATATGGGCGAGCTTGTCACACAGTGAGCAAATTAAAATCCTCTCCCTAAAATCTTTGTAAAAACATTTGACAGGGCACAGAACTTTAAAACTTTAGCCACATTCGTCCGAGTGTTGCCTAAAAGAGATGGCAGGTCCGCTGGCAAGTCAGCCGCGACCCGCTGGTCAGAAAATAAAACGCAATCCAATAAAACGTGGCGCACAGTGACCTGGACGCCGCAAGCACCACACATTGGAGGGTCCTCTCGCCGGAGCAGGAAGCCATGCGTCATAGGGCTGTGGCCTATTCGAAGCCGAGTGAGGAGAACCTCGTCCCGTCGATGGGGCTGAAAGGAAGTACACCACACACGCGTTGTGGGCTTGACTATACGGAGCTTATTGTCAGTCACTTCCAGCCACTCATCCTCCCACCGACGCATGACCCGTGAGCTCAACAGCGAGGTGAGTGCGTGCAAGGGGATAGCACACTGAGATACTTGTGGGGCAAGACACGCCTCCTTGGCTGCGAGATCTGCCCTTTCATTCCCAGCAATGCCAACATGCCCCGGAACCCAGCAGAAAACTACAACCTTCCCCAGTCGCTGTAGTCGGAGGAGATCATCCTGGATGGTCTGGACAATTTTGTCTGCCGGATACAAACGTTGCAATGAGTGAAGGGCACTGAGTGAATCGGAACAGACAAGAAATTTAGGAGAGGAAGAATGTCTCATGTGCTCCAGTGCCCGCAAGATCGCAAACAATTCTGCATCAAAGACAGTAAAAGTCTGAGGCAGTCGGACCTTGAGGACACGATATGGAAAAACAACTGAGCAACCAACAGAATCCCCTTGTTTCGACCCATCCGTAAAAACAGCTACATAGTCGTGGTGCTCAGATGAAATGGCAGAAAATGCTGCATTAAAAATGGTGGCAGGAGTGCAATCTCTCTTGTACTGCAATAAATCTAAAATCACTCCGGGCTTCTTCAGTAACCAGGGTGGCAGGCGGTGAAAACCTTGGATTTGGGGTTGTAGCGAGAACAGTAACTTCGGCAGCTTGGTCTGTGCGAGTGCTACGACGATTGCGTTGTCGTGGGTTGCAACTTCCCGTTTCCTGAAGCGTCGCAACAAGACGGGAAAACATCCGTCGGGAAGTTGGGTTCTTGTCAGGATATCACTCTCTGTACAGTTCCGTTGCCTGCGTAGTAGCATTTCGCCTACCTTCAGCAACAACAATTAAAGAAACATTATGTCGATGCAGTTTATAGGAAAGACAGCCTTTACTGTACGCCTACTCTACACAACAGTATTTAAGAGGACTAAAGTACTGTACTAAATGTACCCGTACATAAGAAAACACTATCGCAATTACTGTTCTGCTAACTTCCATTCGCCGGCCGTGGTGGGCGAGCGGTTCTAGGCGCTACAGTCTGGAACCGCGCGACCGCTACGGTCGCAGGTTCGAATCCTGCCTCGGGCATGGGTGTGTGTGTGATGTCTTTAGGTTAGTTAGGTTTACGTAGTTCTAAGTTCTAGGGTTCTAGGTGACTGATGACCTCAGAAGTTAAGTCCTATACTACTCAGAGCCATAGATGGCTAGTATTTCTACCTCCTCTTTGTTGGTGTACATTCTACTCGCACAACTCTTCAAATGGCGATAGTTGACGGAATGACGGGTGGGCATTCTCCTTATGTTTACATTTATCCTCTGTCAACGTCAGCACGTGAATGTGTTCCATTACCCCGAGTACCTGCCCTAAGTGCTGGGAGCGTCAATGTCAATGTTGTGTTATGTAATTAATAACGTTGTGTTTCAGTGAACTGGTACACTGTGATACGTTTTTGAATAGGTCTTTAGGAGAGGAAATGAAATATCGAAGAAAAAAATACAGTGTGTCATTTAAAAAGTCATACCGCTGTTCATATCTTTGTAAAAAAAAAAGCTACAACAAAGGCAATCATGCTGATTAATGTCTCCCTGACGGCTAAAGTACATTTGCTTGAAACATTTTGTAATTTGAATCTGGACAAACAGTAATTTAGGGTGGTAAAGATAAATGGGACACCCTGTATATGTGTTATCTGTTCTTTCGGGCATGTCCAAAAGAACAGACACCCTAACTGTCTGTATGTAAACGTTAGTTTTTAATAAAGCCATACAAGGTCTAAAAGTTTCGCAAAAGTGTAAATAAAATGCCACGTTACAGCCTGTGTCTGACAATGGAATACAATGGTCGCGCTCTATGCTGAATAACAGTTACGGTGTTCCCTTACTTGCAGTTATCTGGAACTGTGGCGTTCTGTGCCATTATCTCAGCTAGACTTTAATCCTATCCACAGCTTTGCACAAAGACACCATCTGGGTTTTCGCTTTCGAGAGGAAGGCCGATAGCATCGGCGGACGTCTTTGGAGTGATCGCCTCCGCCTCCTCCAAAGCAGATCTGCCAGTGCGAACGGAGCTTTGGCGGGTGGGACCCGCGCCTGCAACAATGGCGTCTTATCGCCATTGTCCGCGACCGCCCACGACCACCTCAGCGCACACCAATCCTCGACCCCCCCTCCACAGATAGCGCCGTTGTCCAGTATCGCGTCTTTCAATTGGAACGTGTCCAATTTCACAGCATTTGCAAATGACGTCTTATACCCGCTCTAGTGCCACACTCGCAAATATCAGAGTTCAGATTCATTCCAAGGTACTGAACTTCACGGTGAATCACGTAGAAAATATTGCTCCCGCAGTTATCTGCAGCTTGCACAGAAGCTATACCAGTCTGTAGTGATGCAAAAGCAGCTCCGTATCAAACAGAAATTTGCTGCCTCATGATGTATGAAACTGTATATAGTTAAGCCGAGAAATTTTTTGAATAATCAGTCTTCTGACGGGTTTGCGCGCCCCGCACCGCATTCCTATCCTTTGCCAACATCTTCATCTCAGAGTAGCACTTGCGTCCTGCGTTCTCTATAATTATCTGCTGGATGTATTCCAGGCCTTGTGTTCACCTACGATTGTTACGGTCTACAATTCCTTCTAGTACCATGGAAGTTGTTGTTGTTGTTGTGGTCTTCAGTCCAGAGACTGGTTTGATGCAGCTCTCCATGCTACTCTACCCTGTGCAAGCTTCTTCATCTCTGAATAACTACTGCAACCTAGATCCTTCTGAATCTGCTTAGTGTATTCATCTCTTGGTCTCCCTCTACGATTTTTACCCTCCACGCTGCCCTTCAATAGTAAATTGGTGATCCCTTGATGCCTCAGAACATGTCCTACCAACCGATCCCTTCATCTTGTCAAGTTGTGCCACAAACTCCTCCTCTCCCCAATTCTATTCAATACCTCCTCATTAGTTATGGGATCTACCCATCTAATCTTCTACATCTACATCCATACTCCACAAGCCATCTGACGGTATGCTTCTGTGTGGGCTCTAATCTCTCTGATTTTATCCTCATGGTCTCTTCGCGAGATATGCGTAGGAGGGAGCAATATACAGCTTGACTCTTTGGTGAAGGTATGTTCTCGAAACTTTAACAAAAGCCCGTACCGAGCTACTGAGCGTCTCTCCTGCAGAGTCTTCCGCTGGAGCTTATCTATCATCTCCGTAACGCTTTCGCGATTACTAAATGATCCTGTAACGAAGCGCGCTGCTCTCCGTTGGATCTTCTCTATCTCTTCTATCAACCCTATCTGGTACGGATCCCACATTGTTGAGCAGTATTCAAGCAGTGGGCGAACAAGCGTACTGTAACCTACTTCCTTTGTTTTTGGATTGCATTTACTTGGGATTCTTCCAATGAATCTCAGTCTGGCATCTGCTTTACCGGCGATCAACTTTATATGATCATTCCATTTTAAATCACTCCTAATGCGTGCTCCCAGATAATTTATGGAATTAACTGCTTCCAGTTGCTGATCTGCTATTTTGTAGCTAAATGATAAGGGAACTATCTTTCTATGTATTCGCAGCACTTTACACTTGTCTACATTGAGATTCAATTGCCATTCCCTGCACCATTCGTCAATTGGCTGCAGATCCTCATGCATTTCAGTACAATTTTCCATTGTTACAACCTCTCGATACACCACAGCATCATCTGCAAAAAGCCTCAGTGAACTTCCGATGTCATCGACAAGGTCATGTATATTGTGAATAGCAACGGTCCTATGACACTCCCATGCGGCACACCTGAAAACACTCTTACTTCGGAAGACTTCTCTCCATTGAGAATGACATGCTGCGTTCTATTATCTAGGAACTCTTAAATCCAATCACACAATTGGTCTGATAGTCCATATGCTCTTACTTTGTTCATTAAACGACTGTGGGGAACTGTATCGAACGCCTTGCGGAAGTCAAGAAACACGGCATCTGCCTGTGAACCCGTGTCTATGGCTCTCTGAGTCACGTGGACGAATAGCGCGAGCTGGGTTTCACACGACCGTCTTTTTCGAAACCCATGCTGATTCCTGCAGAGTAGATTTCTAGTCTCCAGAAAAGTCATTATACTCCAACGTAATACGTGTTCCAAAATTCTACAACTGATCGACGTTAGAGATATAGGTCTATAGTTCTGCACATCTGTTCGACGTCCCTTCTTGAAAACTGGGATGACCTGTGCCCTTTTCCAATCCTTTGGAACGCTACGCTCTTCTAGAGACCTACGGTACACCGCTGCAAGAAGAGGGGCAAGTTCCTTCGCGTACTCTGTGTAAAATCGAACTGGTATCCCATCAGGTCCAGCGGCCTTTCCTCTTTTGAGCGATTTTAATTGTTTCTCTATCCCTCTGTCGTCTATTTCGATATCTACCATTTTGTCATCTGTGCGACAATCTAGAGAAGGAACTACAGTGCAGTCTTCCTCTGCGAAACAGGTTTGGAAAAAGACATTTAGTATTTCGGCCTTAATCTGTCATCCTCTGTTTCGGTACCGTTTTAGTGACAGAGTGTCTGGACATTTTGTTTTGATCCACCTACCGCTTTGACGTAAGACCAAAATTTCTTAGGATTTTCTGCCAAGTCAGTACATAGAACTTTACTTAAGCATTCTTCTGTAACCATGGAAGTTATTCCCTGATATTGTAAAAGATACGCTATCATCTTGTCCCTTCTCCTTCTCGCTGGTTCCACATATTGCTTTCCTCTCCGGTTTTTTACAGAATATCCTATTTCTTTACCGCATCAGTCCATCAAAGTTTCAACGTTCTTCTGTAACACACGTCAAACGCCTCGATTCTCCTCTGTTCGGCTTTCCCACTGTGCTGATTCACTACCATACAATGCCGCGCTCCAAACGTACTTTCTTCGAAATTTCTTCCTCAAATTAAGGCCTATGTTTGATACTAGTAGACTCCTCTTGCCATACTGGCGTATCACCCGGCGTGATGGTATGGGGTGCCATTGGTTACATGTCTCGGTCACCTCTTGTTCGCATTGACGGCACTTTGAAAAGTGGACGTTACATTTCAGATGCGTTACGACCCGTGTCTCTACCCTTCATTCGATCCCTGCGAAATCCTACATTTCAGCAGGTCAATACACGACCGCATGTTGCAGGTCCTGTACGGGCCTTTGTGGATACAGAAAATGTTCGACTGCTGCCCTGGCCAGCACATTCTCCAGATCTCTCACCAATTGAAAACGTCTGGTCAATGGTGGCCGAGCAACTGACTCGTCACAATACGCCAGTCACTACTCTTGATGAACTGTGGTATCGTGTTGAAGCTGCATTGGCACCTGTACCTGTACACGCCATCCAAGCTGTGTTTGACTCAATGCCCAGGCGTATCAAGGCCTTTATTACGGCCAGAGGTGGTTGTTCTCGGTACTGATTTCTCAGGATATATGCACCGAAACTGCGTGAAAATGTAATCACATGTCAGTTCTAGTATAATATATTTGTCCAATGAATACCCGTTTATCATCTACATTTCTTCTTGGTGTAGCAATTTTAATGGCCAGCAGTGTATTCTGTTTACGCATCATATCTTAGCTGATGTGGCTGTTTTATTCGCTAGCAATGTAGATTACTGTGATGTGCTCGTAAGAATAATAAACAAACCAAGGCGTCACTGCGGCTACCACAAAAAAAGCGTTCAGGAGGCGAAAGGAAACATGACAGCCTAGACTAAGCGGTTTGCGTGCAGCGTTACTGTCCACGAAGTGCGGCGAAGCGTCGGCAGACAATGACAACGAGAATGCGCGTCTGACACGTGTGGCGGTGCCACGTGGGGACGTGCCGCGAATCACAAGCATCAGGGAAGTCCGCCCCTCGTAGCCGTCATATTTCACGGCCCACCCCTCCAGCTGCCGCGGGTAATTACAAAGCGTACGCCTGACAGATTGCTGCCAAGTCGCGGCACCTAGAGCGTCTCCCCCCTCCCCCCGCGGTGCGACAGTCATTACTTGCCGAATGCGCTGACAAATTTCCTCTCTCTCTCGCTCTCCCTCTCCCTCTCCCTTTGAATGCAACCCGCGGCGGATGTCTCAACGGCGAGGACAGCTGATAGTTATTACTCGGCTTCACGCTATGAAACAAGAGGGTGTCGAGGATCTTATTAAATTCATGGAGATTGACGTACATCATGTTCTGGAAATAATCTTTTATTTTCATAGACTTAACTCACCAAGATTGATGATCTGACTCATTTCTATTTAAGCCTCAAGACTAACACCCGCCTGGCGTCCCTACCCTTATTAAATTTGCAGAATGTCAATTTTTATTTTTCATAAAGTTTTTAACACCCTTTTTATCAAGAGTTCGTAATTTGCCTGTACACTAGCACAATGACTCATACAGCAGTTAAATTACGCCAAGTATTTTCTGGCACTTTTCAACCATTTGGTCACAAGATGTGTGTTTAACGATCAGTTGTGCAAGTAAAATGATGTGACAGTTATATACCAGAATTATATGGTGTGCTATTTCCGTAAAAGCTAACTGTAGGCTGATGAACTGATTTACATCTAAAAGAGTTTGCATGTAGAGTGGTGCGCGATATTTAAGGACGAAAGTAATTTTCACATGATGTGTCACTGCCAGGTAACATAGCTCGATGAAACTTGGACCATATGTAGAAACAACTGCTACTGCTAGCACTGAAAGAAATACGCAACGAGGCAAGCAGAAATAACAAAAGTGGTTCAAATTGCTCTAAGCACTATGGGACTTAACATTTGAGGTCATCAGGCCCCTAGAAAAAAGTGTTCAAATGTGTGTGAAATCTTATAGGTCATCAGTCCCTAAGCTTCCACACTACTTAACCTAAATTATCCTAAGGATAAACACACACACCCATGCCCGAGGGTGGGCTCGAACCTCCGCCCGGACCAGCAGCACAGTCCAATGACTGCAGCGCCTGAGACCGCTCGGCTAAACCCGCACGGCTCAGTCCCCTAGACTTAGAACTGCTTAAACCTAACTAACCTAAGGACATCACACACATCCATGCCCGAGGCAGGATTCGAACCTGCGACTGTAGCAGCAGCGCGGTTCCGGACTGAAGCTCCTAGAACCGCTCGGTTACAGCGGACGGCCAGAAATAACACTTTTATTCACAGACAAAAATCACCGTCAAGTCACCGCGGTTGATTATGGTCCCCGAGACACTGCAGAAGGGGGGACATGGTTCATAATAGGGTGTGTGATCACCACGAACGCCAGTGCATGTTATGGAACACGCTCCCATCCTGGCCACCAGCTTGGTGGCGAGTTCTTGCAGTAGGGGGTTCCATTCCTCCACCAGGGCGATTGACAACTGCTGCATGGTCCTTAATACACGTGGACGTGCTGCAATGTCTCCTCAGAAGTGCTCGATTGGACTTAAATCGGGGAAACGGGCAGACAAAGTCCATTCAACGAACATCCTCTCGTTCGAAAAGCTCGCCCATCTGGTGTTATGGATGCAGCAGCGCATTATCATCCAGAAAACGAAGTCAGAGGCGCATGCAACCTTGAAAAGGCATCCATGGTGGTTACAGAAACATTGATCGGTGAATGTACCAGGATCAAGATCTGAAGGTCAGACAGCACATGCAACACTATGCCTCCCCATACTATAACACCTGGCCCACCAAAAGGATCATGTTCGACAATGTTCCTGTGTGCATTACGTGTCCCCAACTCTATAAGTGCTAGAGTCCGTCCAGAATCACTACTCACAGTGAATCTACTCTCATTTGAGTCCCCACTCTCTTGACACCACCGCAAAAGGTGCCTCCGATGTGCGCGTGTCGACGGAACACAGATTACTGATTGTCGAGCAGAGAGACCACAGCCCTGCATTGCCCGTGCCACTGAACTGCGTGAGACTGTTTGCCTTGCAATCCTAATAAATGTGATTATAATTGCAGTCGCCCTTTGACGTGTATCCCTTCTCGTCAGTTGCACAATTTAGCAGTCATATGGTGCTGTAGTTGACCGTGATCGACCATCTCCTTCGATCAGCAGCGCCTCTGGTTCGGAACGCTCGCCATGCTCGGGGATAAATGCCTTGAGCATTATCAGACTCCTGGGCTACACCCATCACCGTCCTTTTTCCAGTTTCCCGATGATTCTTCCCCGTGTGAACTCATGAAGACTTTCTCTCCAAGCGATGTTACACTGAAGTGCCAAAGAAACTGGTACAGGTATGCGTTTTCAAATGCAGAGATATGTACACAGGCAAAACACGCCGTTGTTAGATCGGTTATTGCTGCTACAATGGCAGGTTATCAAGATTTAAATGACTCTGAACGTGGGGTAATAGTCGAGGCACGAGCGATGGGAAACAGCGGCTCCGAGGAAGCGATGAAGCGGGGACTTTTGTGTACGATCATTTCACGAACGTACCGTGAATATCAGGTATCCAGTAAAACATCAAATCTCCGACATCGCTGCGGCCGGAAAAAGACCCTGCAAGAACGAGATCAACAACGACTGAAGAAAAGTGCAACCATTCCGCAAATTGCTGCAGATTTCAATCCTGGGCCATTACCAAGTGTGGCCGGCCGCGGTGGTCTCGCGGTTCTAGGCGCTTAGTCCGGAACCGCGCGACTGCTACGGTCGCAGGTTCGAATCCTGCCTCGGGCATGGATGTGTGTGATGTCCTTAGGTTAGTTAGGTTTAAGTAGTTCTCAGTTCTAGGGGACTGATGACCACAGATGTTACGTCCCATAGTGCTCAGAGCCATTTGAGCCATCACCAAGTGTCAGCGTGGGAACCATTCAACTAAACATCATGGATATGGGCTCTCGGAGCAGAAGGCCCATTCGTGTACCCTTGATGACTGCACGACACAAAGCTTTACGACTCGGCCGGCCGCGGTGGCCGTGCGGTTCTAGGCGCTGCAGTCCGGAACCGCGGGACTGCTACGGTCGCAGGTTCGAATCCTGCCTCGGGCGTGGATGTGTGTGATGTCCTTAAGTTAGTGAGGTTTAAGTAGTTCTAAGTTCTAGGGGACTGATGACCTAAGATGTTAAGTCCCATAGTGCTCAGAGCCATTTGAACCATTTACGCCTCGCCTGGTCCCCTGAACACCGATACTGGGCAGTTGATGACTGGAAACATGTTGCCTGGTCGAACAAGTCTCGTTTCGAATTGTATAGAGCGGATGGACGTGTACGGGTATGGAGACAACCTTATGTATCCATGGACTCTTTATGTCAGGAGAGGACTGTTCAAGCTGATGGAGGCTCTGTAATGGTGTGGGGCGTATGCAGTTGGTTTGTTATGGAAACCCTGATACGTCTAGATCGACTCTGACAGGTGACACGTACCTAAGCATCCTGTCAGATCACCTGCATCCATTCATGTCCATTGTGCATTCCGACGGACTTAGGAAATTCCAGCAAGACAATGCGGTACCCCACACGTCCCGAATTGGCTCCAGGAACATTCTCCTAAGTTTAAACACTTCCGCTGGCTACCAGACTCCCCAAACATGATCATTGTTGTGCATATCTGGCATGCCTTGCAAAATGCTGTTCAGGAGAGATGTCCACCCCGTCGTATTTTTACGCATATATGGAGAGCCCTGCAAGATTCATGGTGTCAGTTCCCTCCAGCACTACTTCAGACATTAGTCGAGTCCAGCACTTTTGCGTGCTCGCGGTGCCCCTACACGATATTAGGCAGGTGTGCCAGTTTCTTTCGCTCTTCGGTGTATAATGAAGACCGGCACCACAGTGGAGCATAATTGCTTGCCGACTGACGCACACTGTGTTCCCCTTCAACTGCCTCGTCTTGCGTTGCCAGCTCCATTTGACCCTGTAGTCACGCTGCCCTCGCGCCGTGTGACGTCCAGCTTCTGTACGCGACTGGGAAACGTCTAGCAACGTGCTCTCGCTTTCCACGGAGTTATTAATATGGCCTATGACGTCCTTAACTTTTGCGACGAGTGTGTTTCAACCATGTTTAAGTGAAGAGCTTTTGTGGAAACTACTAAATCGTCGAAAGATGATGACAAAGCCTGGAGTGAGAGACCTCACTTGGTGGTGGTGATATAGCAACAGGCTAATCCGGGCACCTCGCTTCTTTATGTTATCACATTTAATGAATATTTTATTTCGTGATCTATCTCACAACGCCAGCTCCTTCTCCGTCCAATTTGCCCAGTTGTTCTGTAGTCCATGCTTTGCTTACCGGTCACAGCACCACTCCAAACGCAGCCATTTGTGTTGTGGTATTGACAGCAACCTACGTATGGGACGGTAATTACCGAACGCGGCTGCTGGTAGTCCACAACCAAAGGGGCGGGATGAAAGGGAATGTTGCAGGGAGTCCACTATTTGTTCTCGGCTGGCAGGCGCAGATGTGAAGGGGTTACCTCGTGCTTGATGCACAATACCAGCCCTCATGGTGGTCAGACGTCGTCTACTGAAACCATGAGAACGATTATGAATGCCTTGACGTTCTCATGCACTCCGATATCAGGCTGCTGTCACGACCGAATGCCCCACGAATCTGGATGCTGCTCGATTCGACCAGCCGGCCAAATGAAGGCCAAGAATGAGGTCCCTTTGGAAGGCTGTTAGGCGCTGAAAACGCTGTCTCACAAGAGTACGCAGCGTCCCCGCGTCCTTCACAGTGATCATTCAACAACTGCCCATTGTATACGCTACCAGACCTGGTAACATCACTAATCACGAACAGCAGTAATCCACTTGTGTCTGTTCTACCTGTCACAGAGAACTGCAGCTACGAGTACGAAGTTACATCCACATCCATCCATGTCTTCAACGTGCTTCACTATTTTTGTCAGGCAGCATAAAATAAGAAGTAAATCGGACAGCTAGACACCCTACTAAAACTGAGTTGAACATCGTGGGTGTGATGAAGCTGCAGTCTAGGTGGGGACTCCGTTGCACAGTAAGGCGGCCCAGATACCGTGTGACGTCTCAGATCTCTCTTATCTGCAACCACCTAAAGGACCTTGTTTACACGCGAGCGCCTTGTAGCGACGGCCAGGGCCGGAAAGAGCAGCTACAGGAAATATCGGTCGAGGCAGCGGAGCAGCTTTTATTGACGTGTCTTCAGCCCGCCTCCCACGTGGAGCTCTGGAGATGATATGCCTTTCCGTCACGGAAACAGATCCGACCAAATATTTAGGGAATAATGTCGTGATTACACATTACCGGCGCACGCAGCCATAAATATTGAAGCGACCCGTTAGGCCAGACACAAAGCCGTAATAAGGGGACGCCCACAGCAGGGGGGAGAGAGAGAGAGAAGGTGCGTGTGGCGCCTCTCTCGTCTAGCGCCGGGCCTACACCGTTCCACTGGAGCTGCGCACTCTTGCCGTACAGCACTGACGCGAGACACTGCACATAAACGCCTGAAATTGCTACTGCCAAAGCAAACATACACCCAATGTGTCACTGATTTCACTCATTTTGCGTACGATTCTACAGCGTGGTCGTAAAGTCTCTCCCACATTACAAAAATTTATCCCTAAGAAACTATCCTAGAGACAGCTACGTGATTTGTTGCAAATGGTAGTTATGGGAACCTAGACGATATGAAGGCAAAAAAAATGGAAATTTCTTGGAATTAAAATTCTTTCATACTTAGGTATCGCTATCACATCCGTTTTAAAGCTACGAAAACAAAATTTTACAGGAATAATAATACAGTGCTTGCCTACACATCGAATCAGATTATTCGACAACAGACCACACATTTCAGGTTGAAATATGTCATATGTTCATTAATTAGTTGAAAAGATTGACTTCTACTAAAATGCTTTTTAAGATACACAAAATAAGACATTGGAAAATACTCCTGCTTTATTCTTTAACAACTTAATAAATGAAGGCATAAAATTTGTTTTGACCTTTTGTTTCGAATTGTGTGGAAGTACAGTGTACCGAAAATAAAAATTACACGTAATTCTGTATGTAAGATAAAAATCAATTTTTACTCCATTATGAATTTCCCAGTATTTCAGTTTTTGTCTTATAGAGGTCACAATACACTATCTGATTAAAGTTTCAATATCAACTGAATTTTTTGTGTTACTATATTTTAACATAATAGTGAAAATTACAGACCATGACGTTCTGGTCTACTTAGCTCATAGTTTTTTATGGATACACTTCCACACGAGCTCCGTTTGTTGCCCGTAGAATGTGAAGGCGATGTCCAATTTCTTCCCAAGTCTTTGCCGTCATCTCACCTGTCACCACCTCTAAAGCATCTCGTATTCTTGCAGTAAAAAATTAAGAATCTGCATATCAGGAAGTGGTGAAGTGAACACTTAATAATAACGGATAAAAAAACGTCAAGAGGGGTTATGTTTGGTGAACGTAGTGCCCATAATAATGGATCGTCTATACTGATCCATTTGTCTGGCAAGGTTTCACATAAGAATTCGCGAATTAATAACTCCGTGTGTGCTGGCGGTGTACTATCTCGCAGAAACACTATACATGCTTTAAATTCCTGTAAGTTAAGTACAACATAAAGTTCCACTGTATCCAGTTAAATTGTTTCTGTAATAGTGTAGCTGTAATAGCCAATTTGGCTATCCGTGCTCGATCCCCAGAACGATCCAAACTCCCGTATTTCGAAGTATTTCGCACAGCTGTTGTCAACAGTGTTTGCTATTTCAGACATGCTTGCAAGTATCATAAGTCTTGGGGGCCACACGACGATAATAACGTTGGCCTCGATTCCCCGTTGTCTCATTTGCTCTATGCAGGGAATCCAAAAAATGTTGCGAGCATTAGGGATGAATTTACTTGGTTACTGTATAAGGATGTAGACAAAGTGACATACGCAGGTTTGGGTCAGTCCAGAGAACGTGCACGGATAGCCGAAGTCATTAAGGCGATCTCTCGCAATAAGTTGGAAATCGAGGTTAGAGTCCCCAACCAGCACAGAGTTTCATATGTCGCTATAGCGAACACAGCTGATTCAAAGAATTCAAAGTCAGAGAATTCATTTCGAAATAATATAAAGATGTCAAGGGAACAGATGAATATCGTAATTTATGCAACTGAAAGGGGTTTTAATTCACATACAGCGAACACATCTGCAGTATGTGGCAGCTGCCATTCCTATAAGACCTAAGGATTGAATCCCGAGCGAAGTTCAGTAAAAAAAAAAAAAAAAAAAGGTTCTTATAGTTCGTCTCGGGTGAACTACAGCTACAAGATTCAAATGGTTCAAATGGCTCTGAGCACTATGGGACTTAACATCTGAGATCATTAGTCCCCTAGACTTAGAACTACTTAAACGTAACTAAGGACATCACACACATCCATGACCGAGGCAGGATTCGAACCTGCGATCGTAGCAACAGCGCTGTTGCGGACTGAAGCGCCTAGAACCGCACGCTCACATCGGCCGGCTATAGCTACAAGGGGCCCAAAATAAACACACTCCTGGAAAATTTAAGTTACCAGCGTGATAATAATGACTAGGATCCTAGACTACGCATCTAACTGCTTTCAGCAATGTTCACCACTATGAGCACCGACAGCCAACAAACAGTACTCAGTGGAAAAACAATAAGTAAATAACTGTCTCAGCTTCACGCAACAATTAAAAAACAGGAAACTGATTTAATACTTAAAAATCTAACTTCCGTCTTATTCAGCCTGTAAAGGGAACGACTCGCTACTAAATCGACAACAAATTATATATTCTTCCAGAATCATTACAGGTACCGCGCTCCGTAGTGAGTCGACAGCCTTTAAAAAGAAATCAGTTATAACAATAGCTCTGACGCAAAATATATTGGTCAGTCCCGAACGAATATAAAGCAATGTCTGAATAACTAACTTCATTATTTTGTTGTTCCTGTGATACAATGGCGGGTTATTGATTTCGTGCGTATTATTTCGTTGTTCTGAGCCTGTACCGCCCACAGATCTGTTCTCCATCAACTGCCTACCTCATGTTGAAGCTAGATGGCGGCTCGGACGTTCTTAGCCGATTACATGAAACAACTTTTTCAAAAGTTTTTAACAAAAGGCTTTTTCCCCTGTCGTCACCCTTCTCTCATCACTCAGCAACAGTTTCTTGAAATTTTACTGGCTTCATATCTGAAATTAATATTTTAACGGGAACTAAAAAAAACGCATGTAACGGAAGCGATGGAAGTGTGTGATCACTCAGTAGTCTGCTCCCTGCCAGTGGAACGGGAACTGTCAGTTGTCACTGAACACAATGCAGTTCGTGAATAAATACCAGAAAGTAATCGAAATACAAAGCAGGTGTTTCATGGGCGTGATGACGTGGAAGCAGTTGGGCTAATACGTCACTGCAGCTTCACAATGCCCTCGTGTGCCGTATCTGCCCCGCTATCCGGTACTGAAAGAACTAAGCAGGGTGTTTCCCGCTGCGTCTCAAACAACGTATGCTAAAACGAGTTCGGAAAGACCCTCGACGCGCAAATTGTAACAGCTGTTGCCGTTGAAGAATAACAGCCGGCCGGACTGCGTCGCCGTTAGCTCTGAGAAACCGAACAGTCTATTCTGGAAGCAGTCCCAGCGGAGCCCGCACAAAGAAGAAAGAGTTGTTCACAAAAGTCTTTTCACCTACGTAGAAAAACACGTCTACGGGGCCACACAGAATCGAGTAACTGGAAAAGCTCTTTCAACACTGTTACAATACAAAGACCAAAATGACAGATTCGGTATTTCCTATTTGTATTAGCGGAGAAAGAAAGAAAGAGAGAGAGAGAGAGAGAGAGAGAAAGGTAAGACCTTACACACTGAAAACCACGTAATAACGAATGACAATTATTTAAGACGTTAGCCTTTTTTGTGACTGTTGCGTAGAAGTGTTTGTAAATGTCTGATGCTATGATTTACATCTACATGATCACTCCGCAGTTCACATTTAACTTCTGAGCAGATATCTCATAGAACCACTATCAGACGTAGGAGAAATGAAATCTTCCGATGCGAGCTTTGATTTCACTTATATTACAATGGTCATTCCTCCCTATCTACGAGGACGTCACGCCAATATTTTGGCTGTCGTATATGAAAGTCGGTAAGTGAAATTTCGTGAAGAGATCCCGGCCCAAAGCAAAACGCATTTTTTTTTTAATTTGGCTCCATCTGGAACCTGGTAGTGCTCAGCGACCGTACTTATTTCAATTCGTGAAAGATGGTACAGCAATCAGTTGCAACCTGTGTTCATTGTACCGGATCTAGATATCGGTCACTGAGTGACGATCTTCAGTGCAACGTTAACACATTTCAGCCGAATTTGGCGTAGTCCCTCGTGGACTGTACACGACAAGAGTTCAAATCGCACTCAAATGTAGTCCATGAAGGACTGGGCCAAATAACGGCTGAACTGTGTTAGCTTTATCTGCTGCATTGAAGATGGTCACTCAGTGACTGAAAAGCAGAGCTGCTACAATAAACACAAGTTGTGACTAATTGCTGTACCTGCTTTCACTCATTGAGAAATGTAGTTGTTTGGATGATTAGCACTCTATCTAGCTTATTTTTTCCATGACACTCTCTCCCCTACTGACGACAACGTTGCTGACACCCCCCCCCCCCCCCCCCGCCACCGTTTCAACTCCTCTGTAAGGACATTGTGGGGCTGCATTAAAATTAAACGTGATCACACTCCTTTGGCCTGCAACACAACGCAATTTTTGCTCTCAAGAAGAGATCGTGACTACTAGGGAACATTCAAAGCAATTCGATGAATTTGAACGGTGCTTATGCATTTTCAGCCCATTTATTTTACACCCTCTTGTAGCGTGATCATGGTGAGGTGTGATACTTAGACATGCATGAATACAATTGCAAGACACCACAGTTCGGCAGTACCTTCGGTAGGACCAGCCCACATGTATTATGACTTTTAAAACTGTGTCTTTACAAACAAATGCTGTGAAGTAGTCCTAAACGCCTGCAGGTAGGCAGCTGGCACTGGAGATGCGTTAAGTGGTTGCTGGCCTGCAGGTGTCTAGGTCTACCCTGTAGGTTTCTTTGTAAAGGCAAATTTTTAAAATCCTCAATAATGTGAGCTGGTGCCACTGAGGGTAATGCCGAACAGCGGGGTCTCAGAACGGCCTTTTGCCACTGTATCGATGCACGTATCAATGTCTCACCGCTCTGCGATCACGCCACACAATGGCGTGAAACTGGTGGACTAGAAAACCATAAGCACGATTTGCTGCTTCAGATCACGTTCAAATTTCGTCGAATGATTTTGAACGTTGCTTAGGCGTTCCAGCCTGTACACAAGAGCGTAAACTGCGGTCGCACAGCTCTCCAGAGGGGAGAGATCACGTACATGAGTGTTGCTAGGCTATAATCTTCTTACACGAGGGTTGAAATGAACATCTTCCTCTTTATCATTGCACTGTACACTGTAACTCTCGATAGTGAATGATGTTGGAATCTATGTCCAAAGGAAAGACGTGGTTTCACTGGCGCCCCTCATGACATTCTCAGAGGCCTTTTCGTGTCCATTCTGAAACGTTTTCATCGGCTACTCATAAGAAAACACGCGATTTCAACGCTGGGCATCGCTGTTCTGACGTCTATCGCACAGGCTTCAAAAGAAGGGGCAAAATGTGGGAAAGGGGGACGGTGTGACAACCTTCACATCGCGCGACACGTCCACAAGTCCACAGTGGCTCTTGGCAGAGCTGAAGGTGAAAATTGGTGACAATATGGCGACATTAACCCATCTTTCACCTCACATGAACTTCTGAACTCTGGCCTTTTTTTTCGCATATGTCAACGTGTTGCTGTCTGAAGTGTCGTAGTGTCCGAGGGCGGCATCGCAGGGCGCAACGCTTTTGCACCATACATCGGCATGGAAAACAAATTTGGGGTTTCCAACTTATGATTCTTCAATTCTGTTGCACAGTGTAGTTTCCATCAGGGCGCCCGTAATTACTGCGTACTGGGTCCTGTGGACAAATAGAGTGAGCTGAGTTCCACACAATCTTTGTTTGTGGAATCCGTGTTCATTCCTACAGAGAAGATTATTCAGTCTGCAGAAATAATAATAAGTGAGTCAACGAGATGAGTCTACAGTTGTGTGCTTGTTCGACAACCCTTGTTGGAATCGGGTATGACACTTGCATTTTTCCAATAAGACAGCTTCGTTCCTCCAGTGATTTACGGAAGACTGCTGCTAGTAAAGGGGGTTATGTCAGATATACTATAGAAGGTAGTACATATCATTATAACGTTGTCCTTTCCGAATAGAAAAGTGTCATCTTATAAAATAGTTCTTACTGTGGCTATATACTGTGGACATATCAAACGAGTTCCACAAAACAAGGCGGCAACCCGAGTCTGGGTGTCTTCGGTAGGAGCTGGGAAGCAGGACGCGTCCGCCACAAGAGCGGCGTGCGTACGATAACTGCAGACTCCACCACACAGGCTGCTCATTATGAGCCACAGACGAGTTTCCTTTTTGCGTACCAAGAGTCCCCCAGCCTACGACTGTGACGCTGATAAGAGCTCTTCAGATGGAGGCAGCACTTAGAACGCTCTACAGCAGCCTCTTTCTTGCAGGCGCAGTGTTCGTCGACACTAGGAAAGGCTGAGAAACAAGTATGTAAGAGAACGTTCCTGAAAATATCAACATTTCTGAAAACAAGTTTACTGTGCCGTTCGAAAGTGAAAAAGATAACAGCCTGTTCTCAGCAGCTGAAGGCCAGAGAAAGACTCATTGTTTTAAGAGGCGGAGTAACAAAGTACTGCTCCTTTTCAATGTTCCGTACCTCAATCTGTAAAAACAGGATCCTTATAGGGTAGCTTTATTGTCTGTCTGTCCGTGTGTTAAGACGCTTTTTCCTCAGGAACAGGTATAAGTGTCAAGTTGAAATTGATGCCACGTACTAGGGTCTACGGTCTACTGGCGTTGTAAATAATTTAAGCTTCTAAGTCACTGCAGTTAAAAGATATCGTATGTCCGTGACATGTTTTGATACTCGCAAACTCACTCATCAAAATCTATCAAAATCATTAGATGAACTGTCTATGTACATGTCGGGCCCTGCGGTAAAACAAAATAAAATCAGGGGCGATACTGTATGACTGACCTTTGCAAATCCTCAAGAATTATATTAACTTAGGTATTTGCTTTATTTAGTTGTCCAGATCATTGTTGTTGTTGTTGTTGTTGTTGTCTTCAGTCGAGAGAGTGGTTTGATGCGACTCTCCATGGTACTCTATCCAGTGCAAGCCTCTTAATCTCCAAATAATTATTGCAACGCACATCCTTCTGAATATGCTGAGTGTATTCATCTCTTGGTTTTCCTCTACGATTTTTACCCTCCACGCTGCCCTCCAATACTAAGCTGATGATCCCTTGATGCCTCAGAAAGTGTCCTACCAACCGGTCCCCTCTTCTTGTCAAGTTGTACCACAAATTCCTCTTCTCCCCAGTTCTTCTCAGTACCTCATCATTAGTTATGTGATCTACCCATCTAATTTTCAGAATTCTTCTGTAGTACCACATTTAGAAAGCTTCTATTCTCATCTTGTGTACACTGTTTATCGTCCATGTTTCACTTCCATACATGGCTACACTCCTTATAAATACTTCTATAAAAGACTTCCTGACACTTAAATCTAAACAAATTTCTCTTCTTCAGAAACGTTTTCCTTACCATGATCAGTCTACATTTTATATCCTCTCTACTTCGACCATCATCAGTTATTTTGCTCCATAATAGCAAAACTCATTTACTGCTTTAAGTGTCTCATTTCCTAATCTAATTGCTTCGGCATCAGCTGATTTTATTCGACTACATTCCATCATCCTCGTTATCCATATCAGTACGAGAATGAATACTGAGTCATGTATGTCCACTAACGTTTGCGAAAATTTTATTCCTGTGCCCAGAAGCAATGGCTGGAATGAATCCAGACTATGAGCATGAGTAAAACGGTCTACCAGCAATAAGTGATGAAAACTGCAGCAAAGAACTGTCTTCCGTGAAGAGCTGCCAAATGAAATGGTAAGGCTTATCGACTACTCCACCACAATCACCATCACCACCACCACCCCCACCCCACCACAATTGACTCCAACACCACCATCGACCGTCCGATATACACTATCTTACATTCTTGAGAGAAACAGCACCAGACGCCATATTTCCGAAGCAACATGTAAATAAAATAAGAAGTATATCCAGCTGGATTCGTGCAATTACGGGTAAAAATAAAAAAAATACGCAAAAAGGCAATTTCTCCAAGCTGAAACTTCTCGAGCTACTTACTTCTGGTATTTATAAGACTGTCGCTGGACGGAGCGCGAAATTATCAATAAATATTATTCTCACTGTCTGTATGCGCTTCGAGATTTTAATCTGGTTTGTAAAATTCAGTGAAAATGACTCGTTCCTTTAATTGCTAATTAGTAATGAAGCCTATAAGCTGTTCGGAAGCCCAAAGTACTGCAGTCGTGTAAATGGCGAACACTTTAGACTCGAACAGAATTCCTTACACTGGTTAAAGAAGCCGCAGGAGTCTGCGCTGGTGAAGTTCATTAATACAGCCCGCAGGGAGAGAAACTCTCATGAAGGCTTTAATTAAATCCGAACGTGACCAGCAAGCTAGGCGGAAGGGGACACTGGCGCAGATCAGGAGAGTACGACCTAAAGAGAGTTTTTGTTCGACTCGCCTTGGGCACAAGAAACATATTACCTGTAGTGAGTATAAAGAAGAAATAATTGACGGATGATGACGGAGAAGAAGTTTGGACAAAAACGTGAAACCTTACAACAAAAAAACATACTGACTTGCAAACAATTTTTAACAACGCAACAAGCTTTTTGTTGGAAATGTTGTAAATTCACACATATAGCAATTATGATGTTGCGTCGGACATACAAAGACTGTCGAATTTTGTCGTTGAAAAGCCATGAAATATATCTTTCAACGGGTCTGTATTAGTTGATTTGTTGCAGAGTCTTTTCATCACAAAAAATTGGCTTCTTTTAAAGAATACCGGCATCATTCAATTTTTTATCATTCATGGCATGAAGAAAAGAACGATGTGCGCTTGCTAGAAGAAATGTGATTGAACCCAGGATTCTGTGCAACGACGTTCTTCGGTTCCACTTGCAAAGAGCATATCCGAATTGTCATGAAAATTCTTTTCCACGTCAGAAATCATTACACTGTTATCCGACAACTAACGCAAAATCAGTTTGGAATAACAGTATGCCTGTTAAAGATTGCAAGCAGTTTGGCTATGCCATTATTTTCAGATATTGTGAGTTTTGACGATTGCCGGAAAAATTCATCTACTGGAATGCGCGTACTGACGAAAAGGAACTGGAACAATTATTCAGGAATGAGCACTGTGTGTACGAATATAAAGTGATAGTTAGCGCGTATTGTTTGTTTTTACAACAAAAACATACCTATTTTCGACTGGCATATTTAGGATATTTATTTAAAGGCGAGTGTACGTTTATCGGATATTTCAGAAAGAAAATTTGCGCAGGGCCACAACTACTTACATCGACTACTTGCGTATCTCCGCGAGAATGTTCGTCCTTTCCAAATGGCAATTTTTCCACCTAACAACTAATATGACTGTGAAACTGGATGCTGTAATGAATACATTCGTTAGTTGTCTTCACCCAGCAGCTAATACAACAAATAAGTTGTCTAGAAACTGTCCGAAATTTCGCTTCTCAGGAACGCATTTAAAACTTATCGGACCCGATATCCTGATATAAAGAGACCCCTCACCGCAGGACGTGGTAGGTTCAAACCCTGTTTTTTACAATGTAGTACTGTTTCATCTAACCTTCTGTTTATTTTACGGTAGGTCTCATCTCAATATAGTTTCTCTCACCTTTTAAAATTTCAAGGTAGTGTTGAATTTTTACAAACTGTAATGAATGACGGTGAATTTAGAATGGTTTACTGCGCTTCTTCATATTACGTTATAAGTGTTCCAAGGATTCACAATTGAGTGTCCCTGGGATGTGGAAAGAAGTGAAGCATGTACATTTAATTTCAATGTGATAAAATTAAACAGGAGTATGAAATATTGTAGTACAGTGCTATTATTGTTAAGTAACCTAAAACACTAATGATAAGTTTTTCTGAGAATTTCGGTGGACTACAAGGAGCCGCCAATCAAAAAGACTTGTAATTTAGTTTTAAACTCATTTCTATTCATTTAATATTTAACAAGGTTTGGCAGGTTTTTGAATACAAGTGTACACACGATGTCTCTGACTCTTTTCGATACTAATATTAAGCCCTTGACGTCTATATGGAGGGTCTTTTCAGTCTTAAGGAGAAACCAAACGACAACCGCATTTTTGTATTAATTTACATTTGTATACATGAAGTTCAGAATCCAAACATCAGTCCTCAAAAGACGACGATGCAGCTCTCAAAAAATATCGAGAAAAACGACTTTGAAGTCTTTCCAACACCTTTCACACCCCAAAGGAAGATGTTTTTTCTCACACACTGAATGCCTCTATGGTAGAATGCTCTCTTTTCACGTGGTAAGCCCAGTTTCGATTTCCAGTTAGGGTAAAATTTTGAAGAACGATGCGTGTTCCATGAGCATTTTCGTGAAGCATAAAATGCGAAAGGAAGAAAAAATTTAATTCGTAATTTTTTTTAAATTTAAGCAGTGTTTTAATACGGATCTTTTATATAAATCAGTAATTAAGACTTTATGTCTGCGATGAAAATAGAATTTCTGCGTGTGATATGTTGTTATACATAAGAGGACATGTATTTTTCTTAGAAAATCACAGCTAGGTAGTTGTTCCCTGGCATATATATGATGAATTATGTATTAAAATGATGTACGTATTCGAATTGAACAAAAAACTAACGAAAAAAAAGATGACAGAAACGAGAGTTGAGAAACGGGGAGAAATCCTGGACGTGTGTGCTGTCGCATTGTCCTGCTGGAATTGCCCAAGTCCGTCGGAATGCAGGTAAATAGGTAGGATGCTTACGTACGTGTCACCTGTCAGAGTTGTATGTAGACGTATTAGGGGTTCCATATCACTCCAACTGCACACACCACAGATCATTACAGAGTCTCCACCAGCTTGAACAGCCCCTGCTGACATTTAGGGTCCATGGATTCAGGAGGTTGTCTCCATACCTGTACACTTTCATCCGCACGATACAATTTGAAACGAGACTCGTCCAACCAGGCAATACGTTTCCATTCATCAACCGTCCAATGTCGGTCTTGACGGGCCCAGGCGAGGCGTAAAGCTTTGTGTGGTGCAGTCATCAAGGGTACACGAGTGGGCCTTTGGCTCCGAAAGCCCATATCGATGATGTTTCGTTGAATGGTTCGCACGCTGACACTTGTTAATGGCCCATCATTGAAATCTGCAGCAATTTGCGATAGAGTTGCACTTCTGTCACGTTGAATGATTGTCCTCAGTCGTCGTTGGTCCCGTTCATGCAAGATCTTTTTCCGATCACAGCCATGTCGGAGATGTGATGTTTTACCGGATTCCTGATATTCACGGTATACTCGTGAAATGGTCGTACGGGAAAA
The DNA here is from genome assembly GCF_021461385.2 of Schistocerca piceifrons. Classification (NCBI taxonomy): domain Eukaryota; kingdom Metazoa; phylum Arthropoda; class Insecta; order Orthoptera; family Acrididae; genus Schistocerca; species Schistocerca piceifrons. Next base: position 635,827,839 of record NC_060141.1, read on the forward strand.
TCCCCACTTCATCGCTACATCGGAGATGCTGTGTCCCATCGCTCGTGCGACTCTAACACCACGTTCAAACTCACTTAAATCTTGATAACCTGCCTCTGCAGCAGCAGTAACCGATCTAACAACTGCGCCAGACACTTTTCTTATATAGGCGTTGCCGACCGTAGCGCCGAATCCTGCCTGTTTTCATATCTCTGTATTTGAATACACATGCCTATGGCAGTTTCTTTGGCTCTTCAGTCCTGCCCATACTATAAATTTGGGTGAAAATTGCATATGACGAATAGGCGCGGTGCCTTTCTAAGGTTCATCATCCCACTGAGGACTGAAAAGATGTCGCTAGAGGGCTTCCCTGCGTCGAAAGAACGTCGTACAGTCGACGATGATAGTGTCACAATAACAGCGATGGCCGCTTACAAAAGTAAGAACAGCAATCAACTACAAGGAGCGACCCCACAACGTAACGCTATTGGAGTTGCGGGCACAGGGCGTAACGTATTGGCCACGTTGATAGAGACGCCACAATTCCTCTTGCAGGGCTAACACCGCGCGACGTTTATTATATGGTGCCACACACGCAGACCTCACGCTCCTATTCGAAGAACAATTACTTTAATCACCGGTTCACTTTTAACGGTGCGTGCCCGAGTGATTAACGCGACTGTGGTTACATCCTCACAGAGAATTATGTCCTTACAAAGAATCACTGAGTACAGGTTTCGTATCGAAGCCTTCTGCGTGTGGGTGGCTTAAAAACAGACAGTGAAATTTCTTTGTAGTGTCGACCAAAGCGATATAGCGACCAGTTACAGGAAATAATTCATCAGTCGGCAGATGTAGTAATGAAGCAAGTAATTTGCTCGCGTTATAACTGAGCAACTGTTTGTTTGAAAGCAAGCAAAGGACGTTAATAAGGAAAATGTATTAGCTGGCAGTGGAGCGGTAAATATTGCCTCTCAGACTGACACTCGGAGATTCAGCCAGAACAGAATATGAAGCTAGGGGAACACCTCACAGCAATCGGTCAGTCGGAGGTGGCGTGAAACAGTAAACGCTATTCAGAAACATCTCACCCATCACAGTCCGCTGAACACCAAGCAAACACTTTTTACTGTCTAAGACTTCGTCTGACATCGATCAATTCGTAATTTAAGTGACACTTACAAGGGTCGAATAATTGAATTGTTATAGTACACAAAGCAACTGTGATTTCTTCATAGTTGAGTCATGCCCCGTTGTAGTGTCACGCACTGAGTCACTTTCTGAAATAACTGAGTATTTCCTGTTTTTCTCTAAGTTCAGTCTATTTCAAAGTGCAAGAGGCTTCATCTTCGAGTACGTAACATGCTAATCCATGCACGCTTACACGTCTGCAGGTGTATCAAGTGATCATAATCAGTGCACCACCAATTACGGTGATTCATGGCGTGGCCATACCCGGTGATGTGTAGATTACGTATAGGTTATGGTTACCTGAGATATTATGCCTTCCGCGGCCGTTATCACAGTCAATAAAATTTTTCTGCGTTTGGGGCCGCATTGTCAACTATAAAATTCCGACACGTATTGCAAGTCGCCGTCCTCAGGGTGTACTGCTGACTCGCGTTAGTCAGTCGCCGAAACGTTGGAATTTTCTAGTTGACAATGCGGCCACAAACCCAGAAGAATCTTATTAACTGTGTAATACAGCGTTTACCACACCATGTTCTTAAGATCTAAATCGTTTGTGCTTTGAAATCGATTGCAATTACTGAGAAACAATATATAAAGTTCCTAAGCTCCTCCGTAGAAATGTTGGAACACGTGAGGCAATACTGACCTTACGACTTATCTTAGAAGAAAGATTAAGGAAAGGCAAACCTACGTTTCTAGCATTTGTAGACTTAGAGAAAGCTTTTGACAATGTTGACTGCAATACTCTCTTTCAAATTCTAAAGGTGGCAGGCGTAAAATACAGGGGGCGAAAGGCTATTTACAATTTGTACAGAAACCAGATGGCAGTCATAAGAGTCGAGGGGCATGAAAGGGAAGCAGTGGTTTGGAAGGGAGTCAGACAGGGCTGTAGCCTGTCCCCGATGTTATTCAATTTGTATAATGAGCAAGCAGTAAAGGGAACAAAAGAAAAATTCGGAGTAGGTATTAAAAACCCAGGGAGAAGAAATAAAAACTTTGAGGTTCGCCGATGACATTGTAATTCTGTCAGAGACAGCAAAGGACTTGGAAGAGCAGTTGAACGGAATGGACAGTGTCTTGAAAGGAGGATATAAGATGAACATCAACAAAAGCAACACGAGGATAATGGAATGTAGTCGAACTAAGTCGGGTGATGCTGAGGGAATTAGATTAGGAAATGAGACACTTAAAGTAGTAAAGGAGTTTTGCTATTTGGGGAGCACAATAACTGATGATGCTCGAAGTAGAGAGGATATAAAATGTAGACTGGCAATGGCAAGGAAAGTGTTTCTGAAGAAGAGAAATTTGTTAACATCGAGTATAGATTTAAGTGTCAGGAAGTCATTTCTGAAAGTATTTGAATGGAGTGTAGCCGTGTATGGAAGTGAAACATGGACAACAAATAGTTTGGACAAGAAGAGAATAGAAGCTTTCGAAATGTGGTGCTACAGAAGAATGTTGAAGATTAGGGGGTACATAACGTAACTAATGAGGAGGTATTGAATAGGATTGGGAAGAAGAGACGTTTGTGGCACAACTTGACTAGAAGAAGGGATCGGTTGGTAGGACATGTCCTGAGGCATCAAGGGATCACCAATTTAGTATTGGAGGGCAGCGTGGAGGGAGACCAAGAGATGAATACACTAAGCAGATTCAGAAGGATGTAGGTTGCAGTAGGTACTGGGAGATGAAGAAGCTTGCACAGGATAGATTAGCATGGAGAGCTGCATCAAACCAGTCTCAGGACTGAAGACCACAACAACAACAACAACAAGCTCCTGCCATACGTTTATGCTGGTGGCATTGTTTTTGAAAACCTATTGCTGTTCCAGAGATATTTGAGGTGCCAGAGTTAGATGAGACACTATATATATATATATATATATATATATATATATATACTATTGACCATTAAAACTGCTACACCAAGAAGAAATGCAGATGATAAACGGGTATTCATTGGACATACATATAATACTAGAACTGACATATAATTACATTTTTTACATTTTCACGCAATTTGGGTGCACAGATCATGAGAAATCAGTACCCAGAACAACCACCTCTGGCTGTAATAACGGCCTTCATTGGATGGCGTGTACAGGTACAGCTGCCCATGCAGCTTCAACACGATACCACAGTTCATCAAGAGTAATGACTGGCGTATTGTGACGAGCCAGTTGCTCGGCCACCATTGATCAGACGTTTTCAATTGGTTAGAGATCTGGAGAATGTGCTGGCCAGGGCTGCAGTCGAACATTTTCTGTATCCAGAAAGGCCCGTACAGGACTTGCAACATGTGGTCGTGCATTATCCTACTGAAATGTAGGGTTTCGCAGGGATCGAATGAAGGGTAGAGCCACGGGTCGTAACACATCTGAAATGTAACGTCCACTGTTCAAAGTGCCGTCAGTGCGAATAAGAGGTTACCGAGACGTGAAACCAATGGCACCCCCTACCATCACGCCGGGTGATACGCCAGTATGGCGATGACGAATACACGGTTCCAATGTGCGTTCACCGCGATGTCGCCAAACACGGATGCGACCATCTTGATGCTGTAAACAGAACCTGGATTCGTCCGAAAAAATGACGTTTTGCCATTCGTGCACCCAGGTTCGTCGTTGAGTACACCATCGCAGACGCTCCTGTCTGTGATACAGCGTCAAGGGTAACATCAGCCAAGGTCTCCGAGCTGATAGTCCATGCTGCTGCAAACGTCGTCGAACTGTTCGTGCAGATGGTTGTTGTCTTGCAAACGTCTCCATCTGTTGACTCAGGGATCGAGACGAAGCTGCAGGATCCGTTAAAGCCATGCGGGTAAGATGCCTGTCATGTCGACTGCTAGTGATACGAGGCCGTTGGGATCCAGCACGGCGTTCCGTATTACCCTCCTGAACCCACCGATTCCATATTCTGCTAACAGTCATTGGATCTCGGTCAACGCGAGCAGCAATGTCGCGATACGATAAACCGCAATCGCGATAGACTACAATCCGACCTTTATGAAAGTCGGAAACGTGATGGTACGCATTTCTCCTCCTTACATGAGGCATAACGTTTCACCAGGTAACGCCGGTCAGCTGCTGTTTGTGTATGAGAAATCGGTTGGAAACTTTCCTCATGTCAGCATGTTGTAGGTGTCGCCACCGGCGCCAGCCTTGTGTGAACGCTCTGAAAAGCTAATCATTTGCATATCACAGCATCTTCTTCCTGTAGGTTAAATTTCGCGTCTGTAGCACGTCATCTTCGTTGGTGTAGCAATTTTAATGGCCAGTAGTGTACTTCCAAGATCGATAAACCTGTATACCTTACTAGAGGACAGACTATATGAGAAGGCTGAAGAGATGGCTTATACATTACCTAGATGAATGTGTCAACTTGCTAGAAAGCTGCCGTCAGACTACACTGGAGGCGAGTGTAGGGAGTTGGTGCTGTATGGACGCCGGAAGCGCTCAAGTGCCATGGGCGCCATGCCGACAGCTGGACACTGTCAGGCTCCAACCCCGCGCCACACTGCCTCATTAAGCGCTGCTATCTACTCTGAGTCATCATAGACTTCCACAAACTGCTTACTTTGTCACCCTGCATCCCCTCTTGCTTACACGGACTCCTCCTCGTATATCCTGATATTTTTCACGGAATGGACAAAAATATAGAAAAACGCTAGAAGTGCACGATCGAACATAAATGCAGACGTTAGGCAAGCTTGCAGGTTGACAACAAGCGGCACCTGTGCAACGTCCTTAGTACATTCCAAGTGTCTGTTGTGGTCGGACCCAAGTGAATTCGATCTTATGCGAACGGTTGGTGCTCATATGGTAGGTTCTTCCGTAACCAAGGTAGTCGAAGTCTTTCAAGAGGCAACGTAACGAAGATTTATACCACTTACGGGGCTAATCCACTACGTGCACGGAAGTGGGAGTCGAGTGATCGCGACGGACTGTCACTGAAGAAGATTGTGACGAAAAGTATAAGGACGACAGCTGCAAACGTCACTGAGGAATTGATTGTTGAACTCGCGAACGCTACCATCAACAAAAGAACGCGATGGGAGTCTCACAATCAGGGAATTGCAGGGCAAGCTGCAATTCCGAAACCACTCACAGAAATTTGGAAATTTGTGGTTAGTTTTATGGGACCAAACTGCTGAGGTCACGGTCCCTAATCTTACACACTACCTAATCTAAGTTAAACTAACTTACGCTGAGGACAACACACACACTCATGCCCGAGGGAGGACTCGAACCTCCGACGGGGGGAGCCGCGCTAACCGTGACAAGGCGCCTGAGACCGCGCGGCTACCCAGTGTGGTATACCACATATCAGTGATCCAAATGCCGTAACATGACAATGTGGTGCCGAAGCCATAAACCCTGGAGTAAGAAGCAATGGAAGAAAGTCATTTGATCGGATGAGTTGTTTCATACTGTTTCCAACATCTGGCTGAGTTTACGTCCCAAGAGTGCAAAACAGTGAGGGTTCGATGATAATTTGGGCAGACACATCGTGGTATACCATGAGTCCCATGGTTACTCTGCAAGGTCGCATTACTGTCAAGGGTTATGTGATCATTTTGGGTGATCAGATCCGTCCCATGGTACAAAGTTTGCTTCCCAACGGTGACGTTGTCTTCAAAGACGACAGGGCACCTCTTCACACAGCTCGCATCGTCCACTACTGGTTTTCTGAGCACGAGGATGAATTGCAGCATCTACCCTGGTCACTACACGTACCAGATCTCGATATGATTCAGCTTTGGTGGTCTACTTTGGAGAGAAGATTCCTTCATAGTAATCCACCTCTACCACCGTTACCTGGACGTGCCAATATTTTGCGGGAAGAAGGGTATAAGATTCCCTTCAAAACTATACAGGACCTGTATTTATCCATTCAGAGATGACTGGAAGCTGTTTTAGAATGCCAACGATTTTCCTACGACGTATTGCGGATGGTAATTTGTTGTTTTCCATTCTTTTGTCCATCCACTGTACAACAGGTTATGTAGAACTAGAGTGCTCAAAAATTAAAATAGAAGTTTTGCACCGCCTCCATGACTTTCATATTTTGTTTTTCTTTGATCGGAAACATCTTTCGTAACACGCTTTCGCCCAAATATTTCCTACTCTCACTATATTCTCCCTGTGTTGTTTATTACAGTCAGGTAATAAAATAAAGTTATCTGCAAGTAAATGACTCAAAAATTTTTGTATTGCACTCAAACGAGTTGGAAGTTCGATTAAACAGAATGAAAATGAAGTGTCTTGTGGCGATGGCCTCCCGGCGGTGGCCTGGTGCGAGTCACTTCGGCGACTTGCGCGTCGTTGAGGAAGAAATGATGACGATGAAGACGACACAAACACCCAGTCCCTGAGCTGACAAAATCTCCAACTCACCCGCGAATCGAACCCGGGAACCAGGCATGAAAAGCCAGGGCCCTGTCCACTTTTTTTTTTTTTTTTTTTTTTTTTTTTTTCATTGCGTTCGGTCTGCGGGGACGTCACAAGACATCCGTTCGGGTTGATCCTTGATTCCTTTACTCAGGTTTTTATTACAGAGGGCGAGCAGCCCTCTGACCGAACACGCTGAGCTACCGTGCCGTTGTCCACTCAGCTACGGTATTAAACAAAACTATAGTGTGTTGAAATATGTCATCAGATGCATATTAATCAAAACAAAGGAAGGATAATGGAATGAAGTAAAATTAGGTGATGCTGTGGAAATTAGATTAGGAAACGTTAGAAGTAGCAGGTGAGTTCTGCAATGTGGGCAGCAAAATAACTGATAATGGACGAAATAGGGAGGCTATAAAACTTTTCTGTCACAAAGAAATTTGCTGACACCGAATATAAATGTAAGTGGTTAGTCGTTAGGCAATCTTTTCTGAAATATTTTCCTGGAATGTAGCCTTGCAAGGTAGTGTTACGTGGGCGATAAACAGTTAAGACAAGAAGTGAATAGAATATTCTAAAATGTGGTGTTATGTAAGAATACTGAAACTTAGATGGATAGGTCGAATAACTAGTGAAAATGCACTGAATGGAACTGGGGAAAAAGTAAATGCACGACACAGATGGATTAAAAGATCGTTTGATGGGTACATCATGAGACATCAAGGAATCGTCAGTTTCGAGAAACTTATGCAGGGCACTACTACGAGCTCCAAATGTTAGAGGAATACTAAGACTCAATTCAAATGGCTGTATGTAATTCAGAGATAAGGCTGACGCAGGATTGACTAACGGGGACAGCATTAAAGCAATCTTCGAATGTTCAAATGTGTGTGAAATCCTATGGGACTCAACTGCTAAGGTCATCAGTCCCTAAGCTTACACACTACTTAACCTAAATTATCCTAAGGACACACACACACACACACACACACACATGCCCGAGGGAGGACTCGAACCTCCGCCGGGACCAGCCAGTCTTCGAATGAAGACGACAACAACAACAACAACAACAGCAACCTGCCTCATGACTTGCGAAGTTTGTATTTCATTGCATGCAAATCACCTTGCCAATACTCCTTTCGACACAGGAGTTTGCTACGTGCATCCACCTGTATAATATAGAACGCACTACAGCGCCATACGATGCGAACTCCGTCATGTCAGTCCAGTTCAGTGAATGAATAAAACGCCAGAAACAATTCATTACAGTAGAAATTAAATAATAAAAGTTAATCTACCTTCATTCCAGAAACTGTAGAAAATAAACTCACTTTGTCAGTATTCAGTGTAATTGACACAACGTGCGCAGTACTATTAATTTCTCTCGCAGTTATTCGACAAGCAGTTTCTGTGTATACGATACTAGCTGCACTCAGGCATCTTGCAAAATTTTTGGAACGACAATGACACTGTTCATAATATTGGTCAACATTAGAGAAAACGTGCCATAACAACTATGTTCAATATTTTCACTTTAAATTAAACACACTGTTCGTTAGTTAAAATGAACTTCATCAATTACTTAATTATTTTTATTGTAGTTTAATATTCTGTATACTTTTTTGTGTGATGTGGGTGGGCGTTTGTGAGTACGTACGCATATTGTCAATGGACAGATGAAGCAGAAGTACACCAAGCAGAAAAATTTTGCGTATTACTCCATGTTGGTATCAATTATAGACGAGAGGAAGGGGTGGTGGTGATGTTTTGTTTGTATGTGTCAGACGAGAAACAAGGAGTACTTGGTAACCGGTTCAGTGAGGCATTGCTAATAGTGTATTGTTGGCAGCTGTTTCCTGTTTATCTGATAAGACGGAAGTAAGTGAGAGAAACATTCATACCAGTAAGGATGACTCCGTTTTAGCACAGCCGGTCGAAGTAATCAGCGAGCCTTGGATAATTGTTTAATCTCAGATGGAGGTAATCAGAGGGTTGCAACCACAATCTGTAAAACGAACACTAGCCGCATACGCATTCCCGTAACAGAAACTGCGAATTCCTCAGGATATTTGCTAGGTCTGTGCGTTTCTGGAGCCTTCAGGGAGCGGAACTTCCGGCGTGTGTTTACGGAGTCGCCCCCTCACGCCGACTTGAGCCTTGCGCCCCTCCTCCTCTATGCAAACTCAGCGCTCGTGGTCGCTGGGGACCGCCTCCCTCTTGCTTTCGTTCCTTCTGCTTCGACGGTCTTCCCGTGTGCTAATAATAACAAGCTGCCCCGGAAACAATGATATGTAAAGGCTTCGAGAAGTCTCCGCAGGCCGCATCTTTCTTTTAGGGACGCCTTGCAGCAGCGCTCGTAGAAGAAAGGAATGCTGAAAGCACTCATCACAACAGTTGTGCTGTATCGCATCCAGCTAGTACGTTAGGTTCACCCGTCAGATAAATATTAAAAAAAGAAAAAAACTCACGCACACTCAATCACTATTTTTGCATTTGGACTGCTGTTTCGCAAAGATAATAGTACGTCTTCCTTTTCAGAAAAGGAACTTTGAATTCTGTTCTTTCCAACTCTCCCGCAGTTTGTTTCTTACTGAATGCAAAGAGAATATTTAACCTCCTTTGAAGGCACTGTGTTTAGTCCTGTGATTGTAGCAGGATGATTGACCTTACGGCCTATGGCACTTCCTGTCTTTCTTTTGCTTACGCCATAGTACGGCAGCGATTGCAGGGTCGGCGTGGTTACAACGGATTTGGCAGTGTTAGTGTTGGGGATGGCCAGATGCCCTTCCTGCCGCCACCTCGTACCCCCAGGACGGAATCAGAGTACCCCAACTGTCTGTGTCTAGTGCAAATCGTGAAATAGTGCGGACGTGTGTCAAATGTCTGCGACGCGTGTAACTGAGGCGGAACATGGGGACCAGCCGGGTATTCACCTAGCAGGATGTGGAAAACCGCCTAAAAACCACATCCAGGCTGGCCTCCCTCGTCGTTAATCCGCCGGGCGGATCCGATCCGGGGCCGGCGCGCCTGAGTCCAGGAAGCAGCGCGTTAGCGCGGTCGGCAACCCTGGCGGGTCATATGGCCTATGGCACTATCCTTTTGATATTACATCGTGATATTACATCTGTGTTAATGAATGGAACGAACTGCCGCTACATAATCCTTTGATGTTTTAATGGGCGTTTCTAGCTTAGAGTTTTGTTGGTTACACTCGGTTCTCTTCTTTATGAACATAAATGTTATCAGAGACAGTTGCCTATTACAAGAATATAGAACTATTTCAAGTACTCCAACGCTTATTTTCGTAATAATATTATTCTATCAATTGAATACTCCAGTAATTTTTTAAACTGATTCATTTCCTATCCGGTCAGCATTGCCAGAAGATAGCACTCCGGTGACCTTTTTATTTGTCTCGGTAACAACTGTGTTCTGCACGACTGTTCCAGTAGGTTAGCAAGTAACTATATATGACGGTAGTATCTGTTCCCGAAAGAACAGTTACCGTGGATGACCATGCAGCTTTGCTAGAAATGAAATGATAATTAAATGGACATCCTAGCTGCAAACAGGCGTTGATGTACTTCATTGGGGACATGTTGAAAATATGTGCCCCTAACGGGACTCGAACCCGGGACCTCCTGCTTACATAGCAGACACTCTATCCATCTTTTTTTTTTTTTTTTTTTCCCTAATGAACCGCTGCAGGAGCAGGACGACGGGTAGGGCAGGGGTCGACACCCGAAGCCTGGCCATCCCGCCGCCACGCCCAAGCAACGTGTTCGAGTTCGAGGATCGAAGGATCAGGAAGAGGATGGAGTGGGTTTGTCGATGTTGTTCTTTTTATGTATTTATTTCTTTAATTTTTACAACATTTTTTTTTTGTATTATAGATTTATTTTGTTTCATTACAAAGAAAGATCCTACAACTGCCGTAGCCGAGCGTCCGAGTCGTCTTCTCGTCTGTTGGGAGGGGTTCCCCCCTATTCCGTCCGTAGAGGATCAATATGCTCCAGGATTCGTCTTCAGTTTCAGCGTCTCATACCCGGAACGCCCCAGTGAGCAGGAGGATCCGCAAATAATGAACCTAAATAATTTGCGAAACGAGTTCTGTACTTCGGGTGGCGGCTGAAAGCTGCATGTGTCGTCATCAATAGGGACCAAAAGTCGAGTGTACCTTTGGGAGCATCGCAAAATATGTAGTGAACGGCCATGCCTTTTAGCCAGTTAACGGCGTTCGTTCTGGTTGATGGAAAGTATACGACGTCGGGGCGCAATACGTCATCAGGGGAGATAGACTCCGGCAATCGCCGCAAGAGTAATGCCAGCATGCGCTGCGTCAGTAGCCAGCACTCGCTGGTCGCGGCACACGTCAGACGGTGTGCATCCGAGTCAGCGACTGAGCATGTCGGACACAAGGGGTCGTCCGTCAGATGTACAGAATGTAACCTCTGACGAGTAGCGAACTTCCCATTCACAACTACGTACCACAATGAACGCACCGTCGTAGGTAGAAAAGGCGTGTGTACCGCTCGCCACACCGTGTTCCAGGCAACTTCAGGGTGTCTGTGGGTGACCGTATTTACAGGTTGCCGCTGCTGATAGAGGCGATAATAGTCTTTTGTGCTGGGCTTCCGTGTCGTCGAAAGTTCTGAACGTAAGTAGCTGAAGTCAATAAAGAAGTCTCTTATGTGGGTGAGTGCCGGTGAAATGTGTCCTACAGAAACCGGGGGATGCAGAGAGTGTGGTGCCACTTCCGCTATCAGGGTGCCCGTCAGAGTGGCGTGGGCAGAGGTCCACGTGCGACGCATAGTGTTGAGATAAAGCGATCGCGCACGGTTATATACGTGAATTAAACCGATACCGCCCGCCCGCTGCGGCAGTGTCAGGGTGGCGTATCGGACTTTAAAAACCAGACCGGTGCTTACGAAATGTCCATATGCTGCTTGAAATCTGTCGGCCATCGTAGCTGTCAAGGGAAGGATATGCGCAAAATAGTTCAGTTTTGAGACAAGATAGGTGTTGACATAACGTGTTCTGAGGAGCATATCCAAGCGACGCAGTTTGTTGTCCTGCAGCAGAGCACGTGTCTGGTGTAGGAGCCGGCGGTACGTAGCCGCCGCCGTGCGGCGGACATTGCTATAGAATTGCACTCCTAAACACTTGAGTACGGGCACCTTGTCAAAGGGCACCGCCGTTGTGTGGGAAATCCCCCCTCCGACATCCATGTATTTTGTCTTCTTCACGTTGATGACGCTCCCAGCGACCGCCCCGTACTGGCGTAGCCACTGTAGCGCCATATGCATTTCATCTCTGATCTGGCCAGGAACACCACGTCATCGGCGAATGCACCACAACAAAAGGTCACGTCCCGCAAGGAGATACCAGTTAATCGCTGCCGTAGACCATGTAAAGCTGGTTCAAGTGCTGCAGCAAATAATATGCCCGACAGGGGGCACCCTTGTCGCACTGACCGTCCAACAACAATATGACCAGACTGATAACCGTTGACCATCATGCGGGAGCGCGCTCCGTGGACCAGTCGAAGGACCACCTGTGCAGACTCCGGAGAGAGGCCCATGCGATGCAAAACTGCGCGTAAGAAGCCGTGATCGACGCGGTCGAATGCGTGGTCAAAATCTACGGCGACAAGGGCGCCTCGTATTTTGCAGGCCGCCGTCAAAGCAATTACGTCGCGGTATGCTCCTAACGCCGTATGAATGTTGCTGACACCACCTAAACATGTCTGATCGGTGTGGATGGCTTTCCCGATAGCGGTGTGGAGACGCGCGCGGAGGATACGGGCGAAGATCTTGTAGTCGTTGTTGAGGAGTGTGAGTGGGCGAAAATCCTGCCACCTACAACCACCATTCGGTTTCGGAACTGGGATCAAGATGCCTTCTGTGAATTCTGTGGGGACAGTGAAATCAGGGCGGATCAGGTCTTGAAACATTTGGAGCCACTTGTCACCCATAAGGTGATAAAAAGTGCGGTAGAATTCCAGGGGTAAACCGTCCGGTCCAGGCGACTTGTTCGGTGCTCCACGTGCCAAGGCCGATGTCAGCTCGTCGGGTGTAATGGGCAACAGCAGACTATCATCGGGTGCCACGTCCCGAGGGGCGGGAAAATCGTGCAACAGCCCGTCATAATCACGTACATTCCGCGGATCTTCCATGTACAAGGCCCCATAGTGTCTGGCGAACGTGTGCGCGATGTCCGCTTGTGTCACTGCGCGCCCGCCGTCCTCCGTGTTTACCGCCGTAATGAGCTGACGTTTGCGGTGGCGTCTCTCGCGCACAATGTGATACACTGACGCTGTTTCGTTGGGGATACAGTCTTGCACTCGCGCGCGGATGCGGACACCGTCTAACTGCTCTGTCCTGATGCGAAGTAGACGAGCTTTGATGCGTTGTACGGACATCTGACGTTCGGGAGACGGCGGTTGCGTCGCCAGCTCACGTAACGCTGTATAGTAAAATTCCGATGTTGCCCTTTGCCAGTTCGATCTGTCACGCCCGTAGGCCATCAAGGTCTTTCGGAGGGCAGGTTTGACACATCCCAGCCACCACAGCAACGTGGAAGCATACATAGGCAGGCGCCTGATACATCGACGCCACGTGTCAGAGACTGCTCGCCGACACGCTTCCTCGCGAAGGAGGGAGACGTTCAGCGTCCACGGGCCCCTGCTGCGTCTTGTGAGTTGTCGGGGCAAGGTGACAGTGCAGATATACGCGAGATGGTCCGTGAAGGCCGTCGGCCAGAGTTCTGCATCACGGGTTGCTGTGCGGAGAGCACGCGAGACGTATATCCGGTCCAGACGACTGGCAGAATGGCTGGTAAAGTGCGTATATCCACTCTGGGTTCCATGATGGCTGGTTCAAATGGCTCTGAGCACTATGGGACTTAACATCTATGGTCATCAGTCCCCTAGAACTTAGAACTACTTAAACCTAACTAACCTAAGGACATCACACACATCCATGCCCGAGGCAGGATTCGAACCTGCGACCGTAGCAGTCGCGCGGCTCCGGACTGAGCGCCTAGAACCGCTAGACCACCGCGGCCGGCCGTTCCATGATGCAAGAGCCATGTGTCGTGGAGCGCGAGGTCACGTATCAATGCTTGTAGAGCGGGGCATGGGACGTAATGCGGTATCTGGTCCTCGGGCCGCAGAACACTGTTAAAATCGCCGCCCACTATGTAATGGTCCATATTTCCTTGCAAAAGTGGGGCCAACTCCTCCGAATAGAAGACATGCCTGTCACCGCGGTGCGAATTACCGGAGGGAGCGTAGACGTTAATGAGGCGCACTGCGCCAAGTGTGAGTGCGATGCCTCGCCCGTTCGGCAAGTACGTCGCGTCCGTCGCGTCTATGCCATCTCGGAGAAGGATGGCCGTTCCTCCTGCGCCATCACCTACGGGTAGGCTGTACGTGGTGTAGCCATATAGGTCTAAACACAGCTCGGGACGGACCTCCTGGAGAAGGGCAATGTCCAAGTCTGCCGCTCTGATCATGTCGTGTAACATGCGGGTCTTGACAGTGGAGTGGACACCATTTACGTTGACTGTTCCCACACGGTATGACTGAGACATATCAAGAGGCGGAGGCAGTGTGCCGGTGCAATCCCACAGTGATTTCACACACCACACAGCCATCCACCTGCATGCTGTGCATTACTGTGCCGTAGGAGTCCCTGACTGGCAGAGCCCTCCGGGCTCATTGTCAGCCATGGGCTCTGGTGGAGATATCGATGTTTGCTGTGCATCATCTGCCTCCATATCGTCTGCCCAATCACCAAGAGACGATTGTGATGTCATTGGGGGCTGGACGCTTTCACAGGAGCCCACATTTTGGGAGTCGACGCAGTGCGCCTCGTTTTCTGGGCCACCAGATTTAGGAGAGTGTTCCTTGTCTGCAGGCACCTTCTGGTGAATGATGCCACTGGAGTCCGTTGCAATTGTGGGCGAGTCAACGAAGTCGATGTCTTCCGCCGGCTTCACATTCCTGTCCTGTTCGTCAGCTGACAATCGCCTCTTCTTGTGTCGCTTGGGTGATTTTTGCTTTCGGGTCCGAGATTCGACATCCACTGGAGGGCGGGGCTCGACACAGTCTCGGTCGCTAGGAACCCCTGTGTCTGATCCCGACAGTGACGGTGGCTGGGTGCCCACGACGTTGCGGTGGGCGGAGGCTGTAGGAACCTCTGCACCGTTGGACTGCGGCGTCGTCGACGGCGCTGACTCTCCAACGGAGCTGGCAGCGGCTTGAGGAGGTAGCAGGTTTTGATCATCCATCACATCATGTCGTGCCGCCTCCACATATGTTAGCGGGAGAGAGGTCATAGTGGATCGATGGGGAAGTTCATTGCGGGGCACCTGAACTAGGTGGCGCTGCAGACACTCAGTTCTAACATGGCCCTCCTGGCCGCAGCCCGAGCAGGTCCTCGGTTGTCCATCATATATAACAATTGCGCGGCAGCCACCAACGAAAACATACGATGGAACGTGCTTCTTAAGTTCTATGCGCACTTGTCGTACCCCGTTAAGGACAGGGTACGTTTCGAATGTGTTCCATTTCTCCTCTGTGTGGCTCAGAACTGTGCCGTATGGCCGCAGCGCATCAACGACTAGGTTGGCAGGGACTTCGAACAGTAGTTCAAAGATGCGCACGGTACGCACCCCCAGACCAGCATGGTCAACTCCTACCACGCTCATGTTACCGTCTGCGTGACAGAAGCGAAAGCCGTTTGCAGATCGTTGGAGTAATCTGTCGCAGGCCGCTTCGTCAATCAGTTTGAGGTACACTGTGCTGGTTACAATAGACAGATGAATTCCTATCAGTTCTTGTGGTTCGATGTGCATGATGTCTCGTAGAAACCGTTCAATTTCATGGGCCTTCGGTCTCGTGTACGATGCGTTGAACGTTAGTTTGATTGTAGCTTTTCGATATGAGAACGCCATGTCGGGTCGGTACAGGTACTATACGGCAAGACAACGACGCGACCGCGCGCTAGCGGGTAAACAACAACACCTGCGGAGCACTGCCCGGCGCGCCGAGCCCGTCCGCACGGTAACACGGCTGAAAGCCGACTGATTCCCAACATGTCCACACCACTACATTCGTAGTGCGCCTAATAGATGTTTGCCCATCATACTCATTACTCGTGGCAGATTAATCTACCAAGTCCCGTGCGAGTTCGGGCATAGCGTGTGCGTTCGCACAAGAAGGTCAATGGCCGGGAAGCCATATTTTAACTATATATGACGGTAATATCTGTTCCCGAAAGAACAGTTACCGTGGATTACCATGCAGCTTTGCTAGAAATGAAGTACATCAACGCCTGTTTGCAGCTAGAGTGTCCATTTAATTATCATTTCATGTTAGCAAGTAACCCGAATCTTGTGGAATTCAGCTCTCGCAGGACACGTTCCCATCGTCTGGAAGAATGGCTTAATTTTGCCTGTTGATCTTGCTGAGGTGGAGACGCTCATCCTAAGGTTACTGAATGATTTCCAAGCAGGGTAGGGACGTCGTTTGCTGGGGCTAGCGCTTCCTTTGCAGGAATATCCGGCGCAAGCTTAGTCTCCCATCTGATGTGGTTAGACTGCAGTTTCCCCTCCAGTAACTGAGTCCTAGCGATGAAGCTGTCTCTAGGTTTCACTCGGCAAGTTACACCTTAATGATCATGCAGTGGATGACAGGGGTAATGGATATTTTTAGTCTTAAATGTCAAGTGCTTAGGCAAACAGCAGTCTTACAAACATAGTCAAGAACAGTGAATTTCAGAATAGTAAATTACCAGCGTGACTCGTGCAAATGATTTCATACCACAACAAGAATTTGCTTTGTCTTTTTGGAAAATACAGATACTGGAAAATCAAAAATTGTTTACAAGTAAGCTTTCGACGCGAAGGGGGCTGAATAAAAATCGCAAAGATTCCTTACAAATTGTTGCAGTATTTACCGACTCTTATCCATTCTAAGACAGTGCGGACACTATAACGTGGCAGCGTAGTGGACGTGGTAGTTCAGTTCCGACCTTTACTGGTATCTTAAGCAAATATAGTTCAAAACACCCCACCTAAAACTGCTAAACCCTTTATACTCTAAAGTTTGCCTCTCTGTTTATCTGACTGCAGGCAGTATTTTGTGTCGCCTCCATTCGCAAGTAAATACTGCATTAGTGGTCTGCTGCTGTACTGTGGTACTTACGGTATGATTCAAAAAAATTTTGAGATACCAATACACAAATTATACAACGGAAAGAGGCTAGTATATTCCTGAATGAATACTATACTTTTCATTTTTGTGTACCAGGTTTCATTTTTTTTCTTAAATTGAAATATTGTAAACTCTTCGGTTTTATATAATTGCATATTGACGTAATACATTTCAATGTTTGTAGACAAATGATTCGCAAAAGCACCTGGGAAATTTGCTAAACGCAAAGCCGACATCTCCTTGTACACCATATTATCCATTAAAAACAGCTTCACACTTCTGAAAGTCCTTACTCCGTATAGTATTTCGCAGTTCTTTTGGGAAAATGGGCGATACATAAATTGATATTTTTTGTTGACACTGGGTGCCACATATGAAGACAGACAGAAGCATTTTGTCTAATTCAGTCTTTTTTTTTTATTTCTCGAGATTTTCCTCTGTACAAAGGTTTGTCTCCAACATAGCAAAAAATCAGAAATTATTACATCTTTTACACAAGATCTTAATGTATCTGCTCAGGATGTCCCTCGTCTCGATCTTGTATATCTTCTTCCTATGCGCCAATTCTTCTCACTGTTAGTCGTACATTTTGGAGCCAGATGGTCATAGGGCGTCTTCTTTTCTGCTTTCCCTCTGGCTCCGATTCCAGGACCATTTTCGGAATTCTGGCTTCTTCCATTCTTAACATGCCCGCACCGTTGTAACTTCCTTCTATCTACCACGTTGTGTATTCTTTCTCTTACTTCCATTCTCTTTATTATTTGGTCGTTTCTTATTTTTTTCTTTTCTAGAAATTGTTGCTGATCTTCTTGCAGTTTTTTTTAAGGCTCAGCTGAGTCTACATCTCAAAAACAAATATACATTCCCAAATAGGGAATCTTCGGGAGGGAGAGAGGATAGATCGAAATTTTGTTTCAGCTCAGTCCATAAATACCTCAACGAAATTGGATACGTGTTCCGAGACAGAAACGGAGACGGAGATACCAAGACGAAGAGAGAGGGAGGAAGATAAGATGGACACATGGAAACGACAGAGAGAGAGATATATATAGAGAGAGAGAGAGAGAGAGAGAGAGAGAGAGAGAAATTTGAGGGCGACTGATGCACGTACACTAGCAAACGTATGTACTCGCCTGAAACTCGTGTTTACAGTCTCATATCGCGTGACGCTACAGTGCTGGGAGCTTGATTTGTGTGGACAGCGCCATCTACATCTACATCTACATCTACATTGATACTCCGCAAGCCACCCAACGGTGTGTGGCGGAGGGCACTTTACGTGCCACTGTCATTACCTCCCTTTCCTGTTCCAGTCGCGTATGGTTCGCGGGAAGAACGACTGTCTGAAAGCCTCCGTGCGCGCTCTAATCTCTCTAATTTTACATTCGTGATCTCCTCGGGAAGTATAAGTAGGGGGAAGCAATATATTCGATACCTCATCCAGAAACGCACCCTCTCGAAACCTGGCGAGCAAGCTACACCGCGATGCAGAGCGCCTCTCTTGCAGAGTCTGCCACTTGAGTTTATTAAACATCTCCGTAACGCTATCACGGTTACCAAATAACCCAGTGACGAAACGCGCCGCTCTTCTTTGGATCTTCTCTATCTCCTCCGTCAACCCGACCTGGTACGGATCCCACACTGATGAGCAACACTCAAGTATAGGTCGAACGAGTGTTTTGTAAGCCACCTCCTTTGTTGATGGACTACATTTTCTAAGCACTCTCCCAATGAATCTCAACCTGATACCCGCCTTACCAACAATTGATTTTATATGATCATTCCACTTCAAATCGTTCCGTACGCATACTCCCAGATATTTTACAGAAGTAACTGCTACCAGTGTTTGTTCCGCTATCATATAATCATACAATAAAGGATCCTTCTTTCTATGTATTCGCAATATATTACATTTGTCTATGTTAAGGGTCAGTTGCCACTCCCTGCACCAAGTGCCTATCCGCTGCAGATCTTCCTGTATTTCGCTACAATTTTCTAATGCAGCAACTTCTCTGTATACTACAGCATCATCCGCGAAAAGCCGCATGGAACTTCCGACACTATCTACTAAGTCATTTATATATATTGTGAAAAGCAATGGTCCCATAACACTCCCCTGTGGCACGCCAGAGGTTACTTTAACGTCTGTAGACGTCTCTCCATTGATAACAACATGCTGTGTTCTGTTTGCTAAAAACTCTTCAATCCAGCCACACAGCTGGTCTGATATTCCGTAGGCTCTTACTTTGTTTATCAGGCGACAGTGCGGAACTGTATCGAACGCCTTCCGGAAGTCAAGAAAAATAGCATCTACCTGGGAGCCTGTATCTAATATTTTCTGGGTCTCATGAACAAATAAAGCGAGTTGGGTCTCACACGATCGCTGTTTCCGGAATCCATGTTGATTCCTACATAGTAGATTCTGGGTTTCCAGAAATGACATGATACGCGAGCAAAAAACATGTTCTAAAATTCTACAAGAGATCGACGTAAGAGATATAGGTCTATAGTTTTGCGCATCTGCTCGACGACCCTTCTTGAAGACTGGGACTATCTGTGCTCTTTTCCAATCATTTGGAACCCTCCGTTCCTCTAGAGACTTGCGGTACACGGCTGTTAGAAGGGGGGCAAGTTCTTTCGCGTACTCTGTGTAGAATCGAATTGGTATCCCGTCATCAGGATGTTGTCGCTAAGGTTAAGGAGGTCAAGACCCAATTCTGCACAGCTTGGTCACCAGGGGACGCGGCTAGCAACAAGCAGACGGGACAGGCGCCCAGCCGAAGAGTGGGGGAGCAGCTCTTTATAAACACAACCAGACCCTCGCACAGTCTAAGCCTTGTCCTCCAACCAGCACTTGGCGGCGTTCCTCCGCGGCACGTTCTATGGGTAGGCTGTTCAAATGGCTCTGAGCACTATGGGAGTTAACATCTGAGGTCATCCATCCCCTGGAACTTAGAACTACTTAAATCTAACTAGCCTAAGGACATCACACACATCCATGTCCAAGGCAGGATTCGAACCTGCGACCGTAGCAGTAGCGCGGTTCCAGATTGAAGCGCCTAGAACCGCTCGGCCACACGGCGGGCTACAGTGCAACTGCCTACCTGTAGTTTTTGCAGGATACTGGTACAGACTAATGTGGCAGAATGTCTTGTACACGCCGTGCACTTCAGATGGCAGGTACTGATGAAACTCGTATGTCACGATTTATTCTTCTACGTGAGGAGCTATGAGACAACTGCGAACAGGAATCCGTCCAAACGCCCTGATGGCAAAGGTCCAGCACCGTAAAGAATAGTACGAAGGGCTAGGAAGAAAGAGTAATCACTACTGACTTTATTAGGGACGCATCAAGAAACTGGACACGGTTTTGTTGAAGACATCACCCAGCATTAGTCTAAAATAATTTAGGTGATGGTCTATAGTATGAGCATCTTAAGCATTGTATAACCTACATCTACATCAATATTCCGCAAGCCACGTGATGATGTGTGTCTGGAGGTAATTCTGTTATCAATAACGGATCACCCCTATCCAGTTCCACTCGCGAATACCGCATGGGAGTAATGATTGTCGGTAAGACTGTTTCAGCTCGAATTTTCATTCCGCGAGACGTATGTGGGAGTAAGTAATTAGCTGTCCCACTCTTCCCGGAAAGCACTCTTTCGAAATTTCAGTAGTAGACCTCTCCTGATACACAACAACTCTCTTGTGGTGTCTGTCACTAGAGTTCGCATCGACTAAAACTCTTCGTGACGAAACGCATCGCTCTTCCTAGGCCTTCTCCACCTCTTCTATCAGTCATACCTGTTAAGGGTCCCAAATTGGTGAACAAATATTACGGTATATTGATAATTTTTACTTATGGACCGTCTGACAGCAACTGAATAAAACACAATTTTAGTGCCATACGCGTTTCGCCTTTATTTTCTGCAAGGCATCATCAGTGGCCTGGAATATGTACATATGTTAGCTATTTTATTTACATTTTTGTCACCGTGCCTATAGGTTATAAACAGTTCTGGTGGTTGCTATTTCCTATTAAGTAGTAATGTTTTGAACTGTACTTACAGGTTGCGTGGACAATTTCTTACATATTACGCTCCTGTTGCATTTTTGGTGTTGTTTTTCTTCTTATGAACGCCAATTTGCAGTTTTTTCCACATTCCACAGCACTATGCACTGAACGCTTGTTTTAATGCAATGTTTTGGTTTCTGTTGCCGACTGTCAAATGTTTTTGCCAAAGATCGAAACTTATGAGTGTAATTGTTAAAGTATCTCTGGTCTGTTCGTTTATGCATTTATGCGTGCGTTTGTGTATGTGTATGTGTGTGTGTGTGTGTGTGTTTTGGTGTGATGTTAATTTAATTTTTTTTTGTGCTCTGTGTGTGCGTGTGCGTGTGTGTATGTGTATGTGTTTTGGTGTGAGATATATTTTTTTATGCTGTGTGTGTGTGTGTGTGTGTGTGTGTGTCTGTATTTTGGTGTGGTATAATTTGTGTGTGTGTGTGTGTGTGTGTGTGTGTGTCCAGATGGTGTGGGAAAGAGTTTTCTTGTTTTATGTTATCATTTCCTTTATTAAGTGTAGTAGGGAGCTTGTGCTGATGTGTGTTTGTTCATTTATCACATGTTTGTTTTCTGCTATGGCTTTCTGGATGTGGAAGTTTTCTTGTGTTTGTGTAAGATGTTTGTCATGGTTGCTTATTCTCATAATTTTCATTTCTTGTTCCATGTTTGTAGGATGATGGTTGTAGTGTTTTAAATGCTCTGCAAATGTGGAATGGTTTGTTTCATACTTCCAACATCTGATATGTTCTTTGTATCTTGTTTCAAAATTCCTGCATGTCATGCCTATGTATACTGCATCACAACTTTGACATTCAAGTTTATATATTCCTGATTGTTGGAATTTGTCCCTCTTGGTGAACAAAATTTAAGAATCGGCCGAACAACAGCCCTGTAAGTCACTTCTTTCGTGGATTAGTTACATTTTCTTAAGATTCTTCTTATGAATCTGCTTGTCCTATTATTTGTCTGATGAGGTCATTCCACTTAAGATCACTCCCCATAGTTACTCGTAGATATTTTGCAGTAAATAGTGTTTGGTTCAAATGTCTCTGAGCACTATGGAACTTAACATCGGAGGCCATCAGTCCCCTAGAACTTAGAACTACTTAAACCTAACTAACCGAAGGGCATCACACACATCTATGCCAAGGCAGGATTCGAACCTGCAACCGTAGCGGTCGCGCGGTTCCAGACTGAAGCGCCTAGAACCGCTCGGCCACAGCGGCTGGCAAATACTGTTTCCAATAATATTGTTATGTATGAGGCGGAACTATGGGTCTCATGGAAAAAAGCTGACCCGGCTAAGTCACGCAATTTGACTCTTAGTTTGATCAAGAGGTGTGGCCATTAACTGCACGCGTTGATCAAGAAGCTGACGTGAGGAACATCTTAGGTGATTAGAAAGTTAGTAGACAGGAATACAACTAAATGCTTAGCTTTAATTCAGCATCAGTGGTGAACGTCGATCTTGACTTTGTACAATAATATTTACAAGTGCAGTTATAGACTGAACTGCGAATATTTCTTTACAATTCTGACTGCTTCACACATATAGATCAATTGTCAATTCATTAACTGTATGTGGCGCCTGGCTAGGTCGTAGCTACTGACTTAGCTGAGGGCTATGCTGACTAGCGTCTCTGCAAATGAGATCTCTGAAGCTATAACAAGTGAACCATTCTTATTAAAGTCGGCTGTAGCACTGGGCAGTGTTCTAGCTTGTCTCGTAAGACCAGCCGAGTGGCGGCGCTCGGTCTGCTAGCGTCGACAGTGGCGACTCGCGGGTCCGATGTGTACTGACGGACCGCGGCCGATTTGCATGTGTGTGTGTGTGTGTGTGTGTGTGTGTGTGTGTGTGAAATCTTATGGGATTTAACTGCTAAGGTCATCAGTCCCTAAGCTTACACACCACTTGACCTAAATTATCCTAAGGACAAACACACATACCCATGCCCGAGGGAGGACTCGAACCTCCGCTGGGATCAGCCGCACAGTCCATGACTGCAGCGCCTAAGACCGCTCGGCTAATCCCGCGCGACGGCCGATTTGAAGCCTACAACCTAGCAAGTGTGGTGCCTTTCGGTAACACCACAAATATTTCATCAGTAGTGTAGCTGTACAGTAGTGGATTTCTTTTCCCATGTATGCGCAATGTGTTACATTTATTTACATTCAGGGTCGGCTGCTAGAGCCTGCGCCGTTCATCAACCCTCTGTACGTCATTCTACAAATATATATTGTCATTTGGCATTGATACTTTCTTAAAGACAACCGCGTCATTTGCGAACAGTCGTGAAGAGCTTCCGACGCTTTTTACTACATCATTTATACTCATTATATCACGTTACCTTGTGTATTCTGGAAATTACATCTGTCGATTTTGTTTCCATCGCAGACGCATGGACGCTGATAAACAACTAAGTTTCTTTTATAAATAATAATTCCTGAATAATAATTGGTAAAACAAAATCCACAAAATATTTTCCTCCCTGTAGAGTACAGTGGATCTCGGATTTTGGGAGTTGTAATTTTTTCGTATTCCTGCTAATTAAAGTTAAACGTAATGTTTCTAGTCCAGCTCAGAAACTCACAATTCTTCAGCATTTCGACAGATGGGAATGCTTGTCGGACATCGCTACAGATTTTCTTTCATATAAAGGGGAGAAACCCTAGACAGGTTTATGCTTAACCTTGATCCGTGACACGTGATCTAACTGACTGAATATTGTCGCACTGCCCACGTAAGGTAGGGATAGTGTTCGTATCCTAATCCGGCACAGATCTTTAATTTGTCAAATTCTTATCCGTATATTTATGAAGATGTGGAAATTTAAATCTATTTACAAAACAGTAACAGAGTTTCGAGGAGATCGGTCCCCCAACGGCGACTTACCAGCATTAGGTCCATCAGTCATTCAATTTTTTTCTGTCATCACTCCATAAATTTCTGAGAGCGACTTCTGTAAGAGGAAAGCAGTGAGATGCACCGTTTTTCAGAATCCACTATAAACTATAGATACATCTTTAATGACTGGATAAGGCATCTGGAAGCTCGATAGGAAGCACCGCCTCCAGTAGCATCATGGCGTGTAAAGCATCTTCGGGGTGACGACCATCGACATTACACTCGTGCTTTTGCCAATATGTCGATGGAAGGTTGAAATCAGCTACAACTGTATGAGTCGGGTTCGTATTCTAAATGAGACTCAAATTTTTCTTGAAAACCCCACCAACTATAACATCTCAGGTCGATGAATTATTAATTTATTCCGGATGACGAATATAAGCTCTGCCCATAATATCTCACAGCCTCCATCTACTTCTGTTTCAGCACAAGATAAAGTGCTCCTAACAACAAAAATCACGCCACCACAGACTTCTTTTTTTTTATTCGTGTCAGAAGCACCATGGATACAGGAATATAAAAAAATGAATAGCACACAGAAAAAAAAATTAATTACAGGCATATGAAAATATATATAAAATATATATACAAATATGTGTGCACAGAAACAAAATGTTATAGGCATTTGGCCCATAAGCGGGCTACGTCGACAGCATTTGGGGTTGCCAACATCAGATTCTCTAAAGTGCAGTGTAAAGGACATTCAGGGCAGTTATACATGTGCTGGGTCGTCTGCACCTCTCCACATTCGCAGAGATTAGGTGTAGTAGAATATCCCCACTTCAGAAGGTTATCTCTTGACCGTGCAGTGTTGGTGCGTAGCCTGTTTAGTGGTCTCCAGATCACCCAGTCCTCATCGTAACCTGGTGTCAATTCTTCCTTTGGTTCCACCCAGTGCCCTTCTCCCGATCGCTTCCATCTCTCCACCCTAGATCCAGGTTGGTCGCTAAAATCTTCGGTTGCTCTGAGAAAACTGCGTCTAGATTTCAAGCGTTTGGTGGCTGGCTGAGTTTTGTGGAGGGGGTGGCTCTCTGCCATCTCAGCCCTCGCTCTTTCACTATAGGCTGCCGCTTCTCTTCGCACTGCAGGAGGTGCAATCCCAGCAAGATGGTAGAGCTTGTCTGTTGGCGTCGGTTTCAGACATCCAGTGACGAGCCTGCAGGTCTCGTTCAGAGCAATGTCGACCTGTTTAGCGTGGGCAGAGTTGTACCAGACACTGCTTGCATATTCGCCTGCTGGGAAGCAAACTGTGGTCCTCACTACCTCTGGCTTTGCGCCCCAGGAGGAGTTCGTTATTTTCCGAAGAATATTATTTCTGCCGCTCACCTTCATTTTGGTGTTAATACAGTGCTGTTTATACGTCAGAGCCCTGTCTAGGGTTACTCCTAGGTATTTGGGGTTAACGCAGTGTTCGAGGAGTGTGTCCTTCCAGAAGACACGCAGCTTACGGGATGCCTGCTTGTTACGGAGATGGAAGGCGCAA
The DNA here is from genome assembly GCF_021461385.2 of Schistocerca piceifrons. NCBI lineage: Eukaryota > Metazoa > Arthropoda > Insecta > Orthoptera > Acrididae > Schistocerca > Schistocerca piceifrons. The sequence goes on from NC_060141.1 coordinate 635,853,078, forward strand.
ACTTGTGTTTTGCTAGGGTTCGGCTTGAGTTGATTGTCGGCGTAGTACTGACAGAGCATGTCTAGCGCATCCGTGAGCTTTGTCTCAACATCCTCAAAGGAGTCACCCTGTACGGCCATAGCACGGTCATCGGCGTAGATATAGTTTTCCGTACCAGCTGGCAGTGGTTGATCGTTGGTGTATATGTTAAAAAGTAAGGGTGCCAGTACGCTGCCCTGAGGGAGACAATTTTTCTGGGCCCGCCACCTGCTATGCATCCCTTGGAATTCCACAGAGAACCTATGGTTCTCTAACAGACTTCTAACTGTGGATGTGAATTTAAAGTCCCTGGTAATGGCATACAGCTTCATCATTAGCAGACGTAAGTTGACGGTGTCATATGCGGCTGTCAAGTCTATAAAGGCGACACCGGTTATTTTCCGGTTCTCATAGCCGTCTTCAATCAGCTGCGTGAGGTTAATTACCTGAGATGTAGTGCTTTTCCCTGGGCGGAAACCTGCTTGTTGGGGGATTAGGTAGGGTTCTATGGCACTGGAGAGGCGATCCTGGAGTATTCTTTCAAAGATTTTAAAGATATGGCAGAGAAGTGATACGGGTCGGAAATTTCTGGGGTCATCAGCATTTTTGCCTGGTTTTAAAATGGCAATAACTTTAGCCTTCCTCCAGATTGTGGGAATCTGACCTGTTTCCATGTAATTGTTAAACAGTTTCAGTAGCCAGAAGCAACATGACCACAGACTGAATTTAATCTATCTTTTCTGAATACTGCTAGGTCCCTGGTAAAAAAATTCGTTTGATTTATCTCCCGCCTTAGCCAGCTATCGCTACCTGTAACTATTTCAGCTTCAGTTCTTTCTATGAGGGCTTGGAGCTCTGGTTGATTCTCGACACACGTACGACAAGTAACGACTGTAATACCATTGTTTCCGATGTCCACCCTCGTCCTGTGTTTTACCTGCTCCTTTTAAGAGTGAACCCGAATTCGTGCTTTTCCGAGACACTAACTTAAAAGACGGCCCAGTCCATCTCTAACAGTCCCCGCTACTATCTCCTGATCTGTTAAGCACAACCTGAGACCTGTCCATGTAGTGCAGGTGATGGAAACTACAGCCTACACGGTCGCCTCTGATTCATACCCTCCACTCGACAGTCTACCAAAGGTCTGCAGTTGGTCCTCTCCCTCTCACAGATTCTCAAGATTGCGAAGCCCGCCTTCGTCTTGCAAGCAAGAGTGGCTGCCTTTATTTCAGATATCCGCTGGAAACAGGAGAATCCCTCCCGATCGCATCTTCAGTACCGGCATGAGCCACAAACTGCAGCTGCATCGACATCCTGAAGGAACCGTTCCACATCTGGCATGACGCACCCGCTATGCAAACAGCGCACACATTCTGCGAAGGCCCAGATCTTACAGGCGGAGAGGCTTCTTCTGAAACAGAGCAAGCGACTGCAGCTGTCTCAAGATCGTTATTAGCCGCAGTTACCCCCCTGAAACATGTTCGTCAGACAGACTGTAGTGACCTTTCAATCGGCTCCCCTGAAAATGTTTCGCTGCCTGCCACACCTTTAAACGATCCCCTTTCAACCACGGGATATATTAGGGATATGTGGGGGAAGTAAATGTGATCTGAGAAGCTTCAGAAACAAAGCTGTATCACTAACAAGAATTATCAATCACGGAGTGAAGCAACTCATCTAGGAAGTTTCGCGTTCTCGTATTATAAAGGTATGTTACATGAGATAGAATTGCTCCACGCTCTGTATCGTACCCTATTCATTTTTATCGCAGCCGTTCAGCCACAGAATCGTTCGAATGTTCCCCTTGTGTAATATTTCGAAACGCGAAATTTTGCAGGGAATAAAAGAAAACATTTCCGGCAACTGTGACACAGACAAACCGGACGTCCGCAGTACACGCCGCTTGGAAACTGTCGCTCACAAGTTTTGAGCGAACCGCTGTCAGTCCGCAAATGTGATAACTGCTCGTGGCACCCATTGTTCGAATGCGTCGATAACAAGTGCTAACGTTTTTTGCTCAACAGCGGCGACTACCTGCAGTATTTCTGTACCTATACTCTCGCACGTGAAATATTTTTGTTTTGTCCTGAAAGCAGTCCAAACAAACTGCCGTCAGTTATCAGTATACGGCTGAGCAAGGGAGAGAATAACTGTAAGTACATTACACAACGCTTTGATCTGGAGACGGAAGACAGAATCTGATAGAAGGTGATGGCGTTGTTATCGTTCGTATACTCTTCTTTCTTTCTTTTTTTCCCTTGCTATGTGAAAGTGCTCTGGTTAATAGGATATTACATGCCATCAAAGTCACGTGCCATCAACCACCAAATCATGAATAGATTCATTAATTCTCACTGCACGTGAGGGGATTGCACCTACGTTAAAGTGAAGTTTTTATATAAGTACAGCTTATTAAAAGCGAAAAACAAAAATTGTGATTTAGTGAAAGTAACTTAGAAATCAGTTTCATAATCCACAGTTTCACATTTCCTAGTCTAGTAGTACAGGTTGGTGCTTAAGTGTTGACCTACCCTTCCAAAACAATAGCAGGTGAATAAACGGAATTTTAGTCACGTTGTATGAGATGGTAGAGGAACGGGATGGCGGAACCTGTGAGGCTATCTCACCAACACGGCGGCCATTTTGGTAGTCCCCCTCTTGGATGCAACTCTTAAGTTTCAAACCGAAATGAGGTTATGTGACATAAAAAAACAGAAATACACTCCTGGAAATTGAAATAAGAACACCGTGAATTCATTGTCCCAGGAAGGGGAAACTTTATTGACACATTCCTGGGGTCAGATACATCACATGATCACACTGACAGAACCACAGGCACATAGACACAGGCAACAGAGCATGCACAATGTCGGCACTAGTACAGTGTATATCCACCTTTCGCAGCAATGCAGGCTGCTATTCTCCCATGGAGACGATCGTAGAGATGCTGGATGTAGTCCTGTGGAACGGCTTGCCATGCCATTTCCACCTGGCGCCTCAGTTGGACCAGCGTTCGTGCTGGACGTGCAGACCGCGTGAGACGACGCTTCATCCAGTCCCAAACATGCTCAATGGGGGACAGATCCGGAGATCTTGCTGGCCAGGGTAGTTGACTTACACCTTCTAGAGCATGTTGGGTGGCACGGGATACATGCAGACGTGCATTGTCCTGTTGGAACAGCAAGTTCCCTTGCCGGTCTAGGAATGGTAGAACGATGGGTTCGATGACGGTTTGGATGTACCGTGCACTATTCAGTGTCCCCTCGACGATCACCAGTGGTGTACGGCCAGTATAGGAGATCGCTCCCCACACCATGATGCCGGGTGTTGGCCCTGTGTGCCTCGGTCGTATGCAGTCCTGATTGTGGCGCTCACCTGCACGGCGCCAAACACGCATACGACCATCATTGGCACCAAGGCAGAAGCGACTCTCATCGCTGAAGACGACACGTCTCCATTCGTCCCTCCATTCACGTCTGTCGCGACACCACTGGAGGCGGGCTGCACGATGTTGGGGCGTGAGCGGAAGACGGCCTAACGGTGTGCGGGACCGTAGCCCAGCTTCATGGAGACTGTTGCGAATGGTCCTCGCCGATACCCCAGGAGCAACAGTGTCCCTAATTTGCTGGGAAGTGGCGGTGCGGTCCCCTACGGCACTGCGTAGGATCCTACGGTCTTGGCGTGCATCCGTGCGTCGCTGCGGTCCGGTCCCAGGTCGACAGGCACGTGCACCTTCCGCCGACCACTGGCAACAACATCGATGTACTGTGGAGACCTCACGCCCCACGTGTTGAGCAATTCGGCGGTACGTCCACCCGGCCTCCCGCATGCCCACTATACGCCCTCGCTCAAAGTCCGTCAACTGCACATACGGTTCACGTCCACGCTGTCGCGGCATGCTACCAGTGTTAAAGACTGCGATGGAGCTCCGTATGCCACGGCAAACTGGCTGACACTGACAGCGGCGGTGCACAAATGCTGCGCAGCTAGCGCCATTCGACGGCCAACACCGCGGTTCCTGGTGTGTCCGCTGTGCCGTGCGTGTGATCATTGCTTGTACAGCCCTCTCGCAGTGTCCGGAGCAAGTATGGTGGGTCTGACACACCGGTGTCAATGTGTTCTTTTTTCCATTTCCAGGAGTGTAGATGAGAAAAACACTGGTGTCTTTCGAGTGCAGCTTTGTTCTTTCTCGAATTACGAGTATGTCGTATTTTGTACATATAGATGCAAGTCCTGGTGACAACATACAAAACCTGCAAAACGTGCTCGATGTGCTTTCCAGCGCATTGTAAGAACTTTTTCATCTGCTTTACCCATTCTTCATATAATTTAAGCAACTCTCATTATTAGTGTCCAGTACACCCTACTTTCCTGTGAGAAGCGACAAGTACCGAACCACAGACTCTTACTGAACTACGGTAGCATTGTGGTTGATGTTGATTCATCCGCTGCCATTTCGAATATCAGCTTTCGATTTGTCTGCGACGCAGCCAGTTACAAGGAATTTCGCAAGAAGTTTCACTATAGCTCTGTGGATACCGGATGGTCTTTCTGGGTGGTGTTCGTTGATTTTTTCTGCCACAGCTATTCTGCCGTTCTGGCATCGGGACGATTTTAGTGCGTTCGGCTTGTGTTAAAGCCATCATCTTTCACCCATCTTACCAAACATCAGTCATAGATACGGAATGAATAAAGCTTTTCTCAACTGAAAGACATCATTGTTTTTCCCTAGTAATTCTCTATATCTCTGATATGTTAGAACCTCTTTGTATTTCAAAATGATGGACTCCATCCGAGATAACGACTACGGGTGTAATAGAATCTTCTGGCCAGACGTTATAGCACTAACGACCCCAACAAAACAAGTACTAACACGCATAACTGTACTAGTTCGTGAGTCAATGAAAGAAGCCTTTCTTATATATGTAAAGTAGTGCAACTTCACATCCACAAACTGCGGGGATTTTTATTCCAGATTCCCAATAACACAACCTAACATAAAAGTGCAAATGGTTCAAATGGCTCTGAGCACTATGAGACTTAACTTCTGAGGTCATCAGTCCCCTGGAGCTTAGAACTACTTAACCCTAAGGACATCACACACATTCATGCCCGAGGCGGGATTCGAACCTGCGACCGTAGCGGTTCGCGGTTCCAGACTGTAGCGCCTAGAACCGCTCGCCCACTCCGGTCGGCACAAAAGTACAACATTTAAGTATCATTACATGGCATATACAGGGTGTTTCAAAAATGACCGGTATATTTGAAACGGCAATAAAAACTAAACGAGCAGCGATAGAAATACACCGTTTGTTGCAATATGCTTGGGACAACAGTACATTTTCAGGCAGATAAACTTTCGAAATTACAGTAGTTACAATTTTCAACAACAGATGACGCTGCGGTCTGGGAAACTCTATAGTACGATATTTTCCACATATCCACCATGCGTAGCAATAATATGGCGTAGTCTCTGAATGAAATTACCCGAAACCTTTCACAACGTGTCTGGCGGAATGGCTTCACATGCAGATGAGATGTACTGCTTCAGCTGTTCAATTGTTTCTGGATTCTGGCGGTACACCTGGTCTTTCAAGTGTCCCCACAGAAAGAAGTCACAGGGGTTCATGTCTGGCGAATAGGGAGGCCAATCCACGCCGCCTCCTGTATGTTTCGGATAGCCCAAAGCAATCACACGATCATCGAAATATTCATTCAGGAAATTAAAGACGTCGGCCGTGCGATGTGGCCGGGCACTATCTTGCATAAACCACGAGGTGTTCGCAGTGTCGTCTAAGGCAGTTTGTACCGCCACAAATTCACGAAGAATGTCTAGATAGCGTGATGCAGTAATCGTTTCGGATCTGAAAAATGGGCCAATGATTCCTTTGGAAGAAATGGCGGCCCAGACCAGTACTTTTTGAGGATGCAGGGACGATGGGACTGCAACATGGGGCTTTTCGGTTCCCCATATGCGCCAGTTCTGTTTATTGACGAAGCCGTCCAGGTAAAAATGAGCTTCGTCAGTAAACCAAATGCTGCCCACATGCATATCGCCGTCATCAATCCTGTACACTATATCGTTAGCGAATGTCTCTCGTGCAGCAATGGTAGCGGCGCTGAGGGGTTGCCGCATTTGAATTTTGTATGGATAGAGGTGTAAACTCTGGCGCATGAGACGATACGTGGACGTTGGCGTCATTTGGACCGCAGCTGCAACACGGCGAACGGAAACCCGAGGCCGCTGTTGGATCACCTGCTGCACTAGCTGCGCGTTGCCCTCTGTGGTTGCCGTACCTTTCCAGCACGTTCATCCGTCACGTTCCCAGTCCGTTGAAATTTTTCAAACAGATCCTTTATTGTATCGCTTTTCGGTCCTTTGGTTACATTAAACCTCCGTTGAAAACTTCGTCTTGTTGCAACAACACTGTGTTCTAGGCGGTGGAATTCCAACACCAGAAAAATCCTCTGTTCTAAGGAATAAACCATGTTGTCTACAACACACTTGCACGTTGTGAACAGCACACGCTTACAGCAGAAAGACGACGTACAGAATGGCGCACCCACAGACTGCGTTGTCTTCTATATCTTTCACATCACTTGCAGCGCCATCTGTTGTTGAAAATTGTAACTACTGTAATTTCGAAAGTTTGTCCGCGTGAAAATGTACTGTTGTCCCAAGCATATTGCAACAAACGGTGTATTTCTATCGCTGCTCGTTTAGTTTTTATTGCCGTTTCAAATATACCGGTCATTTTTGAAACACCCTGTATCTTAGTACACTAAAATGTTTACTTAAAATGTCGATGTATTTAGCAAGACATTCGTTGTACTTACGTAAACGGCGAACCTACGTGACCAAAATCTGTCACATCCCAACCTTGCTAAAGTTCAGTGTAGTGGGGCGAACCACTCTTACTCGATCACGTCCTTCAAAAATTTCCCGTTATCCGTTGCGCATGATGTGTCGCGCATCACCCAACGACACCGGTGTAGCGCCGAACTAACTACTCTATTCAGACAGCAACTAGTTGTGTTGTGGTTAACGTTGGTACCAAGGGGGCCCGGGTTCGATTACCGGTCACATCGGGGATTTTCTCCTCTCGGGACTGCTTGTATGTGTTCTTATCATTACAGACGCGCAAGTTGTCGAAGATGCATGAAGTAAAGTCTTGAAACACTCGTCCGAACTCCTCAAAAAGAAGACTCCCAGCCAAAAATGCCATATGCAAACGGGGTGCAAACTGAGGAGCTACTTGACTGAGAAGTAGCGGCTCCGGTCTCGTAAACTGACATACGGCCGGGAGAGCTGAGAGCTGACCACGTGCCCCTCTTTATCCGCATGTACTGACGCCCCTGAGCTGAGGATAACACGGCGGTCAGTCGGCCACGTTGGGACATCGAGGCCTGTTGCGGCGGAGTCACTATTAGCATTTATCTGCCTATTGTGGTTTTTCTTTTGCTGTCCAATGCGAAGACTAGTTTGAAGCAGCTTCCCACGCTAGTCTATTCTGTAGAAGGCTCTACATTTTTGCATGACGACTGCAACCCACAATCATTTCAGCCTGCTTACAGTAGACAGGTTTGGACTGCCTCTACAACACAGGAAATCTATTTGTAATTGCGAATATGAACCATCATCGGCTGATGACAATGAATATCTGTGCCAAACCGGGACCCGATCGCGGATTTCCCGCTTTATGGGTTCGGTCGCCTTAACCGCTTTGGCTATCCGTGCACCAATCACGGCCAGACCCAACCTGTACTGGTACATTACGCATATTCCCAGCCAGGAAGGACGTATTTATTGAGAGTCGAGGGCCTGGTATTGGCGAATAAATACGAAATAGGAATGCCTGGAATGTTATGAAGTATGATTCAATGTTCTTTCGGACCTGTATGTCTACAATCAATCGCCCCCACATTTCCTAACTGTCAACTCACTGGTACCCCAGAATGTGTCCTATCAATGAATCCCTTCTTTTAGTCAAGTTTTTCCATACATTTGTTTTCTCCTCGATTCGATTCACTATCTCTTCATTAGTTATTCCATCTCATCTTCGGCATTCTTTTGTATCGCGATGCTCCCAAAGCTCATATTCTATTCTTGTATGATCTGCAGAGGTGCATTTCATTTTCGTGCAAGGCGACACTTTTGAGAAATATCTTCCGTAAACGTTTCCTAAGAACTTTACATTCGATGTTAACAAGTTTCAGTGATTTTGCTGCGCAAATTGCAAACTAATCTACTACTTTTATTGTCTCATTTCCTAATCTAAAGCATTCACCATTGTCTTATTTAATTGGACGACAGGCTACTACGATTGTTTTACTTTTGCCGACGGTCATGACCTCTTTTCAAGATACTGTCCACACCGTTGAACTGATTTTCCAAGTTCTTTGTCGCCTCTAACAGAATTACTATGTCGCTGGAAAACTTCTAAATATCAACCTTGTTGCACTCCTTTTCAACTACTGCTTCCCTTTTAAGTCCGTCGACTCCTTAACTCCCATCTTCTACGCTGGTTTTAGATAACCTTTCGCTCCAAGTAGTTTATTCTTGCTAGCTTCAAAATTTCAAAAAGTATACTCCAGTCAACACTGTTAGTTTTTTCTGTACCTGCAAATGCTACAGACCTAGGTTTACTTTTTTCAACATGTCTTCTAAGATATATTTCTCCGGAAATTACGAGGGTGAGTCAAATGAAAACCTTACATATTTTTAAATATTATTTATTGTGCAGAAGTGGTACAAAGCTGTATCACTTTTCAACATAATCTCCCCTACGCTCAATGCAAGTCCTCCAGCGCTTACAAAGTGCATAAATTCCTTTACAAAATAATTCTTTTGGTAGTCCGCGCAAACACTCATGCACCGCGTGGCGTACCTCTTCATCAGGACGGAACCTTTCCTCTCATTGCGTCTTTGAGTGGTCCAAACATGTGGAAATCACTTGGGGCAAGGTCTGGTGAGTATGCTGGATGAGGAAGACACTCAAAATGCAGGTCTTTGATTGTTGCAACTGTTGTACGGGCAGTGTGATGCCTTGCATTGTCATGTTGCGAAAGGACACCTGCTGACAGCAATCCACGTCGCTTTGATTTGATTTCAGGCCGCAGAAGATTTTTTAGGAGTTCTGCGTATGATGCACTGGTGACAGTGGTCCCTCTAGGCATGTAATGCTCCAAAATGACGCCTTTTTCGTCCCAAAAGAGTGTCAGCATAACCTTCTCTGCTGATGGTTCTGTTCGAAACTTCTTTGGTGTTGGTGATGAGGAATGGCGCCATTCCTTGCTCGCTCTCTTCGTTTCCTGTTGGTGGAAGTGAATCCAGGTTTCGTCCCCAGTAACGATTCTTGGATGGAAGCCATCACTTTCTCGTTCAAAGCGCCGAAGAAGCTCTTCACAAGCATCAACACGTCGTTCTTTCATTTCAGAAGTCAGCTGCCGTGGCACCTATCTTGCAGACACTTTGTGATACTGGAGCACATCATGCATAATGTGGTGTGCTGACCCATGACTGATCTGTAAACATGCTGCAATGTCATTCAGTGTCATTCTGCGGTTTTCCTTCACTATGGCTTCAACTGCTGCAATGCAACCGAATAACAGAACGCTGTTCTTCCCTAGTGCAAGTCGCAAGTAGGGCGGCCATCTTTATACTGAAACTGCGACGGTATGTGTGCATCTGCACTATGCTGCCACTTACAGGCCATTCTGCACGCTATTTGTATCACGCTTACCAACTTCCAGGATAACGGCGCGAAATTTCGATTTGTTATTACAAATTTAAGGTTTTCATTTGACTCACCCTCGTATCTTTCCCGACGTTAGTTACTACAAGTTTTTCTATCCTTCCGTACATAATTAGTGCCAGTATTTTGCTTCCTGCCAATTGCATCACGTGTGGTACTGTAGCCGAGATAGTTAAAAACAAATGTTCAATGGCTCTGAGCACTATGGGACTTAACTTCTGAGGTCATCAGTCCCCTAGAACTACTTAAATCTAACTAGCCTAAAGACATCACACACATCCATGCCCGAGGCAGGATTCGAACCTGCGACCGTAGCGGTCGCGCGGTTCCAAACTGTAGCGCCGGCCGGCAAAAACAAATGTACTTCGTCACATACAGCAAGAATTCCGAGTGACATATGAAATGTAAATATGACAATGCTTTATAATTGAAGAACTTAAGAAGGGAGTTTGAAAGAATGGGAGGCTGTTAATTATGAGAGTGAAAGCATCATCACATTTCCATTCTTTCGCGACGTTAATGGAGAGACCCCTGCGTTCTGTGAGCGACACAGCGAGATGGGGAGAAGTGTCCCCGCTCTATTTCCGTCGGACGAAATGCACTGCGATCCGTCCCCGTCGCTTAAACTTGCGTATAACGACGCTCGCCGCCCTTGAAATCCAAGAGCAGGCTATTTAAAACCGCCCATCCGTTTTACGGGTATGACACCTTCATAAAGACGAAGTGTTACTGCTCCCAGGAAATATAAATCCCGCGGGCACATCGTTAGCGCTGCCGGAGCAGTTTTTAACTTTTCACAATTGTCGGCGGGACGTATCAATTACGTTGGTAAAACGCTTAGTGGCTAGCAGGTGGGGAATATTCATTGCTTCGGAAATGTGCCCGGCTGACGCTAATTGTTCGATGAAATACGGATGGCGATGAACGATGGGTCGGCCGTGGGAGCTACATCCATCAGAGGAGCACTGGTAGTGACGGTAATGTTGCTTGTTTCCTGTAATGCGCCGCAATTATATGAATGCTTGGTATCTGTTCTTTCGGACATGTCCACAAGAACCTAAAATCCGCAGCTGTGATGAACTATGTGCAAATTGAAGGTGGAGAGGGGAAGAAAGGAAAGGAAAGGAAAGGAAAGAAAAGAAAAGGAAAGGAAAGGAAAGGAAAGGAAAGGAAAGGAGAGGAAAGGGATCACTGCTGTCAGCTGTATAATGACATTAAGCGGAATCAGCGGCGACGAGCGAAAATGTGAACCAGACCGGGATTCGAACCCGGGATCTCCTGCTTACTAGGCAAGTGCTTAAATCACTGCACCATCGGGGACACAGCTTTATGGCAACAGCAGGGACAATCTCGGCCATCCACACTCCCATAGAGCACCACCTATCCGCAGCCCATATCCATTTCCTTAATGATTGTGAACTATTCTGAGATTTCGACAGGAGGTAGGACGTAGTGACCGAAAGAACAGACACCACGCATTCATATAATTGATTGGCACAGTTGGGCAGTGGATCTACCTTCTTCAGTGCAGATGCACAAATACGTCCGACATTCTGTAAGAATCTCAGAGTAGCGAACATGGCAGTGTGAATCGACCATGAGGAGGCCAAGATAGTCCGCGCAGTTGCAATAACGCTGTGTCCCGGATGGCGCAGTGATTTAAGCACTTGCCTAGTAAGCAGGAGATGCACCTGCCTAGTAAGTAAGTGATCCCGGGTTCGAATCCCAGTCCAGTACACATTTTCAATCGCCGCTGCTGATTCTGCGTAATGTCCTGATGCAGCTGACTGCAGTGATTTCCTCCCTTTTTTCCTTTCTTCCCCTCTCCACCTGCAATTTACATGTAATTGAACTCCAAGCACACCAACCCTATTTCGGTAGTTGTTCAGGACTATTTTATGGGTATCTCGGTATAAGGCACCGACGGGCCTTTACAGGGTAATAGCATTTCGTTTGATTTCTCTCCTAAACTTTTTTTTGTATTTGTATTGAAGTGAAAATGTCTGCAGAACACTGAAAATGTTAGCAGTAGATGCTGTGTGTATGGTTGGAAACAAACGTGCTCAGCCGCGCGGAGTGGCCGCGCGGTCAGGGGCGCCATGCACGGATTGCGCGGGTCCTCCAGACGGAGGTTCGAGACGTCACTCGGGCATGGATGTGTATGTGTAAGTGGCTCTAAGCACTATCAGACTTAACATCTGAGGTCATCAGTCCCCTAGACTTAGAACTACTTAAACCTAACTAAGGACATCACACACATCCATGCCCGAGGCAGGAACAGCACGGTTCCGGACTGAAGCGCCTAGAACCGCACGGCCACAGCGGCCGGCGGTGTGTGTGTGTTGTTCTTACAAGGGAACCTCCCCATCGCACCCCCCTCAGATTTAATTCCAAGTTGGCACAGTGGATAGGCCTTGAAAAACTGAACACAGATCAATTGAGAAAACAGGAAGTAGTTTTGTGGAACTATGAAAAAAATAAGTAAAATATACAAACTGAGTAGTCCATGCGTAATATAGGCAACATCAAGGACACTGTGAACTCTGAAGCGCTGTGGTCCCGTGGTCAGCGTGAGCAGCTGCGAAGCGCCAGGTCATAGGTTCAAGCCTCCCTCGAGTGAATAACTTTTTATTTTCAGACAATTATCAAAGTTTAGGCACTCACACATAATCAACTTCGATCTCCAAAATTCCAGGACATGTTCAGATTTGCTTGGACACATGCAGGATTTGACGCTCTACACACGGAAAAATTTGAAAACGTTAAAAACATATGTTTTGACAGAGCACAGGGAAAACTGTGCGACTGTGAAACTGTTGCATTCATTTGTTGCAGTTCATGTGACAAACTCTTATGTTTTCATCACTTTTTTGGGAGTGATTATCACATCCACAAGAAAACCTAAATCGGGCAAGGTGGAAGAATCTTTTTACCCATTCGCCAAGTGTACTAGTTAGATGGGTCGACAACATATCCCTGTCAGGTGACGCATATGCTGTCACCAGTGTCGTATAGAATATATCAGACGTGTTGTCCTGTGGAGGAATCGGTTGACCTATGACCTTGCGAGCAAATGTTTTCGGTGCCCATTGGCGAGGCACGTCCTTTCGTCTACTTATCGCACGGTTTTGCGGTGCGGTGGCAAAACACAGGCACTAAACTTATTACAGTGAATAGAGACGTCAATGAACGAACGGACGGATCATAACTTAGCGAGAACAAAGAAAGTAAAGTTTTCACTCGATGGAAGACTTGAACCAAGGACCTCTCATTCCTGAGCTGCTCACGCTAACCACGGGACCACGGCGCTGCTGACCTCACAATATCCTTCATGTTGCTTATGTTGCGCATGGACTACTCAGTTTGTATATTTTGCTTATTTTTTTCGTAGTTCCACACAACTTCTTCCTATTTTCTCGATTGATCTGTGTTCAGTTTTTCAAGGCCTATCCACTGTGCCAACGTATAACAAAATCTGAGGGGGGTGCGATGGGGAGGTTCCCTTGTTAGGATAACTTCGCTTAAATGGTGTATAAATCTACGGATCGATGATTTCAACAGTTTGGTCCTTTAGGAATTCAAACACACACACAAACGTGTTCCATTCATATCCGCTGCTTGCTGTTACTAACCACACTGATTTACAGTTTGGACAACAAAGAACTGATCTCTGTGAACCTGGCCGGCCGGTGTGGCCGTGCGGCTCTACGCGCTTTAGTCTGGAACCGCGCGACCGCGACGGTCGCAGGTTCGAATCCTGCCTCGGGCATGGATGTGTGTGATGTCCTTAGGTTAGTTAGGTTTAAGTAGGTCTAAGTTGTAGGGGACTGATGACCTCAGATGTTAAGTCCCATAGTTCTCAGAGCCATTTGAACCATTTTTATCTGTGAACCTGTTCCATGGTCAGTTCGCTCACCAGACATGATACCCAAGTACAAACTACTGCTTATGGCGGCGAGTGAAGAGCCCGGTTTACAGGACTCCGGTCGAAACTCAGATGGACCTGTTGCTAGGATCGTCGCAAATCCCGGGTTACTTGGACGTAAAGACGGTGTCGTGTCGTTGTACCCTCAACCCTGATCATGGTGGGCTACATTTTGAACAATACCTGTTGAGGAACAGTTCTGCATTTGTTACGTACTGTACATATATTGACAGAACATACTGAACACACTTTACTAAAGTCTACATATTTTGTTGGAAGGTTGCAGCATTATTTGGTGTTTTGCATTGTAAGAATTGACATATTAGAGCGATTTTCACTGCTGTGAAAGTATTTTCACGGAAACAAAGGCAACCGGGGTGACAAAGCGAATGAAGTATAAATATTCTGTTGTTATTTGACATTGTCAAACAGGGAGACAAGCGATCCGTTATGTTAAAATGAATGGATTAAAAATTCTAGGTAAAAATTGCAAAAATATCTTTATTGATGATCAGTTTCAGTTCATTGACAGTTCAAAAGGAGGGAAATGGTTCTTAATTGTGTGTGATCACCAAGGATAGCAGCGTGTTCTCTGGAACGTGCTCCCCTGCTGGCGATAAGGTTGGTAACGAGTTCTTGTGCTAGGGTATTACTTTCCTTTACCGCCACTGTTGACAACTGCCGGATCGTCTTTGGTGCAACACGCAGTACGTCTCGCCAACGCGGACCAAACGTGTTCGATAGGATTGAAGCCGCAAGAACGGACAGGCCAGTCCAATCGGCGACTTCACTATTGTTCCAAGAGCTCGTCCATACGCTGCTCGATGTGGCGCGTGTCGTCATGCATAAAGTCAGGGCCGAAAGCCCCCTTCAAAAGACGCTCATGGGAAAGGACTAAACTGTCACAATAACGCCATGTGATGAATGTATCGTATTCAAAGATTTGGAGGTCAGCACGGCAATGCAACATTACGACTCCGCACGCCTACATTCCTGGACTCCCAAACCGATCGTGCTCAACGTACAGGACGTGTGAACACATGATGCAGTCAGCAACACTGACGAACCTGATTGTTTTGGTGGTCCAGGTGTCAAGGTGTGGGAGGCATAATGTTGCACAACGATACTGATGTCCAAATCCTTGAGTACAGTACACTCACCGCTCAACGTCTAACGCTGCTTCATTTGGACACAACGATGAAAATATAAAAATAGTACCCAAAACCCAATACAAGCGCCGGCCGGTGTGGCCGAGCGGTTCCAGGCGCTTCAGTCTGTAACCGCGCGAACGCTACGGCCGCAGGTTCGAATCCCGCCTCGGGTATGGATGTGTGTGATGTCCTTAGGTTAGTTAGGTTTAAGTAGTTCTGAGTTCCAGTGAACTTACGACCTCAGGTGTTAAGTCCCATAGTGCTCAGAGCCATTTTGAACCCAATACAAGCTCCAAACCCAAGATCCAAATTTCATAAAAAAAGAAAACAAAGTCCCACTGTGATAGCATCACTTGAATAGCAGCAAGTACACTGAAGAGAAACAATGTAAAAAGAAATAGAAAAGAAATCCAGTATAAAGTAACTTAGTATTTTTGCAAAAGAAAGTAAAACAGAATCCCTTTTGTATAAAATTAAAGTAAAAGTAAATCGCAAAGTAATGCACTTATAGGTCACGGAGTAGAGCAGGTGACCTCAAATACTCCTTGTGAGTAATCTTTGAGGACACCGCGGAATACAGAAGATAACATTATACATTGTTAATGTGCTTCTAGCGCTTGCTTGATTGTGTCGTAACTTAACGTGTGCTCTTGTACGTAGGCGATACGAGATTGTTTTTACATTTTGGAGATTTGCTATCTGCTAGAAATCACTAAGCTCGAAATCGGTATATCAGCAACTTTGAGTATATCATTACGTAAAGTCAAGGTAGAAAAATAAGCGAAATTTGTCTTAAATTGATTATTATCAATGGAAGACGGAACTTTGTCCAAAAGTGATAGACCGTTAGTAACTTAACGAAAAAGGAAGGGAATATTAGTATCGAATTGTGCGAAATGGTTCAAAAGGCTCTGAGCACTATGGGACTTAACATCTGAGGTCATCAGTCCCATAGACTTAGAACTATTTAAACCTAACCAACCTAAGGACATCACACACACCCATGTCCGAGGCGGGATTCGAACCTGCGACCGTAGCAGCAGCGCGGTTCCGGACTGAAGTGCCTAGAACCGCTCGTCCACACTGGCCGGCAATTGTGAGAAAATACTTAGATTTCGTTAAAGCAACTGGTGAAATCTGGATCTTATTGCACACTCTTTGACTGAAATTTACGTAACTAATTCCACCCAGCTTAGGGAAATGTTACTTCTTTAAGACAATGATAGGATGTGGTTAGACTATAATAAACCACAATAACGGGAATTTACCGTGTTTGATATTTATTTCAAACCAAATAATATTACCTGCTTACGAAACGTTTTATCAGAGCAACGATACAGATTAATAACAGAGCGCTCTAAAAAAGTTACCGTACTGATTCAGACTATTTAGCGTACGTAAACTGAAATCTTTAGTGAAGAAACTATTGCTCTATATAGACTGTAACCATGATTAGTGCAATAACAGCAGTTTGTATGCATCTACCTGTAGCTGTGTTCGTACACGTCGGTGAGTATGTGATTATTTGAGCTGGCCGGTACAATCAATACGCACTCGGCGTGAATGTAGTGCAGCAGGACAGATTTCTTTTGTAACGTTCCTTATCAAACAGTAAACGGACATTCTACCGCTAGCTGGTCTGAGCATGAACTTCATCAACGAACATTTTCAATAGAAGGAGCAGTTACAAACGTTATTGAGACACTGTACTCCTTCCCTGTGTACGTCTTTTAAGGGCTGCTTTCGGCCCTGGCTTCATTTTTGTGGATGACAATGTGCGACTGGATCGTAGGCACAGGTGGACGAGCTCTTGGAACGAGAGGGAATTCACCAGATGGACTAGCTCCCCATTCTTGCGACTTAATCCCATCGAGACGTACTGCAGAAGGTCTACAGGCAACAACGACCAAGCAGCAATGTCAACCGCGCTAGAGGAGGAAAAAATATGTGTGAAATCTTATGGGACTTAACTGCTAAGGTCATCAATCCCTAAGCTTACACACTACTTAACCTAAATTATCCTAAGGACAAACACACACACCCATGCCCGAGGAGGACTCGAACCTCCGCCGGGACCAGCCGCACAGTCCATGACTGGAGCGCCTCAGACCGCTCGGCTAATCGCGCGCGGCTAGAGGAGGAAAGCTACGCTCTTTTACAAGAACTCGTTACAAACACATAAGCTAGCATGGGAGCATCTTGAAGAGCATTAACTGCCGCTGGTGGTGATCACACACTCTAATAAGAACGCCGGCCGCGGTGGTCTAGTGGTTCTCGGCGCTCAGTCCGGAACCGCGAGGCTACTACGGTCGCAGGTTCGAATCCTGCCTCGGGCATGGATGTGTGTGATGTCCTTAGGTTAGTTAGGTTTAAGTAGTTCTAAGTTCTAGGGGACTGATGACCACAGATGTTAAGTCCCATAGTGCTCAGAGCCATTTGAACCTAATAAGAACCATCTGTCACCTTTTTAAATGCTCATAGGGCCATCATAGATGGCCGTGACTTCAGTGTGATTATAGTCTTTGAATAAGGGTCATTTCTGATCGTCTCATTCCATATTTCAGTTACCTTCTGTACTATACTATAGAAGATCGTTGTATGTATGGTCCAAGTACATCGAGGTTATTACTTGGCCGAGACACATCATGCGAAAGTTACTTTCGTCCTTAAAGTTTGTACTCTACACATCCTCGAAAGTGATTTTCGTATCTGACCTTTCTTCCCACGGTTTCCGAAATCTTTTTTGTGTAAGTGGTTATAGTATTCGCTTGCGCTGGTGCGAAGGGCGGGCACGCGACGCAGATGGGATGTCTGCAGCGGCGGCTGAGAAGGCGCAGCGATGCCGCGGCCCAGATAACGCACAGGCAGAGGCAGAGGCGGGCCCTCGCCTGTTCAGCAGGCTGCAATCTTGCGGTCGCCCCGACACGTTCCCCTTACCTGCCGGCCGGCCGCATCAGCGCGCTTCCGCCGCTGCCTCCCAACTAGCGGCCCATTATGTTCCGGCATCTGTGATCGGCGGTCACCATCGAGCAACGGTACTCCGTACCGCAACACGCCGGGCCTTGTGTAACAAGTGTGGCACGCCGAAAATTATCTTCTGGTCTGCTACTTGCTGCGCGTGCAAACATTTTAGGTTTGGCCTTACCGTGCCAGTTACTTATATCTATTGCAACTAAAAGTTTACTGTTACTATTTACAATTGGGCATCCGGAAAAAAAGATCCCAATATTTACAGAAACGTAGTAGGGATCAAGGGAAGGAAAAAATGTTGCTGTAAAAATAGGTCGTAAGCTTCATATCTTCTAAGTTTCTGCCTGCACGTGTATGAGGAGCATATCTTGCACACCAAGCACTCCGGCGCGAGCCAATTGAGGAAACGCGCGCACGTACTAGTCGTTTATGTAGCATCTACAGGGTGTTTCAAAAATGACCGGTATATTTGAAACGGCAATAAAAACTAAACGAGCAGCGATAGAAATACACCGTTTGTTGCAATATGCTTGGGACAACAGTACATTTTCAGGCAGACAAACTTTCGAAATTACAGTAGTTACAATTTTCAACAACAGATGGCGCTGCAAGTGATGTGAAAGATACAGAAGACAACGCAGTCTGTGGGTCCGCCATTCTGTACGTCGTCTTTCTGCTGTAAGCGTGTGCTGTTCACAACGTGCAAGTGTGCTGTAGACAACATGGTTTATGCCTTAGAACAGAGGATTTTTCTGGTGTTGGAATTCCACCGCCTAGAACACAGTGTTGTTGCAACAAGACGAAGTTTTCAACGGAGGTTTAATGTAACCAAAGGACCGAAAAGCGATACAATAAAGGATCTGTTTGAAAAATTTCAACGGACTGGGAACGTGACGGATGAACGTGCTGGAAAGGTAGGGCGACCGCGTACGGCAACCAGAGAGGGCAACGCGCAGCTAGTGCAGCAGGTGATCCAACACCGGCCTCGGGTTTCCGTTCGCCGTGTTGCAGCTGCGGTCCAAATGACGCCAACGTCCACGTATCGTCTCATGCGCCAGAGTTTACACCTCTATCCATACAAAATTCAAACGCGGCAACCCCTCAGCGCCGCTACCATTGCTGCACGAGAGACATTCGCTAACGATATAGTGCACAGGATTGATGACGGCGATATGCATGTGGGCAGCATTTGGTTTACTGACGAAGCTTATTTTTACCTGGACGGCTTCGTCAATAAACAGAACTGGCGCATATGGGGAACCGAAAAGCCCCATGTTGCAGTCCCATCGTCCCTGCATCCTCAAAAAGTACTGGTCTGGGCCGCCATTTCTTCCAAATGAATCATTGGCCCATTTTTCAGATCCGAAACGATTATTGCATCACGCTATCTGGACATTCTTCGTGAATTTGTGGCGGTACAAACTGCCTTAGACGACACTGCGAACACCTCGTGGTTTATGCAAGATGGTGCCCGGCCACATCGCACGGCCGACGTCTTTAATTTCCTGAATGAATATTTCGATGATCGTGTGATTGCTTTGGGCTATCCGAAACATACAGGAGGCGGCGTGGATTGGCCTCCCTATTCGCCAGACGTGAACCCCTGTGACTTCTTTCTGTGGGGACACTTGAAAGACCAGGTGTACCGCCAGAATCCAGAAACAATTGAACAGCTGAAGCAGTACATCTCATCTGCATGTGAAGCCATTCCGCCAGACACGTTGTGAAAGGTTTCGGGTAATTTCATTCAGAGACTACGCCATATTATTGCTACGCATGGTGGATATGTGGAAAATATCGTACTATAGAGTTTCCCAGACCGCAGCGCCATCTGTTGTTGAAAATTGTAACTACTGTAATTTCGAAAGTTTGTTTGCCTGAAAATGTACTGTTGTCCCAAGCATATTGCAACAAACGGTGTATTTCTATCGCTGCTCGTTTAGTTTTTATTGCCGTTTCAAATATACCGGTCATTTTTGAAACACCCTGTACATCTGCGGAGGGTACTTTGAGCACCTCTATCGGTTCTCCCTTCTATTCCAGCCCCGTATTGTTCGTGGAAAGAAAGAGTGTCGGTATACCTCTGTGTGGGCTCTAATCTCTCTCATTATATCCTCATGGTCTCTTCGCGAGATATACGTAGGAGGGAGCAATATACTGCTTGACCCCTCGGTGAAGGTATGTTCTCGAAACTTCAACAAAAGCCCGTACCGAGCTACTGAGCGTCTCTCTTGCAGAGTCTTCCACTGGAGTTTATCTATCATCTCCGTAATGCTTCCGCGATTACTAAATGATACTGTAACGAAGCACGCTGCTCTCCGTTGGATCTTCTCTATCTCTTCCATCAACCCTATCTGGTACGGATCCCACATTGGTGAGCAGTATTCAAGCAGTGGTCGAACAAGTGTACTGTAATCTACTTTCTTTGTTTTCGGACTGCATTTCCTTAGGATTCTTCCAATGAATCTAAGTCTGGCACCTGCTTTACCGACGATCAACTTCATATGATCATTCCATTTTAAATAACTTCTAATGCCTACTCCCAGATAAGTTATAGAATTAACTGCTTCCAGTTGCTGACCTGCTACAGTGTAGCTAAATTATAAAGGATCTTTCTTTCTATGTATTCGCAGCACATTACACTTGTCTACATTGATATTCAATTGCAATTCACTGCACCATGCGTCGATCTCCAGCATTTCAGTACAATTTTCCATTGTTACAACCTCTCGATATACTACAGCATCATCCGCAAAAAGCCTCAGTGAACTTTCGATGTTATCCACAAAGTCATTTATGTACTGGGTGATCAAAAAGTCAGTACAAACCCGAAAACCTAACAAACCACGGAACAATGCAGACAGAGAGGCAAAACCCGACACACACGCCTGGAACGACATGGGGCTTCACTAGAAATAAAAAATCAATAAATAAATAAATAAATAAAAAGTTCACAAAATGTCCGACAGATGGCTCTGGACAACAAACCGTCAGTGACTGCGCATGACAATCGTGTATAATAGGAGCTGTAATGAGAGAGAGAATCATATGCGCCAGCAGTCGCAGCATGTTGACGTTACCTGAAAAGGCGCTTTTAGTGAAGCTGTATTATCAGAATGGGGAATGTGCTAGTTCAGCGTTACAATACTATCGCCATAGGAAGGGTGTTTGCTTTGGTATCAAGCACGCACCCTACACAAGAACACTTAGAGTATTCCACAGCGTACTACAGCACGTGGCGTATCGGTCAGGTGTGTTATTTTCATCTGGTGTACCCGTAGTGTTCATATGGCGCACTGTTTGTTCTCACACTGCAGTACATTACTCTAATTCGTTTCCGTGTCCGTCACTGGATGTACAGCTACCAATGTAGACCTACTATTCAGTACAGGAGATGGCAGATGGTCTTCTGCTACGGGCAAGCAGATGGAAGCAGCTTACTGGCACGTAACCTTTATGATAATTAATCGAAACCCTCAACTGCCAACAGGTGTTGTTGATATACCACAATAGGGACAGCTGAAAATGTGTGCGCCGACCGGGACTCGAACCCGGGATCTTCTGCTTATATGACAGACGCTCTATCCATCTGAGCCACCGAGAGTACAGAGGATAGCGCGACTGCAGGGACTTATCCCTTGCACCCACATTCCCAACTGTCCACAACCTACATTCGTAATGTTCCTAAAGGATATTTGCCCATTCCTCATTACTCGCGCCAAATAAGGTGACGATTCCCGTAAGAGTTCGGGCAAAGTGAGCGCATTCGCCCTGAAGGAGGTCAATGATGCGGTAGCCTTTAACTATATGAAGATAGTGACTGTTCCGAAAGAACAGAAACCAATTACAACACCTGTTGGCAGCAGAGGGTTTCGATTAATTATCATTTCTTTCTAGAGAAGCTGCATAGTCATCATGGGTATCTGTTCTTTCAGAACAGTTACTAATCTTCATATATGTAACCTTTATGTTGCCAAATACTCACGAAGCCGTACACCATTTGAAGGTCTTATTTCAATAGTGGTACAAGTATATTGTCCCCTATGTGCGCAATAATTCTGAGAACTTAGAACATCTTTTCCAATTTAAACTGTCGATTGCTTTACGTCCTCAAATGGTGTGTATTTTTGACTATGCTTCATACTTCCCCACTTAAATAGTAACAATGCTATATTTGAAACTTCCTGGCAGATTATAACTGTATACCGGACCGAGACTCGAACTCGGGACCTTTGCCTTTCGCGGGCAAGTGCTCTACCATCTGAGCTACCCAAGGACGACTCACGCCCAGTCCTCACAGCTTTACTTCCGCCAGTACCCGCGAAAGGCAAAGGTCCCGAGTTCGAGTCTCGGTCCGGCACACAATCTGCCAGGAAGTTTCATATCAGCGCACACTCCGCTGCAGAGTGAAAATCTCATTCTGGAATGCTATATTTGCTTCTCTCGTGCGTTTAACTGGAACAAAATAGCTTTCATTTCTTCGCCCTTCTTCTGTATATTATTGTTATATAAATGCAGGCCGGCCGGAGTGACCGAGCGGATCTAGGCGCTACAATCTGGAACCGCGCGACCGCTACGGTCGCAGGTTCGAATCCTACCTCGGGCATGGACGTGTGTGATGTCCTTAGGTTAGTTAGGTTTAAGTAGTTCTAAGTTCTAGGAGACTGATGACCTCAGATGTTAAGTCCTATAGTGCTCAGAGCCATTTGAGGCGTCTTGTCACGGTTCGCGCGGCTCACCCCGTCGGAGGTTCGAGTCCTCCTTCGGGCATGGCTCTGTGTGTGTGTTGTCCTTAGAGTAAGTTAGCTTAAGTTAGATTAAGTAGTGTGTAAGTCTAGGGAGCGATGACCTCAGCAGTTTGGTCCCATAGGAACTTACCTCAAATTTCCAAATTTTCCATTATGGTGTGGACTTAGTGCGGGACGACATGTGCAGCTTACTTTCTGACGTCCCTACGTCCTTCTTCACTCTTAGGTCTCGTGAAGAAAAATGAGCAGCGATCGGAGAATCACAAAAATTAAAACTAAAATGCACCTCTGTACAGTCGTTCTCCCCACGCACCATTTTAGAACGAGACAGAGAAAGGTGCACACTCCTCCACGCACGGTAAATGCGTCCTCTCATGGGACGTTAAAAAGTTCGTAGAAAAGGAACAGCGTGGAATTTCACGTTTCACTACTTTTTAAAGCGTGCAACGAAGAATGTTGCATGTTATATTTTTGCCTCGTGGAGAGTAAAGTGGTCACTTAGGTGGAGCATTAGTCTTACATCAAAAAACAGGACTTAGGTGGCGCCATATTGCAATAAGTCTGGAGCTGGACTCCATATTCTGTGGTTTTTATATTGTAGCCAACGTGGTATGGATATAAGCTGTTTCTAAACAAAAGCACATTGAGGGCCTCTCCAAAGCGCATCGTTTTAGATACCATTTGTTACAGTAAAATAACATACAGGTAGTTAAAAGTTCTTGTGTATGATGCGTTTTGTGTTATAACTTGCATGCTATGAAAGAATATCGTTTCAATACCACCTCACAATGGCCGGCCGGTGTGGCCGTGCGGTTCTAGGCGCTTCAGTCTGGAACCGCGTGACCGCTACGGTCGCAGGTTCGAATCCTGCCTCGGGCATGGATGTGTATGATGTCCTTAGGTTAGGTAGGTTTAAGTAGTTCTAAGTTCTAGGGGACTGATGACCACAGATGTGAAGTCCCATAATGCTCAGAACCATTTGAACCACCTCACAATGATTTACCAAACGCCCGTTGTTTTTGGTTTAATTTGTCGTATTTCAGTACCATATAACAACATTTATACGGCAAAAAGTGTTATCTGCGGTAGTCCATGTTATTTATTATACATACCGTATATGCTGCAGTACTTGTTGCATAGGCCAACGACTGGAATGTTTCCCCAGTGGCCAGAAATCTTAACGTGACTGCCAGTCTACGTCAGAAAGTAAACACAAGTTACACGGTACGAGCTTTTGCTATTATGAAACTGTGTGTAAAAGTTTTATATCTGTCTCTTGCTTTTCTGGACTGCCTTTTACCTGTATCTTGTCGATAAAGGTGTTTTTCGATTATGGTCAGTACCTTCGCAAAAAATATCTTCATCTATTCGAATGAAGTTACGAAACGAATTTCGATATTGAAATATATATATAGATTTAGTACGTTACTCAGCGTGGCGGTAGTCAGTAAGACGTCGAGATTATGGATATTATGCAAGCGCATACTGACATTAGGCACTGTACTTTAACTATATTCAATTTAAAAGCGAAAATGAGATGGAGATTCAACTGAGTTAACGAATAACTTCTACTAGTATACTGGTATACGATTCCAGTTCACCCCTCAGCGTCAGTTAAGGCTTGAAGATGCTGTAATGAGCCACCGAAACAGGTTGCTATACAATAAATACACTGAATGGACGGCTGGAGGTGTTTCATTTTAATACATGAGCTTGATGAAGATTCTTGTAGCAAATGATAGGTACCACTTATACTTATTAACGAAGAGAATACATGAATTTATATTAGGTAAACTTTAACTATGTAATTTGAAAACCTAATCCTAGATACTTCATCTACTGCGACAGATGTCTTTTAAGTCTTGGGGCTCTGTGCAGAATGACCGGGTACATTGAACCTGCAGCACGGTCATTGCCCCCTAGGTAAATCACTATTTAAACTGAATTTCAACTATAATTACAACCTACTGCTGCTCTTTCAATCTCCTTGCAGTGAGTTGCACTAGCTTACATGCGGATTCCTGTCTGCTTATAAAGACGCAAGGAGACTCTGAATTAACTGGAAGTGTCCAAAATCTGATGCACTGTTAGCAGTTCATTTCAGATTCGCCGCAGAATAACTATGCTGAAACTCCGTGAGATCGCTTGCTGTTATTTTGTTAGAATTGTTATGAATAGAATGTAATAAATTCAGTGAAAGGCATAAAGATTGAAGTTAAACACACTTTTTCAGCATTGATGAGTGTGCACTTTGTGATCGGATTTGATCATACTGATGCTCAAAGATAAATTTACTTGCACTGCAGAACTCAGACCAGAATACTTCCATTACAGATTTAAACATAATTTCCACTGCAATAATACATTGCTGGCCATTAAAATTGCTACACCGAGAAGAAATGCAGATTATAAACGGGTATTCATTGGACAAATATACACTCCTGGAAATGGAAAAAAGAACACATTGACACCGGTGTGTCAGACCCACCATACTTGCTCCGGACACTGCGAGAGGGCTGTACAAGCAATGATCACACGCACGGCACAGCGGACACACCAGGAACCGCGGTGTTGGCCGTCGAATGGCGCTAGCTGCGCAGCATTTGTGCACCGCCGCCGTCAGTGTCAGCCAGTTTGCCGTGGCATACGGAGCTCCATCGCAGTCTTTAACACTGGTAGCATGCCGCGACAACGTGGACGTGAACCGTATGTGCGGTTGACGGACTTTGAGCGAGGGCGTATAGTGGGCATGCGGGAGGCCGGGTGGACGTACCGCCGAATTGCTCAACACGTGGGGCGTGAGGTCTCCACAGTACATCGATGTTGTCGCCAGTGGTCGGCGGAAGGTGCACGTGCCCGTCGACCTGGGACCGGACCGCAGCGACGCACGGATGCACGCCAAGACCGTAGGATCCTGCGCAGTGCCGTAGTGGACCGCACCGCCACTTCCCAGCAAATTAGGGACACTGTTGCTCCTGGGGTATCGGCGAGGACCATTCGCAACCGTCTCCATGAAGCTGGGCTACGGTCCCGCACACCGTTAGGCCATCTTCCGCTCACGCCCCAACATCGTGCAGCCCGCCTCCAGTGGTGTCGCGACAGGCGTGAATGGAGGAACGAATGGAGACGTGTCGTCTTCAGCGATGAGAGTCGCTTCTGCCTTGGTGCCAATGATGGTCGTATGCATGTTTGGCGCCGTGCAGGTAAGCGCCACAATCAGGACTGCATACGACCGAGGCACACAGGGCCAACACCCGGCATCATGGTGTGGGGAGCGATCTCCTACACTGGCCGTACACCACTGGTGATCGTCGAGGGGACACTGAATAGTGCACGGTACATCCACACCGTCATCGAACCCACTGTTCTACCATTCCTAGACCGGCAAGGGAACTTGCTGTTCCAACAGGACAATGCACGTCCGCATGTATCCCGTGCCACCCAACGTGCTCTAGAAGGTGTAAGTCAACTACCCTGGCCAGCAAGATCTCCGGATCTGTCCCCCATTGAGCATGTTTGGGACTGGATGAAGCGTCGTCTCACGCGGTCTGCACGTCCAGCACGAACGCTGGTCCAACTGAGGCGCCAGGTGGAAATGGCATGGCAAGCCGTTCCACAGGACTACATCCAGCATCTCTACGATCGTCTCCATGGGAGAATAGCAGCCTGCATTGCTGCGAAAGGTGGATATACACTGTACTAGTGCCGACATAGTGCATGCTCTGTTGCCTGTGTCTATGTGCCTGTGGTTCTGTCAGTGTGATCATGTGATGTATCTGACCCCAGGAATGTGTCAATAAAGTGTCCCCTTCCTGGGACAATGAATTCACGGTGTTCTTATTTCAATTTCCAGGAGTGTATTGTACTAGAACTGACATGTGATGGCATTTTCACGCAATTTGGGTGGATAGATCCTGAGAAATCAGTACCCAGAACAACCACCTCTGGCCGTAATAACGACCTTGATACGCCTGGGCATTCAGTCAAACAGAGCTTGGATGGCGTGTACAGGTACAGCTGCCCATGCAGCTTCAACACGATACCACAGTTCATCAAAAGTAGTGACTGGCGTATAGTGACGAGCCAGTTGCTCGGCCATCATTGATCAGACGTTTTCAATTGGTGAGAGATCTGGAGAATGTGCTGGCCAGGGCAGCAGTCGAACATTTTCTGTATCCAGAAGGGCCCGTACAGGTCCTGCAATATGCGGTCGTGCATTATACTGCTGAAATGTAGGGTTTCGCAGGGATCGAATGAAGGGTAGAGCCACGGGTCGTAACACACATTAAATGTAACGTCCACTGTTCAAAGTGCCGTTAATGCGAACAAGAGGTGACCGAGACGTGTAACCAATGGCACCTCACACCGTCACGCTGGGTGATACGCCAGTATGGCGATGACGAATACACGCTTACAATGTGCATTCACCACGATGTCGCCAAACACGGATGCGACCATCATGATGCTGTAAACAGAACCTGGATTCATCCGAAAAAATGACGTTTTGCCATTCGTGCACCCAGGTTCGTCGTTGAGTACACCATCGCAGGCGCTCCCGTCTGTGATGCTGTGTCAAGGGTAGCCGCAGCCATGGTCTCTGAGCTGATAGTCCATGCTGCTGCAAAGGTCGTCGAACTGTTCCAGCAGACGGTTGTTGTCTTGCGAATGTTTCCATCTGTTGACTGAGGGATCGAGACGTGGCTGCACGATCTGTTACAGCCATGCGGATATGATGCCTGTCACCTCGACTGCTAGTGATTCGAGGCCGTTGGGATCCAGCACGGGCGTTCCGTATTACCCTCCTGAACCCACCGATTCCATATTCTGCCAACAGTCATTGGATCTCGACCAGCGTGAGCAGCAATGTCGCGAGACGATAAACCGCAATCGTGATAGGCTTCAATCCGACCTCTATCAAAGTTGGAACCGTGATGGTCCGCATTTCTCCTCCTTACAGGAGGCATCACAACAATGTTTCACCAGGCAACGCCGGTCAACTGCTGTTTGTATATGAGAAATCAATAGGAAACGTTCCTCATGTCAGCACGGTGTCGCCACCGGCGCCAACCTTGTGTGAATGCTCTGAGAAGCTAATCATTTGAATATCACAGCATCTTCTTCCAGTTGGTGAAATTTAGCGTCTGTTGCACGTCATCTTCGTGGTGTAGCAATTTTAATGGCCGGTAGTGTACTTATTTATTTATAATTCATAGCGATAACAGTTTGCAGGTTATTTCAGAGCGTGCATCAACTACGGCGGATACCCCCATCTGGTGTGCTTCGCGATCAGAAACACGACACGCGAGAGGACGGGTTAAGGTGGCTTGCGGAGTACAGCTTTAGAAAATAAAGACGCTTTACAGTGGAGTGCGTTGTTCAGTGGCCGAGCCGGTATGAATGGAGACGGGCGCCTCGGCGACTGTCGGCGGTGCACGCGGCGGCCGTCCGGTGTGGGCTGTGCTCTGCGCTGCGCTGGTTCGGCGCCTGATTTATGCCGCCAAATTGAAGACGCGGCCGCGCGCCGCACGACTTATGCAAATGGGCTCCCCGCCGGGTCGCAGGTCGCGAACCCCGGACCGTCGCCCGCCGAAGAAAGTTGCTGCGCGCTCTGGGAACGGACGAAACCTACGTTCCGGGAAGACCTGCGGACAGTCCGAACCGTCACACCGCGGTCTACATTTGCCCCACATAGCCAGATCAAGTACTCTTCATCTATAGAGCAATGAATACAAACAACGCTAGAAAAAACGTTTCAAGTATCTTAAGATGCACTGACCTGTGCGCCTTGCGGCTAAACGACGTGTCTACCCTTTCATTATATGCAAGAAGAGACGTGCCACATTCTCAGCACGTATGCGTGTGATATTTGATTCACACCTGAGATGAATTTCCACCTGTGCGACATTCCGTGCGCACTACGTAGATTCGGCCGTTGCACGAAGAGGCACGAGGGTGCATGCAACGGTGTAGAGTCACGCACGCCTTGTTGTTCAAATTGGTTCAAATGGCTCTGAGCACTATAGGACTTAACATCTGAGGTCATCAGTCCCCTAGACTTAGAACTACTTAAACCTAACTAACCTAAGGACATCGCACACATCCATGCCCGCGGCAGGATTCGAACCTGCGACCGTAGCAGTCGCGCGGTTCCAGACTGAAGCGCCTAGAAACGCTCGGCCACCGCTGCCGGCTGAATTCAGTTGTCTCCCCAATCCAGACGAGGAGACACGTACAACAGCCGTGCGCGATTCATCATTTGTTTCATTATTTCTCATTGTTAACCCATTAACTGGCACCATTACCATTTGGGGATTAATCTTTGTAACGGAAATTTAGTAGTTGTAGTTATGTTTGGCATTAATTGTTACTACTTTGCATTGTTCTCTACTCCTTTGTCAAACTTGTAAATTTTATTTTGCTCAGTTGCTGTTAAAGGAGTGAGCTATACAGGATTATTTGTGTGAAAATGTAAAGTTTTCAGATTTTCAACAGTTGAACATTTTTAGAACAGCGTAAGCTATATTACTACGTAAATAAATTACAGCGCCTGTATACTGACATGTTCTGTGCTGGTTTAGAAGAGGTTTATATTGTTTTCCCACAGCCATTGCATTTAGTATGGGAAGCGTCAACTGAACCCTTTACACCATCAGTCGTTTTCACAAAAGAAACCACGACGCGTCGACAACTTGGAAAATTTGTGGTAAGGTCTTACGGGACCAAACTGCTGAGGTCATCGGTCCCTAAGCTAATCACTACTTAATTTAACTTGAACTAACCTACGCTAAGGACAACACACACACCCATGCCCGAGGGAGGACTCGAACCTCCGACGGGGGCAGCAGCGCGGACCACGACAAGGCACCCAAGACCGCGCGGCGTCGACAAGTGACAAACAGCATACAGACGTCAAAACAGAAGATATTTCACATTCTGACTGCTTACAGCGCCACATTTTCACATGATGGTAGAAAGTGAAGCGAATACTTTTTTCAGCGTACTTCGCAAGCGCACCGATTAATGAACATACCTACTATGTTTCAGCGTCTTGCGATGTATACAGCCCGTACTGCAACACTCTGAACACATGACATATTTAGGCGGATATCGTACACCGGGAGCTGAATTAATTCATTGAACTGACTATTTGCTGTGGCTGTCAATATGTGGGAAGTTAAAATATTTACGCTGCTCTATTTTGAATAAAACACTAGGCAGTGCAGACACGGGTGTGTTCTGAATGCATGACAAATGAATCACTAACATATTTATACTGTAGCTCAGTGTTCGATACGGGTTGGCAAATATTTTTTTTTATTTTTTTGTTATAGCGTTCGAAAAATCCAAGGTGTATGCTTTGCATCTGAAATATATTGCGGTAAATGTGTGAGGAATGGATCGTTTCGTTCCGGAACTAGACTGGCTGCAGTTTTAATACCCCGTGAGACATGAAACCCTCCGACCAGTGAACGACGGCGTAATAACACAGTTTTATGTTGTAGATGGTCGCAGTTGAATTAATCTGTATGTGACAAATAAAGCGCTTCCAACTGTACTTTAACTTTTTTGGGTTATCAGTCTTCTGACTGATTTGATGCGGCCGGCCACGAATTCCTCTCCTCTGCCAACCTCTTCATCTCAGAGTAGCATTGCAACCTGCCTCCTCAATTATTTGTTGGATGTATTCCAATCTCTGTCTTCCTCTACAGTTTTCTCCCTCAACAGATCCCTTTAGTACCATGGAAATCATTCCCTCATGTCTTAACAGACGTCCTATCATCCTGTCCCTTCTCCTTATCAGTGTTATCCATATACTCCTTTCCTCTCCGATTCTGCGCAAAATTTCCTCAATCCTTACCTTATCAGTCCCCATAATTTTCAACATTCGCCTTTAGCACCAAATCTCGAATGCTTCGATTCTCTTCTGTTCCTGTTTTCGAACAGCCCATGTTTGAGTACCATACAATGCTGTACTCCAGACGTACATCAGCCGGCCGGGGTGGCCGAGTGGTTCTAGGCGCTACAGTCTGAAACCGCGCGACAGCTACGGTCGCAGGTTCGAATCCTGCCTCGGGCATGGATGTGTGTGATGTCCTTAGGTTGGTTAGGTTTAAGCAGTTCTAAGTTCTAGGTGACTGATGACCTCAGAAGTTAAGTCCCATAGTGCTCAGAGCAATTTGAACCATTTTGAACGTACATTCTCAAAACTTTCTTCCTCAAGGCCGATATTTGATACTAGTAGACTTCTCTTGGCCAGGAATGCTCTTTTTGCCATTGCTAGTTTGCTTTTGATGTCCTCCTTGCTCCGTCCGTCATTGGTTATTTTACTGCCTAGGTAGCAGAGTTCCTTAATTTCATCTATTTCGTGACCCTGAATCCTGATGTTAAGTTTCTCGCTTTTCTAATTTCTGCTACTTCTCATTACTTTCGTCTTTTTTCGATTTACTCTCAATCCATATTCTGTACTCATTAGATTTTATATGAACCTTTATGAGCGTTGATAGCTCGACCGTTTAAAACTCAAAAGAAATAGGGAAGCGGCGGATAGTATCCCTCCGATGCTAGTAGCTGGGACTTATTCTTATTTTTCCATTTCGTTGTAGGTTGATTCTGTTTTAACATGTCACTTTTTACAACCAGGGGATTTGATTCGTCCTACTTTTTGCGGGAAATAGCATTTTATTTAGGCCAGGTTGAATACCCATCCTCCCCAACTTATAACTTTATTGTTTTAGCGAAGTGTATTTTCATTTTGGTTGTCAAACGGTTTATATTATTAGGATTCGTGTCCGTTTTGGGATCATAATGTCAACTGTATGTTTTGTTCAGACTCACACCTGAGAATGTGATTTGATATCATGCAACCGGTCGCGTTCCTATAAACAAAGATTCATGTACAGCTGGAAGCGGTTTATTTGTCTAATATGGCGCCATGATCAGTAGCGAACGCGGATGAAGTCTCTCCTTTCCCACACAGGGCTCATCTCGAGAGTATGGAGGTGACGTCAGCGATCATGCTGTGGCAAGACAAGCTCGGCGATGTGGCTGCGATGGAAGGGGAAACGGTCCGTCATAATTGGGTCGTCAGCGGCGGCTAACAACTTAATAGCAGGTGTGCCGAGGGATACAAGGCGGTTGCAATGTCAGGGTGCCGCGGCCCTGACCTCACGCCGATTACGAATTCTTTTAATGTGCCACGAGCTGCCACGTACGCTTGCTTCTTAACTCTACAAGAGGTCGGCACCGGGCGGAAAAAGACGGTAAGCATCCAAATGCTGTGTTGGAAATGAAATGCATCTGAGCTCTTCGGATGTTATGCGCCTGTATTACAGTGATTAAAAAATATCGCCAAGAGGATAATTGAGTTGCTAGCAACTGTACGCAACTCCACTCGTGCAGTGAAATAGAGGATAACAATCGGTTTGGGTGTGCTTGCCGCGGAAAGAAGCCATAATGTGCTTGAAACTTCTGCTTTGGCGCGATGGCTCACACCTACAAAAAATGACAAATGGCCCCTGATGTCCTCGAGATTGGTACTATGTCAGACTGTGACACCACCATACGATCATCATGAAGTAATCTGCTTATTTATAAACTCAGTGCAGTGACGTTCAAGCACACGCAACAAAATATCATATGTTGTATTGTATGTTAACCGGGGACCTAGAAACGACGGAGAGGCTCCGTCCCCGCCGCAGCCGCAGTGGTCCACAACCCCACGACGACTACCGCAGTCCACTTCACCCCTCCGCCGCCCCACAACGAACCAAGGGTTATTGTGCGGTTCGGCCCCCGGTGGACACTCCCCCCCCCCCACCCCCCACCCCACCCCCACCCCCGGGGAACGTCTCACACCAGACGAGTGTAACCGCTATGTTTGCGTGGTAGAGTAATGGTGGCGGACGCGTACGTGGAGAATTTGTTTGCGCAGCAAGCGCCGATATAGTGTAACTGAGGCGGAGTAAGGGTAACAAGCCCGCATTCGCCGGGGCAGATGGAAAACCGCCTAAAAACCATCCACAGACTGGCCAGTTCGCCGGACCTCGACACAAATCCGCCGGACGAATTTGTGCTGGGGACTAGGCGCTCCTTCCCGCCCTGGCACGGCCAACCGGGTGGGCTCTAACAAAATATTAGTTGCAGCCTAAAAGAGAGCACAGCTCTCGCTTTGGAGCGCTGTAGGTGGCGGTCACGTGACGTTCCAACGCTGACCTAAGTCATGCAAGTAACTTGGTATGCGTGTGCATCTCAGAACGGATGACAAATGAATCACTAACATATCATAGCCATTTAACACAGCGTAAGAAAGGTGATCGGTAAAGGTACTCCTATAAAGTCCAAACTAACAGGGACCAGAGATGAGTTCCTCTTCTTGTTAATGACAACTGGTTTCAATCCACTGATAGGAAATGCTTCCGACAGTGAATGCACGTACATCCTTTTTTTTTCTTTTGACCACGTAAAATTTTTAATTGACTTCATTATGTCCGAAGTGCCTGTTTTTGTTACACGTATATCTGTGCGATGGGTTGTAGAGGATTTTTGTCACATCTACAGATAGCATCTATTTGGCGAAGCCGATAACATATACGAGGGCTGTTCATTTATTAAGGTCTAGAGGATTTCCTGTTTGAGTCACCAGTCTTCTGACTCGTCTAATGTGGCTCATGGCGAGTTCGTCTCCTCAGTCAACCTTGCAACCTTCGTCCCCAACTATTTGCTGGCTGTATCCCTAGCTCTGTCTTCCTCTACGGCTTTTACCCTCTGCAGCTCACTCTAGTACCATGGAAGTTATCCCGAATGTCTTGACATATGTCTTATCCCTTTAGTGACCAAATTATTTGCAGAAGTTGTAGACTTTTTAAGAGCACTTTATTGGGCTAAGAAACCATTCATAAAATCATAGTTTAAATCTTGAAACTAAGAGTTTAGCCTACGAGTATAAAAAAAATTAGTGGGAACTATTGTACCCACCGAACTCTGGAGTAATTTTAAAAAATGTATATCCTTTATTTTTAGTACAAAAAGCATGTTAAACGTTACATTTATATTTGTATTAGTTCGTATTGTCCTTTGAGTTCACTAAGGTGATGTACTATGGAACTTAGAGAAGCATGGTGCTACACACAAAGGTACACGACAGTTGCTACACATTATTTTTGTTATCTTTTCTTTGTTCTTGGTGCTACATTGACGGCATCTTCTATTTGTTGTACCTTTTGTAGGCAAATGAGTTCCAACTTTCTCCAGATGAACTTCATCTGGTACTCCAGACACGCCTCTTTTTGGTGTTTGAAAATGAACGGGCCTTCCTCTTCGCTTATCTTCTACATCTTCGGGTAAAGCGTACAAAATTCTGAAAACCTCATCTGGCGTCAGTCCACACATTCTAAACAATAACAAACAAACAATAACTACGATGCCGATTGCACAGCCATATTCATTGCACTTCACACAAGTTCAGTAGGAATAATAGTTCCCACTAACTTACCTTGTATTATTTACATAATTTTCAGTCAAACCAAGCAAATATACACGAATACTATCTCCCTCGCAAATATAAAAGTAGATAAATACAACACAAGTCATTTCACACGCAAAACGAAAGCACACTGTACAAAAAACGCTGTAGCGGTCGAAACAGTGGCTCGTTTTCACGCGGAAACTGCGCCTCTGCATTGATTGACTAACAAGGTAGAAATACAACCGCTTTCGCACACCCGTTGACAATCTACATGTATTTAGCATACTCTAATAGAGATGACAGCACAAGTTAGAAGTGGGAAAACGGGTTACCACTGAACTTACAGCAAAAACAAATAAGTGGGAACTATAGTTATCAAAGGTCACTAAAGGGTTAACATTCTGTCCCTTCTTGTCAGGTTTTCGCCGGTTCCGTCGAGAACCTCCCCATTTAACAGTAGAATTCCCATTGCACTCTTAATGTTTCCCCGAAGGTTGTTTTGACTCTCTTATATGCTCAGTCAGTGCTTCCGACAGTAATTTTTTTTCGATTTCTTCAGATTTTTCATGCAGCCATTTCGCCTTCGCTTCCCTGCACTTTTTACGTATTTCATTCCTAAGTGACTTGTATTATTGAATTTCCCTGAAAATTTCTTTAGTTCCTCCCCTCATCGATCAAATGAAGTATTTTTCGTAACCCATGGTTTCTTCGCAGTTACGTTCCTTGCACCCGTGGTCTAGTAGTAGTCGTCTTTGATTAGTAATCAAAACGTCCTCGGGATACATCCAGCAAATAACTGACGACGTGTGTTATAATTTTACGCTGAGATGAAAAGAGTAATCTGTGGCGGGCCGCATCAAATTGCTCAGAAGACGGTTAGAGAAAAAGCTCCAATCGATCGCGAAATGGAATCCACATCGAAAATCCGTTTAATCATCGGTCAGATGTATTGGGCATTGTCTCTAGCATGCACACCGATGGCGTCAGGTCACTCTTTTCAGTTCTGACCGAACAGTGACCACGTAAAGAAGCCTAGAAAGTGTATCCCGACATAACGTACATTTCATGCATTTCCTTCTTCGTGACAATTCTCAGCTGCACGCTACAAGGGAAATGAAGAAGCTCCTGCAGTGTTTTCGATGGAAAGTGTTTGATCACTCATCATACAGCCCTGACTTGCCTCTCTCTGAATTTCATCCCTGCTCACATGAGCTGCTGGCTATGAAGACAACACTCCGGCACAGACAGCGAGCTGGATACCAGTGTAGAGACTTGGCGGAAACCACGAGCAGCTGTCCTCTATGAAGAGGGTGCTGGAAAGTTGGTGCAACAATACGAGAAATGTCTAAGTCGGAGCGGCGACTATGCAGAGAAATAGCTGAAAAATGTAGATAACTGTTGCAAATAAACCTTTTTTGATTTTCAGCGAGGTTTCCATTTCGCGACAGATCAGACCTTAATAAACACAGAGCTTTCATATACAAGCGAACTTTGACGAAATAATCTATTGTACAACCATCTCAACCATTTTCTGTGCAAACATTGTGAAGGGAACGTCATGCAACGGACATCTGATGTCGAATATCTCACAGTAGCAAATAAAGATCCATGTCTTCAACGGGAAAAAGAGTATATTGACTGCACAGGTCTCTACATATGGTCCGATGAGTAGTTATTTTTCTTCTTTTCAAGTGATACAAGGCGTAGAGTTCGCCGAAAGACCAGTGAGGTATGATCCACGCAGTGTATGGAGGATGTAACTCAAGCTAGAAGATGCTCTGTGATTTTCTAGGAGCATTCTTCCTACCATGGCTTTTGTCCACTCAAGTCACTGAACATGAACCAGGAGGTTATTTCAACATTCTCAGTCATTCAATGTTGCGTTTCCTTCTACATCTTCGTAAGTATGCTGTAGACACTCCCATCTTTCAAGATGATAACAGCTGTGCTCAAAGATCCACACACAGATGTTCCTTTCTTGAAGAGCACTAGTACCGTATCGCCCCTTGCCCGGTGCGCTTCTACAAAGACGATAGTAAGGTGATCATCGTGAAATAAAAAATATACCAGGCTTTCAGAGCGAATACAATTAGTGTCACACTTTATCAGCTGTGGCAGACCTCAACGTGATAGTAGGCCTGTGGGATACAATAGAATGGGGAATAGATTGATGTCTGACAATTAGTTTCAAGAGGATACTGCAGACCATCCACGAGAAAGAAATTACTTCAGTGATGGCGAATAAAGGTCAGTGGGTCACCAAGGGGTATCGGGACGGAAAACGATGCAGCCATGGATGTTTTCTCCAAGGAATTTCACATGAGTCATGAGGACATTGCATTTTTGACACCCAGCCATATCTAAATAACCTATAATCTAGGTTTCTCATTCATCTGTTACCTTCCTCGAGGACTCCCGGAAACGGCATCCGCCACAGCAGGAAGACTGCACCAAGTTCTGATGGATCAGATTCCTCATTTTATTGGTAACGGCACTCGCTATCACGTGATGTAGGAACTCCACAGGCGCAGGCAAGCTTTCTTAATGAATAGCTTGAATAAGGCTTTGTCTCGTGGCAAAGCAGTAAATCCGATCTAGTCTCGAAATATTTTCTAGGGAGTCCCGAAATTTATAGCCGATGACGGCTGGGTGGCTCAGAGGGAAAGTACCAGACCATGGATCCAAAGGTTTCAGGTTTGATGCCCGGTAAGTACTAAGATTTTTATCTCACTTCTTTCGCTTCTGGCGGTATTCGTTACGATCAAAATATTAAAAATTCTAAGATGCACCGCGGTTCTGAACCAACCTTAATCTATCTACCCCCATAACCGACTGGGTAGCACAATTCAAAAGTCGGAGGAAATAATCAATGTACCACCTCTAATAGGATCAAGTCAAGTAAAATACACCACAAATTCTGTAGCACAGCCTGAAAGCAAGTGATCAATTCGAACATGGCATTTTCGTACAATAAACTGAAGTCCGGAGGTGGAATGCTTCTTCACTCAGCGTAATGTGACGAGAGTATTTACCTGATTAATGGGTGCTTTCGCGTGTTCAGTAAGTTTGTAGATTCCATTTTTCTATTCGGTATTTCCACAATCGACCCAACTGTGTTCTTCTAGTGCTACATCAGTATTACACGTATTCGTTGCCACTACACCAACCAGACTGTGAAATTAGAGTTGCTCCAGGACAGAAAGAAGGTCAGCATTGTCCGTAATGTCATCTGTCTTTTTTTATCGCACTGGAGACCTAAATTTCTACAGACAATGCAGCTATCATCAGTGCGTTATATGTATTCATGTAAACTCAACGTAGTATAACGTCACCCTTTCCGGTGCAACTCTGGCATGTATAAGCATTAGCTTGTAGCTGCCGAGTTACATTGGAATGTGTGTCGTTATAATTGCGTTCAAGTCTACATGACTACTTATAACGCACTGTCAGCTGGAATCTAGGCCTGCAACGCAATAAAAAAGACATGACATTACGACCGATGCTGACCTTTCTGTTCTCCCGGCGCCCACTCCGTCCTTCGATGCTCATTTGTTTTCCGGAGCCCGCACTGTTATTTTGTGAAAGGTACATTCTCTCAACATTTTTCATCTCTAATGGATGGTACGGCCGCGAGTTGATGATAAACTGAGTGCCAGATCCCGAAACTATTTTAAATGGAAAACTCCGATCCATTTATTAGGTTCTCAGAGATCTTTTTTGTCGATAGTTCCTTTAATTATGCTGTCCGTGTACCTTGTGAGTATCCGTGTCTCGTGGATGACCGAAATAAATTAGACGATTCGGCAAATGAAATGAATAATTGGTGGGGGGGGAGGGTGTCGGTACAGGGCGTAGTGCTCTAGAATAGCACCAAAGATATGGCAAATATTATCCGTCGAATATACGACGCATTTCCATTAACATTACTGAGATAGGTTTCGAGTGGGGGCTAAAACAGTGCTCGTCAAAATTTTTGCTCGAGAGACAATACTAACATTGTAAGGCGGCATCTTGGGCCGCATATGTACCGA
Organism: Schistocerca piceifrons; assembly: GCF_021461385.2. Taxonomy (NCBI): domain Eukaryota; kingdom Metazoa; phylum Arthropoda; class Insecta; order Orthoptera; family Acrididae; genus Schistocerca; species Schistocerca piceifrons. Next base: position 635,891,140 of record NC_060141.1, read on the forward strand.
TCTTATTACTAATTGGAAACTGTTGTGGACTTGGCAAGACAGCGAAGCCACTAGGAGGTAGCCGAAAGGCACGCGCTTAAGCTCACGCAGGCTGGCGTGAGGTCTGGAACAGTTAAAGGAGTTGAGTCTAGTAAAAAAAGTACGTAGCTTCTGGTGTGGTGTCACCGCCAGACACCACACTTCCTAGGTGGTAGTTTAAATCGGCCGCGGTCCATGTAGTACATGTCGGACCCGCGTGTCGCCACTGTGATCGCAGACCTAGCGCCACCACCTAGGCAGGTCTCGTGATACGAGAGTGGACTCGACCCCAGTTGTACGAGGACCAAGCTACCGCCCAGTTGTACGAGAACCAAGCTACCGCCCAGTTGTACGCGAACCTAGCTATCGCCCAGTTGTACGAAGCCTTTCTCTCTCATTAGCCGAGAGACACAATAGCCATCAGAAGTTAAGGGCTAAGAACTAGCAAGGAGCCATTTGTATCAGTGCCTATAGCGTACGAGTATTCCAGAGAGAGATGTATTCCAAGGATAAATAAAAGTTAAGTAAAAAGCATCTACATACTTTTCTTCTTATTCATTTATAAGTTCTCATGTTCCAGACTTCACGCCCGTATGTTTATTGCCGTTCGTGCACTATCGGCCACAGCGTTAGTTTAGCTTTCTTTTGCAGAAGTCAACTCCACAGTGTCGGTCCAGGTACCGACACCACAACATATGGCGACGAGCTAAAGAGTTTGTATTACTTTGTTTGTACCATTGCTGACGTTTCAAGTGTTCTGATTGTTTCTATTTAATTGTGTCATGGCTTCGCCACATTCTCCAGATGTACTGTCCGAATTTTATCGCTTGCAGAATCAGCAGACGCAGGCGTTACTGGATGCCCTTGGACAGCTCGTCCAGGGTCAACGTGCGCTGCACACCGATGCGGCCGCAGCCACTTCACCGCTACCGCAGCCACAACCTGCCGTTGCACCGCCTTTTAGGCACTACGACCCGAACCACGAGACCTGGCAAGAGTGGTCTCGTCAGTTCGCCTTTCACATGGCTGCATACAGAATTCAAGGTAATGAGCGGCAGCCGTTTTTGCTTTCTTGTGTCGGTGTGTCCACATACCGTGTGATAGTGAAATTGTTTCCCCGACGCGACGTAGCAACTTTGTCCTACGAGGAAATTTTGTCTGCCTTAGATGCCTATTTCAAAGAAACAGTTAATGTGGTTGCAAAACGGTATACGTTCTTTCGTACAAAACGTACGGCCGGTCAAACTAATAGGGAGTGGGTAGCAACATTGCAAGGACTTACTAGGGACTGTGCCTTTGAATGTGACTGTGGTCTTTCTTATTCAGATACAATGGTGCGTGATGCAATTGCACAGAACGTTTCTGATGTTCGCATACGGGAGCAAATTTTGAAACTAGTTAATCCCTCCCTTCAACAAGTGATAGACATATTGGATAGACAGGACACACTGGACTGTGCTCAGGAATCTTTTGAAACTTCGCCAGCCGTGTGTAACATTAACCGGCCCGCTGGACGCGCCGCGCGGCCCGGTAACCGGGCCTCGCGCACGGACACACAGCGACCGCCGCGTGCTACGCCAGGTGTGCCGCGCCAGCCCACAAATGCAGTGAAATCATGCCCGCGGTGTGCTACTAGACATTCGCGTGAACATTGCCCGTCACGCCAAGCTATTTGCTTTTTCTGCAATAAGAAAGGACATGTTCAAAGTGTTTGCCAGAAAAAGCTCAGATCAGACAATCGCAATCATTCCAGGCCCTTTGCTTCGCGCCGGAATCGAACCAAGGACACTCAGGCTCGTGGACCTTCGCCTATGGCCATTCATGTCGTTAATTCCACTTCATCCAGTGACACTTTCTCTAACAGTGACTGTGATCGTCCCACAAAAACTGTGCGTCGACGTCGCCGGAAATCACGTCAATTAGCAAGTGATTCTGTACCAGTGTCTGTTCCAATTGCACAAAACAGTCGCTCTTGTCGTCAGCAGGACAATAAACTTTTTGTGGACTTAGACTTTGACGGCCAAGTGATACCATTCCAGCTCGATACCGGAGCTGCAGTTTCATTGCTCAATCACGACACATACAAACAACTGGGCGCACCTCCGTTGCGTGCCGCAAATGTTAAGCTAACTACATATTCCGGACAGGAAATTCCTGTGTTAGGACAGTGCAGCCTTCTTGCAACATACAAGGGACAAACAAAACTTGTGTCATTTTACGTTCTTCGTTCTTCTTCTGCAGTGAACTTGTTTGGTCTCGATTTATTTAAGTTGTTTAACATGTCTATTGTAAATCAGGTCCTATCAGTGAATCAGACTGTGCCTACAGACAGTGTTTCTCGGCTGTGTGACGAATTTGCAGACATTTTTGCACCGGGCTTAGGTTGCGCTCAAAACTATGAAACACATTTAGAACTGAAGGTCAACGCGCAACCGAAATTTTTCAGAGCGCGCACTGTTCCCCACGCATTGCGTCAGGAGGTCGCAAGAACATTGAACACTGTAGAATCACAAGGTGTGAGTGTATGTGCGCACTGCCTCTTTCCTTTCAGCTCCGCTTCATCGCTTACGCCGTACAGGTGTTCCGTTTCTCTGGACGACGGAATGCGAACGCGCCTTTCGCCAGTTGCAATCGGCGTTGCTTACTAATACTTGCCTTACGCCATTCGATCCCCAGAAACCCCTTTTGTTGATGGTAGATGCATCGGATTTCGGGATCGGTGCTGTACTTGCGCCCAAAGTTGGCTCCCATGATCGCCCTATTGCCTTTGCGTCCAAATTGCTCTCGTCTGCGCAAAGAAATTATTCACAGATAGAGAAAGAAGCTTTGGCTCTCGTGTTTGGTGTTACTAAGTTCCATGATTTCTTGTATGGTCGTCACTTTACCATCATCACAGACCACAAACCGTTGACATCGCTTTTTCATCCGACCAAGCCTGTACCTCCACGTACAGCGCAGAAATTCATTCGCTGGTCTATTTTCCTCTCGCAGTACCGCTACGATATCTTGTATCGGTCCACTGCTAAGCACGGAAACGCCGATGCGTTGTCCCGTTTGCCTGTTGCTGAGGATAAAGCATTCGATTCTTCCGAACTTGCTTGCATGTTCATTGATTCGGAAACCGATGAAGTGGTCGAATCGTTTCCGATTGATTTTCGTCGTGTAGCTACAGCCACAGCTGCTGACCCTGTTCTTGCTACTGTTTTACGTTTTGTTGCTACGCAATGGCCTTTGTCAAAGTCTCGGATCGAGGATCCGTTGGTTCGCCGATTTTTTGCTCACAAGGAGAGACTTTTTGTTCGACGTGGTGTTTTGTTGTTGCGTTCTGATAATGATCAGTCCAGAGTCGTGGTCCCACGTTCGTTACAGTCCTCTGTTTTACGGCTTCTTCACCAAGGACATTGGGGTATAGTGCGAACGAAACAACTTGCTCGTCAGCACTGTACTTGGTTCGGAATCGATGCTGCGATTACGAATATGTGTTCTTCGTGCCCGGCGTGTGCCGAACACCAGTCCGCACCGCCGCGGAAAGTCTTTGCGTGGCCAAAAGCCACTTCCCCTTGGCAACGCTTGCACATTGATTTTGCTGGTCCATTCTGGAACGCTCGATGGTTGGTTCTGGTCGACGCCTTCAGTAATTTTCCTTTTGTTGTCCGGATGTCTTCCACGACGGCCTCCGCCACCATCCAAGCGTTGTCTGCTATCTTTTGCATTGAAGGTCTTCCGCAGACTATTGTTTCCGACAATGGCCCACAATTCATGTCCGCAGAATTTCAGTCATTCTGCCAGGTCAATGGTATTCAACATCTGACATCCGCGCCGTTTTCGCCTCAGTCCAACGGTGCCGCTGAACGATTGGTCCGGACTTTCAAGTCACAGATGTTGAAATTGAAAGAGTCGCATTCTCGGGAGGACGCATTGTTGCTCTTTTTGTCTTCGTATCGCTCTCAGCCCCGAGATGGGCGCTCGCCGGCTGAGTTGCTCCACGGTCGTCCTCATCGCACCTTGATGTCTTTGCTGCATCCGCCGCATCAGGTTCCTGTGCAGCGGCAGACTCCTGCTTTTGCTCCAGGCGACGTTGTATTTTATCGCAACTATCGAGGTTCACGGCGTTGGCTCGCAGGGCGCATTCTTCGCTGCCTCGGCCGCGCGATGTATTTGGTTTTGGGGGCCTCTGGTGAGGTGCGTCGGCATCTCAATCAGCTGCGCCTCTGTCGTCGCTCGGGTTCTGCCGCTCCCCGTCTGCTTTCAGCGACGGTGCCGTCCGGTCAGCGCCCTGGGGACCCATCTACTGGCTCGCCTCATCCCCAGGTGTTACCGACGATGCCTTCCATTTTGCCCCATGGCGACGCGCCGCCGCCGCCGCAGCGGCAGCAGCAGCAGCAGCCGCCGCCGCCGCCGACCGCATTCGACGCTTCGTTGCAGCCGCCAGGCGCCTCCCAGGGTCACGCGCCGCCGATCGCTTCCCGTGACCAGCTGTCCTCCGCCATGGAACTCCAGCCCGCTCCGGACCACATGACGTCATCGCGCGTCGGCTACCCCGACGCCATGGAAGTCGACCCTTCGGTCCCTCATGTCTTCTCACGGGCGCATACACCGCATGTTGACGTGCACCCTGGACTAGTTTTGCAGGCGTTTCCTAGCTCCCCTCGGACCGGATGGCCGGGTGCGGGTGGCACAGCCTCGCCTGTTGTTAGGCTCCCCACCTCATCGCATACGTCAACATGTGGTCCTCCCCACGGCGGGCGGAAGCCTTATTACACGACCGTTCGCCGATTTGCGGGGGAGGAATGTGGTGTCACCGCCAGACACCACACTTCCTAGGTGGTAGTTTAAATCGGCCGCGGTCCATGTAGTACATGTCGGACCCGCGTGTCGCCACTGTGATCGCAGACCTAGCGCCACCACCTAGGCAGGTCTCGTGATACGAGAGTGGACTCGACCCCAGTTGTACGAGGACCAAGCTACCGCCCAGTTGTACGAGAACCAAGCTACCGCCCAGTTGTACGCGAACCTAGCTATCGCCCAGTTGTACGAAGCCTTTCTCTCTCATTAGCCGAGAGACACAATAGCCATCAGAAGTTAAGGGCTAAGAACTAGCAAGGAGCCATTTGTATCAGTGCCTATAGCGTACGAGTATTCCAGAGAGAGATGTATTCCAAGGATAAATAAAAGTTAAGTAAAAAGCATCTACATACTTTTCTTCTTATTCATTTATAAGTTCTCATGTTCCAGACTTCACGCCCGTATGTTTATTGCCGTTCGTGCACTATCGGCCACAGCGTTAGTTTAGCTTTCTTTTGCAGAAGTCAACTCCACAGTGTCGGTCCAGGTACCGACACCACAACATCTGGAATACTTAACTTTAATCCATAATTGGTGAACATCGGTCTGACGGTACATGCATCACAAGATAAATAGCAAATGATAATGGCGCCTTGCTAGGTCGTAGCAAATGACGTAGCTGAAGGCTATGCTACTATCGTCTCGGCAAATGAGAGCGTAATTTGTCAGTGAACCATCGCTTGCAAAGTCGGCTGTACAACTGGGGCGAATGCTAGGAAGTCTCTCTAGACCTGCCGTGTGGCGGCGCTCGGTCTGCAATCACTGATAGTGGCGACACGCGGGTCCGACATATACTAACGGACCGCGGCCGATGTAAAGGCTACCACCTAGCAAGTGTGATGTCTGGCGGTGACACCACAGAAACCTACGTAAATGAGTAAATTATGAGCCTCCAATACACTAGTAACGGTTCGATACGTTGCTGCCGACCTCAGGAGCTAATCGTTGGAAAGTCTGCATCATTCTGAACACTTACTGTTGACTGTGCTCTGTTTCAGGTTGCTTTCACCCTTAGCGATCCCAAATTTGCGCCACAGTAATTACCTGACGAAGTGAGCGTTTTGTCTGAGCCGATGATTAATTCATTAATAATAGTAATTGTACTCATATTTAAATAGTTGAAGTTGCACCTTCACTGTCGCCTATCGGGACCGGCTGACCGCCGAGTCATCCTCTGCTAATGGTGGCATTTGACACGGTATGGAGGGACGAGGGTTAGCACTCTGCTCTCCCGCGGTTGGCAGCTTTCTTGACCTTGAAGCCGCTACTTCTCACTGAAGTACCTCCCCTGTTGGTATCACGAGGCTGTGTGCATCCTGTGATAGTCCTCCTACTCCTTAGTCCCCCGCCGCCCCCAGTAAAAAGTCTGTAGCAATACAGGGAATGCCAACGGCCTTGCCGCAGTGGTAACACCGGTTACCGTCAGATCACCGAAGTGAAGCGCTGTCGGGTTGGGCTAGCACTTGGATGGGTGACCACCGGTCTGCCGAGCGCTGTCGGCAAGCGGGGTGCACTCAGCCCTTATCAGGCAAACTGAGGAGCTACTTGATTGAGAAGTAGCGGCTCCGGTCTCGGAAACTGACATGCGGTCGGGAGAGCGGTGTGCTGACCACATGCCCCTCCACATCCGCATCCGGTGACGCCTGTGGGCTGAGGATGACAGGGCGGCTGGTCGGTATTTTTGGGCCTTAATAGCCTGTACGTGAGGAATACTGGGACTGGAATCCGGGTGCTTCGCAAACCAGGCAGGCTAACAACTTTTGCCCCGTCTTCTTTCTTTCGATCTGTTCCTTCATCGTTATATTGCCAGTAGTTTCTGTGCTGATGTCGCACAATATTTTTCACTTTCTGTCGGTGAGAATTTCACTCAATTTTTTTTTTTTTTTTTCTTTTTTCTTTTTTTGTTACAGACAATGGCTAGCCACTGACCGGAGGCGCTGAGCTACTGTGCCGCCAACCACTCAGCTACGGAGCGACTCTATCAGGTGGTCAGAAACAGTCTGAGAAGCTTGTAAGATGTATTGCAGGGGAGGGTGCGCTGAGAAATAAACGTTATGAAAAAATTTCGATACGTTGCTGCGTTTCCGAGTTAATTAGCATTGAAGTTAGCCAATCAGGTCTTTGCGAGCGCAAATTCAAGCGGCCTACCAGAGACAGTGTCGCCAAACGTATTCGTTTCCTTACCTAAAACCAAACTACAGAGTAATATGAAAATTGGACATAGGACCCGCTCTGAGATCGATTGACACTAATTGTATCTGACTGGCCGCTTGAATTTTCGGCAATAATGGCCTGACTGAATTACTCCAGTGCTAATTACCTCGGAAAAGATACAACGTATCGACTTTATTTCTTAACAATTATTTCTCAGTATAACCTACCCTGCAACAGCCGTACAACCTTTCAGACTGTTTCTGAAGATTCTATACGTAAATTTTATCTGTCCATCCTTCTAACTGGAGATTTGTAGGACATCGGCCGTTCACCTGCGCAATAAATTGAAACACCTGCAGCCGTCCTTAAGATGATATTTATTATTTGGCTAACTGACGCTGAATACACGATTCAGGAGACACAACAACGTTGTTACAGGTAATCTGCGAAAGCCAGTTAATAGATTCTGGCCACTGATGAATCGCGTATACGATTGGAGTTAATCCTCTTAGCGTCAATTACGGCCTGCAGATGATGTGGTAGCGGTATAGTAAATAACACCCTTATGGACGGCTATTTAAATGGCTTATGCAATATGAAACACCATCACAGATGTTTACTAAATGTTTTGAACGTCATTTTTCTTCTATTCATTGCGTTGTATTACAACAGCCTTAATTAATTTAATGTTCTTTTAGTATAAATAAGTACCTCATTTAAAGATGACCGTCTGTGTAATGTACGAACCCATGTTATTCCCGTGTCAAAAATTTATTTCAAAGCAACTTCTCGGTACAAGCCACGCACGCCCGTGAGTTGTCAGAGCTGAAAGATAAACAATAAAACATTACCCCCCCCCCTTATATTCTCTAACCGCGCAATGGCCGCTCTATTTACCCCTCTTACCCAGAGAAAAGCGTCAAACTTTACTTAGCTCGCGGCCGAATTCACCAACGTTAATTAAAATGAAGCACATCTCTCTCAGTATTTTTGTTTCTTACTGACTACCGCACCCTTTTAAGCTCTTAATGTTAGTTGACGCTTTAGATTCTGCTGTTAATTGTTAGCTGCATATTATTATAAAATGCTGTTGAGAACCTCGGGCCGGCCGCTGTGGCCAAGCGGTTCTAGGCGCTTCAGTCCGGAACCGCACGACTGCTACGGGCGCAAGTACGAATCCTGCTTCGGGCATGGATGTGTGTGATGTCCTTAGGTAGTTCTAAGTTCTACGGGACTGATGACCTTAGGTGTTAAGTCCCATAGTGCTCAGAGCCATTTGATTTGAGCACCGCGAGTCGCACGAACATTTTATTTAGGCCGCAGACTGACTACCCATGAGTTAAGCTCCGCTGTTCACGACGCGTATACAAAGACTTATCCTCCTCTTTCAGATCGAGTACCTCTGACAGAGGTATATTAAACCTGCAGGACTGGATTCAGCTTCTTGCTAGTCGATGACACTGCCTACTGCACGCTGGGGACCTCGGCTGCGATGATAGTATTTTATTTAGCTCGAGTAAATAAGCAGTTGTAAAACGTTTCTAATGTTATCATGTAGCGCACTCCTTCACGGCGATGTTGACGCCATTCCATCAGCAGCGGCTGGTCTAAGGCTGGCACTGACACGAAGGCGGCACCGGCGACAGTCCCTAGCTGTGACACGCCGCCGTCCCAGAGATAACGGCCCACGTACATGTTGTGGCGACGACATCCGCACTCCCACGCAAAGTCGCCCCCTACCTCCAGATAAGATATTCGAGCTGCTAAGAATCAGGACTGCCTTCTCGCACAGTCTGTCACACCCCTCCAGTAAGCTTGGCAGTGAATTCTCCATTGGACGAAACATTGTCATTAGCAAATAACTTTGGAAGGCGAAAATTGGACCGTGTAACATAAAACTAGTAAAACACAGTACTGTCCTACAGTAACAGTTATCCACACTATGTGATCAAAAGTATCTGGACAAGCGGTGTGTTCACCTTTCGTCTTTTTGTCTCTACTTTTGGTGAGTTGTCTGGAAGTCTGTGGAGGAATGGCAGCCCATTCTTCCTCAGGAGCCGAAACCACAGAAGGTAATGATGTTGGGTGCTGGGACATCGAGTGAAGTCGTCTTTCCCACTCATTCCAGGGGTGTTCAATTCTGCTCAGATTGGGACTCTGCGGTATGTTATTGTCCACAAGCGATTGCTTCACAGGTGCTGCTATATGACAGGGTGCAGTGTCATGTTGAAACGAACACTAATCATCTCCCTATGTTTCCTCATTGTATGCAGGACACAGTGCTGTAAAACCTGATACTCTTCCGAAACAGACCAATTTTTAATCGCAATAAAGGAACCGCGCTCTAAGCTGGAAAAACGAACCCATATTGTAACATCGCATCTTCAAACGTTTTACAATTTAGTAGTGGGACAAAGTTTGTTGTGGTGCATTTTGTTAGTGTGGGTTTCCTACATCAGGGGCATGTATGCACTCAGAGGTAAACCTATTGTTTTGTTAAGTGCTTTTCCATGTCAACCTATTGTACTGTTAAGTGCTATTCCATGTCACTGCACTTAACCCATTTGTTCCCCACACCCTGCCACCCCCCACTCCCTCATCAGGAAGTGGATGCTGGTGCATTTTGTTAGTGCAAGTTGCCTACATCGCAGGTTCGAATCCTGCCTCGGGCATGAATGTGTGTGATGTCCTTAGGTTAGTTAGGTTTAAGTAGTTCTAAGTTCTAGGGGACTGATGACCTCAGAAGTTAAGTCCCATAGTGCTCAGAGCAAAATTTGCCTACATCAGGGGCAGGTATCCACTCAGGGGCTAACCTATTGTTCTCCTTTGATTGACAGGTACTTAACCTATTGTCCTGTAAGTAGTTTTCCATGTCACTGCACTTAACCTATCGCTCCATTGTCCCCTCCCCCCTTTTCGCTGCAACAGATACACTTTCAGGTCTGAGTTATTCGAATAGGCCCTGTCACTACTATCAATTTGATTTACCACAGAGCCAGAATCTGAAACGTCGTTCGAGTAAAATATAAACAGGTATAACACAAGGAACATTTTTGTGTTCGTGGCATAATTACACTGGTTCACCAAGAAGCTCTATCGATGTCAGTTACAAAGCCAACCATAAGTTCTACTCTCCGATTCTCGTCTTTAACAACCTGTGTGACTATTGCAGGTATAAAAGAAAGAGAAGACTAGAAGACAATCAAACAAGTAAATAATCCAAATAAAAAAGGCTCCAGAAACCAATGGTTTTCTTGCTACGACATATTATGACTGAGTAAGTTAGCAACTGAACATATAACAGAGTCCCCAAGGATGCAAACAGCAGATATGCTTGGGAACGAACACTTTACAACAAATCTTCCACATGGTTACCGTTCATGTAGGGGCAGGCCTCAGCAGGTGTACTAATCGATGCTTGTACACATTCATAAATCCCTTGCGTGTCCAGTTGGAATACATCATACAAAAAAAAAAAAAATGCAACATGTTCTACTCGTGGGACCTGAGAGGCCTTGTTAGTGCGTAGCCACAACTGATACGCCACTGCAAATGACTTACGGGAATGGAGCCTGGTGGCATCGTCGACAATCGCCGATAGATCGGTGTTTTCCAGTACCGGTACTTATTAACCACAATGATGGTAAAATCAAACGAGAGCAGTTTACATTTTGCCTCACTTGTGATATACATGAGAGAGAGAGAGAGAGAGAGAGAGAGAGAGAGAGAGAGAGCAATGGATCACACGCAAAGCAAGAAAACGATTATATGCAGAACTTTTTGACTTTTCCTCATCGAAACGGTCAATGGAATACTACTGGGATTTAACGTAATAGATATGAAATTTGCTGTTGGAGTGTAATGCTTAAAGCGAATTATATATGAAAAAAAGGTTACCATTGGGAACGTTTTCCATATTTTACTTTTCTTATTTTATTAATTTTTCAGTTTCCCAATTTTGTTCATGTGTTCAAAAATTTAAACAGATTTCATACTTAATTAAATGTAGCTTTGGAACATGTCATGAGATTTCGAACTTACACATGAAGTTACTGGAAACAATGAAATATGAACTGATTAGTTTTATTACCTTAAACAATCATTATATGCATATTTGTGTAAAAATATCTGCTTTAACTGGAGGAGGAAATTAGTGTTTAACGTCCCATCAAAAAAGAGGTCATTAGAGGCGGAGCGCAAGCTCACATTGTGTCAAGGACGGAGAAGGAAATCAGCAGTGTTCTTTCAAAGGAACCATCCCAGCATTTGACTTAAGTGATTTACGGAAATCACGGAAAACCTAAATCCCTATGGCTGAGAGCGGGTTTGAACCGTCGTCCTCCCGAATATGAGTCCATTGTGTTAACCACTGCGCTACCTCGCTCGGTTTTTAATTGGGGACGACAAATGTAAAAAAAAAAGAACAAGATGGTGTGTGTGTGTGTGTGTGTGTGTGTGTGTGTGTGTGTGTGTGTGTGTGTGTGTGAAATATCCACAAATAAAGGCGAGTACAACTGATAGAACACAATTACGAATAGTGGAATTGGAAAGGACAGGTTGTAATATGTGTAACCGATAAATGGAATTCTGTAAAATAAAACTCAGGCACGATAGCCTTGTTGAAAATAAAAACCACGTCCACCGAGAAATTTCTACTATTTTACCCGTATGTCATCAACCAGCTCATAATTAGTAGCTCTGTCGTATAATAAGTTCCTCTCGTAATACGTTACGAGTACGTCACACTGTGCGAAAGTAATTAAATTGCACGTAAAATTCCGTCACAGGAAGCTCCCTTCCTCATAAGCAGAGTTTGCAGTGAACACAGAAACACAATGCCAGCACCGCTGTTCAGAGTTGTTACCACCGCTTCACTTTGGTGTATCGAGTACGAGGAAGCCCACTAAACAGTTGGCATTCTGGCCAGTTGTTGGGGTGGAAGCAACGGCCAACAGTATTAATCACGCACCTCTCTGACGCACTTCCCAGACGAGACATAGTGGGAGCTTCGTACCAAGGGTACCGTATGGAAGCTGCCGTGTATTGTTACTGTTGGACATAGTTGCAGTGGCGTTGCCGCCGATCTCGGAAGGAATGAGATGTTGTTATTAAATCCTACTGCCCTCAAAATCACATATTCAGGTCTCCAGATTACACGATAATGGTATCATATTAAATTGTGATGTCAACGCCCGCGGAAGGCTACGCATACAAGGTTCTACTTTCATGGCTGAATCACTTAGAGTTATTACAAATAAGGAATTTCAACCTGTCACCTGTTTCTTCTACAACCAATATGAGGTAGTCGTTTCACTTTGGATAGCTCCAGCTACACAGTCAGATATTTTACAGCTGTTACTGTTGATCGCAACTCATGTAAGCGGAACAATAACGAGTAGCCAATAGATAATATTTATTGGTATTGAATGTTATACGGGAGTTTCTGCCAAAACGTTGGTCTTCAGGACATTTTCCTCAATTTCGTTTCATTTTTCTTTTGTTAAGAATTTCCTGTTTTACCGCAGTATCGACTGCAAACAGCGTAGCAGTGCTTTAGATGCCTTCCATCGAATCTTGTATTCTGGGTGATTCAGCTGCCACTACCTATGGGTTTTATGCAATCCGAAACACCTTCAAAAACCACCATAAGGTTTTCATATTCTTTCGCTCGCTATGAGCAAAACTATTGGTCCTACAGATAAAATGAATAGCACCTTATTGTAGGAAATTTTATGTAGTTAAATTTTGTACAGGGATACGTTTTTACTGGAGGCCACAGTTCTCGAGACGTTCAAGAAAATGCAATGCATCTGAAGGACCCTTTGGAAAGATTTCTTGAATAAATCGAAAACTATGGCCTCTAGCGAAGATGTATCCCAGTGCAAAATTTAACTGCATTATATCTGGTACGCAAAGGTCCTGTTCATTTTTTTTTCTGTATGACTTATGGTTTTTGCATAGCAAGTGAGTGAATATCAAAATCTTGCACGTGGTATTTGAAAGCGTTGTGAGTTGCATAAAATCCATAGGTGCAATGGCAGCTAATCACCCCACATACATCATGACAGTAAATGCCGTATACCTCAAACATGGGGTACACCCAAGGTTACTTTTACATCTCACTGTTTCGCCTCGTTAAGAGTGCCCTCAAACTGCTAACGACTGTGCTCATTCCGCAACGAATAGTGCATATTATCTTGGTTTCTTTGTTCGACATTTTGCTCAAAGTGCTATAAAATGGCTCTGAGCATTATGGGACTTAACTTCCGAGGTCATCAGTCCCCTAGAACTTAGAACTACATAAACCGAACTAATCTAAGGACATCACACACATCCATGCCCGAGGCAGGATTCGAACTTGCGACCGTAGCGGTCGCGGGGTTCCAGACTGTAGCGCCTAGAACCGCTCGGCCACCCCGGCCGGCCTCAAAGTGCTGCCCAAATATTTGCTTCCTGAAAGTGTATAGGTAGTGATACACATCGACATTACTGCTAAATTGGTCATAGTTACACATTTGTTTGCCGATTATTAAACATTTGTTTGTGATTTTTAAACATTTGTTTGCCGACTTTTAAGGTGCGAGGTACAACAAAACAACGCAGAAGCAGCAGCAAACCTTCCGACAGAGCTTGCACTGCTTCACAGCACCAGGAACAGAGCAGCATGGTTTCCTCTTCGGGTACTCACCTGCAATAAAAGAGGAAACGACTGTCAGAATACAGATGCTCTTACAAACTGGTAAACAGTGAGACAGAATTATCGATGAAGGCTTTGCAGCGACATTAATATTCACAGTTGAAATTATTTTACAAAAATATTCAGTTTTATTATACTTGCAGGATTTTTGAGAATCACGTATGAACGTCTGTAGCATTAGAAAAATGTGTTCAACATGTCACTGAATTTAGAGGCACTAGAGGAGAGAGAAGAAAAGGAAGGAAGATCAGAGCTTAACATCCCATCGACAAGGTGGTCGTCAGAGGCAGAGCAGAAGCTCGAGGTGGGAAAGGACGGGGAAAGAAATCGGTTGTGACCTTTGTAAAGTGACCGTCCAGACATTTAACTTGAGCGACCGAGGGAAACTACCTAAATCTGAACGGTCCGATGATGCTGTCGTCTCGCCTCTAACAGGAGTCCACAGTTTTACCACTGCGCCACCTCACACTGTATTAAATGACCCATCAGTGTCACTAAGGTAGAACCAAATCGCTATTCCATGATGATGAAGGGGAACGACTTTGTTCTCACTGAAAGAACCGCCCACGGCTTAAAATTCTTATAAAAGTAGAGAAAAAAGAACAAGGAAACCGCTTCTCCGCCGAATGCTTGTAGCAACCACTGGCCAACTTGACCGTTCTCTCAGGACGGACTGTTCCCACCGCCAAAGTTCCTTGAGGAGGCAGGTGTCTAACTGGTTAGGATATGGATAAACGTTTCGCTTGCTTCTACTGTGGCGAACATCTTGAATGAGCAAACAGCCCAATCAAATTACTGGTGAAGTTTAGCATGTGACACTACAGTATTGGATTATCCTCACTGTTGCTGGTGCCGGCCGCGGTGGTCTAGTGGTTCTAGGCGCGCAGTCCGGAACCGCAGGACTGCTACGGTCGCAGGTTCGAATCCTGCCTCGGGCATGGATGTGTGTAATGTCCTTAGGTTAGTTAGGTTTAAGTAGTTCTAAGTTCTAGGGGACTGATGACAACAGAAGTTAAGTCATATAGTGCTCAGAGCTATTTGAACCATTTTGAACTGTTGCTGGTGGATTAAAAGAATGTTGGCAAGTTAAGAATCACTTACGAATCTTTGTGTCCCGAGAGAGACGCTCTGCCATTCTTGATCCCATCAGAACATCTCATATCTCCATTGCTTTTATCTTCTCCAATACGACACTATATCAAGTGTCAACAAACCACCTAGTTATATAGATGCACATGCTCCTGTGCTCTTACTACTCTTATTCTTCCTAGAAAGATCTGCAGAAGTGGTTGTGCTTTACGATCAGTACAGAAAGTCTAGCATATTATCAGACTGGGATATTACATAAAAAAATGTGTAAGGGGAAATTCAAAGTAGACAGAGGTGGCAGTGAGAATTAAGGAGGGATGTGAGGGTTATACGTGCAGTTTTATGAACATCTCTGTCAAGGTGGCTTAGTGGATATAGCGCCTTTCTGGCAAGCGGAGACCCGGGTTCGATTCCCTGACTGGCTATAAATTTTCACTCACTACTTCAATCTACATACACAGCATCACTCCTTTAGTTGTTGCATATTGGAAAGAAACGTCTTTATGTACTGTAAAGACTCAATTATTACAACAAATACCAAATTATTGCTAAAATTTAGAGTGCTGTGTGTGTAATCAGACTAAAAAACGAAAAAAAGCATCTAGAAGGAATTATCCAATTGGGAATTGGTAGACGTACAGAGACAGAAAGATTAGAACTTCAGAAAAATTGAAGGATTTATTCGAAAGAGCTTCACAAATTGGGCAGGTCAGTACCGCGTTTGTCCACTTCTGACCCTTAGCCAAGCAATTATGTGGCTTGGCCTTGATTGACAGATTATTGGATGTCCTTCTGAGCGATACTATGCCGAATTCGGTCCAACTCGTGCATTAGACTGTCAAAATCCTGAGCTGGTAGGTGCATCCTGTCATAATGCTTCAATCATTCTCAATTAGGGAGATATCCGGCCTTGCTGGCCAAGCTGGCCTGTATGGTTTAGCAAGCACGAAATTAAGCAGTAGAAACTCTTGCCGTGTGCAGGTGTGCATTGTCTTGCTCAAATGAATGCCCAAGATGGCTTCGCATGAACGTCAACAAAACGGAGAGTAGAATATCGTCGACTTTGCACTGTGCTGTAAAGGTGCCGCGGATGTCGACAAAGGGGTTCTGCTATGAAATGAACTGACAGTCGGGGCTGTCGGTAACATTGTGGGCGACAATCAGGTTGATATACCACTGACGTCGGGGCTTCCCAGGCATGTCTTCCCTGGTCAACAGGGCTCAGTTCGAAATAGGACGCGTCACTTAAGACAGTTCGACTCCAGTCAATGTGAATCCAGACCGAATGTGCCCGACACCACTGTAAACTGGGTTGTTGGTCTACAGAGGTCAATGGCAGTCGGCGCAAGGAGCAGCCTGAGGTCAGCCCACTTTCTGTGAGTCCCCTTTTAATGGCCCTTGTGGTCCTTGAAGCACCAGTTGCACGTCGGATTGATAACAATGATGATTCTGGGGCTCTCAGTGTTTCTCTGACGATTGTTCGACCCTCACGTTCTGTTGTCGCTTTAAAAGTCGACCGCTTCGCTCTTGACGCTATATTCGTCCATGGTTCACCCACCTGCCAACATCATCGAATAGTGCCATCGCGTCTGTTCAAATGTCGAGCGATTTTCTAATTACTCCAACCTACTACACGTCCCCTCTCAAATGCTGACGTCTGCGTACATTGTTCACGCCCCTGTCTGCGAGGCATAATTGCCGTCCAGCTGAGTACAGGGAATGAAATTATCAAATTCATTGTGCCCTGGTATCGACACGTCCCCTGTTGACTATCCTTTCTAACTACGTGGTGAAATTGTGTTCCAACATCACACATTCATCCACTGACCGCCAAAGTTTACAGTTCAGTATTTTTCGTCGAAACCGCGAAAATGTGAGTTTGTGACAAATTTGCTTGCCTAAGGGGCAGACGTGGACCAACGCGTTACTTACTGACTTGCTCAATTTGTGAAGCTCTTTCTCTTCAATAAATCTTCCAATTTTTCTTAAGTTCTAATCTTTGTGTCTCTGTACGTCTACCAATTCCCAATTGGATAATTCCTTCGAGGTGCTTTTTTTACTATTTTTAGCCTCACTACACACACAGCACTCTAAATTCTAGCAATAATTTCAGCTCTCGCGCCCTTCTTTTTGCCGTCGCATTATAACAAAGTCATCTGTTTTAATCAAACTTTGAATCTCAAATCGCAATGGAAGACGGCAATCATTAACACCACGCTTTAAACTGAATAAAAGTGTTTCCTTCGGCCACTACCCTCAATTCACCATGAACCATAAAGATCAGCCTCCTTCCGTCCTTTCCAAAATAACCAGAACAAAATAACCAGAAAAGTTCATTTCTTGTGAACGTGGACGATTGAAACATGTAGTTTAACACCAAACGACTTCGCAGATCTTACTTTGTGAGATAGCTAGGCGTTCCCAGTGTCTGCTTGTCGACAGCCATGTGCGCCGTCGAGCAAACTTACGGCGAAACTTGTTCCCGTGTGACACCATCTGTAGCCGGCTGTTGTGACAGAGCCGGCCGCGGTGGCCGTGCGGTTCTGGCGCTGCAGTTCGGAACCGCGAGGCTGCTACAGTCGCAGGTTCGAATCCTGCCTCGGGCATGGGTGTGTGTGATGTCCTTAGGTTAGTTAGGTTTAAGTAGTTCTAAGTTCTAGGGGACTTATGACCTAAGATGTTGAGTCCCATAGTGCTCAGAGCCATTTTTTTTTTTTTGTTGTGACCGAGCGGTTCTAGGCACTTCAGTCTGGAACCGCGTGACCGCTACGGTCGCAGGTTCGAATCCTGCCTCGGGCATGGATGTGTGTGATGTCCTTAGGTTTAAGTAGTTCTAGGTTCTAGGGGACTGACGACCTCAGATGTTAAGTCTCATAGTGCTCAGAGCCATGTGAACCATTCTTGACACCATCTGTACATCTACTTTGGTCTTTTACGGCGCTTCCTTATTGAGGGATACATGTGGAACATCAGTCCACTGGTGTCGATTTGTTGGAAAGACGGCGGAGAAGTAAGGCCGCGATGCTGAGGCGCGTTCTTCGCGATCGCGCCTGGGGCTGGAGAGTCGGCGTGACGTCACCGGCAGCTGCGTGACTGGGAGGTGACCCCGCGGCGTTGGCTGCACGGCGCGGCGCGGCGCGGCGGTCATTACGGCGAAAGCGGCCTTGCTTTCCCGGTTCCCCGTGCCGCACTGGGAGCGCTAACCGTCCGCCCAGCAAACCCGCTGCCGTAAACCGATGGCGCTTCCGCCTCGTAACACAAACAACGATCGCCTCTCTCTGACACAACACTCGTTTGTTTACGTGCGAGCCGACACCCACGAGACACGATTTCCGCGACACCGACTCTTTGCAAACCTTTATCGAAATAGGGGTAAAAAAAGCATTATTAGAATAGAGTTGACAATTTTGTCCTTTCCCTAAGGTATCGCCATCGTCATCGTCATCGTCATCATCATCATCATCATCATCATCATCATCACTACCAGGAGCAACAGCAGTAGGAGCAAAAACAAATGCTTGCGATCCACTGCTAGATACAATCCTCGTATATTATACAGGGTGACAATTATTGAATTATATGAAAAAACGTACATTACACTACTGACCTATTATACTAGAACTGACATGTGATTACATTTTCACGCAATTTGGGTGCATAGATCCTGAGAAATCAGTACCTAGAACAAACACCTCTGGCCGTAATAACGGCCTTGATACGCCTCGGCATTGAGTCAAACAGAGCTGTACAGGTACAGCAGTCCATGCAGCTTCAACACGATACCACAGTTCACCCAGAGTAGTGACTGGCGTATTGGGACGAGCCAGTTGCTCGGCCACCATTGACCAGACGTTTTCAATTGGTGAGAGATCTGGAGAATGTGCTGGCCAGGGCAGCAGTCGGACATTTCCTGTATCCAGAAAGTCCCGTATAGGACCTGCAACATGCGGTCGTGCATTATCCTGCTGAACTGTAGGGTTTCGCAGGGATCGAATGAAGGGTAGAGCCACGGGCCGTAACACATCTGAAATGTAACGTCCACTGTTCAAAGTGCCGTCAATGAGAACAAGAGGTGACCGAGACGTGTGACCAATGGCACCCCATACCATCACGCCGGGTGATACGCCAGTATGGCGATGACGAATACACGCTTCCAATGTGCGTTCACCGCGATGTCGCCAAACACGGATGCGACCTTGTTGATGCTTTAAACATAACCTGGATTCATCCGAAAAAAATGACGTTTTGCCATTCGTGCACCCAGGTTCGTCGTTGAGTACACCATCGCAGACGCTCCTGTCTGTGATGCAGAGTCAAGGGTAACCGCAGCCATGGTCTACGAGCCGATAGTCCGTGCTGCTACAAACGTCGTCGAACTGTTCGTGCAGATGGTTGTCTTGCAAACGTCCCTACCTGTTGCCTCAGCGATCGAGACGTGGCTGCACCATCCGTTACAGCCATGCGGATAAGATGCCTGTCATCTCGACTGCTAGTGATACGAGGCCGTTGGGATCCAGCACGGCGATCCGTATTACCCTCCTGAAGCCAGCGATTCCATATTCTGCTAACAGTCATTGGATCTCGACCAACGCGAGCAGCAATGTCGCGATACGATAAACCGCAATCGCGATAGGGTACAATTCGACCTTTGTCAAAGTCGGAAACGTGATGGTACACATTTCTCCTCCTTACACGAGGCATCACAACAACGTTTCACCAGGAAACGCCAGTCAACTGCTGTTTGTATATGAGAAATCAATTGGAAACTTTCCTCGTGTCAGCACGTTGTAGGTGTCGCCACCGGCGCCAACCTTGTGTGGATGCTCTGAAAAGCTAATAATTTGCATATCGCAGCATCTTCTTCCTGTCGGTTAAATTTCGCGTCTGTAGCACGTCAACTTCGTGGTGTAGCAATTTTAATGGCCAGTAGTTTAGTTACAAACTACGGTGTGCACACACTTTATTCAACATGTAAACGTTATTCAACATGTAAACGTCACTATAGATATTCAGATTTAGGTTATGACACGTTCGATATGCCTGCCATCATTGGAGGTGATGTGGCCCAGACGAATAGAAAAATTCTACATGACCCACTGAAGTATCGGAGCATCAATGCTGTCGATGACCTCCTGAATGGCTGTTCTCAGCTAAGCAATGGTTTTGGGGTTATTGCTGTATACCTTTGTGTTTAATATAGCCCACAAAAAGGAGCCGCACGTGTTCAGATCTGGAGAATAAGATGGCCAATCGAGGCCCTTGCCAGTGGCGTCTGGGTACCCCACAGCCAGAATGCAGTCCCCAAAGCGATGCTCCAGGACATCAAAAACTCTCCTGCTTCAATGGGGTCACGCTCCGTCTTGCATGAACCACATCTTGTCGAAATCATGGTCACTTTTTGATAATGAGGATGAAATCATCTTCCAAAACCTTGATGTACCGTTCACGAAATATTGTACCGATTATTCCGTGACTGGGCATTGTACACACCCAGTCACCTGTTGAGAGTGAAGAGACTTCCCGATCGGGAAATGTGGATTCTCAGTCCCCGAAATGGGAATATTTTGCTTACTGATGAACTCATCCAAATGAAAGAGGGGTTCGTTGCTAAACCAAACCATATAACATCAAGATCCTGTTCGTCAATTCTGTGGATAATAGTGTTGGTGAAGCACAACCACTGTTACATGGCCCTGGGGCTTAATGGCTGATGGGTTTGAATTTTGTGTGGGAATAGGTGCAGATCTTCAAAAACAATTTGTCGCAGTGGTGATTCCCACCTGTTGTGCAGTTCGTCTGATCGATTTCCTGGCGCTGGTTTGAAACAAAGCGTGAGTCTTCCCGATGTTTTCAGGCGTTTTCACCATTTTTGGACGACCGACATTGCCAACACTTTCATCACGACCACTACCCGCTCTCTCACACTTGCGAATCAAATTCTTGATTGTTAGCATACTTGGACCGGTTGTCTGTAGCTTGAACTCGGTCGCAAACTTCCTTTGAGATGCAGTTGGAATGCTACTGTTCGCATAGTAGGCCTTCATCACAAGCGATATACGCTCAGGCACGCTGTGCCGTGACATATTCACGTACAAATGGCCAACAACAACAAGGTCTAGCGCATGCTTATTAGCTAATTCCCATCACCCCCCGCGGCTAACCGTGCAGGTTGAACGTCCTAACGCAAACCGTTCAGATTTTATTTCACATAGTTCAGTAATTGTCACCCTGTATGTACAGGGTTATTACAAATGATTGAAGCGATTTCACAGCTCTACAATAACTTTATTATTTGAGATGTTTTCACAATGCTTTGCACACACATACAAAAACTCAAAAAGTTTTTTTAGGCATTCACAAATGTTCGATATGTGCCCCTTTAGTGACTCGGCAGACATCAAGCCGATAATCAAGTTCCTCCCACACTCGGCGCAGCATGTCCCCATCAATGAGTTCGAAAGCATCGTTGATGCGAGCTCGCAGTTCTGGCACGTTTCTTCGTAGAGGAGGTTTAAACACCGAATCTTTCACATAACCCCACAGAAAGAAATCGCATGGGGTTAAGTCGGGAGATCGTGGAGGCCATGACATGAATTGCTGATCATGATCTCCACCACGACCGATCCATCGGTTTTCCAATCTCCTGTTTAAGAAATGCCGAACATCATGATGGAAGTGCGGTGGAGCACCATTCTGTTGAAAGATGAAGTCGGCGCTCTCGGTCTCCAGTTGTGGCATGAGCCAATTTTCCAGCATGTCCAGATACACGTGTCCTGTAACGTTTTTTTCGCAGAAGAAAAAGGGGCCGTAAACTTTAAACCGTGAGATTGCACAAAACACGTTAACTTTTGGTGAATTGCGAATTTGCTGCACGAATGCGTGAGGATTCTCTACCGCCCAGATTCGCACACTGTGTCTGTTCACTTCACCATTAAGAAAAAATGTTGCTTCATCACTGAAAACAAGTTTCGCACTGAACGCATCCTCTTCCATGAGCTGTTGCAACCGCGCCGAAAATTCAAAGCGTTTGACTTTGTCATCGGGTGTCAGGGCTTGTAGCAATTGTAAACGGTAAGGCTTCTGCTTTAGCCTTTTCCGTAAGATTTTCCAAACCGTCGGCTGTGGTGCGTTTAGCTCCCTGCTTGCTTTATTCGTCGACTTCCGCGGGCTACGCGTGAAACTTGCCCGCACGCGTTCAACCGTTTCTTCGCTCACTGCAGGCCGACCTGTTGATTTCCCCTCACAGAGGCATCCAGAAGCTTTAAACTGCGCATACCATCGCCGAATGGAGTTAGCAGTTGGTGGATCTTTGTTGAACTTCGTCCTGAAGTGTCGTTGCACTGTTATGACTGACTGATGTGAGTGCATTTCAAGCACGACATACGCTTTCTCGGCTCCTGTCGCCATTTTGACTCACTGCGCTCTCAAGTGCTCTGGCGGCAGAAACCTGAAGTGCGGCTTCAGCCGAACAAAACTTTATGAGTTTTTCTACGTATCTGTAGTGTGTCGTGACCATATGTCAATGAATGGAGCTACAGTGAATTAATGAAATCGCTTCAATCATTTGTAATAGCCCTGTATAGGGTGGTTACAATTAAACATTCACTATCTATTCAGTATAGACGGAAAACTATTTACCGTACGTGTACCCAACTTTATAGGAACGATATTCAGACTGTGAGCTCCAGTATCGGTAGTTGTGTCAACGCTTTGCGTTAGGTGCCAGTACTGGTACGACGTTGTAGTGTTGAAACGCACACATCGGTGTGCATTACAGTTGCAGACTGTTAACATGAGTCTGGACAAGGTGAGCACACATCCACTCGTAAAACTGTTTCATCGAAACGACAGCAATAGTGCTGCCGCTCATTTATGGGTATCGACACATTGCTCGTGACGTCATCCGGTAACTCCGTGACACGTTTAGGAGAAAACCGAAACACTGGCTGATCGTTCCATGATTCGTGGCCACCAAAATACACAATGAATATTTCCAAAGAAAAGTGCTAATGTACTTTCCATAGGTCTCAAGTGGAATGGTCGTCATGGCTGAGGAATAAGTCAAAAAAACCCTAAAAATATTTTCGTTTACCAGGTAATAGCAAACTTGACACAGAATGAGCAAATGCTCAACAAACTGAGCTGCACACGATAGTTCATAGGTTATTGTAACCAGGCAACAGCAAATAGAAAAGTCATTTTGCGCACAGTTCGTTGTACTGGGAGATTCATCAATAGAGTACAGGGAGGTGGCCAGCAAGAAATCTTTTAGGTTCGTTTAAAAGTGAACTTTATTTTTTCAACTGAAGAAAACCGCAACAGCTGCATCAAAATGATTTATTTATCACCAATAATTTCGTGATATTATAGTCACATCTTCTGGTGACAAACTTTGCCCCAAAGAAGATACAAAGATACTAATCGTATTTTCGTATCTTTTGAAGGTCAAGAATTCGTTATGTGACGATGTGACAATGTGACAATGTGAAACTAGTCATGATTTATTCATCAGTTTCATGCATGTGTTGCGGTTGTCGTCAATTGAAACGTATTATCACTGCTGTTTGGTTGCCCCTCGTACTCAGTGGTTTGAACTTCATTAGTAGTTCAGCTTTTTACTGCTGCTGGCAAATTACTGATAATGTTTGTTCCTGAACAATGGCCACCTTTCTGGACCAAAGTGACTGACTTTACATGTTTGTGAAGATTATTCTTATTTCAGGCATTGATCCCATGAACTGAGGTTTTGGTTTGCAAAAGAGCACACATAATCATTATTTCACATTTCTAGTCTCTGAAAACTTTAGGTTGGCCTGACAAGTTAAAAAAAATCCCGTATGACATTTCGAAATCAAAGTAAGATAAATGTGCATTGCAAATAGAGATCTGTTTAAGCGCTTCAGCAGTTTTGTGATAAGCTCCTCCCAACTGAATTTATTATGGGACAGTAGTTCCCTAAATTTCACACTGTCGACATCTATCTGCTTGTCATCATATTTTAGGCTTATACCTCTGAAAATTTTCAAACTGTATGTAAAGCATCAAAGGAAACATTTCTTATTGTCCATGAAAATTTCATTAATCGATATTTCTAAAACTACACTTGATTAGCTATTAATTGCGATATTTTTATCGCTTACACCGCGTCTGGCCACCCGGATTTTGCTTTTCCCTAGTCTTATGCAATTTTGGTTTCAGACTGTTTCTGTTATATGAAATAAACTAACTGTTGATGGTGCACAGCAGCCAGCCACAAGTTGGTTTAAGGTTACTTTATTCAAAAAGTACCCTTAACGACTTCGAATTTCTGCAATTCCTTATTAGACGGCCTTCATGCTTTCGTCAAAACATATGATGTGTTGGTTTACTGGTGTATCAAAGATGATGACCTTTCAACTTCTTGCCCCACGCCGGCACGCGACAACTGCGCAGCACATCTCACATCTTCCCCTCCCCTCCTCTACGGTTGACGACATAGCAGTCTGCCTCGCCCCCCCCCTCCCCCCCCACACACACACTCCTCACGTTTGCTGTATAAGGATGGGCAATGTCTTGCAGCAAGATTACCTCTCGACATCCCACACCATGACGCTTATTCACGATTGCTTTGTGGTGAAGTTGGAGCACCGCGCTAAAAATATGCTGTGTAGATGATCTGCCCATGTTCGGTGTATTCGATTAGCGTAGGTTCCGTCCTCCTTTGAGGTGGACACACCCAGAGATTTCCACGTGGTAATCGGACTTCACCTTTCTGATTTATAATGGCGACTCTGTGATTGCCGGCCGGTGTGCCGAGCGGTTCTAGGCGCTTCAGTCCGGAACCGGGCTTCTTTCCAGAGTGAACTCAAGTTAACCAAAAGCGATATGGCACGTCCCAACGTTTGAGGAACTAGCCGGAACGCCATAGGGTATCACA
Organism: Schistocerca piceifrons; assembly: GCF_021461385.2. Taxonomy (NCBI): domain Eukaryota; kingdom Metazoa; phylum Arthropoda; class Insecta; order Orthoptera; family Acrididae; genus Schistocerca; species Schistocerca piceifrons. The sequence continues at coordinate 635,915,859 of NC_060141.1, forward strand.
ATCTCCCTACTGGAGTATTCCTTTCTGCGCAACGCTGAAGACAGCGTCTGAAGAGTACGTGAAACACACTGTATTTTGGCCTCGATATTATTTTCGTCGTTTGTACAAAAATGTATGTCATATTTCATGTAAGCAGTATTTGTGACATCTAGCCGTCCAGGTATATAAATGCATAAGTGAAAACGAAGCATGGAGCGAGGTGATTGACTTTTCAGTGAGCATTGTTTTACCTGGAGGGCTGCATGGAAGGGCTGCATGGAACTGCAGGAGTCTTTAAGCTGCAATGTGCTGTCCCACTGCATAAATCTGTGCACAGTACGATGTTCTACAGATAGGCCTTAAAATTTGTTTGCTATCAATTTCGCGCAGTATGCGAATACATTGAACCGTTACTAATTCGGACTTCCTAATTCGGAATTAGAGGGAGTTAGGACTGGTTCTCCACCACGAAGTGAAATGCCGCCTTAGTGTACCGGAAAGCATTCACCATAGAAGTCCATTTATCGTAAAATACTGAACGCATCCTCTCTCTTCCCATTCGCGTCACCCGTTGCAGATTGTGAGGAACGTATGTCACTGATACGATACGCGATTTCCGGTGGCAGTCGTCAAGCGAGGCCGTTTTTCGAAATTTCAATCTCCACCCTTCTCTTCCGAATTCGTATATATTTTGTTGAGGCCCACCTAACCAGGACTAATAATCATCATAATAAAATAAATCAGACCTCGCACAGAGAGATTTAATCTTTCATTTTTTGACCGCTGTTCGAGAGTGGAACGGTAAAAAATAGTGTGAAAATGGTTCGATGAATCCTCTACCAGGCAGGCACTTACGTGTGAATTGCGGAGCAGTTATGTAGATGTAGATAGTAACCAAGATGAGTGTTAGAGTAAATACATATCGCTAAGTTTAGAAGATCTGATGATGAAAATACTGGCACGGCGTCATGAGACTATAAATAACAGTGCTTCATCCGCTACTGTTGACCATATCATTGTAAATCCAGATGACAGCAGTTAATGTTGCATATAAATTTCGAGTAGAGTGTAGTCTTTCATTTTTCAATACGTACAGTAATGTACATGTGCATAATGTACATAGCATGAAACCTCCTGGCAGAGTAAAACTGTGTGCCCGTCCGAGACCCGAACTCGGGATCTTTGCCTTTACGCAGGCAAGTACTCTACTGACTGGGCTACCCAAGCATGACTCACGACCCCTCGTCATAGCTTTACATCCGTCAGTACCTTATGTACTGCCTTCCAGTCGTCACAGAAGTTCGCATGCGAAACTTGCAAGAGTAGCATTCCTGGAAGAAAGGATACTGCAAGAGGTGGCTTGGCTACAGCCTCGAGGATGTTTCCAGAACGAAACTTTCTCTCTGCAGCGGAGTGTACGCCGATATGAAACTTCCTGGTAAATTAAAACTGTGTGTCGCACCGAAACTCGAACTCGGGACCTCTGTGTTTCGCAGGCGAGGCCTCTAGGTCTCGAATTCGGATCTCGATCCGGCACACAGTTTTGTCTGCCAGGAAGTTTCATATCAGCGCACACTTCGCTGCAGAGTGATAATTTCATTCTGTGTTTATGACGCTTGTTTAAAGTAACCATTGAACATACGTTGTAACTTAAATTTGTTCAATTCTGTTACCCATGCTTGTGATATTATAACGTTAGTTCCTTTAAATTAAATATAATATGCAGAATTTCTCATAATATTAGAGTTCATCCAGTTTTGTTTAAACATTACCTTCGCTCTGTATTACATTCCTAATTACAGTTTCAGATAATTATCATAAAAAGCATGTTTATAATTAAAATTTTCGGTAATTCGGACAGGAAATCGCTCCATTTAGCCCCAGTTTGTTATATTGCACTCTATTTATTACAAAGATGCAAAGTGAATTTGCTTTGTGTCTTCCTGTTTAGGACTGGGCTTCCTCCTGATATTACCAAATGATTTTGGTAAAAAAAGAAGAGAAAAGGCTACAGGGACAGATTTTCGACACCTGAGCAGACTTTGTCACGTTACGCACCGATACGCCTTACCGGTACCTCCTACGGAAAAATATCAGACATGAAGAATTTGAGATGTGGTCCGATAGAACTTTTGGTACGGTTGAGGCGATGTACAACAAATGTTGTATTCACATATTTAAAATGCGCAGAATAGCTTTAAAATAACATTTTAAGAAGTCTGAATTTCAAAAACACTCGCTGGAAGGTCACAGTACCAATTTCTTTCTTCTTTTTTCCAGTACCGAAATATTTTTTTTAATCAAGCACCATACATCTGAGAACTATTTATACGTTGTGCGACGGATACGACACGTTGGTTAAGTATCATAAAGAGCTCAAGGTTTCACTAAGTCGGAGGGCTGGCAATACCGAATTGTACTGCGCCGTGAGGTCTTTAGAATTCAGACTACGTTGACACCTAGAAGACTAAAAGAACGTGGAGCGATAAAACGTCCATTCGAAGCGATGTGTTAAGTCTGACGGCCACTGTGTGTGTGTGTGTGTGTGTGTGTGTGTGTGGTGTGTAAGAGAGAGGGGGAGAGGGGGGGGAGGGGGGGGAGAGAGAGAGAGAGAGAGAGAGAGAGAGAGGGGGGGGGGGGGAGAGAGAGAGAGAGAGAGAGAGAGAGAGTGTGTGTGTGTGTGTGTGTGTGTGTGTGTGTGTCAGACTCGAAGCAAAACGCTGTCACGTAAAAATGAGAGGAGGCATCCGCCGCTATCAACAGCAGCGCCCCGTTAAGGAAGTGCAGGCGAGAGAGATTATTTACGGAGGCCGGGACAGGGACGTGCATTGCGCATTTCCATACCGGGCTCGGCGCCTCGGATCGGTTTATTTAACGCTTATTGCCGCAGCGACGGGGGAACGACCGGAACTCGCCGCTGAGGGCACCCGATTTGCATTTCAGATTACCGGCCTGCACTCCAACATCGCGTTAGCCAGTTAGCCGCACCACCGATGCCGGTGTCTTGGTCATGTGGGCACAAAAAAGGAGAGGTAGCAGTTGTGCCCTGTAATCGGATGGCCGCAGACTCCTACTTACTTCAAGGATACCAAAACGCTGGGAGAGCTACTTGTAACTTATGGAGTACCACAACAGAGTGATACTAAGGTAGCCTCTACTATATCGACATACATCCAACCTACGACAACATCCTCACGGATCGTGTTAGCTGTACAAGTTTTGAGGAACACACAGAGGGTATGTGCAGTGTACGGTCACACTTACAAACGTGTGACGAGGACCTCCCGTCGGGTAGAAAATCTCCGACCCAGCCGGGAATCGAACCCGGGCCCTTAGGACTCACAATCTGTCGCGCTGACCACTCAGCTACCGGGGGCGGACACGGACACACTGGGAAGGGGAGTATGCGCGCAGATCCCGAAAACTGCGATCGAAGTCTGTTGTTGATCTTAGGGTAACTTATAGTGCCGTCTGGAATGGGTAAGGGGCATTCTTGGTCATTGTTATGGACTATTCTTTCGCAAGATTGGGTGATGAAAAGTTCGCATGGAACTATAGGCGCTGATCTAAGTTTTTGTAATCTGGCATGATATGATCTTCAGATAGAACTTCAGTTTGTATAATTTTCATCAGCAGACCAAAAATGACAAATGACTCCCTAGTAATCAGTACAGTTAGAACTATCCGGTCACTTCAAGATTAAAGTCTCCAAACTAGTTCAGCTGACGAGCAGGCGTTACTGACATCGCTTCTCTGCGTAGTATTATCGGCAATTCCGAGTTTCATAGGTGAACTTTCGTTATTTCAGCGCGGGCAGCAGTAATGACAAATCAACAGTTGTGCCTTTCGATGTGGAGCCTAAGATGACTTAGCCTTAATGCCTCTTAAACGTGGCGCTGTAGTATTACATTTGACTGGCTACGAACAGTGTACACCCAGAATTAATTTTTCTCTCTGCAGTGGAGTGTGTTCTGACATGAAATTTTCCGCCTGATTAAAAGTCTGTGCCAGACCAGAACTCGAAACAGGAACCTTCAGGTCTCGCGGGCGAATGCTGTACAAACTGAGATATCCTAGCACGACTCAAGAGCCCTTCTCACAGCATTACTTCCGCAAGTACAACTTCTATATAGTAAGATTCACAGTTCTCCAACCTACAGGAGAACTTCTGTGAAATTTGGAAGGTAGGACATGAGGTACCGCCGCAATTAAATCGAGCCGTGAATCGTCCTTGGGTAGCTGAGTTGTTACAGCACATGTCCGCGAAAGGGAAAGTTTCAGGGTTCAAGTCCCGATCCGACACACATTTTTAATATTCACACATTTCGAAATTTGTGCTGTGCGATCGTGTTCGTGTGGACAATTTTAAAGCTAGGTATCCCGTCTAGGTCAGGTAGAGTTTATGATTTAAACGGCCACAGAACGTTACAGCTAGGAAACTACGTCAATGTTGAATTCACCGTGCTATCTTCCTCATATACCAATGGATACCTGTGAGAATCAATGTAGGCGACACACTTCCATACAAGCGCGGAGGCCAATCGCCACTTGACTAATTTGTTGCTCATCTAGATTGCGCGTGACCTGCAAACGTTGGTACTTTTGGATACTGGCAGTCAGTGATAATTTTACAGTTACAATGTCGAAAAAATGCTAATAATGGAAGAAAGATTAGGGAGTATAATGTCGCTCGTGTCACAGCTCGTCCGAATATCAGTGTCCGCGTGCGAAGCTAGAGGGGAACTGCGTTGGCGAGCTGTGTGGATAATTAATTAAAACTGCATGTCTGGCCTCAGTAATGGGTTTGCTTGATCTCTGTTTAGCACCGCGGGGAGTATCAGTCGGCCGGCAGAGTCGTACACGAGATGTAGTATACTACTGGCCATTAAAATTGCTACACCACAAAGATGACGTGCTATAGGCGCGAAATTTAACCGACAGGAAGAAGATAATGTGATATGCAAATGATTAGCTTTGCAGAGCATTCACACAAGGTTGGAGCCGGTGGCGACACCTACAGCGTGCTGACATGAGGAAAGTTTCCAACCCATTACTCATACGCAAACAGCAGTTGACCGGCGTTGCCTCGTAAATCGGTGTTGTGATGCCTCGTGTAGGGAGGAGAAATGCGTACCATCACGTTTCCGACTTTGATAAAGGTCGGATTGTAGCCTATCGCGATTGCGGTTTATCGTATCGCGACATTGCTGCTCGCGTTGGTCGAGATCCAATGACTGTTAGCGGAACATGGAATCCGTGGGTTCAGGAGGGTAATACGGAACGCCGTGCTGGATCCCAAAGGCCATCGTATCACTAGCAGTCGAGATGACAGGCATCTTATCCGCGTGGCTGTAACGGATCGTGCAGCCACGTCTCGATCCCTGAGTCAACAGATGGGGACGTTTGCAAGACAACAACCATCTGCACGAACAGCTCGACGACGTTTGCAGCAGCATGGACTATCAGCTCGGAGACCGTGGCTGCGGTTACCCTTGACGCTGCATCACAGATAGGAGCGCCTGCGATGGTGTACTCAACGACGAACCTGGGTGCACGAATGGCAAAACGTCATTTTTTCGGATGAATCCAGGATCTGTTTACAGCACTGTGATGGTCGCATCCGTGTTTGGCGACATCGCGGTGAACGCACATTGGAAGCGTGTATTCGTCATCGCCATACTGGCGTATCACCCGGCGTGATGGTATGGGGTGCCAGTGGTTACACGTCTCGGTCACCTCTCGTTCGCATCGACGGCACTCTGAACAGTGGACGTTATATTTCAGATGTGTTACGACCCGTAGCTCTACCCTTCATTCGATCCCTGCGAAACCCTACATTTCAGCAGGACAATGCACGACCGCATGTTGCAGATCCTGTACGGGCCTTTCTGGATACAGAAAATGTTCGACTGCTGCCCTGGCCAGCTCATTCTCCAGATCTCTCACCAATTGAAAACGTCTGGTCAATGGTGGCCGAGCAACTGGCTCGTCACAATACGCCAGTCACTACTCTTGATGAACTGTGATATAGTGTTGAAGCTGCATGGGCAGCTGTACCTGTACACGCCATGCAAGCTCTGTTTGACTCAATGCCCAGGCGTATCAAGGCCGTTATTACGGCCAGAGGTGGTTTCTCTAGATACTGATTTCTCAGGATCCATGCACCCAAATTACGTGAAAATGTAATCACATGTCTGTTCTAGTATAATATTTGTCTAATGAATACCCGTTTATCATTTGCATTTCTTCTTGGTGTAGCAATTTTAATGGCCAGTAGTGTAAATGGCTGTATGCGTCGGTCGCTAGAATTTAAAATAGGATGGTAAGGATGTTTTTTTTTAAATAATAAGTGGTGGCGCAAAAGGTCCAAAGTGTAATTAAATTGCTGTTCAGATAGTTCAGTTAAAGATAGTGGCATACAGTGTTCTGTGAAGTTTGATTATAGGCGAGAAGGCTGTTGTTGTTGCTGAGGTTGTGGTCTTCAGTCGGAAGGTTGTTCTCATGCATCCCTTGACGCTGCTCTACACTGTGGAAACTTTTCACCTCCGAATACGTACTGCAACCTACATCGATTTGAACCTGTTTACTGTATTCATTCATCGATCTCCATTACCAAACCGACAATTCCCTTCTGCTACAGCGTGTTTCCTTTTAGTCAGTCTCTTCTTTTTTACCACATTCTATTCAATACCTCCTCATTAGTTACTCCACCTACCCACCTAACGTTCAGGATTCTTCTGTAGCAACACTTTTCAAAAGCGTCTGTTTTCTGACGAATTGCCTGTTGGCTTCTGTCTCGGATTCTTTGGTCGACGTTTATTTAGTGATTTTTCTGACGTTTCGACAGCAAGAGTGGCTGGAATTGTCAAAGCTTCAACCTGTATTGCTGGTCGGCCAAAGAACCCGAGACAGAAGCCTATAGGCAATTCGTCAACAAGTGGCCACGAAAGCCTTAACAGTTTCTGTTTTCTTTTTGTCTGAACTGCTTATCGTGTACGTTCCACTTCCGTACAAGGCTACACTCCACACAACTACTTCAGGAAAGACTTCATAACACTTAAATTTGTATTACTTGTCAACTAATTCCTCTTTCTCTTTAACACTTTTCGTGCTATAACCAGTCTTCATTTTATATTCTCTCTGTTTCAGGCGTCATCAGTTATTTGGCCGCCCAAATAGCGGAACTCGTCTATTAATTTTAGTTCAAATGGTTCAAATGGCTCTGAGCACTATGGGACTTAACTTCTAAGGTCATCAGTCCCCTAGAACTTAGAACTACTTAAACCTAACTAACCTAAGGACATCACACACATCCATGCCCGAGGCAGGATTCGAACCTGCGATCGTACATTAATTTTAGTGCCTCATTTCCTAATCTAATTCGTTCAACATCGCCTGATTTAATTAGACTACAGTCCATCACCCATTTTTTACTTTTGTTGATCACCTCATAACGTCTTTTCAAGATGCTATTCATTACATTCAGCTACTGCTTTTGCTAACAGAAGTAGGCGTCGTCGGCAAACTTCAACGTTTATATTTCTTCTCCTTGAACTGTAACCTCCTTTCATTTGTTTTTCGTTTTCTTTGCTGCTTGCTATTAGTAAAAATAAATGCTTATTGTCAATGGAAACCAGATAGTTAAATTTAATTTACCCATCCATGCCGCATTCTACTTTCGAGCAAGGTGATGTACCAACAATTCCCTCTGCTCCTTCAGACGACGACCTAACTTATGATATAAAAAGCAATCAAGGAAATATCGAGGAGTTCCGCTGATTGCAGTTTTTAGAAACGTCTGTACTGATTATAAAGTAGCTCGCGAAGAATGGTCTCCCTGATGAAGGCGTAAAGCCTGTAAAGTTACGTGTCGTAATGAGATGCAGTTTGTAAATCCACCACAATATCGGCAGAATAATAGGACCTTTAAATAGTGGCAAAAAAATGTTCAGATGTGTGTGAAATCTTATGGGACTTAACTGCTAAGGTCATCAGTCACTAAGCTTACACACTACTTAACCTAAATTACTCTAAGGACAAACAAACACACACCCATGCCCGAGGGAGGACTCGAACCTCCACCGGGACCAGCCGCACAGTCCATGACTGCAGCATCCTAGACCGCTCGGCTAAATAGTGGCACAGGATTACAAATAAGCCTCATAAACCTTGAGTCAAGCGATTATTATTTTGTTTAAAGCCTAGTCGCTTTATCATAAAGCATACAATCATCCATGCGTGAAATACGTTGAAAGGTATCTTTACAATTAAGGGGTATCTTTACAATTAATCTGAATTTGGGGAGTAAAGTATGGCCTCAATACAAATGTCGCGCAAACGGAATGCAGTGGGACGTGCCGTACGTCAGAGCTGCATGAAGCATGGAATGGAATTTTAGCAGTGAGTGTGTAAACAAAAATTCTGGCAAAAGAACAATTATTAGCTCGGTAAATTTAATTGCACACACGAACATGTGTAGTGAGTAATATGATGTTTGCTGTTGCCTACAATCTATTACGTCACATATTACTTCGGAGTCCCCTGCAAAGTCTATGATATATGGAAGTGGAATGATTTAATTTATTAATTAAATTAAATTTACCGATCTAAAAAATGTTCTTTTGCCAGAATTTTCCACTCCATGCTTCATCCAGCTCTGATGTTCGGCACAACCTACTGTACTCCGTTTGCGCGACATTTGTATTGAGGCCATACTTTACCCCCCATATTCTGATTAATTGTAAAGATACCCCTCAACGTGAACGTGGACGATAAATAGTTTAGACAAGAAGAGAATAGAAGCTTTCGAAATGTGGTGCTACAGAAGAATGCTGAAGGTTAGATGGGTAGATCACATAACTAATGAGGAGGTATTGAACAGAATTGCAGAGAAGAGTAATTTGTGGCACAACTTGACTAGGAGAAGGCATCGTTTGGTGGGGCATATTCTTAGGCATCAAGGGATCACCAATTTAGTATTGGAGGGCAGCGTGGAGGGTAAAAATCGAAGAGGGAGACCAAGAGATGAATACACTAAACAGATTCAGAAGGATGTAGGTTGCAGTAGGTACTGGGAGATGAAGAAGCTTGCACAGGATAGAGTAGCATGGAGAGCTGCATCACACTAGTCTCAGGACTGAAGACCACAACAACAACAACAACAAAAATGGTTCAAATGGCTCTGGGCACTATGGGACTTAACATCTGAGGTCATCAGTCCCCTAGAACTTGGAACTACTTAAACCTAACTAACCTAAGGACATCACACACATCCATGCCCGAGGCAGGATTCGAACAACAACAACAACAACCCCTTAATTATAAAGATACCTTTCAACCTATTGTAATAAATCACCGCCAGGAAAGAACTGCACAATCTGCATTAAAAAGTACTGAAAGCCTTATACTAGACGGGGATGTGATGAATTCAGTTGCCCAAGTATTCTGATGGAAACTGATCACCTCACCGAACAAAATTTGAACATCAGTAAATGCGTATTAAAGATCTGGAAACGCTGTAAATACTGTTACGCCAAGCTGTTCGAATTTTCTCCGCACGTGACTGACTTGTGTGTGTGTGTGTGTGTGTGTGTGTGTGTGTGTGTGTGTTTTCCTCATCACCATAAGCGACACGCAAGTCGCCGCAGTGGCGTTAAAAGCCTTGCACCGGACTGCCGAACTACCTAGAAAATGCAAAATACTATACGTACATTTCATTTCAATACATTACTCAAACAATGGCAGCGCCGCTGCAGCCGGAAAGCACCAACAAGAACAGGCTAGACTCGCCTCGCCTCGTGTCGTTTGGAAGGCCCGTCAATGGCAAAGAAGGCGGCCGCGCTCACTTCCCACCAGCTAACTCAGCTGCTCACCAAAGTGTTCCACTTGCTATATCCCTTCTGACAAGGGGATGACACGACAATCAGATTTTTGTAATACTGTACGTAAAGTTCATAACTGATATATCAATCTAACAAACCCGTTTGGTGCAACTCTAAAATTCTCGAGGAGATTGAGATTAATTTTTCGACAAATGCATTGCGCTGTGGTGCAGTGTTGCCTACCACACGAGCGGCCCAGGTTGGATTCCTTGCTGTGGTAAATTCTTAAATAAAGGTGCACGTTGTACGCGCATTTTCGTGACGAGTGAAATACATAAATTTGAAAAGAATTAATTTGTAATGTTTTCTTCAACTGAAACAAACGTTGTTACCGATCTTTCATAAATTATCAACAATTAATAATTTATATTTGCAATGCAAACTGGATTTTTGAGTGTGATATTATAAATAAAAATACGTGTATTTTTCATAAAAATGACAGATATATTTTAATTAGCATATATTTGATGAATTTCATATTTAAACTGAACCAAACGAAAAAAGCAATTACCTAGACGGGACCTGAACCAGCAATTAACAATTTCGAACGCTATAGATTCTTTTCCATCTTTCTGCATTTTATCCTTTACGGAAATACTCATAGGACGTCCCCTTTTTTTAAAAAAAAAATTGCATTGGCCAGAAATTGAACCCACACCGTCCACTTCGCATACGAGAACGTCTCCACAGAGCCGCACTCCCTACAGAAATATCATACTTACTTTGTGGTACTAAGTACATTCGTAAATCTTCAAAGTAGATTTTCTGGAAAATTTTTAAGAGCTGCGTTTAAATGTATTGTGGCACTGATATTCGAGTTCTGAACTTCACGTACTATAAATACAGAAAAATTACAAAAATACAGTTGCTGTTTGATCTCCTTGTAAGTTCGTCAAATATTGTGTTACGTGCTGCGGTGGAATGCTTGATACATAAGCATGTTTGCAGTTTTATAAGACATGGGTGAAGTAACAGGTCTGAAAGCTGTCAGTGTGATAGGCAGCTTTCAAGCTCACATCGGACAGGATGAGGAAGGAAATCTACAGAATTCTTTTCGAGTGAAGTATCCCTGCATCGGCGTTATTTGATATAGGGAAACTACAGGAAACGTATAGTTGGATGGCTGGGCGAGAACTTGAACCGCCATCCTCCCAAATGCGAGTACATTGCGTTACCCGCTCTATCGAATCAGTGTAGTAAGAAGTAGAAAATTGTACGCTTGCTGCCAAGCTCCCAAGTGTTTACGGTCCGGCGGAGATTCGTCCGATCGGCGAGTGCTACGAACGACTCCGCTGGAGCCCTGCTCGCGAACATCCCCCCCCCCCCCCCCCCCCCGCCGTTTTTATTATTCTGCCACGCCAGCGGAAACGTACACCGTCAAACTTCTTTACGAGTTTCGCTCTAACTGGCTGACCCTGAGGGAAAATTCTCTCATCTTTGTTGCCATTTGGCCACAACCGAACGACTCAATAGCCATCGTAAGTTTTTTTGCAATATGCAGGAATCACAAACAGATAACGAGTTCCGGAACACATAATTTTTGCAATAAAGGAAGCTGGGTTCCTATTCTCAACAGTGGTTCTTACCACATTAACAACTTTAAAGAACACTCGCGGTCGAAAGGCAACCTTTGCTGGCTCATTGGTCTGATGATAGTGTACACAGGGTTGAAAGGCAGAGCATTCTCGGATCTGCCATTTGTACTCAGCTGATTCACGTGAAAAGGCTTCTGATGTGATTATGGCCGCACCACTTTGGACGCGTAATGGTAAATGGAACTACATGCGTGGGACTTACCATTCCGGAAATCATTTTGGAGTTCGCTGTTCCGAGATCCACAGTCTCAAGAGTGTGCCAAAAATATTAAATTTCAGAAATTACCTCTCACTACGGACAACGCAGTGACCGACGGCCTTCACTTAACGACCGAGAGGAGCGGCGTTTGCGTAGAGTTGTCAGTGCTAACAGACAGGCAACACTGAGTGAAATAACTGCAGACATCACGTGAGAAGTACGACGAAAGTATCCGTTAGGACAGTGCGGCGAAATATGGCGTTAATGGGCTATGGAAGCAGACAAACGACGTGAGTGCCTTCGCTAATTGCGCGACATCGGCTACAGCGGCTCTCCTGGGCTCGTGAGCACATCTGTTGAACCTTAGACTGCAAAACTGTCGTCTGGTCAGGTGAGTCCGAATTCAGTAGGAGAGAGGTGATGGTAGGGTTCGAGTGGGCCGCAGCCACCATGAAGCCACCGACCCAAGTTGTCAAAAAGGCACTGTGCAAGCTGGTGGTGACTCCATAATGGTGTGGGCTGAGTGAATGAAAGGGGTCCTTTCGTCGAACTGAGCCGATCATTGACTGGACATGATTATGATTGGCTACTCGACCATCTGCAGCCATTCACGGACGTCTTGTTCCCATACAAGAATGGAATTTTATGGATGACAATGCGCCTTGTCACCCGACCATAGTCGTTCGCTACTGGTTTGAAGAACATTCCGGACAATTCGAACGAATGATTTGGCCACCCGGATTACCCAACATCGAAAATAGCCCATCAACCATTTATGGGACACAATCGAGAGGTCAGTTAGTGCACAATATCTCACGGGACTTCCAACGACTTGTTGCTGCTCTACACCATGCAAAAGGAGGTCCGATACGACAATAGGAAGTATCCGATGACTTCTGTCACCTCTGTGTAATTAACGTGCAGTTATTCACAGAAGCCCTGTGTGGGATGTAATTATCATATGGCAGCTAAACTTCGTAGATATTGTAGCGTGAAATCCATTTATGACAAAAATAGATTCCAATATTCGCCACCAGGTGCAAATCTGGATTTGTCAATGTAAGAAATGTATAGAAATATGTCCATATGTAGTGGATTAAGAACGGGACGTGGGCAAAAAGAGGTCTAACAACGTAGTAAGGCATAATGTTGATTTTATTAGTAAACATTGTTTACACAGTTTGTTCCATATGGGCATGGAGTCATCGACGAAATGCCGTTTCCATAAAACGACGTGATCAACAGTTGCTCGCAAAAATTCCAGAGCTATCTGAACAATGTGTTCCTACAAAACTGGCCTTTAGATCAGATAGACCGAAAGTGTCGATGGTAAATACGTTCTTTTAGAAATCCCCAGAGCCAGAAGTCACATGGATTCGACTCAGGTGATCTTCTAGGACGTGCATCTGGAAAACCTCTGGAGATAACAAGATGGAGAAAGGTTGCATTAAGCAAATCTTTCGCTGGGCGAGCAACACGACGTGATGCGCCATCTTGCCTGAAAACAGTGCTTTCCACACAGTTGCGCTATTCCAAAGCAGGAACCACACGCTGTACGAAGTCTCGACAGCGTGCAAGCGCCTCGGTACAGGTGGCAGGCCCACTGGACCCAGAATAAAGATACTTGTGAATCCACACGACACAGTCACATACGCCAAGTGAAATGGTCGTTTGTGCCCAAGACGCGGCTTAACAGTACCTCAAATTCGGCAGTTCGGTGTGTTCACTGCACCCTGTAGTGCAAAATGTACCCAGTCGCTTCAAAGAAAAATGTTCAAATGTGTGTGAATTCCTCAGGAACCAAACTGCTGAGGTAATCGGTCCCTACAATTACATACTGCTTAAACTAACCAACCAATCGAAAACAAAACATACACACACACACACACACACACACACACACACACACACACACACACACACATCCCCGAGGGAGGACTCGAACCTCCGGCGGGAGGGGCTGCGTGACATGGCGCCTCAAACCGCGCGGACACTCCACGCGGCACTTCAAAGAATATTGCCCGCTCCCATGTCATCAACTTCGAACGGTGCCAGAAACTAAAGAGCAAGTTTAAAATGTCGCTCCGGATCATGACGTTCTAGGTCGTACACCGTCTGGATTTTGTACGGGTAGCAGTGTAAAATAGGCCGCAAAACATTCTGTAATGTTGACCATGGGAGGGACAATGCTCGCGACACTGCACGAGCACTATATAGCACTACTCTGGGCACGTGCTACATGTCAGTTACAGCAATAGCAACTTCGTCAGTAACGTCCGTCGGGATAGCACGCCTTCGTCTTCCATGTGTAGCAACCTCGTGAATAATTTGGATGTCTTCCTCTTCCACGTACCACACCAAGCAAATGCGTCTTTTCGAATTTCATTATCGTCATCTTTTGTCAGCCCCCGGTAGCTGAATGGTCAGCGTGATGGATTGTCAATCCTCTGGGCCCGGGTTCGATTCCCGGCTGGGTCGGGGAATTTTCTCCGTCCAGGGACTGGATTTTGTGCTGTCCTCATCATCATCCTATCATCCTCATCGACTGTAGTTCGCCTTAGCGGGTCAAATTGAAAGACCAGCACCCGGCGAACGGTCTGCCCGACGGGGGGCCCCAGCCATACGTTTAAATTAAATAAAAATCATGATCTTTTAACCATGAAATACCATCGGGCTTCTCCCCAGGTCTTTCAGTCGGCGATACTCTCTCAGTGCAGCACTTTAATTGCTGCTGTTCACATAAAACAATTTCACTGGCACCGTATGGTGTCCCTTCTGGACAGCCACTTTGTTCACTCATGTTACGGCTTGTCAAATGACAGCGTGTATATCATACATCATACGAACAGCGTCTGATTTGCACCTGGTGGCCACAATCGGAACTAATCGGTTTTACAGTGTAAATCTGTCCCGCATTCACGTTTTAGCATATGTACCACGTTTCGCTGCCATCGGTAATTACAGCTCACACTGGACCTCCGTCAGTAGGTGAGCTTTAATGTTAACCACCCGGTACTTAAGCTCGAGGGCAGCCTAGTCACGTGATGTGACAGCAGCGCTACACATAAAGTTAAAAGTATAGCGTTCGTGCCATTAATATTATGGGGTAACGCAGCAATATGAATGTTACCTCTTTGTGGCGGGTCACGCCTGCAAATTATGCCCCAAAAGACACTTTTTTGAGGTTACATTCACTTTATATTCATCCCATCTTCAGATGTTTATATTTATTTACGCATTGTGAACATCGTCTCTCTACTTTACGACGTTTGACAATAGATGTCTTAAGTACTTCTGTTGCAAAGTACTGGAAAGCCGTTAGTAAAGACACAATGCTCACGACACGTAAATAAATGTAAACATCTGAAGACGTTCAGTTTCAACAGTTGCAGCGTTATAATAGGTTCCCGACGAAGAGGTAGTATTTGCTAGCGTTAATACGAGAAAAGAGCATTCTCAGACAATCGCAGTCAATAAGAAATTAGGAGATTTTCTGTCACAGGCAGGTCCTTCGAATGTGTTTCAAATCCAGTGGCGGCGAAATGGCATTACGCGTGCATGGAATAAGCAAAACATTCACTGGTCTCCGTCATGAGCTGCAAACTCGTGGCGAGCCGACTGTCAGCGGAAATACCGGGAGATGCATCCTGGTGGGGATATAATGCGAGCGGCTGCCTCTCTCTCTCTCTCTCTCTCTCTCTCTCTCTCTCTCTCTCTCTCTCTCTCCCACGAATTTCTTCCTGGAGCCGAGTTGAAACCAATGGCAGGCCGGATCCGGTTGGCCATTTTTGTCAACCAGTATACCAGTTACCAGTTTTCAAAGGATAGCTGTTCTTCGCTACCTCGCCAGTAGATGCAGAACAACATCACATAAAATCTATATGTCCGTTCGCCTAATACGAGAATGAGAAAGCTTTTGCTCCCCCCGTTTTTTCTAGCCAAATTACGGCTGTAAATGAGAGGCCAACATTTCCATTCCCAGTGCTGGTTCTTGGCAGCCTTGTCTGCCGGCAGCTCCGCCGCACGATGCTGCTGTCATTTGTTAAAGACGGTGGTTGTGCTTCACACGCCCATGGTTTTAGAGCAACGAACAAGGATCAAGAGAAGAACGTCCATTGAGATCTACAGGCCAATGCAGCCTAAATATGGGGAAAACTGAGAATTGTGAGGTGGTGGTGATATGAGTTCGACAGAGCCGTGAAGTCTTGCAAGACAATGAGCGGTCGGTGAGGCCACGTTCGTCGCTGACTGACGACGTTTCCCGCGTGGGTGCGATCGTGAAAGTAGATCGGGATGTGCACATCACGGCCATTTCTCGGGAGCTTGGCGTATCCTATGGGAATGAAGCCATTCGCAAGTAACGATGAAGCCAAGACAGCAGTCCGACGGTAGTTTCATAATCGGCCGGACGAATTCTGCTACACGGGCATCCCAAATTTAATGCTGCTATGGGACAAAATTGTGGACCGGTGTGGAGACTATGTGGAAAAATAGTGTAATGTACGTAGAATAACTTGCATATTTGTCAGTACCTGTACGTGCCTTACAATGGCTAATAAAAAATAGGGACAAAGACTTTCTGACTTGCCCTCGTAGTTGGTTACAAGGACTTCGGCCGATCAGTATGTAATGAAAATTAAAGCACCTGCAGCCTTTTCTTTTGCATTTAATTTAATTACGGACCCAGTTTAGAAGTTCCAGTACGCCATCATCAGACCCAAGTGTAAAAAAATAAAATCTGAATTGTGAAACGTCTCGCTTTGGCTGGTTTTTAATCGGAAACTTCCATTGGCGGACACGTATTAATTGTCTGCACTGCTACGTTACCCAATCAATGTACGTAAGTAAAGGTCGCCAGCTTTTCTTTGGCACGCGGACAGGGTGAAACACAACTCAGAATTAAATGAAGGAAGCCCTATAGCTATCAGGGAGACCACTTAGTAATGTTTCTGCGAAAGTCGGTATTCGTTTCTCATTTATCAGCTCACTGTGTACTTCAAAGTTCTGCTAAGGACATTTTAAGGTTAGAGTGACTTGTTTACTCTCCAGTAATTAATTAATTCCTTTTTTGTTTTGCAATTTATGGTGAAGTAGGTAGCTGAATACTAGAACAGGTACACATCCGCCTTTGTACGCTTTTTGAGTTTCACAAGGGTAGTAACGTAACAGTTGGTACCAAAAACATTTGCGTTCATTTGCGTTGTTTATCCCAGTGAGCCTTGCTGACCCCGGCTTATGCATTGCTTTAAAACTTGGCTGTCACTCTGCGTTTGGTTTCCCGCGGTTATTGCGGTCATGCCGTGGTTCCTCCTCTTTCTATGTGTGGCAGCACCGGTGTGTATCGATATTTGCACCGTATACCATCTTTGGTCTGGCGCTTATAGTTCCGGCTTGGCGGTGTGCAGACAGCAGGTCGGTTGGAGCGATTCAGCAAGCAAGTCTCCCCGAAGCGCAGTTGACCGAGCTCGCTGGCGGTCTCTATGCAGTGTCGGAGCGTGTGGGGGCTGTTCCGAGTGCTACGAGGTTCGTGGTTCACCGAACCAGGACATGAAAGTTGAGTGGTGATTTAATTACCGAAGCCATGTCTGTTCACGTTGTCCACTTGGTTGGTGGTTCGCTGTTGGCGGTATTCCTGGGAGCAACAGTGAGTGTTCGAGTTGGTGAAGATTTAGCCGCCGTGTCGTGGAATTAACTATATTTGTCGGTTTGAAATTCATGTGCACCAGATGAATTTTTAGCCTTGTGGCCGTTAGTGTTCCGGTTACCTGCCCTGGTCGTTGACGCAAATTCAGGCAGTGTCTTTTCCTCACCTACTGTCGCTGTCCAACATGGTGTGTAGTTTTTGACAGCTTAATGTATTTTTGGTTGTGGGCGGCTATGTTTTGGCTTTGGAATTCTCGTATACTGGTCGGTGGTCAGCAAGTCGTCTTGTCGGTGGGTCCCTGACTGTCTCTTGGTTGTGTTGCCGGCTGATCGAGTAAAGTTTGGCCAACTTCTTGTCTGGCCTAAGCGAAAGATAAGATTTCAATGGCAGACCGAGCCCCTTGGAAACTTCTGAGTGGCGTTACCTATACTGCCTTTCTTGTTGGCGTTTGTGTATTTTTAATGGCTCACAGCCGATGGTTGGCATTTGTATTCTTCTAATCGTGTTTTTAAAATCAAAGGCCTTCAGCCGTTTTAAAAGTAAGTTTTTCTAAATTGGGCAAGTCTTACATTGTCTGAAGATAAAGTTTGGGCCTTCTGCCCGTTGAAAATTTATTATATTGTTTTAAGGCATCGGCCTTCAGCTGCTTTAAATTTTAAAAATCTTATCTATCAAGTATTACCTCTAGGAAGATAAAGCTGTGGGCTACCTGCCTGTTGAAAATTTATTGCAATTGTATTGTTTTTTAAAAGCATGGGCCCTCAGCCGCTTTCAGTTTAAAGATTCTTACTTAACAAGTATTACATTCTTTCAAGATAAAGCTGTTGGCCTTCTGCCTGTTGAAAATTTATCGTAGTTGTATTGTTCTTAAAATGATGGGCCTTCAGCCGCTTTAAAATTTTGGGTTCTTACTTATCAAGTCTTACATCACTTGGGCTTAAATACCATTTAAGGTTAATAGCTTTGGGCCTTTTGCCTTGGAAAATTGGTTCCAGTTTTTTTTAAACAAAGGCCTTCAGCCGTTTTGGAGTAAGGTTTCTTATTGGTCATAAAGCTTGGGCCTTCTGCCTATTGTTATTGCAGTTATGTTGTTTTAAATTTATCGGCCTTCAGCCGCTTTTAAAACATTTAATCTATCTGACTAGTCAAGTCTTACATCACTTGACCTTAGATACTGTTTAAGGTTAAAGCCTAGAGCCTTCTGTCTCAAAAAATAAATAAATATATTATAGCAGATGTATTTAATTCATGAGCCTTCAGCCATTTTAGAATTAAAGTCGTTTTCTGTCGATAGTCAAGCTTAGAAATTGCGCTGTAATGTTTGGACAACTAAATAAAATGTTATGTTTGGAGGGTAACTGACAGCCGCTCATTCTGGCCCCTTTCCAAAATTCCTAATACTTGTCCTCTCCTGCGGGTTTAGCGGGGCGTTTCACCCAGTGCAGTAGACGTTCGTAAACGACGGAAGTAGTTCCCTAAGTTCAAATCAGAATGACCAACAACTTTAGACAATTGACACGTTAAGGGCGGAAGAGGAAGAAACTCCGCGTCAGACACTAGAGGATCTGTCACATGCATTCGGCGACTTTTTAACAGCAAAAGCTGCAGTGCAATACTCGCTTCCCAGCATAGAAGCGTCTTGATGTCCATCCCACCTTAGGAGGTTAAAATGTAATCTACTTCATATACAGAATACACTCTAAGCTAGCCTAGCCCAACTCAACCTCCCTGACCCCTATGGCGACCGCGTTTGACTACCGCTGTCTGTATCATTATGAATGCAGCCTTACAGCGGGTTGACTGTGGTTATTGCGTCACGGCAGCCGGCGAAAGGACAGAGGCGCACCCCTGCCGACGGCTGGCGCTCGCTTTGAGCGGCCGTGCATGGCGCCCGTTAATGGCCGGACACGGACTGCACAGTCCCTGGGGATCGGCTAGCGCCGGGTCCAAATATTTAGGCTGCGCTCGCGGCTTTGGGTACGACAACAAACAGCGAACTCGATGGCTGCGGTTTGAAGCGCCCCGCTATGATCTGCAGGGCGCGCTGAGCTGAGCTGAGCGCGATTCCTGCAGCAGCATCGAGCACTTGAAAGCCCAGGCCTAACAGCGTGCGATAACGAGGGCACATTTTAAGAACTGCGCACTCCGGTTTACGCACTGGATTAAATTTGCAATCTAGGTGGAGAGCTGAGTCCGTAGGCTTAAATTGCCTATCAGTGCTCTATCTGCGTAACTCCCGCTTAACGGGGTATTCTATACGACGAAAACGCTCTCCTGGAACCCAATACCAGTTGCAGCATAGGGGCAACAATAATTCTAGTTTCAATATTTCGTGTAATTATCGACCGAAAATAAAAATTTAAAATGTTGTCATAATCTACACATTAAGAGGTACAATCTTATTTTAAAAGTTTAACGTTGTAGGACAGGGCTTAACAACTGGCCGGTTTTGAGCGCGAGTACTCGCGTCTGCTCAGGCACGTGCTCGCGAGCGGGTACAAGGTCGCGGAGTAGGGAGGGAGGGGAGGGAGGGGAAATGCGCCCACGTTTGAATGTGATCTCGCGTTCTTAGCAGATTTAACTAGCCATCTGAATGCTTTGAACATTTTACTACACGGTATAGATCTGCTAATTACTGATTTCATAGATCGAATACGAGCTTTTAAAATGAAATTGGCACTTTGGATGAGTCAGCTGGAAACAGGAAACCTAGCTCATTTTCCTAAATCATCATCCATGCAAGATGTTCACAAAGACTGTGAACGTTATTCACATAGTTTAGTTGATCAGCGCTTTCGAGATCTGACAGCACTAGACAGTGATTTTGATCTGTTCTCTCCATATTCAGCGAATATTTAAGAGATTCGTCCTGAGCTGCAACAAGAAATTATTGACGTGCAGTGAGACAGAGAATACAGACACAAATTTCAGAACAAGAAAAACATTTTGGAATTCTACAGACACTTCCCTCGGGATAGATTTCCTCGTTTGCACAAACTGGCGGCTACAATAATATCAATGTTCGGTTCCACGTATTTTTGTGAACAACTGTTCTCTGCAATGAAATGTAACAAGACGCTCCTGAGAAACGCATTGTCTGATCGAAATTTAAACTGCACGCTGCGCCCAAAATGCACAAGAACAATTACTCCGAACATAGACGCAATTGTAAAGGGCAAAAAGTACAAGACAACCGAGAATCCCACACTTCAGTGACACCTTTTATTGTGTAACAGTTCACAAGTTGCGAATGTAGAGGCATACACTAAGCTAATAAAATTATGTGGCATGTGTACATTCTCCTTTATTTGTTTCATTTGTCGCAGTAATAATTCGTGAGTGATATCCCTGCAGGTGGCCGCGGATTTACATTGACTGGCGGCAGCTGTTGTGTGCCCCACGTGACTTTCCCCACTCTCCGCTCTGGTCCGGTAGTGGGGGTAGTGTGCTCGCGCTGCTCCGTGCTCGCTCCTTGCTGCTCACAGCTTGCTCCGCGAGCACGTATGTTGTGAAGCTCTGTTGTAGGACAAGCGTTAAAATTAGAAACTTGAGCCGTGGCGGCACTGGTGCCAGGGCTATCTTTGGTTAGGCACTATCGATTCCCTCTGGCAGAAGTTTGCCTTTGGGGCCTGGGCCGGCTCAGGATATAGCGGGCAGTATGGAGAGGAAAGGGAGAACAATGTTGGGCACGGCACGCGGAAGTGCACGTATTAGCGAGACGTCGGAGAGACGACAGCGAGCACGGTGTGCCTGACAAGGGAACCTCCCCATCGCACCCCCCTCAGATTTAGTTGTAAGTTGGCACAGTGGATAGGCCTTGAAAAACTGAACACAGATCAATCGAGAAAACAGGAAGAAGTTTTGTCGAACTATGAAAAAAATAAGCAAAATATACAAATTGAGTAGTCGATGTGTAACATAAGCAACATCAAGGACAACGTGATCTGAAGAGCGCCGTGGTTTCTTGGTTAGCGTAAGCAACTGTGGTACGAGAGGACCTCGGTTCAAGTATTCCCTCGAGTAAAAATTTTAACTTTTTTATTTTCTAGCAATTGACGTGTGTCAATTATCGAAGTTCAGGCACTCACACAATCAACTTCGCTCTCGAAAATTCCAGGACATGTTCAGAATTGCTTGGACATATGCAGGATTTGACGGTCTACACACGGAAAAAATTGGAAAACGTTAAAAACATATGTTTTGACAGAGCACAGGGAAAACTGTGTGACTGTGAAACTGTTGCAGTCATTTGTTGCAGTATATGTGACAAACTCTTACGTTTTCATAACTTTTTTGGGAGTTGTTATCACATCCACAAGAAAACCTAAATCGGGCAAGGTAGAAGAATCTTCTTACCGTCGTGCGGTAGCGTTCTCGCTTCCCACGCCCGGGTTCCCGGGTTCGATTCCCGGCGGGGTCAGGGATTTTCTCTGCCTCGTGATGGCTGGGTGTTGTGTGATGTCCTTAGGTTAGTTAGGTTTAAGTAGTTCTAAATTCTAGGGGACTGATGACCATCGATGTTAAGTCCCATAGTGCTCAGAGCCATTTTGAACCAATCTTTTTACCCATTCGCCAAGTGTACAAGTTAGGTGGGTCGACAACATATTCCTGTCATGCGACGCACATGCCGTCACCAGTGTCGTATAGAATATATCAGACGTGTTTTCCTGTGGAGGAATCGGTTGACCTATGACCTTGCGATCAAATGTTTTCGGTTCCCATTGGAGAGGAAGGTACTTTCGTCTACTAATCGCACGGTTTTGCGGTGCGCTCGCAAAACACAGACACTAAACTTATTACAGTGAACAGAGACGTCATTGAACGAACTGACAGATCATAACTTTGCGAAAATAAATAAAATTTTCATCAGAGGGAAGACTTGAACCAAGAACCTCTCGTTCCGCAGTTGTTCACGCTAACCACGGGACCACGGCGCTCCTAAATTGACGGTATGCTTTATGTTGCTTATCTTGCACATGGACTACTCAGTTTGTATATTTTACTTACTTTTTCCGTAGTTCCACACAACTTCTTCCTGTTTTCTCGATTGATCTGTGTTCAGTTTTTCAAGACCTGTCCACTGTGCCAACTTATAATTAAATCTGAGGGGGGGTGCGATGGGGAGGTTCCCTTGTGGGTACGGGTGGCAGTTAGCGCTTGGCAGTACTGGGGTCAGTAACAGCGGGCCGGCGCTGTGGCTTCTTGGCAACCTCGTGAAGCTATGCATGCGCTCGCTTCCGTGAAGGAATACGCTGTTACTATCGGACTAAGCAACGTCCAGTGTCTTCGCCACATCGATCCAGCAGCTGGCATCAAGTTAAGTAATTCAAGTCCAACCAACGATTAGTGAAATATAATGATTGTTCTTGAGCCAGCAAAGCGTTACAAGGACTTTGATGTGGTATCTCATGCCTCTTATTAAGTGTGTGCTTCGCTCCTTAATAGTATTGTTCTTACTTCAACTGGTAAGTGTCTAAAACATTGATACGTGTGCGCATCCTTACCGAAAGATCTATATTCCGTGTCTAAAGATTGCCGTGTGGTCCCTTACAGGCCCACATAAGGTGCTCCATGTGATGCTTGGGGTTTAATGAGCCAGTTCCGTTTGCATCATTCTGTACGTGGTTTTGCTTAAAGGAATGAAATCAGTTTTATTATTGTCAATTTTATCGAAGTAGTTTTCTGTATAAGTTTCAGTATTAAGGTGAAGGAAGGGTTGTTTGGTTCCCTGTTGTCACTTCTGATTTATGTTTCAGAGATCGGAAGCAGTGGGCAACCGAAGTGCAGAGCCTCCCCTTTTAAATTACTAGCGGGCGTACGGGCGGTGGAACTCGTCTGAGCTCGCGTGTGCTGTTTGGTTCCGATTTCGGTGTTCTGAACGGGGTGGAAGTACAAACTTAGTCCACATCTTAATTCGACGATAGGTATTCAGTCGCCTCCACCGTTCGTGGCCAAGTCGCGGCATCACAATCTCGGGCCTCAGTTATTGTACAAGCTACAGTTTTCTAAAACTTGTGGTGGCTATGCAAGGAATTTTGAGGGATTTCTAGAAGAATGTGTCTTAGTTGAAACCGTTTTCTAATATTGCGGCGCAATTCAGCCTTAGTGGCGTATGTCAAGTTTGATCGGGAAATAACTGGGTTATTATTGATCAAACTGTCTATAAACTATGAAAGTTGTTTGGTAATATGTCGTCGGGAGGCGCGGTTTTCAGTATATGTGGAAATAATAATTGATTTCCTGGTTATTTGATGTAAAGTATATTTAAATGATTTACTTGGCCCGAGTGGCGGTTTTTTAAATGTTTGCAAAGAGATTAATTCATTTGTGGTATTATAACAAGCAGTTTGTAAAGTTTGCCTGAGTGGCGTTTCTTAAAGGTATTATTATCTGACTTATGATTGTAATTCTCTTAATGATTTATCCATGATGCAAATAAATATGTTGAAATGAAATGGTCACTGTATGGATTAAGTCCTTCCACTCCCTCTATAGTAAAGGTTAAGGAATTTGCAGTTGAAAACGTACCAACATTGGAAGGTTGTCTGGAGTCAGCATAGATGACTGTGCACAGATACCTGTATTTGAGATCGAGAGAACTTAAGCGACTTGCAACAAACTTCACACACAATGTCGAAACGTTATGAAACTTTTTCTCGCTCACTCTCCCACAAAATTATGAAAGGAAAAAACAATATCGCTTACTACATTTTCGCTGTTGATGCAGTAAAAGTTCTGCATCAGGCATGACGTTTTAATTTATTACTTGTTGACTAGCGACTCTAATTTCAGCACACTTTGTAGACAGTATTTTCATGTATGTATGACCCACGGTACCATAGATATGTCAGAAACAATGGGATGAACGAAAAACAGTTTTGCTTACAATGGAACACAAATTACCCTGATTACATTCATTCAATGTTTCACAATGAGAGCACTTGAAGACTTCCAATAAGCTTTAACCATGATTTGAAATCTTTCGTAAACATTTTCTCGGCCACGTGCCTAAAAGCAAATATTTAACACATTAACTCATTCGTAAAGTAATCAGACGTTTGGAGCTGTTTCACGCGTGGAAGTTCGATTCGTTAGAGACTCGGAGGTTTGCTGGTAATTACTACATCAGATCACACATATGCAGGAGGGAAAACATTCGAACTATAGTCTGATTTAAATTAGTTGTTACCTGATGTCTCAGGTCCAAATCTGCGATTTTTGTCCCACAAGTAATGTCTGCCTGTACGGGCAACAATCTCAGATATGTTTAAGAAACACATTTCTTCCTATTGACAATCCGTATTTTATATCGTCCCTACTTCAAAGTCTTTAGTTATATGGCTGCTCAAACAGCAAAACTGAACGACTACTTATGTTTCATTTCTTAATCTAAGCCCCTCATCATCGCCTGATTTAATTCAATCGCTTTTCATCATCCTTGATTTATTTTTGGGGATGTTTTGTTGGTGCGAATTGGAACGGGACATGAGGTCGCTAGTATAGAAGACGAATGTTCGATATCGGTTTATTGGGAGAATTTCAGGAAGGAATAGCTATTGTATAAAGGAAACACTAGTGCAAACTATTCTCGGGTACTGCTCGACTGTTTGGTATCCCCACCAGGTCTAACCCCTAGACACTGAAGGGAGAAAGTGTTACATTGCTGCCGGCCGGTGTGACCGTGCGATTCTAGGCGCTTCAGTCTGGAACCGCGTGACCGCTACGGTCGCAGGTTCGAATCCTGCCTCGGGCATGGATGTGTGTGATGTCCTTAGGTTAGTTAGGTTTAAGTAGTTCTAAGTTCTAGGGCACTGATGACCACAGATGTTAAGTCCCATAGTGCTCAGACCCATTCGAACCATTTGTTACATTGCTAATAAGCCATCGAAAATTTCACTATTAGAAATTTTATTCAAAGGAAGTCATAAATTACAGGTTAAGTGCTAGTTAGCTACTAATATTAATCTCCAGTAATATGTTACATACAAGATAAGTTCAAAAGGTACTGTTTTATGCCACACAACGCCAATTTTACTGCTAAAAATGTTCCCGGGAATAAAGTCATAATTTATGTTATGCACTGGTTACAAATTATAGCTCCAAGAGTATTTTATACAAAATGAGTAGAGAGTCTTCTGATATAGTCGCTGTTATTATAATCTAAGCAAGATCTGGCTCAGGGTCCCGTTCAAATTGCTGTTGAACAATGGTTACAAAATGTCATCGTCCTTCTTCGTTTGCTCGAAGGAAAAAAATGAACATTCTTTTCTCCCTTGAGGTGGTTGTAGTTTTTGCTGCTGCTGCTCAGGCAAATCACCCAGTATATTAGCGTCAAAATCTAATTCAGTACCATCCACATTGTGCTAATTTCTGTAGCAAAAGACATTTTGCATTGCAGAAGGCCAATGTGATATAAATTACCACTGTTCTAACTGTGCCTGCTTGATATTTCACCTGTATGGTCTCCGTAAGGGAAATTTTAATCGATAAAACAAATATGCCGACTATTAGAAAACAAGCAAACAATTACCAAACATTTGTAATATTTGCGGCAAGAGCACCAGGGTCAGCAAACCGCTGGAATCAGGCAATAAAAAATTTAGCCATTGTTAACAACAATGTTTGCCATGAAGGTACTGGAGAGCATATGTCGCTCGTGTGTCCGCATTGGCGGGGACCAGGAAGAGAGGCCAAACTGAAGCGTAAATTTTACGAAGGTTTAGTAATGTACAGGGCCGGCTCAAGTGAGCTGCTAAACTGCCCCCCCCCCCCCTCCCCCCGTTGTTTTTACGAAACGTTTGTGGAATTTTATTTAAACAAATCTGTATGAAATGTCAGCAATCAATCGCAATTTTTGTTTTTACTTTTCTGATCTACCTAGGTTTCAGCCACCGAGTGGCCAGTCTCAAGCTTTTATTATGTGCTTACATCTAGTGTGCGAGTAGTATTGTAAAACAAAAACGCCGGTCAGAGTTTAATTGTTGTTCATGCAGATGGAGACAGGTGCTTCATGGCTCAAAAACCAAAACGTCCGACTATCACTCAGAAACGGATAGCAAAAGTTTTCAAAAATACATCGAAACCCACCTTAAGCGAGGCTTATTAGCAATGTCTTTATCCCTTGCAATTACTCGCAGCGTATTTACCCATTCGGAATACAGGGTGATTCAAAAAGAATACCACAACTTTAGGAATTTAAAACTCTGCAACGACAAAAGGCAGAGCTAAGCACTATCTGTCGGCGAATTAAGGGAGCTATAAAGTTTCATTTAGTTGTACATTTGTTCGCTTGAGGCGCTGTTGACTAGGCGTCAGCGTCAGTTGATGCTAAGATGGCGACCGCTCAACAGAAAGCTTTTTGTGTTATTGAGTACGGCAGACGTGAATCGACTACAGTTGTTCAGCGTGCATTTCGAACGAAGTATGGTGTTAAACCTCCTGATAGGTGGTGTATTAAACGTTGGTATAAACAGTTTACAGAGAATGGGTGTTTGTGCAAATGGAAAAGTTCTGGACGGCCGAGAACGAGTGATGAAAATGTAGCACGCTTCCAGCAAGCATTTGTTCGCAGCCCAGGAAAATCGACTCGCAGAGCTAGCAGAGAGCTGCAAATTCCACAATCAACTGTATGGAGAGTCCTACGAAAAAGGTTAGTTATGAAACCTTATCGTCTGAAATTGGTTCAAGGCAGGCAGCCCGTGACAGAGCACTTCATCACTGGCCTCCAAGAAGCCCTGATCTTACCCCCTGCGATTTTTTCTTATGGGGGTATGTTAAGGATATGGTGTTTCGGCCACCTCTCCCAGCCACCATTGATGATTTGAGACGAGAAATAACAGCAGCTATCCAAACTGTTACGCCTGATATGCTACAGAGAGTGTTCAAATGGTTCAAATGGCTCTGAGCACTATGGGACTCAACATCTTAGGTCATAAGTCCCCTAGAACTTAGAACTACTTAAACCTAACTAACCTAAGGACATCACACACACCCATGCCCGAGGCAGGATTCGAACCTGCGACCGTAGCAGTCCCGCGGTTCCGGACTGCAGCGCCAGAACCGCTAGACCACCGCGGCCGGCCGCCACAGAGAGAGTGTGGAACGAGTTGAAGTATCGGGTTGATATTGCTCGAGTGTATGGAGGGGGCCATATTGAACATCTCTGAACTTGTTTTTGAGTGAAAAAAAACCTTTTTAAATACTCTTTGTAATGATGTATAACAGAAGGTTATATTATGTTTCTTTCATTAAATACAGATTTTTAAAGTTGTGGTATTCCTTTTGAATCACCCTGTACTTCTAGCCATTGTAGGTGTTAGACATGTTTGACTGTAGTAATGTTCAACCATTTTTTTTTCCATAATGCGAGAAGAATAAAACACTCGGAAACTGCCACTGAAACTGCTTCAGGCTTAACATGTAACCGCAGTATCGAACATTGCATTCGAATTTCCAAATTAGATTTCGTCTTCTGTTAAATTAGTTGTGAGTAAACGCACTGCGCTAACAGGCTGGCAGCGCTCCACTCAAAAGAATACTGGCGTCTGGCGTGTACGCCAGAATGCTCCCCCCTCTTTGTTCCTCCGGCGTAAACACGACGGTGCTGCCACAGTGGCGAAGCAGAAATTAGCCCTCCTCCCTCCCCTTGTTCAACAGGGGCGGCCGGCAGGTAGTTCAGGCGCCATGCCACAGTTCCCGAAGCCGCTCCCTCCAAGGGCCTCTCACAAGGGAACCTCCCCATCGCACCCCCCTCAGATTTAGTTATAACTTGGCACAGTGGATAGGCCTTGATAAATTGAACACAGGTCAATTGAGAAAACAGGAAGAAGTTGTGTGGAACTGTGAAAAAAATAAGCAAAATATACAAACTGGGTAGTCCATGGGCCACATAGGCAACATCAAGGAAAACGTGAGCTCAGTAGCGCCGTGGTCCCGTGGTAGCGTGAGCAGCTGCTCAACGAGAGGTCCTTGATTCAAGTCTTCCCACGAGTGAAAATTTTACTTTCTTTATTTTTGCATGGTTATTATCTGTCCGTTCTTTCATTGACGTCTCTGTTCACTGTAATAAGTTTAGTGTCTGTGTTTTGCGACCGCATCGCAAAACCGTACGATTAGTAGGCGAAAGGACGTGCCTCTCCAATCGGAACCGAAAACATTTGATCGCAAGGTCATAGGTCAACAGATTCCTCCACAGGAAAACACATCTGATACATTCTATGCGACACTGGTGACGGCATGTGCGTCACATGACAGGAATATGTTGTCGACCCACCTAACTTGTGCACTTGGCGAATGGGTAAGAAGATTCTTCTACCTTGCCCGATTTAGGTTTTCTTGTGGATGTGATAATCACTCCCAAAAAAGTGATGAAAACATAAGAGTTTTGTCACATAAACTGAAAATAAAAAATTAAAGTTTTCACTCGATGGAAGATTTGAACCAAGCACCTTTCGTTCCGCAGCTGCTCACGTTACCACAAGACCACGGCGTCCCTGCGGTCCTATTGTCCTTTATGTTGCCTATGTTTGCACGAACTACTCAGTTTGTATATTTTGCTTATTTTTTCACAGTTCCACACAACTTCTTCCTGTTTTCTCATTTGATCTGTGTTCAGTTTTTCAAGGCCTATCCACTGTGCCAACTTATAACTAAATCTGAGGGGGTTGCGATGGGGAGGTTCCCTTGTCAGAAAGTGCCGCCCCGTGCGGCCGCACGTGCCTTGCGCCGGCCCTGGACTAATGTAGTGTCAAAGACTAGTATCTAAGCAGTTCAGAGGCGTGCTGCTAGATTTGTCACCTATAGGTTCGAAAAACACACGAGTATTACGGAAATGAAACTTCCTGGCAGATTAAAACTGTGTGCCCGACCGAGACTCAAACTCGGGACCTTTGCCTTTCGCGGGCAAGAGCTCTACCATCACAGCTACCGAAGCACGACTCACACCCGGTACTCACAGCTTTATTTCTGCCAGTATCTCGTCTCCTACCTAGAGCACTTGCCCGCGAAAGGCAAAGGTCCCGAGTTCGAGTCTCGGTCGGGCACACAGTTTTAGTCTGCCAGGAAGTTTCATATCAGCGCACACTCCGCTGCAGAATGAAAATCTCATTCTGTATTACGGAAATGCTTTTCGTGAACTCAAATGGTAATCCCTGGAGGGAAAACGTTCTTTTAGCGAAACAATACCGACAAAATTTAGAGAACCGGCATTTGCGGGTCGCTGCAGAACGATCCTACAGGTGCCATCGTAGATTTCAACAGGCACCGCGAAAGCAAGATAACAGAAGTTACATCTCGTACGGAGTCGTATAAACAGTTATTTTTCTGCCGCACCAGTTGCGAGTGGAACAGGCAAGACAGTGACTAGTAGTTGTAGTACAATGTATCGTCCATTATCCAGCGTGTGGCGGTTTGCGTAGTTTGTATGTAGATGTATACTTGGATGTAGGTAACCGGTTTGTGATACACCATCCATTCCGTTGATCTTCCCTTCGAGGTCATTCGTCGCCTGTCATAATTATAACGTTATAAGCAAACCTTAATTTTTTTTTATAAACTGAAAAGGGAGAGGGGAAAAAGGAAAGGAAAAGGAAGGGAAGGAACTTTATATAAGCTGCATCAGTGTTTCGTGCGGAGTCAGGGAAACGAGTGAAAGTGTGTGCCGGACTCGGGCTCGAACCTGAGATCTCCTGCTTAGTGGGCAGTTGCCTTAACCAATGCGCCGCTCGGAGAGTTTTTATCGCAAATGCACGGTCTACCTCGGCTCGCTCCCCAGTCATCTCACATCCCTACCTAGCGGCACCTGTCCACGATTCCCGTCCACTTCCTCCATACTCGCTAATTTAATTCCCACTGGAGGTCGAACGGAAATGTGCATCCATACTGAAGGTTGTGGGTTCACTGGTCATCGAAGCGAATAAATTAAATTAGATGAAAGCGTAGTGTGGCATGTCCAAAAGGACACACCATGCATCCATATACCATTTGTCCTCGCTGAATTTTAATTCCATTTCCAAATTTTTTTCTTCGTTTCCTTTATTGCTTGCTAGTGTACAGATTGAGTAACATTGGCAACAGACTGCAACCCTCACTCCCGTCTCAACTACGGTTTCCCTTTAAATTCAATTGAATCTTATAAATGCAGTCTGGTTTCGATACAAGTTGTAAATAACTTTTCGCTCTCTGTATTTTATCCGTGCTACATTCAAAATTTCAAAGAATGTCTAATTCGTAGAATTTAAATTATACAAATTTCTTTGCCATTATTACGTAGTATTTTTGAAGACACAATATTCTCCCGCTCTAGTGGTGAGGCCCATCCAACGTTTAGGCGTCAGAGACAGCAAGACTTAGCGCCCTACTTGTTGGCTAGCGTTCGCGCTCGCTACAGAGCGCCCCGGCAATCTTGGCAGGCGTGGGCGTGTGAACCACGGGCGTGGCTTTAGCGTGAGGCAGCCGCATCACGATCCGCCCTGGCCTGGCCGCAGACCTCAGCACGAGATTTGTGCTGTTGCTGTTGCTGTTGCTCCTGCTGTCCCCCTTCCCACAGAGGACAGGTTCGTGGGAAACGCGGCGTGCGATCGCGGCAGGCGTGCGTTTCCCTCACAGATGATCCGACTGACCTGCATGAGATTCAGCTGGCATCGGTGCTCTCTCTTAAGCACGCAAGGCAATAAATCCACGAAACATCAAGATCGTAAGGACGGCGGCAGTTATTTGTAAGGTGGTAAAATTATATGGTTTAGCTACTGTTAATCTCTCTCTCTCTCTCTCTCTCTCTCTCTCTCTCTCTCTCTCTCTCTCTCTCTGTCTCACACACACACACACACACACACGCACACGCGCACGCGCACGCACACATTAAAATGTAGGCTCTACCACTTTCACGATGCAGGTGCACTAGAACTGACGTGTTTCGAAACAGCAAGCCTTCACCATCAAAATTATTACGCGAGAATCTATAAAAGCGCCAAACATAAAATCATAAATAAAAACACTAAAACTTCTGTGTCGCATCCCTTGTAACCCTGTCTTCCCGAAATTTGCTTCTACATCATTCATCCACACATTAAACTGAAACAGGATGTCAAATTAAACACCTTTCAGCCGTCTACTTTCCAAACTTGTTTTATTTGGCTACCTGTTTCAGCGTTTTACTAAGCCATGACCGATATGTAGGAAAATTCTACCTCGGTTCTGATCAAAACAGGGGCCCGAAATACTGGCACTAGTAGCGGTCACTTCAACCATCATCTGCAGATTGCCACTGTTTTGTTCGGAACTGAGGTAGATT
Organism: Schistocerca piceifrons; assembly: GCF_021461385.2. Taxonomy (NCBI): domain Eukaryota; kingdom Metazoa; phylum Arthropoda; class Insecta; order Orthoptera; family Acrididae; genus Schistocerca; species Schistocerca piceifrons. The sequence goes on from NC_060141.1 coordinate 635,947,447, forward strand.
ATTCCTACACGTCAGTCAGGGGTCTGAAGATGGTGTAATAAAACGCAGAAAATGGTAGCCAAATAAAACAAATTTGGAAACTAGACGGCTGAAAGATGTTTAATTTGACATCGTGTATCGAAAAACCGAGTCCCGCAACCATCTCTAAATAGATGGTCATACAGAGAATAAATTGAAATGTCTCTGTAAGAACCGTTTCACGATATTTTGCTTGGTTTACTTTGGTATTCCATCTCATATTAGCACTTCTGATTTTCGGTGCGCTTCTTAACCTGGGAGAAGAGTGGGCAGTGGAATATGTATATGGCTTCAACCATAGCTAATTGTTATTATGCAAACGACGTGTGTGCTACATCTGTTCATGTTGATCTAGGCATAACTATTATCCTATGTTTCCCATGCAACCCATAACTCTATTTTATATTACTTGCATCTTATATTCCTATGCTCTTTCCCTTCCCTCCCCTCTTGCATAAAAGAGTGAGCGAAGATGTGTGTCTGCTTTGTAAACGCTTGAAAATTGCTACAGAACACCGACAGCTGCTACGGAAAAACCGATAACTGCTAGAAACACACACGATCAATGACAATAAAAGGAAATATAGAGGGCGGGACGCGTTAACTGCAGCGAAGCCTGTGCACCCACACTGCATGCATTCTACAGTTCATGATGAACGGTATTTGACGAAGGTTGTTGGGCAACCGATTGGTACGACATTACGTGTGATACGACGATGTGTTTGGAAGACTTCATTCGAATACCTACGCTCGTGGGTGAGACGTCGGATGACTCGAAGGCACTCAAAGTATCACTACTGCGGCCACTGTAATGGGTGTGTCCAAAAGTGTCATCTCGCGAAGGCCCTGAAGGTGGAAAATGCTATGCGAAAGCAAGCCGGTGGTCGCAGACGGACCACCACGCCTCACGAGGATCGACTCGTAGCTCTTGTAGTGAAAAGGAACAGATATCTCACTCATCGGCAGCTCGCTGCAGGCCTTGCAACCGCTAACGGTGCACGTGTCTCTGTCAGAACCATTTTGTGCCAATTAAATCAGGCCAGTTTCTATGCTCGGAATACTGTTAAAAACGTCCCAATTCAATCACACCATCGTCGAGAAAGAGTTCGTTGGTGTAAGGAGCATGTAGCTTGGTTCCAGTAACAGTTTGTCCAGAGGGATATTCTTCGACGACTCCCGCTCACCGCTCAACTGCGGTCACCAGCTAGTGTCGAGGAGGTGGGGAGAGGGAGGGAGGGAGGGAGGGAGGGAGGGAGGGAGGGAGAGAGAGAGAGAGAGAGAGAGAGAGAGAGAGAGAGAGAGAGAGACCCGTTATAATCACAGAATACTGAAGAGCGTAATCGGTGTGGTCTAGGTTTTATGGTGTGCGCAGGCATTATGCATAATGGCCAAACACCGCTGCATATCTTTGCGCGATATACCGTTACAGCAGAGTAGTATCTCAGAAAGAGTGTTCTGCATAATATGCGCCTGTTTAGGAGTACGGTAGGTCCCGACTTTCTGTTTATGGACGAAAGTGCCCGCCTACACAGACACTGAAAAGTGAAATTATTGAACGTATGGAATGGACTGCTTCTCCCCGGACCTAAAGTCTATATATCATGCCTGGGATGGTCTTGGTAGACGTGTTTCTCAACCGTGGAAGAACTGAAAACCACCTTGAGAGAGGAGTGGGGCAATATCCCTCCACCGACTCACTAGCAGTTCGGTACCCAGTATGAATAACAGGTGCAAAATGTGCATCAGTTCCCATACGGCATATTCCTTGCTGAGATTCCGATATCGACCTTTATGTTGGGAGTCTGCCATGTGTCAAACTTGAACTTTAGTTGTGTCTTATCTTGCTTTCTCATGTGGTGCAAGCTGTTACATTTTTCGTTATAAATATACCACTCCACCTATATTACGTATGCACTGTGTTTCATATCGTGCTTCAGTACCTGTGAATATTCCTGTCCAACGACTGTCAAGGTTGGGTTGGGTTGTTTGGGGGTGGAGACCAAACAGCGAGGTCATCGGTCTCGTCGGATTAGGGAAGGATGGGGAAGGAAGTCGGCCGCACCCTTTCAAAGGAACGATCCCGGCATTTACTTGGAGCGATTTAGGGAAATCACGGAAAACCTAAATCAGGATGGCCGGACGCGGGATTGAACCGACGTCCTCTCGAATGCAAGTCCAGTGTGCTAACCACTGCACCACCTCGCTCGGTGCGACCGTCAAGCAATGTATTTTCAAGGAGACTGTAGTGTAGCTTTTTCGTCTGCTGTAGTGAGATTATTTAGTGAGAGCACGACCAACGTTCAGTAGCTTAAGGAAGACTTCGTTCGCTTTGTGTAAGTCATTCGACTGTTATAAGGTACGTGGCGGATGTGGCCACTTTGGTCACTTCCGTTTACCTGGATGGATCTGTGGTCAGCAAGGGTGCTCGGACACACAGCTACTGGGTTTTGGTGAGTGAATATCGTCGGTCAAGAGCGTGTTTGGTAAATTAGAATAATGATAAGATTGTGAAAGTCTTCACCGTAATTGAGGGATTCATTCGTCCTCTTTTACAGCTATGCTTCCGAAATCATGTTTCATGACTTGTTTAGATTTGGAAATGATGGGATTTCCCTGATTCACTGATTTATTCAGGGACTTGATTTATTCCCCTGGAACTCTGAACTGTGAAAGTGTGGGGTACGTCATGAGAAGACTTGGTTATGTGACAATAATTCTTTTTTATTATCAATGCATGTGAAACTGTGTCTTCGTGTGTAATTCTTTTTCCTATTGCAGTTTCAATATTTATTCGAGTTTTCTTTGTATTCTCTATTTGTGTGCTTGCTTCCATTGCACTTACGTGTTCGTGATTCGTTGAATGAGTCTTCAGCTCCATGTCTTCCTAATTCCAATCGTAATCTTTCGTTAAATTGAATTCCGTGTTTAAACTGTTTTTCTGTGTGAAATTGCTTCTGGATTTTTGTGTTTCTGAAACCTGCTTTGTTCGTGTGAACCATGTGTTCCTAGAAACAAATCGAGTCCTCAGCTTTTCCTATTCGTTATTTTTAATCGGCGCTTCTGCATTTCACTTTATCTTTTTCGAATTTGTGTTTCTTGTACTCAATTTTTACTGCTTATGATAATGCACGTGCTTCCTACCTTTCTTTCATTCGTTTCTGCGTGTAAATATTTTTCGAATCACTTATTACATCCCATGTTTGTGTGTGTTTTATTAGTTAACAGGTCAATCTGTACAAGCCTCTTTGCTATAACTTTGTGTATGGTGATGGTCTAATTTCTGCCTGTCTTTCATTTTTTTCTGTATGAGTGCAATTACGAGAGTATTGCTCCATTCTTTCATTTCCTTGAATTTCATATGTGCTTCAACAAGTAAAAGCCTTTTGTCACATAAGGATTTTAGTTTAAGGTTGTCTCAGAAGTGAATCAGGCACCAGCAACAGGTTTTTATGGAAGTAAATGTTCATTGTAGAAGTTTAGTTTCTCTCGCCATGTAGTTTCCTCCAGTTTTCTCACATGTGTTTCCTAGGCATTAACAAAGCACAATACATGTTAGGGCAAGTGTCTCATGTTCTTCGTGAGAATTTAAATGGTTTATTTTAAAAGTATTCGTATGGAGTGTAGCCATGTATGGAAGTGAAACATGGACGATAAATAGTTTGGACAAGAAGAGAATAGAAGCTTTCGAAATGTGGTGCTACAGAAGAATGCTGAAGATTAGATGGGTAGATCACATAACTAATGAGGAAGTATTGAATAAGATTGGGGAGAAGAGAAGTTTGTGGCACAACTTGACCAGAAGAAGGGATCGGTTGGTAGGACATGTTCTGAGGCATCAAGGGATCACCAATTTAGTATTGGAGGGCAGCGTGGAGGATAAAGATCGTAGAGGGAGACCAAGAGATGAATACACTAAGCAGATTCAGAAGGATGTAGGTTGCAGTAGGTACTGGGAGATGAAAAAGCTTGCACAGGATAGAGTAGCATGGAGAGCTGCATCAAACCAGTCTCAGGACTGAAGACCACAACAACAACAACATATTTTAAATGCGATGAAGGAGGTTCAAAATGGTCCAAATGGCTCTGACTACTATGGGACTTAACATCTGAGGTCATCAGTCCCCTAGAACTTAGAACCACTTAAACCTAACTAACCTAAGGACATCACACACATCCATGCCCGAGGCAGGATTCGAACCTGCGACCGTAGCAGTCGCGCGGTTCCGGACTGAAGTGCCTAGAACCGTTCGTCCACCGCGGCCGGCGATGAAGAAGGCAATTGTGTTAATGAAAATCAGGAACGTCAATAAGACATCGATAAATTAAGATTATATACCTCACGCCAAAGGCATAGCAATAAATTATCATATGTGGTTTGGTGTAATGATGCTTACACTCTTGTTTCTCAATGAGGTGTCATATAATTGCGTTGATATTTGCTTTCAATCGTTAATTTATGCGGCCTGATGCTAAGATCTTATAACATACTCGTAGCGTGCGTGAATGTTTGCACCAATCTGTAGACAGTTTTATTTTATCTGCCACAGCCAGCCACACACATCGCAGCCTATGCACACCGGTTTCTTTTATGTAGCCAACAACTTCCATATAACCAACCACTTACAGATAACAATCACTTTTAAAATAAACAAAAGGCGTATGCAGTCGTGAATATACTGAAAGTCATAGCAACTGCTACTCGCGTGCACTTTCCATTTGCTTTTTTTCGTTGCTTGACGAATGACGTGGAAGTGCTTCATGGTTATAAGACAAGTGAGCACAACGTTTTAACATTTTTTTTGTATCTTTATCTTTTATTCCTATACTATTATTTCTGATAATGAAGGCTTATTCTTTCGAAATAAGTCAGTTGTAGCACATTTGTATTGTGATAGTGGTTGAGATCTACATTTTAACAACCACGACCTCATACATATCATGAATAAAGTCAAACACAAACATGTACCCTCTGTGTTACAGTATCTGGTCTTTCACTGCTAAAGTAAGAATCCGTTTCTACAGCGATACATCATATGTTTCGTTTGTGCATTTCGTATAGATATTCATGCTCTTCGATAGCAAATGTATTACCCCGAAATCTTATACAAGTCATATGTCAGAACTAAAAAGCGACATCTTCGGACGAGAACTCCAGAGTCATCTACAAATACCATTAATCGTCCCTGCATTGGCCGACCAATTGCAACAGCCATGGAAGTCTATCCCACAAACTGACATCTGTCACCTGTACAATAAAATGCATGGACGTTTGCATGCTTCTTTTTAACATTCTAGTGGTTACAACGGTTACTAATGTACCAGCATTTAACATTTGCGATGGCTTATGTCGCACTTACATTAACCTCTGAGCTTGAAATGTTAACACTTAGTTACGTTATCAAGACAAATGTATTCCCGAAATTTCACTACTCTACATTAATTATTTTTTAGTGTTGCCTTTTTTTTCCTTCAGTGTATAACAATTCAAAAGAAACACCAGAAACTATACTCACGTGTGCCACGTACCAAGGTTAATGAAAGTCCTATAATACATGCTATAAAGTTACTTAAGCACACAGTTACAAAAGGCAGCAAGTAAAACATATTAAAACCACTGAAGACCGCCACGTTCTCAGAAAGACAGGAAACAGATAAACTAGGAAAACCAAGGGAAACGTCCGAAATGGCTAAGCAATGAATATTAAATGTAAAAATTGTCAACGATTCACCTGAAAAGATATCACAGGAAAATTGACAGATCTTTCACTGCAATATAAAACAGTCAAGTGATAACCTGACTTCCCATTATTCGAATGTATGTGTAATTGTTTGTTTCGATGTGTGAACATGATAATCGTTTTAGCAATATGCACTGGAGGTGCCTAAACGCAGGACGTAATAAAATGGCAGTGATACAAGATTACCAAGTCCTTTGTAGATTAGTGTCGATACTCTTAGACCTGCTGGCAACTCTTCGTATTGCTAAACTGCGGATAGGAAGACACATATCCGGTAAAATGAAACAGTGACACAGTATTTTTCTGTCTATATTTTCAGATACACGCATTCAAAATCCTGTCTTCCTTGCAATGAGAAATTTCTGGGTGTACTGAGAATTGAACCATGGTCCTCCGCAGGGCAATCAGCTGCACTGACCGCTGAGGCATGGAGATGGACCACTTTGAAATGCATGAGTTAACATTTCGATAGAAAATTAAAACTAGAATATGCTGTCGATAAAAGTTTCCACGTTTATCCACAGAGAACAAAGGCCTCTTTCTCCCTGCTTTTTATTCAGTTATAAAATAAACTGCAAATGGTTTTCGTAAAAGCGAAGTGATTTTTTGCGACGTATAGGTATTCGTTTATCCTCAGTGAATGACCACTTTTTTCCCCTCTTGTTTCTTTACCTGCTAATGGTTTATATCCTATTGTTATCGGAATCTCTCTCTCTCTCTCTCTCTCCCTCTGTGTGTGTGTGTGTGTGTGTGTGTGTGTGTGTGTGTGTTAATATAAAGTCTACTCCCTGACGCAAACACAAAACGCATCCACCTACACAGACACACAAACATAGCCACAAACACTCAAGAAGTAGTGGAGATAATATCTCCCATATAGTTGAATTTCTGCAGTACCTTTCGTTATTATAACAATAGGTAGAGCAATGAAGTCTCGAAATATCACATTTTCTCTCTCTATCTGTATCGACATATTTGCAGTTACAACAAATTACACACCATCCCACACATAGTAATAGCTGTTTTAGTACTACACCGCTAGCGTCGGGATTACGCCCATGACGAACAATCTACAACAGGAATTCATAATCAAAGTGAATGAAAAATTTAAATACGTAACAATGTCAGAGTCAGGAATATGTATACTTTATGAGAGCTGGACATACTTGGCATAGGGAGATACCAGTGATTATCGCTTTCCGTCCGCCGATAGCTGTTTTTGACAACTTTTGAGCTGCGCAAACATAATACGCCTTATCTATTACACGATGTATTTTGGACTCAATTTTCATAGACAAATGAAGAGTTGGGAATGAACAGATTGGGTATCAAACTGACCTGCCCGAGGTCTAGTTTCATGAGAATATTTAATTGCTTGAAAAGAATCAGGGTAATTAAGAAAAACTTACTGATTTGAGGGAAAATACAAAGACGTCACGAACAGCTACTGCTAGCTAAGTAAATGAAGTGTCAAAAAGTTCATCTCTTCAAGGCCTAGTTATTTTGCACATAGAAAGTTAAATCGGTGAGATATTTAACTGTCAAAAAGGCATCCTTCGAATCAAGTACTATAATTTAGGACATATAGAGAACAGAAGAAGGTAGGAAGGCAAATGAGGTATCAAAAAATTCAAGACCTAGCTATTTTACGTGCAAAAAGTTGCATTGGTGTGGTATTTGTTTTTTAAAGTGGCTTCCTTCGACTCAAGTACTAAATTTATACCATTCAAGAACAGCAGACGCCACGAAGCCACGTAATGCGTCAAACAGTTTTGCGAGGTCTAGTTATTTTGTTCAAAAAAGCTATAGTGGTGTGATACTGAACTGTTAAAATGATTTCCTTTCAAGCGAGTTCTAAATTCAGGACATTTCGAGAAGACAATAACATCATCCTAAAAACAAAAATAAAAAGGAAAAGATATCTGTCAAATGTTTGCGAAATTATTGTCTGGAAGTAAAAAATAAAACAGATTAGAGAAACATTCGCCGCACCTTTGAATGATGCTCGAAGTCAGGTATTGCAAATGAGGTGCGTCAGAAGTTTATCTGCGCTAATTTATTGATTAGTATTAGGCAAAACATTTCACAAAACATCAGATCGACTTTCTTTCCATTTTTTGTTATTATTTCAAACAGAACAGTTTGAGACTGTCACCTATCTTGAGATCTGTAACAGAATATACAAATAAACGGCAACTGGTTTTTATCCTATGTTTACAATATTACAGGATAACAAAATGGTCTGTCTGACTGCAACAGAATCGATTAATAATATCTTTATAGTATACCGTTATGAAAGAGTAATCAGTCTTAACGGAACTATCACTTTCACTGTCATATACTAAAGCCAAACTAGAATGTTTTACATTTAATTCTCTTGAATGTTTTACGTTTAATGATTTCAAGATCGTACTTTGAAATCTGTTAGTACTCGTTCGTATAGAGGGTACTCATCGATTCTCCAGGATTTTAGCATCAGTAAAACTTCCTTTAAAATAAACCATGGCATACTTTTTTTGCTTCCGTATATGACAGTGAAACTGAAGACATACTAGTACTGCTAGCGTACACATCATAGGTGATACTTCAGTTTAACAGACGTCGATGTTTTGGACCTCTTGCAGCAAATATCTATCTACACTTATGGGAAAAAGATCGCAGCCCAGTTAATGTAGAATACTGAAATTTCGGAAATACATTCGTCTAGGTAACATACTTAAGTGATAAACACTGTAAGCGCGAGATAAGCCACTGCATATGTGAAGTGCTGGTACATTATAACCAATGTAAACGCCAGAATGTTGCATGCAAGCAAGCAAACGTGCATGCATTGTTGTACGGTGCGGAAGTCAGTTTGAGGGATGAAGTTCCATGGCTGTTGCACTTAGTCGGTCTATATAGTGACGGTAACGCTGTCGATGACGCTGGGGTTGTCGTCCGATGATATCCCTTATGTGCTCGATTGGAGACAGATCTGGTGATTGAGCAGGCCAAGGCAAGATGTCGACACATCGTATATTATACTGGGTTACAACAGCGGTATGTAGGCGAGCGTTATCCTCTTGGAAAACACCTTCTCGTATGCTGTTCATGAATAGCAGCCCAAGGGGTCGAGTCACCAGAGTAACGTACATATTTGCAGTCAGGCTGCGTGGGATAACCTCGAGAGTGCTCCCGCTGTCATTCGAAATCGTATCCCAGGTCATAGCTCCAGTTGTAGGTCAAGTGTGTCTAGCAAGCATACAGGTTTGTTGCAGGACCTCAACTGGCCCTCGCTGGCACCTAGGCAGAACAAGCTTTCATCAGAAAACATTACAGATCTCCATCCTGCACTCTACGAGCTCTCGCTTGACGCCACTGAAGTCGTAAATGGCGGTGGTTTGGGGTCAGTGGAATGCACGCTACAGGGCGTCTAGCTCGGAGCTGTCCTAGAAGCAATCGATTTGTAACAGTTCGTTGTGTCATTGTGGTACCAACTACTGCTCAGATTGTTGCTGAAGATTCAGTACGATATGCCAGAGCCATAAGTCGAACACGATGGTCGTCCCTCTCGGTAGGGCCACTTGGCCTCCGGAGCAAGGTCTTCTTGCGACAGTACATTCTCGTGACCACAGCTGCTAGCAGTCATCTACAGGGACTACATTTCTGCCAAGTCTTTCTGCAGTATCGCCGAAGGAACATCCAACTTTTCGTAGCCCTGTTACACGACGTCCATGGTAACTAATGCTCACAACCGTTACAGCGTGTATTTAAAGGAAACCTGATTTGCATCCTTATAGTGGCGCTACTTGCGCCACTCTTAAGCGACTGGCGCGAAATTTGATTAGACATCATCTTTCAGATGCAGAAACGCACCTGCCAACCTTAATTTATGTCGCACTACTCCTTCCTGATTTTTTTTTTTCCGTCAGTGATCACCCAGTGGGGACTGGAGGCGGTGCACTATAACACCGAAGCCGTCTGCCTGCGAAGAAAAATAACAATGATTGTGTTGTCCTTTCTAGAAATAAGGGTTTAAAAATCGGTTTCCGTGGGTGCGTGTGACAAAGGCGACCGACGTTGAGATGATCGTCTGTATGCAGCCGCTGACCACAGGACGAGACGAGCATCCCTCCCGGTGCGGACCCTACAGAACGGCCAGCAGTCTGCCCCCAGAGCTGATGTGGATACTGGAAACTGGAGGAACAGTTGGGCAGATCGCTTTCTGTGGTCAGCGTTTCTCTCTCTCTCTCTCTGCGGACCCTCGCGGTCAGACCGCAGACTGAGAGCAACTAACCTCCTCTGTGTGCTCATTGAAACACAATATTGATCTGATATCTGTACGGTAGCCACCAGTTATTAAATCCGTGACGTGGGAGGTATTTAGCTTTCTGTTCCGTCCAAAGTCACTTACGACTCTGAAGAAGCTAAGCAGTCTAAACTTCGTTTTAAGGCTGTATCTGTTTTTCTTTTTTCATCATTTCTCTTCCAGGAAGCAAGTGAAAAAATTTCATACTGTACATTTTCATTGACAGCCGAAAGGCGCGGTTCTCACTGAGGTGAAAATATACGAAAAGTACCCGTGATACGAGGCAGAAGCAACCTCCATTGGCGGAGCGTATATAAAAGTATGTCAAGCGGCTTAATTGGTTCACACTGGGACGACAGCGATATGACACCGACACTTAGGCCTGTCTCTATTGTGCCTATCCAACAACAGGGGGTATTCGTTGCTTCAAGCAACGGTGTCGTACGATACAAATTTCGAGCCATCAGATATGCCTTATATATATATATATATATATATATATATATATATATATATATATATATATATATATATATATATATATATGTATATATATATATATATGGTGATCCATTGATTGTGACCGAGCCAAATATCTCACGAAATAAGCGTCAAACGAAAAAACAATAAAGAACGGAACTTCTCTAGCTTGAAGGGGGAAACTAGACGGCTCTATGGTTGGCCCGCTAGATGGCCCTGCCATAGGTCAAACGCATATCAACTGCGTTTTTTTTTTAGTAGGAACCCCCATTTTTTATTAAATATTCGTGTAATACTTAAAGAAATATGAATGTTTTAGTTGGACCACTTTTTTCGCTTTGTGATAAATGGCACTGTAATAGTCACAAACATATGGCTCACAATATTAGACGAACAGTTGGTAACAGGTAGGTTTTTTAAATTAAAATACAGAAAGTAGGTACGTTTGAACATTTTATTTCGGTTGTTCCAATGTGATACATGTACCTTTGTGAACTCATCATTTCTAAGAACGCGTGCTGTTACAGCGTGATTACCTGTAAATACCACATTAATGCAATTAATGCTCAAAATGATGTCCGTCAATCTCAATGCATTTGGAAATACTTGTAACGACATTCCTCTCAACAGCGAGTAGTTCGCATTCCGTAATGGCTCTGAGCACTATGGGACTTAACTTCTAAGGTCATTAGTCCCCTAGAACTTAGAACTACTTAAACCTAACTAACCTAAGGACATCACACACATCCATGCCCGAGGCAGGATTCGAACCTGCGACCGTAGCGGCCACGCGGTTCCAGGCTGTAGCGGCTTTAACCGCTTGGCCACCACGGCCGGCTGCATTCCGTAATGTTCGCACATGCATTGACAATGCCCTGACGCATGTTGTCAGGCGTTGTCGGTGGATCACGATAGCAAATATCCTTCAACTTTCCCCACATAAAGAAATCTGGGGGCATCAGATCCGGTCAACATGCGGGCCATGGTATGGTTCTTCGACGACCGATCTACCTGTCATGAAATATGCTATTCAATACCGCTTCAACCGCACGCGAGCTATGTGCCGGACATCAATCACGTTGGAAGTACATTGCCATTCTGTCATGCAGTGAAACATCTTGTAATAACGTCGGTAGAACATTACGTAGGAAATCAGCATACATTGCACCATTTAGATTGCGATCGACAAAATGGGGGCCATTTATCCTTCCTCCCACAATGCCGCACCGTACATTAACCCGCCAAGGTCGCTGATGTTCCACTTGTCGCAGCCATCGTGGATTTTCCGTTGCCCAATAGTGCATATTATGCCGGTTTACGTTACCGCTGTTGGTGAATGACGCTTCGTCGCTAAATAGAACGCGTGCAAGAAATCTGTCATCTTCCCGTAATTTCTCTTGTGCCCAGTGGCAGAACTGTACACAACGTTCAAAGTCGTCGCCATGAAATTCCTGGTGCATAGAAATAGGGTACGGGTGCAATCGATGTTGATGTAGCATTCTCAACGCCGACGTTTTTGAGATTCCCGATTCTCGCGCAATTTGTCTGCTACTGATGTGCGGATTAGCCACGACATCAGCTAAAACACCTACTTGGCGATCATCATTTGTTGCAGGTCATGGTTGGCGTTTCACATGTGGCTGAACGCTTCATGTTTCCTTAAATGACCGCTACGGTCGCAGGTTCGAATCCTGCCTAGGGCATGGATGTGTGTGATGTCCTTAGGTTAGTTAGGTTTAACTAGTTCTAAGTTCTAGGGGACTAATGACCTCAGCAGTTGCGTCCCATAGTGCTCAGAGCCATTTCCTTAAATAACGTAACTATCCGGCGAAAGGTCCGGACACTTGGATGATGTCGGCCAGGATACCGAGCAGCATACAAAGCACACGCTGGTTGGGCATTTTGATCACAATAGCCATACATCAACACGATATCGACCTTTTCCGCAATTGGTAAACGGTCCATTTTAAGACGGGTAATGTATCACGAAGCAAATACCGTCCGCACTGGCGGGATGTTACGTGATACCACGTACTTGTACGTTTGTGACTATTACAGCGCCATCTAACACAAAGCGATAAAAGTGGTCCAACTAAAACATTCATATTTCTTTACTTACTACACGATTTGTAATAAAAAATTGTGTTCCTATTAAAAAAAAAGCACAGTTGATATCCCTTTGACCTATGGTAGCGCCATCTAGCGGGCCAACCATAGCGCCATCTGGTTTCCCCCTTCAAGCTAGACGAGTTTCGTTCTTTGTAGTTTTTTCGTTTGATGCTTATTTCGTGATATATTTGGCCCGGTCGCTATCAATGGACCACCCTGTATATGTATATGAAACAAAGCTACCCCTGTCTCTCTGCTTAGTCCTCAGCGAATGTTCTACACTTGCTGCATAAAAAATTAAAACCACGGTTTTTGGATTTGCGTGTGCCCAATATACGATCTTTCTCATGAGATTCTAAGGAAAATATTTTGTGAAAACAAAATTGGTTTTCTCACGTCTTTCACAGCCTGACAATGAACTGGTTTTCTTTTCACTATTGACCAGGGTTATTTTTGTTAAATCCTGCCTAGTCCTCGAATATGGAGTCCCTAGGAAACCTGCTTTCTCGGACCGCTAGACGTCAATTCAAACAAATCGTATTAATGAGCTAATTAACGCTAAATATTAACATGTGTGTCGCAAGCAAAGGGCGACAGGCAAACAAGCTTCTTCAGTATATACAATTTCTAATAAAAGCAAAGTAATACAGCTGACGCTTCTGTTCAGGTCGCTAGTCTTGAATCTTCTCTTCGACTGGCCGGGGCCAGTCGGGCGCGGCGTAGTGTCCTCTTCTACTACTGTCGCGTTGTCATCATTGAGAGGGGTTGGTCAGCGTTGAATTGGCTGACGTCATTTCACAGCCCTCTACTCTATCGTTCTCGACTGGCGTGCCGGCCGCCGTACCGATTTTGGCACTTGGAAAACAAGTAAAACATCGTGCATATTTTGAAAAGTTTGTAGTGAAGAATGTAGTCACAGGCTAGTTTACGTTTGATGTGTTTTAGGTCACACGTTACTGTGCATGTAACATAGCTAACACATCGAAGGAGCACCAAGCCTCTTTCCGTTACTGAGGAAGTACGTGAGATAAACTGGACGTTGTCCACGACGAGATGCCACACGCGAGGCTATTGCCAACTGCTATGCGGAGTGCGGACCTGACAACCCGAAACTGGAAGTGAAATAACTTACCGAAATTAAAAAGACACCGGGAACTATAAGCAGATGATTCTGATTGGATGTTCGTTTCAGTCTATGCTCCCTGATCTCAGGAAACTTCGTTACAGGCATAAGAGATTTGAAATCGAAATTCCTGTTACTTCTGAATGACCAACTGGAGGAAGCCAGCTTCTTCCAGTTGTTCTAACACAGTGTCTGCCCTACGCAGAGTTCAATGCTCAGCGCTACACCATCGATGATGGCTGATCTCATTTCAAATCCAGCAACGTTTTTTCTGGATACTCCTCGAGCTGAATCATATACTACGTTGCGAAATTCAGCAATTGTTGAAATATTATCCTTGCATAAGTATGTACGACAATGAATAAAATACCCTACTAGGCATTTTAACGTCACTCAAACAATTGCAGCAACTTATCCTATTGTAATGTAATGACTAGCTTATCAGCAGGAGAGCATTCGGTGAATCGTAAATTTGTGTCCTGTTTTGTCAGTGTAGCTGGTACTAGTTTCTGCAAAAAAAAAAAAAAAAAAAAAAAAAAAAATGAACTGGAAACTGTCTGGACTCTTTCGGCAGAATTCATGGAACTTGTCTTCGTACTGAGAGATAGCTCAGGATATACTGATATTGTATGGGTGTGCCCAATAATTCCTCTTCTTTTTCAGTTTTCTGAGCTTTAAATAATAAGCCACAATAACGTCCTCTTCAGAAGAGAGCTCATGATTGCAACTCGGACAGAAACGTTATTCGTGCTATCTTGTAGCTTGTATCGTACCGTCCTGGGACCATGAGTGTCGCACCGACAACGCCACGTCACGTGATCTTTGTCGCAACTTGTATCGCCGGGGCCAACAAGATACAAGGGTTCTGCAATGAACTTGTAACGTCAGACTAGTCAGCTTCTCAGCACACTTCGCGAGCGCTCGGCTACATGAAATCGATATTTAACTGTTACCCACTAAAAGTTTTAATTTTGTCGTGTGCTATCGAGAACTTTCATGCATTTAAATACGCAGTCAACAATTATTAAACTCGTCTGAAATACGGCTGCTGGCACTCGTTAAGACCTGTAATGTCAGGTGCTGTGACGTAGCCGCCACGGTCTGTCTTTCTCATAGGCCTCGTCGTACCGCGTCTCGTGTAGATTCAGTGTGATTGGCGCCTAGAGCAGGTGAGTAATCAGAGCATCCGGTGCCTCAGGCAAGCTTCGACTTCGCTCCCTGCCCCCGCTCACCTACCAACAGTTACCATTTTTTTTTAATCCTCAAGACTACTTAGTCTGTTTATTAGTACGCTGATATTAACACGATAGACAATGACACATTTCAATAATTCGCTTTTGTATAATACAAATTAAAAACATTGGAAATACACAACCCGATGTCGCATTTTTTGCACCAATATCGCGATTCTTTCTTCATTGTTTCATTTAGACTAACAGAATGGCTCCATCTACAGTCACGCACATAAATTAAGGATAACTGCAGAATATGGGGCCACACAACGTGGCACTACACATAACTGGAGCTAATAGCATAGGCATATAGGGAACACACCCGACACAGATCTGTAAGTCCACGGTATTGATGATAAGTTGAGAAAACCCTCCAGAAACACGTGTACTACAAAACGTCACTGTTTCCTGCGCATGTACCCCGACATAAATATGGGATATGATCACCACGCACGCGTACACAGGTCGCACAACGGGTTGGCATACTCTGGATCAGGTGGTCGAGCAGCTGTTGGGGTATAGCCTCAGATTCTTGCACCAGTGCCTGTCGGAGCTCCTTAAATGTCCTAGGGGTTTGAAGACGTGCAGCGATACGTCGACCAAGAGCGTCTCAGACATGTTCGATGGGGCTTAGGTCTGGAGAACAGACAGGCCACTCCATTCGCCTGATACCTTCTGTTTCAAGGTACTCCCTCACGATGGCAGCTCGGTGGGGCCGTGCGTTATCATCCATCAGCAGGAAAGTGGGATCCACTGCACCCCCTGGTGCAAAATGACGTCCCGATACACCTGATCTGTTACAGTACCTCTGTCAAAGACATACAGGGGTGTACGTGCACCAGTCATAATCCAACCACATACCATCAAACCACGACCTCCATACAGGTGCCTTTCAAGGACATTAAGGGGTTGGTAACTGAATCCTGGTTCACGCCAGATGAAAACCCGGCGAGAACCACTGTTCAGACTATACCTGGACTCGTCTGTGAACATAACCTGGGACCACTGTTCCAATGACCATGTACTGCGTTCTTGACACCAGGCTTTACGGGCTCTCCTGTGACCAGGGGTCAGTGGCATGCACCTTGCAGGTCTCGGGGCGAATAAACCATGTTTGTAGACTGTGTGTCTAGAGACAACTGTTCCAGTGGCTGCGGTAAGGTCCCGAGCAAGGCTACCTGCAGTACTCCGTGGCCGTCTGCGGGCACTGATGGTGAGATATCGGTCTTCTTGTGGTGTTGTACACTGTGAACGTCCCGTACTGTAGCGCCTGGACACGTTTCCTGTCTGCTGGAATCGTTGCCATAATCGTGAGATCACACTTTGTGGCACACGGAGGGCCCGCGCTACGACCTGCTGTGTTTGACCAGCCTCCAGTCACCCTAGTATTCTACCCTTCATAACGTCATCAACATGTGTTCTTTGAGCCATTTTCAACACACAGTCACCATTAGCACGTCTGAAAACGTCTGCACACTTACTCGCTGCACCGTACTCTGACATGCACTGTAACCTCCCTACAAAAATTTTAAAAGAAAAATGACGATACTAATTAAAAATGCTGACGGACATGGCTCTATGCGTAACCTGCCCACAATGAAATGTACTGACAATGGGAACAAAAATGTGAAATTCGCAATCTGACTCAAATATAAGTCCTTCAAAAAATTAAAGTCCATTCAGTGACAAGAAAATTCAATTAAACCGAAATATCGGTCTTTGGCCCTGTGTAAAACAATCAGAATTAAAGTCTTACCTCAGAATAAATGGATGTCACATATCTGCTCTTGTTGTTGCGCACCGCTTGGAGGAACTGCATTGCAAATAATAATATTCTCCTTTTTTTTTTTTTTTGTGATTCTAGTGAAATTTTTCTTCAAAAGAAGTGGAATGAAATGGGAAGTGCAACGAGATCTTCAGTTCAATAAAAATTAAATTTTTAAGAAAATGCTTTTGAAATAAAAAATTATTATTGGGAGACTTGTTGGAGAATAATTACAATAAATAAAATTTTTCATTATCTAATGATTATATTAATTAACAGTATACCTTATTCCTCATCTTGACCAGTGTTGCCGACCGCCTACATCACACAACGCACTGGGCTGCTACTACTGACCGACCGCTCTGCATGACGACTACAGACTGAGTACTGCTCTCAACTAGACAGAGCTACAGACTCGCAACGACTGAACTGACAGACTCGCAACGACTGACTGACTGCTACTCACTGAGAACCGCTCGCAACACTCGCGCGGTCAAGCGCATACTCTCTGGTCACAGATGCTACAATGCCTCGCCATCGCTGCTGCGTTACATACGTGTTTCATAACCCTCCACTGGGGGGGCAAAAATTTGGCAGCGATGGTGAGTCATTTGGACTTGCCAAGCGCGGCAAAATTTTTCTTTAATTAACAAAATTCTACAACTTACAGAGTATTTAAATGTTGTGCACACGCACTAAGTACAAAATATATCAGACAAAGACAAAATGTGAGTACAAAACATAGTAGCAAATCAGAAAAGTATATACAAATTATTTGACAGATAAAGTGCACAGGCACTGAAAAAATTCTTTAGCATATTCAGAACAAATAAACAGACTGGCAAGAATAATTAGATGTAGTACATAAAGTATATGTTGTGCACACGCACTAAGTACAAAATATATCAGACAAAGACAAAATGTGAGTACAAAACATAGTAGCAAATCAGAAAAGTATATACAAATTATTTGACAGATAAAGTGCACAGGCACTGAAAAAATTCTTTAGCATATTCAGAACAAATAAACAGACTGGCAAAAAAATATTATGTTGACAAGTGACATAAGTGTACTCGCATTGGAGTTCAGCGAATCGAAAAATGTATAACCTATGAACATAAATGATGTTACCAAAAAATTTTTTCTTTATGTGACAAGAATCAGGATAGGAAAGGGAAGGATTGCATCATGGTTGTAGCACTTTAGATTGCACACAGCTGCTCTGAAAGTCCATATCTTTCACAGAAGTACAACACCAAGTGACACAACTTGAAGTTCTTTTCCCATCAGAATTTATCAGTGTAGCCAAGACACTGAACTGCCGTAGTAATGTTCCATGTTTTCATTTTGGCAGTACATTAGGTACACCAAACAGTGGGACCATAATAATGTCTTCATCGCTCATGGTGGTGGACAGCATGTCGTGTCAACACCACACTCTTACAAGGCACACCAACGTAGAATTAGTGCAAAACCAAAGATAGTGCTCCATGATCACTGGGATAAACAGGACAAATGGACATTGCAGTAATTCAGGGTAGTCAGCTTATGAGGTGAAGGACATCAAGTCACATAATATTGACAATTACAGACTTAATTAGTAGTTTGTGGCATTCATAGCCCAGTTATTGAACATTTCTGTACCAAGTATGTAGTATTACAGAAAAATGTTCATTAATTGTTGTACATAGAATCAGTAGCCTTCTTTTCCTGGTTACAAAGCATTATGAAATAATCGCATTCTTTTCAGTTACAGAGTATAATTAAGAATCATTAGCCTTTTCCTAATTACAGTTAATTAATCATTTGTCATTCCAATAATCATTAGCCTTTTCCTAATTACAGTTAATTAATCATTTGTCGTTAATTAATCATTTGTCTAATTACAGTTAATTAATCATTTGTCTAATTACAGTTAATTAATCATTTGTCTAATTACAGTTAATTAATCATTTGTATAATTACAATTAATTAATCATTTGTCGTTAATTAATCATTTGTCATTCTAATATAGTAAGAATCATTAGTATTCTCCTAATTACAGTTAATTAATCATTTGTCGTTAATTAATCATTTGTCTAATTACAGTTAATTAATCATTTGTCGTTAATTAATCATTTGTCTAATTACAGTTAATTAATCATTTGTCGTTAATTAATCATTTGTCTAATTACAGTTAATTAATTGATCATTTGTCATTTCAGTATAGTAAGAATTATTAGCCTTAATTAATTACAAAGCATTATTAAACAGTACCATAGTTAATTAATTATGTGTCATTCCAATCTATTAAGAATCATTAGTCTTTTCCTAATTACAAAGCATTATGAAACAGTCACATTCATTTCCAACAACAAAGTATGGCATCGTTAATTAATCATTTGAAATTCCAATATATTAAGAATCATTAGCCTTCTTCTAATTACAAAGCATTATTAAACAGTCACATTCTTTTCTGGTTACAAAGTATCAACATTGGAAACAAGAGCTAATCAATGGCATAATTAATCACAATTCGTGGAGTGACATTAATTATTGGCACTCAGTGGCCAGCAAGTATTGAATAAAATCATCATTCAGTATTATTCAGATTATTACGAAGTCATTATTAAAAATCAGTTAATTACAGTCATAGCATTAATAATCATGGGCATTACAAGTACTCATTACAATAAACAGTGTTCCTCATTCAGTAGTATTCAGATCATTACAAAGGCATTATTAAAATCAGTTAATTACAGTCAAATCATTAGTAATCACAAGCATTATAAGTGGTAACATTACAATAAACAGTGTTCCTCCTTCAGTAGTATTCAGACCATTACAAAGTCATTATTAAAATCAGTTAATTACAGTCATAGCATTAATAATCATGGGCATTACAAGTACTCATTACAATAAACAGTGTTCCTCATTCAGTAGTATTCAGATCATTACAAAGGCATTATTAAAATCAGTTAATTACAGTCAAATCATTAGTAATCACAAGCATTATAAGTGGTAACATTACAATAAACAGTGTTCCTCCTTCAGTAGTATTCAGACCATTACAAAGTCATTATTAAAATCAGTTAATTACAGGCAAATCATTAATAATCACAGGCATTATATGTAGTATCATTATAATAGACAGTGGCAGTTATTAGCTAGTGACAAAGCATTATTTTGAATATAGTCTCATTAAGAGGTCATTACTCAAGTGACATGCTATTCAGAGTTGATCAGTATTATTCATAATTTTCTCAAACTGGTATCACTATTTGGGACTGTTAATACATTTTATATTTTTTTTTCTTTTTTTTTTTTTGTTAGCAATGCATTGCGTTGGGATCGATAATTAATTGCTGAAACATAACACTATTTGTTTTTGACCTATTGCTGCAAATGAGGATAGGTAACGTCATTCGTCATGAGTCAGCTGTAGCAAGATTATGTAACAAGGCAGTACATGTGATCACATTTATAAATGATAAACACAAATGGGTAAAATACAAAAAAAAAAAAAAATGCAAGTTCTAGAACAGGTATAATAAGTAACAGGTTTAGCAAGTATCATGAAAAACTTCTCCTGGAAAAAATACAAAAACGGATTATTGACCTGAAAGAAGAAACGCACACTATGCTGAAAAGTAGTGAACTTCGAATTAACAGGTAGTGAAATGTGTATAAAAATGTATTCCATAGCTGTCCTTTCCAAAACTTTCAGTCATCCTACTATGCAATGTAACACCTGCTGTCAAAGCAAACTGCAACAAATACTTAAATAACTACGTAGCATAAATACATTACTTCAACATTATCCTCATCTGTAAAGAAAAAAAAACTTCATTATCCATATCATCATAACTTCACCATTATCATCACCTGTAAAGAAAAACTTCATTATTCATAATACCATATCCTTCATCATTATTCATCAGTATTCATTATCATCTGCAAAAAATCACTTCATTACTCATTACATAACTATTCCTTATCTCTAGCATATTTCATCACTAAAACTAAGATGTGTAGTTCTCTCTGACAGCCTGCATCAATCACCTTGTATTCTGAAAGAAAAAATTAGTTAAGACTGCTATTCTGTGATGAGTATAGTATAGTCTTGTTAATGCTTGTTAATCCTGATCCCTTTACTCTTCCTCATAAAGTTATTGCATCTCCTTTCGTTTATTCCGTAGGTGAAATTCCCATTTATGTTAAATTTATTTCTTAGAATCATCATTCCTTTCTGAAATTGATGAACAAAGATTAATGTCCTGCATTTAAATCATATACCCACTAGATAATGACTGGTTTATGGTAACATAATTAACCCTACAGCATAACATGACAGAAAACGTAATATGTCAAAAACATTGACAGTGTTCAAAAACAAAGATATACACAGAATAATACAATGCAGCAGCAAAAAATGTGAAACAGTCACGATGTTGAGATGTCATAAGGCAAAAAAAAATGTCAAAGTCGACTGGTGTGTGTTACATCTTAACTATTTCATAGTCCATACAAACAAAACTGGAGTACAGTCACATACACCAAAAAAATGGAAAATGTGCACGGTCTGATGTGTAACGACAAGAAAAGCGACCTGCTAACCTTACCTTGCCGGGCACTTGCCAAGAAAAAATACGATAATCATCAATAAGTAGTCACATAAATATAATTGCTGAAATAGTCGTAAATGTGTAAATTCATCTGGAAAAATATGCACGGTCTGATGTGTAACGACAAGAAGAGCGACCTGCTAACCTTACCTTGCCGGGCACTTGCCAAGAAAAAATACGATAATCATCAGTAATTAGTTACGTGAAATAATTGCATTAGTAAATGGCATCATAGTGTGTTGAATCATACAGTGGTTTCACTCAATAAACGGTTTAATGTTTGATATATGGTGATTGCCTTTCGATTTTCTAGTTCTCAAAGTTTCGACATGTACAACATTGGGGTGAGGGATGCTGCGAATCCGATATGGACCTGCGTATAGAAGTTCAAATTTACTGCACTTACCTTTTAATTTACTGGATAAATAATGTGTACGTACTAATATTTTCTGTCCAACGTGAAAGTCTCGGCGTCTACAAACCTGTTTTTGCTGTCTTCTCCGGCGCTCTGCGGCACTTTTGATGTTGTTCAGCGCAATGTTAATTATTTCGTGGTGTCTTAGGCGACGACTTTTGGGAAATTCTATTAATTCTTTAATTTTGTTCGGTGGTTCAACGTTTTTCAGTATAACAGTCGGAGATAGCATAGTGGATTCATTTGGAATGGAATTAATTACATCTTGGAATGAGAGTATGTGTGTATCCCAATCAATATGTCTTTTGTGGCAGTATATTCGGCACAATTTACCAATTTCTTTCATTAATCTTTCACAAGGGTTCGAAGAAGCGTGGTACTTGGATATATAGATCGGAGAAATGTTTCTGGCTCGTAACATGCGTGTCCATACGCTACTACGAAATTGAGATCCATTGTCAGAAATTACTTTCATCACATGCCCTACATGAGATAGAAAATGTTTTACAAATGCATTTGAAACAGTTTTAGCAGTAGCTTTGCGTAACGGAGTGAAAGTAACAAATTTTGAAGTGAGCTCAACAGCGACAAAGATGTAGCAAAAACCTCTGTTAGTTCTCGGAATCGGACCAAAAATATCTACTGCGGCCATATGTCTTAATTTAACAGGTATAATGGGATATAATGGAGGAATATGTGAAGTGGTGTCTGATTTAGCTTTCTGGCAAATTTTACAAGACGCTAAAACTCGTCGTATACGTTTTTCCATGTTAGTAAAATAACAGTTCTGTCTCAGTATAAGAAAACATTTTCGTGCTCCGTAATGTGCGTAACTTAAATGAGTGTACCAAATTAATTTGTTAACCAGTTCGTCAGGTATGCATAATAACCAATTGTTGCTGTCAGGATGAGAGCGGCGAAACAGAATGTCATTGCGTACAGTGTAGTGGTTTCTAATCGTAACATTATTCTTATCTAGCCAAAGGTGTTTAACTTCTTTCCACACATTGTCTTTATTTTGTTCTTGCGCTATGTCCTGTAATGACGATGAAATAAAGTTTTCAAATGCAACTTGCTGAATGTACATGACACTGAAATTTGCTTTACAGAAGTTGGTTGCTACGTCTTGCTGATTGTTGCCGAGAGAACGCGATAGTGCGTCTGCTACAACATTTTGCGTGCCGGGAATGTGAACTATTGTAAAATTAAATTCCTGTAAATACAGTTTCCATCTACTTAATCTATCGTGTGTGAATTTAGCAGAAAGTAAAAATTGTATCGCTCTGTGGTCTGTGTAGACGGTGGTATGTCTGCCATAAAGAAAGTGCCTAAATCTCGTGAAAGCCCATACAACACATAATGTTTCTAATTCTGTAACGGAATAATTTCGTTCAGCGGGTGACAAAATGCGACTTGCAAATGCGATGTTTTTAATTACTATACAGCCATCTTCTTCTATTTCCTGGAAAATATGTACGCCTAAAGCGGTGTTAGAACTGTCGGTGGCAATGGAAAAATTTCTAGTAAGATCTGGGTGCGATAAAAGTGGAGCATTCAACAAAGCATGTTTCAAATAACATTCTCGTGAACAAAATTCTGCGTGTCAAAAGTAATGTTTGCGTTACTGTAATATGCAATCTGTGCTGTATCTGGTCAAATTCTATCGTACGTGCTGTTATTTACGGGAGGATGCTGTGGCATACCCACTATATGAACTGTTCTGTTATTTCTTACTGACATGTTACGCTATGGATGACACCTATTGTCTGTTTCATTCATGATTATTTGTTGTTGCTGATGTTGTTGCTGCTAATAAGATCGACTGTTATTAAATGTACGCTGAAAATTGTACTCGTTATTTTTACGTCTGTCATGATAGTAATTTCTATACGGCGCATTGCGATAGGAATTGAAATGGTCTGTTGTCTGTACGTAGTTATTTTTGCTGCCATGCGTTACTATTTGTTGGAGCTGGGACTATACGTGCACGCGGCGAAACATTAAAGTTTGGTTGACCTTGTAGACTGCATTGTTGGTTAGGTATGCTAAGCGGTTGACTTTCATGCTATTGTGGTGGAAAACATCTATTGTTACAAAAATGTGGTTCCGATTGCTCAAAATTTTATACATACTGATGATTACGATTTTATCTGTAATTAAAATTACGGCGGTAGTTGTCATTACGGGAGTGCCTACTGAAAATTGTCACATTCGGTAAAAGATTTGTCATATCGGGTTTTCATTACTCGTTTCTTAATACTAGGTAGAGCAATAGTTAAAGAGCAGTTTTGATAGATATAAAGGATAGTAGAAGAGAAGGCAGCAGTGCAGAAAACTAAAGATGAAACAGCACTACTACAGCTCGGGGCCCTATGCTCGCTACGGCACATATTCATTAAAGCGTAATGAATCCCCTGAGGTCTAATACGCACTGCAAATAAATTTTAGCTTTTGCGTTGCAAGCAATAGCGGTAAAATTCCAAAAGCAAATCGCTGTATTCTTGCTAATTCTAGTTTCTGCATAATACGTAATGCTGATGAAAATACAATAGCAAATTGTCGCCTCAGGTTCAAAGCTAGTTTCTGCATTACAGGTAATAGCGGTGAATGTACAAAGATAAATTGTCGTATACAGTGCAAAGCGTGTACCTGTACGCTGTCATTATTAAATTCTTTACATTTTCTTACAGATAGAAATTGCTCGTAATCTACGTACTCGTCATTGAATTTAAAAACACGTTCGGGTTTGTGTGTGAATCTGTTTGTTTGTGTCATTTCGTACTTCAAGTTACGTAACTTTTCAGATTTTAAGTCGCGTAGCTTTTCAGATTTTAATTCGCGTAGTCTCTGTAAATTGTTCACATTATACACGCTGCGTAAATCTGACAAATGTTCGCTAAGTGGCGTCTGCTGTGTTGAGTTATGAAACACGTATGTAACGCAGCAGCGATGGCGAGGCATTGTAGCATCTGTGACCAGAGAGTATGCGCTTGACCGCGCGAGTGTTGCGAGCGGTTCTCAGTGAGTAGCAGTCAGTCAGTCGTTGCGAGTCTGTCAGTTCAGTCGTTGCGAGTCTGTAGCTCTGTCTAGTTGAGAGCAGTACTCAGTCTGTAGTCGTCATGCAGAGCGGTCGGTCAGTAGTAGCAGCCCAGTGCGTTGTGTGATGTAGGCGGTCGGCAACACTGGTCAAGATGAGGAATAAGGTATACTGTTAATTAATATAATCATTAGATAATGAAAAATTTTATTTATTGTAATTATTCTCCAACAAGTCTCCCAATAATAATTTTTTATTATCTAATGATTATATTAATTAACAGTATACCTTATTCCTCATCTTGACCAGTGTTGCCGACCGCCTACATCACACAACGCACTGGGCTGCTACTACTGACCGACCGCTCTGCATGACGACTACAGACTGAGTACTGCTCTCAACTAGACAGAGCTACAGACTCGCAACGACTGAACTGACAGACTCGCAACGACTGACTGACTGCTACTCACTGAGAACCGCTCGCAACACTCGCGCGGTCAAGCGCATACTCTCTGGTCACAGATGCTACAATGCCTCGCCATCGCTGCTGCGTTATTCCTCATCTTGACCAGTGTTGCCGACCGCCTACATCACACAACGCACTGGGCTGCTACTACTGACCGACCGCTCTGCATGACGACTACAGACTGAGTACTGCTCTCAACTAGACAGAGCTACAGACTCGCAACGACTGAACTGACAGACTCGCAACGACTGACTGACTGCTACTCACTGAGAACCGCTCGCAACACTCGCGCGGTCAAGCGCATACTCTCTGGTCACAGATGCTACAATGCCTCGCCATCGCTGCTGCGTTACATACGTGTTTCAGCACCAACACACCTCTGCGTATGTGGACTGCTGCCAGCGCCACCGTGCGACGACCGCAAGTCAAATGCACCTCATGGTCATACCCCGAGGTGATTTAAATTCGCAAACCGCCCAGCAGAGCGTTATTTCACCATGTATCAGTATTATCCTTAATTTATGAGCATGAGTGAGTAACCGAAAAGAGTATACAAGGGTCTCTGTCTCAGAGAGAGAGAGAGAGAGATTGAGAGGAAGAGAGAGAGAGAGAGATGGAGCTGCTGTTGCTCAGTATGGTCCAGTCCGACTCTTCTCAATATTTTCTTTTGTATATCTCCGCCCCATATCTTGCTAGTGCTTTACAGACTTCTCCTCCTTTTTCATCCACATTCTTCCCTGTTTGTTTACCTTCGAGTCTTCTGTCAGAAGACTACTCCCCCACGGCACGTACCCCGACTGCCGGCTACATCGACTTTCCGCCCGTTGCGTTTCTTCTTAGATGCCACAGGTACCGTGGCACTTCCTACCAGCCGGTTTTCCGACCTGAGCCTCCCCCACTGCCGGTCTACGCCAACCGTTCACCAGCAGCAGATAGTGTCACCGTCAGGCAGACAGTCTCCTCACCGACAGCGTCCGTTTCCTTGCAGTTTCGTGCGCTACTAGAATTCTACATACTGTGAGTAATGGAAATAACAACAACGAAACGGAAGCCGCGTCTCCTGAAGGATGGTCATCGCCACTGGGTGCACACAAAGTGTGACGAGTTACGAAGTGGTTGTGCATGAATTTCGAATGGAGTAAGTGTCGAGACCGTTTACAAACTACAAAAGATAGAATCAGTTTCGCACACCCGACGGCGTAAATGTACAGTTTAAGAAACTAACAGGGAAAGAGTCCTCGAAGAAAAGGCAGTTCCTATTTTCAAAATGTTCAAAGAAAATTTTCAAGAGTCGAAAGATAAAAGTTTTATATTCCGTCTCAAGTACGGCACATTGTGAGAACTCCAAGGCTGGACTGTGTAGAGTACGAAGAGGAGCTACTGGGTGCAACCCAAAACCCCGGTTCTAATTCGGAGACTCAACTGCGCGGAGACACTTTGAAATTAACTGAAATAGCAGTTCTTTGAAAATTGACGATGGTTCTGTTCCTGACATAAGGATCTTGGTGTTCGGTTACTAATAATTGGAGAAAATTCTGTTCGAAAATGGAAGTTCTCATGGACGGTGCATCTGAGTGTTGTTCGAAACAGTTCGAACAACTGTACACAAGATACGTAGACATCGGAAGCACAGAAGAGGAGACGAAGGTATTTCCTGTTTTATATGCTTTGTTCGTAGACAAAATTCAAAATATATATGAAAAAATTTTTCCAGATAGAAAAAATAAGGTGCCTGGGCGGCCGCAGAGGAGTGCAGTATTATACTTTGAAATAGACATATTTAAAACTGTGAAAAAAGTGTTTCCCGAAATGTCCTTTTCCGCTTGAAATTTTCACTTCAGCCAATGCCTGTAGAAGAAAATGCAAGCGTTGAGATTGTTGGAGGAATACACGGATGCAAAAGAAATTCTATTATTTGCTGCATGTGTGCTGCTATGCCCCATCTTGCACTGAACAGAATTGATGAAGCTTGGATGGTAATAATGTAGGAAATGCGCCCTGGAGAGAAGGTCACGCAATTGGAAGGCTATACAGTCAATCAATGGATGGAAAATCCTGGTACACTAATTGTAATGTGGAATGATTTTAACCAGTGGCACAGATTCATGAAAGCTGTCAAAAAAATTCGAACGTGTTGTTTCTGATAAGTGAGCTCAATGAGGACGTATTAAATATTATATTTGAATTTAAAATAGATGCCAATGGCCCCACTCTTCAAAAAAGAAAACCAGTTACACAAAGCAGAGAAGAGGTTAAAAGACGTTACAGAAATACGTAACAACTCGGGGCATTTAGGGTGTTTAAGTTAAAAAAAATATTTAAATATTCATATGTCTATGTGCATAGGCAGTCATAAACCTGGATAAAATGTGAAGAGATGTTCTTATTACTAAAACTGTCGGAAAATCCACGGTAAAAATATTTGTGGTCGCAAAGCTCACGACTCGCGACTGCCATGCCCTCATTGTCAGACATCACTCATTCATAGCTGTCAAATATTTACACACAACCATGACAACCAACAACACAAACAAAATTAATTATTGGAACAGCAGGTGACTCTCGCATTTTCATAATTTCGTGTTACCAAATAACGCACTCACAAAATCTAATCTGGAAAAAAAGGTCACAAAAACGTCAAGGCTAAAGGCAAAAGTTATGACTTTTAAAGAATGTCTTGTTATTCGAATAAAGATAAGATGGCATCCGCAACAGGGACGGAATGCTGGTTTCACCAGGGAAATAAATTCGACCATACTTTTACGCTCAGGAATTTTTTTTACAACTGTACCAATTCAGCTTGTGTGAACACACGTTTTAGATTTTTTCCTTATTCTTACCTAGTCTGGAAGCTAGTGTTAGCATCCAACCTAATAGCACTCTCATCTATCTGCAATATATGCAATAATTATTATTATGAGTTTGACAGTTATATATGTATTCTAGATGCATTGATGGAAATTTTTAAAGATTTATTTGTTAAGGGATCAGGCTACTCAAAATTTATATAAAAGAAACCCCCCACTGAATGAGGTTAGGAGGACCTGAAATACGGAAACATGTACAAGACGAAAAACATGAATGAAAATGTTTTTAGATAAATGACTTTAATATAGTGCACGACAATATTGTCTAAATAAATGCCCTATACAAGAGAGTGAGAGGTGATATGACTCTCAATGTATGCTGAGATCTATATCCATGTTGGCAAATATGTGCTAGACGCTGGAACAAAACACGAAAGTAATAGACTAGGCAAACAACGCCTACATCAGCATTAGTCGTCTAGTGACAAAGCGAAGCTTTTTTTTGGCAGTAGGCTATAAAATACCTAAAGACAACACAAATCATTTATAAAATATGTTATAAAACCAGATGCCGACCGCTAATTTAAAGACGTTTTTGCTCAACGCGTTTTATTGTGCCACGCCATTACTGGTTTCGAACTTTCGTCCATCAAATGACTGCACTACAGTATGAACTGTTACTCCTACGTTGGTTGTTCTGTCACGAAAATATGTTAACAGATAAATATTCACAACGAAAACGAAGATAAATGAAATTTGGAAACTGCAGAATGACTGTTTACAACTAGTACTTAAATGAACGTGTCTTGGTGGCTTTGAAGGCTTGAGTTTTTGTTACTTTTCGTGTACCTCGCAGTAGTACCACGGTAAACGTGTCCCAGTGTTATAAACATTATCACGAAAACACAGAGTAAACAGTCGGTCACCATTAGCACTTTCACAACGAACTGATTTCACGTGTTTCACGTGTTCTGATAACTTGCAAAGACGCTACAGAGCAAAGATATACTTTTTTTACATTAGGTGTCAGAGATGACATTAACATCGATATGTTATCAGCAGTACTACATAAATAATTGATCGAAGTGCAGCAAAAAATAATTATACATAGTTATTCTTTAAAAATACATATGAGATAATGTTTTTACTAAAAAGTCTCTTATACTTAACATGCGTTACGTACAAAATTTATTATAAATATGTAATGCATATATTTCTGCTAGTAACTGGCGGAATTTATTTTTGTGTTCTATGAGGGAGTAGCTTTTGGAAGTTTTCAGGCTGAACTCAAGATTATGAAATAAAACGTGTTCTACAGTCAAATGGCGGTTATATTGTTCAAAAAATTTTGTATGACTTTATGTCCATACAAAAGTAAATTCATTAATTGTTTGTCTAGCCAGACATAAGGAGATGTAATTCGTTTTCAACGGAAGTTGTAACACTTGATAATGGCCTAAGCCGAAAATCTAGATTATGAACTAAAACCTGTTTTATAGTCAAATGGCGATTATATCTTTCAAAGAACATTGTTAGCTAGTTCAGTTTCTACACTGAGAATGTTTTGTGATGATATGCTATTATTATTATTATTATTATTATTATTGTTGTTGTTGTTGTTGTTATCACACATTTTTGTTCTTAAGACAGTGATTAACCTGAATGTTGTATGATTATTCAATTTTTCTTGTTTCGTTCTTCGTCTCTTCCCAAAACCTCTTCACTGTTTGCCTGTGTTCCTGTTTCCTTTGGTCTCCATAATTTCCCGGTTTTCTTCCTTTCTTTTACTTCAAGTTTCGTGTTCATAATTTTGGATTAGAATTTGTCTTTTTCATTTATCATTTCCCAAGTGCTTCGTGGTTGTTTTAGGTCTTCTTCTATTTCTTAAAAACAATTTTTTTATTCAACTGTTTACCGCATCAAAAATCCTTTCGTGAATCTGGTGTTGTTAACGTGGCCACAGAATATTAGTCGACGTTTCCTGATCATGTCTGTGTGTCCGTATGATTCTTTGTTTCTCTGTTCATTCATATACCATGTCTGTGTACAGCCCCAACAATTTTTCTGAGAATATTACTTTTTTTTGTCTCTGTGATGCTCGATGCTCCACTTGTGGTCGATTCTGATCCATAGAGTGCTTCTGGTGGTACAACTGTATTATAGTGCACCCATGTCTCGACGATTTCTGAAGTTTCTCTGTTCGTTCTGTGTTGCATGTCTTGTTTGATCATCATTTCTCTATTTTTACGTTTTGTTAACTTTTCCGTATTTTGTATGCATAGCTTTCATTTATTAATATTTCTATTTCTCCAAAGATGATCATAAAGAATGAGGTGACAAAAGTCATGGGAGACCTAGTTTCGTGTCGAGCCCCTTAAGGCCGGTATGGTGCAGTAACTCGACGCGGCGTGGACTCAACAAGCCGTTGGAAGTTATTGAGCCACGCTGTCTCTATGGCCGTCCATAACTGCGGAAGTGTTGCCGGTGATAGATACTGTGCACGAACTGACCTCTCGATTATGTGGCTCTGAGCACTATGGGACTCAACTGCTGAGGTCATTAGTCCCCTAGAACTTAGAACTAGTTAAACATAACTAACCTAAGGACATCACGCACATCCATGCCCGCGGCAGGATTCGAACCTGCGACCGTAGCGGTCTCGCGGTTCCAGACTGCAGCGCCAGAACCGCGCGGCCACTTCGGCCGGCTCTCGATTATGTCCCATAAATGTTTGATGAGCGATGTTCGAGGTCGGATGATCTAGGTGGCCAAATCATTCTCTCGAATTGTCAAGAATGTTCTTCAATCGCGAACAACTGTGGTCGGGTGGCACGCCGCAATGTCATCCACAAAAATTCCATCGTTGTTTGGCAACATGACTTCCGTGAACGGCTGCAAATGGTCCCCAAGTAGCCGAACATAACCATTTTCAATCAATGGCCGTGGTTTAGGGGTAGCGTCTTTGATTCTTAATCAAAAACGTCTCTGGTCCCGGGTTCGATCCCCGCCACTGCCTAAATTTTGATAAATAATCCGCATTGGCGGCCGAAGACTTCCGGCATAAGAAGTCAGCCTCATTCTGGCAACGGCCTTGTCAAAGAGGGCGGAGGAGCGGATAGAGGTTCAGGGCACTCTCTTGTCCTAGGGGTGGGAAATTGCCCCTAAAGGCGGAAGAATCAGCAATGATCAACGACATGAGGATGCAGAAGGCAATGGAAACCACTGCATTAAAGACACGTAACGTGTATCCACAGGACATGTGGCCTGTAATTGAAGAAGTGTCATGATGATCTCTCCATTGGCAAAAGATTCCGGATCTCCGGGAGGGGACTGCCAAGGGGCAGGTTACCATGAGAAAAAGCTTGAATAATCAACGAAAGGATAACGTTCTACGAGTCGGGGCGTGGAATGTCAGAAGCTTGAACGTGGTAGGGAAACTAGAAAATCTTAAAAGGGAAATGCAAAGGCTCAATCTAGATACAGTAGGGGTCAGTGAAGTGAAGTGGAAGGAAGACAAGGATTTCTGGTCAGATGAGTATTGGGTAATATCAACCCATTCTACACTACTGGAAATGGAAAAAAGAACACATTGACACCGGTGTGTCAGACCCACCATACTTGCTCCGGACACTGCGAGAGGGCTGCACAAGCAATGATCACACGCACGGCACAGCGGACACACCAGGAACCGCGGTGTTGGCCGTCGAATGGCGCTAGCTGCGCAGCATTTGTGCACCGCCGCCGTCAGTGTCAGCCAGTTTGCCGTGGCATACGGAGCTCCATCGCAGTCTTTAACACTGGTAGCATGCCGCGACAGCGTGGATGTGAACCGTATGTGCAGTTGACGGACTTTGAGCGAGGGCGTATAGTGGGCATGCGGGAGGCCGGGTGGACGTACCGCCGAATTGCTCAACACGTGGGGCGTGAGGTCTCCACAGTACATCGATGTTGTCGCCAGTGGTCGGCGGAAGGTGCACGTGCCCGTCGACCTGGGACCGGATCGCAGCGACGCACGGATGCACGCCAAGACCGTAGGATCCTACGCAGTGCCGTAGGGGACCGCACCGCCACTTCCCAGCAAATTAGGGACACTGTTGCTCCTGGGGTATCGGCGAGGGCCATTCGCAACCGTCTCCATGAAGCTGGGCTACGGTCCCGCACACCGTTAGGCCGTCTTCCGCTCACGCCCCAACATCGTGCAGCCCGCCTCCAGTGGTGTCGCGACAGGCGTGAAAGGAGGGACGAATGGAGACGTGTCGTCTTCAGCGATGAGAGTCGCTTCTGCCTTGGTGCCAATGATGGTCGTATGCGTGTTTGGCGCCGTGCAGGTGAGCGCCACAATCAGGACTGCATGCGACCGAGGCACACAGGGCCAACACCCGGCATCATGGTGTGGGGAGCGATCTCCTACACTGGCCGTACACCACTGGTGATCGTCGAGGGGACACTGAATAGTGCACGGTACATCCAAACCGTCATCGAACCCATCGTTCTACCATTCCTAGACCGGCAAGGGAACTTGCTGTTCCAACAGGACAATGCACGTCCGCATGTATCCCGTGCCACCCAACGTGCTCTAGAAGGTGTAAGTCAATTACCCTGGCCAGCAAGATCTCCGGATCTGTCCCCCATTGAGCATGTTTGGGACTGGATGAAGCGTCGTCTCACGCGGTCTGCACGCCCAGCACGAACGCTGGTCCAACTGAGGCGCCAGGTGGAAATGGCATGGCAAGCCGTTCCACAGGACTACATCCAGCATCTCTACGATCGTCTCCATGGGCGAATAGCAGCCTGCATTGCTGCGAAAGGTGGATATACACTGTACTAGTGCCGACATTGTGCATGCTCTGTTGCCTGTGTCTATGTGCCTGTGGTTCTGTCAGTGTGATCATGTGATGTATCTGACCCCAGGAATGTGTCAATAAAGTTTCCCCTTCCTGGGACAATGAATTCACGGTGTTCTTATTTCAATTTCCAGGAGTGTATATTCATGAAGAGGCGAACTTAGTTCTCTTTGCTGATGATACAAGTATAGGAATCACACCTGACAAACAAGAATTAACTGATGAAATTGTCAATACTGTCTTTCAGAAAATTACTAAATGGTTCCTTGTAAACGGCCTCTCACTGAATTTTGATAAGACACAGTACATACAGTTCCGTACAGTGAATGGTATGACGCCATTAATAAATATACATCTTAATCAGAAGCATATAGCTAAGGTAGAATACTCCAAATTTTTAGGTGTGTCCATTGATGAGCGATTAAATTGGAAGAAACACATTGATGATCTGCTGAAACGTTTATGTTCAGCTACTTATGCAATAAGGGTCATTGCAAATTTTTGTGATAAACATCTTAGTAAATTAGCTTACTACGCCTATTTTCACTCATTGCTTTCATATGGCATCATATTTTGGGGTAATTCATCACTGAGGAATAATGTATTTATTGCACAAAAGCGTGTAATCAGAATAATAGCTGGAGTCCACCCAAGATCATCCTGCAGACATTTATTTAAGGATCTAGGGATATTCACAGTAGCTTCTCAGTATATATACTCTCTTCTGAAATTTGTTATTAACAACCAAACCCAATTCAAAAGTAATAGCAGTGTGCATAACTACAATACTGGGAGAAAGGATGATCATCACTATTCAAGATTAAATCTAACTTTGGCACAGACAGGGGTGAATTATACTGGCACTAAAGTCTTTGGTCACTTACCAAATAGTATCAAAAGTCTGACAGATAACCAACAAGTATTTAAGAAGAAATTAAAAGAATTTCTGAATGACAACTCCTTCTACTCCATAGAGGAATTTTTAGATATAAATTAAGAAAAAAAAGGAAGAAAACAAAAAAGAAAAATAAAAAACACAAAAATAAAAAGTTACATATTAACTTAAGTATGTTGTTAAATTAACTTAATTATGTCATGTATTTGAAAATTTGACTCGTTCCACATCATTACGAAATATCGTATTCATGATCCATGGAACTAGTATTAATCTAATCTAATCTAATCTAATCTAATCAATGATCGCTTCAGTTGGACCAGAGGACCCATTCCACTCACACAGCCCACACCATTATTGTGTCACCACAAACTCGCACGGTGCCTTGTTGACAACTGAAGTCATTTGCTTTGTGGGGCCTGCGGCCCACTCGAACCCTACCATCAGCTGTTGTTGTTGTTGTTGTTGTTGTTGTTGTTGTTGTGGTCTTCAGTCCTGAGACTGGTTTGATGCAGCTCTCCATGCTGCTCTATCCTGTGCAAGCTTCTTCATCTCCCAGTACCTACTGCAACCTACATCCTTCTGAATCTGTTTAGTGTATCCATCTCTAGGTCTCCCTCTACGATTTTTACCCTCCACGCTGCCCTCCAGTACTAAATTGGTGATCACTTGATGACTCAGAATATGCCCTACCAACCGATCCCTTCTTCTAGTCAAGTTGTGCCACAAATTTCTCTTCTCCCCAATTCTATTCAATGCCTCCTCATTAGTTATGTGATCTACCCATCTAATCTTCAGCATTCTTCTGTAGCACCACATTTCGAAAGCTTCTATTCTCTTCTTGTCTAAACTATTTATCGTCCATGTTTCACTTCCATACATGGCTACACTCCATACAAATACTTTCAGAAACGACTTCC
The DNA here is from genome assembly GCF_021461385.2 of Schistocerca piceifrons. Taxonomy (NCBI): domain Eukaryota; kingdom Metazoa; phylum Arthropoda; class Insecta; order Orthoptera; family Acrididae; genus Schistocerca; species Schistocerca piceifrons. Next base: position 635,982,188 of record NC_060141.1, read on the forward strand.
TGACACTTTAATCTATACTCGATATTAACAAATTTCTCTTCAGAAACGCTTTCCTTGCCATTGCCAGTCTACATTTTACATCCTCTCTACTTCGAGCATCATCAGTTATTTTGCTCCCCAAATAGCAAAACTCATTTACTACTTTAAGCGTCCATTTCCTAATCTAATTCCCGCAGCATTACCCAAGGTAACTCGACTACATTCTATTATCCTCGTTTTGCTTTTGTTGGTGTTCATCTTATATCCTCCTTACAAGACACTGTCCATTCCGTTCAGCAGCTCTTCCAGGTCCATTGCCGTCTCTGACAGAATCATCATCTCTTACCAACTGAAATCGGGACTCATCTGACCAGGCCACGGTTTTTCAGTCGTCTTGGCTCTAACCGATACGGTTACGAGTCCAGGAGAGGCGCTGCAGGCGATGTCATGCTGTTAGTAAAGGTACTCTCCTCGGACGTTCTCTGCCATAGGCCATTAACGCCAAATTTCGGCGCACTGTCTTAACGAAAACGTTCATTGTCAGTCCCAAATTGATTCCTGCAATTATTTCAAGCAATGTTGCTTGTTTGTTAGCAGTGGCAATGCTACGCAAACGCCGCTGCTCTTGGTCGTTAAGTGAAGGCCTTCGGCCGCTGTGTTGTCAGTGGTGAGAGGTAATGCCAGAAATTCGGTATTCTCGGCGCACTCTAGACACTGTGTGTGGTGTCACCGCCAGACACCACACTTGCTAGGTGGTAGCCTTTAAATCGGCCGCGGTCCGGTAGTATACGTCGGACCCGCGTGTCGCCACTATCAGTGATTGCAGACCGAGCGCCGCCACACGGCAGGTCTAGAGAGATTTCCTAGCACTCGCCCCAGTTGTACAACCGACTTTGCTAGCGATGGTTCACTGACAAAATACGCTCTCATTTGCTGAGACGATAGTTAGCATAGCCTTCAGCTACGTCATTTGCTACGACCTATCTAGGCGCCATTATCAGTTGCTATTGATATTGTAAAGAATGTACAGACAAGAGCGACGTTCAGCATTAATGGATTAAAGTTAAGTATTCCACCAGTTTCCTCCTTTTTTCTGTTCTAATTACCTTGTCCTGTTCCAGACCTCACGCCAGCCTGCGTGAGCTTAAACGCGTGCCTTTCGGCTTCCTCTCAATTTAGTGGGTTGGTCTCCTGCCAATCCAGAACACTGAGGATCTCGGAATATTGAGTTCCCTAGCGATGTCTGAAATGGAACCCCTATGCTTCTATGTCCAACTACCACTCCGTGTTCAAAGTCTGTTAATTCACGCCGTGTGCCATAATCACATGATTCACCCGCCTACGAATGGCAGCTCCGCTAATTCACTACCGTTTTATACGTTGTGTACACGACACTACCGCCATCTATGTGCATATCGCTATCCTGTGACTTTTGTCACTTGGTGTATTTTTTGCGTAGTGTAGAATCCGCAGATTGTTTCCAGTGCGCTGGACAGATTGGGGGACAAACAGTTTTAAATCCATTTACATTTTATTTTCATTGCTCCGCGATGACGAGCACTCTTTAAGGTCCGAAAAGACGGCACATAAATCGTCGCGAGAGCTGTAATGCCAGGCGAAGAAAGTTATCGGAGACCTCGGGCCGCGGTACTATTTATTAACGACGCCTCGTATCGCGCGTAGAAGACGTTGGACGAGCGGTAATTTAGAATTAATTGATTCGGGCAGATGGGCACGGCCGCAGCGAACAATGGCCCGGCCTGAACAATGGCGGAGGCGGCCGAGTGCGAACGGCCGCGCAGCGACTCGAGCAGCGGCAGCGGGCGCGAGCTGCGGAATGCAACAAAAAGCCAGCCGGCCATACAGCTGCTGACTGCCTGCTGACTTACGGCGCATTGTCGCCCCGCTGCCTACGCCTCAGCACTCAGCGGCTCTGCCTGGGCGGGTTGCCCGACGTCGCCACAGATGACATTCTCTTGCGCGTCTTTTCTTTGCCTATCTTCTTACAAAGTTCGACTCTTACTTTTGGAGTTGTGTTAATGAATTACCGAGCGTCCGCCTTCTTGTGCGAACACAGCGAAGAATAAAAAGGTATACCCCAGGACAGGTCATCTAAAGCAATGGTAGTGGAAAAAGGGGCACATGTCACTGTTCCACCAAAATACGAGGGTAATCCCAAAAGTAAGGTCTCCTATTTTTATAAGTACATAGACCCGCCTTTTTCTACAATGGTTTACATCAGTTTACAGCTTGAACATTTAGCTATTTTTCGACATAATCACCATTTCTGTCGGCGCATTTTTGTAGACGCTGTGGCAGTTTTTGTATGCCCATGTCATACCAGCTCGCCGCCGTGCTGTTCAGAAAGTGCGGCTTTTCGCAGATGATGCTGTAGTATACAGAGAAGTTGCAGCATTAGAAAATTGTAGCGAAATGCAGGAAGATCTGCAGCAGGTAGGCACTTGGTGCAGGGAGTGGCAACTGTCCCTTAACATAGACAAATGTAATGTATTGCGAATACATAGAAAGAAGGATCCTTTATTATATGATTATATGATAGCGGAACAACAGTGGTAGCAGTTACTTCTGTAAAATATCTGGGGGTATGCGTGCGGAACGATTTGAAGTGGAATGATCATATAAAATTTATTGTTGGTAAGGCGGGTACCAGGTTGAGATTCATTGGGAGAGTGCTTAGAAAATGTAGTCCATCAACAAAGGAGGTGGCTTACAAAACACTCGTTCGACCTATACTTGAGTATTGCTCATCAGTGTGGGATCCGTACCAGATCGGGTTGACGGAGGAGATAGAGAAGATCCAAAGAAGAGCGGCGCGTTTCGTCACAGGGTTATTTGGTAACCGTGATAGCGTTACGGAGATGTTTAATAAACTCAAGTGGCAGACTCTGCAAGAGAGGCGCTCTGCATCGCGGTGTAGCTTGCTCGCCAGGTTTCGAGAGGGTGCGTTTCTGGATGAGGTATCGAATATATTGCTTCCCCCTACTTATACCTCCCGAGGAGATCACGAATGTAAAATTAGAGAGATTAGAGCGCGCACGGAGGCTTTCAGACAGTTGTTCTTCCCGCGAACCATACGCGACTGGAACAGGAAAGGGAGGTAATGCAGTGGCACGTAAAGTGCCCTCCGCCACACACCGTTGGGTGGCTTGCGGAGTATAGATGTAGATGTAGATGTAGATGTAGAAGTTATGAACCTCTTCTATCACCTCGTCGTCGGAGCTGAGTCGCTGGGACCACAATTAACGCTGACAGGTACTGCGAGACTCTGAAAAAACTCAAACGGGCAATTCAGAACCGGAGAAGAGGAATGTTGAGAAAGGGCGTACACATTCTCCATTACAACGCTCGCGCACACATCGCTCGTCAAACCGTTGCTCTCCTGCAACAGTTTCAGTGAAACATAATCACCCACCCACCCTGTAGTCCTGACTTGGCGCCCAGTGACTATCACCTGTTCCCTAGGTTAAAAGAACATTTGGCCGGAAAGCGATTCAGCTCCGACGACGAGGTGAAAGAAGAGGTTCATAACTTTCTGAAAAGCATCGCGGCGAGCTGGTATGACATGGTCATACAAAAACTGCCACAGCGTCAACAAAAATACATCGACAAAAATGGTGATTATGTCGAAAAATAGCTAAATGTTCAAGCTGTATTGCCGCGCGGGATTAGCCGAGCGGTCTAGCGCTGCAGTCATGGACTGTGCGGCTGGTCCCGGCGGAGGTTCGGGTCCTCCCTCGTGCATGGGTGTGTGTGTGTTTGTCCTTAGGATAATTTAGGTTAAGTAGTGTCTAAGCTTAGGGACTGATGACCTTAGCAGTTAAGTCCCATACGATTTCACATACATTTGAACATTTTTTCAAGCTGTAAACTGATAGTAAACAATTGTAGAAATAAACAAGTCTGTGTACTTATACAAAATAGAGCACCTAACTTTTGCGATTACCCTCGTACATAGTTCAGAGACTATTTTATAAAGTTCAACCCAAACATTACTATATGATAACTGTATTGTAGACGACATGTTGTATTGATACAGACTTGGGGCTGATTTCTGTTGGCAGCCACAGAGCCCAAATACTGTACAAAATATAAAGTACATAGGCCCAATGTAAGCTAAGCAATAATAAAATATGATGGGAACATAACGGCGTTCAATAAGTAATTCAACACATGTTTTTTCTCGTCTGATTCCGATTGTAGAAATGCGGAATATTTTGTGGGGCATCTAGGAACATTGGTGCTTCAGCCGCCTATAGTCCCATGAAGTTCCAATGCGTGGCTGCGTTATACATAGCCTTCTAAATGGTGTCTGTAACGGAGGTGTCACAGAGTTTCTTTTGGTGGAAACCAGAGCACTGTAGATATTCGTAGGCACTTACAGGATGTCTACAGAGACAAAGCAGTGATCAAAAGCACGGTGAGTCGTTGGACAAGGCGTTTGTCATAATCGCAAGATCGCGCAAACCAGTCCGATCTCCCGTGTGCCGACCGGCGGCTCACAGTTGTGACTCCTGCAATGTTGGAAAGCGCAGACACTCTCCTTCCTGGTGATCCACGGATCACAATCAAACATCTCTCTGCACAACTGGACGTCCCTGTTGAGAGTGATGACACTCTGGTCCATCAGTTGGGGTACTCAACGCTGTGTGTCCTTTGGGTTCCTCGCCGCCTAGCAGAAGACTATTAGGAGCAACGACAAACATTGCCACAGCCTACGAAACATGCATTCGTCACTTAGAACCGGAAACATGAAGGATCCCTGCAATGGCGCCCTCCCCCTCTCCTCCGAAGAGAAAGTTCAGAACCACCAACACGCAATGCAAAGGCCAATGAAATGAACTCCTAATACCCTTCCTCCTCACCCTCACATCATATGACAGCACGCCTCTATAGTATATATACTACTGGCCATTAAAGTTGTAACAGCACGAAGATGACGTGCCACAGATTCGAAATTTAAGCGACAGGAAGAAGATGCTGTGATATGCAATTGATTAGCTTTTCAGACCATACACACAAGGTTGGCGCCGGTGGCGACACCTACAACGTGCTGACGCAAGGAAAGTTTCCAACCGATTTCTCGTACTCAAACAGCAGTTGACCGGCGTTGCCTGGTGAAACGTTGTTGTGATGCCTCGTGTGAGGAGGAGAATTGCGTACCATCACGTTTCCGACTTTGATAAAGGTCGGATTGTAGCCTATCGCGATTGCAGTTTATCGTATCGCGACATTGCTGCTCGCGTTGGTCGAGATCCAATGGCTGTTAGCAGAATATGGAATCCGTGGGTTCAGGAGGGTAATACGGAACGCCGTGGTGGATCCCAACGGTCTCGTATCACTAGCAGTCGAGATGACAGGCATCTTATTCGCATTGCTGTAACGGATCGTGCAGCCATGTCTCGATCCCTGAGTCAACAGATGGGGACGTTTGCAAGACAACAACCATCTTCACGAACAGTTCGACGACGTTTGCAGCAGCATGGACTATCAGCTCGGAGACCACGGCTACGGTTACCCTTGACGCTGCATCACAGACGGGAGCGCCTGCGATGGTGTACTCAACGACGAACCTGCGTGCACGAATGGCAAAACGTCATTTTTCGGATGAATCCAGGTTCTGTTTACAGCATCATGATGGTCGCATCCGTGTTTCGCGACATCGCGGTGAACGTAGATTGGAAGCCTCTATTCGTCATCGCCATACTGGCGTATCACCCGGCGTGATGGTATGGCGTGTCATTGGTTACACGTCTCGGTCACCTCTTGTTCGCATTGACGGCACTTTGAACAGTGGACGTTACATTTCAGAAGTGTTACGACCCGTGGCTCTACCCTTCATTCGATCCCTGCGAAACCCTACATTTCAACAGGATAACACACGAGCGCATGTTGCAGGTCCTGTAAGGGCCTTTCTGGATACAGATAATGTTCGACTGCTGCTCTGGCTAGCACATTCTCCAGATCTCTCACCAATTGAAAACGTCTGCTCAATGGTGGCCGAGCAACTGGCTCGTCACAATACGCCAGTCACTACTCATGATGAACTGTGGTATCGTGTTGAAGCTGCATGGGCAGCTGTACCTGTACACGCCATCCAAGCTCTGTTTGACTCAATGCCCAGGCGTATCAAGGCCGTTATTACGGCCAGAGGTGGTTGTTCTCGGTACTGATTTCTTAGGATGTATGCACCCAAATTGCGTGAAAATGTAATCACATGTCAGTTCTAGTATAATATATTTGTCCAATGAATACCCGTTGATCATCTGCATTTCGTCTTAGTGTAGCAATTTCAATAGCCAGTAGTCTACATAAGCATCCAAACTAGTGCTCATTCAGTAGTTAGCAATACACACTGAGGAAGGCGCCTTGCAATAGTCGCCGAAACGTCGGATTGTTACAGATGACAATGCGGCCTCAAACCCAGAAGAATTTAATTGAATGTGGCAACGGCCGCGGAAGCCTACGTTTCCGATGTGAGTTTGTGTATTTTAGTGCAAAATAAACAACCAAACAAACGAACAAACAAAGAGAGGTTGGTGGTTCCCAGTTTCACTCATACACATTTCTTTGTTTCTTTCCCTGCCAATGTGTCCACAATGTGTCCATTGTTGCCGGTAATGCTACCAGCTACTACGCCATTTATGTATTGTAGCTAAACTACCGAAGCGTAGTTTAGTTAGAGCGCAACTCTACAGTCACGCCGCGGAATTGGCAATGGACGAATGTGCTTTCTCCGTACCGAGCAGCAGCCACTGTTGTTGCCTTTGTTGTTCCAGCGAGAAGCGGCCACCGCCCACTCTGACGCCAACGCCAAGCCAGCGCCTGGCGCCAATATCTCCCCCCTCTTCGCCTCCCCCCTCCCTAAACACATAGCTCCACGATACATTAGGTCGGGCCACTGCATATTGAGTTCAAGGTTGCTGCCTTCTCTGCCGCCACAACTGTGTTCTGTAGTTCTCACCAACGTGTAGGTCAGCCCACATTTTTTCCAGCACGCTGCAGAAGTTTTGCTGGGAAGCCCTTACGTATCTTCCACACAGTCCCGATCTCTCCCCAGGCGATATCTATTAAATTAATAAGAAACACTCAGAATCTTTTAGAAAACAAAAGGTGAAAAAATGTGGAAGGAGTTAAACGCGAAACTGCTACCTTTTTTTTACACGGCTCTCAATACTGTCAACTACGCTACAGTTTAGAAATGGCTGTCATTCGTCCTTAAATGGCATTTACCGTGCACAGACTGCATCTACAAATGCCATTTTCTAATTTTAAACTTGTAAATTGTGCCAAAAGGACGTCCAATTGCTAGATCACAATTGTGCTGTGGCACTGAAACGGTATACTTCCATAGTACCCAAGTTATGAGAGTAAAAACATCATGTATAGGAAGCTATTTCCCTAAAGAATACCTACCTTCCTGTCGTTTCATTACAACAGCTCATAACTGAAATTTACACATTTTCGAGAGATCCTCATTTTGCTGATGCTGTGAAACAGTTTACATTCGTACCATGTACTCTATGATAAAGAAAAGCCGGCCGGTGTGGCCGAGCGGTTCTAGGCGCGTCAGGCTGGAACCGCGCGGCCGCTACGGTCGCAGGTTCGAATCCTGCCTCGGGCATGGATGTGTGTGATGTCCTTAGGTTAGTTAGGTTTAAGTAGTTCTAAGTTCTAGGGGACTGATGACCTGATATGTTAAGTCCCATAGTGCTCAGAGCCATTTGAACCATTTGGTAAAGAAAACCCGCGTCAGCTTAACGAAGTACAATATGGCGGCTCCACACTTCTCCTTGAGAGGTAACCACGACGTCGCATCAGAGTGACCACGTTTCTGTCCACGAGACAAAGATCTGACATGCCAGATTCTTCATTCCAAGCTTTGCAACGCGGAATTCCAAGCTGTGACGTCACCAGCACCTCATCCACTTGTCTTCACGTCCCGTGAAAGGTCGACTTGAAGTTGTGCTTCCAGGTGTGCATGATATTTAGTGGACTGACTCAGTGGTCTCTTTCACGTGTTGCGAGTTGTACTCACTGTGCCTGAAGAAGACGATTGGGTCCCTCGTCGAAACATCGTGCATAAAATGGAAACCACAACTCGGCAGTACGTTCGGAACTACATCATTTCAATTAAAAGGAAAGTCAGCGTTGGCCGTAATATTGATGTTTTATTGGTAGCAGAATCGATTTTCGATCACAAAGTGATCACCTTCAGTGCTGGTATGTACAAATTAAACTCAGACACTGGTATCAAGTTATCAATAACCAAAACTGAGAAGCGATCGCAGTAAGAGTTATTGTGATCGCTTCTCAGTTTTGGTTATTGATAACTTGATACCAGTGTCTGAGTTTCATTTGTACATATCAGCAATGAAGATGATCCCTATGTGATCGAAAATCGATTCTGCCACCAATAAAACATCAATATTACGGCCAACGCTGACTTTCCTTTTAGTTTAACATATATGGTCGTTGTGCACACAGCACTCCATGGAGTCGCCAATTAATACATCATTTCAGTCACATCATAATATCCTGAGAGACCACAGCATCTTTGAGTGATGGTTCAAATGGCTCTGAGCACTATGGGACTTCACAACTGTGGTCATCAGTCCCCTAGAACTTAGAACTAGTTAAACCTAACTAACCTAAGGACATCACACACATCCATGCCCGAGGCAGGATTCGAACCTGCGACCGTAGCAGTCGCGCGGTTCCGGACTGAGCGCCTAGAACGCTCGGCCACCGACGCCGGCTCAAAATTCCAAAGAAAGACTTTGGGTTGTTTCGGGGAGAAGACCAGACAGCGAGGTCATCGGTCTCATCGGATTAAGGAAGGAGGGGGAAGGAAGTCGGCCGTGCCCTTTCAAAGGAACCATCCCGGCATTTGCCTTGAGCGATTTAGGGAAACCACAGAAAACCTAAATCAGGACTGAGTGATATATGCTGCTTCTAATCGCCTAGCGAATTAAACGAACTGCGTTGCTTTTGCGTACATGTGACCGCACACTGAAGGCGAATAGGCTGGTTTGGCGTAACTGAGGTATGTTTATAAAGTTTTGCACAGAGAAAGAGTGATTATTCCAGAACGAGTCTTTTCCTTTTCAGCGGAGTGTGCACTGGTGCAGTGTTTTGAAATTCCTGACAGGTTAAAACTGTGTGCTGGCCACGAAATCGGAACCTCACTGAGGGTGGATACCAAGATATTTAGATAAAAACCAGTTCTTCTCGCTCCACGTAAGAACAAAGTAGAGCAGAAAAGCACTAATACAGTTGCACCTAAACATCAAGCATCCACCCCCGGCCCTAGAAGAAGATGAAAGATGGTCGTAGCTGGTAGACACCTGTGACTACACTTTTTCGTCCATCAATAATCAACTGCGGTATAAGAGAAAGCGCCATGCTTTTATCAATAATTTTTTGTGGAAACGGTGAACTTTTTCAAATCTACTAACTCTTGTTCCTAACGTACAGAGGAAAACACCGAAAAGGAAATGTGAAAAATGAGAGGATTCCACTTTTAATATGCTCTTATTAATAATCGTTGTCAAAAATGTCTGATCCGAATAAAATATTTAAGCACTGTGGAACCAGATATTAAATGCGAAATAAGATTCTCTTCGGTCCAGAATTTTAATAACAGCTGACATTTTTTGCCCGCAAAATTTAATAAACTGCTTGCCGTGCCGCTGAGATGGGACGACGTTTATTACCACCCAGTGACGTCTGGCGCTAATGATGCGGCACTCGACTGGATGGATGGCGTCTGTCTTCCCAATAGCGAGCAATTAAAGCAGCACGCGCATTGCAACTGTAGCAAGAAAACTCTTCGATGGCGCGCTGTATCGATACGTATCTACTTCAAAGACCAGCAAGGTCGAGCTTCGGAACAAAAAAAAGAGACGTTTCTAAGTAATTGCCGTTCGATGGAGGAATGTTACTGTGATTAAAACAGACTGGCGAATTGTGCTGACGCAAAACTGATCTCAAATGCTGCAGAATGTATGGACATACATTAAAATCTCTTCAGTGAACGTTCGTAATGATCGGCGGAACAGGTCTGTCTGCTTTTACTGATGTCTGAGATGGCTTGATTGCGCGTTACGTACCCGAACGAGCCTCGTACGACCTGTCACTGATTCTGCGGTTGGCGTGCTTGTGTAATGCAGAAGGAATTCATGAAGATGTAGATTTCAGTTGCGTAACTTGACTCATCTCTTCATAATAAAAAAAATGAAGGTGAAATTCAAATGAAAGTAACAGCTTAATAAATTTGTAGCTTAAGATTGCAGCAATCAGTCGTCCTTTTTAAATTTTATTATACAGATCTAGATTTCGGCGTGCTGAATGCTAAGAATACAAGAAGTACATAGTCAGATGATGTCATAAAAAGTTATAAGTAATGGCTTAAGTCATATGGTTTGTATATTATATACCACTATTATTTTCGATCATTACATGTAAGTCCCTGTTGATCGGGCTTCACCCACAGTTCATTGAATACTACTGTTTGCGGAAGGCAGGCTGTATGGAGAACACATCGGTTGGTTACATGGTGCCATCTACATGAACTGCGATATAAAATTCAAGGGAAGTAAACCACTTCAAATTTACGTGAGAAATGCATAAAATGAAACATAAGTAAAATTCTTCACACTGTAGTCAGACTTACTACATATTGGCCGGCATGTAATAAAATTTCCATGTTCACTCCTTGTGAGTCCGTTATTATTATTAAAACATCTAAATTACGTCAGATGGTTAAAACTTGTTAATTTTTTTTAAATTTTATAAGACACAAGAAGACACGTGCTGTATACACCTATTAGTTGATATGGCTTAAATATTTTTATCTTTATATCTCTCTTTATTAAAACATGATAAGTATATTGATGGCGTTGAGACAGCAACCAGCCACAAATTTATTTTAACTTCCTTTATTCAAAAGGTACCGTTACCGACTTCGAATCATTAAGATTCATCGTCAGAAGGCTTTCATGTTTTCATTACAACATGTGCCGCGTTTTTTACTGATTACTTATCCTAAAATATAAATTATAGATAATTATAAGCACGTCACAAAGTTGGTTGAGTCACAGATTTGCATTGGGATGCGAGTCATGTGAAAAGTTGGTTTTGAGTACTTGTTTACATAGTTTTCGTCCAGCAGACAACGTTTGTAGTTTTCGCCGCATTCACATCGTTGCACACACAAACACATAATTGAGCACTTCACATTTGTCACTGAATGCATTTTCACCACATGTTGTGCAACGACAGAAATGTGGTGAAAATGGAACTTAAAGGAACTTAAAATAAATTTGTGGCTGGTTGCTGTCTCAACATCATCAACATTTGTCTTCAAATAACAGCCATGGTCACCAACCATGTCATCATATGACAAAATCATAATAAGGATATTGTTCATATTTACTAAATACCTCATAGATGGCGCCAAATGTCAGTCAGATGCTTGGTTGGTCCAATTTGGCTATTCCACTATAGATATAGAGGGCACTAACCTCTTTATCCCTAAAAACCGACTTTCCTTGTAAATTCCAAACAACCAATATACTGAATTGCTGTTAATAATACTGTACGTGCATCTAAGCTAACGTATCGTGGAATTAGTAAAAGAGGTTCCCCACCCTTATATTTTTACATATGCTTATCGGGTTAAGAAATGAGGGGGATTTTCGTTAATGTGTTGGTAAACACTTCTTAAAAGTACCTGTACAGTGTTGCTCATATCTGATATTTAACCTGTTGTCAGTAGTCGAAAAGTTAACAGGTATTTTATAGTATCGGGGATTATTTATAAAAGTAATCAGATAACTGTACTGAATATTTCTATAAGGACGGAACAGAGTTTGACAGGGTTTTAGGAACGTTAAATACTGCTTCTGATGAGTTTGATATGAGTAAAATAATTGTTTACGAGGGGTATAAGCGTTTTGAAGAAGACCTGAAGCCGAAGATAACAAGAGCCTCGGATGCCGCTTTGTCAGCAAGCGTCAAATCGTCGGAAAGGTGAATGAAAAGATTATGAACGAGCCCCGAATTACAGAGAAGTTAGCATATCAATGGCTCAAGTCATGAAATAAATCAATGATTTCGAATGTTTTGGACGAAACTGTTCATGGCTCTTCCACCGCGATAATGCACCTACTCCCACTCCGTTGCCTGTTTGTGAACCTTTGGTCAAAAGTGATACTGAAATAATGTCTATTCGCAACATAGTTGCATGTTACTTTCGTATGCATCCGAAAATAAGCAATAAACAGGCAGTCGTATTACAACCATAGCTGAGATTAAAAACGAATCGCTTGTAGAGCTAAGAGCTACCCCGAAAACGGAGTTTCAGAGGTGCTTTGGGGATTGAAAAAAGCGCTGGTATAAGTGCATAATATCGAATGGGGGCTATTTTGAATGGGGCAAATTGTTGAATACGAAGAAGTAAAATTGTTTTAAAAAGTCGTAAAAACATCTGATTCGCATTTAGAGAGACCAGAATTCAAATCCTTGTCTGGCCATCCAGAATTCTGATTTCAGGGGCTGAAGCAAAAAGTCCGGATGGTACCGTTATAAAGATCACTGCTTATTATCTTCAAAAACCTGAGTTTGTGCTCCATCTTCTCAAATATCGTTGTCGACGAAAAGGTAAAACATAGTCATCCTTGCTCCCTTTAATCATTCATTAAAATATAAACCTTGTGTGTATTCTCTCTGATATATGATTTAATCAAAAAGACACAGTACGAAAAATCTTATAATTCAGTTGTGGTGGAACAAAATTAGCGCAGTGATCCCGCCTTACCTTCTACCCTGTCAATAACAAGGTAAGGATGTCAGTTTAATGTTTCCGATGCAAGAAGTTTGCGAGCCAGTTTCTCACTCCTTTTTGTTGGTTACGAATGTGGTTCCGATTTCGCTCCTTTCTCCAACAATCTGGAAGCTAAATACAGCAGTGCCAACCTTGAGTGTCAAAATGGAACTACATTCAACTTCTAGTATAAACATGGGTGAGTGTAGCCATTCTTTGGGAGTGAGTGACTTACGAACTCAATAAACGATGTAAATGAGATTAAATGTTTTCCTTTCAAAATAACAGTTATTGTCAAAGAAAAAAGACACGTTTCCGTTTTAGGCAACACTGTCAGATTTCGCATAAAACGTGTTCTCTCTGTAGACCGTCTCTTACCTATGTCCGACGGCCGCAAAGGAAACTGTTTCAGTTATGAATCAGCTACATAATTTGTTAATAAAGCTGTTTATTTACACAAATAGCACCATTTCCCGTTTCGAACCAACATGTCCAACTTCAGACGGCTGTTCTCTTTTAGATTTTGTTGTTGTTTGTTCGTCCGCTTTCTGCTCCTTCTGGCTAAAGTTTCTCGGGATGATGGCGCCCCACAGCAAAAAACGATTTAAGAAACAACCTGTTTAACTCCAACTGCACCTAATTACGAGCAAAAACAAACGATGTGAGAAAGGGCCTATTTAACTGTAACTGTACCTAATAACTAGAAACAGGAAATTCCACGAAAACGGTAACTGGAAAAATAGCGCGAAATTAGGACTTTTCATCGCCATAACGGGAAATGAGCGATTTTTACGAGCTACCGCGAAATCTGCAATTTTACTGTACAAAAGTTTTGTAAATCTGATGACGGCAGTTTACTAATATTAGTAACTGATTGTTATTGAATGTTAAAACAGCATTTTAACTTACAGTATTCGCGAGGCTAAGGTTCGTGTATAATACTGAATGACAATTCATTTCCCGCATAACAAACTTTGATGTGACGACGAAAATAGCACTGAGTTTGGAAAAAACAAACATCGAATTTGGCAAAACATGAAAAGTGCCAAAACGCAACAATGTGTAATTTCGTAAACAATAAAACTCTGTTTGGTGAAAAACAAAAATAAAATTGGTTCAAAAATGGGGTTCAAATGGCTCTGAGCACTATGGGACTTAACAGCTGTGGTCATCAGTCCCCTAGAACTTACAACTACTTAAACCTAACTAACCTAAGGACATCACACACATCCATGCCCGAGGCAGGATTCGAACCTGCGACCGTAGCAGTCGCGCGGTTCCGGACTGAGCGCCTAGAACCGCGAGACCAAATAAAATTGGTGAAAACAATAACATTGAATCTGGAACAAGCAACACTGAGTTTTGAAAACAAAAAAGAAACCCCAGAATTTGGCGAAAACCACGCAATTTGGCAAAAACGCAACAGCAAATTGACAAAAAGTAATTCCATATTTGATACAAAAAATACCGAATTTGCAAAAAAACAACACTGAATCGGGTAAAAAGTACTAAATATGGCACAAGAACGACACGCGCTTTCGCAGAAAAACCACTTCATATGTGACAAAAAAAAAACTGAAAATTTGGCAACACAATTCCGAATTTGGCAAACATGACACCAAACTACCCAAAAAATTACACCGAATTTGGCAATAAAAAGTAGCTAATTTGGCAAAAAATGTAGCTAATTTCGCAAAAAATGCCGAATTCGAAAAAATAATGAATGAAAGCTATTTAAACTATTCTTTAAGGTAGTAAGGTTGGTTAGGTTTAGTTTGAGCTTGCTTACTTCGATGTTCCTGTGTTGACTGCTTGTGTTTACGAAATAGAAAAATATATGTAAAACACTTTCCGGATGTAGAAATATGCTCATAGGGTGTAGACGAGCGCGCGCGCACACACACACACACACACACACACACACACACACACACACATCAACACAATAGATTTCACCCATGTGTAATGTGGACGTAACTTAAAATCAGTCCTGTTCTATCGTCTATCTAAGTAGCTGCGCACCCAGCGCGGTGGATTGCTAACAAGGGAACCTCCCCATCGCACCCCCCCCTCAGATTTAGTTATAAAAGTGCACAGTGGATACGCCTTGAAAAACTGAACACAGATCAATCGAGAAAACAGGAAGAAGTTGTGTGGAACTATGGAAAAATAAACAAAATATACAAACTGAGTAGTCCACGCACAAGATAGGCAACATCAAGGAGAATTGGAGCTCAGTGGTTAGCGTGAGCAGCCACCGAACGAGAGGTCCTTGGTTCAAGTCTTCCCTCGAATGGAAATTTTAATTTTTTTATTTTCAGTTTATGTGACAAACTCTCATGTTTTCATCACTTTTTTGGGAGTGATTATCAGATCCACAAGAAAACCTAAATCGGGCAAGGTAGAAGAATCTTTTTACCCATTCGCCAAGTGTACAAGTTAGGTGGGTCGACAGCATATTCCTGTCATATGAAGCACATGCCGTCACCAGTGTCGTATAGAATATATCAGACGTGATTTCCTGTGGAGGAATCGGTTGACCTATGACCTTGCGATCAAAACTTTTCGGTTCCCATTGCAAAGGCACATCCTTTCGTCTACTAATCACATGGTTTTGCAATGCTGTCGCAAAACACAGACACTAAACTTATTACAGTGATCAGAGACGTCAATGAACGAACGGACAGATCATAACTTCGCGAAAATAAAGAGGGAAGACTTGAACCAAGGACCTCTCGTTCGGTGGCTGCTCACGCTAACCACTGAGCTCCAATTCTCCTTGATGTTGCCTATCTTGTGCGTGGACTACTCAGTTTGTATATTTTGCTTATTTTTTCATAGTTCCACACAACTTCTTCCTGTTTTCTAGATTTATCTGTGTCCAGTTTTTCAAGACCTATCCACTGTGCCCTTTTATAACTAAATCTGAGGGGGGCGCGATGGGGAGGTTCCCTTGTAAGTAAAGCGCCCGGGTCGGAGATTTCGGAGATTTTCGGAGATTTTCTGCGCTTGGGTACTGGACGTTGTTTTGCCCGTAACGCTCCTATCGTCATACTTGATGTTACACTGCTGTGATTGCTAAATGGGCAATCCCCATACAACGGAAAAAAAGAAATATCTTAGAGACTTGTTTACATTGCTTTCATTCGTTATTGAGTACAATTACAATTAAACAGGCGGTCTCTGACACCGCTCTTGGCTGTAGGACACCACCACCCAAGGGAATTTTCGCTGTTGTTGTTGTGGTCTTCAGTCCTGAGACTGGTTTGATGCAGCTCTCCATGCTACTCTATGCCGTGCAAGCTTCTTCATCTTCCAGTACCTGCTGCAACCTACATTCTTCTGAATCTGCTTAGTGTAGTCATCTCTTGGTCTCCCTCTACGATTTTTACTCTCCACGCTGCCCTCCATTACTAAATTGGTCCCAGCGGAGGTTCGAGTCGTCCCTCGGGCATGGGTGTGTGTGTTTGTCCTCAGGATAATTTAGGTTTAGTAGTGTGTAAGCTTAGGGACTGATGACCTTACCAGTTAAGTCCCATAAGATTTCACACACACTGAACTAAATTGGTGATCCCTTGATGCCTCAGAACATGTCCTAGCAACCGATCCCTTCTTCTAGTCAAGCTGTGCCACCAACTCCTCTTCTCCCCAATTCTATTCAATACCTCCTCATTAGTTATGAGATCTACCCAGCTAATCTTCATCATTCTTCTGTAGCACCACATTTCAAAAGCTTCCATTCTCTTCTTGTCTAAACTATTTATCGTCCATGTTTCACTTCCAAACATGGCTACACTCCATACAAATACTTTCAGAAACGACTCCCTGACACTTAAATCTATACTCGATGTTAACAAATTTGTCTCCTTCAGAAACGCTTTCCTTGCCATTGCCCGTCTACATTTTATATCCTCTCTACTTTGACCATCATCAGTTACTTTGCTCCCCAAATAGCAAAACTCCTTTACTACTTAAAGCGTCTCATTTACTAGTCTAATTCCCTCAGCATCACCCGACTTAAATCGACTACATTCCATTGTCCTCGTTTTGCTTTTGTTGATGTTCATCTTATATCCTCCTTTCAAGACACTGTCCATTCCATTTAACTGCTCTTCCAAGTCCTTTGCTGTCTCTGACAGAATTACAATGTCATCGGCTACAGAGGGGGTAAAACAGCTGACAAATTCTAACATTCTGCTTGGTGTCTGTTTGTTCTAAGTCGTGTCTCCCTACCACTTTCGCGCAACGACGCTCTGAGCGTGTTTTTTAGGGAATTGACTAGTTTGAACCTGGGACCTGTTGCTGGTAAGGAGACGCCAGACCACACATGACATGTAGAGTTCAGAAGAGTTCAGTGAGACTAGCGATGATTTAATCAAGTACTTAATGATTTCAGCGTCAGCTCCACTTCACTTTCAAGGCTTTCCTATTTTTAGTTAGCTGGTAAAATAACGTCGAAAAAGTAGTTAAGTTTACCATTGGAATTTTTATTCTACTCACAAAACATTGTTTATAAATTGCACTATTGATAAAAGGAAATATTTTAATACACGATGATAAAAACCAACTGCGTTCAACAAAAATGTGAACGAATATTCCCTGAATGGGTTTCCAGGTTCTACAATGGATCGAAGGATGACATATGCCACATCACATCTATAATCTAGGTTTAAATTAAGTTTTATAAAAGAGAAAACTATCAAAATGGTCTACAGTGACCCTCAATTATCGTTAATTACTTATTTAACTTGTCGTAAATTACAGTGGCTGATGTGGCTTCTCAATAATTATATAACAGAAAAATCATCGCGTTTCAGATTTTAACTTCAAGTAGCAAATGTGAAAACCACGAAGTTTAATTGACGATCGACACTAGTATTACGTAAAAAGGGGATGTAACTGATGAGACTTCTGCAGTTCTGAGTGCTTATGTGCTCTCATGTGGCATCGCGTGCATTCATGACCTTGTCGTTGGTTAGGCTGTGTCAGGGGGCAGCGGGCGGCGCAGCTCCACGCACCTCGCCGACTCGGAAGCAACTCTCTCCTTACTACAATTTACCGAAGTTGGTTTAAGAAAAGCTATCTGGCTGTGTTTTCAACTGACCAATCAGGGTCTCAATGTTAACCTTAAGCTCCGCCTACAAAAATTCTGTCTATCCAATGAGAAACGTTATACTTTTCGTGGTGGGGCAATGTTTTTAATGTTTGCTACGTAACAGAGACGCGAAAAAGTCTCACGCTAAAACTTGCAGCTGGTGTGGCCCATTTAGTGTTATCGTAAGATCTATACTGTTCTTCTGGAGGACCCTATGTTTTAACATGGGCTGGGGGGTGGTCCTGGCGGTCGGCTGGAAACGTGGGTGTCCGTCCCTTATCGTAGGGCCTCCTAGCCTACACGACTCTGCTCTCGGCTTCTGTTCTCGTTTCTTCCCTAGGAACTGCGTCTGTTTCACGGTGGGAAGGTATGACATGCATTTATGCGTTCTTGTGTTTGTCTGTGGTATTCCATTTGCTCACTCGTTGATCGTATTACTTTGGTTAATTTAATGTCAGGATTTATTCGGAGCTATGTGACATACTGCCGGATTTGCTATCATGTCTGGGTTTTCATGGAAGGTGTTGAATTTGCCTGACATCTTACAAACTAAATAACAACTAAAACATAACAGCTTTCTGAGGTTGAAGTCGTCGGTGCGACGTTGTAAGGGTGATATATGTGTAAATGAATAGCATTGTTAACTGTGGCCGCTTGCTGTGCCCTTCTATGCAAGAATCGAGTAGTTTGTACACAGCCACGGCCTCAGAAGGTCAGTTTTAAACAAAATAGCGTAAATAAGTTTGCCACATCGTGAACAATAGCGGACCGCGTAAGACGGGATAAACGCTACCACAGAACCGCCTTTCTACACCAGAGTGCACCAGGCGAGGAGATGTGAGCCACGACGAAAACATCGATAAAAGGCGGGCGACGTTGTTAAGGTCGGGTGGCCGCGGGTTCCGGCCGGTCCTCATCTGAAATTCGGATCCGGCCGCCGACGTCCGCCTGTCCCCGCGGGGCGCGCGCTCGGCGCTCGCCTTTACTGCCACTAAAGCCGCTGTCGCCGTAACGCGCTCTTCTCTCCGATGCCACCGAAGGGTCGGGACAACGGCGAACGGCCCATCCCGGCGCTTCTTTTACGGCCCGGTCGATGGCCGCCGAAGATGATGCGGTCCTCAGCTGAGGTCGAGTAACAGCCGCGCTTTTCACAGCCTCTCGCCCCACCGCCGGGCCCTTGCGAAGAGCTCCGACATTTATGACGGGATTAAACAAGTTTCCTACAGTTCCAGGTCACGTAAAAGCTCCAAATTGACTGAAAATTCGGGACGCCGCTCCTCTCCATTTTCGAAGGAAACGTGTGGCCATTACGCCGTAAGATAGACTGTATACCAAACGTCGTACTACTACTTTTCCACTGAAATTCGTTACATCGGGTTCCTGGTCACAAGTACTACGAGCAAAGTATCATGTCTACCATATCTACCAAGAAGGGTTACAACAGATATCTATATGGTGTGGAAAATGACAATTGGAATGATAATTAAATGGGCACCCTTGCTGCAAACAGGGACATGTTGAAAATGTGTGCCCCGACCGGGACTCGACCCCGGGATCGCCTGCTTACATGGTAGACGCTCTATCCATCTGAGCCACCGAGGGCACGGAGGATAGTGCGCCTGCAGGGACTTATCCCTTGCACGCTCCCCGTGAGACCGACATTCCCCAACATGGCCACACCACTACATTCGTAGTGCACCTAATAGATGTTTGCCCATCATACTCATTACTCGTGGCAGATTAATCTACCAAGTGCCATAAGAGTTTGGCATAGCGTGTGCGTTCGCACAAGAAGGTCAATGGCCGGGAAGCCATATTTTAACTATATATGAAGGTAGTATCTGTTGCCAATGACGAAGGCACACCCGACCCCACGGTCAGAGCCGTCAGTGTACATAAAGTTCCATGCGAAGGTCGTGAAAGTGGATGCGATAGACCGAGGCTGCAGTAGTGTCCTTAGGAAGCGAATGAAGGCCAAGTTTAACGTGGGCCGCTTCACGAAGCCAAGATGGTGAAGGGTTCACATCCACGGGGAAAGTTGCTGGTAGCGTGAAGTTAAGCCGTTGTAGCAAGTGGCGAAAGCGGACGCCAGGAGGTTACAGGAAAGAGGGACGAGCCCCATACTGACGATCTAAGGAATCATCAAAGAAGGAGGCATAGGAAGGGTGGCCACGCATGGCAGACAAACGGCATCCATACCTGCCGAGGAGGAAGTCACGGCGGTAGGACAGCGCTAGTTCAGCAGCTTCAGCATACAGACTCTCAACCGGGCTGGTGTAAAAGGCACCCATGGCCAAACGGATGCCACGTTGGTGGATAGTGATGAGAAGGCATGAAATGGATGGGTGTGCAGATGCATAAACAAAGTACCCATAGTCAAGTTTCGAATAGACAAGGGACCGGTACAAACGGAGGAGGGTGATTCGATCGGCACCCCAAGACAAGGAGGACATTAAGAGACAGTGTACAGCAGGCTGCCAGGTAAGAGACATGGGAGGACCAAGAGAGTTTCTTATCGAGCACGAGACCTAGGAATTTCGTAATGTCAACGAACGGAGGGGCAACAGGCCCACGATGTAGAGACGGTGGGAGAAACCATTAGCGGTACCAGAAATTCATACAGACGGTTTTGTCATTGGAAATGCGAAAGCCATTGGCGATGCTCCAGGAGTGAAGACGATAAAGACAGCGCTGAAGACGCCGCTCAGTAAGACAGGTCCCTGGAGAACTGCAATAGATGGCAAAATCGTCAACAAAAAGGGAGCCGGAGACGCCCGGTGGGAGATAGGCCATTATAGTGTTAATGGCGATAGCAAAGAGGATGACACTCAGGACAGAGAACCGCACACCATTTTCCTGAATAAAGGGATCTAGCAAGGCAGAACCCACACACACCTTGAAAACTCGGTCTTAATAAAACAGGGCAGGCGCCTACGGAAGCCCCACGTGTAAAGAGTACGGAGGATACCAGTTCTCCAGCAGGTGTCATACGCCTTTTCCTAACCGAAAAACACGGCCACAGTCTCGGATTTCCGTAGAAAACCATTCGTAACATAGGTGGACAAAGTAACTAGATGGTCAACTGCAGCACGCCGCGCTCGAAATCCACACTGTACATTCGTGAGTAAATGACGAGATTCGAGTCATCACACCAGCCGGGCATGAATCATACGTTCCGTCACCTTTGCAAACGCAGCTGGTAAGAGAGATGAGGCGGTAGCTGGAAGGAAGGATTTTGTCCTCATCGGGCTTAGGTATGGGTACGGTTGTGGCTTGACCCCAGCGTCCAGGATATGTGCCCTCAGCCCAGATGCGGTTGTATGTGTTAAATAGAAAGGCCTGCCCGCAAGAGAGAGGTGCTGCAGCATCGGAATGTGGATAGCGTCTGGCCCTGGGGCGGAGGACCGGGATGAACTGAGCGCATGGTCTAGCTTCCTTATAGTGAAGGCGGCATTGTTGCACTCACGATTCGGAGAAGAGAAGGGCATCGCCCGACCCTCTTCCACTCGTTTCCTATGGATAAAGGCAGGGTGACAGTGGAGAGATCTCGAAGCTTCCGCAAAATGGCGGCCCAGGGTGCTGGAGATGGCAATAGGATCCACGATGACATCGTCACCGATTGTCAGGCCGGAAATGGAGGTTGGCCCACACAACAGAGGAAGGTGTGGAACTGGTAAAAGAACTAGTGAACGAAATACAACTGACTCTTTTGCTATCCCGATGAACTCGACGACACGTTGCACGCATCTGTTTACGAGGTGCGGCTAGGAAAAAACCGGACTGATGCTGGAAAAAACATTTATTTACAATTATTTACAATTTCATGTTATCTCCTTCAATGTACTCTCCTCCTCGGTCTCTACACCGCTCCATACGAATTTTCCACTGTTCATAGCAATGCTGCAGATCATTTTCGGTAAGTCCATACATTACTTCCGTCGCTTTTTCTTTTACTGCTTCAACAGTCTCAAATCTAGTTCCTTTCAAAGGTGACTTGACTTTAGGGAAAAGAAAAAAGTCACAGGGGGCCAAATCAGGTGAGTAGGGTGGATGATCTAAGATGAGAATGTTGTGTTTTGCCAAAAACGTCTTCACTGACAACGCACTGTGAGCTGGGGCATTGTCTTGGTGAAGGATCCATGACTTTTTTCTCCACAAATCGTTCCGTTTTCTCCGTACTCGCTCACGTAGGGTAGCCAGGACGCTAATGTAGTAATGCTGATTTACTGTTTGTCCCTCTGGTACCCAATCAATGTGCACAATCCCTTTGATGTCAAAAAAAAAACAATCATCATTGCCTTGAATTTCGATTTTGACATTCGTGCTTTTTTTTGTCGTGGAGAACCAGGAGTTTTCCAATGCATCGATTGGCGTTTAGTTTCGGGATCGTAAGTAAAAAACCACGATTCATCGCAAGTAATAACATTTTGTAAGAAGGTGGGATCACTTTCAATGTTTTCCAGGATGTCAGAACAAATCATTCTTCAGCGTTCCTTCTGTTCAATTGGGAGACACTTTGGAACCATTTTTGAACACACTTTGTTCATATTGAAACTTTCATGAAGAATCTGCCTAACACTTTCCTTGTCAACTCCTGTTAACTCAGACACTGCTCTGATTGTTAAACGGCGATCTTGTCGAACAAGTTTACCGATTTTTTCAATGTTTGCATCAGTTTTTGCTGACAATGGTCTGCCAGTGCGAGTGTCATCACTGGTGTCTTCGCGGCCATCTTTAAATCGTTTAAACCACTCAAACACTTGTGTTCGCGATAAACAATCATCGCCGTACACTTGTTGTAACATTACAAACGTTTCACTTGCAGATTTTCCTAGTTTGAAACAAAATTTGATGTTAACACGCTGTTCTTTCTGTACACTCAACATTTTCCGACGCACAGACAAAACGTCAACTACTTAAAACAGACGCCACGGGCAGACTGAGTGCAGGAGGCAGATGAAGCTCAAGCAGTAGGCGGAGCGAGAGTCACGTGACAGGCCACGCGACTTTCAGCCTTATTGCATTCGTTTTATTGTTTCACCAGTACTAGTCCGGTTTTTTTCTAGCCACACCTCGTATAATGAACCCAGCGTAAGGTGGCGGTTAAAAACGCGGAGAGCACGTCTACGTGCGCGAATTGAGACGTAAGAAGAACATAACCATTGGGACAGTGCGGCGAAATCGCGCGTTAAATGGACTATGTCAGCAGAGGACTGACGCGAGTGCCTTTGATAGCAACAGACATCGCCTGCAGCGCCTCTCCTGGGCTCGTCACTGGATAGGTTGGACCATCGACGACTGGAAAGCCGTGGATTGGTCGGATGAATCCCGATTTCAGTTGGTGAGAATTGATAGTAAGTTTGGAGTATGCCGCGGGCCCTATGAAGCCATGGACCCGTATTGTCAATAAGGCGCTGGGCGTTTGGTGGTGGCTCCATAATAATGTGACCATCCTCAGATCTGAGGATGGTCATTACGGACTGAAACCGGTCTTCATCAAAAGAATTGATATTGTGATCAAAGACTGGAATAAAAAACATCTGAACTGATCATTGACTAGAGATGGTTATGTTCGGCTACTTGGAGGCCATTTTCAGCAATTCAGGGACTTCATGTTCACAAACAGGTCATCGGGCCACAATTGGTTGCAACTGGTTTTAAGAACATTCTGGACAATTCGAGCGAAAGATACAGTCACCCACATCACCCGACATAAATCCCATCGAACATTCATGCGATATAATCGAGAGGTCGGTTCGTGCACTAAATCCTGCACCGGCAACACTTTCGCAATTATCGGCGGCTATAGAGGCAGCTTCGTTCAGTATTTCTACATTGGACGACTTGTTGAGTCCATGCCACGTGTTTAGTTGCAGCACTACGCCGAGCAAGAGGGGATCCGATACGACATAGGAGAAATTCCATGACTTTTGTCACATCAGTGTATACACGTAGGCACTATAGTCAATTACAAATCGAATCTTAGCACATCCCACTGGTGCCAACCAGAAAGCATTTAAGATCTCCTATTTTCCTCCGCCTCCTCCTCCACCTCCCTCTTTCTACTTCTCTCAACATACCGCAGTACTATTTAAAATTATTTCTTTTATTCAGACTAAATGGTTCAAATGGCTCTGAGCACTATGGGACTTAAAATCTGAGGTCATCAGTCCCCTAGACTTAGAACTACTTAAATCTAACTAACCTAAGGACATCACACACATGCATGCATGAGGCAGGATTCTAACCTCCGACCGGAGCAGCAGCGCGGTTCCGGACCGATTATTCAGATCATTGTGAAACAAAATTGAGCATATACACTCTTTTACTTTAAGATTTTTCGGTTTCCATGAAAATATATTGGTCTGTAGTTGTTTCGTTGCTGAGAGGTGGGCTCTGTCGAACATAAGCCACAGAATTATTCTAATTTCAAGAGCATTAGGAAACGGCGAACCCATTAATCCCATATACCGGGTGATCAAAAAGTCAGCATAAATTTGAAAACTGAATAAATCACGGAATAATGTAGATAGAGAGGTACAATTTGACACACATGCTTGGAATGACATGGGGTTTTATTAGAACCAAAAAAATACAAAAGCTCAAAAAATGTCCGACAGATGGCTCTTCATCTGATCAGAATAGCAATAATTAGCATAACAAAGTAAGACAAAGCAAATATGATGTTTTTTACAGGAAATGCTCAATATGTCCATCATTCCTCAACAATTGCTGTAGTCGAGGAATAATGTTGTGAACATCACTGTAAAGCATGTCCGGAGTTATGGTGAGGCATTGGCGTCGGATGTTGTCTTTCAGCATCCCTAGACATGTCGGTCGATCACGATACACTTGCGACTTCAGGTAACCCCAAAGCCAACAATCGCACGGACTGAGGTCCGGCGACCTGGGAGCCCAAGCATGACGAAAGTGGCGGCTGAGCACACGATCATCACAAACGACGCGCGCAACAGATCTTTCACGCGTCTAACAGTATGGGTTGGTTCTTTTAAAACTCCATGTCATTCCAAGCATGTGTGTCAATTTTTACCTCTCTGTCTACATTATTCCGTGCTTTATTAAGTTTTCCAATTTGTACTGACTTTTTGATCACACGGTATTTCTGTAAATTTAATCCGCTTCTTATGTGGTTTCCGCACGACTATCGCTAACAATGTCTGCCGAGATATTTTTCTTAACTACGGACAAGGACAGATACTTCCACAGTTCATCCAAATTTGAGTTAGCGCTCTGTTTGTAGTAACCTCGCGGGAAGAGTAAAAATTGCGAGAGAAGAGTTATATTCATTACTGGTTGACCGCACAAGGATAAAAGCAGGGAAGCAAGAAAAAAAATACACCCCCACATGTCTTGGGAGGCGCTGAAAGCGTACACTGGGGTGTGAAGCACAGTGGTGGCAACAAAAGGAAGTGAAAGAGCTACCATTAACAACACCTTCTCTGAAATATTACCTCTCTCAGCACCCCGTAAAGTCACCGCACCGACTCGTAAAGCAGCGTGCGAATGAATCACGTGCGCAGAAGCGAAAACAGTAATTACGCTCCCGTCTGAAAGGCACCTCTGTGCGCAGGGTCGCCGAACAAAGCCGCGGGTGAATGCCGTAGACGTCCGCGCAGCCGGAGGCAATATCGCGTTCGGACACGCTCGGCCGTCTCCGGCGCTGACCGAGGTGTAAACGCAGGGTGTATGAAAACCGACAGCCCCCAGCGTACGCGACATCCAGATGGGCAACTGTCGCAGCAATACAGAGATTATGCACACTCGTGCCAGTCTACCAGTGGTTGGGAGTGCCGATCCGAGACTGCTTCTACGCCTGTGACCCGGCAAAGCGCACCAGAGATACGTAAAGTAGGAAATTCCGCGGCCTGAGCATAGCATACTGCGCATGTCGTTAACATCAACCCGACACTGTCACGTGATGCGTTTACATTTTCACCTAATGCCGAACTAGCTTGCTCTGCATTTATCCACGCATTTATTAATAACAACTATGGTGAATAACTGTTGCTGCTGTGGATGCAAATCGAAATACGTCAAAGGAGAAAATGGTATTTTTAATCTTTTAGTACCACAGAGCTGTAATTTCAATTTTCATACCAGAATAGCAAATAATAATAACAGCAATAATAATAAAAGGATCTCAATGGATCTCTTTTGTGTGTGACATTAAATCTTGGTATCCACTTGTACGTGAAAATTATTTGTATCTTTTGAATCCATATTATAAACAGATGACAAACTGATTCAAGAGAAAGACTTTTCGGTAGGTAGTGTATTATCTACTGACTTCACATTCATACAATCAGCCTCCAACTTCGCTGCATGTTCAACTCTGGCTTAGGTTGTATGTGCCTGATCCAAGAGTCAAAGTTTCTGTATTTGACCCGGTTGTACAAAGTTCAATAACTTCAAGTTTAAAAGAAAATTAACGATTTGCTGCATATAGTTTATATGAAAGTAAATTTTTCGAGGGCGTTTCCCCCTGAACTCGCTTATCTGTTAAGTTGTAGCTTAACACATGCATTTCATATTTCCACATGTTTGTTTACTGGATATGACTTAAGTGGAAAGTGGTGTATTAATTAACATAAGGACTAACCATAAAACCAGCTACGCAAATCGTGTCTCCCATTGTGAAGGTGGCGAAAATTATCGATCAACTGCGGCTACACGATTCATGTTATTGTCACTGCTGTATACATCAAGTGAGTGACCACCATAATTAGGAGTAATTTCGTTTCAGGCTTCAACTGTCGAATGTTAACAGTTGGGCGCTATTTCATAAACAATAGTTATCTACAACTATCCTTTACCACGCCCCTTCCTTTTGACGAACTAAATCATGGTAGAAAGTTGCTCAGCTTGCTGAAAAAAGAAACAGCTTACAGGTGGGGAAATTCAGCCGCCAAATAATTGTTAAAATTCATGGTGAAACCTTCAGTTGTGAATATGAAAATAAATGGCAGCTCAAGGTTTCACCATAAATTCTAACAACGTTAATCATCAAGCTAGGAACAATGGAAAATGTGTGCTTTTACACACCTAGTACTCAATGAGGCTAATGATCAATAACTAGCAGTATTATATATATATATATATATATATATATATATATATATATATATATATATATATATAACTAAAGTGGTTTCGACTTTTCCAAAATCTGTCGAGAGATCACTTACCAAAGCAAACGAAGAAGGCAAGGGTGGAATTAAATAAAGACAACGGCAATCAAGAGAGACATTGAAGAAGCAACAGAAGAGGTAGAATGTATGGACTGCCAGTGAGACAGGCAAACTACAAACAGGAGAAGATGGCGCTATCCTCACAACAATGCGAGAGAGATGAGAACCACTTTATATTGCAAAATCTTAAAATGTCTCAAATCAGCAACCATGTAAATCTGAAGAGACTGAAAAAAATCAACCAATCATTTGCAAAACAGAGCTTTATTAGCCCTTGACCTAGGTTTTGATATTTCTAAAAAATATCTTCTTCACAAGGAGTAGGCCTCGTTACATCATATGGTGGTACACAACATTAGTTGCAGCAGAATGGCTCCTGTCATATATAAAATTGACATAAAAACAAGAATTATTAAATGCCAAGGCTTTAGACTGCAAACAGATTACATTCAGCGTACTTCAGAATAAATGCCTAGTGGTAAATGACCACTCCTTCTGAAGAAGATATTTTTAGAAATATCGAAACCTAGGTTAAGATCTAATAAACCTTTGTTTTGCAACTGGTGGGCTGATTTTTTCAACCTCTTCAGTTTATGTTGCTTTTCTAGTGCATTAGTGATGTTTTCTTACAAAATTAATTAACCTACTGGACCTTGGGAAAACTTGCAGAATATAAACAGCTTGGGAAATGCTACAGAATTTGGGGAATCTTGGGAACTCTAGAGGAACTTGGCTAACCTAGAAGAACATTGTGAACCTAGAAGAACATTGCGAACCTAGAAGAACATTGCGAACCTAGAAGAACATGGTGAACCTTGAGGAACTTGGCCCACCTTGAGGAACTTGACCCACCTTGAGGAACTTGGCCCACCTTGAGGAACTTGACCCACCTTGAGGAACTTGACCCACCTTGAGGAACTTGGCCCACCTTGAGGAACTTGGCCCACCTTGAGGAACTTGGCCCACCTTGAGGAACTTGGTCCACCTTGAGGAACTTGTCCTACCTTGAGGAACTTGGCCCATCTTGAGGAACTTGGCCCACGTTGAGAAACTTGGTCCACTTTGTGGAACTTGGCCCACCTTGAGGAACTTGGCCCACCTTGAGGAACTTGGTGAACATTGCAGGATCTTGGGAAATATGGCACAACCTTTGGTATATTATATTCTAATGGCACAGACAAATGTGCTGTTTCAGCCTCATAAAGTGCAAAATTTCTGGACTACATATCAAATGAAGCTCAGAATTTTGCATAACATTGTATCTTACGAAGTAATCTTTGCCAAAACTAATCTTCGTTGGTGTACTGCTGGTGCGAGGAGTCCAGCCCACCAGTTGTCTAATGACAGCTAATTTAATTCGAGGTGTAAGCACAGTCAATGGCCATAGGTAGGGACAGGAACATTTCGCGAAGCTGGAAGGTCTTAGCGAAATAACACGAAATCATCGATTTTTATTAGATATTGCGAAATTCGCCATTTCACCCCTGTAGAAATTGTTATAAATTTGAAAGACAGCAGTATTTGTAACTGACAGTTATTAAATGTTGAAACTGCATTTTGAGTTATTTCCTCAAGGCAAATGCACGTGTGTAAACTTAAAATGACATATTCCGAGATAACTATGATGGGACATCGAAAATAGCGCCGAAATTGGCCAAAAAATAACACTTAAATTGGCAACAATGTAATGAATTGGAAAAAAATACAGGAATTTGAAAAAAGAGTAACACAGGATGTGACAAAAAGAACACCGATTCTGGCAAAAGACAGCATCGAATTTAGCAAAATATTGCACTGAATCTGTCAAATACATCATAACTGGCAAAAATTGGCACCGAATTTGGCAAAAAGATACACCGAATTTGGCAAAAAGTGAGACTGATGTTGTCCAAAAGTTTGGCCATAAATGAAACCGATCTTTTTTCTGTCCCCAGCTATTGGCGTGCGGACGCCGCGTCGCTGCTGGGCGCTCCTTGACACTCGGCTGCGCTCGGCTTTGCTCGGCCGGTCTCGGCTCGGCACTCTGGGAGCGGCGGCGGCAGGCGGCAGGCTCCACGGCTGATTTATCGCGCACAATGCCAGCCGCTCGCAGCTAATTCTCGTGCAGAGTGCGGTCGGGCCCGCTTAACCCCCGCGGCCCCTACCATTGTCGCGGCCCGCGCCTGCGCAAATGGCCGAGAAATTTTTATTACGGACCGCCGCCGCTAGGCCCTCCTCGCTGCGGGGAGCACACCGACTTCCACTCACTCACCCACCTCTGCTTTCAGTCAGTCGCGCGCTCCGTTCAGTTTGCATCTGCATTTGAGTGAGTGGAAGAAACGACTAACCGCCTCAGAAATCTCCGGTCGCGCTGCTCTGTCAAATATTCTTCAATCACGCCGCAATGGAGGCGATAAGGTCATATCTCCATCTACAACCATCATGAATGAAATCATCACAGAAAAGAGCGAAGTGAAGAACAGGAGCAGCAAACTTCGGGTAGGCAGGAAGTGCAAAACGGCAAAGTAGGAATGACTGGAGGACAAATGTCGACTGCAGAAACCTAAGGCGTCGGTTTGCTCACATGTCGCAGCGCTCGTGTGCGCTCTTGCAGTTTCATGCTGAACGAGAGGGTGTTCCATGTGTGGACGACACGTGCCTTCAGTTTTCTGACTTGGCAGAAAAACCTAAGATATTTTGGCCTTATGTCAAAGCGGTAGGTGGATCAAAACAAAATGTCCAGACACTCTGTGACCAAAATGGTACTGAAACAGAGGATGACAGACTAAAGGCCGAAATACTAAATGTTTTCTTTCCAAAAAGCTGTTTCACAGAGGAAGACTGCATTGTAGTTCCTTCTCTAGATTGTCGCACAGATGACAAAGTGGTAGATATCGAAATAGACGACAGAGGGATAGAGAAACAATTAAAATCGCTCAAAATAGGAAAGGCCGCTGTACCTGATGGGATACCACTTCGATTTTACACAGAGTACGCGAAGGAACTTTCCCCCCTTCTTGCAGCGGTGTACGTAGGTCTCTAGAATAGCGTAGCGTTCCAAAGGATTGGAAAAGGGCACAGGTCATCCCCGTTTTCAAGAAGGGACGTCGAACAGATATGCAGAACGTCGATTTGTTGTAGAATTTTGGAATACGTATTATGTTCGAGTATAATGACTTTTCTGGAGACTAGAAATCTTCTCTGTAGGAATCAGCATGGGTTTCGAAAAAGACGATCGTGTGAAACCCAGCTCGCGCTATTCGTCCACGAGACTCAGAGGGCCATAGACACAGGTTCCCAGGTAGATGCCGTGTTTCTTGACTTCCGCAAAGCGTTCGATACAGTTCCCCACTATCGTTTAATGAATAAAGTAAGAGCATATGGACTATCAGACCAATTGTGTGATTGGATTGAAGAGTTCCTAGATAACAGAACGCAGCATGTCATTCTCAATGGAGAGAAGTCTTCCGAAGTAAGAGTGAATTCAGGTGTGCCGCAGGGGAGTGTCGTACGACCGTTCCTATTCACAATATACATAAATGATCTTGTGGATGACATCGGAATTTCACTGAGGCCTTTTGCGGATGATGCTGTGGTATATCGAGAGGTTGTAACAATGGCAAATTGTACTGAAATGTAGGGGGATCTGCAGCGAATTGACGCATGGTGCAGGGAATGGCAATTGAATCTCAATGTAGACAAGTGTAATGTGCTGCGAATACATAGAAAGAAACAGCCCTTGCCATTTAGCTACAATATAGGAGGTCATCAACTGGAAGCAGTTAATTCCATAAATTATCTGGGAGCACGCATTAGGAGTGATTTAAAATGGAGTGATTATATAAAGTCGATCGTCGGTAAAGCAGATGCCAGACTGAGATTCATTGGAAGAATCGTAAGGAAATGCAATCCGAAAACAAAGAAAGTAGGTTACAGTACGCTTGTTCGCCCACCGCTTGAATACTGCTCAGCAGTGTGGAATCCGTACCAGATAGGGTTCATAGAAGAGATAGAGATCTAACGGAGAGCAGCGCGCTTCGTTACAGGATCATTTAGTAATCGCGAAAGCGTTACGGAGATGACAGATAAACTACAGTGGAAGACTCTGCAGGAGAGACGCTCAGTAGCTCGGTACGGGCTTTTGTTGAAGTTTCGAGAACATACCTTCACCGAGGAGTCAAGCAGTATATTGCTCCCTCCTACGTATATCTCGCGAAGAGACCATGAGGATAAAATCAGAGAGATTAGAGCCCACACAGAGGCATACCGACAATCCTTCTTTCCACGAACAATACGACACTGGAATAGAAGGGAGAACCGATAGAGGTACTCAAAGTACCCTTCGCCACACACCGTCAGGTGGCTTGCGGAGTATTGATGTAGATGTAGATGGTTTCGCAGTACCTTGCAGAATTAATGGTGGTGCCCATTAGGCATGAATTCCAACTGCATCGTACACTGAACATCCCAGAACACTGTGAATATGACTTTGCCTGCTGATGCCCTTGTCTTGAATTTACTTGGCGTCGCTGATGCTCTGTTGCGGAACTCCATTGATGCTTTCTTGTCTTCGGGGTCGAAATGGTGCATCCACCTTTCATCCCTTGTCTCAGTGTAGTTAAGGAACCATTCACCCTCACACTCAAAATGCAAAAGAAACTGTTAACAAATGTTCTATCTCCTCTCATGTCAGTAGTGAGCATCACAGGCACCCAGCGTGCTCACACTTTTCTGTACCGCAATTCTGCAACGATGGCGTGTACACGCTCTCGTGACATGCCCCACTTACCATTGTCATTCGACGACTTTCTCTGCTGACTTCATCAACCCGATTCCGATGAGTCTCGTCAGTTGCCTTACGCGATCGTCCACTCCGCACTCTGTCACATATGTTGCGGTTAGCACCACCGTTTCCGTCTTTACGTGGCACGAATAACCCAATGTACCACATTACCAATGTCGATACAATCATCACCGAACACAGCTTTCATTCTTCTATGGATTTCAATTGGACGCATGTTTTCAGTGGTTAGAAACTCGGTGACAGCACGATGTTTCTCACGCACCGACGTAGTTACATTACACGCCGCCATGTTACACGCTACAGTTTGAAGCCCTCTTGCGGCAGAGTGTTGCGTCATCGAATGAGGAAACTTCACCGACTAATATATATGACATATAACACCTCAACAGAAACCGAAGACAAAATAATAAACTGAAAGGTATTATTTTTCAGCACGCCCTTGTAAATGCAGAAGTCATCTGCGACTAGCTAATTTCGTCCCCTTGAAAATCAAACAACAGCCCAATGAGCCGAAATAAATTAATTATTAATGAAAAAAGTAAAGTGTTTGGCCCTTTTCAAATAAAAAATCCTCAAGCATAAATTTACAGTAAAGAGCCAAAGAAACCGCTTTAAGCATTCGTATTCAAACACAGAGATATGAAAAATGGCAGAACACGTCTATATAAGACAACAAGTGTCTGGCACATTTTTTAGATTGGTTACTGCTGCTACAATGCCAGGTTATCAAGATTTAAGTGAGTTTGAACGTGGTGTTATAGTCGGCGCACGGACGGTAGGATACAGCATCAGCGAGGTAGCGATGGATTTTCCCAATCGGCCATTTCACGAGTGTACCGTGAATATCAGGAATCCGGTAAAACATCAGATCTCCGGCATCGCTGTGGCCGGAAAAAGATCCTGCAAGAACAGGACCAACGACGGCCGAAGAGGGTTGTTCACCGTGACAGAAGTGCAGCGCTTAAACAAATTGCTGCAAATTTCAATGCGG
The DNA here is from genome assembly GCF_021461385.2 of Schistocerca piceifrons. Classification (NCBI taxonomy): domain Eukaryota; kingdom Metazoa; phylum Arthropoda; class Insecta; order Orthoptera; family Acrididae; genus Schistocerca; species Schistocerca piceifrons. The sequence goes on from NC_060141.1 coordinate 636,015,089, forward strand.
GACAATCGACAAGTGTGAGCGTGCGAACCATTCAACGAAACATCATCGATATGTACCCTTGATGACTGCACGACACAATGCTTTACGCCTCGCCTGGGCCTGTCGACACCGACATTGGACTGTTGATGACTGGAAACATGTTGCCTGGTCGGTCAAGTCCCGTTTCAAATTGTATCGAGTGGATGGACATGTTGGGGTACGGAGACAACCTCATGAATCCATGGACCCTGCATGTCAGGTGGGGACTTTTCAAGCTGATGGGGACTCTGTAATGGTGTGGGGCGTGTGCAGATGGAGTGATATGGGACCCCTGATACGTCTAGATACGACTCTGATAGGTGACATGTATGTCAATTGTGTATTCCAACTGACTTGCGCAATTCTAGCAGGTCAATGCAACATCCCACATGTCCAGAATTGCTACAGAGTAGCTCCAGCAACATTCTTCTGAGATTAAACACTTTCGCTGGCCACCAAACTCCACAGACATGAACATTATTGAGGATATCTGGGATGCCTTGCAACGTGCTATTCAGAAGAGATCTCCACTATCTCGAATTCTTACGGATTTATGGATAGCTCTGCAGGAATCATGATGTCAATTCCCTCCAGCACTACTTCAGACACCGAGCGGGGTGGCGCAGTGGTTAGACACTGGACTCGCATTCGGGAGGACGACGGTTCAATCCCGCGTCCGGCCATCCTGATTTAGGTTTTCCGTGATTTCCCTAAATCACTCCAGGCAAATGCCGGGATGACTCCTCTGAAAGGGCACGGCCGACTTCCTTCCCAATCCTTCCCTAATCCGATGGGACCGATGACCACGCTGTCTGGTCTCCTTCCCCAAACCAACCAACCAGCCAACCAACTACTTTAGACATCAGTCGAGTCCGTGCCACGTCGTGTGGCGTGCTATTGGGGTCCTACACGATATTAGGCGGGTGTACCAGTTTCTTCAGCTGTTCAGTGTATAACGGCTGTGAATCTCAGCATTAAATAGTTAAAAAATTAAAAAATTAAAAAAAGTACAAATCTTGATAGTGGGCTGCGAATACAGTGTGCTAACCACTTCGCCACCTGACTCGGTGAAAGTTGAACAAGTAGCGATTCGAGATGCGGAGAAGCAGTGGAAACTGGAACAGAAACGGGAGGGATACCTACGTACTTGCTGTATGCCGAGGCTTTCGGATGGGCAACTAACGAATAATTTACTTAAAGTGTCCGTGTGAAGTGTAGACTTATTATGGTTTCAAGAGAAGCGTAGTCTGAGGGCAAGAAAACAGGAAGCCTTTGAAATTTGACTATTTAGGACAATATACAGTGTATAATGACAATCTGTTAAACGACGAATGAGGAGAGGCAACTGTAAATTTGGATACCGCGGCATACTGTACAAATAACTTGTTTCCTCTCGCTACTATAAATAGCCTTCAGCGAATTATAATACTTGCCGGTTGCTTCGTTTTTAAATCACCGAAGTAAGCTGCAATCTTGCATGCTGTAAATGTAGGCGTGGTATGGCGTTTCATTAAGTCTTCAGTGTCAGTTATCCAGTTCAGGTTATCGTCTTCTGTCGGTATCAAAACTTGATTTTTAATTCCCTTGAATTCAATTGATTTTTTAAAAAAATTGTAATTCATGGAATGTGTTAAGGAGCACTGAACTGCGTGTGTTGGTTCTTGGCATACTTTAATGACAACTGATTCGCTTCGGACCATTTCAAAATGTTAATATAATTTACTGACTGTTGTTTCAGTAGGGGCACGAATATTGGAATACCGTGCTCGGTTGAAGTTACGAAGAAATACTACTCCATAAACGGGCATGTGGTTTCAGGAAACCGTGACAGTTTTCACAAAGCTCGAATTGTTTTGTAAGAAAACGATACGCGAGGTCGCATTGTTTCGTCTTTAGCCCACTTAACTCCGGGACCGACGACTATAATTCATATGCTAGAGCGGCGGGTGATAAATCTCAATTCGTTAACGGGATTCTTGTTGTGTGTAGTAATTAAGGAACCTCTGTAAAGAGTAAGGTAACAACCTGGGAAGATCCTCGCTTTCGCGCTTTGAAATATTGCTTGTCAAGCGAAGCTAAACGTTGTTAAGAAAATATCCGCTGATACGAGCCGATAACAAGCCGCCTAACTTCGATATCCATGGCGGGGCGACTTACCGAGAGATGGATGGTGAATGTCGAAACAGCAATGAATCTTGCTCTCTAAAATAATTATTAAATGGCTTAACCACATTTGTATTATACGGTTTGGCAACAGATGTTCTCCAAGCCGACACGACACTGGCAGAAGAGTGACGCAAGTGTTGGTTTTAGTGGTCATCATTCAATCTCCTACATATACGAGGCGTATTTTTTAAGCAAGTACCGTTTTGAAATTTAAAAAAAGACGTGCCAAGATATCTCAATAATTTTATTTTTACATGAAAGCCTGTACCTTAATCTACTTTTCTACATAAATTCTGTCAATATTGAGGCACTTGTCATAACGTTGTACCAGTTTCTGAATACCCTCCTCATAGAAGTCTACCGCCTAACTTGTTAACCACCGCATCACCACTGTTTTGACTTCGTCATCGTCTTGAAGACGCTGACCGCCCAGGTGTTTCTTCAGTGCAGGAACAGATGGTAGTCGCTGGGTGCAAGATCGGGGCCGTACGGAGGATGATCTAAAGTTTCCCATCGAAAAGATGTGATGAGATCTTTGGTCTGATTCGTCACATGCGGACGGGCATTGTCTTGCAGCGAAACGATGCCCTTGCTCAACTTCCATGGACTGTTGCTTTGATTCTGGTGTGACGTAGGCCACCCACGTTTCGTTGCCCGTAACAATTTGGCTTAAGAAATCGTCATCGTCGTTGTGGTACCGCTCTAGAAAAGTCAATGCACTGTCTAAACGTTTGGTTTTGTGCACATCCGTCAATAATTTCCGTTCCTAACGTGCCCACAATTTTCGGTAATTCAAGTGCTCGGTCACAATGTCATACAAAACACTGCGAGCAACATCAGGAAAGTCATCCCGCAAGGAGGAAATCGAAAAGCGTCTGTTTTCTCTCACCTTATTGTCCACTTCCTGCACCAAACTTCCATTAACGACCGAAGGACGCCCAGTCCGTTGTTCATCATGCACATTTGTGCGACCATCTTTAAATGCTCTCACCCACTTTCTTACCGTTCCATCACTCATAATGTTTTCTCCGTAAACTGCACAGATCTCACGATGAATATCGATCGCTTTTAGGCCTTTAGCACTAAGTAATCTTATAACAGCCCGTACTTCACAATCGGCGGGACTCACGATTATCGGAGGCATCTTAAACATTCAACACCCAACTTAAACAAAGAAGAATCAGACTGTAATGGCGTCAGTGCGTAGATTAAGGTACAGGCTTTCATGTAAAAATAAAATTATTGAGATATCTTAGCACGTCTTTTTTTAAATTTCAAAACGGTACTTACTTAAAAAATACGCCTCGTATATGAAGGAACTGGAAAGTCAGATATTTTTGAATGCAACGTATCAAGTGGCAGGCAGTGTACTAATAAAACGTGACTCACACTATGATTTATATTTTAGCCTTTGCAAATAACGTCTAGTATGATGAGTCGATTGTAATTTGATTATTCTGTTGCGCTTTTATGTGTGTTTGTAGGCTAAGCCATATGAACTGTAACGAGGTGTTTTGCCAAGCGTTATGTGGATTTTAACCCAGTATTCCTAAATATGTATCATATATCTCCTCCTCCCTTTTCACCCATAACGAAACATCTTTACTCCGTAAATTAAACACTTGGAAATTCCTGCAAGTTAGCGAGCATAACCATGTTCCACTATATCAATTGATGTTCCTTGTGTTCGATTAGCTTCAATTATCTTTTCATTATCTACTATATTTCCAAGCTGCTGCTGTTCAAAGGAGGTTCTGAAATTTTCCGCAATGACATAGTGGTCTAATTAGTTAAAAAGGTTCAAATGGCTGTAAGTACTATGGGTCTTAACATCTGAGGTCATCAGCCCCTAGACGTAGAACTACTTAAACCTAACTAACCTAAGGACATCACACACATCCATGCCCGAGGCAGGATTCGAACCTGCGACCACAGCAGCAGCGCGGTTCCGGACTGAAGCGCCTAGAATCGCTCGGCGACCGCGGCCGGCGAGAGACGCTGGTAACTGTGTGGAATAGCGAAGTTGGGGTAATGACGCTCAGCAATAATGACACTCAGCACTGAGCACAACGTTTTGTGGTGATGATACACATCACAAATATTTGTACACGACTCCAGAGAGGACGTTAAATGCATCTGTGCTATTCAGCCACGTGGCATGAACTTTGGGCCCGAAACACGCTGACAACATCGTTGGCTCGCTGTAGTACTTGTTCTCAAGACAACATTGACGCGCTGAACAAGACAGAAAAAAATGTCCACCACGAAGAAATTATCCGAACGCGACGGAAACGGGTAGCTCTGATGTACACGTAGAGACGAACAAATGGTTACAATTTCAGAAATTTTGTTTTGATTTATTCATGTGAAAGAGCTTCACAAATTGGGTAAGCCTGTAGCACGTCTTTCCACCTCTGGCCCTATGCAAGAAGTTATTCGGCTTGGCATTGACTGACAGTGTTGCTGAATTTTCTCCTGAGGGATATCGTGCAAAATTCTGTCCAAATGACGCGTCAGATCGTGAAAATCCCGAGATGGTCGGAGGGCTCTGCCCTTAATGCTCCAATCGTTCTCAATTGGGGAGAGATCCGGCGACATTGCTGTCCAAGCTAGGGTTTGGCAACTCCAGACACGACTTCGGTATGGAATCTCATTGAATGGAAGATCAGGAAAATGTAACTGTCGTGTGATTAGACCCTCCCGTCGGGTGGACCGATCGCCTGGTGCAAGTCTTTCGATTTGACGCTACTTCGGCGACTTGCGCGTCGATGGGGATGAAATGATGATGATGATGATGATGATGATTAGGACAGCACAACACCCATTCACTGAGCGGAGAAAATCTCCGACCCAGCCGGGAATCGAACCCGGGCCCTTAGAATTAACATTCTGTCGCTCTGACCACTCAGCTACCGGGGACGGACGGTAGAAGATCAGTGATGAGTACCGATTCGAACTGAGCCCCGATGATCAGCTAAGACGCCAGGGACACTAGTGGGATACCAGCCTGAGTGTCGCGCGCCTTACGGCCTGATTTGGGGTGTCACTTCTTTTCGTAGTAGGATCCCTTTTGTTGTCATCCGCGGCACTGTTGCTGCACAGCAGTACGTCAACGATACTCTACCCCTTCCTGGGCTTAAATTTCAGCAAGATAATGCCCGCCCGCTTACGGCGAGAGTTTCTACCACTTGTCTTCGTGCTTACCAAACCCAGCCTTGGCCAGAAAGGTAGCCTGATGTCTTCCCAGTTGAGAACCCTTGAAGCATTATAAGCAGGGCCCTGCAACCATCATGAAATTTTGACGATCGGAGCCAATTGGAGAGAATTTGGCACAATATCCCTCAGGAGGACATCCAACAAATCTATGAATGAACGCCAAGCCGAATAACTGCTTGGGTAAGAACCAGAGGTGCACCAGCGCGTTATTAATTTCCTCACTTTGTGAATTTGTGAAGCTCTTTCTTTTGAGTAAATCTACATCTACATTTATACTCCGCAAGCCACCCAACGGTGTGTGGCGGAGGGCACTTTACGTGCCACTGTCATTACCTCCCTTTCCTGTTCCAGTCGCGTATGGTTCGCGGGAAGAACGACTGTCTGAAAGCCTCCGTGCGCGCTCTAATCTCTCTAATTTTACATTCGTGATCTCCTCGGGAGGTATAAGTAGGGGGAAGCAATATATTCGATACCTCATCCAGAAACGCACCCTCTCGAAACCTGGCGAGGAAGCTACACCGCGATGCAGAGCGCCTCTCTTGCAGAGTCTGCCACTTGAGTTTGCTAAACATCTCCGTAACGCTATCACGGTTACCAAATAACCCTGTGACGAAACGCGCCGCTCTTCTTTGGATCTTCTCTATCTCCTCCGTCAACCCGATCTGGTACGGATCCCACACTGATGAGCAATACTCAAGTATAGGTCGAACGAGTGTTTTGTAAGCCACCTCCTTTGTTGATGGACTACATTTTCTAAGCGCTCTCCCAATGAATCTCAACCTGGTACCCGCCTTACTAACAATTAATTTTATATGATCATTCCACTTCAAATCGTTCCACACGCATACTCCCAGATATTTTACAGAAGTAACTGCTACCAGTGTTTGTTCCGCTATCATATAATCATACAATAAAGGATCCTTCTTTCTATGTATTCGCAATACATTACATTTGTCTATGTTAAGGGTCAGTTGCCACTCCCTGCACCAAGTGCCTATCCGCTGCAGATCTTCCTGCATTTCGCTACAATTTTCTAATGCTGCAACTTCTCTGTATACCACAGCATCATCCGCGGAAAGCCGCATGGGACTTCCGACACTATCTACTAGGTCATTTATATATATTGTGAAAAGCAATGGTCCCATAACACTCTTCTGCGGCACGCCAGAGGTTACTTTAACGTCTGTAGACGTCTCTCCATTGATAACAACATGCTGTGTTCTGTTTGCTAAAAACTCTTCAATCCAGCCACACAGCTGGTCTGATATTCCGTATGCTCTTACTTTGTTTATCAGGCGACAGTGCGGAACTGTATCGAACGCCTTCCGGAAGTCAAGAAAAATAGCATCTACCTGGGAGACTGTATCTAATATTTTCTGGGTCTCATGAACAAATAAAGCGAGTTGGCTCTGGGGTAAGACAAGGCTGCAGCCTGTCTCCACTGATGTTCATATTATTTATGGATCACGTGATGAAAACAATAGACTGGCTGGATGAGATTAAGATATGTGAACACAAAATAAACAGCCTCGCATATGCGGATGACTTAGTTGTGATGGCAGATTCGATTGAAAGTTTGCAAAGTAATATTTCAGAGCTAGATCAGAAATGTAAGGATTATGGTATGAAGATTAGCATCTCCAAACCGAAAGTAGTGTCAGTGGTAAAGAGATATAAGCGGATTGAGTGCCAAATAGGAGGATAACAGGTGGACGGTTTCAAGTACTTAGGATGCATATTCTCACAGGATGGCAACATAGTGAAAGAACTGGAAGCGAGGCGTAGCAAAGCTAATGCAGTGAGCGCTCAGCTACGATCTATTCTCTTCTGCAAGAATGAAGTCAGTACCAAGACTATCTGTGCACCGTTCAATCTCTCGACCAACTTTGTTGTATGGGAGCGAAAGCTGGGTGGATTCAGGTTACCTTATCAATAAGGTTGAGGTTACCGATATGAAAGTAGCTAGGATGATTGCAGGTACTAGTGGAGGGGAACAGTGGCAGGAGGGTGTCCACAATGAGGAAATCAAAGAAAAACTGAGAATGAACTCTATAGATGTAGTAGTCAGGGCGAATAGGCTTAGATGGTGGGGTCATGTTACACGCATGGGAGAAGCAAGGTTACCCAAGAGACTCATGGGTTCACCAGTAGAGGGTACGAGGAGTCGGGGTAGACCAAGGAGAAGGTACTGGATTCGGTTAAGAATGATTTTGAAGTAATACGCTTAAACATCAGAAGAGGCACCAATGTTAGGGGATCATGGAGGAATTTTATAAGGGGACTATGCTCCAGACTGAACGCTGAAAGGCATAATCAGTCTTAAATGATGATGATGTCAGAGACCAATTGCGCTTCATACTTTTAAAGCATTCCATGTCAGCTCATCCCCACTCGCACGCTTAACGATAGTAGGGGTATCTAGGTCCTACAGAATTTTTATACAAATAATTAGTCACATATGTATACCAATTTTGATTGGAATTGCTCGAGGCGTTCCTGAATTACGCTTTTATGTCGCCCCTTTTTTACCCTACCCAACCCTCACCCCATAAGGGAGTATCACTGTTAAACTAATCTTTTTCAGATAACACATGATACGTGTTCCAGGTCTGGTAGAAATTGCTTAAGAGTTTCGGAGATATGTTGATATGTGGCTGTCTCTGCAACCGCCGGCCGGAGTGGCCGAGCGGTTCTAGGCGCTACAGTCTGGGGCCGGTTCGAATCCTGTCTCGGGCATGGATGTGTGTGATGTCCTTAGGTTAGTTAGGTTTAAGTAGTTCTAAGTTCTAGGGGACTGATGACCCCAGAAGTTAAGTCCCATAGTGCTCAGAGCCATTTGAACCATTTTTGTCTCTGCAACCCCTCCCTCGTTCCTATGCTAACTGTTCGGATGAAATGTCGTCGGGGCTGTTCCTTATATGTCTAGCGACCCTGAAACCAATCGATTCGACGTTAACGTCGATCGTTATGTAATATTTTTTCACGTCAGTGATTCACAGCTTTGCCCCAACCCTATGGGTGAGAGGGGTTATTTATCCTCCCCCGCCACCCCAGCCTGCAGATTTTTTTGCACAAATAATGAAAGTAATGAGTTATTTGGAAACAAAACTTAAAATAAATTGCTCCAGACTTTCGTGACTTCTACGTCCCCCTCCTCTCCCTTTTCACCTCCAACTCCACTCTTAAGTAAGACAGGTGGCTCTTACCGCTACAGGCGCTTCTTTCTAAATTGTAAGTAATGTCAGTAGCAACTGCAGATGAAATCGATGCAATCGTTTTGGAGGGTATGTGAAACGTACAATGATTTTTATAAAGATATAGAATGTTTTTTTAAGAATCTGCTGGAAAGTTTCTTTTTCTCATACAATTTGTCGAGCGTTGGGTTTGTTTACATGAAGTGGAAAATCAGCGCGTGGTGGTTTACACTGGTTGTGAATAGCGTGGTTCATTGAAGAAGCAAATGCGTTCGGGAATCGAACGAAATAACCTAGTACACGAAGCAGCTATGAAACAAGGTGAACATCTAGATGCATCGGTGTACGCAAAGAACGGCTGTCGGTCTTTGTTATTTGGTGCACAACGGTGCGAGCAGTGCAAGAAGGAGAGGATGGGCTGCGGGCAACGGGCAGCTGGGAGGGAGGCAGCGTGCCGGAACGAGGAAGTTCTTCATTTGCTACGGCTGCAACGAGGAGGGCTCCCACGGCCTAATAGTGCGGAACTCCCGTGTCTCATTAGCACAGTTTCGGTTGTAGATTACAAGAGTACAGCTGCAACGGAAGTCTATTCCCAATATAATTTCTTACCGGAAGTCTGCAAGTACTTCTAGATATGTGGAGCAGAACTAAGCGCATAGGCTTCATACAGTACTATTGACAAGGTGCTTCATAGCCTACAACACAATAGTTCCCATCGTTTAATTATTATCAAACGTCGCGATGAACTCACGAGGGCCATTATGGGCCAAAGGGAATTCGCAGGCAGTAAAGTAATTCATCTGCTGTAAAGTAGGTGATCTAACTGATGAACCTAGCGGTCAAGAAATGTTCTAATAACCTGTGTTAAAAAAAGACGTTTGACAAACCTGAGCATATATTTAACGTTATGAATGTAAAATGTTATAACTTGTGGTGTAACAGACAAGTGGTCTGTTGCGTGCACCATCTATCGCCCCTGGCCTAGCACAAATTCTAATTAACCCTTTCGTGGGCAAAATTATTGAGCAGTTTTTTTTAATGAGTGGAGAGCAGATAGTAGTTAACAGATAGGTGTAGTTATCATACAGAATATCAAATTTGCTCCAATTGTGAAAGTGAAGTCACACAACAAGGTGGGAAGTATTCTTCCCACTGTCCTTCCTTGGAATTAAATGACAAAAACAACTTTTTCAATATATGTCATATTTATTTGATAAATTTACTTCTCTTGTTACAATGATTGTTCACAATTACTTGCCATGAAATTTTCTGAAACATGGGTCTATGTAAAGTGGTATTTGACAATATGTACAAACACAGCGAATGCTCTTTTCCGCAGCTTTGGTACTACAATGACGGCACGTCCACTAGGTTTCTCCTAAACTGGGTTGACGCTCCCCTACAGCCACATGACGAAAATCTTCAGGTACTTTACCCCTTTTTGCCAGAAAGACAGGTTTTTGTCCACGCCTTTTTTGGGGTGAGAAGCCAGCGATCAATTGTCTGGCTAGATGGATCCTGTATGTGAGCTGATCATGCTGTCCACTTTCTCTTTTACTTATTTTCCACAGGATAAAACTGTTCACTGATGCAACGTCCACCAGGAAATAAAATATTCTGTGCCACCATTTTACAGAACGTCTTCCAATAGCATACCTCAAACTTATCGACACCTCCCATTATTTTGTTGTATTCTGCCACAACTTCAGGACAAGGAATCTCTGTACTAGTACCATCCTTGTTTTTCCTTTTCACTGTGGCTGTTTCTCATGGGTCATGAATTGAGGACAGGAAAGTGACAGGAAGGTTATCCATCCATTTTATTGCAGAAACGGCTCCTTTTGTTTCAAACTGGAATTCCCCTCGTTCGAATTTTACTTTTTCCTTCATAAATTTGGGTAAATCAAAAGTATTTACCTTATACTATTGCTTTGAGGAAAAAATCACAAAATGTCACGCAAACAGCACTGAAAGGCTCCTCTACAGAGCAACACTCAGCTATACAATGTCTTTGCGCGAAGGTACAGCAAAAACGGCGGCAACTTCCGACTGGAAGTAGTACCCTATACTGTTCACTAGGTAGTAGCACCATACAGAGGTGGGAACTGTGAATCCCACGGGACTAGGAGCGAGATCATTGTAGTGGGAAGCATGTTTCCCACGGCTCACGAAAGGGTTAAATGATAAAATTGAGTTGCGGGTTAGGATTTGTTAGCTAAGTGCATAAATACTGCGGAAGTATTTGGTTTTTATACGTGCAGATAATTCAAACACAGAGCCAGCAACAGGCGCGGAGTTTCGTTGAGGCGGCAAGTAGCGGGCCGCCATGGAGCAAACACAGGGAGGCTGATGACGTCGCTCCATGGAGGTCCAGAGTGGCGGCGGCGGGATACTCCGAGGCGGTTGTTGGACTTCGGAGGAAAAAAAAACGAAGAATGTATAATGAGGAACTTTGGGTATAACAGCGAAAGTAGGAAGAAGCAACTTAACGGCCGGTAACGCAGTAGGCGGTACCTCAAGACCCGAAATAAATCTCTCTAACTATTGTAAAAAAGGAGTTCTGAATAAGAGTAATCACGAGAAGCAGTCAGACAGCGTCAGTTACTGGTGAATGATCGCCATATGCGACATTTTCTACACCAGCTGCGCCGTCCCCTCTTCCACTCGACGAATTTAGTCAAAATTTAGACAGAGCCGAACTAAGCAAATAATAAAACTCATGAGTGGGGCGGGGACAGCACAAACTGTAAGGAAACTGGGAGTGGAAGCAAGAAACATAAAAGTAATACATTGTCTAGTATGAGGGACAGCAGCAGCCATAAGTAGGCATCCTAACTAATAATCATTTGCCTGCGCTAGTAAATAATTTATTGAACGACAAGTGTCATAAGTTAGGAACGGTTTGATCAGGTTAGATATCTTAAATCATGACATTAAGCTTGCGACATAGACTGGACAGAATATTTTTTGTCTATGAATAATCACTAACTACGTCATTTATTCATAGACAAGGAATGCTCGATCCCGTCCATGTCGTAAGTTTAATGTCATGATTTAACATTTATAACCTGATGATGTGGCTTCTAAGCTACGAAACCCGTTATTAAATAAATTATTCTGGCGTCATGTAGTGTGCAATTTTTTCCCACCTTTCCGTTTCCAATAAATTCAACATAAAAATGGTTCAAATGGCTCTGAGCACTATGGGACTCAACTGCTTTGGTCATAAGTCCCCTAGAACTTAGAACTACTTAAACCTAACTAACCTAAAGACATCACACACATCCATGCCCGAAGCAGGATTCGAACCTGCGACCGTAGCGGTCTTGCGGTTCCAGACTGTAGCGCCTTTAACCGCTCGGCCACTCCGGCCGGCTAATTCAACAAAAGTATGTTCTGCAGTATTCGATGAATTTACATATAAGAGCGTGCTCCCTCATAATGAGTTTCTTCCACTTAGATACCTCAGTCTGTTTAAAAAAACGAAAAACGAAATTTCGGCGAGTGAAACAACCAGCAATTACATTTACATTCCGTGTTGTTACAAATATGTGACCGGTTTCTCCGGATATATAACGATTTCCGATAGTATGGTTAGTAACAAGTCTAATACTACAATTTAAATGACATGCAGATGAGCAGTGCGCAGAGTTCGAAAGATCGCGCCAGACGAGTTGAGTGCCGTCTTTGCCCGTGAGAGGGTCTTTGGTTCTACCTCTGGTAGCAGAGGAAGTGGGTTGTTCGGAAGGGGAATGGGCAGTCGGAACTGGGCGGTTATGGTGGTTGGTGTGCCCAGTGGTCTGCACTGCTGGCGCACCGTTTGTAAGAAGGCTGTTTAGGTTTTTATGTTGGTAACGCCACGTAGGGCTCTGTATGAAAATCGCTGACTGCGCTGTGTGCAGTCTGTGGTTGGTTGGAGTCATTGTTGGAATATTCGCTTGTGTAGTGTTGGGCAGTTGGATGTGAACAGCGCGTAGCGTTGGGCAGTTGGAGGTAGAGATGGGTCGAACTCGTTCATTCCCGTGAACTACTTCACTCATTTCACTCTTTGCCGTGAAGCGTTCAAATGAAGTAGTTCATTCATGAAGTACGGAAGCATAGCGAAGTTGCCCAGCTCGCCGCTCAGCCGCGGCTACGCTCGCTTCGCCTCGGTCTTACAATAAAGCTTCGTAATACTTCATAATTTTACCAACAGATGGCCGAACTATGCAGTAACGTGCACGCAACGTTTCACGCTCTTACAGCGTCTGACAGTGAGTTAAATAGAGCATGGTCGAAGGGGACAAAGGAAAGATAAACAGAGAAGCCTGACACACATAAAGAAGGTATTATATTTAATCTTGCTCGACATTTTCTCATGAAGCGCCCAAAAAAGTCTTTAGCTGCCAAATGAAACATTATTTGTTGTATTAATGGACTGAAAACTAGGGCTACCAACGTAATGCAGTCCAATTTTATATACCTTTAAAAATTTAATCCAAAATAGAATGAGTTTGTTTACCACTGCCACAAAGTCTACATACCCGCATTAAGTAATTATTCAGAAGTTTTCCTGTGGATTTTATTTTTTTTTTTTTTTTTTGTTGAGAATAATAACCCTCTAGCTTCAAAACGTAAACTGTCACCTGTAATCATTGGCACGATTTCAGGTAAAATCCCTCTTTCAGTGTTATTAACAAACCTTTTATTTTCATGTTGGCTGTGCGTGCTCACACAGCCAGCCTCTTCGTTTGTATCTTTAATATTCATTTGTCTGCAAGCGCTGCCAAGGGTAGGCTACCCGTGGACGCGAAGTTTAACTGCAGAAATAGTCACGGGTAATGATGTCAGCACTGCAGGAGGCAACTGACGCTGCTTTCGCCTCGCCCCTAACTTCCCCAACCCCTCGTAAACCTATCGTTCGCCCCAAACACCGCGCGATTCGTCGACAGGCAGTAGAGGTATTTTTTTTACGGACCTTGAGTAGAGGGTGGACTGAATTGAAGGGAGGATGAGTGACGTAGCGCCGATGTAGTGGGAGAGGGAGAGGGGAAGAGAGTGAGTGAACTAGGAAAAGTGTGGAGTGTGCTACCTGTGAAGAGTTTGAAGTACCAGTTCATTGAAATTGAGTGGTTAGTTCACACTTCACTGGAGTGAAGCGTTCATTTGAACGACTCATTCACGAGCTCCCCATCACTAGTTGGAGGTGAGCTGCCAGCAGTGGTGGATGTGGGAACAGAGATTTGAGCGGACGATGTGGACGTGTGTCCGTCAGAAAAAGGAAATTTGTTTCACTGGATGTCAGAAAATTATGTATATATATTATGACTTTTGAACACTATTAAGGTAAATACAATGTTTGTTCTCCATAAAAATCTTTCATTTGCTAACTATGCCTGTCAGTAGTTAGTGCCCTCAGTAGTTAGAATCTTTTATTTAGCTGGCAGTAGTGGCGCTCGCTATATTGCAGCAGTTCGAGAAACGAAGATTTTTGTGAGGTAAGTGATTCCTGAAAGGTATAGGTTATTGTCAGTCAGGGTCATTCTTTTGTAGGGATTATTGAAAGTCAGATTGCGTTGCACTAAAAAATATTGTGTGTCAGTTTAGTGATGATCAGAATAAGTAAAGAGAGAACTGTCTGAGTATGTTCAGTCTTGCTCAGCTGTGTGAAAATCAAATAACGTAAGAGCTTTTTCAGGACAGTCGTTCCTAATTTTTCTGATGTGAGCGTTGGCGGTCTGCTTTAACCGTGCCGGGCGTTGCGGTTTTTGACGTGTCGTCCTGGCCCAACTTAGTCCTGCCCTTGCTGTACTTACTCGCACAGTTCCCGGGTACCTCCCAGAGAATTTCGTGCGATTCGGCGAAGCCCATCGGTAGTATCTCCTTCTGCACTAGACGACCAAAACATCTTCACAAGAGAATTTTGCTGGACATCGAGTCAACGCCTTCTCCGGGTTCCTTGGTCGAGGAAAGAGCCCGGTTCCACTTACTGATGTTTACAATGAGCGTCATTTGTATTTTCTCCAGGGAACTGATTTTGTCTGAAACAGCCTTGCGCTGGCCTCTCTCTTGATTTTTCGATTTTTTGTTGTGATGCACTCCCTCATTTTCGTTTAATGTGATTTTTAAAGGGTTTGCGGCACATGCTCAACTTTATCCAGTGGGGAAATTGACTTACGTTTAGAGTAAATGTTTTTAAAATTTTTGAGAGCACAATTTTAATTAAAGTGCAGACTGTGACTTACTTTTAAGCCCAGAAGCCTGTGTCTAACTCTAAGTAACATCTTCTCACTATGTTGGCCTTTTGAAGAGATATCCACTTAGGTGGCACAAACTTGTCCCTTGCAGCCAGTAACTTTTTTCTTTTCCCTTAGATACTACAACCACCTTCGACAAAAACAGGTGGATTTTTTTCATATGATGCTTGCCTCTGATGAATTATATATAAACTGTACTAGACAATTCCATGAGGACAACTGATGTTCTTAAAAAATTCTGATTTGATCATTAAGTTAATAACAGGCCATTGCTATAGTTTGAAGACTCCTCCTGCATTTATTAAGACTGTGGCAAATTTCGATTCTTGGAGTAGCAATTCCGGCTTAAGTGTGTATCTCACTCGAATCCGTTAACTTCAATAATTAGCGTCACGATCGGAGTGATGGTGCATTCAGTGGTACCGAAATGTCAATATTAGTTACTGGATTTCTTTTAGAGCTGGAGCAAAGACTTTCGCTTCATTTAACCAGTTCACTGCTTAAGAGCGCTTTGCTGTATATGGTGTAGTGTACAACCTGTTCTCTCTCGGCCGGTCGCTGGGAGGGGGGGGGGGGGGGAGGAGAGGGGTCTGGTTCCCATGTCCACGTCTGAGATCTGTTGTGTCGTCTGTAGGTTTGTGTCCTGACCTTGACTGGGGGCCGCCCTATTACTTTATTGTAATTTTCGAGCTCTGATGTGCCTCAGCATGACTTTGAGTGTGAATTATTAATAATTAACGTTGTGAATTATGAATATGTAATGTTTTGATGAATTGCAGTTTCCTGTTAAAAAACATTAAAGATCATCTAAACTGTTTCGCTTGAGTTGTTTCCCATTTAATGGCTTTTGAAGGAGAAAGGCTGCAGTTTTTTGTTTAGCCTTATATCGTTTTCTCCAGTCCTTCTTCTAGGACTTGTTGGTTGGTGTCTTCCTAAGATACAAGCTCTTCTGCCTGTGCCACTAAATTCTTGCCTGTCACAAATATTCGGCTGTTTATTTCGGAATACACTGATAAGTCAAAATATTATGATCCCTGTCCAATGCGACGTTGGATGTTGCCTGGTGCGTTGTGAGTACGTGACTCGGTAACAAAAGTATGTAAGCGGAGCAGACACGCACGTGGGATAATGCTGACGAAGATATGGGTTCCAAATGGGAGAAATCCATTGAGATCAGCGACTCTGACAAAGGGTACATTATTATTACGCAGAGTCTGTGAACATCTCGAGAACTGCGAAGCTGATTGGATGTTCACGTGCTACTGTCGTGAGCATTAATGGAAAGACATAGGACTGTGGAACTACCACTAGGCGTAAATGGTTGGACGTTCACGAATCTTCAAAGAACTTGGTGTTCGGAGGCTTGTCTGCTCTGCAAAGTAGGGCAGATCTTTAGTATCCCTGCCGAAAGAGCACTTACAAGTGTTTCACAGCACGTCGTTCATCGTACATTGTTGATCATGGAGCTCTTCAGCAGGCCACCCCTACGAGTTCACAAGCTGACCCAACAAAATCGTCACTTAAGATTGGGCGGTTACGTGACGATCAGTACTCGCGCGTCGATCAATGGAAACGTGACGGCTCTTCGGGTGAATCACATTTTTCCTACACTAGGTAGACGGTCGTCTCCACAAACGCCGTCATCGAGGTGACGGCGGCTCGAAACGTGCAGTGCGCCACCGATGCAGGCTGATGGGAGACTTTCTCCTGCGCTTGCATGGGAGCTGGGATGGCAATCGAAGACACGCTGACTGCTGCGTATCACCTACATCCCTTCATGGTTGGTTTGAGGAAGGAGACCAGACAGCGAGGTCATCGGTCTCATCGGATTAGGGAAGGACGGGGAAGGAAGTCGGCCGTGCCCTTTGAAAGGAACCATCCCGGCATTTGCCTGGAGCGATTTAGGGAAATCACGGAAAACCTAAATCAGGATGGCCGGACGCGGGATTGAACCATCGTCCTCCCGAATGCGAGTCCAGTGTCTAACCACTGCGCCATCCCTTCATGCTTGATGTCTTCCCCAACGGCGGTGTCATCTTTCATCAGTATAATTGTCCGTGTCTCGGAGCCAAAACCATGCTACAGCATTATAGTGAACTCACGCAAATTCGCCTCATGTAAATCCTATGGAACCCATCTGGGTCGCTATCGGCCGCAAACACGGCAAACCCAAATCTGCAGCCTGTTATCTACGCGAATTACGTTACCTGTGAGTAGACTCTAATGCCAGATACCTCCAAAAACCTACCAACCAACCGTCGGATCCCTGATACGCAGGATCAATTATGTATTTCGTCCAGAGACGGGCAAAGGTGCTATTAAGCAGGTAGTGGTAATCTCTTGGCTCATAAGTGTATGTCACGATTTCCGACGGTGCGGCTAGGCATGAATGTAAGAGCACAGCTAAAATTGCTGCGAATCAAACGACCAGCAGTCATATTTATAATCTGGCGTGTCACATATATTTAGCTGCGATTGAATCCTTAATAATTCTTTCGTAAATTGGGAGGGTCAAGACAAAGATTGCATCACACAGTGAGCGAGGGGCCGCACGTGAAAGATTTCTGATTTCAACTGAACGAGGGGACGTCACGTGTCCTCTTTCCGATTTCAAGTCCATAAATGCTAAAAATTTATTCGTTTTGCAACCCTCAAGAGCGTGGGGAATGCAATCATTGTAAAGGAAAATTAAAATTCTTTTTGTTACTGTCTACAGACAACCTGCCAGTTTCGACCAAAGGGGATTGACATTGGCTGTGAAGTCATACACTTTGTGATCAAAACTATCCGGACACCACCAAAAACATACGTTTTTCATATTAGGTGCATTGTGCTGTCACCTAATGCCAGGTACTCCATATCAGCGACCTCAGTAGTCATTAGACATCGGAAGAGAGCAGAATGGGGCGCTCCGCGGAACTCACGGACTTCGAACGTAGTCACGTGATTGGGTGTCACTTGTGTCATACGTCTGTACGTGAAATTTCCACACTCCTAAACATCCCTTGGTCCACTGTTTCTGATGTTATAGGGAAGTGGAAACGTGATGGGACACTTACACCATACAAGCGTACAGGCCGACCTTGTCTGCTGACTGACAGAGACCGCCGACAGTTGAAGAGTGTCATAATGTGTATTAGGCAGATGGCTATCCAGACCAGCACACAGGAATTCCAAACTGCGTCAGGATCCACTGTAAGCACTATAACAGTTAGGCGGGAAGTGAAAATACTGGGATTCCATGGTAGAGCGGCTGCTCATAAGTCACACATCACTCCGTAAATGGTGTAAGGAGCGTAAATGCTGGACGACTGAATAGTGGAAAAACGTTGTGTGAAGTGACGAATCACGGTGGCGATCCGATGGCAGAGAGTGGGTATGGCGAATGCCCGGTGAACGTCATCTGCCAGCGTGTGTAGTGTCAACAGTAAAATTCGGAGGCGGTGGTGTTATGGTGTGGTAGTGTTTTCCATGGAGGGGGCATGCACCCCTTGTTGTTTTGCGTGGCACAGGCTTACATTGATGTTTTAAGCACCTTATTGCTTCCCACGGTTGAAGAGCAATTCGGGGATGGCGATTGCATCTTTTAACACGATCGAGCACCTGTTTATAAAAAAATATGTGAAATCTTATGGGACTTAACTGCTAAGGTCATCAGTCCCTAAACTTACATACTACTTAACCTAAATTATCCTAAGGACAAACACACACACACACACACACCCATGCCCGAGGGAGGATTCGATCCTCCGCCGGGACCAGCCCACCTGTTTATAATACACGGAGTGTGGCGGAGTGGTTACACAACAATAACATCCCTGTAATGCACTGACCTGCATCATATAGAACACTTTTCGGATGTTTTGAAACGCCGACTTCGTGCCAGTCCTCACCGATCGACATCAATACCTCTCCTCAGTGCAGCACTCCGTGAAGAATGGGCTGCCATTCCCCAAGAAACGTTCCAACACCAGATTGAACGTCTCCCTTCGAGAGGGAACCTGTCATCAAGGCTAAGGGTGGGCCAATACCATACTGAATTCCAGCACTACCGATGGAGGATGCCACGTAAGTCATTTTCAGCCAGGTGACAGGATACTTTTGATCAAAAAAAATGGCTCTGAGCACTATGGGACTCAACTGCTGAGGTTATTAGTCCCCTAGAACTTAGAACGAGTTATACCTAACTAACCTAAGGACATCACAAACATCCATGCCCGAGGCAGGATTCGAACCTGCGACCGTAGCGGTCTTTAACCGCACGGCCACTTCGGCCGGCTACTTTTGATCACATAGTGCATATGAATAGTTAACTACCATATGAGGACGTGCTAAATAGTATTGCCTCCGAATTTTTTGTGCGAAAACTTTTGATGTTTTTAAATAAAACAAGAGTTATTAACGTTTTACACCTTTATTCTTTGTGTCTACGCATTTGCAGCCCTCTGCTTCTAGAGGGCTCTGAACTGTAGCGGTCGGCCAAGGTGGCCGAGCGGTTCTAGGCGCTACAGTATGGAACCGCGCGACCGCTACGGTCGCAGGTTCGAATCGTGCCTCGGGCATGGATGTGTGTGGTGTCCTTAGGTTAGTTAGGTTTAAGTAGTTCTAAGCTCTAGGGGACTGATGACCTCAGATGTTAAATCCCATAGTGCTCAAAGCCGTTTGAACCATTTGAAGTGTAGCGTGTAACCGCGTCGGTGAAAAACAGTGTGCTCTAGTAGATTTTCGAATTAGAAGACTTCGCACAAGGAGCACCTTCTTCTTCAGCGTAACAATGCCCGACCACACACAAGCGCTGCAACATTTGCTACAGTCCAGCGCCTTGAGTTCAGTCACATCGACCATCCTCAATAGGCTCGATTTGGATCCATCAGAGTGACATCTGTTACTAGAACTTAAAGAAAATCTTCGAGGACTTGGCTTCAATAATGATGAATTGGTGCCAGCAGAGGTGAGGTGAGCCTCCGTCAAGAAATTCGCTAGCAACAAACTGGTCTCTCGTTGGGAGAAAAGTGTTCGCCGCCAGGGTGAGGATATCGAGACATAAAAATGTAGCCGCGACGAATGAAGATGTAGACTGTTAGTAAAGTTTCTTTTATTTAAGAAGCTTTAATAAATTCGGAGGCAATCTTTTCAACATCCCCTCTGAACTGTGATTTATTTTCAGAGAATATTCTTAAGAATTTATTTTATTTACTAGCGATTCATCAAGAACATTAACACATTTAATCACACTATGTAAGCATGGAAGTAGTTGCCAGAGAGTAACTGATGAAATCATATCCAAATTCCTTTCAACAAATGGGAATTTTATTCACTTTAATAGTGCCTAAAAACATTTTTTAAAAGAAACAGATAAGAATTATAATCAGAAAGCACCCTCTAAATATCAAAGTTACAATTTATTCAGAGGCGGAAAGAAACAAGTTTTGACCGTGTGAGCTTTCGGGCAGAGAACCTTGCCGCTCCCTTTTGAAACAGCCGTAGTTACGACCGCTCACAACAGCCTCTGAAAGACTACACTGGTGCAAATCTGCAACACACCAGACAACTTTAAACTAAGAGTTTTAACAATTTACACAAGCACACAAACTATGCACCCCCCGTAGGAGGGATGGAAATGGTACAAAACACTAACAATTAAAATATTAACCTTGCCACCGAATGTGCAACTTGATTTTAACTTCTAAGAAAAGTGTTACGGTGAAAGGGTGGTAACTTTATGCACTAAAATGATCATTTAAATAAAAGTCCATGAAATGCAATCTTATATAAAATTCTACAAGGTTGGCCAAACAATAGTTAAGATGCTCTACAGTACACAGATACCGCCTCTCAAGATCATAGGCAATAATATCAAAGTTTCCAAAGATCAAAACATATCTCAGGTATTAGGCCGTTACATTCCAAGCAATAAATTCGTTAACATACCAAATCCGACAACCATGACAGAGGCAGTTCCTAACGTATGATAAATTGATAGGGAGATTACCGAACAACCCGAACCGCAGGTTGCTCTAACCCGCCCCTACCCACAAGGGAAAAACGGATCACCCAATTTATAAACAGCGGGTGGGCAAACGGAGAAGAATAGTGGGACGACCCCAAAGCAAAACGGCTGGTGACCTCACCAAGAAAACAAGGGTCAATCAAACAACATATCACCAATCACTTAACTTCTAATAAACTGCGATTTCTCGAGAAGACCGGGCGCAGCACCCCCAAATCTCTATCCCGAACCGTCCGCTGCCAGCCGCTTCAACGGACACAGGAAGGCGCGCCGATCTCCCGTCTCACGGCGTCGCAGCTCGCACCGGCCAGACTGATGAAGTGGGTTGACTCCTGTTGCTCTCGTGCCGACCGCGAAGTCACTACCCCTCGCTATACGCCGCGGCCCACCGGACTCACGGAGCGACCTCACATGCGCCGACGCTCAAGGCGGACAAGTCATCTTGTGTCTCAGTACGCGACCGACCAACCGATCGATCCTACCGCCAATGAGAGTGGCTGAGCAAACTCGAGCAGACAGGCGGCCTAACGCGGAGACTCAGATGCGGGAACCAAGCCCCGACCGGGCGATCACACGCTGAGTTCTCTTACTGGCGGAGTGGAAAGACTCTCATTTTGCCGGCTTTAAAGGTTGATCCGAATGACAGACAGACACTAACTGCCTAACAAATGCGGACGAGAGACTGACCCAGACTGACCCAATGGCGAGCTCATAGCGCCCCTTAAATGCACGTGCACAGGCAACCTTTCCCCTTTCCCACCAGAGGGAGACACCAAAACAGATTGCCACAGCGGCGCCACCGCGAGAAACGGAGGGCGACTGCTTCACACTAAGCGCTGCGGCGCGCTCTTCAAAACTTCAATTTTTACCACGGCTCACCCTCATAAATATGTGCAGGAGTTTGAATAAGCAAGCATTGAAACTGACACACAAACCGAAGACGGCTCGTCGTAAGCTGTGAGCCACACGTGTGTGTGTTTCTGCGGTGCCCTCCAGACGTGGAGTCGTTTACAGTCGCCGGTCGCACCAGCGGGCTGAAGAGAGCGCCTGCGGACCGCTTCCTGGGCAGAAGGCGTCCTTCCCGGAATGGCTGCATTTCCGCGCGCCTTCTCGGCGGGAGGCTTCCGCGAGGCGAAGAGGCCGCCGCCGTCTTTTGTCGCCGGCCGCCCTGCGGCGCGCGGCGTCGCTTCCGGGTTATCGCGCTTCCGGCCCAGGGAGCGGCGCCGGACACGCACAATGGGTCATTAGGGGGGCCGAGCAGCAAGAAGCCGCGGCGGTGGCGGCGACGCCTGCCGTCGATACGGCGTCGCGACGCGCGCTCGATAGCGCCGTGACGCCGCGGCCACGTGTAACAGCCGGCCAGTGCGTCGCGGGGGAGGGAAGCGCTCAGCCAGGCCATCTTCTCCGGAAATGTGTGGACAAATCTATATGGGGACATCACTGACGTGACGCACTTCAAATTTGATATACTGCATAGTTCTTCTTCCCTCCTCCTCAATGTCGGAAACGTTTGTGGTCAACATGATTTTTCCCCCTTTATTGTTACTTCATTGTATTGTATCTTATTGTATTGAACTGGGGACCTAGAAACGACGGAGAGGCTTCGTCCCCGCCGTAGCCGCAGTGGTACACAACCTCACAACAGGCTACAGCAGACCACTCACCCCTCCGCCGCCCCAACCTAACCTATGGTTATTGTGCGGTTCGATCCCCCAGTGAACTCTCCTCCCCCCTCCCCCCCTCCCCCGGGAATGTCTCACACCAGACGAGTGTAAACCCAATGTTTGAGTGATAGAGTAATGATGGTATACGCGTACGTGAAGAAAGTGTTTGCGCAGCAATCGCCAACATAGTGTAACTGAGGCGGAATAAGGCGAACCAGCCCGCATTCGCCGAGGCAGATGGAAAACCGCCTAAAAACCATCCACAGACTGGCCGGCGCACCAGATCTTGACACTAATCCGCCGGGCGGATTCGTGCCGGGGACCGGCGCGCCTTCCCGCCTGGAAAGCAGTGCGTTAGACCGAAAGACTAACCGGGCGGGCAGTGTTACTTCGTTCTCCCTCTTCACATGTGGGTGGAGATGAGGTGGTTGGTAGAGCGGGCCGCAGTGGGCGAACGGTTCTAGGCGCTTAAGTTTGGAACCGCGCGACCGCTACCGTCGCAGGTTCGAATCCTGCCTCGGGCATGGATGTGTGTGATGTGATGTCAGGTTAGTTTGGTTTAAGTGGTTTTAAGTTCTAGGGGACTGATGACCTCAGATGTTAAGTCCCATAGTGCTCAGAGCCATTTGAACCATTTTATTTGGGGTTAGTTGAGTGACAAATAACCCTTTCTTCGTTAACTTAAATACAAAAAAAAAAAAAAAAACAAGAGAATACACACTCGTCAGCCATAACATTATGACCACCGACCTATACTACACTCCTGGAAATTGAAATAAGAACACCGTGAATTCATTGTCCCAGGAAGGGGAAACTTTATTGACACATTCCTGGGATCAGATACATCACATGATCACACTGACAGAACCACAGGCACATAGACACAGGCAACAGAGCATGCACAATGTCGGCACCAGTACAGTGTATATCCACCTTTCGCAGCAATGCAGGCTGCTATTCTCCCATGGAGACGATCGTAGAGATGCTGGATGTAGTCCTGTGGAACGGCTTGCCATGCCATTTCCACCTGGCGCCTCAGTTGGACCAGCGTTCGTGCTGGACGTGCAGACCGCGTGAGACGACGTTTCATCCAGTCCCAAACATGCTCAATGGGGGACAGATCCGGAGATCTTGCTGGCCAGGGTAGTTGACTTACACCTTCTAGAGCACGTTGGGTGGCACGGGATACATGCGGACGTGCATTGTCCTGTTGGAACAGCAAGTTCCCTTGCCGGTCTAGGAATGGTAGAACGATGGGTTCGATGACGGTTTGGATGTACCGTGCACTATTCAGTGTCCCTTCGACGATCACCAGTGGTGTACGGCCAGTGTAGGAGATTGCTCCCCACACCATGATGCCAGGTGTTGGCCCTGTGTGCCTCGGTCGTATGCAGTCCTGATTGTGGCGCTCACCTGCACGGCGCCAAACACGCATACGACCATCATTGGCACCAAGGCAGAAGCGACTCTCATCGCTGAAGACGACACGTCTCCATTCGTCCCTCCATTCACGCCTGTCGCGACACCACTGGAGGCGGGCTGCACGATGTTGGGGCGTAAGCGGAAGACGGCCTAACGGTGTACGGGACCGTAGCCCAGCTTCATGGAGACGGTTGCGAATGGTCCTCGCCGATACCCCAGGAGCAACAGTGTCCCTAATTTGCTGGGAAGTGGCGGTGCGGTCCCCTACGGCACTGCGTAGGATCCTACGGTCTTGGCGTGCATCCGTGCGTCGCTGCGGTCCGGTCCCAGGTCGACGGGCACGTGCACCTTCCGCCGACCACTGGCGACAACATCGATGTACTGTGGAGACGTCACGCCCCACGTGTTGAGCAATTCGGCGGTACGTCCACCCGGCCTCCCGCATGCCCACTATACGCCCTCGCTCAAAGTCCGTCAACTGCACATACGGTTCACGTCCACGCTGTCGCGGCATGCTACCAGTGTTAAAGACTGCGATGGAGCTCCGTATGCCACGGCAAACTGGCTGACGATGACGGCGGCGGTGCACAAATGCTGCGCAGCTAGCGCCATTCGACGGCCAACACCGCGGTTCCTGGTGTGTCCGCTGTGCCGTGCGTGTGATCATTGCTTGTACAGCCCTCTCGCAGTGTCCGGAGCAAGTATGGTGGGTCTGACACACCGGTGTCAATGTGTTCTTTTTTCCATTTCCAGGAGTGTATCTGTATAAGCATGTCCAGGCAATAGCAGCGTCATCTGGCGAGGAATGACTGTTAGTCAGACACACGCACGGTGTATGTAGTAACAGTAAGCGTGCTTCCAGAATGAGATTTTCACTCTGCAGCGGAGTGTGCGCTGATATGAAACTTCCTGGCAGATTAAAACTGTGTGCCCGATCGAGACTCGAACTCGGGACCTTTGCCTTTCGCGGGCAAGTGCTCTACCATCTGAGCTACCGAAGCACGACTCACGCCCGGTACTCACAGCTTTACTTCTGCCAGTATGTCCGTATGTAGAATGGGGAATGAGCGCGATCTATCTGTCTAACCGAGGGCTCACTACGACGGCCCAGAGGCTCGGCACGAGCATTTCGGAAACTCCACGACTTGTTGGGTGTTCGCGGAGTATTGTGGTGAGTGTCTTGAACACGTGGTGAAACAACGTCCAGATGTCGTGGCGTTGGACAGCCATCCCTCATTACAGATGGACGTCGCAGGGTCGGCAGACTGGTAAAACAGGACAGGCAGCGAAGTGTGGGTTAAAAACAGGCTTCAGTGCTGGGAAGAGTGAAAGTGTGTCTGAACACACGGTGCACCGAACACTCCTAACGATGGGCCTGCACAGCCGACCTACGACTAAAATGGGCTCTGAAATGAGCGTTTGGCCAACGGCAGTGGACGTTGGTGCAGTGGCAGAGCGTTGCATGGTCTGGAGAGTCCCGATACCTTCTTCATCAAGCCGATGGGAGGGCGTGCCTTCGTCGTCTTCTAGTGGAACAACTTGACGCGTGTACTGCAGGTCGGAGAGGAGTTGGCCGCAGCTTCATTATGGTGTGCGGAACATTCACGTGGGCATCTGTGTGTACCGTGGAGCTCGCGCAAGGCATCACGATGGCCAAGGAGTGTCACACACACCTTCATGACCATCATGTTTCCTGACAGCAAAGGCATTTTTCAGCGAGATAATGCGGTACGTCAAAAGTCCAGGAGTGTGATGAAGTGGTTCGAGGAACTCAGTGGCGAGTTCCACTTGATGTTCCGGCCCTTCATCTCGCCAGGTCTGAATCCGATCGAACACATTTGGGATGTGATTGAACGTGGCATCAGAGCTCATCGCCCCCTCCCTGGAATTTACGGGATTTAGGTGACTTTTGTATGCATATGAGGTGCAAACTTCCGCCAGCAACTTACCAAGGTTTCATTGCTTCCATGCCACGAGGCGTCGCCGCTGTTATCCGTGCCAAAGGCGGACACACTGGCTATTAGGTAGGTGGTCTTAATGTTCTGACTGATCCGTGTGTGTTCGAAAAATTTACAATTATTAGAAAAGGGACGTGAATGGGAGAAAATATAAATAATGCAATGCTGTCTTCGTGTATTGTTTTCAATCAGTGATAAAATGTGAACATACAGCGTAGTTAAAAACAGTTGAGAAACACTTTAAGAACACTAAATACTTGATGAAAAGAAAAAGAAACACTGACCACGACAGAAGATACATTGACCATTACAAACGGAGCACCGTACACTTTCACCAAAACTGGACAAGGACCGCCCTGGGACGGTAGACTGCAGCTGAAAAAAAGGGTGGGTTTGGAGGAAGATAGGAGAGTGGTGGTGATGATGAGGACTGAGGTCTGGTAAGAGGTGGGGACGGATGTGAGGGACAAGGAAAGAAGGGTAGCTGATATGGGGATCTATAGATTGGAGAGGAAAAGGGGGTAGGGGTGACAGGGAAGGAGTAAACGAGAATGTATGATAGCAGGGAGCCCTTGGAGGGTTGAGGTGGATAGGATAAGGAGGATTCAGAGGATTCGGAGTTGGTAGGACATATATTTCTGGGCGGAGTTTGTGGTCCGAGAGAGGGAAATGGTTGAAATTTGTTTGAGAGAGAACGTGGAGGCTGTGCAAGTGAAGGGTTGGTGAGATGTGTAGATAGAGGCGCGGCAGTGCACTAGTGTTAGAAGGACAAGCAACACAGTATGACTGTTGGAGTCGAGTTTACAGATGGTGTAGGTTATTCGGAGGTGTCCAGCGTGAGTGAGGAGAGGTGGGAATCTGATGAGTTGGAAAGGATTCTTGGTGCGGATGTGGAAACAGAGGCGGAGAGCATTGCATTCGAGGTTCCAGAGGTACTTCAAGAACGTACGAGGGGCAGATATCCGCGCAGTGCCTACATAGCAAAGGACGGGGCAGATCAGGGATTTGTACATATGAAGGACAGTTGAAGGTTGTAGTCCCCATGTTTGGTCCGTTAGCAGTTTTAGTAGTGCTTGTCTACTGTTAGCTTTCTGTTGAGTGGTTAGGAGAACGTCCACGTCGCCCAGATGACGTAGGGAGCGATTTACCCCAGAGCTGGTAAATGATGTAGAGAGTGTTTTTTTAAGTATCTCATATTCTCACAGGAGACAGTGGGGGAGAGTGTTGTAAAGGATGACCCAGAATTCCGTTAATGCACTAAATCACGGAACAATGTAGGTAGAGAGGTAAAAATTGACACATGTGCCTCAAATGACACGGTGTTTTACTCTGAAACTAAAAAGTGGCCAACAGCGTTGGACAGCAACACGGTAGTATCGCCGCGTAAGAGTCGTGTATAAAATGATCTGTAGTGAGAGAGGGAGTCAGATCATCCCAAGACTGGCTGATAAAAACTTCCTGGAAGATAAGACTTTTATACAGGATGGCGCTCCAACCCATGTTGCTACATGTGTGCGAAACGTCTTACGCACGTCGTTGGTGAGGATCGCGTGCTGAGCCGCCACGTTCGTCAGGCTTCACCTTCCAGGTCCCGTGTAGTTATTGGTTGTGAGGTTACCTCAAATCGCACGACCTCATCTTTTTTTTTGAATCATCAGTCTTCTGACTGGTTTGACGCGGCCCGTCTCGAATTCCTCTCCTGTGCCAACCTTTTCATCTCAGCGCAGCAGTTGCAACGTATATCCTCATGTATTTGCTGGATATATTCCAGTCCCTGTCTTCCTCTACAGTTTTTCCATCTAAAGCTCCCTTTTGACCATGAAAGTTATTCTCTGATAATCTTAACAGGTGTCCTACCCTCCTGTCCATTCTTCTCGTCAGTATTTTCCACACACTCCTTTCTTTTCCGATTCTGTGGAGAACTCCTCATTCCTTACTTTATCAGTCCGTCTAATTCTCAACGTTCTTCTATAGCACCACATCTCAAATGCTTAGATTCTCTTCTACTCTGGTTTTGTCACCTTCCATGTTTCACTGCCGTACAGTGCTGTACTCCAAACATACATTCTCAGACATTTCTTTCTCACATTAAGGGCTAAATTTGATACTAGTAGACTTCTATAAGCCAGGAATGCCCTTTTTGCTACTGCTAGTCTGCTTTCGATATCTTCCTTGCTCTGTCCGTCGTTGGTTATTTTGCTGCCTCGGCAGAAGAATTCCTTAACTTCATCTACTTCGTGATCATCAGTTACATATCTCGCTGTTTTCCTTTCTGCTACTTCTCATTACTTCTGTCTTCCTTCGATTTACTCTCAATCCATACTGTGTACTCATTAGACTGTTCATTCCATTCAAATTTTCTCTACTTTCGCTGAGGACAGCAGCTTCATCAGCGAGTCTTATCACTGATATCCTTTCATCTTGAATTTCAACTTCACTCTTGTACCTTTCTTTAATTTCCGTCACTGCTCCTTCGACGTACAGATTAAACAGCACGGGCGAAGGATTACATTCCTGTCTTAACCATTTTCAATCCGAACAGTTCGTTCTTTGTCTTCCACTCTTATTATTCCCTCCTGGTCCTCGTACATATTGTATGTTACCGATCTCACGCTAAAGGTTACCCATATTTTTCTCAGGATTGCGAACATCTTGCACCATTTTACATTGTCGAACGTCTTTTTCCAGGTCGACAAATCTCATGAACGTGTTTTGATTTTTCTTCACTCTCGCTTGCATTATCAAGTGTAACGTGAGAACTGCCTCTCTGGTGCCTTTACCTTTCCTAAAGCCAAACTGATCGTCATCTAGCGCATCGTCAATTTTGTTTTACATTCCTCTGTCTATTATTTTTGTCAGCAACTTTGATGCTTGAGCTGTTAAGCTGACTGTGCGATAATTCTCGTACTTGTCGACACTTGCAAACTTGAGAAGTTTGTGAATGATATTTTTCCGAAAGTCTGATTGTATGCTGAGAAAGAACATCCTACGGCAATTTCTCACATACCTACTGATACGCTGTAGTGCGCTGTTCACAACATTGGCCCTCAGCTACACGTATTGTTGTTGAATGTCGGCTGACGTGTTGAGCATTTGTTATAAAGAACATAGTCTTCGTCGTTATGATAATTATTGCTTTTGTGTCATATGACGCGTCGTCTGTTGAACGTTTTGTGCAGTTTTTTGGTTTCCATAAAACCCGATGTCATTTCAAGCATGTGTCAATTTTTACTCCCCTACCTACATTATTCATGAAGTATTGAATTGTCAAATGTTAACGGTCTTTTGGGTCACTCTGTACTTTGAGGATAGGCACCTAAATGCATCATGCGTCCTGTTCGGTGTTTCAATCTAGTAACCTGTTTTTAGTGGGCTAGAGACTGCTGTAAGCAGTTTCCATAACTTCCTACTGTTTTCATTGTTATGAGACATGAAGTGCTGTTCTGTGCAGCGTTTCTAAATATTTTCGTACCTACAACTGTAAATGTTGCATAATGTATTAAAGCTATTTCGAAGATCCTAACTCTTCAGTTGCATAATTTCGTGGTGAGGAAAGTTCTATATGTTTTTAGAACTAGTTATATGGTCGGTTAAGCCATACGTTCACTTGGTCGTGTACCAAACTGTAAGCTGGCACAGAAGGAAGTCTTCTGCAATGGAATATGTGATATTTGCAAATTAACTGAATTTCTTTAACGTGTTAACGATTTTACCTATGTCGAAAATGTAATTTTGAGTCATTTTCCAATAGCATCTAGTTCAAAATTTATTTTATTTCTAACTAGTTTTTGATAATACTTCTAGTTAATTTGATTTCACTTCCAGATTATTGGTGTGTTGTAGAACAATAAAGGAACAAGCAGACTGTTAATAGAGTAATGACACTTATAAATTTCTATACAATATTTGCTCCTACATACGAGTACATCGCCATATTACACCTTTGAATATTTTTTCACATTTAGAAAAACCTTATTTCTGCAAAGTAATTTTTGTAATTTCACAAAAAGACTACAGCACGCAAAATGTGAATGTCATCGTTTAAAAACGGAATAAGGAACTATATTAAACTTCTATTACACGGCGGGACAGAGGCAAAAGTCTGCGAATTGTTCCAGGTTCAACACACTCACCCACTGGTCAAAATTCGAAGAGAGTTCCATAAATGTAAGTCTAGAGATCAAGGCAGTGGCTCCTCATTTGTGAAGAAACTGCCGATCACACAGCATAGAATAGTTAGGCAGTATCTGGACAAAAACAAAACAAAATGTCAACAGTTTTGCAAGCATCATACCCACCGGAGATTTCCCTTTATTTCGTTTTCCTGTTTTCTAGAACGAAGCCGGAGTTTTCGGGACGTGGATAAATCGAAGATAAATGTCTGAAACCGTAACTTATGACGAATTTAAGAATTTTTTCCATCGAAGGGTTGAAGGGCAAGAAGTGGGTTAAGTGCGACAGAAATTTTTTGAATGTGATGTTATTCTTTAAATCTTGCGTGCCATACAAAATTTGTTATCCAGTAACTCTATTTCCGTGCGGTTCTTTTCGGTGTGTTGTCGTGTCACATGTCGTAAAACTACCGCCGTTTCGGCTGCTATGGCAGGGGCTCCCTGACCTGAAAAGGCTGCCGAGACGTCTTAGTTTTATCACCTACGATGCTGGCACGCACCCAGAAGTGTCTAATTGAAATGGGTTCTATTCAGAAAAACCTGCGCTCTCAAACACTCTGGTTAGTCATCGTTTCCTCCTTGTATGGCTTTTGCGAAATCCCTTACCCTGCAAAAGTTGCGTCATACTGCGAAGGAAAGTGATGAGAGAGATCCACAGGAAACTGTGCGGCCAGAATGAATTTTCACTCTGCAGCGGAGTTGGCGCTGTTTTGAAACTTCCGTGAGTACCGTAATCAGGTAGCTTGTATAAGTTGTTTAGCACGACAACGAATGACAATTGTGTTGCCTTGTGGCGCCATTATGTACAACATGATATCGACTGTTATTTGTCGAGGGTATTCAAAGTTGCAACAGCTACATTTGGAAGTTTCAGCACCTGGGTTATCCCTCGTCTTCTGGCAACTCTAGCTTTGTACTGACGTGAGCTACACACTCCACTAGTTGACCATTCTCTTTGGCCAATGCTGTCTCTGCGTAAATCAACTACGCTGGCGGAGTCTCCACGTGCTGTCTTTAACGTTCTGTATCGCTGTTTCCGACGCCCCTTCCTCGTCAAAGATTCCTTCAGTAGCCAATGTCTTTGGCATGCAATGATGGTAGCAGCACCTTTGAAGTTCATACGCCATCTGTTTCCGTTAGGCACAGACAAGGGTCCCACCAAAGCATTACGTAAGGCAGTCTCAGTATTTGCCACATGTTCCTAAACGGAGGGCCAGAACGCAGAGGGGCGAAATGCTACGAGACCCTGCGACTTCAACGTGACGCCTTAACACTGCACAGTGTAATTAATAATGTATGTCCTATTTATAGTATAAGGAATGTTCAAGCACTTCACGAGACATTCGTCATTCGATATGGCCACAGCCTTCTTATTCATAATGCATTTTATTTTGTAAAACATCTTTTTCGTTTTTTGGATGTCTTTCCACTTTGCTTATATTTCAAAACGAATTGCGCTAGACATAGAATGTGGGTTGTCTTTCACCAGTAGTGCTTTTACCCGACAACCATGTATACAATCCTCACTAACCGACTTAGAACTTTAATTTGTTCTCCTCGTTGTTACATGCGTTTTATAGCACCCGATTTCATTTATTGTACTTCATTGTACCGTTCCTCACACAGAAGTTTTACTTCGACTGACTATTGTGTACTCTTATAGTTGTGCCAAAATCAACTGTACCAAAAGAGAAGGATTTATTTAGTATGAAAGCTTCTCATTTAAGCTTCCATGCCTCAAATATCCCATTCTATCGTCTATTCTTTGGTTTTCACCATTTTGAAGAAAAATTGTTGTGCAGAGCAACTACTAATTCAGCATCTGACGAAATTGATACCATTTGAAACGTTCCACAGAAAACAATTATAGTTAGTACATAGGAAACATTTCAGTCCATAATATTAAAATTTATTACGACAAACCTTCAAGAACCTCTTGCGACTGAAACCCATCACCAGATACTCACCTGTAACAGAAAGAAAAGACATAGTGAATAGATTTTTACTTGTAGGAGTAAGAGTGTAGCGTAGCTTACACATAAATTTCAAACTTCTCAGCTAAATATGGAGTTGATGATCATAGCTAGAAACATAGCTGTTTTGAAGCAGTATGTAACTATGTATAGCGCTTACTAAGCCTGTAATTGATCGCACATTTGGTTTTTGTGAACTGCCGCATATCCAACGGTATTAAAGTACATTTTTGGGACAGACATTTGAATGTTCATGTCGCGATCAGACGTTGCCAAGTCACTGAAATAAATAAGCGGAAGAATACCTCGTTGTTAAATCGGGGCAGTGTTCCTTTTCAGATAAAGGTGAGAACAGGACTTTCCAAACGATAGAACAAAGAAATAAGTTAGTCAGATTCATGTACCATGGATAATTTTGCACGATAGATCTGGAACGAGTCATTTTACTCTCAACAACGCAAATTAATTCGTACATATGGTTACATTCTGGACATTTCTAAGTGTGTGTTTCTTTCCAAACAGGAAAAGAGACATACAAATATTGTGAGTTAGTAAATCTTATCCACAATCTTTTACACATTACAGTAATAGAATTTCTTCTACGGCGTAGGAGTTCTCAAGGACAAACTTTCTTGGTTTGTTTTCAAATTTTAGTTTGCTGTCAGACATTTTATATCAATGGTCAGTGATCAAAAATTTTTGGTTTCAGTACCGTGCACCCCTTTTTATGCTAAAGACAACTTTAATATGGAGTAATGCATGTCAGTTCTCCTTATGGTATTGAAATTCTGCACACCACTGTTCCGTTTGAGCTGCAGTGGATTATTTACAACAAACTTCACGAGAGAATGAAGAATATTCTGTGAAGCAGTAGTCAGAATGCACAACTCCTTAAACAGATGCCAACACGACGATCGTGGCTGAGTCCTATGCATTATTCTTACATCAAGTTTTTTCTTAAAGATGAGTTACCCCAGAACATTATTTCGTATGACATTATTGAATGAAAATATGTAAAATATCTCAGCTAAGTCATTTGTTTTATGTCTGTAAAGAAATGTTATTTATTTCTTCAAAGTTCAAACAAGTACAAGACAGAGACATAGTAATTAAGAATACTGACAACAAAGTAAAGTTGAGCCGTCATCATCTTTAGCAATAGGTATACAAAAATCTGTAAAACTGTATGCAGCTCGGGTCCAGCACTACCATTACATAGAGTTCAACACTCAGTCCTAGTAAGATAACTGTATGTATTGCTGTGTGTGTTTGGAGAACTAATATCTGAATGACAGTTCTTAGGCTGACTACAGAACAATACAGTCACTTTCTTACCCACTCAGTACATGAATGGCACAGAAAGCTGAAATTGGTACAAAGAAACATGCAGCGGGTTGCGGAGTAAACGGCGTGTAAACAATAACTGTTTGCAACGTATCACAGTTGTGTAAGTGAAATCGAGAGAACAAATCGATATAGGACGTTTGTGCTCTATCAAACTGGGGAACATCCTCAAATTGGCCTACCGACTAACTGCAACATGGATGGGACTCCATCCCACAAACTGACACCCGGCGTCTGTACAACACAATGCATGCATGTTTGCGTGCTTACATTCAACATTCTGGCGGTTACACCGATCATTAATGTACCAGAATTTCGCATGTGCAATAGCATATCTCGCGCTTGCATTAACCTGTAATCGTCCAATGTTAATCAACTAAATATGTTACCCAGACACACGTATTTCGGAAATTTCATTTCTCTACATTAATTATTTTTTGTTGGTGCAATTCTCTTCCGTGACTGTGGCAGGAAGAATACACAATTAAATGTTTTGCTGACGTGGGGGTTTATAGGTTGCAATATTTAGTTCACAGAGCTGCCTTATCTCCCATAATTAGTGGCTCCAACACGGCTGGAGAATGAGTTGGACTGACCTTGGATGACGGAGACAAGTCCGTCATTCCACGTTGCTGCAACGCTACGCCAGCTTTCGTCAACCATAGTCTCGCGACGGGGCTTTGTAACTTTTCGGCAACTCGTGACAAGATGTTTTGATTGCGTGAGAGATCAGGAGAACGTGCTGACTACGCTAATACTCGCACACCCACTGTATCCAATAGGCGGTCTTGTGTTATCTTGCTAAAAGAGAACGTCACGGCAACAGCCGGTAAACGTCCTTCCTCCTTCTCATCCGAGTAATTTACACGTCCATCTCACAAACGACCAACATTCTAATGCGACTTCTGAATGAGAAACTCGCTGTGCAACCTTCCTTTACTCACGGAATGTAGACGGCGTTTGAGCTGGTGGCCTGTAATTATAATCATTGCAATATCCAATCAGGTAGTATTCTACATGCGAATCCGATGTTTGTCCCGTGCCACCTTGGTTTTGCAGTTTTAAGGGGCTCCGGAAAGGCTCAAAATCATGAAAAGTTCAATTTTTACTTTTTTGCGTTTTCTGAATCTGCAGACTATTACCTTTTAATAGATATATAATTTATTCAATTCTGAAGACTACAACTATTTTTAAATTTTTTTAAAATGTGTTCTACATGGGCGTGACCCACTGTGGCGCTGTTAAACTGCTGTCAAATGGTGTTATTATTAACGTCCGTGTTCATCAAGTACATTTTAGTGATGTGAGATAAAGTATGTGTTGTGGCTAACCTGTGATGGTTCAATATATATCGCTGGTGTGATTGTCGATTGTTTCACGTTTATTTACTCTGTCGCTATCTCGAAAATATTCGTAATTAATTCTGTTTCTCGAGTCTCTGTTTTGTTGAAGTATAATAATGAGTAAAAGTAAAGTTATTAGAAATCCTCTGAAGGCTTTTAAGGAAAGGAGAAATGTTGGAAAGCCAAAGGTATGTGTTATTACTGTAAACAATAAAGACGATAACCAAGTGAGTGAACCTAACCTCTCAAGTACACCTGCCCATAGCAGTCAAAGTGGGAAAGAAAATACTTCACAGAAGAAGCTTGGTTCAATGAGTGAAAACTATGAATGTTTTATGGGCGAATCGGATGTGAATGAAATATTTGATATGTCGGTTCTCAAAGGAATTTTTTCAAACTGTGTAAGATGTATTCATTGTAGTGAAGTTGGTCTGGAACTCTCCATAATAAAGCACGTAGGACTTGCTAGTGAAATACAACTGAAATGTGATAAGTGTTCATACATGACCACCTTTTGGAACAGTGTTGCAGTAACTGCAACTGAAGAAAATGGTAGCAAAATCTACGATCACAACAACGAGCGATGCTTGCTTTAGACAAGGAACGCCTTCGGGCTGCAGACAGGGCTGTAAAGAGTCTACAAATACAAGCAAGAGTAAACAGGAGGAGGAACAAGAGGAATCTGGAGGAGGAGTTTGCAGAGGATGAAGATAATCCATCCTATGGACCTGGAATGCACTAAAAAGTTAATCCAATCTTTGTCGCTCGATTCCCAAAACTTTTATTTTCTCATACTAATTACATGTTTTCTAAGGATCTTCCAAACATATTTGTTTCAAACTTTCAGTAAATGTTACACAGTACCTTCTGCATAATTTAACACAGCCTTTTTCCAAAAAACTGTATATTTTTGAATATATAAATAAAAAATTGCAAAAAATGTTGTGAATTTTCATTACAATTGAAAAAAAATCATCTTTAATAACTGAACTAAAATTTTGTTAAATCTCTGTGTTCAGTTGTAGCCCATATTCCAATAAATAATCTGTAAAAAGTTCAACTTCCTACCTCAAATACTTTGTGAGGAAAGATGTAATTTATAAGCGTTATTTTAACATTGCAAGTATAGGGCGTTCCGGAGCCCCTTAATGGACAACACTGTAGTTGTAGGCTGCGATCTGTGTTCTAGGAAGACTGTAGCTCCGATCAAAAAGCGTAAGGTGAGGCGTTCCCACCCCTACCCCATCCCCACCTCGTTCGAGTTAGGAACGAAGTTATTCACCGTTGTAGAACACGAACACCCGGAGAGGCGTGGGAACGACGCGAGTCTGGCTGAAAGCGCGCCGGCTGGGGCCTCCGCTATGACGCACCGCTCATGTTCCCCATGCCAGTTGGCCGCTCCGACGTCCAGAGAAGCGGCGGGTCAGGCACGAATTACTGAAAGCGCTAGCGGGTCGGGGCTGCTCATTAATTGCCAGTACGCTCACTCCTACGCGTCGCCTCTCGGCGAGACAGCGTTTTGTTGTAGTTTGATATTACAAAATGAGTTTACAGCGAAAATCGAGACATGATATAAAACACGTCAAATAAATTAATTGAGGACGGACAAGCATCTGACGCGGCTCTTTCTTTTTTTTCCCCGTTTTTGTCGAGATTAATCACGCGGTGTTTACCATTCGAGACACGCACGGGCCCGCTCGGGGAGCCAGTTACACGGGCCGTATAGTCGCGCGCACTCGCAAATGTGTACCCACCAGAGTTTGATCTGGAAGCCAGGGATCGCCACAGGATAGGCGATCTGTCCCGTGGACGAGGACGTTGCTGGCTTATGGAGGCATCAAGTAACTTGCCTCTCATTTTTTACTGCCTGAGGTGATTCTTTGATTTAGGACGGTTGCCTGAGGATTCTACTCGGAGTGCAGGTCCAGAGTACGGTATTATTCTTCTATGACGAACAGTTTTCATTCGTGGATTAAAGTTCGTCTGAAATGCTACTCTCGCAAAATTGGCAGCGTTATCTTGTTTCAACTATAAGGTTTCAAAACGTAAATGTGGTGCAGAAGTATGAGTTTTATCATCGAAACGAACTTGGATCAAATTAAAAAATAATATTATGATCAAAGACAGAATGATGCAGTAAAATTAACTGTAGCTTCAAAATACGTTCCTACAGTCCACAACAATGATACGCCCCCTGGTCGGTTGAATGGGAGTAAGGGGCAAAACAGCAAGGTCATCGGTTCCTCGGTCAGTGGTTCTTTCATCCGGAGGTAGTGACGTCCACCAGGGAGTCACTGTAAGCAATACTGATCCCTGAGCTGGCTAAAAATGGTTCAAATGGCTCTGAGCACTATGAGACTTAACATCTGAGGTCATCAGTCCCCTAGAACTGAGAACTACTTAAACCTAACTAACCTAAGGACATCACACACATCCATGCCCGAGGCAGGATTCGAACCTGAGACCGTAGCAGTCGCGCGGTTCCGGACTGAGCGCCTAGAACCGCTCGGCCACTCCGGCCGGCCCTGAGCTGTAAAACCGATTTATGGAGATGTAGAAGTACATGGATTGGATCGGTATGTAGGTTAGAACAAAGTGGTCTCTCAGAGCTCACCTGCGACGGATGAACCAGATATTCCTGTCATTAATCCCATGATGACTGACTTCAGAATTTCAAAATGTTGAGTACGTGTGTATGTGATAATCCACTTCTCCTTCGAATCAAGCATATTGTGGAATGTTTACTTCATCATCAGTGGTGGGCTCACATTATTTACCAACATCTTATACAATGGTCAATATCAAGCCATCTCGCATAGTGTGAAATGGAAGACAACCCTTGTGGTATCCTTTTTGATCTCTATCGACCAAACTTTTTTAAAAAAAAACTACGCAAATTGAAGACTCGTAATGATTCATAATATTCAAAAGCGAATGTAACGTAAAAAAGGCTTTTTTGGATGAGTCATATGATATTAGCTCGAACATTAAGGTGCAGAAGAATCTCGTCTTTGATGTATCCTCGTCGCTCGCGAAACCACGAATCTCTGTATATATGGCGCGTCATTCAGCAGATTCCTGGCTACCGCCGTAAGATGAATTAACAAAATTTTCGAGCGACACGTCGTACCGTTATTCACGCACACTGAAATAGTTTTTGCATACTCCTAAGGTAAGCAAAACATCACAGTATGAACGTATGACGTTCACATAATATGAAGTTGTTATCTGTTGTTTGTCTGCGGCTCAAGACAATATGAACAGCCGGCCGAAGTGGCCGTGCGGTTAAAGGCGCTGCAGTCTGGAACCGCAAGACCGCTACGGTCGCAGGTTCGAATCCTGCCTCGGGCATGGATGTTTGTGATGTCCTTAGGTTAGTTAGGTTTAACTAGTTCTAAGTTCTAGGGGACTAATGACCTCAGCAGTTGAGTCCCATAGTGCTCAGAGCCAGCCACAATATGAACATCACCGCTTTAATGTTAAAGATACGAGCGACGTATCAACATGCGAGAAAACGTACAGCGCCAGGAGAAAATCACAGTGACGCTTTGCCATGCCATCCAGGGCGGATGTTCCGCAACTTAACATTATTCTTTCCAGCTCGACTGTACTGTCATGTAGCTGGTTTATTGACAGCGAATGTCAACGCATGACGGAATTCAGATAGTGCACGTACACAGTCCTGTTACGCCCAGTTTTCGCTGACGGATGACAAAGTGCCAAAGTGTTCTGTTGTCTCATTGATTAAGGCGTCTATAGCTGCCATGTCTTGTACAATACAAGTCCTGAACAATTTAAGCCTCATTATTTCAAATAAAATCCTCAAACTTCCGACACCTGGCTGTGCCATCGCCATCAGGAGTGAAACACAGTAGTTTTACCCTTCAGTACGATGGCCAAAACAGCTGTCGAACTCGAGGATTTAAGTTGCACTGCCGAGTCTTGAAAATCGGGAAGATCGTACTCCAGCGTGCCTCCGCAGCAGATCGAGGAAATATAACCCTGTAACATTGATGTTATTTGCGGCCCAGTATGGATTTATGTAACCGATTAAGTGAAATATGTAGAACAGTTGTTAGTATTCTAGGTGGTCTCAAAAATGGCAGAGTGAGCTGGTGATCACGTCGTAACCTCGCAGAGGTTCACATCTAACGAAGCCGGCCGGAGTGGCCGTGCGGTTCTAGGCGCTATAGTCTGGAACCGCGCGACCGCTACGGTCGCAGGTTCGAATCCTGCCTCGGGCATGGGTGTGTGTGATGTCCTTAGGTTAGTTAGGTTTAATTAGTTCTAAGTTCTAGGCGACTGATGACCTCAGAAGTTAAGTCGCATAGTTCTCAGAGCCATTTGAACCACATCTAACGAAGCACGCTTTTCTCAGTTTTGCTGGCGTTCGCATGTGAGTTTGGTTCACAGTATTCGTCTAGATATCCTTATAATTTGTTGGGCAGTCATGTTATGTGGGACTTTTCACTACAGAATGTGATGGTCTCCTTTTTGTAAAGATGGTTGTAATAACTGTGCGGAGAGCATTTGGAACTGAGGTACCTACCTCGAAACTATTAATGGTTTCAAAAAACTGTTTAGCATCTGTAGCTGTGGAAATATCTTTTTCTGTTCTGCGCATTATCCAGTACTTAACTCTTTCTCAAGCTGGCAGCCATATTGACATTGGGTAAAACATTGAGCGAGGACATATCAAGAGAGACAGTGTGTTGCTGCGAACGATGTTGAGGCCTTAAGAACGACTTAGCCGCTTGCTAGGGAACAGCAGTCTGGTCATTAACACACATGTAAGGAAATATAAACAAGCGATGTCACTCGAGTGGAGCATGTAGCACTTTCTCCAGCGTACAGACCGGTTTACCAGCTATCAACTGAGCCCCAACGGTCTCCGGCCGTGTCTTCCGTCCGTGGTCACATATTTAACAGCTAGCGAGCTCGATCGCCTACCACCATCTACACGGCGGCCAAAGTAAAACTGACCCGGAAACTGCGCACCAACTGCCTACCTCAACTTACGCGACAGCTATTCAACGTGTTGATGAGTGTTTCCCGGTGCATGTACTCTGAACCAGGTTTCAGCTGAAGAAAAGGAAAACTGAGGATCCAGAAACCAATGAGGAAAAATACTGATTCGTTTAATTTCTTCAAATGTTTCTCAAGTACAGAACAAATGTAGTAAATCCATAAATATGTTCACTCTTTCACATACTTCACTCAATATTTGCAACAAAATAGTATAAAATAGAGTGTTAAGCATACTCGATGGTTTAAATAGTCACTAATGTTAGGACAGAAGTTATAAGTGATAAATTGACGTAAATAATGAAATCTTGGAAAAATGGAAGACCTCTGGCTGTATGCAAACTCTTTGGGAAGTCGTACTGTTGTAATATCTTTGAAACCACACATTTTTACTTCACATAAACAGACAGTGTCAATGATGGTTTGCGTGTGGTTTTCTGCAGAGCGGAGGAAGCACAGTACCTGCAAGCTGACAAAAAAGTACTGTTTTCTAACATTAGCATGTGAAAAATCATAAACTGATATATTCCGCTTTTCCGGTTTCTGTAAAACCACGAAACGACGACTGCGGGGCAAGAGAAGCAGAATAACACAAACGCAGACCTCACACAAAATTCCAATGCAAATATTTGCATTTGATAATAAGAATAAATTGTCGAAACTCGTCGTGATATGCATTAGAAAACGTAACTGGTGCAGTATTTTATTATTTAAATCATAAACGACACAGCTACAGCTTTCAAGAAATATCGATTATGATGAATGAACTTAAAACAAATTTAATCTTAGAAAGTCTTTTTGGGATGTATTTGGAGTGTAGTCTTACAGAGAAGGGCAACGTGGGCGATATGCAAATGAGACAAGAAGAGAATAGAACCTTTTGAAATGTGGTGTTACAGAAGAATGCTGAAGATTAGATGGGATACCGAATAATTAATGAGTCGCTATTTAATCGAATTGGGGAAAAATAAGTTTATGGTACAACTTGAACAAAATAAGGGATAAATGGTTCAAATGGCTCTGAGCACTATGGGACTTAACTGCTGTGGTCATCAGTCCCCTAGAACTTAGAACTACTTAAACCTGACTAACCTAAAGACATCACACACATCCATGCCCGAGGCAGGATTCGAACCTGCGACCGTAGCGGTCGCGCGGTTCCAGACTGTAGCGCCTAGAACCGCTCGGCCACCCCGGCCAGCAAAATAAGGGATAGATTGATAGGATACATCCTGAGGCAACAAGGAGATGGTAATGGTGGGAAGTGTGTGTGTGTGTGTGTGTGTGTGTGTGTGTGTGTGCGTGTGCGTGTGCGTGGAATGAGAACAACAACAATAGCAGTAACAACAACGTCATGTGCAGAATGTAAAGATCTCGAAGAAACACGTAAAAGAGGTGTTCCAGATTTTAATGAGCAGACTGTCTTTAGTTTGCACTTGAGCGACACCAGCTAGGTAAGGAAAGTGTATTGGTTCATTATTTATTTTGCATTGAATGTGTGTGTTAGAAGGTAGTTTCTTCTGTTTTTCTCACGTGGCACGCGAAGATGCTAGCAAAGTAATCGAACGGTGTTCACCAGCGCAGCAATCGACAGTGCGGGTCACTAAACAAAAGGACGCCGACGGATCGCGACAGCGGGAACATAGTGTCATCACCACCAAATCACGTCTATACATTCCTATTAAATGGGTGTTGGAAATTGTTTAACATATAATGTGTTATTTCACAAGAGCCTATCAACACGCAAGGAAGAGATTCTTCGGTTTAACTCATTTCTGAGTAACGGTGAAAAGACTATGAGTGATATATATTTAAAGGAAAAGACTTTACGTTTTATTTTTGTCGACCAGTTAACTGTCCTTTGGAAGTTATTAGCGAGGAGCCTATTTTGGAAGATATTAGGCACGTCGCTACATACGCTGGAAGTTTCATCTATGGACAGTAAATCAAAACTAACTTGACTGAGGAACAGTGTTTGAATCATAATTCTGGAAAAATAGAAAGAGGGAAGTCTTAACTTTTTTTAACAACCCTGTGAAATAGTTTAAATTAATTCCTTGACCCGAAGTGTGTCTATGGTAACTCAAGAGTTAATATCAAAACATTGCGGTTATGTGAACTTTATATCAAGTCATAGAATCTGTGGTAATTTCTCAATGATGTTTAAGTCAACAAAATAACTTTGAAGAATAACAGAACATACATTACCATCGGATGCATCAATTAAAACTTTGGTAGAATTACAGTCTGAAGGGAGATACTTAGTTTTTACGCGGCAGCACACAGAAACAGAATCTGTAGCTGACAGAATTCTACGGCGCGATGTGTCATTGTTTGTAATACAGCTAATGTAATTCATTTTACAAGTCCGTCTTGATCACACAAACGTTCATACTTCACCATTACCGGTTTCGGCTGCTACTATCTTCAGATCATAAAATTTTGTAAAGTAAGTATCAACGTCAAATTATACATGTAGGTACATAGTAAGTAATTACTATATAACTACATGTATAATTTGACGTTGATACCGGTAATAGTTAAGTCCAAAAGTTTGTGTGATCGAGGCAGACCTATAAAATCAAGTGCCACAATATGATCACGGACTCATTTTCAGGCTTCATGTCTTCAAGTAATAACAGCTAATGGAATTCTTGGACTACAGAGACGAATTCTATGAAGCATTAGAATCAGTCCCTTTTCGGCTGGGCAAGCTAAACGATCCTGCTGTACATAAGAAGATATAGTAATCCATTTTCCATTGTGAAGACCATGAAATAAATTCGAAGAAATATTTATATGGAGTATAGTTGTCCCACCGATTAGTCACACATCTAAGAATGTAGCTAGCATAGATCCTGAGAAATCAGTACCCAGAACAACCACCTCTGGCCGTAATAACGGCCTTGATACGCCTGGGCATTGAGTCAAACAGAGCTTGGATGGCGTGTACAGGTACAGCTGCTCATGAAGCTTCAACACGACACCACAGTTCATCATGAGTAGTGACTGGCGTATTGTGAGGAGCCAGTTGTTCGGCCACCATTGACCAGCCGTTTTCAGTTGGTGAGAGATCTGGAGAATGTGCTGGCCAGGGCAGCAGTCGAACATTTTCTGTATCCAGAAATGCCCGTACAGAACCTGCAACGTGTGGTCGTGCATTATCCTGGTGAAATGTAGGGTTTCGCAGGGATAGATGGAGGGGTAGAGCCACGGGTCGTAACACATCTGAAATGTAACGTCCACTGTTCAAAGTGGCATCAAGTGCGAACAAGAGGTGACCGAGACATATAACCAATGGCACCCAATACCATCACGCCGGGTATACTCCAGTATGGCGATGACGAATACACGCTTCCAATGTGCGTTCACCGCGATGTCGCCATAGACGGATGCGACCATCAAGATGCTGTAAACAGAACCTGGATTCATCCGAAAAAATGACGTTTTGCCATTCGTGCACGCAGGTTCGACGTTGAGTACACCATCGCAGGCGCTCCTATCTGTGATGCACCGTCAAGGGTAATCGCAGCCGTGGTCTCCGAGCTGATATTTCATGCTGCTGTAAACGTCGTCGAACTGTTCGTGCAGGTCGTAGTTGTCTTGCAAACGTCTCCATCTGTTGACTCGGGGATCGAGACGTGGCTGCACGATCCGTTACAGCCATGCAGATAAGATGCCTGTCATCTCGACTGCTAGTGATACGAGGCCGTTGGGATCCAGCACGGCGTTCCGTATTACCCTCCTGGACCCACCGATTCTATATTCTGCTAACAGCCATTGGATCTCGACCAACGCGAGCAGCAATGTCGCGATACGGTAAACCGCAATCGCGATTGGCTACAATCCGACCTTTATCAAAGTCGGAAATGTGATGTTACGCATTTTTCCTCCTTACACGTGGTATCACAACAACGTTTCACCAGGCAACGCAGGTCAACTGCTGTTTGTGTATGAGAAATGGGTTGGAAAGTTTCCTCATGTCAGCACGTTGTAGGTGTCGCCACCGGCGCCAACCTTGTGCGAATGCTCTGAAAAGCTAATCATTTGGGTATCACAATATCTTCTTCCTGTCGGTTAAATTTCGCGTCTGTAGCACGTCATCTTCGTGGTGTAGCAATTTTAATGGCCAGCAGTGTAATTATTCATATTACGACAACCGTTGGATAACATCGTTGCCGCTTATATCAGGACGTACCCTACCTGAGATGCAGGTAACTGAAGCACAGGCGGGCTTCTCGCGGTCCAGATAATGCAAGCGCCGCATACTCGGGAGCGTTCCGGCCAAGTTGCGACGCGAAACGGTTTCGGTATTTCGTGCCACTGTAGCGTCGGTGCGAAATGGAGCAGAAGGTGGTGCGTGCCGTGGGCGGGTTATTGCAGTCTGAGGAGCACAAAGGGGTGGAAATATTCCGCCGCCAACTTGGTGGGGAAGTTCTGCTTACGGGCCGCGCGCATAGCTCACCAGCCTCTCAGGCGGGCGTATCGGACATTGCTGATGCTGCCGCTGCTGGTGCGGCATCTGTTCACTGTGTGAGGGGAGGCCAAGCAAGACGAGGCGCCCGAGCACGGATTCGAGAGGGTTCTTTCGGCGGGCATCCCAGTTATGTGCGCGTTACCACCGCCCCCGCCACGAGACTGGAGGGTTTCTTCATATATTGAGGTACATCAATGTGCGTCCAGTAGCACGCCTCGGCCAGACACCAGCTCCGCAACTCAGCAAAGGTCGCACACGGGTCCAGTATCTCGCTACCGAATTGCGGAACTTGCCT
Source organism: Schistocerca piceifrons (assembly GCF_021461385.2). Lineage (NCBI taxonomy): Eukaryota > Metazoa > Arthropoda > Insecta > Orthoptera > Acrididae > Schistocerca > Schistocerca piceifrons. The sequence continues at coordinate 636,059,602 of NC_060141.1, forward strand.
TTCGGTAGAGTCTGAAGTGTTATTCCCCTCTCTTTTCTTTATTTTTACTTTACGCTTGTAATTTAGCAGGGGGTTGATTTTCAGATGGATTATTAAAAAATTGGCCAAGTGCGAGTAAGACTCGAGCACTGAAGGTTCTGTACAAATTTAGCTCCATCCTGGGTATCCAGCATCTCAGCGACTTTTTCTTTTATCGATAATGATACTGGCAAGACGTTGGTCCCGGGGGTTCAAGACCGTATCAAAATCTCTACAGTAGTTCCTCAGGCTAGCCCGGGTATACAGAAAGAAGAGGGCAGGATACTTCAGTTTATATATGTAGAGAGAGAGAGAGAAGATTTAATAAAACAGTTTTATTTACTTACTAAAACATGACTACACCTTACATTTTAAGTTTGCATGAAATAATGTTCTTCTATTACACTTTTGACACATGAAGAATCCAATGTATGTCCAAATGGGAAAATACAGGGTGATTCAAAAAGAATACCACAACTTTAAAAATGTGTATTTCATGAAAGAAACATAATATAACCTTCTGTTATACATCATTACAAAGAGTATTTAAAAAGGTTTTTTTTTCACTCAAAAACAAGTTCAGAGATGTTCAATATGGCCCCCTCCAGACACTCGAGCAATATCAACCCGATACTCCAACTCGTTCCACACTCTCTGTAGCATATCAGGCGTAACAGTTTGGATAGCTGCTGTTATTTCTCGTTTCAAATCATCAATGGTGGCTGGGAGAGGTGGCCGAAACACCATATCCTTAACATACCCCCATAAGAAAAAATCGCAGGGGGTAAGATCAGGGCTTCTTGGAGGCCAGTGATGAAGTGCTCTGTCACGGGCTTCCGTTGATCATCAACTGACGCTGACGCCTAGTCAACAGCGCCTCAAGCGAACAAATGTACAACTATATGAAACTTTATAGCTCCCTTAATTCGCCGACAGATAGTGCTTAGCTCTGCCTTTTGTCGTTGCAGAGTTTTAAATTCCTAAAGTTGTGGTATTCTTTTTGAATCACCCATGTTTTACGTGATATAATTACAGATTAACACGTTTCAGAGTTTTTGAATTTATTTGTACTGTGAAACCTTGCTTCTTGCCGAATTTCATAATTATATGTCACACATATATAGGTTTTGATGACTGAGTTTGCGAGTAACGAAGTATGTGACACAAATGACCGAATTTGTAGACTACATTGACTGTGAGGCCGGCCGGATTGGCCTTGCGGTTCTAGGCGCTACAATCTGGAGCCGAGCGACCGCTACGGTCGCAGGTTCGAATCCTGCCTCGGGCATGGATGTGTGTGATGTCCTTAGGTTAGTTGGGTTTAATTAGTTCTAAGTTCTAGGCGACTGATGACCTCAGAAGTTAAGTCCCATAGTGCTCAGAGCCATTTGAACCATTTGAACCATTGACTGTGAAGCTTAAACTTCTACATCTCTAAGGAACCTTAGACCTTAGTATGTGACAAATTTGAACTTGTTACGCCAAACTGTTATAGAGAAAAAGGAAGAGACGAACAGATAAACGGAAAAAAATGACAAATTTTTTTTCGGTTCCTTTAATTACAAACTAATAATTTTCGGATTATTTTCGTTTGATTGTACTGTGAAACCTTGCTTCTCCCAAAATTAATAACTGTAGGTCAACGAGAAGTACCCTACAGCTTTCGATGAATGAGTTTTGGAATATCAAAATATGCGAGATAACTGGCCACGTCTTTTGATGGAAGTCACTTAGAACTTTAAAATTTTTACACCTCCAAGGGACAATAGACATAAATATGACATAAATTTGAACTTGACGTCAGTCAGACAGACAGACGGACAAGATAACAAAGAATCCGTTTTTACGGATTGAGGCACGGCACCCTAAAAAGTGGCAGATGTCTGACATGGGCAAAGATCGACAGTATCATTGTTCGGAGAGTAGTTGTTGGTTGTGAGCCTTCGACGGGTAACCCTCGAGATCTCGTGACATTCACGGGGTTACGAGTGTCAACAGCTGCCGAACGAGCGTGATGGCTGTTACACGTTGTGGTGTGAAAGTGGTTGGGCGTTTTGCCCATATGGGCTGCTTGGAGGTGCAAGTTCTGTGATATCGCTGGGAACAAAATTTGAAGGGAAGCAGCGAAGTTGTGGAACCCGCTCCCTCGTATTGTGTACCTGATATGAAGTAAGTCGTCGTAATTGTGTTTGTTCAACGACACACTCACAGCCATTTAAACTTTATTATTATGGTGAGACTTTCATAGTCGAGCCTTGAGACGGTGTGGAAGAGTTCAGTTGGCTTAGTTAAATGGTGGCCGTTATTTGAAAGTTTTCTCAGAAGTTTTACTAGTGCTTTGTGTCTCTTGCATTCAAATTATTTTATGTTGCCGTTTTTAAAGCCTGCACTCTATTAATACAGTTGTCCATGTTTGAGTCAATGGTTCTGCCGAGCGTTTCTATGTTTCAGAGTTATTGGAATGTCTTTGGATTCGGGCAGAAACTTATGATTGTGCCAGTGACTTGGCGGGGAGTGAAATGTCATCCGAGGTCTAGGGCTGGCAGTGTTTAAGAACCTGGCCACTACCCGGAGTTGTTCACATGTCGCCTTACAAAGTTTAGTATTTATCTTCCTTCCACCAAGGCGGTTTAAGCTGGTGGGTATATAAATACGTATTGTATGTAACCTGTTCAAAATCAAATGGTTCAAATAGCTCTGAGCACTATGGGACTTAACTGCTGAGGTCATCAGTCCGCTAGAACTTACAACTACTGAAACCTAACTAACCTAAGGACGTGACACACATCCATGCCCGAGGCAGGATTCGAACCTGCGACCGTAGCGGTCTCGCGGTTCCAGACTGTAGCGCCTAGGACCGCACGGCCATTCCGGCCGGCGCTTATTGCATTAGCGACCAATTGAAGTGACATTAGTTTTCTATTGCAATTTCAAATACCTATCTGAAGGTTGATTGTTATGTTAGGTACTGCACGTTTGATTTATATGGTGTCAGGGACCTTAAGTCATTGGGTGAGGACTGACAGATCTTTTCACGTAGTATCTAGATTTTTTAGTTTGGGTGGGGGGGGGGGGGGGGTTAAAGGAAACTAAGTTCCTTAATTCTGTTCATTGGTTAACTTGTAATATGTTAACAATGAGTATATATATATACTCCTGGAAATGGAAAAAAGAACACATTGACACCGGTGTGTCAGACCCACCATACTTGCTCCGGACACTGCGAGAGGGCTGTACAAGCAATGATCACACGCACGGCACAGCGGACACACCAGGAACCGCGGTGTTGGCCGTCGAATGGCGCTAGCTGCGCAGCATTTGTGCACCGCCGCCGTCAGTGTCAGCCAGTTTGCCGTGGCATACGGAGCTCCATCGCAGTCTTTAACACTGGTAGCATGCCGCGACAGCGTGGACGTGAACCGTATGTGCAGTTGACGGACTTTGAGCGAGGGCGTATAGTGGGCATGCGGGAGGCTGGGTGGACGTACCGCCGAATTGCTCAACACGTGGGGCGTGAGGTCTCCACAGTACATCGATGTTGTCGCCAGTGGTCGGCGGAAGGTGCACGTGCCCGTCGACCTGGGACCGGACCGCAGCGACGCACGGATGCACGCCAAGACCGTAGGATCCTACGCAGTGCCGTAGGGGACCGCACCGCCACTTCCCAGCAAATTAGGGACACTGTTGCTCCTGGGGTATCGGCGAGGACCATTCGCAACCGTCTCCATGAAGCTGGGCTACGGTCCCGCACACCGTTAGGCCGTCTTCCGCTCACGCCCCAACATCGTGCAGCCCGCCTCCAGTGGTGTCGCGACAGGCGTGAATGGAGGGACGAATGGAGACGTGTCGTCTTCAGCGATGAGAGTCGCTTCTGCCTTGGTGCCAATGATGGTCGTATGCGTGTTTGGCGCCGTGCAGGTGAGCGCCACAATCAGGACTGCATACGACCGAGGCACACAGGGCCAACACCCGGCATCATGGTGTGGGGAGCGATCTCCTACACTGGCCGTACACCACTGGTGATCGTCGAGGGGACACTGAATAGTGCACGGTACATCCAAACCGTCATCGAACCCATCGTTATACCATTCCTAGACCGGCAAGGGAACTTGCTGTTCCAACAGGACAATGCACGTCCGCATGTATCCCGTGCCACCGAACGTGCTCTAGAAGGTGTAAGTCAACTACCCTGGCCAGCAAGATCTCCGGATCTGTCCCCCATTGAGCATGTTTGGGACTGGATGAAGCGTCGTCTCACGCGGTCTGCACGTCCAGCACGAACGCTGGTCCAACTGAGGCGCCAGGTGGAAATGGCATGGCAAGCCGTTCCACAGGACTACATCCAGCATCTCAACGATCGTCTCCATGGGAGAATAGCAGCCTGCATTGCTGCGAAAGGTGGATATACACTGTACTAGTGCCGACATTGTGCATGCTCTGTTGCCTGTGGTTCTGTCAGTGTGATCATGTGATGTATCTGACCCCAGGAATATGTCAATAAAGTTTCCCCTTCCTGGGACAATGAATTCACGGTGTTCTTATTTCAATTTCCAGGAGTGTATATATATATATTTGTGTAACTTGTATATACTACAATGTGCCTGCCGCTCATGTTTCCTGGTTTCAGAAACGTTTATAGTGGTCGACGCGAGCAAACCTCGCCCCGCGAGCTTGCAGTGTGACGGAAATCTCAGGATTTGAACTCAGGTCCGTCCAGACCCCGTTAACGCGCGATTTCTCTATTTCATTCAACAAGAGGCTTGTTTTAGGCAGAAGATTTCCTACTGCCCAAAGCTGAGCGTAAATTCACGTCTTTGGATCTTGTGTTTGTAAAATCGTAACAGGTTAACGTTTGTTCCTGTCCATCACATGTTCATCAAATTGATGTTTTGCCTTAAGCTTGCATGAAGTTAGAATCTTCCGCACGTTGAGTGTAGTAGAATGCTAAGTGTAAACAGAACAATTAATAGTACCCTTCAGTTGAGATAGCATCAAATTAATTTTACCTTTTCAGTAAGTGTAAAACTGACAAAGGAACCTCCCCATCGCACCCCCCCTCAGATGTAGTTATAAGTTGACACAGTTGATAGGCCTTGAAAAACTGAACACAGATCAATCGAGAAAACAGGAAGAAGTTGTGTGGAACTATGAAAAAAATAAGCAAAATATACGAACTGAGTAGTTCATGCACAACATAGGCAACATCAAGGAGAAAGTGATCTCACGAGTGCCGTGGTCCCGTGGTTAGTGTGAGTAGCTGCGGAATGAGAGGTCTTTGGTTCAAGTCTGCCTCGAGTGAAAATTTTAATTTTTTATTTTCAGACAATTATTATCTGTCCGTCCGATGCGAGGTAACTGCGCCGTAGTATGGGGACGCTACACCTAAACAAACTTCGAAACACAAGACGTCAGTCGACTACGACGCACGGAAGAGAGAATATTCCTCCTAACGAGGCTCCCTGGCTGGCAGTTGACTGTTCGCTACTTTGGACGAGAGTGCATTAAATACGTGAGATGTATTCCGTGGGCAATATGAATCCAGCAAATATAGCGGACGGACGGACAGATAATAATTGTCTGTAAATAAAAAATTAAAATTTTCATCCGAGGGAAGAGTTGAACCACGGACCTCTCGCTCCGCAGCTGCTCACGCTAACCAAGGGACCACGGCGCTCTTGTGCCCGTGTTATCCTTGATGTTGCATATGCTGCGCATGGACTACTGAGTTTGTATATTTTGCTTATTTTTTTTCATAGTTCCACATAACTTCTTCCTGCTTTCTCGATTGATCTGCGTTCAGTTTTTCAAGGCCTATCCACTTTGCCAACTTATAACTAAATATGAGGGGGGTGCGATGGGGAGGTTCCCTTGTGAGTGAGAAAGGCGATAGCCGACATTGTAAACATTTGGTTATCTATTTCATCTACTATTTTGGTGTGACGGTTAATATTGTAAATACTAATTGTGGAGAGGGCCTTTATAGGCAAATGTTGTTAATTGATTATTACTGCTGATGAATTCATGCGTATGTGTAATCAATAAAGAAGTGTTGCTACTACAAACTGGTATACAAGGTTAGAGTGTGCAATCGCCACACCAGATTGCTGTAGTTGTTGGCTTGTAGCAGACCACGGAACGCAGAGGCCGCAGACGACGTTGCGTCGTGTGTGCACGTAGAGGCGGGAGCGGCAACCTGGCGGCGCGTGCAGGCCGGCCGAGCGCCGTATCTCCTGATTCCGGGGCTTAGGCCGGATTCGGTTACAGCAGGGGTCTGCGGGAGGGGGGCGGGGATGCCGTCCCCACCCCACGGCCCGCACGCGCTGCCGTCGAGCGCTCCTCATGCCGCGATCCTCGCAATCTGCCCCAGATGCGCTTCCTCCATTTTACCTCTCCCATCAACATAAATTCTTTGATCCCGTGTGGTGACAACTCGTTCCTCTCGCGCCCCTCAATTCAATCGCAGACGACCGTTCGAATGGCCTACTCCTTCAACCTGCTCTGACGTCGCTCCGTACATCTTTCTCGCTCCGGGTACCAGGTAAGGCTCACGTGCTATTTCCTGTTGAGTCATCAGTCTTCTGACTGGTTTGATACTGCCCGCCACGAATTCCTCTCCCCTAATCTCTTCGTCTCCTCAATTATTTATTGAACGTACTGCAATCTCTGTCTTCACCTACAGTTTTTACCCTCTACAGTTGCTTCTATTACCAGTGAGGTATTTCCCTGATGCCTTAATACATGTCCGTTTATCCTTTCCCTTTTTTTTGTCAGTGTTTTTCATATGTGCCTTTCGTCGCCTATTCTACGGAGAAGATCCTCATTAATTACCTTATCAGTCCATCTAATTTTCAGTATTCTTCTGTAGCACCACGTTCGATTCTCTTCGGTTCCTTTTCTCCCGCCACCCATAATTCACTCCAGACGTACATTCTCAGAAATTTCTTCCTCAACCCCTATGAGTGATGCAGTTCCCTTCTCTTGGCCAGGAATGCCATCTTTGGCTGTGCTAGTCTGCTATTAATGTCCTCCTTGCTACGATCGTCATTCGTTATTTTGCTTCCAACGTATCGGAATTCCGTAACTTCGTCCACCTCATCATCACCAATTTCGATGTTAAGCTTCTCGTTATTCTGACCTCTACTGCTTGTCATTACTTTGTCTTCTTTACTCTCAATCCGTATTCTGTACTCATTAGACTGTTCATTCAATTCAGCAGAGCATGTAACTCTTCTTCTATTTCTTTGGGCTGTTTGGGGGAAAGAGACCAAACAGCGAGATCATCGGTCTCATCGGATTACGTAAGGATGGGGAAGGAAGTCGGCCGTGCTCTTTCAAAGGAACCATCCCGCCATATGCCTGGAGCGATTTCGGGAAATCACGGAAAACCTACATCAGGATGGCCGGACGCGGGATTGAAGCGTCGTCCTCCCGAATGCGAGTCCAGTGTGCTAACCACTGCGCCACCTCGCTCGGTTTCTATTTCTTTCCGCGAAGGAGAAGACTATAGTGCTTTCTCTCCGCATTTGGGCGACGAGGGGTATATCAAACGGCCGAAAAGTGGCACAAAAGGCTCTCTTGTGACTGTATTAAATCTTTAATCAAGACACAATACAGTTGTTGCAGACATGCACTCTAAGACATTTTCAATGCAATGAGTACTAAGAGCACTGTTAGCAAATAAAAGAATGAGGATTGGAGACGATCTCGTCTCGCTTGCAAGCAGAAAATTATAGCACGCAGCACAGCGCTTTCCTCTTTCAGCTTATTATGTTGCAACAGCATTGTCACTGGCAGCTACAGGACAGAACTGAGCGGCTGAAATAAATAAGAAGAAAACATATTCTTGAGATGTAATGAATAGTCACAGTGAGTGGGAATTCCCGCGACAAAGTTACTCTCATTTAATACTGTGAATGCTGAAAGTTCCCGTCATTAGAAATTTCTAAATTAAATAATTTTCCAGCATGAGATTTTCACTCTGCAGCGGAGAGTGAGCTGATATGAAACTTCCTGGCGGATTAAAACTGTGTGCCGGACCGAGACTGGAACTCGGGACCTTTGCTTTCGCGGGCAAGTGCTGTACCATCTGAGCTACCCAAGCACGACTCACGCCCCGTGAACGTTGGAACGTAGGAGACGAGGTACTGGCGGAAGTAAAGCTGTGAGAACTGGGCGTGAGTCGTGCTTGGGTAGCTCAGATGGTACAGCACTTGCCCGCGAAATTCAAAGGTCCCGAGTTTGAGTCTCGGTCCGGCACACAGTTTTAATCTGCCAGGAAGTTTCTAAATAATTTTCATTTTATTAGATATTTTCCGCAATTTCCCACCATTAAACATTTTTCATTAGATATCTTCACATATTACCTACTCATGTCACTATTTTTCGCGTAGAATAACACGTGCTCTCGAACAGGATTACCGAACACATCGGACGGATGGGTCCACCTTCCTTCTGATCATCCCTCGCCTTCAACATCCCGCGAATAGAAATGCTGTAGAGTAGTTCGCTTTCGGGCACTGGCTGCTCAGTGGCGCGGAACAACTGACGAATAACAGGTTTGCGCGGGAGTTTAAAAGCTGAAATTTCAGGTCGTAACTGCGTACTGTCAGCATTACGGCGCAAATTTTCGCGCAGGATCGATTGACTGATGGAGCTTATATCTTGGAAGTGCGCATTTTTCTCCTTAAAATATGAGGTCAAGCAGGTAATGTTTGCTTGTTAGTGCTACCCACCCCATCTTCGCATGGGAAGCACTTTATATGAGGGGTGTTCGAAAAGGAAAGACCGATCAGTTGCGACATGGAAGTCAGTCAAAATTAAAAAAATGTTTTACTTGCAACAGTTAGCTACACCTTCCACCTAGTCTCCGCTCTGGCTTAGACATCTGTCGTACCGTTGTTTCAGCTTTTCAGTACCCTTGTCGTAGAATGCGAAGGCCTGTGTTTTGATCCAGTTCTCTATGCTGGTCTGCAGCTCGTTGTGTGGCCAAAATGTTGTCTTTGCCTGAGTGGAGATGAATATTAGAGAGAGCCACGTCCGGGCTGTATGGTGGGCTATTAAAGACTCTCCACCAAAACCCTGCAGAAGCGTCTTCGTTGCCGCTGCAGTGTGTTACCGAGAACTGTCAAGAAGAAGGAGATGCATGACGGTTACGGTATGTGGGTTGCATGGAAGCAGGTGAAATCTTCCGGCTGGCACCCATACTTACTGGGAGACATTACCTTCTTGGCATCTTTACTGTGCTCACTGCACTCTCAGAACTGAAAACAGTGATGTGACGCGATCGACGGGCATTCTAGAGAACTGCCGAGAACATCAGTGCACTGGATTTTCCATTTCGCGCCCGATCGGATGTAGCTTTCCGAACAGCTCTCGTAACTACTCCCAGTACCCGATGTATGGGACACGTTCTCTGTGGGACGTGTTGCTGTACAGTTATGCCCGGGCACCGGCGTGCCGACCAGGTAGCACTGGGGCGTGCAGTGGCTGCGGAGAGGTGAGGGCACAACGGCGCAGCCGCCTATCAGCCCGGCTTCGGCCTTACTAATGGAAAGCCGCGGCGACCGACCGCCCCTCGATAACGCGCTTTCTCCCGGCGTGCTCCACGGATTACAGCAGAAATAGCTCAGCAGGCCGCGCCACGCAACCGATAAAGCAGTGCGCTCGCGCCCGTCTAATCCCACCGTAGCCGCCCTGGCCCGGCCACACCGACACGACACCGCTGTTGGCTACCTGTGTGCCAGCGCCGCTCAGCTTGAGCCCCCCCCCCCCCCTCCCCCCACCCATCACTTTCAGTGGCAAGCGTGACATATGGCGTAGTTCCTTCCGTATCCGTGGCTCCATTGGTCTCAGCACATTCTCGCTGACGCTGTAGAATGCGCCGCAGAAACTTTTCCTTGTCACCGTACAGTAACTGTACAGGGCGTTTCGGAAATACTTTTGATCGAACTTTACTGTGTCCACGATGCCTTTAGAACACCGCTGCAGGCTTCGTAGACATTGCTGAAGAAACAGCTTTTAAATGAGTGATTTATTCCACCGTAATTAGTGTCGGGTTTGGGCCCATCGTCTACACGTACATCGAGTAATTTCCAGGGTGGAACCGTACCTTTCAGGTAAGTACTACGGCGTACTGGTGAGTGTTTGTGCGTTTGTGTCCACAACGGAGAAACAGCTTCATTCGACAAGCAGTGCTGCTTTTGTACAGTGGTGAATGGGCTCTCTCGCACGATCCTTTTCGGGTCGCCTTTGCACTGGATCATGTTGTGATGATGTGACTCTGTCGACATAAAAGTTTCCTGGGTGCGATACCGCGTCATAAGAGCCCAGAAGAAGGCTGCTGAAACCGTGGCCGAAACGTTGGTTTTTCTCCAGAAGCAGTAGTTTTATACATCATGACGCGGTACCACAGCCATAAAACTTTAATGTCGGCTGACTCTGGCCGCGGAAACCTACGCAATTAGATGTGACTCTGGTTTGGAATCTATTTTACGGTACGTTGTAGTCACGTATTACTGACATTTACTGTGTAGTCATGTACATCTACATGACTACTCTGCAGTTCACTCTTAAGTGCCTGGCAAGGGTTATTCGAACCACTTTCATAATTTCTCTACCGTTCCATTCGCGAATAGTGAGCGAGGGAACCGATCTTTACAAAACTGCGTTACGTTATTGGTTGAGACGGGCCCGCGAATCTGCTGCGTCGAGCTCTCTGTAAGGATCAACCTACCATACAGTATACGCGAGTGAAGTATCGGACGCTAAGGTAGTATCATATAGTTTAAACCCATAGTTCTTTCCGGGCTGTATGCCGTGGATTCAACCTTAAAGTTCGCTGCAACTTTGGAATATACATTAAAGCAGTTGACTTACTTCTCCGCCAGCTGTTAGATATGGTGCTGGTACTTTAAAGGAGTAAATTAAAGCTGTAGAAAGTATCTGGTGGAACAATGAATGTTTCAAAGTACTGTCTTTGAACAACAGAACTGAAGGGTGTGTAAAATTTTAAGAAAGGTGGAATAATTGGCATGAGGGATTTATCATCATCACACCGACAAAAAAAATGGCTCTGAGCACTATGGGACTCAACTGCTGTGGTCATCAGTCCCCTAGAACTTAGAACTGCTTAAACCTAACTAACCTAAGGACATCACACACATCCATGCCCGAGGCAGGATTCGAACCTGCGACCGTAGCAGTCGCACGGTTCCGGACTGCGCGCCTAGAACCGCGAGACCACCGCGGCCGCCATCACACCGACAGCTCACACTGATGGTTGTCGCGCATTGACTGCGGAATGACTGGTTACAAGATGGACTCAGAAGAACAGCGTGACAAGAAAACAGTAGTTGAGTCGGCGTAAGTTGGTCCCCGATAGCTGCAGCTCAACCAGTAACGTAACGCGAATTTGTAAACATCTCTATGGCTGCGCCTCGGTGTTGTCACAGCTATATAGACGGCTACCGTTTTCGCCTGCAATCGTTAGCGCTTCGCAGTTCAAAACTGGCAAATGCGCTACGAGCTGTCAGCGATCTTCTTACGCCGTTTCGACTGTAGGCGCGAGTGCCTCCACAAGAACTAGACAAGGAGAAGATGGCAGATGCTTTGACTGGTTTTGGCAAATTGTCGAATGACAGCTCAAATCCAGGCAGAGGTTACAAGCGGGGTGTCACCACGAACTGTCAGGAAGCTGATTGAGCTCTCGAATTGCCATGTGTCACTTACAGCTGACATGTTACCACAGATGACATGGTATAGAACCAGAGTCAATTGGGTAGGTGGAGTCTCGCTTATGTGTGCAGTGGTCAGATCGACACCAATATTTCTGTAGACCACCTGGAGGAAGGCCACAAGGAGAAACGATTCACATGTCGCGGACTCCTGGAATCATGGCGTGGATAGGACTGATGTTTCGCCAGCATGTCACAAGAATGGTAAACCTGTTGTCATGATCAAGTGGCTCATTCCAGCAGGATCTACATCTACATCTACATCCATACTCCACAAGCCACCTGACGGTGTGTGGCGGAGGGTACCTTGAGTACCTCTATCGGTTCTCCGTTCTATTCCAGTCTCGCATTGTTCGTGGAAAGAATGAATGTCGGTATGCCTCTGTCTGGGCTCTAATCTCTCTGATTTTACCCTCATGGTCTGTTCGCGAGATATACGCACGAGGGAAAAATATACTGCTTGACTCCTAGGTAAAGGTATGTTCTCGAAACTTCAACAAAAGCCCGTACCGAGCTATTGAGCGTCTCTCCTCCAGAATCTTCCACTAGAGTTTATCATCTCCGTAGCGCTTTCGCGATTACTAAATGATTCTGTAACGAAGCGCGCTGCTCTCCGTTGGATCTTCTCTATCTCTTCTATCAAGCCTATCTGGTACGGATCCCACACCGGTGAGCAGTATTCAAGCAGTGGGCGAACAAGTGTTCTGTAACCTACATCCTTTGTTTTCGGACTGCATTTCCTTAGGATTCTTCCAATGAATCTCAGTCTGGCTTTACCGACGATTAATTTTATATGGTCATTCCATTTTAAATCACTCCTAATGCCTACTCCCAGATAATTTATGAAATTAACTGCTTTCATCTACATCTATACTCCGCGAGCCACCTTACGGTGTGTGGCGGAGGGTACTTATTGTACCACTATCTGATCCCCCCTTCCCTGTTCCATTCACGAATTGTGCGTGGGAAGAACGACTGCTTGTAAGTCTCCGTATTTGCTCTAATTTCTCGGATCTTTTCGTTGTGATCATTACGCGAGATATATGTGGGCGGTAGTAATATGTTGCCCATCTCTTCCCGGAATGTGCTCTCTCGTAATTTCGATAATAAACCTCTCCGTATTGCGTAACGCCTTTCTTGAAGTGTCCGTCACTGGAGCTTGTTCAGCATCTCCGTAACGCTCTCGCGCTGACTAAATGTCCCCATGACGAATCGCGCTGCTTTTCGCTGGATCATGTCTATCTCTTCTATTAATCCAACCTGGTAAGGGTCCCATACTGATGAGCAATACTCAAGAATCGGACGAACAAGCGTTTTGTAAGCTACGTCTTTCGTCGATGAGTCACATTTTCTTAGAATTCTTCCTATGAATCTCAACCTGGCGCCTGCTTTTCCCACTATTTGTTTTATGTGATCATTCCACTTCAGATCGCTCCGGATAGTAACTCCTAAGTATTTTACGGTCGTTACCGCTTCCAATGATTTACCACCTATGGCATAATCGTACTGCAATGGATTTCTGCCCCTATGTATGCGCATTATATTACATTTATCTACGTTTAGGGAAAGCTGCCAGCTGTCGCACCATGCATTAATCCTCTGCAGGTCCTCCTGGAGTACGTACGAGTCTTCTGATGTTGCTACTTTCTTGTAGACAACCGTGTCATCTGCAAATAGCCTCACGGAGCTACCGATGTTGTCAACTAAGTCATTTATGTATATTGTAAACAATAAAGGTCCTATCACGCTTCCCTGCGGTACTCCCGAAATTACCTCTACATCTGCAGATTTTGAACCGTTAAGAATGACATGTTGTGTTCTTTCTTCTAGGAAATCCTGAATCCAATCACAAACCTGGTCCGATATTCCGTAAGCTCGTATTTTTTTCACTAAACGTAAGTGCGGAACCGTATCAAATGCCTTCCTGAAGTCCAGGAATACGGCATCAATCTGCTCGCCAGTGTCTACGGCACTGTGAATTTCTTGGGCAAATAGGGCGAGCTGAGTTTCACATGATCTCTGTTTGCGGAATCCATGTTGGTTATGATGAAGGAGATTTGTATTATCTAAAAACGTCATAATACGAGAACACAAAACATGTTCCATTATTCTACAACAGATTGACGTAAGCGAAATAGGCCTATAATTATTCGCATCTGATTTATGACCCTTCTTGAAAATGGGAACGACCTGCGCTTTCTTCCAGTCGCTAGGTACTTTACGTTCTTCCAGCGATCTACGATAAATTGCTGATAGAAAGGGGGCAAGTTCTTTAGCATAATCACTGTAGAATCTTAAGGGTATCTCGTCTGGTCCGGATGCTTTTCCGCTACTAAGTGATAGCGGTTGTTTTTCAATTCCGATATCGTTTATTTCAATATTTTCCATTTTGGCGTCCGTGCGACGGCTGAAGTCAGGGACCGTGTTACGATTTTCCGCAGTTGCTGACCTGCTATATTGTAGCTAAATGATAAAGGATCATTCTTGCTATGTATTCGCAGCACATTACACTTGTCTAAAAATGGCTCTGAGCACTTTGGGACTCAACTGCTGAGGTCATTAGTCCCCTAGAACTTAGAACTAGTTAAACCTAACTAACCTAAGGACGTCACACACATCCATGCCCGAGGCAGGATTCGAACCTGCGACCGTAGCGGTTTACACTTGTCTACATTGAGATTAGTTGCCATTCCCTGCACCATGCGTCAATTCGTTGCAGATCCTTCTGAATTTCAGTACAATTTTCCATTGTTACAACCTCTCGATATACTACAGGAATTATATTAAAGCAAAACATGCTCACTGCAGTCCATACCACAAACGCCTTGGTCCTCGAGTGGTCTGTCCGTTACCTTATTTGGAACCCATGTAGCATCTGTCCAATGTGAGCCGGCCGCTGAGGCCGAGCGGCTCTAGACGCTTCAGTCCGGAACCGCGCTGCTGTTACGGTCGCAGGTTCGAATCCTGCCTCGGGAATGGATGTGTGTGATGTCCTTAGGTTAGTTAGGTTTAAGCAGCTCTAAGTCTAGGGGATTGATGACCACAGATGTTAAGTCCCATAGTGCTTAGAGCCATTTGAACCATTTTGAATGTCGCGCTGGTGTTTCACGGTACAGCGTTTTCGATTCCCGTCAGTGAATTTGGAAACGGACCAACGATGCCAAACACAGAGTGGAGGACCGCGTTGGTACGAGTCAGTGGTGCCTCCTGTGCGGGGTTCGCGGAGTGAACAGGGCGGCGTCGTGGCGTTCCTGTGGCGTCGCTTCGGCCGCAGGAAATTCGAGCCACGGCCGCGGCTACGGCTATGGCGCGTTTTCGGCGAAGCCGCGCCTTGTCGCCCCATCTCTGCGCGTCTAGGGTTTCCGCGGCCGCCCTGACAAGTGTCTTGTATTACTGGCGCGCCGCGCCGGACAGGACCGCCGCCTATTGGTTCGCGAAAATAAAGGAGCGGGCCGGCCTCACACTGGGACGCTCTCTCACGACCCGAGACGCCGTATCCGTACTGGGATGTGTCGGCTGCCCACTGTTCCGTGGGGGACAATAGACCGCTCCTGCCAGCCACCGTGAATGCTTACTGCCTACTTCCGCGTGAGAACGCAGCCTCCCTCTGCGTACGTCTTCAAGATACGGTGTCCCGCTCCTTCTTACGCCATACGACTTTCAGCTCCATCTGCTCCAATTTTACGCCAGGTGGCTCGACTTGGTAACGCTGTTACACAATTGTAACCTTCCTCATCTTGTTCAAAACTTCGGTGAACTTCAGTAGATTCCAACTGTTCTATGCCTCCTCCTTCTTACGTTATACTCCAATACTCTACTACAAAATCGTTCAAATAGCTCTAAGCACTATGGAACATCTGAGGTCATCAGTCCCCTCACCTTAGAACTACTTAAACATAACTAACCTAAGGACATCACACACATCCATGCCCGAGGCAGGATTCGAACCTGCGACCGTGGCAGCAGCACGGTTCTGGACTGAAGTGCCTAGAACCGCTCGGTCACAGCGGCCGGCCTATACTACAAGAATCAATATTATTTCAGCATTGCTTCAACTCTCGCATAAATGCACAACATGTCTAATTTATCTGGTTGGTGCCAGTCTTTTAAAATGCCCCATATTTCAGCCCGCAATTTTTCATATTCGAATAAATGTTAGTATAATTATTAGTGTCTTTATTTGCTCTTAGACTGTGTATTGCTTGTTCTTCTACCTAAAATAGTGCTTATTACCTATAATTCCCTCTTTTGGGTTTCTTCTATGTATTGCTCTTTAAAATAAGTGTTTAAGCCCCACGAACACACTCTACTTCGTGACTATGATGCAGTTGATACGAGGCGCCACTGGCGGCAGTCGCTTCTCTGTATTCATTTAAGATATCTGCGATCGCCACTCTGTATTGTGCGGCCGCGGTTTTCCTCTTTGGTCGCTTTTCCACTATTTAATCGCACGACGCTGTGGCTAGAGGGCTGGTTTTGGTCTGTTGATTGGCGCTCCGGTCTGCAGTCTTGTTGCGCATCTCTGCCTCTTTCTGTCACGGGGGCAGAGTGGCTGTGGACAGAGACGTGCGTGCGGTCGGAAGTGTGTACTGCCTCTAGTCAGAGGCGATGGTCTCGTCTGTGCTCCTAAACGATGTGAACCTGTGAAACTGGCTTTGGAATCTATCAGCCTGCAACCGGATAAGCTACAAAATCAAACTGTGGGAATTATTCACGTTATTAAAGTTCTGCTGTATACGTGTTTATTGAATTTCGTGGTGGCCGAGCGGTTCTAGGCGCTACAGTCTGGAACCGCGTGACCCCTACGGTCGCAGGTTCGAATCCTGCCCCGGGCATGGATGTGTGTGATGTCCTTAGGTTAGTTAGGTTTAAGTAGTTCTAAGATCTAGGGGGCTGATGACCTCAGAAGTTGAGTCCAATAGTGCTCAGAGCCAGATGACTCATATTTTTGAATTTCGTGCTGTTCGCAGTTAACGGGTCTCCCAGTGTTTCGTGTTGACCACTGGTGCACATTTCATTGAACAGTAGTTTGCCTGTCTTGGACGCACTTGAGATACTACCAGGGAGTGTATACTAAGTAGGGGGCTGTGAACTGATTCTGACACTTCTTTCTGCCTTTCGCTATTAAATGTAATTCACCTGCAGTGGCATTTTTTGTAAAATTAAGACATTTATGACATTGTTTTTCTTCTTGTATGTAATTATTATTTAGCATTATAAAACAGAGTATATGTTCTGGTTTCTACACATTCTACAGTGTTCTCATGTTAATGTTTATGTATCGTGGCTTCTGTGCAAAGGCTGTATGAACTGTTGCTGTACACAGTGATTGCAAAACATTTAATTTCGCTGCAAAGGGTAATTGTATTCCTGTTTGGAAATTTTTCTAATGTTTTAAGGATTGTGTTGCTCTGGATACTGCCCAGTTGCTGTGTGGTTTCACGTTGTTGTTTCAGTGGTATAATCAACGGCGCGCGTCGTCCGTTGTAGCTGGTAGTTTACCTGGGAGACGACGCCCTGGCGGCAGCCAGCGAATTGTAACCGATAGCGCGGTCGCTGTGTTTATCAGTAGACTCCACCCCTTCGGCGAATTTAAGTTAAGTATTTAATTATTTTTTCCTGGTGACGCCGAGGCGTCCATCTTTCCTTCTTCACCGTTCCTTTCAGTTTTCATTCAGGCTCGATCTGAGTAGTAGTTTCCGGGCATCTTTGATGTGCAATTACTTGTCACTGAAATTTTGTAATACCTGAAAGATGGCTTTCATAGTACTGGGTTTTTAATATTTTACTTAAAAGAGAAGTTGTGAGTCGGCTGGCTCTGAGCACTCTGGGACTCAACTGCTGAGGTCATTAGTCCCCTAGAACTTAGAACTAGTTAAACCTAACTAACATAAGTGTTATATCCTAGCCAGTAATGCCAACCGAGCCCGCTGCCAAAAGGTTGGCAGCATCAAAGTCCGGACGCCGTCCGCATAAGCAGCGCCAGCGATACAGGAAATCGCCGCAAGTCTGCGCGCGCCACCGCTGGCTTCTGGCTTCTTAAGCGCTGGAGTCGCGAGCGCTACGACAGTTCTGTATTCGCCGCTCAGTTGTATACTCGCCACCGAATTGTGTACTTGCTAGTCAGTTGTGTGTTCATCGCAGCAGAGTTGTTGTTTGTAGTCAGCCGACGCTGACCTATCCGCTCCGACTCGAACTAGACAGATTTCTGTAGACACGGAGTTCACTACTTTCTGTATCTTCGTAATGAAGATAAGTACCGACTTTTATTTAATCAGAGTGTTTGGGTTTTCATCTTTCTGTTTACTGTTCCAGCGGACCGGTCGGCCCGCTATTAAAAGTGTGGCGGTGACTTCGTAAGCCATTTCTACAGCCAAGTGTTTGTCGCTACGAACACCGCCACAAAACTAAGGACATCACAAACATCCATGCCCGAGGCAGGATTCGAACCTGCGACCGTAGCGGTCTTGCGGTTCCAGACTGCAGCGCCTTTAACCGCACGGCCACTTCGGCCGGCTGTGAGTTGTTTCTGCTGTCATGTCTTTAAAGGTGTCCTACTTCTGTGTGAGTTTTTCTCAGTAAACCATTTATTGTTGCATGATTATTACGAATTATGTAGAGAGGGTTTTAAAATTAATTATTGTTTGGGGTGGGCTTTGACGCCCGTAGACATTGTCTGTTAATTAACGTTTAAAATTCTAGGGCAATTATATATATTATTCCGGGATAACAGCAGTTTGCTATTGTCATACAATTACGTCTCAGTAATGTCTCAGGCCTGTGAATTATAGATACCTTTTGCAAATATGAAGTATACGCTTGATATTACTGAAGTATGGGGCGATCTTGAATAATATGAAGTATGTAAGTATAAGATTCGATAGCCAAGATATCTAATTGTAATATTACTTTTCCATGACCTTTTCCGACAATCTAGGTTTCCATCTTCGGATCTAATGCAAATGCACCTCAATGAATCTCCATCTTCTGCACAATGTATCATGACACATCGTAATGAGCCATTCCAGGAACATGAAGAACGTGATACTTTGCAAACCGATGTATCACGTTCTTCATGTTCCTGGAATGACTTATTATGATGTGACACGTTGTATTGTACATATGATGGAGTTTCATTGGGGGATATTTGCGTAAGAACCTGTGATGACAACTTATACTGCAGAAACCGATCATCAAAAATAAATTTTCTGTTAGCTATCTTGTCTGTTGAAGTTTTTGCTTACATATTTTATAAATAGAAAGGTTGTTTACACTTCGCAATGAATAATTTCAAGACTATCTCCTGTTTTATTTTAGTATCACAAATACGAATATAATAGCAACAGCAGACTTAAAAATTATTTGAAACGCGATATGAATATATCTAACGACAATGTTAGTAACAGAATTAATAATTAATAACACTAATTCTAGCGGTACTTCTACGTAGGGACTCAACAATGTAGGTTACACACGTAACCCCAATCTAAGACCATTGCGTGACAAGAACGGCGAATTCTCAGAAGAGAGTACATGTTCCACGTTTCCTGCAGACAGTTTCGCTGCGATACAGAGAACAGACGCATACTCCAAAGATGAAGTACTCGGTAGAGTAGGATTGTTGTGGGCAAAACGTCTAAATTGCACTGTTTCACCGCGAAATTTTGGTAATAAGAATATACGGGCCAGATGCAGTCTTCCACAGCCGTAGTGAAATGGTTTCAAGAATTTGACCGAGGCCACACAGACAAGGATGAAAATTACCATGAAGGAAGGCCATCGATCATAGACAACAGCGACCAGGCAACAGAGGAACACAGAGTGATTATCGCGAACGACAATGCAACATCCTACACGGCGGGCGTAGGACGAGCTTTGCCTCAACGTTTCAATGGTAGACGTTTGGAAGCGTGAGCTATACAGTCCAGATCTTGGACCGTGCGGTTCCCATCTTTTCGGCGAGCTGGAAGACCATCTTTGGGGCGGCGCGGGGAGAGGGAGGGAATATCTTCGAAAGATGAGTTAGTTCTCACAGCGGTGTTCGAGTGCATCCGTAACCAAGGAGAGGATAGCTATCGTTCAGTAACTGGACTAGTGGCAGAAATTTCCGACTGTTGTTTTTGCCGAGACTTGGTAACAATGTTGAAAAATTGTGTCAAGCATCTGTGTTTGAAGTGTAGTGTAGCATTCAACAAACATTACTTGCCCTGCATAATTATGTGTAACTTACTTTTAGAAGTCCCTTGATACTACTACTACTACTACTACTACTACTACTATTGTTAGTAATAATAATAGAAGGGTAATGTAATATAGTCGAAATAAATTAGGCGGTGCTGGCAGAATGAGGTTAGGACGTGAGACACTATAGGCAGTCAATGCCTTTTGCTATCTGTGCAGCAAAATAACTGACGATAAGAGGAATTTATTAATAGCAAATATAAATTTAAGTGATATTTGTCTGGAGAGTAGCGTTGTATGGAACTGAAATGTGAACGGTAAACAGTTTGGATATAAACAGAATAGAAGTTTTTGAAATGTGGCGATGCAGAAAATTGATGGAGGTAAGATGGATAGATCGAATAAGTAACGAGGAGTTACTGAATCGAATTGGGGAGAAAAGAAATTTATGGCGCAACTTGATTAAAAGAAGGGGTCGTTTAACAGTACACATCGTAAGGCATCAAGGAATCGTCAATGTGGTAATAGTGGAGGTTAGTATATGCGCACGCTCGTGTGTGTGTGTGTGTGTGTGTGTGTGTGTGTGTGTATGCGCGCGCCATTAGCAATATCAAGGAATTTCTGTGCTTGTTCTGTCTAGTGGTACAAAAATCGAATAGGTCTCGTACCTTTTTCTTCATAGTGTGAGACCTAAGTTTGGAAAACATATTCACACTGTTTGGTGTACTATATTTGTAGTTTTCTGGCAAATTAAAACTGGATTAGGACACTTTGTCTTCTTCCAACCCTACGGTCTCTGCTTACGCTGCAGCCCCCGCCGCCCCCCCTCCCCCCAAGTGAAAACACCAGAGACCAGAGATACACTTTTCTTTACTCTGCCTCCATCCCCCCCCCCCCACGACACACACACACACACACACACACACACACACACACACACAAAAGAAAAGTTTAGGAAAACTCTTTTGAGACGTTGCCCCCTTCTCACCAAAAACGAAAACATTAGACAGACACCCCTTTCGTTTCATCTTTTGAACTTTAAACTGATTGTCTTCTTGAAATTATTTCCTTTCAGGAAGAACTAAAGTGAAAATAAAAATAATTTTTCTCCAGATCAAAACAGTCTGTTAAAGTAAGTCTTGGAGTTAAGATTCTTGTTTGGAAAAACAGATTTTGTCGACGTTTGGTTTTCTGATCTCTAGAACCTTCTTTGCACTTCTTTATGCGTGCCCGGCCGGTTAGCTCAGACGGTAAGAGCATTGTCCCTGAAAGTTAAGGTTTCAGAATGGAATTCCGGTCCAGCACACAGTTTTAATCTGCCAGGAAATTCCAAAACAGCATTTACTCGGCTGCAGAGAAAGAAAAAAAGACACAGAGAGAGAGAGAGAGAGAGAGAGAGAGAGAATAATTCTCTGTATTAGATTTGATTTTGAAAGGAGTTGTTCCAAAGCGCGGTCCATCCAGCCAGACGTTTCCTTGGCTTCCTTAAATCACTAGAGACGAATATCACGATTCTGGTTGAGCAGTGGTAAAAACTGATGTTTTGAAGAGCGCTCAGCGCTTAATGTAAAGCAGTCGCCCTCCGTTTATGGCGGCGGCGCCGCTGTGGCAATCGCAGCTTTGGTGTCCCCCTTCTGGAGTGAAGGAAAAGTTGCCTGTTCACGTGCATTTAAGGGGCGCTATGAGCTCGGCAGAGTTAGTCAGTCGGAGGCAGTTGGTCAGTCTGAGTGAGTCTGGTTAGTTGGTCAGCCGGGTCAGTGTGGGGCAGTCATTGTCTGTCTGTGGTCCGGAGTGTTAGTATGTGTTAGGCCGCCGGTCTGCTCGAGTTTGTTCAGGCTATGGACATTGGTGGTTGGATTGATCGGTAGGTCGGTCTCTTCCCGGGGCAGGGATGTCGGGTAGCTTGAGGGCATGTTTCCTCTGCAGGGGTGGGTCCGACCGAATGTATCGCTTAGTCAATGTCGGTCTGCCGTCTGGAGTGCCAGGATGTCTGTCGTTCGGATCGACGTTAAGGCCGGTTGGATCGGTCGGTTGGTCGGTCGCGCACTGAGACACAAGATGTCTTGTCCGTCTTGAGCGTCGGCGCATGTGAGGTCGCCACGTGGCAGCCAGTGGGCCGCGCCGTATAGCGAGGGGTAGTGGCTTCGCGGCCGACACGAGAGCAACAGGGGTCAACCCACGACACCGGTCTGGCCGGGGCGAGCTGCGACGCCGCGAGACGGGAGATCGACGCGCCTTCCTGCGTTCGTTGAAGCGGCTGGCAGCGGACGGTTCGGGAGAGCGTTTTGAGGGTGCAACGCCAGGTCTTCGTCAGACATCGCAGTTTATTATAAGTTAAGTGGTTCCTGATGTGTTGTTTCATTTATTTATTAAATTCTACGTGTTTCTTGGTGAGTCTCTCGTCCCCAGTTTGCTCGTCTGTCTCGTCCGCAACTGGTAGGCAGTTGGTGTTTGTCTGTCTGTCTGTCGGTCTGCCCTACGTTAATAGCTGCCTCTGTCATGTTTGTAGGATTCGGTGTTAACGAATTTATTGCTTAAAGGCCGAATTCTTGTAATACGTTTTTATCTTGCCTCTCATCTTGCGACGTGGTATATGTGTAATGTACAGTATGTTATACATTTTATGTAAGTCTGCATTTTATGGGTTTTATTTAAGTAGTAATTTTAGGTTACAAGGTTGCCACCCTTCCACCGTAGGAGTCCTTAAAAAATTGGCCTTTCGGTTGCAAATAATTTGAGTGTTGTACCATTTCCATCCCTCTTACGGGCTGTATAGTTCACGTGTTTGTGTGAGTCGTTAAAATTTTTTTTGTTTAAAGTAATCTGGTGTGTTGCAGATTTGCACCAGTGTACACTTTCAGTGGTTGTTGTGAGCGGTCATGACTACGGTCGTGTTGAAAGGGAGCAGGCAAGCTTCACAGCCCGAAGGCTCATACTGTTAATATTGTTCTTTTTTGTCTCTAAATAAAGTTGTAACTTGACATTTCGAGGGTGCTTTTCTGCTTGTAATTTTAAATCTGTTTTGAAAAAGCTTTTAGGAATAAAATTCACATACGTTAAAAGTAATTTCATTCTCCATCAGTTACTTCCTGGCAACTACTTCCACGCTCACCTAGTGTGATTAAATGGTGTTAATGTTCTTGATGAATCGCTAGTAAATGAAGTAAATTCTTTAAGGAAAGATTTTGAAAGTAAAAAAAAAATTGCAGTTCACTGGTTTGATTATAGCAAGACTAACTTCTGTCACGGTTTCTCTTTAACTGATCTACAGTTTCGTATCTAATGGTCTCGACGTAAACAGGCCATTAAATTCTCCCGTTTCCTCCACCTTCTGAGAACACTGGAGATAGCGACGTCAGTGAGAGCGCCGCCTCTCGCCCGTGAGGCGCCGGAGTAGGGCGACGCGCCGGCGCAATAAATACGTTAGGCCTGCGTCGCCGACCAATTAGGAGCGGTAGTGCGCCGCGGCAGCGCGCCACGTGAATAAGAGACGCCGCAGCATACGTCACGGCGCGGCCGCTTTTTATGCGAAGGGGCTGTCCGGCTGACGGCTAATTTAACAGGCCGCCTGTCCGTTCCGCCTGCTCTCGCGGTCCTGGGGGGACGGCGAACCGGCGATATGCTTAATGGCAGAACTGCGTATGACAAGCATAAACCTGGTGCCGTCCCGAAATCTGAACCCGAGTCCCTTTCTCAAGGCAGACAGAGGAAGGCAAGAGGCACGATCTTAGGACAAGTAGAACTCTTGTACACTACTGACCATTAAAATTGCTACACCAAGAAGAAATGCAGATGATAAACGAGTATTCATTGGACAAATATATTATACTACAACTGACATGTGATTACATTTTCACGCAGTTTGGGTGCATAGATCCTGAGAAATCAGTACCCAGAACAACCATCTCTGGCCGTAATAACGGCCTTGATACGCCTGGGCATTGAGTCAAACAGAGCTTGGATGGCGTGTACAGGTACAGCTGCCCATGCAGCTTCAACACGATACCACTGTTCACCCAGAGTAGTGACTGGCGTATTGTGACGAGCCAGTTGCTCGACCACCATTGACCAGACGTTTTCAGTTGGTGAGAGATCTGGAGAATGTGCTGGCCAGGGCAGCAGTCGAACATTTTCTGTATCCAGAAAGGCCCGTACAGGACCTGCAACATGCGGTCGTGCATTATCCTGCTGAAATGTAGGGTTTCGCAGGGATCGAATGAAGGGTAGAACCACGGGTCGTAACACATCTGAAATGTAACGTCCACTGTTCAAAGTGCAATCAATGCGAACAAGAGGTGACCGAGACGTGTAACCAATGGCACACTATACCATAACGCCGGGTGATACGTCAGTATGGCGATGACGAATACACGCTACCAATATGCGTTCACCGCGATGTCACCAAAACGGATGGGACCATCATGATGCTGTAAACAGAACCTGGATTCATCCGAAAAAAATGACGTTTTGCCATTCGTGCACGCAGTTTCGTCGTTGAGTACACCACCGCAGGCGCTCCTGTCTGTGATGCAGCGTCAAGGGTAACCGTAGCCATGGTCTCCAAGCAAATAGTCCGTGCTGCTGCAAACGTCGTCGCACTATTCGTGCAGATGGTTGTTGTCTTGCAAACGTCCCCATCTGTTGACTCGGGGATTGAGACGTGGCTACACGATCCGTTACAGCCATGCAGATAAGATGCCTGTCATCACGACTGCTAGTGATACGAGGCCGTTGGGATCCAGCACGACGTTCCGTATTACCCTCCTGAACCCACCGATTCCATATTCTGCTAACAGTCATTGGATCTCGACCAACGCGAACAGCAATGTCGCGATACGATAAACCGCAGTCGCATTGGCTACAATCCGACCTTAAGTCGGAAACGTGATGGTACGCATTTCTCCTTCTTACACCAGGCATCATCACAGCGTTTCACCAGGCAACGCCGGTCAACTGCTGTTTGTGTATGAGAAATCGGTTGGAAATTTTCCTAATGTCGGCACGTTGTAGGTGTCGCTACCGGCGCCAGCCTTGTGTGAATGCTCTGAAAAGCTAATCATTTGCATATCACAGCGTCTTCCTTCTGTCGGTTAAATTTCGCGTCTGTAGCACGTCATCTTCGTGGTGTGGCAATTTTAATGGCCAGTAGTGTACCAAGCACACCGGACAAAAAATTAATCACTCTGAAACGGATAAATCTGTTTTAATAGTACCTACGTACAGAATTGTAATGCAATTATTTCACCGTACCCCAATTTAATTGTCTAAAATATCCCTTTGGTTGTTAACATAAGCACTATGATAAACAGTAGAGTTGTATTCTCTAACTTAAGTTCTCCTGTGGCCCTCTGTTGCACGTAATATGATGTTGATAACTATTCCTTTGGATCCGTCTCGTCAGTGCTCGATAAAGCAGATTTTTCATGTAACTCTTCAGGCTTTCCCGGCGAGATCTTGACATGTGGAATAATCGGGTGTACTACCTGAGACAGTCTCAGGTAGCACCTGAAGAAGGCAACGAGTAACGTGGCCGAAATATTGTGCCAGAGCGACACAAAAATCCGGCAGTACACCCGATTATTCCACATGTCAGATATTTCATGTCATACGCGTTTCACTACTGTTATTTGCAAGGCGTCTCCACTGGCAGGAAATATACATCGTGAACATTAATAAAACTGACAAACTGCAGGGACGGATTCCTAACTGGAAATGGAGGAAAAAGGTCTTACGAACATGTGTCTGGAAACGCATCATTGCCACGGTAGTTGGCGTTGACGAATGGAAGTTCCTCTGACCACGTGCCGTGTGTTACTTGTGCGTTGCAGGTTGTGTTGGCGTAGCGTAATGTTACATAAAATTTGCTGGATATTACAAACCAGGGTTTAAGTTTGATTGGCAATTATTGACATGTTTTTATTGAGTTTAAGTATCCTTGAGAGTATGTCAACCCTCATACAGTGCGAGATGCGAACACCCAGAAACGCTTTCGAACATAATCGTTTGATGATGCAGGTATTATGGTGTATGAGGAAGCATAAAGTTGCACAGGAGTACTGACCTCCAACTCTTAGAACACGAAACACTACCCACTCAACGTTATTGTGACTTTGTACACCTTTTCCATTTGCGTCTTTTCAAGTGTGTATTCGGCCCTAACTTGATTTTTATGGATGACAACAAGCCACCGGAGAGCTCTTGGAACGAGAGGATATTCAGTGAACGGACTGGTCTGCCGTTTCCCTGACTTAAACCTCTCCCGAACCCGTGTGAGATGCGTTGGGAAGACGTACTGCAGCACGTCCACGCGTACCAAAGACTATACAGCAGTTGTCATCAGCGCTGGTTGGAGGAATGGAACGCCCTATCACAGGTACTTCTTACCAAACTTGCGGCCAGCGTGGTAGCACATTGCGGAACACGCATTGCCATCCGTTGTCAATACACACCCTACTACAAACCATGTTCCACTTTTTTTTAACGTCCACGGGACCATCATAAAACGCAGTGAATGGAATGTAATTGTCGTCTTTCGATAAAAGGTCCATTTCTGTTCGTCTCATTGCGTACATCTTCTGTGCTATACTGCAGCAGTTCTTTGCCTTCTTTCTATGTATGGGCCAAGTTTCATGGAGACATGTTACTTGGCATCTTTAGAATGTTCATTTCGTCCTTACGTTTTGTGATATCACTGATGTGTGTGTGTGTGTGTGAACAGGTATTTGTTTTAGAATGATTTTGTTTACGCAAATATCTTTTTCATCTTATCAATTGTCTTATTAAGTGTTCCAGAGAGTTTCTGTTCATATGTTTTGTCATTTATCACGTGTTTGTTCTCTGTAATTGCTTTCTAGATATGATAGTTTTCCTACATTGGTGTAATAGATTTATTCTTTCATTACTTTGCGAATAAAGAGGTGGTGGTTGTGGTGGTGGTGGTGGTGGTGGTGGTGGTGGTGGTGGTGGTGGTGGTGAGGTCCTATACTCCGAGGAGCGTAGGGGACGATGCGAAAAACCCACACCGCCCTACTAGGCAAGGTCCTAGGAGAGGTGGTTTGCCATTGCCTTCCTCCGACCGTAATGGGGATGAATGATGATGATGATGATGATGATGATGATGATGACGATGACGACGAAACAACACCCAGGCATCTGGAGGCAGGGAAATTCCCTGATCCTGCCGGGAATCGAACCCGGAACCCTTTGCGCGGGAAGCGAGAACGCTACCGCAAGACCACGAGCTGCGGACTAATTAAGAGGTAGATGTGCTTCAATACAACAATACTCCCTGAATCCGTGCTGACTGTATGTAAACAGACCGTTTGCCTGTAGGTAATTCATAATCTTCGAACACGGTATATGTTCCAAAATCGTATGGCTCAAAATGGCTCTGAGCACTATGGGACTTAACATCTATGGTCATCAGTCCCCCTAGAACTTAGAACTACTTAAACCTAACTAACCTAAGGACATCACACAACACCCAGTCATCACGAGGCAGAGAAAATCCCTGACCCCGCCGGGAATCGAACCTGGGAACCCGGGCGCGGGAAGCGAAAATCGTATGCATGTCTACATCAGTGGTATTGGTCTGTAATTCAGCGGATGGTTCCTAATTTCTTTCATAAGTAATGGTGTGACCTAACGTTGCAGTTTTTAGGTTGGGATCTAATGCGGAACGAGCAATTTTTTATGGTTGATAAGTACGGAACTATTACGTGAGCATAGTTTGAAATCTAATTGGAATACATCTGCACCGGAGGACTTTCTTTTCTTAAGTGATCTAAACTGCTTTGGTATAGCGAGTATAGCTATTTGTAAGTTACTCGTATTGACAGCAGCTCCTGATTCGAGTTCTGGAATATTTACTTCGTCGACCAGACTTTCTGGTGAGGGTTTGAGCCTAGGACCTCTCGGACACATGGATCAAGGCCACGTGAATCAAGGCTCGTGTGCAGGGATCTGCTAGGCGGGAGAATCCGTGGAAGGGAAAAGAACGGTCGTATTTTACGAACGTGTTATGAATGATGACTACGCTCTGCAGCGACAGCGCGTTTCAGTGAGACATCGTTTCACCATTTCACGATATTTGACTTGTAGAAACTGTAGCGCGGGACAAACCAATTGTGGCTGTCTGCGGGCAGCCCCCACTGAAAAACCAGCCACGGACGTCTGTCGGCCCGGCCTGTCGAAGTCGGGCTGCCGTCACTTTTTGTCAGCGGCAGACGGCTCATTACTTATTTATGGACGGGACGTGTTTATCAGGGGGCCGACAGCTCCCCTACAGATAACTCCACGTCGCGCATCACACGCCGAACTGAGCTGAGCCGAGCTGCCACTATCAGGAACGACGGGCGGCGGTCGCTGTGCAGTGAGACGTGAATCAAAACACATTAACACGATGAGAGGCTCCGGTTGTCTGACAAGGAGCTTCCACCGGCACCTACAGCTATCCCCCTGCTCCTTGTTACCGTTTTATCCTCACAGGCAAAAGCGTAATGCAAGAAACACTTTGTTAATGCAAGGCCTTACACACACCACTAGGCACATAACCATTCATATTAATTGATAAGATGTTGTTGCAACTCTTCACACTAGTCCGCCCTGTGCAGGTCTCTTGTCTGCATAACCACTCGCATCTATCTGAATCTAATTATGTGTTCGAGCGTTGATTTCTCTCTGCAATTTTTACCCTCCACACTTTACTCGGCTGCCGAACGAGTATCTTGATGACTCAGGGAAGGGATCCATTAATTTCTTCTCTTATTCAAGTTTCTTCATTTGTTCCCCACTTCGATTTAGTGCACCCTGATTATTTATTCCATATCCCATTTAATCTTCAGCATTTTTCCGTAGCATCAGATTTCCAGCTCCTATTCTCTTATTGTGTGAGCTGATTATTGTCCATATTTCTCTTCCATACAAGGCTAGATTCTAGAGAA
Source organism: Schistocerca piceifrons (assembly GCF_021461385.2). Classification (NCBI taxonomy): domain Eukaryota; kingdom Metazoa; phylum Arthropoda; class Insecta; order Orthoptera; family Acrididae; genus Schistocerca; species Schistocerca piceifrons. The sequence continues at coordinate 636,088,475 of NC_060141.1, forward strand.
ATGCCTTCAGGAGAGACGTAAGTTTAAATTAGATGTTAAATGATACCTCTTGTTCAGAAATGCATTTATATTCTATTTCGAGCATCCTCAGTTATTTTACTGTCCAAAGAACAGAACTGATTTGTCGCTTTTAGTGCATAATTTCCTAATTCCTTCAGCATCGTCCTATTTTATTCGACTACGCTACAGTAGCTTTGTTTTATTTTCGTTGATCGTCTTATAACCAGTTTCTCGGGACACCATTAGCCCGGCTCAACTAATCCTGCAAGCCCTTTTGGCCATCTCTGACTGATTTATGTTACCAGCAAATAAGAAAGGCTTTTTTTTTTAAAAAAATCTTCTGCCTGAACTCTAATTCTCCTTGCAAATTCTTCCTCGATTGCTCAACGTAGACACCGAATAGTATCGTGGATGGGCTACAACCAGATCTCACTCGCTTCTCATCCAGTGCTGTCCTTTCATGTCGTTCGACTCTTAAAAATGCAATCTGGTTTCTGTACAAGTTGTACATTTCGCTTCTTGTGTTATTATCCCTGTTATTCTCAGAATTTCAAAGAATGTAGATTGTTTAACATAAGCAAATGTTTTCTCTAAATTATAAACGCTGTAAACGCAGATTAAGCTTTCTTCAGTCTCTCTTCTAAGAAAAGTTCTAAGGTCAGAATTGTTTTGTGAGTTCTTACATTTCTTCGGAGCCCAAAACATTTCCCAAGATCGGCCTCTACCAGGTTTTCCTTTCATCTGTAAATAATTCCTATCAGTATTTTGCATTCCTATCTTATTAAACTGATAATTTGGTGATATTGACACCGGTCAGCACTTGCCTTTTTTTTGGAAATAGAATAATTACATTCTTGATGAAGTCTATGGGTATTTCGCCTTTCTCGTACCCTACACGCTAGGTAGATTGGTTTTGTTATAGCTGCCTCTTCCAAGGAACTGAATAATTATGAAGGAATGACATTGACTTCAAAGCATTGATTAGTTCTAGTTCTTCAGTGTTCTGTCAAATTCTTCTAACAGTATCATTTCTCCCGTATCATTTTCATATAATTCGTTTTGCCCTTACATAAAATAGTCTTAAAGTTCACGCACTGAAGACTTTCACGATCGTGTGGGCTTGTGGATGATGGCTGCAGCTCTGTGTCATTAAAAGTCTTGTCGACAGAGCCAACAGAATTTGTATGCTGGAGCACGTTGATGCCAAATTAAAACATCTCAAGCAGGCTATCGCGAAAATGGATAGTCAGGAAAAGAAGTAAATAGATCTACGACTATCTAACAGTTGGCCGAAATACATGGATAAAACTCAATGATAGAAGAACATAAGTTTCTCTCCCTTTTACTAAAAAAGTAATTGATCAAAATGGAAAGATTTTACAGAAACGTAAAGATTGGCTTTTAGACCAATAAAGTAAATATATGAGGTATTTCAATTTATAAAGGTTTAATACCCTCTTCTATCGACAGTTTGTGTACGTGTGGTAAGCTTTATACTGGAAGCAACAAGAGAAGCGTGAATACGTGGCTGGACGAACATTAAAGTCCTTGCTGGCCACAGCAAATAGAAAAATCACCTGTAGCAAAGTATGTTCTTTAGTCAGGAAATCATGAAGTTTTCCGAAACCAAAGTTTTACTTATAATAATGAACCATTAACCACGGGTATAAAGAGAAACCAATAAAATACATAAATATCGGGATAATTTTAACAAAAAAATTTCCATAAAAGGTTTTGCCTTTTTTGCTTAGTACATAACTGGCTTGCCATCTGAGCTCTTGACATTCACGCAACTGTCACTCTCTGTTTTAAAGTTGCTTTTTTTAAATTATCCTGTAGGTGGTATGAATCATTCTCTTAGACAAAGGGGAAGGTGGGCTAAAGTGGACACTCTAAGGGAAATTGAATTTCCACTAAACCATGTTTATTAATGGCTTACCTACTGCACATTTTAAATCTACATATTGAAAGGCATTATATCAAATAGTTCTAAGTGAAAAAGAAAATAATATATGTAGGAAGTATATGTACTTTTCTGAAGGCTTACATAGTGGTCATTTTCCCTACCTAAAGGACAGTGGACAGTGCCATTGCAACAGCATCACATGTCTGTTCTGATTTTTTGGCATTTTATGACCTAGCGTCTGAGACAATATCACGTGCCTGTAGCGGATCGTTTCCAAAAGGATTTTTCTATTAGGCCATATGTGACAAAACGGAGATATGTAAGCGTAGGCTCCCGCCCCAGTTTTCTCTGTCAATAAAATTTTTCAGGATATGCTGTCACATTATCAATATATAAAATACACCAACCTCAAGGTGTAGAAGGGTTTTATTAAGTAATGACGGACAAGTATTAAGTAATGACTCACAACGATGACGGAATATATTATAACTAGACTGACCACTTGTCGACAGAGAGCAGGACTGTTCAAGGCAGAAAATATGCATTTAGCTGCTTAGTTTTTTCGCACTTTCTGTCAATCTCAGCTTTTAGATGTTTGTCACTTTGCCTGTTTCATTTACTACATTTTTATATCTTTCTCCTTTTGTCACATTATGATAAAGATATCAATTGACGGAAAAAATCGCAACACCAAGAAGGAGTTGGCAGGCGTGTTTCTACATCTGAAAGATGGTACTGTTCAAATTCCACACCAGTCGTTTAAGAGTGGCGTCAGTAGCTGAAACGGTCGTGAGGGTTAGTTACCTTTAAGATTGGACGTGGTGTGTTGATGTTACTCAGTAATGCCTTTAAAGCGGCGATATTGTAGAAAGACTTGGCAGGAATGTAGCCACTAAACCTGTTTGCTGGGAGCGGTGATCACGAGAATGTACAGTTGCAAAAGGGCCGGGCTCTTGACGGTCACGTGGCACTACCGAAAATCAAGACCATCGTGATCGGCGTATGTATCTAGCTCATCGAACTGCAATCTGAGCAGCAGCTGGCACCACAGTGAACTTTTACAAATTTGTTACTTGCAGTACCGCTCCGAATACAACGTCCTGCAGCGTGCATTCTACCGATCCAGAACAACTGCCGTTTGCGACTTCCCTGATGTCAACCGAGAGCAGGGCGGAGGTCTGTTTTGCTTTCTGATGAAAGCTGGTTCTGTCTCGGTGCCAGTGATGGCCGCGTATTGGCTCGAAGGAGGTCAGTTGAGCGCCTGCAACGAGCCTGTCCGCTTGCTGGACATACTGGACTTACGCTCCGGGATTGGATTTCGTATGGCAGCAGGAGCACTCTCGTGGTTATCCCACGCACCCTGACTGCAGGTCTGTACGTCAGTCTGGTGATTCCATCTGTTGTGCTGCCATTCGTGAACAGCATTCCAGGGAGTGGTTTCCAACAGGATAACGCTCGCCCACATTCAGCTGTTGCAACCCAGCATGCTCAGCAGAGTGTCGACATGTTGCCTTGGCCTGCTCCGTCGTCATCGGACGACAACAGCAGCGTCATCCGCAAACACCATTAACCGTCCCTGTATGGACCGACAAAGTGCAACAGGCATGAAAATCCATCCCACAAACTGACATCTGGAACCTGTACAACACAATTCATGCACGTCTCCATGCTTGCATTGAACATTCTGTCGCATACTCCGGTTATTAACGAACAAGCATTTCACATTTGCAATGGCTTGCGCTGCGCTTACATTAACTTGTGATATTTCGTTGTGAATCACTTAAATATGTTAGACAGACGGATTCACGAAATTTCATTACTCAAGGTCAACTACGTTTTGCTTTCCGATTTGGTCTCGTCAATGTAGCTTACCAAAGGATACCAACACGGAACGGTTTTATACCTCTAATCGAGTAATTGGGCTATGTTTGAACGGGAAGCGCTAAATCAGCGTGGCCTTGAGCGCGCCCTTCCGGTGGCACGGTGGTACGGCCGGCTTTGGGCAGCAGCTCGCCCGTGGCCGAGGCTGCGCAGCGTGGCCTTGACTGACGCGGCGCTCACCTCTTGGCCTGGTTCGACTCCCAGCCGTGGGAACGAGGCGCGCTGGATCAAGTCCTCGCTTTAACGCGCTGCCTGCGGGACCTTCCTAAACACCTCGGCAAATGCATGGTCGCAAAGATGGTGCATCCATCCTCGCGGATTCAAATATCATAATCGAAGACTTGTTTTCTTAAGTGATGTAGTGCTGTTACTAAAGTCTGCAATCCGAACACTGGTTTGATGCAGCTCCCGTCGCTATCCTTCTTTCCTGCATATCCACTGCAGTCTAGATCTATTTCAATCTATTTAGTATAGACAATGCTTGGTCCCCTTCTACAATTTCTCTCCATCACTTATTCACTCCTGCTACCAAACTGATGACAACTTCTGATGAATTCGATGGCCTGTAGACGGTTTTGCGCAGAAACATCCAACTGCAGGGCGCGTTTTGGTGGAAGCAATGATTTTCGAAGCCATTTTTGTTAGCTATCGCGCAGTCAGACAACTACTACATTGAAGAAGAAGAAGAATTCCGTGGATTTGTAATCAATCGGTATGTGGCGGGGACAGAAATGACAGTTGGTTTCTAACTTTGAAAGAGAGCCCATACAGAGCCTATGAATGTTTTACCACGAAACAAACAAAACTTATCCGAATCTGCGGAAAAAAATTAATATTTGGGTCAACATTTCTAAAACTCTAGTTCTCTCTCAAACACCACCCTATGGGGAGAAAGGGAGAGTTTTAGTGACTCAAAATTTACGAGGTAAATAAGTATTTTTCATTTATCCGCAACCATTTCACACGCAAAAATTAGAACATGGACTTCCTTGAATTACAGCGCCAACTACCAAGAATCAAAACAAATGTTTAAGACAAAATGTACGTAGTTTTATATGTAGAATTTGATTCTGCAATAAAAAATGGGGGTTCCCATATGAAATTTTAAACTTGCCTCCCGCCCCACCGCCAGGGGGTTGGGATGGCGGGCTAATTGTAGCCCCTCGCAAATAATCAACTTTGGATTCTACACATTTATTCGTGTGAAGCTTATTTTTCGAGTTATTCTGCTTTGGCAACTTAAAATTTACACCCTGTATCACTGTCATCAGAAGATACTGGTGAACTATGTGTATGAATGTGTGTGCAATATGTTAAATATACCGCGTGATCAAAAAGTCAGTATAAATTTGAAAACTTAATAACCCACGGAATAATGTAGATAGAGAGGTAAAAATTGACACACATGCTTGGAATGACATAGGGTTTATTTAGAACAAAAAAAAAAAGTTCACAAAATGTCCAACAGATGGCGCTGGACAGCAAAACGTCAGTGACCGCGCATGACAATCGTGTATAAAAGGAGCTGTAATGAGAGAGAGAATCAGATGCGCCAGCAGTCGCAGCATGTTGACGTTACCTGAAAAAGCGCTTTTAGTGAAGCTGTATTATCAGAATGGGGAATGTGCTAGTTCAGCGTTACGATCCTATCGCCATAGGAAGGGGATTCGAACGGCTAAAGGTCCGTTGACAAATGCAGCCGTGGCGAGAATGTATTCGAAGTTCGAAACCACGGGTTGTTTAGACGATAGACCCCGTAGTGCCCGACCGAGCACAAGGCGTAATGCTGCTGAGACAGTTCAGGAAGAAATGGAGACTGTAGCGGTTTCGGCAATGCACGGGGAAGTCAGCGCTCGTGCAGTTGCACGCCGCACCGGCATTCCATACACTACTGTTTGGTTGGCACTGAGCCGTACCCTCCGATGCTATCTGTACAAAATCCATCCGCATCATGAACTGTTACCTGGCTATTTAGTGAAGCGGAGGGCATTTGCTGTGTGGGCGTTTCAAAAGATGGCGGAAGATGACGATTGGTTGAGTAACGTGTTGTGGCCCGACGAAGCTCATTTCACGCTCCGAGGGTCTGTCAACGCCCACAACTGCAGAATTTGGGCTACCGAAAATCCTAGAACTGTCGTGGAAACTCCATTGCATTACGAGAAAGTCACGGTATGGGTTGTATTTACCACGTCTACCGTTATCGGGCCTTTTTTCTTCGAGGAAATGCCTGATTCTGGTTTTGTAACTGCTACCATGACGGGTGAGAGGTACGTCGATATGTTACAGAATCGCATCATCCCCAGCCTGGCTGATATAAACACCTGCTGGAACGTACGATGTTTATGCAGGATGGCGCTCCACCCCGTATTGCTAGACGCGTGAAAGATCTCTTGCGCGCGTCGTTTGGTGATGATCGTGTGCTCAGCCGCCACTTTCGTCATGCTTTGCCTCCCAGGTCTCCAGACTTCAGTCCGTGCGATTGGTGGCTTTGGGGTTACCTGAAGTCGCAAGTGTATCGTGATCGACCGACATCACTAGGGATGCTGAAAGACAACATCCGACGCCAATACCTCACCATAACTCCGGGCATGCTTTACAGTGCTGTTCACAACATTATTCCTCGACTACAGCTATTGTTGAGTAATGATGGTGGACATATTGAGCATTTCCTGTAAAGAACATCATCTTTGCTTAGTCTTACTTTGTTATGCTAATTATTGCTATTCTGATCAGATGAAGCGTCATCTGTTGGACATTTGTTGAACTTTTCTGTTTTTTTGGTTCTAATAAAACCCCATGTCATTCCAAACATGTGTGTCAAATTGTACCTCTCTATCTACATTATTCCTTGATTTATCCAGTTTTCAAATTTATACTGACTTTTTGATCACCCGGTATGTGACGCGCATACACCAGCGTAGCATTGTGTGTAAAGCTTCTTCTAAACCCCTGGATCGATTTCGATCAAACTCTGCACACATACTATCAAGAAAGAAATACTGTGGGGGTAAGAAGGAGCTACCTCCTATTGGGCTAGCGATGAACAATTGGGACTGGCAGAGAAAGGAGTGAGAAGGAGATGGACAGGGAAAGGAAAGCGGAAGAGATGGACGGGTAGAGGGGGAGGAAAGGATGGGAAAAGAGAGGTGGGAGGGGGAGATCGACAAGGGAGCAGATGGATTATAAAGGAGATGGAGCAGATGGACAGACAAAGGAAAGAGGAAATAGACGAGGAGGAGGAGATGAACAAAGAAGTAGGAGGGGATAGTAGGGGGAGGAGAAGGACAGGGAGGGAAGGAGCAGATGGACAGAGGGTATAACGGTACTTTGCGGTCAAGCGTGTAAATTAGCATCATATTAATTAAAATCAGGGATAAATAGACTTATTTTGGAAGAATTAAAAAGGGGAAAGCAATACGAAACTTCAATAACCGTACAGTATGACTAAGAAGCAATATAATGAAAAGTAATAAAAAGCAAAGTAGCAAAGACCAAGCGGGACAGAAAGATATAGGGGCGCGTTTGTTTTGTAATACATATAAAACAACATGTAACACATTATTGAGATCTCTACCTTCAGTTATCGCGATCGGGCTAGTCGATGAAAAAGTGGTACGCCGCGACTGTGAAATTCGTTAAGGAGATTATTTAAAGACTCTTCAAGCACGTTTAAAATACATTACGTGTGACGAAGTGATCAGAGACGTTTATTGTCGGGTGAAGTGAAGATGAATCCGACAACATAATTCGAATTTTGTGTTAGTTGGGAAAACTACTCTTGGGAAACTGTTATGGTTGTGGAACCCACGAAAGTTGTGCGCAACGGAAAGCTATAGTTTACGTAATTCTGCATTTTATAAAATGGTGAAACGCGTGTGCGCGGAACATTAATACAATCTCATCCTTGGACGGTTGCGGGGGCAACTGATACAAACAACGCGCCAGCATAAAAAATAGTTCGCTTATTAACTACCAGATATTAATTAACGGGGACCTAAAATACTAAAACAGAAGGATAGGATCATCACCTCCAATCCCGATTCATATTTCATATTTAATTCGTGAAAAGAGAAGTGTTAATAAACAAACAACATTTCAATTTTATCCACGATTTTGGCCTCATTACGTAGTCTTGACTACATGATAAACAATATCTGTGGAAGTTGTATGCAACGTATCGTCATAATATTTAGCCAACCAATATTGTGGGACACCAAAAATGTAAATGCATGAAATTGTTCTTACAGCGGATGTAAAATGTGTGAGTGCGACGAAGTGGAGACCTTAATCGAGGAATAATGTGTTAATGGAAATTAATCTGTAGGTTTTTCTAAAACAAACAGCGTCTCAAGCGATTGACTGAGGAAACGAACGACGCGGGAAAGGGGACGTAATTCGCTGTCGCAGGCAAAACTGGTTTGTCTGCGGCGCTGTGGGCGCCTAACGCGGCAATCTGTTTCAGGATTCAATTATCGGCGATCGGCGGGTGGGCCAGCCCCGCTCTGTCCTCTTCTGTTCTGCGGTGGTGCCGCGGAATTATTCCTCTCGCCACCTCCCCTCCCCTCCGCCTCTCGCTGAAAATACCCTGCGGGGAAGTCTTGCCACAAAAGGAAAGCAAGGCAAAAAAAAAAAAAGGGAGGAGAGGGATGGAGAGGCGGTGAAGGAGTGGCGCCCGGCCGGGGGAGAGAAAGAAATATACAGGGGGCGAGCCACCCCATCGCGCCTGCGGCCGCCACCCTTAAAAATTCATCAGCGCCGCGGCTGGCAGCAGCCGGTGTGCGATGCGGGACCAGGGATGAGGGATGTGGGCCAGTTGTTTCCTCCGGTCCGGCTGACGAACCCCCAGAGCCAGCTTCCTTAGCTGGGAAGCATTTGCCTCTGTAAGTAAGTAGTCAGCACCATCGATCTCCGGTAATGGATAAGAAATTTTCCTTACTGTGAAGAATGGAGTGGGGTCAATTTGTTACTAACCGACTGTAACTGCTGTTGCTTGTGAATATTCCGGGCCTTTGAAGTCCTGGAGAAATTTACTGAATTTTGTGGTCACTTCTCGTGGCGACATTAATAAATTAAAACGTTTGCACGATTATTACGACGGACAACTTTAATGCCGGCCGTTGTGGATGAGAGGTTCTAGGCGCTTCAGTCCGAAACCGCACTGCTGCTACAGTCGCAGGTTAGAATCCTGCCTAGGGCAATGTGCGTGATGTCCTTAGGTTACTTAGGTTTAAGTAGTTCTAAGTCTAGGGGACTGATGACCTCAGGTATTCCCATAATGCTTAGCTCCGTATAGTCACGTGACACGCACGCGTGCCCTCTAGCGGCTGTGAACTTCCACGCTCTGGTCGTAACCACACCTCGTTACACACGCCACGGGGGTGAGAGCTATATGGGCGAAGAGGCAACAAGCCACGTAGTTCCATTCCAGAGGACTAGAGGCGCTAGGGGTCAAACGAAGCTGGAATTGACCAATGAGAGCTGTCTAAACTCCAATGGTGGTTGTTTTGAAATATTCTATCGTTTTTCTCTGCACTGAAGTCTGTGGTCCTCGGTTACAGTCGTCTTTGTTCACGATCATCCTTTATCGTGAAGAATTTCAACAGTTGCTGTTGCAGCCATGTTTAAAATCTTTAAGTCGTCTTTGTATTTGTTTCATATTTACATACTACTCATCTTCATTATAAACAGATTTTTTACTTTAAATTCAAAAAGTTCACTGTGGAAGAGATTTCTTGCTGAAAAATGTCCACAATTAATTGTAAGGTAAAACATTTAATTTTTCATTAAATAATCTCGTAGCCTATAAATGAAATGTATTCTCTTCTATCGTGAATTCAGCAGTGTGGTTTCTGTTTGTTTATTTAAATAACTTTGATATGTTTGTAGTAGTTTTATTTGTTTTTTTTTTCAGAATATTCAACACAACAGATTGACGTTGAAATACTCCTGCAAGTTCCCCAGCTGTTCATCTGGCTGTTACGTGGATTCAACGGAGGAAATTTGCAACAAGCATTTCTACAGGTTTCCAAAACAACCGCAAGAGTTGCTTCTAAAGTGGAAGAGTGTTTGTAAACTGTCACCAGATGTGAACTGTGCTTCTTATTTTATTTGTGAAGATCATTTTTTCGAAGAAGATTTATGAATAAAAATAGGCATAGGCTAAACAGGGGTGTGTTTCCAAAGCATGTGAGAGGTGTTCCTTGTGAAATTGCCAAAATCGGTAGTGAATCAGGTGACACTGTTGTTAATAGTGAATAAAAAGTAAGTTTTGTTTTCATTTCACTGTTTTCATTTCGCTGTTTTTATCCACCTTTCCTACTCTTGGTTCTTGATATTGATGTTTTCTTTTTTGTGTTGAAGCATTTACGGTAGTAAGATGTAGGAACCTTTTTAAGAAATTAACGGTCAGTAGTGCAAGTTTGCTGGGCAGTTACTCAGAACTTATAGTCCTGAAACATAGTTGTAACAAATTTTAGAATTCTTCATTAATTAATACTGTGATAAATATTTCTTAATTGAACCTCTTAATAACAGGCTTTTTTCCTCCATTGATCCAGCAGCTTGTATGACGTAAAAATTATGACATTATTCAGGAATATTTGTAATCCAGTTTAGCTGCTACAGTGTTATTTTTCTTTTGCTTCAATTATTTACACTACAAGCTTGTTTCGACTTACTCTCAGTTTCAAGTGTTGCATCTAGTTCTTATGAACCATAAAACATGCTGGAGCTTTTACATGTTGATAAATAACAATATAAGCATTTCAATTTAAAAGTCTATTTTTGATGTTTCTGCCTGACAGTCGCTGCCCCTATCATGTTTTCTTGTCTGTCAGACGCAAACGTCAAAAATAGACTGAAAATATTACTGAATAGGTTTCTCTCTGCTGTAGTACAGTGTGCTATAGCTGTGTTTCAATTATTTTATTATTATGCCAGCCAAAATAATTCCATAGCACGCCCAGAAAAATAAGGTAATAGAATTAAAAGAAAAATAAAAACCTACAACGTAAGTAAACTAGGGGGTGATGCAACCCGCAATGTTTTCATATTTTAGTTCATCTCCATACCACTTGAGGCGCTGCTGTCGGTCTATGTTTCCCACTTTTAACACGGGAGTTGCGTTTCTCTTTTTTCTTGTTCTGTGACACACGTCACGATATTACCCTGTCACCGGTTTGCGCATTCCAGACTCCGGCTCGTTTTGTAACACCCTATACATTAACTTCGTTCGCAACACAGTTTTCAGACAGTATCCATATATTCCACTGAATGAACGTACAAAACTATACCATTGCAAGAGACAGAGTTGAGAAGATATGAAGTCAAACATTTAGATACTAGAAAAACTACCTTTTACTTAAAATGCAGTGCAATTTACTCAGTTTGCATTCAGCCAAGATTTCGCAATGAGAGCATTTAGCGACTTCTGACGAACTTAAATCATAATTTCAGATGTCTCCTACGCTTTTCCTTGCTTACATGCTTAAAGTGAATGCTTCAAACATACACTCATTTGCAATCAGATGCCTGAAGCTGTTTAATACGTGAGAGTTCGATTCTTTAAAGAATCAGCAGTTTACTGGTAACCTACCTAATTAACTAACTTAAAAACTGCTACATGATCTTTTAATGTCATAGCGATGGCTACTGACGAACATTCGCTAATCCTGAGATCTGGACGGATGCAGTTAAATAGAGTCGCGTGCTTTAATACGCGTGGATCAGTAAACACCTCTTCTTAAACTATCTACTCCTCCATAAGAAAATTACACTCTCTCTTTATCGAAAAATTACCGAGTTCTCGATAGTAAAATCTATACAGCTATTAACAGACACAATTTCTGATCAAGCAAGCAAAATCGATTTGAACTTGACACATAAACGCGACAACGAAAATTTGTTTCCGAAATTCGGTTCTGGTGTTCCCCATCATTTCCTAATCCGAGACTGTGCTCCACCTCTAATTACCAGGTAGTGGACGGCAACTTGAGACCTGCCTTCTTCTTTCACGGTGTGGTATTATATCCGACGGGCAGTGGGTATTATCGCAGTCCTGGACCTCTCTGAGCTGTGATCTGGAATGAATAACGGCAAAATTACTTAAGTTACAATACAAACGCTTTATGCTTGCTCAGCCAGTAAATTTCCCCAATGTATTTACCACCGAACCCAGCAAGTTACCGCAGATCAGTTCCACCGCCCTTGCGGGTGATGACAGGATAACATCCAGACTGTTGGCGCAAGCCCGCGGCAATGCCCCTGGGCTGGACTCCTAATTGTAGAGGGAAGTCGTCCAGGCGGCCAGCGCCGCGGGCCTGTTTGCTCAGGTCATCGCGCTGTTATTAAGGCGTGATCCGTCAGGAGATCCGGCGCGCAGTATTTCATGGAGGAGGATTTTTTGGTTTTGCTTTTCCCTCAAGAACAATGCGGTCATCCCGGCTGACCCCAACAGGTGCGTCCGTCCCGTCCTAAGGCCCCGACTCCATCCCTCACCTTCCGCCCCCTCTGCCCCTCTCCCCCTGCCCCCTTTCCTCCCCCCACCACCACTCCGCCCAACTCGGCCAAATCGCTCTGCCGCCCACACCTCGGGGTCACGACGAGTTTTCGCCGCGCGCCGCTTGTTAGCAAAGTGCTCGCCTATTGTTCTGCGTCGATAGCAGTGAGCCAGACGCCTTTTGCAAGGGTACGACGAAGGTGGCTGTAAGTAAGAATAAAACTTGCAGTCATGTCGCGTCAGCAAAAGTGGTCTGTAAATTTATTTGGATCTCAAGATGTACAGTTTAGCTAGAATTGAGAGTTAAAAGAACCAGTATTTTGCGATACAGCGGAAGGACAGTGAGAACATGAAAACAGAGTCTGTTGCTAGAATCACATCCTTTCCGCAATCCGTCTGTGGAACAGAAGTGGGAGACAAAAATAGACATACGAAGTGTTACAAAAAAATGGTTCAAATGGCTCTGAGCACTATGGGACTTAACTTCTGAGGTCATCAGTCCCCTAGAACTTAGAACTATTTAAATCTAACTAACCTACAGACATCACACACATCCATGCCCGAGGCAGGATTCGAACCTGCGACCGTAGCGGTCGCTCGGCTCCAGACTGTAGCGCCTAGAACCGCTCGGCCACTCCGGCCGGCGAAGTGTTACAATTCCGCTGCCAATTTTTTCGATGAAATTTAATGTGGAATGACGTCAATAAAATTTCAAATAACTCTCTTTGTGTTGAAATATGCAGTACTTAAATAGTGCACAATCGATGTGCAAATGGCGATCCAAAAGTCGCGTACTCTGACACCAAAGAACGTCTCCGTCCTACTATAGTTGGAGTCACGGACGATGGCGCTCGAGTTTAGCTTTCTTCTGGGCATCTACGTCACGCATTCTCCGACAGTCAATGAGCGTTCAGAAGTGATCGGAGCGCTCTGCTGTGATTGTTGTAGCTAGCGCGAGCATTAAACACGATCTTAGAGATTTTATCCATACTGGATGAGAGGTCGTGGTTGTGAATGTCAATGTTAAAAAATATATCGGCTCAACCGCTTGTTTATAGTGTAAAACACTACGATTATTTGCGCGTGAGCTCACTAGCGTTTCAGTGTCGTGTTTGGCTACGTGGCGTGTGGTATCAACGAAAACGCACGGGCGGTTTACGACGATAGAGGAGAGAGCCATGTGGTTAGATGTTGAATACCACAGGTGACACCATTTTAGAGTTTTTTTATATTTTGACGACTATGTGGAGATGCACCTTGGAAGACACGGCTGCAACAAGGGAAGTGGCCACGATGTTTTAATTTTATTATCAATTTTATTGTGCCTGGTGCATGTTCCATTTTAGCGAGTTTTAACAGGTTCTTTTACTTTTATTATTCTGATGATGGAAGTCTGACTTCCGAAACGCGTCAGTCTTAGTGTTTTACACTATAAACAAGTGGGTTGAGCCGATATATTGTTTAACAATGATCTTAGTGAGTTGTTTAGGAATTTCTATTCTATTTGTTGCGAGTTATCACTGATGGTGGTGGTAAGTGATAAATTCTCTGAAAGCAAGCGAGAGACGTAATTTGCAGGATATACGGTTTTTTCAAGCGGAAAGCACGCGCAAGGGCTTACCGCAACTGTTGCTTGGAATCGCCAAAAAATGCAGTCCCCGTCCGTGACTCGACATGGCGCCATCATTCGTGGATCCGACTACAGTAGTGTAAAAATATCTTAATGATATTCAACAGAAAACTGGTAAAACTGACATTTTGAGACCGTGGCTGTATACAGAATACAGGCTGACTCTTGCGAAGAAGGAAGCAGCAACGGGCCGCTACTGACGATGCTGTTTATCTGCACAAATAGCGGTATTACAGTTTCGAACCGACAGGCTCATGTTCAGATGGCTATTTACGTCTAGCTGCACACTTACTGATATTTAGATTTTTTTCCACTTCATTCCACTTTGCAGTGGAAGATCCTTGGGATATATGTATCAGTCCAATAGAAGTCATGTCAAGACATTGTTATATAACAGCTATGAAGAAAGAAGGGAACGTTTTGGCATTAAAAAAAACTAAGTACAAGAAATACATTTTATTATACACATCTGAAAGAGCGACCGACATACTACTTTTCCACATAATCACCAAACACATTGAGGCACTTATCACAGCGGTGGACAAGCTTTGAAAGACCTTCGTCGTAAAATTCTGCCGCCTGAAACTTCAGCCAGTGAGTCACGAGTTCGTGTCGTCATCAAAGTGCTGCGTTGCAAGCCAGCCTCTCATCTTAGAAAACAAATGGAAGTCGCTTGGTGCAAGATCGGGGCTGTAGGGCGGATGAGGGAAAATTTCCCATTTGAATGAATTAAGGAGTTCTTTAGTGCGGTTTGCCGAGTGAGGTCGGGCATTTTCGTGCAAAAACAGTTTTGGACGTCAGCTTTTCTCGGCGTTTGTTTTGAACTGCTCTTCTAAGGCTGTGCAAAGTTTGACAATACCGGACAGAATTTATGGTTGCTCCACATTCGAGAAAATCAATAAGAAGCACACCTCGCCTATCCCAAAACACTGTCGCCATCAACTTCCTTGCTGACAAGATTTGCAAACATTTTCTTAGTTTTGGGGGCACCTTGTGTGCCCACACTCCATGGACTGTAATCAATCGCGAACAATGAAATGAAGACTAAATTTGAAATTTAAAAAGAAAACCTCATGGAGTAGTGTACCTCATTTCAAGGCGCTATTGTGACACAATGCTTTTGCCACAGATATGACCAACGAACAGAAATTTATGACAGGCAAGTACGTTGCGAAAGTTTACGCCACGAGCTCAGCAAATTGTTTTCAGAAGGGTTGATCATCCGTCAGAACAGAATTAAGCAGGCACTTAACATAAAACTGCATGAGCATATACGTGTCCAGATCTCATGAACCGTGGATTTCAATAAATACAGCAATCACGATTTCTTCAGTCAAACTGTGATATTTATACTCTCTGCCTTTAACAATACACTAGCAAAATGTTTATTTTTATAATATTGGTGTACAGGGCGCCACTTAACATGCCAGACGCAACGTCGTAACACCGAAAGCAGAAAGTACGATTAAAAGTGATCATCACCTTCTGGCGTTACGTTGCAAACACCTATGCTCAAAACACGATATCGGATGAGTACGAACAGTTTGGAATATAGATTTGTAACATAGTTTTCACTATGGAGACCATAAAGACCGGCAGTAACTAAAACGTGAGACCGGATATGTCTTCTCTTTTAGTTTCCTAAGGACCCTGGGAGGTATGAAACGGTACATTACGGAACAGTTTATTTACGATTCTCTTGTGACCTACAGATATTTTTTGAATAATGTCGTTTTCTTTTAAGAACAAAAAAATGGATTGTATACAGCAGAAGACCTGACCTTTTGCGGAAAGACGTCACATGTCTACTCAATTACGTTTAGTTTTGTTCACCACGCTTTCAGACAAATCCGTGGATGTGGAACGTTTGAAACTTTAATGGAATGCAATAACTACATTACTTAACGTACCTAATAAGCTACCACAACTGTAACTAAAAGTAAAACCACACAAACGTGATGAAAGTACGTCAGAAGTAGTAAATCTGTTGTCCGACACAGAAGAACGGAATTCCATTATTGTTGCTACATTTGAGCCACAAACGGCAAGAATCTTCAAAGCATTCGCTTTCGAAGCAAAAATAGCTACATTTACAAAAATATTTGGGCACTGAAAAGTCTAGTGAAATGTATGAATATGCGAATCATTAGATTTTTATATAAAACTGTAATGTGCCAAGGAAAGTGCCTATCATAATAAGACCAGGCGACAACAGAAATATGTGCTTCACATGCACGAAATGTGTGTTTATATTATCCGTATTTCGGCAGTATAAGCTGCAATTATGCGCGTATTCGAAAATATTACTTCATGAATAAGTTGTAGCTTAAGGCACTGCATCAGCGAGATTTTACTGTTTTCAATTATTACACGATAATTCGTGTCTCTCGATAATTTACTAACTTGCAAGGCAAAAATACAATAAATATTTCGTTAACTAAGTAAAAATTAATTAAAAACAAATATTAATTTTACAACTGATTTCTCGCCGCTAGGGATGCTGGTAACGTTCCGACTGTTAACAGCAATGAACGTTGCAACTGTATCTGTTAGCCTGTGCTATTACTTTATATCTTTGAAATACACCATTGTTACAGTAACTGCTCAACTTTATTTGGTGATAAAGTTCCGACGTTTGTGAGCGTATTCCCAGAAACTTCCGTTCCGGCAGCAACAATGTCGATGCTCCGACAGTGGGAGGTAATGTTCTAAAGTTGCAGAGTACGTTAAAGTTAGCACATCCATCAAACACGGCACGAGAAAACAGGAGCGCGGCGGCCCAGCGCATCCGGCAGCAGTGAAAACAACGCTATAAATCAGCGGCATGTGGACTGTTTTCCTACATATTTTATTCAGAGCCAGTTTTTATCCGGAGGGAGGACATTCCTCCACGTCCTGCTCCTAAATTTCTTCCAGCACATTGCGTCTGCCGTTGCAGCGATGAGTCCTCCATTCCTCGCAAAGTCACTTCCTCGCTCGGCCCCTCAATCTTTTTCGCTTACGCAAGCGAGTTGGTTTTACGAGGCTACTCCCCATACTTTTTCATTTACTTACTTAATAAAATTTGACCTCGTTTCTATCTACATCAAACTAAGAGACGTTAAGATATAACGGATGTAGAATATCTTTACATTTGGAAGTGAATTGCTACCCATACATACTGTGTTGTTCTTTTTTATTGTTCCGAACGTCAAACGGTAAAAACAAAACACTTATAGGATCACTTTGCTGTCTCTCATTTTCTGTCTGTCTGTCCGCCCGACTGCTAAAAACCCATTTTCTCAGGGACGGGTAGACGTATCGAGCTGAAATGTATGTCACGTAATTAAAGTCTACGGTTCTTTGGTGGTGTAAAAAATTCAAGCTTGTAAGTAAGTGGAATCAAAAGTTTCAGCCATTTATGACACATATTTTGACACTCGCAAACTTACTTACCAAAACCTTTAAAATACTTCCTGTTATCCTAGAAGAATATAATAATTCCAATCCCAAAGAAAGTAGGTGTTGACAGATGTGAAAATTACCAAACTATCAGTTTAATAACCCACGGCTGCAAAATACTAACACGAATTCTTTACAGACGAATGGAAAAACTGGTAGAAGCCGACCTTGGGGAAGATCAGTTTGGATTCCGTAGAAATGTTGGAACACGTGAGGCAATGCTGACCCTACGACTTATCTTAGAAAATAGATTAAGGAAAGACAAACCTATGTTTCTAGCATTTGTAGACTTAGAGAATACTCTTTCAAATTCTGAAGGTGGCAGGGATAAAATACAGGGAGCGAAAGGCTATTTACAATTTGTACAGAAACAAGATGGCAGTATTAAGAGTCGAGGGACATGAAAGGGAAGCAGTGGTTGGGAAGGGAGTGAGACAGGGTTGTAGCATATCCCCGATGTTATTCAATCTCTATATTGAGCAAGCAGTAAAGGAAACAAAAGAAAAATTCGAAGTAGGAATTAAAATCCGTGGGGAAGAAATAAAAACTTTGAGATTCGCTGATGACATTGTAATTCTGTCAGAGACAGG